>NW_026262582.1:22793088-25193088 GCF_021869535.1 Mytilus californianus | reverse complement strand
TCACAAATTTTAAGCTCAAAGTCCAATTTTATGTATTTGTTAGTAAACAACACTTTAGATGAAAGTGGTAGGTTTTTTTATATTTTATACCTTAATTTGATATGTTTTAAGTATATGTCTAAGCGTAGTACTTACTCTCATAGTGTTTGGATATTATCTTTTCTTGATAACTATTCTTTCGTCAACTTATATTTCCTCTATAATGTTTAATATTTTGTCTCCAGATTGATATATGTACATTTAATACCCCTCAAATAGCCGCAAAAATGTCTTTCTTAAGGTAGTTCCTTTGATGCATTTGATTATTTTGATTTTTTTCTGAAATGATTGAAATACTACTTCTAATTTTGTTGTACCCAAGTGCATGTAGAAATTACATATACTGTTTTCACAGCTTTAACGAATCGCAAATGTTTACTAACATATATTCAATTGGCTTTAAAAATGTTTCTACTTTAATATTAAAACGATATGTAATTTAAAAAGAATCAATTCGACATGTTCAACATTGTTTACAAACATTGATTTAAAAATAGAATAAACAAACGGTCACGTGATTATTCATTCAAGTTTATAGGGACAAATTTGGATTATATCCAAGTTTTTGACGAAAGCTATGAATGAATGAAACAATAATACAGAAGACCTCGTCTTCGATCATTAAGTGATCATGCGTGTTACTAAAATTCACTATGATCAAAGTCCAATTGAAAATTTTCACAAATGTTAAGCTCAAAGTTCACAAATTTAGTAAACATGGTAAACAAAATACAATTTTTTCGAAAGAAATATGTTGTTTATATTTCATACTCAAGTTCAAAAGCTTTTGTAGCATATTTGTCTAAGCCTAGTTATTGCTCTTATAGTTTTTGTAGTTCGTCTATCCTTGATTAATATTAGGAATTTTAACAACAAACGTTCAGTTAAATTTTCAAACAGTTAAAACAAAATAATAATCAATATTGTTCACTAACATTTTTTGAGTGTTTGTATCAGGTAAATTTTTCAAAATCCTTGTGATCAATGACAAATGAATGTATATATTTAGTGAGCCGTGTATGTAATTTATTTACAAAATTTTTTTAATATCCAATCGGTAAACAATTTACCTGCTACGCTTTACTTTCTAGCTTTTCGTATTTACTTCTACGCTTTACTTTCTAGCTTTTCGTATTTACTTCTACGCTTTACTTTCTAGCTTTTCGTATTTACGTAATAGATCTCGAATCACTTATAATGATGCTTAGAGAATAACTTCATATAGTACCATAGTACAACGTAAAAAAAAGAATCAAACGTGATTCCAGTTTACTCAAAACATTGGTTTACCAAAACAAATCGGAGCAGTAACAAGTTTCGGCTTTGTACACAATCAAAAAAGGAAAACGTTCTTCTGAAAAAGGTGTACCAAACTGTATAAATTACTGAATTTTGTCGACTTTTGTCGTTGTTATGAGTGCCTACCGCATGTACGGTAATAATTTACAAGTAAAAGAAAAATCCCATAGTATCATATTTTTCTAGCAAGTGTGGAAAATATTGGGTTAAGCAGAATAAGCATAACTGTAATATGAATATATCTTAATAATGCTTGAATAAAAAGTTGTTTCCATCTACCCGCGTCTTCTTATTTTTATTTGCTACAGCCGCCGAGTTCAAAAAATCAATAGATGAATTTATTATACCTAACTTATCATTTTCTATATAAAATAAGTACACAATATTTTGACTATTTTTTTCAAAATGCATGCGTTGAACTATTGGACCAGTCAATAGTTTCCAACTATGGGACCTCGATGAAACTATTTGACCGCAAGCGTCATTATATTTCGCGCAATTTCTAATGCAGCTACGGGATTGGTGATTTTGAAAATACCGCGAGAGAAAAGACGTCGCATTTTACCTATTGTATCTAGGGTTGACGTCAGTGCAAGACGTAGCCTTATCATTGCAGAATACTTATGAAGTAAACGTTATGGTTGGGTTTCTGTTTTTTATATTACGATAGTTGATTTATCTACGCCATTTATTATCTGTTGTCTTTTTCGATATAATAATTCGTGAAAAAGTAATTTTATTGTCCCCTCGGATACAACAGTTGCACCTCGGGGGACAATAAACTTACTATTTCACTCATACCCAGTCAATAAGTATACATTATCATATGTATGCTTGGTTTGGTTTTTGTCCTAAAATATTTTGAAAATATACTAGAATTTGCAGTTGCATATTAATGTTAAATAATCTCATGTTTATTTTCGAAAAATGAAAATACTTGTCATTGTTAACTAACATTGGATAGACATGACATTTACTAAGGTCATGTGATACGCAATGATTCATCATATATGTAATTTAAAGGGACAATTTTTATCATACCCATGTTTTTGACGTAAATTATGAATGATTAAAATAAGAATTTAGAAGAGCCCGTCTTCGATCATTAAATGCTTACGTGTGTAACTGAAACTTCACTATGTTCAAAGTCAAATTGAAAGTTTTCACAAAAAGTTAGCTCAAAGTTCAATATTTTTGTAAACAGCAGACAATTTATTGTTGTAGATTGTTTATATCTTATACCTTGATTAAATATATTTTTTTGTAGAATATGTGTATAAGCGTAGTAGTTACTCTTCTTGTTTTTGTTGTATGTTTATCCGTCAGAATTATTCAAATTCTACTCAGTGATTTATATTTCTTCTTGATATATAATTTGTGTCTATAAATTGAGTTAATAAACTGTGTCAATGGTGTCAGAAAAAGACAATAATCACTGAAGTTAACATTTATCTTTATGAGACTGTAACAAAAGTTGTTTTTATAGTCGTTCCATTGAAAACTTGGTGCATAATAACATTTATTTCTTGTTTTTCTACAATCATTGTACATGCTTTTAAAAGTAAGGAATATGACAGTTGTTAACCATTCGTTTGATGTGCTTGAGCTTTTTATTTTTCCATTTGATAAGGGAAGTCTCTGTTTTGAATTTTCCTCGGAGTTCGCCATTTTGTTGTTTTTCTTGTTGGTACCCAAATGTTGGTAATATTGAGTATTCTGTTGTTATTCGAACCGTTAAAACATATTGAGAATCGCCAATGTTTAATAACAAAACATCAAAAATAGAATCAACGTCATAATAAACTTTGATCATATATATCCAAATTATCTAAATTTCTTGTCAATTATGAATGAATGTAGTGTGCTTGTTATCAAAATACAACATATTTGCACGATACACAGCTATTAACAAAATAAGGAATCTTCATTTTTCACGTTAAGACCACTGATTCCTGCGACGGCAATCCCTTCATTGAGAAAACTTCTGACAGCAATTACAATGACTCAATCGTTGCACAAACTCATCAATTATGCAATACCTGGCATTTGTTATAACCGATGCACATTTTGTCTCATCAACACTCATTATCAGCGATCAATGTTAAACAAAGTATTATAAACCCTATCCTTTAAGAAGATGTGCCAAATCTGACTAAGCCATTCAATTTTAAGCATTATATAAAAAAACACCTTGGTGTTTCGAATTATTGTAACAGTTTATTATATATAGATTTCACAACTGCAACAAGTGTCTCCGGTTGAAAGTTATCTCATTTGAAATCATACCATATCTTGGTGTATAGATGTTTTTGATGCATCAATTTTTGAAACCTTAAGGATACAATCAATTGAATTCAATAATGTGTTCATTCTATATTTTGTACGCCTTTGAATATTCGTGTATCCCTCCATTATAAACAGTTAAATGAGTTAGATAAGAATAATGATTTATTGTTTTCTGTTTATGCAGATAATTTACGCAAAATGACAATCAGTATGCTATTATTATTGTATGCCTTGGTGTATTATCCAGTGATAAGCAAATCAGGTAAGCAAATGACAGTTATCTTGTGAATTGTTTAAATAGGGTATTGTTTGTTTATTCATGTCTTTCATATTTGTTATTCGTAAATTGTTATTTTATTAGTTATGCCGTTAGTTTTCTCGTTAGAATTGTTTCACATTTTCATGTCGGGGCCATTTATAGCTTATTATACGGTATGGTTTTTTTCACATTTAAATAACAGCATATAATATTTCATGACTCATAAAAATAAGTATCTTCAAATGTATGCATACTAACAAGGAGAGAATTTGTTTATAGGGAAGGTTTGATTACGCATTCTGTTTAACAAGGAATAAATTAAATAAACTTGATCACACAGTTTAATTATAAAGCTCGTAAGAAACTTCATAATAAAAATTCATTAAATAGTCGGAAAATTCTTTATACTAAAGCTGTATAGATGAGACTATATCGCCCACTATTAATAGCTTTATTAATTTTAATTATGACAAAAAGTTTATTGATGTCTTTATTGAAAAAGTTATTATGAATGAATTATACCGGGTATTCTTGATGCCATTGATACAATATTGGTCATCGTTAACGTAAATACAACGGTAACTGGTTTATCTTAAATCCCTATATGCTTACTCATACTTAAATATGGTATAGCTTCATATAGGTATCAGACCACTAATTCATCGAGTCTATTTTACAACGTATATAGAATTAAACCTTCCCTAAAAAGTAGTCCTTTTTATATCATTGTTTACTTAAACTAACCAACAAGTTTGCAGATATGAAACTATTCTTGAACTCAAGGTAAAATATCTAAAAAGCTGTGAAATTTGCAAAATTTGGTTGAATATGTAAAGATTTTGAGTTGGTGGTCTGACACCTATAAATCACTGTTTACAAAAGATCTTATAAATTGTGTTACACATATAATAGGTAAAATATATACTTGAACCACTACACTTGTCTATATAGTCCTAAACGTATTACAGAACTTCTGAGTTTTAAAATAAGAGAACATATATTGATTAATGAAACGCTTTTCGATAATACATAATTATGTATAATGATCTTATTAACCGGGTTAGATTGATTGATTTGATTTTTGGTGTTTTAACACCACTTTTAAGCACCGCTTTTGGGCTATTTTGTGGCGGCCAGTTTTTATTGGTAGAGGAAGCCGGAGTTCCCGGAGAAAACCACCGACCTTCGATAGGAAAACTGACAAACCTAGTGAATTAAGATTGGAGTCGAGTGCACCCGCACAAGCGGAGTTAGAACTCACAACCTCTGTGTTGACTGGCTAGTGATTACAGTAGTAACTACTTAGACCACTCGGCCACCGAGGCCCCTAACCGGGTTAGAAATGATACAGTTCGGTTGCATGGTATTTGTTATAAAAAAACAGCTGAGTAAGTGTTAAATTCTGATTACATTCACGATAACTTCCTTCGTCTAAAATGTCAATATCATTAACCAAATGCATATATTTAGATGGAATACTATCATGGAAATTGGAAACAGTACCAGCTGTTTTTGGAGAAGATGTTCAATTAGCATGTTTCATTCCTAACTATGCAAGTAGGGCAAATATGAACAGAAGATGGTCGATTGGAAGAAAAATTCATGGAATAACATTGAACGGTGTATCAAGATATCCAAATAAATATAGTGAGCATATGGATGAGAAAAATGGTGTGTCAACGTTACGAATACACAATTTTAGTCTATATGACGTAAATACAATTTACGAATGTGCATATGGGTTTTCGATCGACAGAAAGTTTCTCAACCTGTCTAAAATCAAATTTGAGAGTGAGTATACCAAATTCACCAAAATCACATACATTTTATGACTGAGTTCACATTTATGTATTCGTTGATTTTTATATATTATTTTAATTCTTTGATGTTTTACACTTTTATGAAAATAAATGTTTAACTTCCCTTTCCCCTGCTATTTCCCCGTACACAATACTTTTCTAGTTTCAGCATTAATTATTGTGACTTTAAATTCATAACAAACGAGTTTTTCGTAATACATTACATTTGTTTTCCATATCAGTTGTTTAAATAAGTTGGTACATTTAATTTGTTCTTAAAGAGTTATTACTATTTACCTTTCAGTGCATGTTTAAGTGCAGTCTTTCGTAACGGTTTCGTGCTTACACCTACGCTGTGTAATGACCGACATTCTAACTAGAGGTTTTATAGTTATGGAGAAATGTCGGCGAATTAGAGAACTTGAAGACAAAAAATCAATAGCAGGCCATTAATTAGGATTTTTGTAATGTAATCCTGAGAAAGGATTTTCTTTGACAAGAACGTTCACGTACACTAGTTGTAAAGCCTTTCAAGTATATAAGACATACTCAATTGTTTCTTATTGTTTAAGTTTCATATGACTTTAGTATGAAAAAAACCCCACAAAAAGTAAATATTTCTGATGACGGTATGTATCTGATACCTCATGTAGGACGTTTCGCTATTAAAAGTCTACAACGCAGAGTTTTGCATAGTGACGGGTATTGTTTATTTTTTTTTGGGAGGGGGGTGAACATTTTGATACTTATTGTGGCTGCAATATATTACTATTGTTATTTTTAATAATATAAAAAGAAAACAAATATGTAATCATTTGCGTTCATTATCCAGATCATCCTATAAGACTTCTGAATGCAACAGTTGAGAATGACAAAAAATGTACTTGCAGAGGAAATGTTACCTTAGAAAACGTTTTTCCTCAACCAGATTGTAAATCTACATTTAATGTGAGTAAATGAAATATTTTTTTTAACAATGATATACATTAAAAATATCATTTCAGGATTAAAACTTCAACTATCCTTAGTGAATATAATTAAGAATTACCTTAGAAAACAAACCATGCAAATGGAGAAAATCTTAATTTAAAAGGTTTTTATCGCAAGTGGTCCCTTATGTTTTGTAGCACATTATTAGGATGCTATCAACAAACACGTACGAAAATTCATTTGCAAAGTACAATTTTTATGCGTGTCTTAAGCTATTGATAGATAAATATATATATGATAGATAGATAAATAAATAAATAGATAGAGATAAATAGCTATATAGATAGATAGACAGATCGATAAATAGATAGATAGATTGATCGATAGATAGATTCGTCGATAGACAGATAGATAGAGTAAAACAGTAAAAATTAAAAACTTTCTTTCAGTTAATGGACATAACTTTATCCTCCCTGCATGTTAAAACAGAGCAGCAGGGATTATTCTTTACTAGTGAAATAATGCTGATCTATACACATAGAGGCGATGTTGAAACGGGAAAATTGATTGTTGTTTGTGAAATTGGAAGTAAAAGATTTGTTGTTGTTAATGAAACGTTATTCTGCGTTTCAAACGGTAGGTTTCTGTCATTATGTTATTTATGTATATTTAAATAACACACACTGTGACAAACAGACACGTGGTATATGGTCTTGAACCCGGCAAGTGTTAAATGAGAAACAGATATAGGAATATGTTTTAATTATGTCATTAGTAAGCATTGGTTAATTTCTTAGTGTTAAATGATATTCTTTAAACTTAAACTACAAGTATGAAATTAAATTAAAGAAGTACTGGATGGAAATATTTATTAATAAGAAAATATGTATCTTTTAATGTGTATTCCTGTCTTTAATTTATGCTAATATGCTTTGTCTATATGCCTTTCTGTGCTTCTTTGTTACATATTAGTTTGTTTTTATAGTGATTAAGATTATAACACAATGTTGACTGCTGTACCTCTATTTTTTACATTTTTACCTATTATGTTTGTTCGTTTTGTTCACACATCGTTGTCAATATCTTGGATTTGATGCGACTGTCATACAAGTGAGAGGTTTAGTTAGCTTTAAAACCATGTTTAATCCAATATTTTCTATATAAGAAAATGCCTGTAACAATGTAGGAATAGGACATTTGTTATTCATAGAGCTTTCGATTTTGCCGTTTGATTAGGGACTTTCCTTTTAGAATATTTCTCGGAGTACAGTATTTCTGTAATTTTACTTTTAAAAAGAGGGCCGAAAAATACCAGAGGGCCTTTCAAACTCATAGATCGAAAATAAACTGACAAGCAATGGCTAAAATAAAAAAGACAAACAGACAAATAATAGTACATAAAACACAACATAGAAAACTAAAGACGAAGCTACACGAACCCAACCAAAAACTGGGGTGATATCAGGTGCTACGGAAGGGTAAACAGATCCTGCTCAACATGTGGCACCCGTCGTGCTGCTCATGTTATTACATACCCGGTAAATATTCTAGTTCGGTAGGTCACATTCGTGAAAAGGGAACGGGATTGTAGTTTCGACATAAGGAACATGTCCGTTATCATCTGTGAAACAGATATTCCATATCAAACCAACTCGTGATAGTGTCCGTAAAATTAACGAAGGGATGATTTCAACTTCACCATTTGGAACTCGTAAAGCGTTACTTAAAGACATTTTTGTATATTTCAATTGTTTGGCGACACCGAATAACTTCTTTATTGATATATTTTAGGTAGAACCAACCTCGATATAAAACGGATTGCTGGAATTACCTCAGTTTGCGTTTTGATGTCGATTCCGATGCTGTGTTTAATATATGTTTTCTCTATGAAAGACAAAAAGAAATTAAAAGCATGGGTGTAAGTACTTTCTTTGAATAACGTATTCGTATTTATTTAATAATTAAAGAATACACGAAGATTTATATATTGAATACACTTTCAGGTTTTTTGTTTGCTGCCTGTAATATTTTGTGCTGGTTATTGTTTTGTTATGTATCATTTGGTTTCTCGATGGTCCCATTTTCTAATCGAGGTCGTAAACAGCCGACTATACGGTATAGATTAATTTCTGAATGCCGCGTCCAATATTTTTAATGTCCACTTCATGTGGAATCTGGATGACAGTTGTCTGATTAGCAGTTATGCCGCGTTTCCAGATTTATATATAGATATATACAATTATAAGAAACCGTATAGAATACCAATAATGTAAAGATAGTAATAAAAGGCCAATTAATGACAAAAAGTTTAATAAATCAAACGTGAAACCCCGAAAGGTAAGTGACGATTGTGACTGAATAAAACCCGTCTGTGAATGCGCAATCACCCCCACTCTACGCCCTCGTTACGGCTGTGTCAACACAGCCTAAAGGGTTTAACCCATCAGAACAGTAATTAAGACAAAGTATCGATCTAAGAAAACTCAGATAACTAAAGGCTAGTTCAAAACACAATTTCAAATAAATACAAACCATGTTATTCCACAATTAAACTTTCCAAATAAGTTGATATTACAAGCCTCCAGTAAGTGCAAGCTGGTTCAGTTCACTTTGTTTTCGTTATATAAACTATAATGTGTTCCTTTCTTGTCTAGGTCCGACAATTCAATGGTACATTGATGCGTACGTAAAAAAATAACATGGATCTGTTATCGTTTTGTTTAGTGTTTAGTTTCTTTTTCGCCTAGTGAGTTTAAATGTCTCTTTGGTATCTTTTTCATCTCTTTTTTAAAGTATTAATAATAACAAGATCACAAAATATATATGCATGATGAAATTAAATCATTTTCAAATATGAGTCACATTCATTTGTATCGTATATATGAGCAACTGCCGGGTAGAAATTAAACATTACTTTATATACACATTCATCCCGATTCTAGCTATAGATGCCTTAATAAAATGATTTATTGTAATAAAACATCACCAACAAAGTTATCGCCGTCCTTGAAAATGAATTAAATATATATATTAAAGTTACAATATTTAAATAAGTACTAACTAATGGCGAAAGTCCGGACGACTCTAATATGGTTTTGATGATGGAATATGAGAAAAATTATATTTTTCAAACCCATAGTGAAATAAAATCATCCATACTACACACAAATATAAAGAGACTAAATTACATAGCAGTTAATAACAATATGTCACCATTCGGTCTGCAACAATGAGCAAAAACGATACCGCGTAATCAGCTAGAAATTGTATATGTATTCGGTATAAAACAAGGTACACCGTTTACATTAATTTGTTTATTTTACAGATATAAGTTTTACCTGAAAAAGAAGTTGCAAGGATCAGAACATTCTCTTCAACAATACCAGAAGGCAAACGAAGAAATGGCATTACAAAATGATAAAGAAGGGGTAACATAATGAATGCAAGGATAAATAACAAAATGAAATTCTTCAAGTGAAATCTAATCGCTATTAGCTCGTTATGAATAACCAATTCATACATGTATTTATTGTTGAAAATCAGTAATACTTTCAGTCGTGGAGTTAGAGTTAGATTTGTCTTATGGTAGAACAAAAAGATATGTTTTGCACAACTCTTAATATTACATTTGTAATTTAATGCTTTACTTAAACATTACAGTTCTAATTTAAGCAAATATCTGTAAGACGAAAGACATCGCAACTCGCCTAACGTATCAATTATAACCTTTCTTTTTACTTTTTATGTACAATGTACAGGATAATGTTGATTTCAAGGTAGATTGCATATTGTTATGATTCTTATATATTTTGTCATGTTAACTTATGTAAAAGTGTATTGTTTTTGTGCTACAAAATGACGATTGAGAGTGTTTAAGTATGTTTTTGAAAAAAAACTATGTGGAGATATGATAAGTAAATATAGAAATTTACAATAGTATAAACTATAGTCCCTGTATGAAATAAAAAATCCAGTTACAATTGTAAATTATATTTAACGTGGATGAATTCTTTATTTTATCTTGTGAAATTATTTTCGAATCGTTTTTGAAATAATTTGATTGTTGATGCATGGAATTGTCTTTTACATATTTCTGGGCTTAAAGTACTTAATAAATGGTTTGAGGTTAATAAAAGTTCAATACAATAGCCAAACGTTTACTCTTAAGAATTTTATTGTTTATATCATCAGGGTATTCATGAATCATCAGTACTTAAACTGGGTACTTGTGTATACAAAACATATGTACATGGTATCATAGTTAAATACTTTCAATTTAAAATCTAAGACATTAATAATAGAACATTCAGTATAATAAATTGAATAACACATAGCTGAGAGGGTATTAGAGCAGATTGTGACCCCTTGAAAGAACATTGTCAACCTCGGCTTCGCCTCAGTTGACAATGTTTAATTTGGATAAATATCTACTCTTTCATTACTCATCTGTGTGTTATTTATATAGATGTTTTGATTACTCTAGTGGTATTCTAAATTAATCTGCCGATCAAAAGATAGAAAGATTATCACTACAGATAAATAAAATCAAGATACAGTAGGTTTATCAAAGTAGTTCGGATGTTTATATTTCTGTTATTGATGCTTTTGTAATCTAATCGCATGTTTGTATCTATTCAACAAGTATCGGCAATAATTTTCAAGAGTAAAACAAAGACGAGCTATATGACCGTGAAATGGCTACTACACATATTTTCAATCATTTAAAAGCATGCTAGTAGTATTGTTATGTATTAATAATTTATTATTTAAATCCAATGTGCAATAAATAAAAAAAACTCAACATTACCAGGCTTATACATTTGTACGAATGCGTATGTTTCAACTTTTTAACCACCTATTGTCAAATCCACAATTTACAATTAGGAGATGTGGCATGATTGCCAAAGAGTCATCTACTATAGTCGATATGAGTGGATGCAAGTTACTATGCGTTACCGTACAGTCTTTAACAATCAACAAAACTAAAGTCGTATAGGAAGCTACAAATAGACCAGAAATTGTAAAGATGTTAAACTTTTTAAACGAGTTCAAAAGAATTTTTATACAACAACATAAAAAGACGAAAAACTAATATGATAATCATCAAATGACGACCACCACTGACTCACAAGTCAGTCATATAATTGTTGGGAATGGACATGCATATACCAAATGTGGCAAGCTTAAACATATTGCCCGGGACGGTGGTGAGACAGCACAACAATAGAACATGCTACAAAACCAGTTCAAAAGGGTTTGGCACATTAGGTTGATGTAGTGCAAAACAAACAAATACACTTGAAAGACAAAGAATCGATCTAAGAGTTCTACCATTTACTGAAAGCCTATCACAAAAAAAAAACAATAAAAAATACTAGACAAAAGTTTAACAGTAGATTTAGTGTCAAGAACTTTTTTCAATACCAAAATATAAGTATATTCAGGAAGTACAGCATTAAGCTTCTTTAACTGTATAGCGATAAACATTTACTCGTGTTTATTGAAAATAATCGATGATTGTGCCGATGGAAACAATGCTAGTATTAAAAAATCTAATATTACAAATAAAGGCAACAGTAGTATACCGCTGTTCAAAAGTCATAAACCAATTGAGAGAAAACAAATCCGGGTTACAAACATAATCCGAGGGAAACACATCAAATATAAGAGGAAAACAACGAAACAGCAGAACACTGAAGTGCAACAAAAAGCAAACTACAATGCAACATACATAGAAACGAACAATTAAATAACAACTGCCATAATCCTGACTTAAACAGGACATTTTAAGAAAAAAATGGTGGGTTGAACCTGGGTTTTTTGCTAGCCAAACCTCACGCTTTATGGCAATGTTACAAATATCGCTAAAATGATGACATTACATGACGGGAATACAGTACAAATAAATGCAAGAACGCTCAAAACAGAGAAATACAAAAGTAAATAATGTAATAAAACATTTCGACATATTCACCACAGAATTACAGCGAATTGCTAAAATGAATTAAGGACAGTACACAAAAACAGCATAATAGAAATAAGAACTATGTCTGTCACACGAATGTATCAACGCCACAAAAAGCAACGTCACAGGTAAATTTTTATAAATTGGATATAAATCAAAATTAGGTTTCTAATTATGTTATTTGATGTATTTTATAACAATTACAAGAATGTTAATATAGAACTGTGCAACTAACTGCACTATCTAACTATGTCGGCCTTTCTTCCAAATCAAACTGTGTAAAACAAATAATCCTGTGTACATAGTTACTTTAAACTAAAATCATACAAATGAACTAAGTCATTAATTATCTTTACTTTTACATACGAATAGAAAAGAAAAAACAGAATCATTACTACAAAAGATAAGACACAAAACAATATCCGATCAGAATTACAAATAAAACTTCCTAACTAAATACATGAACGCTGGATAAACAAATACCGAGACACATATACACGTCTTATATAATACTATAAAGTTGATTAACTTTGACAATAAATGTATACAAAGGACTGATAAGTGTTCATGGGTTGTATCTAAATCAACGATCAGTAAACAACATCAAATACAAAGGGTTTTCTACCTCAGGAATAGATTACCTTAGCTGTATTTGGCAAACTTTTTGGGATTTTGGGTCCTCAATGCTCTTCAACTTCGAACTGTATTAGGCCTTTTTAACTTTTTTTGATTCGAGCGTCACTGGTGAGTCTTTTGTAGACGAAACGCGCGTCTGGCGCAAATACAAAATTTTAATCCTGGTATCTATGATGAGTTTATTCACTGTACAACAATAAGGATCATATTCCGTTTGTAATACGTTTTCTACACCAGTCTGATATGTAATTTTGCCGATTAAGCCTAACATTGACCACATCTTTTTATTGAACAAAATTGGTCTAATTCTTTCCATTTTTCTTTAAGTATAGAACTGTCATACTTGTGTAAAGGGAAGAGAAGTCATACGTTTGTATACCATTATAAGAGGAAATACACTTTGATTTTATGTACACTAGGGAGATTTTAAGACTTGTTTTAGTAACCAAATCATGCAAATCTGATTTACACAACCCCTAGATTGTGTTGTTTCAAGTTACTATAAAGCTTTGATTGGTGATGAAAGTTATGTTAATTGATTCAAAAGATTTTCAAAAAGGTTTCACTTGATCTTGTTCCGCGATAGGCATGCTCAGGGTTTTCTTTTTGTACCTCATTCAGTTTTTCATATTGATTTCTAGATACAACAGTGTCAAATTGTTGGCACTGAAAGTCTTCACTGCAAATTTCTACTGTTGTATCATCATTTACCGGTGCAGTTAATTCAGCTATACAACTGAAATTTATTTGATTGTCTTTTTCAAGCGGAGTTTCTATTTCCTGGCTCAAATTAATCTCTTCGTAGTGTTCGCCAGATTGCGTAATGTAATTGGCAGATGACTCATTCGGTATTCCTTCCGTTACTACAGTCTTTTGATAATGTGTTCGGAAGTACCAACTGCAGAGATGAGTTATGGATAAAACTATAACAAATCCCCCAATTAAGAAGGCATACGGCAGGTAGGATTTTCCTAAAATGAAATATAACGTGATGTATTTTGAAGTACCGGTCAATTATTCATTATTCGATATTAAATATACAAAATGACCTAGAGCATCTCGTTCGATATTTGAAATGGTAAAAAAAAAGTTATACATTAAAGTCTCATTTTTATCTGAACATTTAAAACAGTAAATATACATCTTCCAAAAATTGTTAAAAAAATATCCGTCACTCTTGAAAATTGAAAACAACTCGTTAGTCGCAAAGTCGAATATTTGAAAGCCAAGAATGTATAATCTTAAACAGTTGAAAACCTATATAATAAAAAATGACCTAAAATTATAGCCAAATTCTTCTTTGGCTACCTTAAGCAGCGGGAGTTGATTCCTTAGTTTCTTCATAATTTTAAAGTTTATTAACGTGCGTGGCAAATTTAGAAAGGTTTGTTAGATGTATTAATCATGTCAGTACCAAAGTACTGACTACTAAGCTGATGATATAACTCGGGGACTAATATTCCACCTGCAGAGGTATGGACCTAGTACTTTCAAATATGAAAACAAAACGTTATAGATTTAATGCGTCCGAAGCGCTGTTCTGGATTTACCTTCATCCGGAACGCTCAAAGTCGAATATGTGAAAGCCAAAAGTGTGTAAAACCGAAACGGTTGAAGAGCTATATAATAAAAATTGACTATAAAATTAAAGCCAAATCTTTGTAAGTCCAACTTCATCTGAGGGAATTGAAACCTTTGTTTCTTTATAATTTCAAAATCTATAAACGGGCAAATTTAGAAAGGCTTGCTATTTATCATATCAGTACCGAAGTACTGACTACAAATCATCGTCAACTTTCTTGTTCTTCTAATTCAACTACTTACAACAATTCTTTCTTTATAGTTTATCAATCTTAATCAATAAAACAGAATCAAGATTACAATATTAAAAACATGATCATTCCAAACGTTCATAGAACTGAATAATGTTCATCTTGAATTATCGGTTAGATTAAACAAAACACAAAACGTTTTGTTTTTCAACAAACAATCGGTATTCCAATGGGAACCAATTGTGCTGATATTCTTGCGAATTTGTTCCTTAATTCATATGAGACTGACTTCATATTGAAGCTTCTTGGGAATCATGAACGAAGCTAGCATTATTCTTTAATTTTGTTTTCCGCTATATAGATGATTTCGTCTCACTAAATAGTTGAAGGACTATGTTGAACGGAACTGTGACATTGGATTTGAAATAAAGGATACAATAAATACAGTTAAGTATGCATCATATCTTGACTTACATCTAGAAATTGACAGTGAACATCGCTTGAGAACAAGCTTTTACACAAAAGAGATGATTTCAGCTTCTTAATTGTGAATTTGCCATTTCTGTGTAGCAAAATTCTAGCAGCGCCTTGATATGGAGTATATATCTCCTAGTTGTCACAATACCCCAGGGATGGCTTTTGAGGAAACTATCAATCCCAGTGTTTCCAAGTGGCAATATTGAATTCCACCTTCGATAATTTTATGGACGTCATCATGATCGTTAAGGAATATCTGTTACGCAGATGATGACCCAATCGCTGATAACACAATTCCGTCTTTGTTTCTTCATTGTTTTTCTCCGAATTTGAATTTGGTACCCCATAAGAAACAGCATCTGCGTGCACTTCCAGAGCACCTAAGATCAATCCGTGTTTTGTTGGAATTCCCGTTACTTAGTTTTCTATTTTGTGATGTGTGTGCTGTTGCTTGTGTTTGGCCTTTTTTTGCTATGGAAGCGTTTGTTATTTTTGAATTTTGAATGTCTTTTTGGAATCTTTTGCAGCTCTTATACACATATTTGACACCAAACGTTTGAATGTACATCGAACATTACCTACCATGGATTTTTGCATCATTCAAGATGTTGCCTCAATTTTTGTAATTTCAAAAATTATTTATATTAATTGTTTTACAATGGTTGAACCACATGAACCATGCAATATTATAAAAGATTAGTTATTGCGATTTCGAGGATTTATTAATTCAAATTATGATATAAACATTTTGATTGAAAAGTTTTTTTAATTTGCGACACTTATCCTGTGATAATATGTGATAAAACAAAAAAAGTGGGAAAATATTGTTTAAGTATTGTTTGTTTTATTCCAGGCCGGTTTGTTCGAGTAATATTTTCCTACATACATTTGTTTCGTTAAAAACATCAGTTTGCTTACCAAATTGAACTTGTTCGACAATGGCCGTAGAGGCCAAATAAAGACTACTTTTTATATATATATACTATTTCGCAGGCCTAAACTTCTATTAAGTAGCGGAATGTGTCAAATGAAAAGTTTTTATGTAATGCTAAAGATATCTTAAGTTTTAATTGAAGTTTGGAAAATGAAATATTAAAATGATATTTTCTTAAACGCAAACGGAAACAGAGGTAATATATATACATACCAGATGACGCTCTTGATTTAGTTTTGTTGGACGAATTACCTAAATACAAAAAAAATATATATTAAAACAAAAGAATACATATTTTTGTGATTATGAGCCATTATTATTTGAGGGAACGTAGTCACTTTTATTTGATGCAGCGTAAAATTGAAGCAAAGTATATTTTCTGCTATATCAATTCACAGAATGTCCAATTGTATTGTTCGTACATGTAGTGTTCTATACAAAGTTTAATTTTACTATTCAGAGGGAAAATACCTTCACTTTTTTTGTATGTTCTAAACAGTACATTTGTCGACAGGTTTCCATTCATTCAAAAATAGATAGTTTTCTCTATATCGTCAATATAAATTAAATATAATAACATATAAAGTCTATACATTTACCTTTATCTCTTAAGGTTATAGTAAAATGAGCCTCTCCGAAAGAGTTTGCAGCTTTAAATGTATAATCCGTAAAATCTGCACTTTCTATGGGAGGGGTCACAAACAGAATTTTGTATCCACCAACCAGTGCATTAGCTCCATAAACTTTATCTCGAAAAATTGCACTTTTCTCTTGAAAAAGGTGAAGGTGATTCTTTTTGCAGAGTTTCCATTGATTTGTAGAACAACATAATCTGTCATATTTTGGAATGCTTGTAATGAACAAGGTTAGGGTTGCAGTCTTTTGGTATAACCCATATTGTACATTTTCATTTCTATCAACAAACACTGGTAATCCTAAAATATAAGTTTATCTTTAATTTTTCAAAAGTTCTATCCAATATACATGATTAACTTGTAAAAGATGAAATAATAATTTTTGAATTAGACTGAAAATTGGGAATATCTCAAATATTCGGCCCTGAGCGTGCTTGATGAAGGTAAATCCAGAAAAGCACTTCAAACACATAATGTTATTTAGCGTCCTGTTCCAATTTTTTCATGCATACCGCAATGCAAAATTAGGGAAACTATTTTAGTTTAGTAAAGAATTTTTCTGGATTTTAACTTTTATTTTGTAAGGTATATATTCATGCAAAGATATAGACATTATCCTAAATTGAAACCATTACTGTACCTACCTCCTAAATCAAAAGAATTAGAACCATGTTGATATAAATGTCCATCTGCGTTTAGAATACCATTTTCAGCTTTGCATTTATAAATCCCCCTGTCTTGATCGCTGAAATTTAATGGAAATACCAATTCTCCATTAGTTGAACCATTGATGTAACGGATGTGTTGACCAAAAAATGACATGTGTTGCCATTTATCAAATCGATACCTACTTGGATTTCCATTTGGAGAGCATACAAGTTTGAACTTTTCTTCAGAAAATACAAGAGTCACATTTATATCTGGTGCATCTACAAAATACGAACACAAATATGAAAGTTATTGTTATAGATAAGGCATATTCTGCATTTCTAGAGTTGCTTTCGTCGTATATCATCCAAATGTGTGTTATGCGACAATATGCAGTATCTGACTTATGTAACGTCTAAAAGTATAATTTTTTTATATAGGTTTGTTTAAAATTGTATCACTTTTATAGATCAAATCAAATTGGGATATTCTTTTCTATTGCAATCAGATATGACAACGCCCAACGGCACAATTATAACATGTATAAGGTGGAATACTACTCATTAATTTTCATATAAACGCTAACAATCATTATATAAATTGATAAGTTACTTAGTATATTAACTTTATAAAAGGAAGTAATATGTTTTTCTCTTGAACATGATTTTTTTACCACAGAAATTCAGATACTGAGGATTCATTATTTTTGTTGAATATCAATTTTCGTGGATTTCGTGGGTACAGATGAACCACGAATTTAAATTTTCTACAAATAACAAATGTTTTCATTGAGTTGTATGCAGACTTTGGCAAAACCACAAAATTAGATATCCACGAAAGTACAAAATTTTCTGAGTCAACAAAAATTGGTTCCCACGAAAATAAATGAATCCACAGTAATGACTTGTTTACGAATTATTTTGAACAATTGTTTACCCTACAGTCATGCGATAGAAAAAAAAGTAAAATCACAAAAATACCGAACTCCGAGTAAAATTAAAAACGGAAAGTCCCTAATTTAATGGCAAAATCAAAAGCTCAAACACATCAAACAAATGGATAACTAGTGTCATATTCCTGACTTGGTACAGGCATTTTCTCATTTAGAAAATGATGGATAAAACCTGGTTTTATAGCTAGCTGAACCCCTCAATTGTATGAAAATTGAGAATCAGGATGAAAATTCACCTTTAGAAAATGAGATTATTTGGTAATTTGATAGATCAAAAGGAAAAACTATGTATGAAAGTAAAAATAACCAAATAGCACGAAGAGCCACAAATTTGTAATGAACATGTAACACGATTATACGGACACTCAAAGGTCATAATACGGTTTCCTATCCAGTGTGAATAAACAAGATTTTATACTTTTTCTTTAATGATCCGACACATAAATCTGTAACTCTGGCTTGTTTTAAAAGTGTTTTAAAAAGTTTTGCATTATGAAATTTTCTTTATATAAAGATCCCTTACTGTATTGATGAATACACAACTGCATAATACAAAATGTTTCGAAAATTAAACTCTGCGTTAATTTTTTATCTATGGAATTTTAGTGTTACTGCCTAATACCTTTCAAGACTGGAAAATTGTATATTAGTAAACTCTAATTGGCAACCCATATTAAACCTTAGATGCCAAAGCTTTCTTGTAGACAGTAGAATAAAATCGACATAAATAAGGCAAATGAAAGGTATATATTCATATGCATGTTCTTCTTAAATGATTTTATGTAGGAGCAAGTCGGGGAGCAAAGAACTCAGTTCAGTACTATGGGAATGTCATGTAAATGTCCTCCAAACCTACTAAATACATTGTAGATACATAATCCATTTGCTTGAGAAATCAAGATTAGTGCTTTTCTTGTTCAAATCGAAGTATTTTCTTTATAATTTTACAAATACAATTTGTCCTATACTACGCATGCTTCCTTCGAATTTGTAAGTGGTTAGACTCTTTGTCATATCACCCACAGTGTAAGAATTTTCAAAATAACTTTGTTTCTGTTTCTGGTAAAATAAATTCGCGTCATATGAAATGAATTGCTATTTTTTTTTATCAGGAAAAGAATCAGAAACTAATTTCTCTTAACAAAGAGCTGTTGCACTGTTATGAAAGGTAGCATAACACCTTTGAAGTTGAAAAAAATCATTGAATTATACATTCACATACACACTATATCCGCTGCACACATTTACAATTACAGCCTTTTAACATGAGTATTACTAATCGTAGCATATCACAGAGAAAGTCGAGAGAAATAGTGACAATATATTCCTAAAAAACGAAAGACGAACAAACAACCAAGGTCACAACACACTAACAAAATGACAACATAAACTGCAGCATAAACCTGGGGGATTTCAGGTTACTCGGAATGATAAGGAGATACAGCAGCACATTGGACAACCGCCGTGTAACACATGGTTACAACACAAACCGGTGATGGCTTTCATCCTGTCATTTCACAATCTACAAAATGGCAACGAGATGTTTTAAAAGAATTGATGTCTTTTGACGCAACTCCGGCAGGAACTGTAATTCCTATTATACTTGAATAAGTGTAAAGTGTTTTTTCAGTCGAAGTATTGTGTTTCATCAGGAACATAGGAACAATATGTAAAATTGAGAATGGAAATGGGGAATATGTCAACCAGATAACAACCCAACCAATGAGCAGGTACATTGTAACAACCAAAGGCCCCAAACGCACTACTAGCAGTTACTGACACGCGAGCTCCAGACCTCAATTAAACTGATTGAAAGGTTATGTCTTCATCATATGCAAATCAAGCACAATCCCTCCCGTTAGGGGTTAAGTATCATACCATTATAAAACATATGAGTAAAAAATAACCCGTATCATGCCATCAACTGGTTCGACCAAAAACCAAAGGCCCCAAACGCAGCGATAAAACACCACACCCGCCTCAGTTGGCCCCTAAATAAAAATGTATACTATAGTGTGAAATGTTAGTTTAAACAAATAAATATGTTTAAACTAACATTTTGTGAGGGAATTCGATGTTTGCTATACCACTGTTCATTTCAACACACTTTATAACAATATCCCCATACCAATCATAATGAAATTGTTTGCAGTGTTTCAAGAAATTGTTTACTTTGTAGTCACGTTTTATTTGTGAAACATTTGATGTTTTAAATGGGCGAAATTTCTGTATTAAGTCAATAATTATGTAGACTTTAGAAGCCCAAACTTTCATTTGCCTTAAATACGCAACTGAAAGATAAAAAAACTATACAAAAACAGAAGACATGTTTATGAAATTATTGCAAAACGTTTGGTTGACAATTTTTTATTCGTTATTGTAAAATAATAAATTTAAGATATCTGACATCTTCTCCCTACCCAGTTTACCTCTATTACTTGTTATGATGTGGACAGGTCATTGTTATTGAACCTTACACAATTTGATTGGATTAAGTTATTAAAAGTTTACCTTCAAACGGTTTATGCTTTTCAGACATGACTATTTTTACATCAGAAGTTGCACGAATGTGTACAGTAACTTAAATTACCTTCAAGCTGGAACCCTGGACGAGTCCATATAATATTTTATCAATGAATGTAAAAGTATGAAAGGTAAGAATTGCAACTTTTTCTATTTTCACAAAATTTCCGAATACACAATAGATCAATTATTTTTTAAAGACTATTGCGGAGAAAAAAGAGACAAATTGCATTTTATTTCATTAAACAAGTCATTTTTCGAAGAGAAATGCCGAAATGCATTTTACGCACTGCTACACCAGTTAAATTTATTTTTTATCTTAACAAAGAAAAGCATTTTTCAGTCTCATTGGAATATATTAATTACAATTAATCCCAAACTAAAGTAGCCATTAAATATGTCCGATCTGCCATTTTTTTGACATCAAAAGTCAATACGATCGTTTTAAGATAAATTCCGTATATCTCACAAAATCTTGTAAGCCACTATAGTTCAGTGAAAATGACGTCAACTTAACTAAAAAACAAATAACTGAACTAAAATTAAAAAAATACAAGACTAACAAAGGCCTCACTTGGGAAAATGTGGCGGGGTTAAACAAGTTTTGTGAGAATTCAACTCTCCTCCTATACCTCTAGTCAATGTAGAATAAAGAAACACAGCAAATACTAGCAGTTACTGACACGCGAGCTCCAGACCTCAATTAAACTGATTGAAAGGTTATGTCTTCATCATATGAAAATCAATTACAATCCCTCCCGTTAGGGGTTAAGTATTATACCATTAAAAAACATATCAGTAGAAAATAACCCGTATCATGCCATCAACTGGTTCGAGAATTAATGTGTTTATTTCCGATGCAAAGACCCTATGAGTGAATCAATATTAATACCAAAATATGCCGTTCTTAATGACCTGACAAAAGTATTGTAACTTTATCCCTTTTTATAAGTCTTTTAAAGGTTTGGTTTGATTTTGAAGTGAATACCGACATTTTTGTGCTTTGTAAAAGGATATTACCCATAAAAGATTTGATGTGAAATACCTGAACGTATATGATGTCTGCGTGTTGATTTATACTTACGAATGATGTCCATGTATCGATGATAAAATTTAGTAAATGTTTTGACTAGTTTGTGATATCGAAAAACCTGGTGTAATAATCTTTAAGTAGTACAGAGATTTCTTTCGTTAAAATCAAAAACGTTGTTACATACACGAGCGAATCGAACAATTTGAGATACATAAACACCATAAGATGGTGACAAGAGAATGTTACCTTCTAAAATGGATAATTAACAATAGGAAATGAAAAATAATTTCTTTTATCGTGAATTTTGGTATTAAGCTTCCTGTTGAAGATATAGATATCATATCAAGCTCCAGGAAAGGGCAGTGTTAATTGTTGTCATTAGCTTTATTTAAAGTCAATTCGGCATGATAAATCTCTTTAGTGTAATACTGAAGTCGTCGATTTTAAGAGCCAATATATCATCCAAATATCTAAAAGTGTTTTAAATTTTGTAATCAGATGTTGTTTCGATGGGTCTGTGCTGATTCTAGTCATAAACTGTAACTCATAACAATACAGAAACAGGTCCGCAATAAGTGGTGCACAGTTAGTCCCCATGGGAATTCCGATATCTTGACGATATACGGAATATCCATAGTAAACAAAAATGTTATCTTGTAAATATTCAAGCGTAGTTATAGTATCAAAGCAAGTCCAATTGACAAAGTTCTTTTGTTTGTTATTACTAAAAATGACATAAAAGAGTTTGAACATATATATTCGCATTCTGACTTTTTAAATGCCAATATAATGAGGTGTGTGAATTGTTTTACAAAATCAAAACCTTTATTGACATATTGAATTTTAATAAAAAAAAATTTTTTTTCTGTGATCTTCAGGGCGATCAATTTTGGGAAACAGTTCAGAATAACAATATGCCATAATAATTTGGACGATTTGAAATAGGAATTTGGTCCGAAATATGTGTATTGTTGGTACGAAATTTTCTTTGATTACGACTTATTCTACGGCCATGAGAACGGTTTTTACGAACTGTTTTAGAAACTATATCCAAAATATTAACATAATCAGTTCTTGATATACTACCAATCCCCATGATATTATCATTAGGACCGAGAGGATAGACTTTCCGTAATTTTCTAATCCAATTTAATTCAAATATTTTCCATGATCGTTTCAAACTTTGAAAAAGATTCCACAGGCTGCTTATTAATAACTTCTAAAAATTGAACTATTAAATATTAACAGGATGATTGTGCTTCTTAATGTGTTGACAAATGATACTTTGGAATTTATGGGGTCTTTCAAAACGATAAAGGTGTTCTCGCGTGCGTTTAGATAAATATCGTCCACTTTCACCTACGTACGGAATACCGCATCCCAGTTTGTATTATGTGAGTAAATATATAATACTGTTTGTTTTTTCAAAATCAAATGAAAATGCGACCATTAAACGTGGACCTTACCGTATTGTTGGTGAAAAGACGGGGACATGTGAGTCATTTTTTGGCATGACACTTATAGATAGAAGGGTAACCACGATTTTTATTATTAAAATATAAGCGATTGTAAGATAAGTAAGGTTATTATACTTACAAAGTACTGAGATGTTGACATTGAATGAACTGTCACCAATTTCATTATATCCAGAACATGTGTATTCCCCAGCTTGTGATCGATCTATCTTTGTAATATTGTAAACAGAAACATTCGCAAGCATTCGTTCATGCTTTTGCCATGTGTATCTCTTAACTTCAGGATTTGCATCTGCCTTACATTGCAATGAGATATCCGAACCTTCTCTCACCTCATTAGAAGGATACACTTCAGCTATAACAGCAGGCGTATCTGCCAAAAAAAGAAAGAATACTAATATCAATTAGAAATGATGAAAAGGTAAAATAAATGCTTGACGAATTTGTACTTTCGTCGACATCGTGTTAAAAACTGAATACAAAAATGCGTTTTAACTGAAACATGTGAAAGTGAAAAGTCGATTTAACAAAATGGTTTATAATAAGTTAACTATTTTAACAAACTTTTACATAACTGCTACAAGAAAGGTTCGTTATTTACAACTCTGATATACCAAGGAATGACCCGATAAACATCCTGATTTGTTTCGCGAGAATTGCGCAGTAAGTAATATAATAACTATTATACCACGTGAAAATGGTACGTTTACACCTTTCCCCTGCCAAGTTCATTGTATAACATGCATTAATGTGATTGACTTGACTTATCAAAGTAGAACACATCATTTTCTTTTTCAATATGGATACGTTTGTCAGAGGTTTAACATGTATAAAGAAGCAAAGCAATCTTAACATCTATTTTATCTTACTTTTCATATACCTATGTGAAGTTATTTTCTTTTAGAACGTCAGGTCTTTCTTTTGAAGAATCAACCCGGACGATACCAAGTTTCAATGAAATTTGCTTCAAGGCAGAAAATAATGACCAGTAAGGTCATTGTTTTCCTTGATTAAAATGCAAACTTTAATTTACTTAAAGATTTAATTCGTTTGATAGTATCGCGTGCTATGGAAAAAGACATAAACAACCCTGTCATCTGTTTTTAACTGAATTACAAAAAAAAAACCCTTCATAACACTAATAAAACAAACCAGATTTAACAAATTCATGTGTTGGATTTTGAAAATCGTATTGAGTCACACTGTATTGGAGATCATACATTGACCTATGGATATTCGTTTTTCGTGTTATATGTACATGTATCAGTATTTCGTGCTCTATTCGTGTCACTTCTGAATATATTACATCTATAAGTACCTATACATTTACTCTATCAAATGATCAAATGACGAAATATTTTAATTTCTATAGAATAACAGCCACGTGCTTTATGATAGGGTTATGGGGGGGGGGGGGGTATGATATTTAATTCTGACTAAGTTCTCTGTTTAAAAAAATGTCATTCAAAAGTGAAAACAATAATTCTGAACAGCTCGTTAATATCTGTTGAAAAATAATCTGCTTTTCCGCAATGAAAATGTCACGAAAAATAGAAAAAGCATAGCATCCCCCTTTCTTAAAATAAGTTGAAAATAAATTACTTACAAAGTGACTTGTATTTTTCATACATCGTAACAATTCATTTGTGTCTTGCTTCATGCATTTAGTGATATTTCTTTTGTAACTGGATAATGAATGATAAAGCTTATATCTATATTAATATGTGAGTTTTATTTCACGTTTCAAATGAGCCGTAGGGCGTATTAAAACCAGTACGGATCAGAAAAAAATATCCCACTTTAGTGTGGTCGGTAAAATATGATGGAAATCTTGCAAATCTTTGCAGAAAATAATATTTCTTTACGGTATATAAGTCAGATTAAGCATATGTTAAGGTTTTTCTTGTCGTATAACACACCTCGGGGTGCTATACCATAAGAAAGACCTTTAAATATGCATTATCTATAACCTATTTCTATTTTCCTTTGATAATAATGATCAATAATCAGTAAGCATTCTTACTAAATGTGATAGGTATTGAACTGTTAAAAAAAAATTTCATGACTTCATATCCTTGATTAAAAATGAATATATAAGGTTGCATTTTGTTTTCCTATGATACGACACATCTATTTATACATTTACATACAGTAAACATTGAGGTACACTGTCTTCGAGAGTGGTTCTTCTGTAATTGAACTTTCTGCGGAGCATGTGAAGTTATCTTTCTGGTCCTCCCTGGAGGGTACAAATGAATACTGGAAGATTACTATTTCAGAAATGTTATCTTTTGAGATTGATAGAGACAAATTTTGGTTCTGAATGTGGATGCCGTTCCGCGTCCATTGTAAAATTTCAACAGGATTTCCCCTTCTGACTGAACAAGTTAAAATTAACTCAGTGTGTTCAATACTAAATATTTGATGTGTGTTTGTCATATTGGTTATAGTCAGATCTGTTGGCAACCCTGAAAAAAAAAAGGATTTTATAAAAAAAAAAAATAATAATGAAAATGCATGCTTTTTCTTGCTGTCAATCAATTATGGTCTTTTTTTTAAATGTTCACACTGTTGTAAAAAAAAGATTTTAAAACGATATAATATGACTTTACATGAGTATTCTAACATACCTAAAATAATGTTTTTCACTGACTCAATTCTAATTTTTGCCGATATTAAGTTACGCAACAGAAATGATAAACTTGTGGATTCTGTAAATTTACAAACTAGGTCATTTCCCTTGCGTTATAGCACATTTGTCAGAGGTTGATAGAAACAAAGCAGGCTAAACATTTATACTATATCTTACTTTCTATTTTTAATTCTGTATCATATTCACGAGGAGATCCATTCACAATAACACTACACCTGTATAGCCCTTCGTCTTCAATTGTAATATTAACAATTTGTAAATTAAATTCTCCCTCTGAATGATTTCCCGTTATTTCCAATCGATCACTTTTCCTTAGAGCATTGTTTATTTGTTTACCATCAGTATATGGAATAAGCTTAGGTGGTCCCAGCCACGTCACTGAAGAATCGTCTGCACTCCTAGGACAATACAGTATTGTTTCCTCTCCGATACGACAGTAAACTTGATCTTTACGATTATTTTCTGAAAGTAACAACGTTCTGAATGTTAAACACTTTTGCTGTAGGTTATATCTTTATCATTAGGGGTATGGGAAACGTCTACTTTTTTTGTAACATTATTTCTCATATCAACCTTAGACAAAAACTTCAATGAAACAATACACAACATTATCATAACACTGGCTATGGAATCGGGTCAGACATAGCAGTGCTGACCACTTTGTTTGTTATTGCAATTTATATAGTTCACTATTTGTACAGACAATGTATCATTTAAAATTTGCAAAAAGTCCCTTTCTATTACTTTACATGGTATGATAAATTCTTTGTGTCTATTGTTTTTGGATTAACCGCTGTTCATTTTGCATTGTTCAACAAAGACTGATGAAATCGTTTGAACTACAAAAGGAGCGAGAATGCACGTGTTTACAGGATATTCCTTTTATGATGTCCTGCATCATCCGAAAACCAAACCCATTTTCAGTCAAGAGTCACAATCGGAATAGGGCACAGTTAGTGAATTTACAGATTGAACAAATGATATCTAAAAATCTAAAAAATGTGAAGTTGACAATTGAAGCTCCGATGGTATCAATTCGTGATTTTGTGGTCGCAAATTAAGTTAAGAATAGAAATTAGTATTTGCAGTTATCCATCAGTGTCAATGTCGAGTAGCATATCAAGATTTGCTAGTATTCGTAAGCTCGATGTACACACTACGCCGTTATCAAAATATCGACTCAGTGTTGAAATATCAGTCCATTTAACTCAACAAAAAAAGATGTTGATAGAAATTGGTGTAGTATTTTAATGATAGAAAAATATTTCAGTGAACAATTATTGCAAAATTACACTTTAAGCAATCGGCCAACAAAAAGGCTCTTCTCAATTAGTCAAGTCAATGATGTTTAATTTTTTTTTTTATCGTTTGACGCTATGTATAATTAAAAGAAAATAGCAAAATGAATAGGCAAATCCGTATACGGTCATCTTTTTTTCGGAGATGGAACCATACATGTATTGTTTAATGATTTATAAATTTATTATCGGAGAATTGAGGGAAAGGTATGATATAAAACCTATGCACAGAAACTGAGCTTGTTATTCCCCTCCCCGGGGACTTACAACCTTGGAGCTGCAATTGCATGCTAGTTAAATTTATTTAAGAACCATTCATGAAAATGCACTTTTGCTTCAATATGGAGAAATTCACCATTGGTTTGAGGAAGGTTTTGTGATGCTATTTGTCTGTGTATTGTTTTGGGAACTGTTGTTTGATTGTTCGTTCTTTTTATCTTGGTATATTTACTGTCTGTTTCTCGTGTTCTCTTCTTTTTGGTTGTTGTTTTTCCCGTGTTACCTTTTGTGTACATGTTATAATTATAGGTATAGTCGGTTTCAATTTGATTCGTTCAAATATATTTTCATTCAATGTGATGAATGAATGTAGAAATCTGATTTTTTTAACAAATTTAATTGTACAAAGGTTCTGTTTCGAATTCCCTGGAAAAAGATTATTATTTGAATATATAAGACAAATTCAAAGACAAATTCAGAAATTTTTATACTTGTAACAGTCTGTAATTTAGTCTCCCAAATTTATTTGTCATACATGCTGACTTATACCTTTATATCTTTTAAAAGGTGTGTTTTGCCAAATGAACTTACCTTCAGTAACAAATTGTGCATATCCTGAAGATACAATAATAGAAAATGTAAATATAATTACAGGCATTGTAAAAGCAACACACATTAACTATGGGAAAATCAAATATGCAAAAATTCCTATTTGAGTCAGTACTTAATAACTATTATTAATTCTAATCGAAGCACATTGAACCATTTCCTTTGAAATAATTGTTTTAATTACAACCGCTAAAAGTTTCAAGTGTTATAAAACAAATATTTCCTCAAAAAGAGTTATATATTATGTAGTATAGTAAAGACTATCATCTATTTCAATAGTCACTATATTGAGTATTGCACATATGTGTGCCTGCAGATGTTATATTAGAAAATATAAAAAAGCACGACACTAACATCATATAAAAAACACTTAGATACAATAATGAGTCTAAATAACCTATAGATATTATATAAACGTAGCAAATATAATCATTCTTGAATTGACAATAGCCATTATTTCACGGTATCATCTTATCAATCACAACACTTAGTCCATTCATATGATAAGTCACTCTTGACTTGAAGTGTGACCACTTTACCGATACTTACATATGAGATTTACACTCATAAACAACTTATATATACCACTTCATAGTCTTGAAAACCGTATGTTAACCTCTAATTTTCATTGGTTCTATGTGTCATATGATTGCTGTCGTATTGTTATGAACTCTTACTCTTTATTTTATTTGCAAATTTAGTGTGTGACAAAACAAATTTCTTTAACCTGCTGATTTATACAACACAAACTATAACTTGTATAAACATATGAAACGTTCTCATGATCCTTTACTGTATCTACTGTATCCCTTTTTCCAGTTCATTTGGATATAATCTTTAAATCTAGTCATTATTTTTTTAATTATTCATTTAAAGACATCATCTAAAATGCGGAACATGGAATCAAATAATACGGCCAGTTTTGGTTCTCTTTTACTAGAAAAAAGGACAAAGTAGGTCAGCAGATGATTAAAGTTGCTCTTATACTTTGTGTTGTATTTAGTCGTTACGGGTTTTGATAAGAGGGTCACTGGTGAGTCGTTTGTTTACAAAACACGCGTTTAGAGTCACAAATTTAAGCCTAGTCTATTTGATGAACTTGATTATGCTGAAACATATAATGATAAAAACTGCACATAGATACTTTCATTTTACAGCCAGTTTTGTAAATTAGCATCATCTCCAAGTATCAAACGCCCACAGTATGCAAAACAATAAGACATTTAATACGTACTACAAGTGAACTTTTTCATATTATTCTGAAAGAAAGTAATCAATCAGAGCTGATACTCTACATTATTGTTGTACTTGGCAATGAATTTAAGGCTTCAAATATGAGGGAAGTAGATATTACATTAAAACAATAGATAGTGTATGATTGAGGGATGTCACAATGTAAGAAGCTTATCAACTGCTGTGACAAAGAATGCATGTGATGAGTATCTGTAAATTCTATATACTGTTAAATGTCGTGTTTCCATTATGCTTGTTTCCAAATAAAATTCATTTATTCCTTGTTTTATATTATTGTTTCCGTGTAAAGACAAAAAGAATAAGAAACAAATAATGCACAACAAAATTTCATTGAAAATTAAAGTTGATACCTTCCTTTTAAAACCTCTTCTTCCAAATTATGTATATGTCTTATCACCATCCTACACAATTCATTTCATTCTTTGTTTTATATTATTGTTTCCGTGTAAAGACAAAAAGAATAATAAACAAATAATGCACAACACAATTTCATTGAAAATTAAAGTTGATACTTTTCTTTCAGAAACTCTTTTTCTAAATTAAGTTGATGTCTTATCACCATCATGCATAATTTGAATTGAATTAAAAATGTAATGTCTTTTACTATTCTCACAGAGAGAAAACGCATCGTTATTAATTTTAACTTAATTGTTTGACTTAAATGCATTCTATGTATCTGCTTTTACAAGTTAACGTTATGCCAAAAAAAAAGTTTGATGTGCTTTTTTTTCCCCGTGACTATTATTCTATTTTTCAACTATTGTACACCAAATTGTCGTTATGGGAGGGTTTCTGCACTCATAATCATGTTTAACCACGAAGTATGCTCAGGTGCCACCAAGTCAGGAAAATGGCAGTTGTTATCTTATAGTTCGTTTCTATGTGTGTTACATTGTCGTTTGGTTTTTTGTTGCACTTTAGTGTATCTGTTGTTTCGTTGTTTTCCTCTTATAGTTGATTTGTTTTCCTCGGTTTTAGTTTATAACCCAGATTTGTTTTCTCTCAATCGATTAATTACTTTCAAACGGCGGTATAGTACTGTTGCCTTTATTTATGTGTATGAAGCACAGCAGTAATTGTGTTTGTAAAATCTCCATTATTAACCCATCAAATTTACCAGGCTTATAATTTTGTACGCCAGACTACACAAGAATCAGCAGTGGAACTCGAATTACTTTCCTTTATTAGAAGAGAAAGGAAAATCAAATATGATTTGTTTTTGTGTCTGTGTGTGGTTTGTTTGCTACCTCATTGCACACCCCTTCTATCTCTTTTATGTTTAAATATTGAATCACTGTAACGTATATCAAAACATACATTTCATGGAATTAATTTAATTGTAAGTACTATCCAACGTGATGCAAACTTATGGCAATGCAATCTTTTATTGGTGTTAACCTCAAGCTTAGTTGAGATATTTTAATGCCATACGGATAAGCAGTGTGAATGTTTCTGTTTAGACAAGTAAAGTAGACAATGAGAAAAATGAAATAGTAACTATGTAACGGATCCGATGATGAAGGGTTTTTTTTATCTGTGTCAATATCGCGAAATGGAAATTAAATAAAATGCAGGTCTTCTAACTGTTGTTGTTGCATGTGTGATAAATGAGATGCAAGTACTGAACCCTGATTTCCTGTTAATTATTTTATTTGGAAATTAATTATTCTAAAATTTGTTCTTCTCTAGTTTTAATCATTTAACTTATAACAATGAATATGTGTAAAGACAAGGAATACAGAAAATCAAGAATTATAACATTACACAATTTATTAGTAGCTTCAGTGATTTTCATCATCACTTACATTATATTTCTACAGTTTGTCTAACTTTTCAATCCTTGTTCTGATTTTCTTCGTTCAAAGTCTGATATTGATTTGTTATAAAAGATGATTAATTCTACTGGGTCTGTGTGCACCTCTTCGATAGAAGACTTAAAAAAACGAAACAATGTATAATATATACTTGTATTTGTGGTATTAACCTAAAACATGGCGATGAAAATACAAAACAAATAAAACAAAATTTCTAAACGAACCTACAATAGTAAAAAGAATAATTATATCACGGTTTGAGAAGCACTCACTCTTATGTAATGGTGTGTTTACATTATCTATTGCAACATATAAATAACGTATCCAACCCCATGTTGGATACCATCGCACAATGTTACATAGTCAAATATCAAACTACATTCTGCAGTCTCAATGCACATTTCGAAAGCTCGACAGGAAATAGTGGATAAGCAATGCATTGCACAGTGTGATACGCTGCTTATTCTAATTACTCTCCTAGTATGTGTTGTTAACTTATAGTCTTTTGCAAATTCTTTGTAGAAGGCATTTTCACTGTTCAAAGGATGAAACCCTATTAAAATAGAAATAATGTTATTTCATTATCAAGGTCGTTGCACTCATATTTATTTTTTTTTAAATTTAGACGATTTTTTAAAAGTGTTTCGCTTGATTTTGTGGCAACAGAAAAATGAAGCTTTCAATAAATAAAAATGATACTCAAAATCACCTAATTTATAACATTTTATTCCAGCATCTAAAACTTTTTTTTGTACTAATATTTGCATGTTTGTTTTTCAAAACATGTTATCATTGTTGGTTCTGCACTATAAAGCAAACTTTAATCAGTAACATAGAATCTACAATCAAACGTCATTGAATTTGAAAGTCAATTCTGATAAGATACAGTATACAATCGTTGGTATTGCTAATTCTGTTGTTTACATGTTGTAATGTACTATTATATTATTTATTCGTGTATTTTTCTGTGCTGAGTGTTCTTGTGTTTGCTTGTACTATATTCTTGTCACGTAGTGTTTTCATTTTAGCAGTATTTTTAACATTGCTATATAAGCGGGAGGTTTGGCTAGCCATAAGAAAAGGATCAACCCACCATTTTCTCTTAAAATGTCCTGCACCAAGTCAGGATTATATCAATTGTTATCTACAGTCCGTTAATATGTATGTTGGCGTTTGATTTTGTTTAAGTTCAGAGTTTCTATTGTTCCGTTATTTTCCTTTAAAAGCGGATGTATTTCCCTCGGATTTAGTTTGTTACCCGGATTTTTATTTTGCTTATACGAATCATGACTACTGAACAGTGGTATACTTCTATTGCTTTTATTTATATAATGAATGCCGATTTGAAATAACACGAACTTAACTGCATGTGTTTATTTTGCAAATAGAGGCGGAAATACCTAGGGGATATTCAAAACATAAAAGTTGACGACATAATGACAATTTTCAAAATGAAAAATTACATGCGGGGATAACAAAAAACAAATATTAACACAGGTGTTACTAAATCTAAGACCAGAGCCTCATAGTACACCTTGTCGATTGTCATCAATGGTTCCTTATAGTGACATCTCTTATTTAAAAGACTATCCGCTGTGGTTAATTCACAGTATAACTAATGACAACAACTGACCTTTACATTGGACAAACAAATTTTTTCATGATTTGTGAAAAAAGTATATCGCCCCTTTATATTATATGTGTAGAACAACAAAAGATATACAGAAAGAAATTAAATATTAATCAGTACAGAAAATACTTGGCTTGTCGTTTCTATAATTGCCGCTCTTTTTCAAATAACTCTGCATATACTTTGACCAACAAGTTAGGCGATACTTAGAGGACACTTAGATACCAAAATATGTCTTTCCCCGAAAACATAACAAACTAATTATTTAACTTTATACAAGTAATAGCTTTTCTAAAAACGCTAGCCGTCTCTTAGCTGATGAAAGTGGAAAGTGTTCTCGCTTTGTAGATAAATTCATTCAGAATAGCCTTGCAAATCAATTAACAAATTTTACAAAACACGTTATGAAGCAGTATGTCGTTTAATGTTGGGTGTTAAATAAGGTCCTTATCGTAGTAATCCTTCAAAGCTTAACATACCGGATTGACATAATATTTTGTGAGAGACCGTTCTTTTAAAATGACAACAGTATTTTCGTATTTGAAATTTATAATTTTCTTTTATTTCTCTTTTTCTCATATTGCATATATATATATAGTATAAATGGTCAATAAACATCAAAACAATTACTAGAAGTGTGTTCTTGACCCTGCTCATTGTTTTAAGTAATATTCATTTTTTTGCTATTAATATTTTTTTTTTACATGTATTCACAACTATTCTATATATCATAGCTAGATTTGGGAGGATTAAAAACTTAAAATATTGTAATGACATGTCCATTGTAGAAGACCGTAGGTTAATTTTTAGAAGTAAATTGTTTTCTTTGTTGTTTAATTGGGTTGCTGTCTAAATTAATTACGTATACTTCATAACTCCCGTCAAATCATTCATAGAAATTAAGCACTGCCAGTGGCGGATCCAGAACTTTTTCTAAGGGGGGTCCCTGACTGACCTAAAAAGAGGGGCCGCTCCAGTCATGCTTTAGTGATTCCCTATGTAATCAACCAAATTTTTCCCACAAAAGGCCCCCCCCTGGATCCTCCTTTGACTGCTGAAATATGATAGTATACATGTATAATTGCTTTCATCGTCTGAGAGTAGTTTTTATTTTACTCTTCTTATATTCCCCTTTGGATATTTTTGGATCTTCTATTCTTCATCATCTGCGATGAGCAACGTTTAACCCAACCCAAATCCTGTCCTAAAGATCGGGGAGTGCATTTATCATACTTATCATTTGTATTGAGAGGTGAATAGGTCTTTATTCAAGCTTCATGATATTTGATGAAGTCGAGAAATTTAGGTGATATAAGAAAGACAAGGTTGAAGATTGAATCTGAACTGGGACTATTAAACTAATAGTATAATAGTCCCAGATCTGAAACTGATCAGATGTCGATATTTTTGTACAAATGCAATTAAAATCATGGTTGTAAATGCTTTACATATTTGTCAAACAATTTATTCTATCCTCATGAAATATCATAACCATGATTCCCTTCAAGTTTTCTTCATGTATAAAATGTACGTAACAGTGATCGACTGGATTGAATGTGAAACAATCACGTGTGTGTTTACAAAACTTCAGGATATTCGGCTATTTATAGATAAATGTTAACTGTGTACCGATATGCATGATTGATGACCAGGCAAAATCTAATTGCTATGAAGAGAGTACAAATCCGATACTCTACGGGATTGAAAGACATTTACTAGGTTTGGATTGTCCCAACCAATCAACGAACTTTAATTATTAACGTCTCAGTAATATCTTCCAATCAGGTAGTAAAAAGCATTCATGCCGGAGACTGTCCATCGTTCAATTCTTAATTACGTCTCCTCGGAGACGTTATCAAGACGCACAATTTTATAAACACTATAGTCAACAGTCGAGATAAGATAAAAGGCCGAAATTATCAGGAAGTACAAGGGCATTTAAATTCAAAAGTTCAAACAGGAGTTATTGTATTTGACCAGGACAAAAAAATGCAGGAGTAGAACACCCTTGGTGTTTTAAATGATTTTATAGATTTATGAACATTAAATGTACAAATTCAATGAACGTAATAATGAAATTTTACGTCATCATAAAATTTTTTGGATTTTAATACTCTCACACACGAAATAAAACGCACTGCGTATATATGTAAGACTAAGATCGACGTCCGGTCTCTAATTGACGTCCGTTCCTCTAATCGACGTCCAAATTTGAAGACTCAATAAGATAAGATCCGAAATCGACGGCCAAATGTATGCCCCTCTATTCGACGTCTATTTTATTGCTCTCAAATCAACGTCCAATTTTTTGCATCTCTAATCGACGTCCGTATTACGGACTTGCCACAATGACGTCATAACTTTATACAATGAAATATGATTGCCAATGTGACAACCATCCACCAGAGTTCAAATGAAGTGGATGTTAAGCATTTATAGGCAGCCGTACGGCCTTCAACAATGATAAAACCCTATACCGTGTAGTCGGCTATATAAGGCACCGACATCTAAAATGTAAAACAATTCAAACTAGAAAACTAATGGCCGTATATAACAAAACTATTCCGGAAAAGAATAAGACAGACGTTAACCAACGACAACCATTGAACTACAGGCTCCTGTATTAAGAGGCATATACATAATGTGGCGGGTTAAAAACATGCGCTTTACCCTCCCTTTGTATTAAAATTCATAAATGTGTTAAAAAATACAAAGTCTGAATTAACTATTTAATTTGTCTATTGTATTAGACTGAATATTGCCCTTTAGATGTCATTTGGTTTTCTTTGTCGTTGGATTGTTTTCTAATTGACGTATACGCGTATGGTTTTCTTGTTGTCATGTATCGATTTTAGTTATTCTATTAAGTTTTAGTTGATTCTTTGGGAAGAGATGTAACTGACTTTGTTGTTCCTTCTCAAACATCTACTATATCTTTACCATTATAAGTGTATAAAAACAAGTAGTTTCTGAAATAGATTTCAGTAAAGACAAAACTAAAACAGCTGATATAAATAAGGATCAATCTAATAGCGTCGGATATAAATCGACCGTATGCAAATGTATATCAATACATAAGTAACCTATTTTAGGTCAAAACGATCCCTATGTAAAGTCTGTAGATATAGGAAGATGTGGTATGAGTGCAAATGAGACAACTCTCCATCCAAGTCACAATTTATTTAAGTAAACCATTATCATGATTATAGGTCAAGGTACTGTCTTCAACACGGAGCCTTGGCTCACACCGAACAGCAAGCTATGTAACTGTTTGAAAATTAAGTTCTTATAAGAACCCTAAAAAAAAAAAAAAATTCGTCTTTTATTTCGTAATTGAATGTTACCAAATCAATTAAAGTCTTAAATATGTTCATGTATACGTGCACTTATTTATTACTTATTATTATTAGAAACCAAATAGAGAAGAGTATAATGGACCGGACGTCGTTGTTTTTTTTTTGCAATACATGACGTCACATTGGACGATGTCTAAATTTTGGACAATAATATGAGAATGTGACGTCAGATTTGGACGTCGATTTGTGGAACGAACGTCGATTTAGAGACCGGACGTCGATCTGAGTCAAACAAATATATTACATTTATTCGTATTTTGAAATATTCAACATCGAGATTTTTAAACTTCATATAATGATCGTTAACACCCTCATCAAACATACAGGTGGATATCAATTAACTGGTACACATTCTTATTTTAGATCAGTATAATAATATAAATGGTACCCATTTTTTTGCACTACATGCGCATTTCGACAATCAATGTCTCTTCAGTGATGCTCGAGTCAAAAATATTTGAAAATCCAAAGCTTATTAAGTAATACCTGTTTCATACACAGAAATATGGTGACTTCCTCCACAAAGTTGTGTTATATCACCAATACAATAAAAATCACAGTCGGAGCTCTGAAGATAATAATCGTCATCCTTTGTTCCATTGCGGAAAGGATTGGTTCCACAAAAGCATAAATAGTGTTCCTGTAGAATATAAGGGATACCTTGAAGAATTGTAATTATCAATCGTTATCAATTGCAACCAATAACATTTACAATGTAAGGAGTCATGCATTTTCTGATTGCAAAAAGTAAAATCACAAAAATACTGAACTCCGAGGAAAATTCAAAACGGAAAGTCCCTAATCAAATGGCAAAATCAAATGACAAAACACATCAAACGAATGGACAACAAGTAATCGTAATGTAATCGATTACAATGAAAAAGCTAGTTGTAATTATGATAACGTGCTCAGTAAATCTTTTTGTAAGATAGAAGAGTTTTCGATAATCAAGCATGATATGTCCTAGATATAGTATTAGGCAGATCAGACAATGTGTTGGTATTAGTAGTCCACTTTTTTATCAAAAAAGAATATGATTGACGATTCATTTTGTTAATTACAAAGCAATTGCAGTTTAAAAATGTTTGAGATCATGTGAATGAAATGAGTGAATCATTTTTAAAATAATTTCATTTTAAAATACGTTGACCTTTCTGAATGTCTAATTTTGAGATTGAAGACTTGTGATACAAGATATTTTCTTTGACAACATTTTATGTTCTTTGATGTAACAATTTTGATATTAGCTCCAAATTTAGTTTAGACATAATTATTTTTACCGTTATGGGATTTCAACAGCATTAAACATTAAAAACATTATGTAAGGTAACCAATTATTTTTGAATTTAGGTGTAAATGTAATGTAATAAATTATATTTCAGCTGTTTTCCTATTGCTTGTAGTTAAATGGTTTAGTAATTCAAGCTTAATTGTTTTGTTTGTATAAATGTTTTGACAAGTATTATAATTAAGATTGACATCTCCAATCAATAGATAGGCAGGACTTCAGCTTGTATACTCTGAACTTAAATTTGATTAGATGTTAAGTAAAATGCAGAGTATACTGTATACGAGCTGAAGCTCCGCCAGTCTATTGATTGACCAAACCTTTATACTACAAACATGAGTAAAATAACTCTAAAAGTGCAAAGTACTTGTTATTTAATCAATTACTTGATTTTGGAAGTCATCCATCCACTCCCTGCAAGGAACTCGTTATTTAAACAAGTAAGTATCATATCTTAATATTATTTATGAATGGACAACTTTTATCCACAACTTCAACATGTTCAATAGAAAACTTAATAAGACAAAAACCTTCTCTGAAATAGGCCGTACGGTGACCTATAGTTGTTAATTTCTGTGTCATTTGGTTTCTTGTGAAGAGAAGTCTCATTGGCAGTCAAACCAAATCTTCTTTTTTATATTCAAAAAGAAGTATTTGTATTTACAGTTTTATGTAGGTATTGTTGACTTCTTACTTTAGTCGTTAGAAATAGTCTGCTTACAAGTGGGGAAGATCATTGAAGTCCTATTTTAAGAACCAGAAACATACCAAGTGAGCCTAGATCACAAGATATTGTTCAAAGGAATCAAGAATTCATAGTATGGAGCATAGCGTATCATGACGCAAAAAAGAAAGGATTCAAGAGGCCGACCATGAGTTACCTTAAAAGTCTAGTGGCAAAATAAGATATACGATAAAGAGTTCCATATGAATATGATATTGTCATACGTATAATGGGTATTCTTAAAAAATCAGTTAAAATGTATGATATAAGTTAAACTTGATAAATAATGAACACTAACTTGAACTGATATAACATACCAAAACATTAAACCTGTTAAGTTCTCACATTCACTTCTAAGTCGTTGTATAACAATGTTTTTGCTTATATTGTGCATATTTAAAAGCATTTATTTAATTTACTCTCGTCAGACATGTGTATCCCTGAATGACAATATTAACATAACTTATATTAACAAGGAAAAGTGACAATTTCATATGTATTTTCGTTCATTTAAAATGATATTCCAATAAGTAAAGTCATATGGAATTTCAAATAAACAAAAAGTAAGGTAATATTTGCAATCATTGGTTTAGTAATTTTGAAAGCATCAAAATTTCAAGAAACCCGATTCATATGACTTTAAGAATATTTGGGACCTGATTCCTTCTAAAAACATATGCTAAAAAATATTGTAAATTAGAAAGCTGAGTTAAGGTGGTATGGTGTCTTTCGCCATCTTGGATTGTAAAAAACAGAGAATCTAAGGTCAAGATTTTCATTCAAGTTATCAAAATTTGATGCAGGAATACAGATAACTAATGTGAATTTGCATTTAAAAGAACAAAATTATATGATTATAACTTATAAATATTAGTAGTTTTACAAGTATTGATTAATTCTGTTTGATATTTAATATTTTTAAATTGGCATTTTAAGGGGAGGTAACTCTGAAATAGTGCATTTTCTGAAGGAATCTACATGGAATTTTGTTATTTTGTATTTTAGCCAGAAAAAACGCCCGGTGACCCTATCTTTTCTTTTGATATTCTCACAGCATTTTCTAAAAGCTATCTTCTCGTATTTTATTTTACAATTCTATCATTTAGTTTAGCTTCTAAACACATAATGATGTTTTTTCCTGTATAATCCATACAAAATGTGTCATTTTGTCACAACCTGTAGCTTGAGAAAATTCGCGGTGACCTATCGTTTTTATTATATATTTGAACATATATCAATATGTACTTCGTTTTGGCAAAGTATGAACAAATTCTATCATTTTTAATTTAGACTCCCATACCACCTTAAAAGATGTTTATATAGTTTAAAACAGAGTTAGCAATGCAGTGATGATTGTGGGATATTTCTTTTTTTTTTGGAAAGAGTTAAAATGTAGCTGAATAGTAGTCCTTGGCTTGGAAAAACCGGAAAATACATTTTATCAATGTTACGAGGAAAATAGAAAATGCGTAAATTCACTTAAGTATGTATTCCACATACCTCCGTACCGGCATACTTGTAGCCCTTTCCCTTACAGTAAAGTATGCATCTACTGTTTTCCATATCAAAATGGTGTCCGATTTCATTATAAATGTGTGGTAGAAGTTTGTATTCAGGGTCAACAAAACAGCCAATGTAATTAGACAATTCTGTACACAAAAAAAAGAAGCATATATGGCTCTTATAAAGCAGAAATATTGTAATTTGCCAATGTTTTAACAAATCGTAGCTATCTTATTTCTAACATCTTATTGATATCAAATTGAAACCCTTGGATAAAAGACAAGGCCAATATATATCCTCTCATTTAAAACGGTTGAACTATCTACACGGAATTTTCTAATAGATATGTGACAAACCAGATAACCCAATACATGTTACTGTTCAATATGATGTGTAATTCGTGCTTCCCAAATGTATGTAATATATCAGTATAAGGATGTTCTAATTTAAAAATTATAATAATCCTTGTCTGATACTTGAACACATTTTGAGTAAAGCACCTATCATATGTATAATAGAATAAGTCGTCTTTTGATTTAAGATTAAATATGCCAAAATGAAAAAAGAAAAATCACAAAAATACCGACCTCCGAGATAAAATTCAAAACAGAAAGTCCCTAATGAAATGGCAAAATAAAAAGCTCGGTCATATCAAACGAATTGATAACAACTGTCATATTGCTGAATTGGTACAGGCATTTTTTTATGTAGAAAATGATGGATTAAACCTTGTTTTAAAGCTAGCTAAACCTTTCACCTGTATGAAAGTCGCAGATAATTCCATTTTATTGCCAATGATATGGGAACACAACAAACGGATATAAAAGGGAAAAAAGTCAAAATAGGGGTTCAACAGTCAACATTGTGTTCTAATCTTGAACACTATAAAAACATACAAATATGTAACAAAGAAACACAAAATCAACAAATAATGTTACCATAGCACAATAGAACAATAACACAATGACGGGATGCGTAAATACCGAGCCACGTCGGATGAATAACACCAAAAATAGACTAAATAGTAAAAGTATTATTTAAAAGACAAAAATTATGATTCTATAACAGTTAAACTCTAAAAAATTTCTGGATAATTGTATATCTCGATCTTTTTCTGAAATTAGTTCTATTAAAACTTTAGATTTTTCAATACTGTATACCATCGTTCCACATGTGAAATTAAAAAATCGTCAAAAAGAAATAATCACTATGCTTTTCAACATAAAAATGGTAGCATCCGGCATAAATTTATTACTTTGGGATATTATACGGCTTATTTTGTTAATAGTAAACAAAAAGGTAAAACATGCTACACAGAAGAACAAGTGATCAGTATGCTAGAGTTTATCATTGACAAAATATTTGTTGAATTTGGAGGTAGACTTTTTCAACAAATTGTCGGCATCCCTATGGAACGAGCTGTGCGCCTACTCTTTCCAACCTCTTCGTATTTTCACGTGAGTCGGAGTTCCTTCAAACACTTGTCAAAATCAAGAAGATAAAAAAAAGCCAAGGTCATTTATTTCACATTCAGATATATTGATGATGTTCTTTCCATTAACAATCAAAACTATTCTGATTGGGATCCAATAATATATCCACCAATACTAGAAATTAAAAAACAAGACAGACACGGCTTTCTCCGCCTAATTTTAGACTTTGACATACATGGTCATCTCTTTACCAAAATCTATGACAAACGAGACGATTTTAATCTTAAAATTATCAATTTCCCCAACCTTACTATCAATATACCAACTTCAACTGCAGCGGCTACTCAGACTTTGTATAACGTTACTAGTGTCTGAACAGAGAATTGTTGAACCAGGGGTATGTCAAAGAACGTCTCGTCCTTTTTCTTAAAAAGTTCATTGGAAGGTACTTAGACCTTGTTGATAAATATTCCGTATCAACTTCACAAATAATATACAATGGTCTTGAAGTATAGATTTTGGGACTAACGTTTATTGTCATCATAGTCCTAAGTAATGTGTCCTCAATCGGTTCTGCACATTTATACTTAAAACTGTCCTAAAGATATAATTGGTATATACAGGTGCTATGAAAGACTAGTCCGTTGGTTGTAGATTGGTAGAAATCACAGTAGTTAAGTGCTGACGTGTGGTCAAAATTAAGCTGACAGTACTTTACGTGAGCGTCACTGATGAGTCTTATGTAGACGATACGCGCGTCTGACATATCAAATTATAAGCCTGGTACCTTTGATAACTATTACCAATGTTACCATCAACTAAATCAATCTAGTAGAGACTCATCAAGGTAACAAACAAACAAACATTGAGGGATCGTACAAGCAACAAAAGCAATGCGACCGATGCGTTGACAGAGTAAATTTGTCCTGCTATTCATGCATTACCAGCCATGTGCATCCAATCTCAACTAATATATTACACTTGGTAAAATTGTAGATCACATGGTATCTTCAGATCGACAACTGAGAGAAACAGATCGCTTTTGAGTTGATACACCGATAGTTTGTATTAGTCAACCAATACACGTATTTACATCGTTGATATATAGTTATATTTTGACCCTAATTTTGTCTCCTTCTGACGTCATACAATAATTAATTTTAGATTATGACGTCATAAGTTTAGAATTGTGTTCTAATAGTTTGTGTGTTTAATTAATCGCGGACAAATTTGCATACAAGTGTATATACATCAATTCGTGATTGTGACCGTTAAACCTATATAGTGTCCTTAACATGAAGATTGTTTGCCTAGCTCATATGAAACAGTTCTTGTGTAATGAGCGCATCCCTGTCAGCAAAGTCCAAATAGTGTATACAGAAGAAATGAGAAGTTGACAATTGGAAATTGGCTTTCATCAAGTTTGTCATTGGTTTATGTTTGAATTTATCCATCTGTGTCGACATTGAGCTTCTCTGTACAACTTTCAAAGATATGACTTCAATGAACAATTACTAACAACTTTTTAGAAATTTTAGAATGAACGAAGCTACAAACTTTAATATTTTTTACAGCTGTTGATCACTACTTTAATTTTATAACAAACAATAGGTGAGCTTTTAGCAATTAAAATGATTTGTTTTGATAGGAATAATCAATAAATCTGTATACAAATTATCTTTAATCATATACATGATTGTAAAATTTATATTTTATACAAACATTATAAGAAAATTGCTGATTTTTTTTAATAAAAATTGTGAAAAAAAGAGTTCGTTCTAAATTATCATTTAAAGTAACTAATCAAAGTCAATATTAAGAGCAAAATTTGCACTTAGCCTTAACAGCACGACAATTTTCTGCAAACCAAGGAAACAACAAAACAAGTGCACATCTTTTATCATAAGGGCTCAATCTCATGATCCAATTTTTGGAAAGGTAATTCGTGAAGTAAACTGTGAAAAAAACACACATTAACACCCTACATATCGCTAAGCATTAGTATACTGAAACTACATTTATTTGATATTGAACCATTATCTATCGTAGTGAACATTAGTTTGAGATTTTTTATGCTTTCATATAAAAAAAAACATTTGTTTTTATATAATATTACACCTGTTTTTGCATTGTAATCGATAACATTACAATTACTTGTAATCAGAAAATGCATGATTACTGATTACATGTGATTACACCGAATATGTAATCATGTACAACTGATTATGATTACTGATTACGATTACTTCATGCCTGTTTCTCTTGTAACCCAAGACATGTAAATTTTCCTATGACCGACGTATTTAAATATCAAAGTTTTAAACGTAAGAAGCTTAAACAGACATACAGGTCACACAAAACAATAACCGATAGATACAACACAAAAAGAAGAAAAAAACTCACAAAATACAACACAGAAAGAAGACAAAACACACAAAATACAACACTTAAGTATTATTTTATGCTTTTGCTGATATGTTAATTGTTTAATGTATAACTATTGTTGTCTTACCGTGCACTGGTTTTGGGCACTGAAAAGAAAAAAATTAACATAACAAATAGCAATTGTAAGTAAAATCATGCCTAATAAGAAAGCGATTTAAGGTACGGTTGTCACTGGTTGAGCTGGATCTACTTACTCTTGTGGAGCACCTTCGATATCACATGATTTTAGTTGGGCTTCCTGTTGGTCAGTCTGTTTTTTTTATATCGTGCTTGATTGATGATGCTTGTCGTTTGGTCGTTTTTGTTTTCGCTTGAGGTGTTTTTTTTTTTTTGCCTCTCTTTTAAATCATTACTGATCAATACAAGAATTTAAAAAGAAAAGAGATTAATACCAACGGGACATTCAAACTCATCAGTCGAAAAAAAAACTGGCAGTGTCATGGCAATAGTGTACAAAACACAACATAGAAAACTTAAGACTGAGCAACTTTTATAACATCCTGATATCGACCTATAGCTAATGTGTATTAGATACAATACAAAGGTAACAAAGAAACCGGTCGATAACAACCGTTGCCGTATAGTTTTTTCTGCACGAGTTGGCATTTGAAGTTCCGGGGCGATAACTGAGGACTTTGACCTGACTACAAGTGCAGTAAATCTATATGGCAGTTTGTTTCCGACCTGTTTTTGTTGTTGTTGTTACCTTTATTTTGTATCTGACTTGTACGACGTTTTAAGAAAGAAGTAGTAAGCATTGCATTTAGAAGCGGTAGCAGATTTAAACAGATTAGAAACTTAAATGGCCATATACCAGTTACTGTAACTTAAACAAACTTGTTTTCACTTCCCTTCAGTTGAGAGTTTCCTACGAAATTCAAGAATCTAATAAAAGATGAATGTCGTTTACATTTGAGACTTTTTAAAATGTAACGTCGAAAGAAAGTAATGTATGAAAAAGATTTCAGTAAGTAAGCTAACATTTGATTTTCATTAAGGGAAATATAGAAAAGGGGGGAGGGGGAGTAAATAAATTCAAAATAATCAGGCTTGATGATTTTTTGTTTAAAAGATGCAGGATGTGCCATTCCCCTTAAACGAAAATAAAAATTGTACGTTTGCTTCCAAATATATAAATTCAAAATATATGAATGCAATGACAATATAAATGTATAAAATGAATGAGTTTCCTATTTCATTAGTGAAAATTTTGTCTTGTTTTAGAGAAATTTATGGTGTGTACAAGTTTTCATTTTGCACAAATTACTGTTTGTACAAAAATATAGTACAAAATATAATTTGTACAAATAGTGCTTGTAATTTGTACAAATAGTGCTTGTAATTTGAACAAATAGTGCTTGTAATTTGTATAAAAAGTGCTAGTACAAATTACAATTTGTTCAAAATTTGAGGAAAATTCACTTATAACTTATACAATAATTTGTAGCATTTATACACACTCAAGAATTGGTATTCAATTACCACACAGTAAACCTTATTACAAAATACAAAAATAGTTCTGTAACCTTTGAGCATGTGAGCGAATTATGGCATCGTAATTTGCAAATTTCCCTATGATTTTTACATTTACATTTACAATTGCTGCACCCCCTTTGTATTAAAATGAAAGAAACCCCTGACCATCAGTTTGTGAAAGCTTTTTAATTGCTTCATGTAGCGACAGTTAAAGCTCAGGAACCGTTGCTGCAAATAAAGATGTGTCTTCAACAGCTTTAATTTGATTTCTCGACACATATCCCTTTTAAATTCATAAAGCTGTGGTACCGAAATTCTCCAGATTTAAAAGTTAAACCTTAGATATTTCGCGGGTTTGCTTGGGCACGATCCTACTGAGGAATTGGTATAATGAAATTATCACCCACAGCTAGTTTAAATAATTTGGGATAAGATAATCGGATTGAATCTGTTGGCGAGACATCACACGCTTCCTGGCACGTATGATGGGTCTTTCAACGTCAGTGTCAACCGGATTGTCACTTGGGCCAATTCCAATTATACTATCATAATTGTCATTGGGCCCAATTTCTATTATACTATCAGCATTTTCACTGGGCCCAATTTCTATTCTACTATCAAAATTGTCACTGGTACTAGTTTCTATTATACTATCAGAATTACCGATGGGACCAATTCTTATTATTCTATCAGAATTGTCACTCGGGCCAATTCTTATTATTCTATCCAAATTGTCCCTAGGGTCGATTTCTATTATACTATCAGAATTGTCACTGGTGTCAATTCTTATTATTCTACCAGAGTTGTCACTTGGAACAATTTTTATTATTCTATCAGAATTGTCACTCCAGCCAATTTTTATTATTCTATCAGAATTGTCCCTGGGGTCGATTTCTATTGTACTATCAGAATTATCTGGCAAGCATGGACATGTATCAATTTCATTTCCTGTCTTCATCTGGTTATTTTTGTATTTTGAAAATAAGGTTTATTGTATGGGCATTGAATAAAAATTATGAAGTGTGTATCAATGCATTTTTGTAGCAAAATCCATACTATAAATTGTACAAGTTGTAATGTCACGGAATAGAAGTTCCTTCATAATATAAGTACCAAATGGAAACAATATTCTGGAATATTATTTCCACTGGAATAAATATTACAGTAAATGTTCATAACGGAATAAATGGTATAGAATAATTGTTCCAACAGGAATAGATATTATGACATTGTTTATAACAAAGTTTCCAGTGGAACTTCTGTTAGGCGGAACAAGTATACGTTGACAGTAAGTGAATCTTAGTCAAATCTTGTACAAATAGTAATTTGTACAAGCACTGTTTATACAAATTACAATTTGTACAAATTCAAAATACAAATTATAATTTGTACATTTGTTTTGTACAAATCATGATTTGTACAAAATGATAACTTGTACAAAACATACATTTATATAGACATATATTCGGGATTTTTTCAAAACAACTTCATGCTAATAAGTTTTTATATGTCTCCAATATTGCTGTTCAAGATTAAACACGTGTCACAATGTGATCCAATTGCAGCTTCCGACAATATTGGTGACATAAGGTGAATGATTTTCCTAAAGATTTGTGTGAAAAGTTATAAACTGGAATTGTTTGAAAAAAATATAGATTTTGATGCCAACATAAGTATTCTAATAAAAAAACACAGAAAATATGTAGTTGAAACAAAACGTTCAAATATAATTGAAATAAAGAGTGCCCATGAACTAACTGATCATGTACGAATGATTCTATTCCCAAAAAGTGTCCGTTTAACAACTAAAAAGTATCCGTGTATCATCTAAAAAGTGTCCGTGTAATACCCGTTAGTGTTTTGGTTATCTATAGCCCTGCTTGGGGCAAAGGCGTACGATGATTTTATACTGTCGCTATATACCCACTATTTATTTCCGTCCGTAAGCGAACCTCTTATTGTTAAGAAAAGTGACGTGGTATGAAATCGACATTGCACGAAATGATTCTTTGTTACAATATTTGGTAGAAAAAGACAATAGACCAGCTGCAAAATAAACGACACGAACTTAAGCACATGGATGGAGAACGAGATTCTCCTAATCTATATTTTCACAATGCTTTGAAAGGATTTCCAATTTCCAATTATTTACGTTCCAGAACACGGAACAGTATTTCAAAAATGTAAACAAAATTGAATATTTATATAAAAAGTTTCGGTTATTTTTAGACTCATTTGTCAACTGAAATACGAATTATATGTATGCATTGATGAATCTAAGATGTTTGCGTTATTCATCATACAAAATAAAACGATAAATGCAAAAAACATTTCTTCGTGTTCAAATAATGTGTATTTAGTCACATTTAAAACGCATACTTCGCCTACGTGATCATTGTTCGTTATGTGACCAGGAAAACGTTCTAAGATTTGATAAAAAAAATATTCACTCGTCAAATGTTTAGAACATAGCCCATTATCTATTTTATATGTAAGACCTCCGGTCTCTAAACGTCGATCGTTCTCAAATCGACGTCAAAATCTGACGTCACATTATAAAAAAATTCTAAATCGAAGGAACAAATTTATGACCCTCTAATCGACCGCTTTTTTTGTTGTTCTCAAATCGACGTCCAACTTTTGGCTTCTTTAATTGACGTCCGTTTTATGGACGTGTCTCAGTAAAATCGACATAACTTGATTAAAGGGTAGGTTGAACCTAAAACCTAAAATTAATGTTGAAAAAGATAAGTCCAAAAAATAATACATTTCAACAATTGTCTGTACGTTGTAATTCTTTCTGTTGTGCAATACTGTATACTGCCCTCTAGATGTCTTTTGATTATCTTTGTCTTTAACAAAACGAGACAGATAATATAAACAAAGATCACTTCTAATATGACATTCTTCTTTCGCTTTGGGAACAAAGTCATGTTCTTATTCCAATAAAACATGGGCTGCACGTGATTGACGTCACAATTGAGATTGCAACCTCATCTGTGTTTTTAAAAACGCCGGAAATCCATATGGACATTTGTGTTCGTGTTTCTCGCAAGTAAATTTAAAAAAAAACATCTGTTCATGTTTTAATCGTGAAACGGTTGATTTTTGTATAGCGTGTTGGCTTCATCAAATCAAAATGAATGACTTTTCGATCCCCTTTAATAGGTCCGTTTCGAAATTTATAAATTGTCCTATTATAATCGAGAAAGTTCTATCATGCCATGTTCTATGCTCATTTTAACATGGGTAGGCATTATATTTGTCAACATTTAATACCTCGCTATCGCTCGGTATAACGATATTGACAAATATAATGCCTAACCATGTTAAACTGAGCATAGAACATGGCATCTAGAATAATTTCATAATTGAGAAAAATAAATTATTGCATTAAATTAGACTTCGCGAGGAGAGTCTTCTCGTCTATCGGACGTCGTTTTTTTTTTATTCTTTACGTTACATTAAACGTCGACTAGATTTGTTAAAATATTGGACACTGATTTGAGAACGGACGTTAGATTTGGGCGTCGATTTGAGGAACGGATGTCAATTAGAGACCGAGCATCGACCTGAGTCTAACATATATGACAAAAAGTGCATCTGTGGGAAAGATTAAGCGACATGATGATATTCCCAAAAGAAAATACAAGATTCTGAATGTCAAAGAGTGTGAATTTTATCACTAAGAAACTTTGAAATATTAAAAAAATAGACAACTAGGGTCTTCATAAAGATTTAATCTTCTTAAAAAATTACATTTTGACAAAGGCTTTACTTCCATGAGGGCCGTTGTTTCCGTAAAATTAGAAAGTATGATTTTTTTATACGATTTTATGCTTAAATCGAAAATAAAAACAGGTTAATAATATTAAGTAAGTTGCAAATCTCTGAAATACCCGGTTTATGATTAATATCGATGCAGACAAACATTAAAACAACACATATACTATATCCCTTTGAAGTGAATTTCTTGGTTTACATTCATCAGGAACGTTCACACCCGAATTTTTATGAGACAATGATGCATACAACCCGAAATAGTTGAATCACTTGTTACATTGTATAAACATTTGTGCATCAACCATTTATTTGTTGTTTTATGAAGTTTTAGTTGCTTTTTCCTGAGTATTCCTGAACAATAAACAAAACATACTAAATACAATTCTTCAAACACGGACATTTTTAAATTTCATTACTTGGTCCACGGAATGAGTTCATATTCTATTGGAAAAAAAAAGAAAACATAGTTTAAAAGATATCCTCAAGGGCTAAAGTTTAAAATATTTTAATAAAATTGCATTACTTTAACAAATTCCTTACGGTTTTTAAAGTTTAGTTGTTATAATGATAGGAAATAATCATGAAATGACTAATATGTCTACAACCTAAGTACTTTGTATATCATTTACCTTATAGTTGATAGAAATCCCATACACAAGAATGACACAAATGATAGCAACCAAAATGTATACCCCTAACATGTCTGTACAATCACGTATAGACTAGAGTCTGTCTCAATAGTTATCAATACTGTAATAGATCAACTTGTTCAGGTGATATGTGCATATCTGCAATATAAGATTTTAAAATGTTTGTTGCGTCATTACTTCGAAGATAATAATTGGTTAAAAGTGACGTATTCTTTTAATTGATAATTGTTATACCCCTACTGGTCCACAGTTGTTTTATTTTAAGAAATATAATTAAAAGAATAAACATTTTCAGTTGTACTCGGGAAATTTATGGTATATCTTTTAACATCAAGAACTGCATCTATGATTTACTAATCAAAAAGGTTTTTACATTATACTTTTGTCCTTTAGTAATTTATTTCATTATTCTTTAATTTTGTATTCCATTTTTCTATATTCTTTCTATATGTGTTTGGAACACCATTATTGTCTATTGTTTATTACTTTGGTCTATTTTTCTCTATTTCTAATTTCTGTTTGTCCTTTATTCTTTACTGTTGACTATGTTCCTTTATTCTTTACTGTTGACTATGTTCCTTTATTCTTTACTGTTGACTATGTTCCTTTATTCTTTACTGTTGACTATGTTGACTATGTTCCTCTATTCTTTACTGTTGACTATGTTCCTTTATTCTTTACTGTTGACTATGTTCCTTTATTCTTTACTGTTGACTATGTTCCTCTATTCTTTACTGTTGACTATGTTCCTTTATTCTTTACTGTTGACTATGTTCCTCTATTCTTTACTGTTGACTATGTTCCTCTATTCTTTACTGTTGACTATGTTCCTCTATTCTTTACTGTTGACTATGTTCCTTTATTATTTACTGTTGACTATGTTCCTCTATTCTTTACTGTTGACTATGTTCCTTTATTCTTTACTGTTGACTATGTTCCTCTATTCTTTACTGTTGACTATGTTCCTTTATTCTTTACTGTTGACTATGTTCCTCTATTCTTTACTGTTGACTATGTTCCTGTATTCTTTACTGTTGACTATGTTCCTCTATTCTTTACTGTTGACTATGTTCCTTTATTCTTTACTGTTGACTATGTTCTTCCTCTATTCTTTACTGTTGACAATGTTCCTTTATTCTTTACTGTTGACTATGTTCCTTTATTCTTTACTGTTGACTATGTTCCTTTATTCTTTACTGTTGACTATGTTCCTCTATTCGTTACTTTTACTGTTGACTATGTTCCTCTATTCTTTACTGTTGACTATGTTCTTCCTCTATTCTTTACTGTTGACTATGTTCCTTTATTCTTTACTGTTGACTATGTTCCTTTATTCTTTACTGTTGACTATGTTCCTCTATTCTTTACTGTTGACTATGTTCCTTTATTCTTTACTGTTGACTATGTTCCTCTATTCTTTACTGTTGACTATGTTCCTTTATTCTTTACTGTTGACTATGTTCCTCTATTCTTTACTGTTGACTATGTTCCTTTATTCTTTACTGTTGACTATGTTCTTCCTCTATTCTTTACTGTTGACTATGTTCCTTTATTCTTTACTGTTGACTATGTTCCTTTATTCTTTACTGTTGACTATGTTCCTTTATTCTTTACTGTTGACTATGTTCCTTTATTCTTTACTGTTGACTATGTTGACTATGTTCCTCTATTCTTTACTGTTGACTATGTTCCTTTATTCTTTACTGTTGACTATGTTCCTTTATTCTTTACTGTTGACTATGTTCCTCTATTCTTTACTGTTGACTATGTTCCTTTATTCTTTACTGTTAACTATGTTCCTTTATTCTTTACTGTTGACTATGTTCCTCTATTCTTTACTGTTGACTATGTTCCTTTATTCTTTACTGTTGACTATGTTCCTCTATTCTTTACTGTTGACTATGTTCCTCTATTCTTTACTGTTGACTATGTTCCTTTATTCTTTACTGTTGACTATGTTCCTCTATTCTTTACTGTTGACTATGTTCCTCTATTCTTTACTGTTGACTATGTTCCTCTATTCTTTACTGTTGACTATGTTCCTTTATTCTTTACTGTTGACTATGTAACTTTATTCTTTACTGTTGACTATGTTCCTTTATTCTTTACTGTTGACTATGTTCCTTTATTCTTTACTGTTGACTATGTTCCTCTATTCTTTACTGTTGACTATGTTCCTTTATTCTTTACTGTTGACTATGTTCCTTTATTCTTTACTGTTGACTATGTTCTTCCTCTATTCTTTACTGTTGACTATGTTCTTCCTCTATTCTTTACTGTTGACTATGTTCCTTTATTCTTTACTGTTGACTATGTTCCTTTATTCTTTACTGTTGACTATGTTCCTCTATTCTTTACTGTTGACTATGTTCCTTTATTCTTTACTGTTGACTATGTTCCTCTATTCTTTACTGTTGACTATGTTCCTCTATTCTTTACTGTTGACTATGTTCCTCTATTCTTTACTGTTGACTATGTTCCTCTATTCTTTACTGTTGACTATGTTCCTTTATTCTTTACTGTTGACTATGTTCCTCTATTCTTTACTGTTGACTATGTTCCTCTATTCTTTACTGTTGACTATGTTCCTCTATTCTTTACTGTTGACTATGTTCCTCTATGTTGACTATGTTCCTCTATTCTTTACTGTTGACTATGTTCCTTTATTCTTTACTGTTGACTATGTTCCTCTATTCTTTATTTTGTTTTATACCTTTATCCTTTACGTTTTGCCCATATTTCTCTTTTATTTTTGATTAGTTAATCATGGATGCAGTTCTTGCTGTTAAAAGACATACCATAATGAGTCCAACTGAAAATTTTGATTGTTTTAATTCTATTTCTTAAAGTAAAACAACTGTGGATCAGTAGGGGTATAAGAATTATCAATTAAAATAAATAATTTTTGCTTCGCATCACGGTGCGGAGCTATTAGTTTCAGTCGACATACACGCTATCTTGAAATAATTACGTATCCACATATATATTCTGATTGATTGCTTTATGATGAGGCTGAGATAAAGCAACAGCTATTGGCTTAAGTGCAAGTCTTTGTAAGAATCAGGCAATTTAAAAAAATTTCAAAACATGGCCGAAAAAAAACCCACCGACCTAACAATCCTATTTTGAAGTTACCCTCATCCTGAGTTAGAAATGGTAGGTCTTTTGTTTCTGCGTGTCTGGTAATTCGAGAAAGCTCTAGATAACTTTTGGTTAGAATGATAGCAAATTATGGAGTAAGCTCCCCTTAATTGTTAATTTCTAGTGCATTTCAACCAAATTATATCTTTAATTAACAGAACAGGAAAAGGAAACGAATGTTATAGTTGTGCATCACTTTACAATTTGAACATGAATTAATGTCAACATGAGTGGGTTTTTGTTTGTTATGTTTTCACCACTGCCTGATTCTTAGGCAGATTGGCACTTAAATGAAATAAAGAATTACAGACTTTTCTCGTCTCAGGAAAAGACATCAAATGCCGGAAAATTAACTATGTGTATTTCAGTTCCGATCAGGAACATATATATTAGATATACTGTTCCCAGTTCCAATCAACTGTCACTAATTCATGTTCGTTTTATTATGCATGTATTGAACAATGAAATTTGATATTGAAATATCAATTATCAATACGTGTTTATTTGCTTTGTAAATCTGTAATATGCACGAATTGTTTTTCCAACAATGTTCCTAAACAATGTTTACAAAAATTCATTATATGTATTTTATAACTTCTGCCAATATAGGCACACCTCCAGAATCGTGTCTTTTTGTAAATGTTTCAATTTTCAACAAGTAATTGCAAAATTTTAAAGGCATGGGTGTATATTAAACGCACACTCTTAGAGTAAATCCATTTTATATCAATCAATATCTAAAAATACCACATTTCCGACACTAAATCAACAACCACATGCACACATATTACCTTAAATTAAGATAGAGCAAAGCAGTCCATAGATTTTTAAAAAGCTCAAACTTGTTGATATTTACGTTTCCCATTGTCAATTTCATAAACTTTCTTCCGATCTTCATTTGAATGTCACTTATTTTATTTTTTTTTGGCCTGCGGTTTAATTCCTTCTAAAAATTTCCACATTTTGTGTTGTTGTGAAGGACGCTCACCCGAGATATTAACTAACTTGATCATTTGTAATACTTAGTACTCCCCAGTACCATATAATTGATTTCGCAGGTAAATATTTTGGTAAAAAAAACGAGATTCTGATGCAATCAGTGATTTTTATCGACAAATGTCTACTGGTCCGCCGGACTACCAGCTGACATAATCTACTGGTCCGAAGCAAATTCTACTGGTCTCGGACCACCGAACCAGCGCTAATTTCGACCCTTGCTTGGCATTAACCAGTGAAAGGCCATATATTTGTGAATATTATTAACATATAAACAAACTATTTACAATAAGTAGGTTTCCATAACTTTAATGTCTTGATTATAAATAGAGACCGAAGGTGTGGCTTTGTTTTGTCGTGGTGAGGTTAAGATATGAGGGAACGTTAGGTGAGAATGGAACGTTAAATGGAATGTGTCGTGTTTAGAGACTACTACTACTCTGTCTTCAACTTAACTGTAGTAAACCCTTTACCTCAATATATCCTTCATTCCGCGGCAATTCTAAATAGTATCATTCAATGACGTTTGACACGTTTTCTAGAACCTATAATATTAATTGTTATTTTATTTCCTTAACACTCTGATGATATACCAATTGACACTTTTACAATCATTCAATCACTTGAGTCTAACATATCCCGAATATCATAATACATTGTGTAATAGACTAAATGTAGTTTTTTAAATCTAGGACACGAGTTTGGTTGTCGAAGAAGGAGAAAGTAAAACGGAACTAAAAGAAATGTATTTTAAGTACTGTAGATATAGAAATTATTGCGAGGTTTTTATTATTGCGAATAATGCGACAGAGTTGTAAACGCAATAATTTAAACTCGCATTTTGAAATATTTTATATGAATTAAACAGGATTTTTCTCAAAATCGTAAAAATTAAAATCGCATTTAATAATAAATGCACGCAATAATTTCTGAATTTACAGTATTTATTTTTACAAAATGATAATAACTCGGGAATATGGTATTAGGATTTGAAAATGTTAAATCATATTTTTTAATCATATGTAGTTCATAGTTGTAAAATGCTGATCTCTTCCTTAATTAATATTCAAAATGGCCAAGTGATAGAAAAACAACTAATAACTATTAGACTATTGGAAACGAGGAATGTGTTGTAATCCCGACCAAAGAGCAGAAATCAGCTTCGACACAGCTAGGAAATCCTTCAGACAGAGTCGCATTTCAGCTGGCCCTTTGACAATAATGTATACAAGTTAAGCGAAATGGACGCCGCGAGAAACTCCGAAACATACAAATGATACAAATTTTAAAAAAAAAGCAAACAAGACTAAAAAAAACTAAAGGTTTCTGACTTGGGATAGGTGCAATAATATGGCGGGGTTAATCATGTTGCATATCACAATCTATTGTAGTAGCTTAATCAGTGATATTCATTTGAATAGCATAAATGGATACCATTTTTACAATCAGTGTTCTGGCTAAGATTTCACAAGTCCTTATCGGTGAAGAAATCAAACCAAAAAGACTATTTAATACTGTTTATGATTGTACCATTAAACTTTTCAGTTGTTTTAATAGTTATGCGCATCTGTTTGCAGTGAAGTATCGGATCCAATGATTTTCGTTTTTTAAGCTTTCATAAAGTTGTCCACATATAAACTAATATTTACGAAAATTTAAAAAAATGTCTTGGATGCATGATTTTTGATTAGTTGTTTTATATTGTTAACTGGCTTACAGTAACTGCGAGTACTCCTAGATCGACACTTAGTGTCTTTAGTGTGTTTGTTGTCGAAATTCGAGCTTTGTATCAATATGATTAGTCAACCCCATTCAACGGAATGTACAAGTGTTTGTTCTTATGTTGTGCTATATCACCATTGTTCTAAGTTAGTGGAGGGTTGTGAGACAACAAAAATGTTTAGCTCCGTAACACTCTGTCTTAGATCGGAAACCTGTAATTTAGAGGCTGTCGATTGTTTATGAAGATCATATTTGTTTGTTGTGTGTTGTGTGGTACATAAACTACTTTGTGATATATACAAATATTTGGAAGTGACTATCAACTCTTAACATTAATAAAATATTAATACTTCATATTAGGTGGTGGCAGAGGATACAGATTGTGATACAGTCAGTGAATCGATAAAAGTTATCAATAATAGATTAATAAAATTGAATAATGTGTAAATTGAATTAATTAATCAATAATGTAGACAATATTTTATTTGAGTCTCACCTCTTATAAAACCTTTACATAATATTACAATTTCACAAATAAAACAAGAGCCACTCTAAAAAGAGTTATGAGAGACTATTAAAAAGGTATATAAATTTACATATTCAAGAGTTTATCCTAAATTGAGGTAAACTATATGGCCTTCCAAATACCGTTTCGATTCCTAACATCACTGAAGAGACATTAATTGTCGAAATCCGGATATGGTGTACAAATTTTTTGCACCTCATGTTTGCGGTATACCATTTTTTCCGCAATTTATTGTTTTCTGTTTGGTATTAAATTAATAATAAAGATCCATTTTGTTACATCTTGTGGTCTGTTTATTTGGCAATCGCCAATGGCAGTCAGCAGGGTTTAAGAACATCCGTTGTTCGACCTGTTAGTCAAATGCGTTTTGTCTAAATATACTTTTTAACTTTTTTGTCTTATGGAAAATGTTGTTTGTGCTGTATTTAGATCCCTCTACCAAGAAATTTGTTTTGCATGCACACGTATAAAAATTGCAGTTTTTATCCAACGCAATCATGGGTTTGGTCGTTGTTTTCAATTTAGACTTATTTATATTTTTTCGTTTGGGCTTGTATTATATTTGCCTTCGGGTTAATATGATTCGTTCATCCTATTTCGACTCTTCAAAATCCAAGAGTCTATCCTACATTGAGGTAGACTATATGGCCTTCAAAATACCGTTTCGATTCCTAACATCACTGAAGAGACATTAATTGTCGAAATCCGGATATGGTGTTCAAATTTTTTGCACCTCATGTTTGCGGTATACCATCTTTTCCGCAATTTATTGTTTTCTGTTTGGTATTAAATTAATAATAAAGATCCATTTTGTTACATCTTGTGGTCCGTTTATTTGGCAATCGCCAATGGCAGTCAGCAGGGTTTAAGAACATCCGTTGTTCGACCTGTTAGTCAAATGCGTTTTGTCTAAATATACTTTTTCACTTTTTTGGTCTTTTGGAAAATGTTGTTTGTGCTGTATTTAGACCCCTCTACCAAGAAATTTGTTTTGCATGCACACGTATAAAAATTGCGGTTTTTATCCAACGCAATCAAGGGTTTGATCGTTGTTTTCAATTTAGACTTATTTAAATTTACATATAGATATATAAATACACATAAAATATAAAACATAAAACTAAAACATAATGAAAGTATACATTTTAAGAATATAATAAACATTTTGTTTTCAGTAAAATATCATAGCAGATTTTGGCAGTATAAAAGTAAACATTCTCATCACTAAATGAAAATAAAAATTTATCGTCATCTGACATACTATTAAAATCATGACACAAAGAATTAGCATGACTAAACAATTCAGCACGAAAATCTGCATATAGTGGACATTGTAATGTAATTGTCCTTCAATGTTCAACTTTAAATATACTATGGAAGACTAATTAGGTATATACTGCTTTCCTTACAAATAAGGGATTGATGGGTGAACTATAAGTATTCATGCTGATACGTTTTTGTTATATGTAATTGTAACGCTTTATAATAAATTGAACAACACAATAAAATAAGACAAGCGCGGTGTGGGATTTACCTTCATCAGCAACACCTGAAGCAAAGTATTTGAAAGCCAAGGAATTATAAGTATCGAAACAGTTTAAGATTCATATGACTATAAAGGACATGAAGAAATATCCATATATTTTTGTTTTCATATAAGCATATTTATTTTAACTTATAAAAGATGTTGTATAAAATATTAATAAGAATTATTATTTTTGTTTGGATCGAGAGAATCTGTCAATTCTGATTTTAATTTTACATGTTTTATGAAAAAAAGTTTAAAAAATCAAAAACAAAAACAAAGTGAAAATGCTGCAATATGTAGAGTATGAGTATATCTGTGAGTGGTTTTGTAGGAAATATCTTCAAACTGTGATATAATAGTAGATGAATATTTGTTATAATTATATAGTGTGTAAATATGAAGTATGATTGAATAAAGATAAAAAAAAAAAAAAAGAAATATCGATATCCAGCTGTCACCTTTGCCTACGGGAGTTGAAACCTTAGTTGATAATCTATGAATTTATAAACGAACAGCAGTGCGAAACAAAGTGGACAACAGTTGGTTTTCTTGTTTGAATGCTTTTATACTAGTCATTTTGGGGGCCCTTTATAGCTTGCAAATCGGTGTGAGCCAGGGCTCCATTTTGAAGGCCGTACTTTGACCTATAATTGTTAAAGTTTTAATTTTTAATACATTGTGACTTGGATGGAGTTGTCTCATTGGCACTCATACCACATGAAGAACATTACGGAGAAGAAACAGGGAAAGCACTACGTCCAAAAATAAAATGACGAGATAGAAATAAAAAGTTTACAAAAAACTATAACATGTATAAAGAAAAAAAATATTGAGGAAGATAAATCCCAAATACAATATAAATCATGGGACCCTATAATGGTTTACTTTTAAAAATTGTGACTTGGATGGAGAGTTGTCTCATTGGCACTCATACCACAACTTCTTATATCTATGATATAACGTGAATAACATACAAAACAATACTTTTGGTTTTTCTGCTTGTCCCACAACATATTTATCGAGGAGTTATAACCGTTGTTTAGCAACATTCGAGTCTTATTTTAGATTGACGTAATTCGATATATCTTAGAACCATAGAATTTTTTTTTATAAAGTGTACATTTGCATTGCATCTTTTGTTTCCACTGAATAACACAATCGAAACGTTGACTTGGTGCCCATATACTATATTTAACATAATATGTGTATGTGCTTTCTAGTTTTGCACTGTCTATGGATGTTTCCTGACAATATTTAAGTTTATAAATTGTTAAAGTAAGTATCTCCATTCTCAATTTTATGTCAATGTAATTACAACATTCATAAATAGGAAATCAACAGGACAGACGGATTTTTTGTGTTTTCAGCACAAACTATATACATACGTCTCTTTAACTTATCAACATGTGTTTTAAGTTGGCTGTCTTGATCATTGATCGAATCAACGCATCAACAAAAACGCATTTCACTGAACTAGTATACATATTTGTTTAGGGGCCAGCTGAAGGACGACTCCGGGTGCGGGAGTTTCTCGCTGCATTGAAGACCCATTGGTGGCCTTCGGCGTTTTGTCTGCTCTATGGTCGGGTTGTTGTCTCTTTGACACATTCCCAATTTCCATTCTCAATTTCATTTATAAAATTGATCAAGAAGCTGATTTTCATTTATTTTAGTAAATTAATTGTCAGTTGAAAGTCTAATATATTTTCATTATCATGAAATGTGAATAACGTCCTGACTCTACCACGTGGCTATGAATTACCCATACATTGTCATTTGTCTTTAAATACATAACTATAGTAGTTGAATAACTATGCCATCCATTTCCATGTGGGGATTCTGTACACGAATACAAAGAATCATTATGTTTAATGCAAAACGCTCCATCTGAGTCTGTAGATCTAATGGACAATGACACAGACACTAAATAGGTTCCGTTCTTCTCGCAAACAAACTTTCCACTATTTTCAAACGTAGATAAATTGTTTATTCCAAAGCTGGATATCACATCATTGAACTGGATGATATTACTAGATAAAGATGTAGCTTGTGCCATTAAAACCACTGAAAAATATAATTGTCTTTATAATTGTCCATATTGATAGCATTTTAATAAGGTTTTCTATATGAATTGGATTTTGAATAATAAAACATATTCACCTGCTGAAAAAGTATATTCACCGCGCAAAACGTATCGTGTTACGTGTAAAAAAACGGTAAAATGTTAGACGTAAAATTGGTTTAGGTAAATAACTGTTATTAAATACATATTTTTTTCTCTTTCGGAAGAAAGGGAATAAAACAATTACTGTCTTTTGTTTCAGTAAATATGTAGTTTTATTGACTTTTTAAAAACTGATATTCACTGATGCCAATCTTCTCCAATGCAAAAAATATTCTAAACAGCATGAATATACTGAGGATTCATTTATTCTCGTGGGTACCAATTTTTGTGGATTGATGAAATCTTATATTTTCGTGGACATTTAATTTCGTGGTTTTGCGCAAGTCTGCATACAACCTGATGGAAAATCCGTTATTCGTTGAACATTTAAATTCGTAGTTCACCTGTACCCACGAAAAATTGGTATCCCACGAATAATAATGAATTCACAGTATACTAAGTGATATTTGTTATTAATTAAATCAGTGGTGTATCTATGTCTGAATTTTATGTCTCGAATATGCCAACAAGTGTAAATAATCCTTGTAACTTCCACTTAAAATTGTTGCGTTGTCGACTTTTCTGTTTGGATTATAATATGTATAACTAGATCACAAAAAAAACCGATTCTTTAAATATATCTCCATTTTGCATCCTTTTGCCTTAGTTTCTAAGTCTTTCTCCAGGTGTCTGCACCAAAACAGTCCATGTATGGAATTGACGACCGTTTATCATTTGAAAAGCTGTTTAGCCCATTACTACACTTTCTTTATATTTCAGAACACCATTTTTTTCTATTCATTATTTGTGTACCAATTTTCTCCAGTCTTTATTTTTGAACGATTTGCTATTCTGCACAAACCATCCAGATTCCATACTTGTTTTAAACTACTCTAGATTCATAAACTTCTTATACTGACGTTGACATTTTTTTTGTACACTTTTATCATGTTTATATTCACATCACTTTTTAAAGGTCAATAAATTTAATTTTCTTTCATCAGTGTGGATGTCTTCTAAAAAATGTTGATTCGAAGAGATAATGTTTAACCTATATTTTTAAACCTTGCGTTGCAGGTTTGCTGTCTCAGTTAACTTAAGTTCAGGCAACCCTTAATTGACAAGTTCAACAACAACAAATAATAACGGTCATCAAACGCCTTTATTTCATTATTTTGGATTAAATATTAAATTTAAGTCTAATATACTTTCAGGATCATTAAATGTGACCAATATCCTGATTTCACCATTTTGCCATGAGCTACCGATACATTGTCATTTGTCTTTAAATTCATTACTATATATAGAAGTGGAATAACTATGCCATTTATTTTGACCTGGTGATTCTGTACACGAATACAAAGCTCCATTATGCTCAATGCAAAATGCGTAATTTGGGCCTATAGAACTACTTGACAATGACACAGACACTAAATAGGTTCCGTTCTTCTCTCAAACAAACTTTCCACTGTTTTCAGGGTGGTACCCAACACCTTGACTAATATTAATTTGGCTCGTTTAATTTTCATAAAATTTTGACAAAATGTTTACTTTGACCCTTTGACAAAAATATAAAAATTTCAAAAAATTTGAACCAACCACTTTATCAGAAAAATTTCTTTGGTTATATAGCAGTTTGACAAACACTAATTTTGATCATTGAGAAGCTTAATATTTCCTTAACAATACAACGTAATTAAAACGTTTAGCTGATTTTTACAGAGTTATCTCCCTGTAGTGTTAGGTACCACCTTAAACGTAGATAAATTGTTTATTCCAAAACTGAATTTTACATCATTGAACTGGATGATATAACTAGATATAGATGTAGCTTGTGCCATTAAAACCACTGAAAAAATTATTGTCTATCTGTATAAGGAATTATTAACATATCTTCTCCAGTGAAAAATATGTTCTAAACAGTATAAATATACTGTGGATTCATTTATTCTCGTGGATAATAATTTTCGCGGAAAATTAATTTCGTGGTTTTGCCCAAGTCTGCATAGAACCTGATGGAAAATCCGTAATTCTTTGAGCATTTAAATTCGTAGTTCACCTGTACCCACGAATAATTGGTATCCCACGAATAATAATGAATCCACAATATACCAAGTGATATGTGTTATTTAATATTAAGTCATCCGCTAGTATCTATGTCTGAATTTTATGTCTCGAATATGTCAACAAATTAAATAAGCCTTGTAATTTTCTCGTTCAACTTAAATTGTTGCGTTGTCGATTTTTCTGTTTGGATTATAACATGTATAATTAGATCACTAAAAAATCCATGATTCTTTAAAAATATATCCATCTTGCGTCCTTTTACATAATCATTAGTTTCTTATGTGATGTTGTGATATTGTGTCCTATGTGATGGTGTGAAATAGTCTCCTTCTTTTTCATTTTAAATTCAACGCAGTCATATTTTTTCTGTTCTTTCAATGTTGTTAACAAATTAAAGAGGTACGTCATGAAAGATATTAGGGTTATAATTTAGAACGACATAAGCGCGTCTTCGCCTACATGGTCTACATAAGATACAACAGTGGTGTTCGAATAAAAACAGTCAGAAGACCAAATATGGTCAAGGCAATCTTTAATACAAAGACTTGTTTCAAATTTTGGTTGTACTCATAGAATTTTATAATATTCTTATCAAACATGGAATTTCTCATCCTGATTTTTAGGATGTAATGTTCTTTGTTGATTTATATACCATCTACGTTAAATTGTTAACTCGTTGATCCTTTGAATAAACTGATTCTATAATACGGTAGTAAGATCTCTGTACATTTTTTTTTATCGGTTCTTCAATTTATTCTGTTTTTGATAAATTAGAACATAACAAAATATTGCTATATATACTGATATATATATGAAAAGTTATGATATTGATAATAATGAGTTATGGTTCCACATCCTGCCGATATGTTTCATTATTAAACGTTATTTTGATTTGCTTACAGCAATCTCGCGTCATTCTTCATTTCAAAAATGAATTGCATGAATTGAAACATACATGATGACACACGTTTCCACAATGAAGTACACAGGTAAATAAAAGAAAAACTTGATAGTAATCGTGTTTTCATGATCATAGCGAAAAAAATGTAATTATACGTATTGAATGCTTCTTTTAGTAATTTCATAGGGTTTTAAAAGCGTTGACCGTGCGTACATTTTTAGAATGAAGCTCTTATATAAAATGTACTTCGGTCAAAGCTTTTACACCCCAATGAATTTACAAAAAGAAGCATTCAATTTTTAAATGTTTTTGCAATATCAGAAGAAATCTGTTGTTTAACAAATTGTAAAAATCAACATGTTGTAGAAGACAACCACACCGATGAAAGCGGTGTGATAAAAATATAAAAAAAAAATATAGTGAAATATCTGTTCTCGGCAAATGATTAGTCGAAATTTGTTTATGAGGTCAAACATTTCTTGGTTTCTTCTGAATTTTCCTATTGTGACGTCATGAAAAAAGGCGACCACGCCTGATGACGTTGCATATAAAGAACACAACTTTCTGAAAATCTTTGAAAAAGAGGGAGGAAAATCATAAGAGAAACAGAATCCGACACTATAACTCGTGTATTACGATATTTCTCCACTCTCAACAGTTCAATTTTAATTCTTTAAAAAGCTCGACAAGCATCGAGCTTTAAATAATAAAATTTAACTGTCTCGAGTGGAGAAATATCATAACATACTTAATTATTGCAGTGACTGTACGAATCTATATATCTGTTTTAAAAGTACCTTTTTCTCCCTTCATTGCTTCCTTGATTCCTTTTAACGAGGCATTGTAAGTTGTCTGCAAATTCATCAGTGTTTATGTATGTTTGGTGTTGGAGTATTCGACCACTGGTGTTAGTTTCTAGTTCAGTTAACCTCCTACATGAGTTAGTGGTCATATTATACAGGGCAAGAAAATCCTGACGACGGGCCTGTTCATGCATAGACAGGAACTGAATACTTTCAGAATTATACTTTACACTTTGTTGTAAAACGCTGATTTCGAGTAAAGGTTTAATACTCCCTAAGTTTTGGAGGTCCTGAATTTTTCGAGAATGTTCGGATGATGTATTATTCAATGCTGACAGTGCATTTCTCATTGCTGCCATTTCATTTTTCATAATCATGTTTTCTCGTTTCAGATCAGCGTTATCATTTAGCAATTCCTTTAATTTCTGTTCCAGGGTCCGATATTCATTCGTAGGCATAGTATTCTGGTTTGTTCCATTATTGTCCACATTAGACAACTTTTGCTCTAGATTGTCAAATTTATTTTTCAACTGAGTTGTCAATAACGCGATAGTTTTGTCCACATCAAGTCGTAAATCGTTAGTTTCCTGTTGTAGCAACCGTTTTGCCTGTAGAAATTCCGATTCTGTAAGGAATTCATTACTATTCGATGTTTGCCCTTTCCCTGTGTCCAGAAGGAAACCATCGCAATGTATAATAAGCAAAAGAAAAACGGATACCAACATTACAGCTCTTAACAAACTCATAGCTATGGTATCAAATATATTATTCCTTTACAACAACGACTGTGATAAGCCTAGATACAAATGTAGGGTATGTTTATTCTGTAAAATATGTTTGCTAACCGGCTTATTTACAAAATATTACTTTCGCGCAATAATTACATACTATATGTTTATGAATATAGCAACTATATTATGCTAATTTCGTTTATCACAATATATATTACATAGGAATATAGCAACTAAAATATGTTATCATTAAAACCCTCTTGCTGCCAAAGGGACATTTATGGCTTCTACACACAAATCTTGTTGATTGTGTAGTACGTCAAAGGTCCATGGTAACGTCACAATACTGAGGGGCACTGACAACGTCAAAAGACGGCGCCAAAAGGACGATTTTAGAGGGAATGAAGCAAACTGAATAAAATGTATTATTTGTACACTTACAGCGGATGTCAAAAAATGTTACAGGATCATAAGATTGTTGGTACTATAATGCCAACTTATTTGACGTGTTTACTAATTATCTAGTTCGTCATTTTCATGTAAAATGTTGCATACTTTCGAGAAATTTGTTAAACGTTTTTTTCATACATCTTTCAATCAGAATATCTCATATAATAATCGCATTCCTAATAAATAATCATAGAAAAGGTAACTGTTATACTTGATTACGCGAAATATTAATATTCACAATGCACGCTTTATTTAAGAGAACTGGAAAATTTCTTTAGGGCTCAAATGCCGCGATTGAATTCTCAGTGAAGATTTTTTTTGTGTAAAAGTACACAAATGTTACCCGATATACTTGTATTGCCATACGATATTTCAATACATTTTAAACCCGTTTCATCATTGAAGCACTAATCTAAAACTATTTATTTTCATTCGAAATGGGAATGTTAAATTAGTAGGTGACCCAATGATTTCTCTTTCTATCCTACATATCAGTCTTTCCCAGTGGCAACCTAAATTTTCAGCCATTCATCACAGATCTTTTACTTTGTAGTACCCACTGAGCAACAGATTTATTGTACATAAAATATCAAACGTCCTTAATATTGCATGAAATACTTGCCACTGAACGTTGAGAAGAGAAAAATTTATCAATCAACAGATTTTAAAAGATATTTCGTGTATGCCAATTACAGTGTGTACTTCATCATAGAAAATGAAAATGAATTATTATTGATTCAGGTTCACATGTAGACAATAGAAATTAATTTTAGAGAATTTCTTCCCTCGCTTTTCTGTTTTTTTTTAAATTCGTATTTTCAAACATTTCTCTCAAATTTTGAGCAATAAGTGGTCAACAAAATAATAATAAACATGATTAAAAAATAAACAAAATGAATATGGATAATAACGTCTATAAAAATTATTTTCTCGCCTACCGAAACAAGGCTTGGAATGAAAATTTTAATCTGACACGTTTGATACTTTACAACAAGAAGTAGTTCATAGAATCGGCTGTTCGGAGTTTTTAATTATTTTTATTTGTACACTCATTGTTTTTATTTTTATTTTTATTGGGGGCCGTTGTTTTGTTTATATAATTATTTGAGAGATTTTTTTACGGTATTTAACAATTATAAGAAGGTTTACTAAGCTAATCGGATAACAAGGATAAATATATTTTAGTATTTTAGAGGTGGTTAAGAATCAGTTATGTATTTCACTTGACAAAGATAAAACAAAAGCGCTTATATAGCTAGTAGCAATGGGTATATTATTTTCATTTTTTTTAAAGACAAGAAAGATAAAAAAAAATATATTTCAAGGTTAAAAGTTGTATTTTTAAATAATATTGTATTAAAAACATCGTTTATAACAATCTTATAGCAATAGTTTTCATAAAATTACTTTTACATCGCTTTTCATAATTACGGCTACATTGACGCGGGAAAAATTATGGACGGCGGGAAAGCGCTGTTCTACAGAGAGGCACAAGTTTTGCAACGTCACAGATATGAAACGTCAAGATGCTTCTGGCGCGACAAAGCAAGAAAAAAACTCGGCAGCAAGAGGGTTAATGTCGTATGTCACTAATCAAATAGAAAACCTGAATATAATTCATTTCAACCCCTCCCCTCCGTCTTCCCCTAAAAAAACTTGGGATAGATAGGTTTGGATAAATCTAAATGATAATTGTACTTATATGTCTTATATGTATACAAAAAATTGCTTATATAACACATTTTTGCATCGTTTGTTTACGTTTCCTTGTTGTGATGATTTTCGGTTTCACAAGCGTGTATTTTCCCGTAAAATGCTTATATTCTTACGTCATCGTTCTATGACGTCGGGTAGCTCATTCTAAAAAAGCATATGTAATGACGCGGGAGTACGATCGGAACAGCCCAAACAATATATTCATATTTTACACCACTGCAGCACGATTTGTGAATAACAACTACACAGACCGAACACCTGGCTGTGTCACAAATATGGTCAAAACTCTAAAATGGGAAAGCCTCGAAGAACTGAGGAAAACAAACAGACTATGCATGCTATTTAAGATCCAGCATGATCTTACAGTCGGAAAGCAAGCCCTTAGAAACGACCGTTGTTGCTAAATTACTATCGGCCCCGCTTCCTCAGAAATATCGACACATCGAAGTGGCACATTTGCGTATTACAGCGTATTAAGTGGCACAAATTTGACATATCATAGTCAAAGTTATGTTACATAACATAATTTAAATTCAGCATAGCTTCCCGAGAAGTTAAGAAAGAAAATTACGATTTTAATTTCCAGTGACCGATTTTTTTGGTCAACACCTAGACTTTGAAGACACATTTTGAGAGAAAAAATTAGTTTAATCCATAATTGAGTGGATCAATATATTTCGTATATACTCAAGAATGTTCACTTAAAAGCAAATTAGTTTTAGTTCATGCAAAAAACTACAAATTCCAAAAAACGGGCTTCACTTTTTTTGGTAAAAAAATGCCCATATATGGTAATCACATGACTTCCATTGTTGCTTTAAGAAATGGGGTCAAACCGGGGTCAGCTTTCCGACTGAACACTGTAGAGGGATTCAGGGCTGCCCTAAAGATATGCTCTGAAAGGAAGTAGGCAACACCAGTTGTACATAATTTTAATTGTATTATATTGAAAACGTTTTAATGTAAATAGCCAAGAGAGAACTTACCCGACACTGCGTCAAGTTTTCGCGCGGAACCAATTACATTCAGTTTTGAATCCGGTTCCTTACCTGGAAGAAGAAGAAGAAGAAGAAGTTGCAAAATTTTTTAGTCAAGGATTCATCATTTATTTGACCATGCCTCACGCTTATACCTTAATGAGACACGAACGTGATTCTTAAATTGAAATCTTTCAAAACTCAAAAATTCTTCTTCTTACAATTAAGTTTTGTGATGATTTATGCTTAAAATTATCATATGTTTCAAATATATATTTACCTTGTATGAACAGAATTTAAAAAAAACAACATAAATTGTGCTGTGGTGGCAGAGTTGGGTTTAGAAAAATCGGAAAACATTTCATTAAGAGAAACACTTTCAATATAAAAATATAAAAATCATGTTTGTCATTAATGTTTTTGAAGATTCTGAATTTTAGCCAAAAAGTTTCCTACATTAGAATTTGTCATGTCTTGCATCCAAATCAATATTTAAAAAAATCTAGCCATTATCCAAACGAAGACTATGTTATTTTGAAATTCTTGCTGGGCTATAATTTGTGCTGTGGTCTCGAATATGAGACGCAGTATGACAGTTCTGAGGATAAAATTTTTAAAAAATCATTTTAATTTATTCATTTATTTTTATTTTTATTTTTGATATTTTTATTTTTTTTCTATTTTCTTTAGTTTTTTTAGATTGTGTCGGTTTTTTTTCAGGCGGTGAGCAATGCCTCTTTTTTTAATAAAATCATTATAAACTAAACATTGTATAGTAATTGATATTTAATAGATATGGGGTTTGGTGCAAAAACTATTCGGTTTATAAGTTTAAACAATCGTTTTAGCGGTAGAATTTTATTACCTTTTATATTACTCCAAATGTTGGAGGTGTGCCTTGATTGGCGGAGATAAACAGATACAAATACAGTTCTTATCCGTCATTGGTACACATTTAATATATGCAATTCCGAATAATCTATTTTTAGAATTTTATTTTTTCCAACTCAGTTTACGAATGACATGAACACAGACCAGATGAAGGACTCAAATGTAAATAAGAAGAACAGATAGGCGACATCAAAGGTGATCACATTCAATATACTGTAGTTTTACATCCCTGTTACAAAACAAAATAAAGAAAATGAGGCAAACAAAAAATACAGAACAGAGAATTATAAAGGGCCAAACAAGAAAACAATACAGAATTTCAGAAATGAAGACCAACTCACCCCTTTCCTGAATGTTTTGATCCTGATTTGCCATTTCTTGATTCGATTATCAATAAGTTAAATAAGCAATCTCAAATTCACATTTTGTGTATTTTGTCTGGCAAAACAGTCGTTGGACATCAGACTAATCTCGGACTAACCTGCAATAATAACAAACCCTATATTGATTTTTTATTTTTTTTATCAATACTTGTACATTAATTATATACGAGTATTGTTGACAATACTAGTATACAAGTATTGTGGTTTCCAAGTTCAGTTGATCCAGATCTTCTTTTGCTCAATCAGTTAGAGCACTGCCTTTAGATCCCAAGATTGAGGGTTTGAATCCCACTGATACCATGTATACATGTAGGTTCACAGTATTTGCTCTGCCAGCATTTACTACTGGTACACATGAGTGTATGTAAGTGCTTTCAGTGGCTGTCATTGGTTCATGTCTGTCATATTTGTTTTTTTGGAAACTGTCATAAAGTAACCATTAGTTTTCTCAATTGAATAGTTTCATATTTTTCATGTCAGGGCCTTTTATAGCCTACCATACGGTAAGTATTTTTCTCATTGTTGAAAGCTGTACAGTTGCCTATAATTGCTTACATCCACTTCATTTACACTTTTGTGGATAGTTGTGTCATTGGCAATCATACAACATCAGAGATGCAGCTAATCGTCGGACCTGTTGGTCCAAGGGGGCAGAATTTGAGCAGGTCCAGCAAATGGGGCTTTTGTGCAAGACCGAGTGACCGGCATGTGTTTTGATAGCCTGGGTCTGGCAAAAGTTAAATATCTGTAAGTCCTGAATAACTTTTATCAAGAAAATCCTTTATTATCTTATCAAATTGTTTTTAACTTTCAGAAATCGTCTGGTAAACATTTCTGTTCCCGTCTCTGTCGCTTAATCTGGAGAACCAGTTCATATTCTGGACTTTTTTTCATATCTTTTCCTGTAAAATATATTTAGTATATATAACAATATATTAAATGTATTAGTTTTTTTTAGTAAGTTTGTTACTTCATTAGAACTTGATGAAATTTGTTATCCATGTATTGCATTAAATTAAGCATTCCACATGCATTAACATACTTTTTGGTTATATCTACTTGATTAATGTATATATTTCCATGTAGATGCATTGTTTCAATTTATTAATTTAAATTGCTCAACTCTGGGACTATTATACTATGTCCAAGTTAACTGTGTTAAATATATAGATCTTTTTATTGAGAAACACTGAATTTCATAAACATGATAACAGAGTACATTTTAAATTTAATTTTAAATGATATAACTTTTTTTCCTTTTTGATATGAAAATATTTTTTTTAATAATTGCTAGATATTTAACTGTTTTTTTCTGTCAAGAGGACTTATATGATTGTGCAACTAGATATGATAAAATTAAACAACTTTGAATTTGAACTGCTACTTTTATTGTATTCCCAGGTACAAATTGAACAATATAAAAAAATAAGATACATATAGCCCTTTGTATTATAGTAAAAACCAAACATTGAAGCGCTGCAAGCGAACGAGCATTTCTCTTTCAAATCTCACCACTTCTCCCCTCAGTTTCAAAAAGAGAAGTCACTTCTCCCTATGATTCTGAAGTAGTGTGAGGCTCTGTGAGCCCTAATATTACTATTGTGACCGGTAGCATGGCTGAATGGCCAATTAAATTTACGGAGGGGTCTAAGAATGATTTATATTAGTTGTACTGTTTTATGTAGTATATTATACATGTTATAAAAATGAAAGAATTCAATTGAATGTTAGTAAAATCCTAAAAATTTAGGCAAGAATGACGATATCCACTTAAGCAGCAGTCACTGTCAGTCAGGGGTACTACTTGTACAAGCAATTTTTATTTACTGAAGAAGTAATATTAATATACTTATATAAGTAAATTTGTAGGATACTTATACAAGTGTATTTTATTTACTTGTATAGTTAAAAAAAATGGCTTAGTTATGTCCCTTAGACATTCAGATTTTTTTACTTATATAAGTGAAAAAGTCATCCTATCTTCTTTTCTTGAATTCTTAAGACTTCTTTGCTCTAATAGAATTTTAAATTGTCTGTCCTTTGCAGATGTCTTAACTAATCATGTAAGTGTAATTTCATGGTCAATGAAAATCTCATTTGTCTGTTATCTTCAGAACACTGCTCATTTACAAGCCCCCAATGAGCAATTTTTGAAGGCCTTGCCCAAATACTTAAGATCTTTGCGCAATCAGTTTCTTTGTTGAATTAATGAGATAAAACATTGAAATCTAATAAAAAATTATGAGCTAACCTGGGAAAAATCATTAAAGGCATGTTTTTACATCTCAAAACTTGAGAATTTTTGTGGGATTGTAAAAAAAATTTACTTATACAAGTGAATTTTTGAGAAAATTAAGGGGAGATTATTCAAACATTATAATTAACTTATATAAGTATATTTTTTTTACTTCTTCAAGTAAATAAAGATTACTTAAAATTGAGAATGGAAATGGGGAATGTGTCAAAGAGACAACAACCCGACCATAGAACAGACAACAGCCGAAGGCCACCAATGAGTCTTCAATGCAGCGAGAAAATCCCGCACCCGGAGGCGTCCTTCAGCTGGCCCCTAAACAAATATGTATACTAGTTCAGTGGTAATGGACGCCATACTAAACTCCAAATTATACACAAGAAACTAAAATTAAAAATGATACAAGACTAACAAAGGCCAGACGCTCCTGACTTGGGACAGGCGCAAAAATGCGGCAGGGTTAAACATGTTTTTTGAGATCTCAACCCTCCCCCTATACCTCTAGCCAATGTAGAAAAAACAAACGTACAACAGTACGCACAGTAAAACTAAGTTTAAGAGAAGTCTGAGTCCGATGTCAGAATAGGAAACAAAAGAAAATAAACAAAATGACAATAATACATAAATAACAACAGACTACTAGCAGTTACTGACATGCCAGCTCCAGACCTTAATTAAACTGATTGAAAGATTATGTCTTCATCATATGAATATCAGGCACAATCCCTCCTGTTAGGGGTTTAGTATTATACCGTCATAAAATATATGAGAAGAACATAACCCATGTCATGCCAACAACTGGTTTTAGAATAAATATGTTTAATTCCGATGCAAAAAATTCCGATTGTACAAGTAGTACCCCTGACTGACTGTAAAGACATCCTATCTTGTTTGTTTCAACTGTATAATAAGCAAATACAAGAAAAATAGTATCAAAATGTAGGTATGGCAAAAAGTTGATAGGTCTGTCAAAACTGTCTACCTTGCAGGCCCCAATGTCTGACAGGGAAAAAAAGTTATCTGCATCTCTGCAATATCTTCTATATTCTTTTATAATAACAAATTTTTAAGGTGAGTTCAGGGGTATTTTTATAGCGTTCTTTGGTGAAAAAAGAACAAATGTAGGGCTAACTGAACATAGAATTGTGTTTTAGTCTATTCAGAGTATGTACACGAGGTTCATGTAAGTATAACATGTATGTTAAATGTAGATTCTTATATACAGTCAGAGCTCTGACATAAACAAGTCAGAATAAAATGCCTTCCATAGGTCAGATATAATTTGATGTAAGTGTTGTCTCCCTTCTTGCACTCAACAGAATATGACTTGTACAGGTCAGTTTATGTCAGACTTTAATTAATCATAAAATGACTTCCACAGGTCAGCTTTTGCACAAAATATTGTGACTTAATATCTTCATATTCTAATAAGATTTATGCCCCTTTTTAATGCATTTTGACTTCGAGAGGTCATTTTTGTTCTGATTTGAAGCAGTCATTACTACCACTTTGTTATCAATCTCCATAAAAATATGGTGATTACTAGTTTCGAATTAAAGAGTTTTAAAAAGTGGGGCTCATCTGACATCATACCTTCTCCTTTCCAGAATCTAAACATAATATATTTATCTCATCACTTTCAATTATTTCAAAATACAAAGAAAAACCAGGTGAGAAAAAATGGATCATACAATTTTCTGAATATCAAAAGATTTACAAAATACAATATTGGATACATTTACTAGTACCATGACAATACTTCAAATCTTCCAAGGAAAAACAAGACACTTATTCATGATAAGACTATGTTAATAAAAGATATATTCTCATCCACTTTAAGCTAAATTTATTAAGAGCAAAACATTTATTATTTTAATATTTCATTGAGGTAAATACTGTTGTGCAAACTGACTCAAACAAGTCACATTATGTTCTGACTTCAAGGAGTCAGTCATACTAAATGTATTACAACTTTTAAGTCTAGTATTGTCATATTGATTTAAAAATGTATAGGTAAGCCAGATAAAAGACTGAGGAAATAAGGTCCCCATAAGTCACAATAATGAGGACTATAAAAAAGTTTATTTGGTATATTCAATATTAAATGTATTTTGTTTTAAACAGGTCAAATCATGTTCTGACTTAAAAGAGTCAGTCCAAAACTAAAATAAATTTATTGAAATATTTAAGCCGGGCATTGCCATATGATATTAAATGAATGTATGGGAACGTCAGATAAAAGACACAGGATATATATGTTAAGATCCCCTAAAATAAATAATCATTTGACTTAATTGTTTCTAAAAATTTATCAAATAATAAACTCGAAAATAGCAGATTCAGAAGCAGTCTGAAAGCAAGGACTTTCTTGGATTAAAGGAAGTACACCTAGCTTTGATTGGAAATTTTGTTCTGTAAACTGACTTTAACAGGTCAAATCATGTTCTGACCTCAAAGAGTCAGTCAAAACTAAACTTATTACAACTTTTAAGTCTAGTATTGTCATATTGATTTAAAAATGTATGGGAGAGCCAGATAAAAAACAGAGGAAATAAGGTCCCCTAAAGTCACAATAATGAGGATTATATAAAAAAGTTTATTTGGTATATTCAATATTTAAATGTATTTTGTTTTAATCAGGTCAAATTATGTTCTGACTTCAAAGAGTTAGTCAATAACTATACTTTAACTAATTATTGCAACTTCTAAGTCTGGCATTGTCATATGCATTTAAGAATGTATGGGAAAAAACAGATAAAAGGCACCCAATAATAAAGTCACAATAATGAGGACTATAAAAAAGTTTGTTTGGTATATGTAATATTCAAATGTATTTTGTTTACAAGTTTCATCAAATTATCTTAAAATTTTATTCTATTTCTGTATTTTCATGACTTTTCTTTTCTGTTAAGTTAACACATGGAACTTTTGGTTGTAAAAAATATTATTTTAAAGACCATTTGACTGAATGTTTCTAAAAAAACTTATCAATTAACATGATTAATTAACTCAACAGTAGCAGATTCAGATAAAGGGAAAAAAGGGGGGGCTTAGAGGAAGAAGACCTAGTTTTGATTGGAAATTTTGTTCTGTAAACTGACTTTAACAGGTCAAATCATGTTCTGACTTCAAAGAGTCAAACAAAACTAAACTTATTTCAACTTTTAAGTCTAGGATTTTCATATTGATTTTAAAATGCATGGGAAAGCCAGATGAAATAAGGTCCCCTTATGTCACAATAATGAGGACTATAAAAAAGTTTATTTGGTATATTCAATAGGAAATATATGTAAGATCCCCTAAAATAAATAACCATTTGACTTAATTGTTTCTAAAAAATTATCAAATAATAAACTCAAAAATGGCAGATTCAGAAGCAGGGCTTAAAGGAAGTACACCTAGCTTTAATTGGAAATTTTGTTCTGCAAACTGACTTGAACAGGTCAAATTATGTTCTGACAAATTGACTTAAACAGGTCAAATCATGTTCTGACTTTAAAAAATCAGTCAAAAACTAAATTTATTGAAATGTTTAAGTCAGGCATTGCCATATGATATTAATGATATGTATGGAAAAGTCAGATAAAATACACACGAAATACATGCAAGATCCTCTAAGATAAATAACCATTTGACTTAATTGTTTCTTAAAACTTATCAATTAATAAACTCAACAGTGGCAGATTCAGAAGGGGACTAAGAGGAAGAACACATAGCTTTGATTGGAAATTGTGTTCTGTAAACTGACTCAAGCAGGTCAAATCATGTTCTGACTTATACGAGTCTGTCAAACACTAAATGGATTGCAACTGTAACAGTCTGGCATTGTCATGATTGTGATGTGATTGTTAGAATGTATGGATACAAGTAGGAAAAAAGATTACAAATATTAAGTCACAATTATTAGAAATATATAAAAGTTTATTTGGTATATATTTGATATCTTAATATTTCATTGAGGTAAATCCTGTTGTGCAAACTGACTTGAACAAGTCACATTATGTTCTGACTTCAAAAAGTCAGTCAAAAACTATACTTTTACTAATTATTGCAACTTTTAAGTCTGGAATTGTCATATGCATTTAAGAATGTATGGGAAAATCAGATAAAAGACACCCAATAATAAAGTCACATTAATGAGGACTATAAAAAAGATTATTTGGTATATTTAATATTCAAATGTATTTTGTTTACAAATTTCATCAAATTATCTTAAAATTTTATTCTATTTCTGCATTTTCATGACTTTTTTTTCTGTTAAGTTAACATATGGAACTTTTGGTTATAAAAAATATTATTTTAAAAACCATTTGACTGAATTGTTTCTAAACAAACTTATCAATTAATTAACTCAACAGTAGCAGATTCATATTAGGGGGGGGGGGCTTAGAGGAAAAGACCAGTTTTGATTGGAAATTTTGTTCTGTAAACTGACTCAAACAAGTCAAAATCATGTTCTGACTTCAAAGAGTCAAACAAAACTTAACGTATTATAACTTTTAAGTCTAGTATTGTCATATTGATTTAAAAATATATAGGTGAGCCAGATAAAAGACAGAGGAAATAAGGTCGCCATAAGTCACAATAATGAGGACTATAAAAAAGTTTATTTGGTATATTCAATATTAAATGTATTTTGTTTTAAACAGGTCAAATCATGTTCTGACTTAAAACAGTCAGTCCAAAACTAAAATAAATTTATTGAAATATTTAGGCTGGGCATTGCCATATGTTATTTAATGAATGTATGGGAACGTCAGATAAAAGACACAGGAAATATAAGTAAGATCCCCTAAAATAAATAACCATTTGACTTAGTTGTTTCTAAAAATTTATCAAATAATAAACTCAAAAATGACAGATTCAGAAGCAGGGCTTAAAGGAAGTACACCTAGCATTGATTGGAAATTTTGTTCTGTAAACTGACTTTAACAGGTCAAATCATGTTCTGACTTCAAAGAGTCAAACAAAACTAAACTTATTACAACTTTTAAGTCTAGTATTGTCATATTGATTTAAAAATGTATGGGTGAGCCAGATAAAAGACAGAGGAAATAAAGTCCCCATAAGTCACAATAATGAGGACTATAAAAAAGTTTATTTGGTATATTAAATATTAAATGTATTTTGTTTTAAACAGGTCAAATCATGTTCTGACTTAAAAGAGTCAGTCCAAAACTAAAATAAATTTATTGAAATATTTAAGCTGGGCATTGCCATATGTTATTTAATGAATGTATGGGAACGTCAGATAAAAGACTCAAGAAATATATGAAAGATCCCCTAAAATAAATAACCATTTGACTTAATTGTTTATAAAAATTTATCAAACAATAAACTCAAAAATGGCAGATTCAGAAGCAGGGCTTAAAGGAAGTACACCTAGCTTTGATTGGAAATTTTGTTCTGCAAATTGACTTAAACAGGTCAAGTCATGTTCTGACTTTAAAAAATCAGTCAAAAACTAAATTTATTGAAATTATTAAGTCAGGCATTGCCATTTGATATTAATGATAATGTATCGAAAAATCAATTAATAAACTCAACAGTGGCAGATTCAGAAGGGGGCTAAGAGGAAGAACACATAGCTTTGATTGGAAATCTTGTTCTGCAAACTGACTCAAACAGGTCAAATCATGTTCTGACTTAAAAGAGTCCGTCAAAAACTAAATGGATATGCATAAAATCTGGTTCATAATTTTTGAAAAGATGGAGAGATTAATGAGTCTATATTTTGTTATTCCGACTCACAAATGTCACTATGTGACAAATTTCGGGAATTTTTCTCTCCTTTTGACTGATTCCTATATGTTGTATGGGTGCCATAACTATCACTACAACATGTACAAAGTCAGCACATTTTAAGGGACGACATTAAAAGACCAATGTAGGATAAAAAAACTTAAATCAAATAGTTTGGGGGTGGGGTTAAAATTGCTGCAAGTTTTGTTTATCCAAAATCGATTTTACATAAATCCATATTGGTCAATCAATCTTTCCCAAATTAAGTTAAGAGGGGGGTGGGTGGGTCAGTGAAAAAACTATGTGATGTGAATTAAGTTTTTTATCCTACATTGAACTTTTGATGTCGTCCCTAATGACTTGACCTATTACAGTATTTCTGTCTGAATTTTGTATGAATATTCTGTATTTACTTATTTAACTACATGTATGTGATTGCAAGTGTATTAATTAGCTTTGTTTATTACTTATATTAAACTAAACCTCTATTAATCAATTATCTTTACTCTGGTTATTGATTATATTAGAAAAACTCTGCCTATTACTATATGACTGTAATCTGCTCTGATTGTTAACATCCTGGATTGCATATCTGCATGACCATTAAACTCATGGTATGCCCATTTTATTTGAGGATATAAAAGTATTGTTTTTTCAATATAACATTTTCAGACACATTGAATCTGTGAACATGGTGAAGACAACTTTCAATTTGACTTTAGAAATTAAAGAGTTTGTAAGCAAAATGTTGGGGAAATTTAATTATAATTAAGAATGTTTAAAATTAGTTAAGAAAAAAGCCAACATTATTAATGTTAAAAAAATTTTGAGGAGAAAAAAAATACAAATTCAGACCAAATATGGCGACTTTGTTGTCCTTCAAGAAGCTGTACATATAATCCATAATATTTTCACTGTTTTTTTAAATACATGTAAAAGTTGAAAGATAACTATGTATTGATTTTTTTTTTAAATAGCTTTTTTCACAACACTTATAACTTTGTAATTTATGTTCCATTGTACACTTGTTATTCTTAATATCTTTAAAAATTGTTGTTTGGGAACAAAATCTTGTCAGGGTTTCTTATGGTACTAGCATGACAAGTGCATTCATATTCTAAAATACTCTAAACATTAAAAAAAGTCAGTATTTTCAGATCATTCTGAGTCTTTCTGACCTTATTAAGTCAGAACATTCAGACTTTTATAAGTCAGAACATTCTGACTTCCAATGTTCTTCTCACTTCTGTAGAAACAAAGACTATCTATGTCTCAAATAAGAGGTAAATGCTTCATGTGGCTAAGCATCTAGGGTAAGAATTATAGATGTGTAATTTCAGAGGAAAACAAATATGCCAAAAAATTTTTTTTTATATATAGATTAGACCGTTGGTTTTTCCGTTTGAATGGTTTTACACTAGTAATTTTTTGAGGCCCTTTATAGCTTGCTGTTCGGTGTGAGCCAATGCTCCGTGTTGAAGGCCGTACCTTGACCTATAATGGTTTACTTTTATAAATTGTAACTTGGATGGAGAGTTGTCTCATTGGCACTCATACCACATCTTCCTATATCCATGTAATTAATAAGATGTGATGCATGTGAGAGCAAAATAATACTGAATATACAATTCTGTTTGCACAAACACTGATAAATATAATATGTAAAGGTGGTCTCTCACCAGATTTAAATAAACAAGAAATAATTGTAACAGGATGCTGTTACGAAGTCTCCCAAACAAAGCTCCCATAATTCGTCATTCCCATGGTTGCCTGACATTGGGCAAGTTCCAGTACAAATTGGTTTTGTCTAGTAAAGTGATATGCATGAGTGACACCTAGGGTTTGACCCTGCATGTCATTCAAATCTTCTTGAAATGACGAACAGGAATATCATATGGTTTACCTTTAGGGGTGGTGATCCAGAACATTTCAAAAAGGGGGATGGGGATGACCCCAATGGACTTCCCCTATATTTCATTTGATTTGTTTTATTGTCCTGTGCAAGAATGTATATGGTTTAGGGGTGGGGATCTCGACCGTTTACAAGTTTTCAAACGTGAGAGGGTGGGGTGACCCTCAGGGACTTCACCTTTATTTCATTTAATTTGTCTTATTGACCCTTTCAAGAATATATATGGTTAAGGGGTGGGGATCCCGGCCGTTTACAAGTTTTCACACAGGAGGGGGTGGGGGTGACCCCAAGGGACTTCCCCTATATTTCATTTGATATGTTTTATTGTCCTATTCAAGAATATATATGGTTTTAGGGTGGGGATCTCGACCGTTTACAAGTTTTCAAACAGGAGGGGTAGGGGTGACCCCCAGGGACCTCCCCAACATATCATTTGATTTGTTAAATTGTCCCATACAAGAATATATATGGTTTAGGGGTGGGGATCTCTACCATTTACAAAATATAAGAACATTTGCAAATGGCAGGGGGTGGGGGTAAACCTGGAGACTAGCCCGGTACATTTCATTCAAATCAATTTGACATTATAAAGAGGAATAGAGAAATGACAGGGATAGGGGTGATCCCTGGAGACTTGCCCTACATTTCATTTGATTTGTTTTATCATGTCCCATGATCATAAATGAAGACCAGGTGTGTGCATCACTTATTGTTCTCAAGTTGTAAATTTAAAAATAAAAAAAAACCCTTGGGTTCTTTAGTTAAACCCCTCCCTTCCTTTTTCTTTTATTAAAATTTTTCCCATTTTCATTTCATTATCATCATATCAATATTCACAATGATCGTTTTTCTCATTGGGAGAAACGAATCAGAAAGGTTAAAAAATCAATTCGTGATTGAGTTTAAAAATAGAAAAATCACGTGACGATGTTCAGCTCGAAGCAATAATTTTACTTTTTAAATTGCACTGACTGGTTAATAATGTTAATATTGTTTAAGACAACACGAGTTATCTCCCGAAAATAACAATTCATTATCACAACAACATTTTCTGACCTGAACAAGTCAGAATTGTCAAACACCAGGTCATCTCAAAGACCACGCGTCCGTATTTACAGGTCGCGCGCCTTCATGAAACAGCAAAAAAATCACTTGCAAGGAACTTCTTTATAGGCAAAAAATATAAAAATGCCCATGAAAATATGGAGGTAATATGAATTACCTTTCTAAAAATGCCCACAATGACCTAGATTTTCACTAAAAATCGTAAATAATCAATATAATATTCAATGACTTCTCGTTCGAGACACTTCCAAAACAACGACTCTCAAACACGTGATCTCTTGCAAAAAACCACTTGATCGTATGTGTCGTAGATCGGCGGCAAATTCAAATAACTTCTGGTTTGACGGACTCGAGTGAAAACTACGCAAAACAAAAATTGACGCGTACAGGTCAGAATTTCAAAACACTTTCTGACTTGAAGAAGTCATTTTATTCTGACTTGTTTATGTCAGAGCTCTGACTGATATATGGCGTCCTTCTTAGGCTTTGGAAATTAACAAAGTCATTTTCTAATTACAATAAAACATGGGCTACACGTGATTGACGTCGCAATTGAAATCAAATTTTATTGAAAGTTGACCTGAAAAATGACCAGCTAACACGACTTACATGATAAAATAATATGCATATAGTTCAAGATAAAAAATTAAAAGTGCTTTTTTGTCTTATATCTGAAAACTTATAATAGATAGAAAGAAACTTAAATGTACAAAAATTATCAGCAAGACAAGATCTACAATTAAGACAAATGGCGGAAATTGTCTGACGACTCATTATTGGAGTTATTGCCCTGTAATTACGATTTTTACCATTTTTTTGCATTTTGCCTTATTTGGTATAATTTATAGTAGATAGATAGAAACTTAAATCTACTAACAAGTCAAATTTTGCTGATATAATTAGTAGACTTACTCTTTATATGAGATTTTTTACCCTCTTTTGTGTTTGGAGCAAAAGCTAAATAACATCATGAAGATAGAGAGAAACTAAACAGACTTCAATGATCAGCAATATAAGATACAAAAAAAATCAGAGATTTTTGTCATTAATTCTATTCTCGTCCACAATGTTGGAGAGTGTCCTTTGTTGAATATACATATTGATCAAGGTGAGCGACACAGGCTCTTGAGAGCCTCTAGTTACTTTTATTGCTTAAACGACCTTGACTTTATTTCTTCATACTTGAGCACAATTAGAATTCATTTTATTTCTTTGTAGGTATGAGGAAATATACTTTGATTATTGTGAATCATAAAAAAGAAGTTGAGTTGTGATTTCAAGGACAAAATGGCTAATTTAAGGTTAAGACATATATTAGTGGAAATTTGCAGTGACCTTGGTAGTGATGACCTTGAGAAATTAAAATTTCTGCTTAGAGATGTGACTGGATCGGCAAAATTAGAAAAGGCAACCATGGCAATAGACATATTTAGTGCCATTGAAAATAATAAACATGTTGCGTTACATGATGGTAGTTATTTAGCAGAGTGTTTTTTATTAATTGGACGGAAAGATTTAGTGAGAAAGTTAGAGTTAGATCCCAGACGTGTAGAGGTTGGCATGGAAACAGATCCCAGACTTTTACCATTAAGGTTAGTAAACAGGATCATAGCTAGGTTCTAAGGGAGATTATTTGGGGTCATGGCATAATCTGCACTGTTAGCCACTAGTCCGATGTCCCAGACTAATAAAATTTTATTCAGACTAGCAAGTATTTTCTAAGAAAAATGTCAGAATATTGATCTTTGGACTAGTCATTGCTAGTAGTTGGAATAGATTTTCATGCAGACTGCATTCTGGCACTCTGACTTTTATAGTCATAATTCAATCGGAATCTCCACTTACATGACTTAAATGTTCTTGAATATTTTTTTTCTTCAGAAAGAGGTTTGTCCAAATATGTCAATTATCAAAAAAGATCATAATTCTCGGTAGATTACAATATACAAAATGGACTGTGACAATGTGCATCCAAGAATATTCATGTTACACATGTTACATAGTTCATGTAAAAAGTTCACCGTCTCTGACAACATACATGTATTGCTGTAACTTATACGTCTTAAACTTCTCATTTCATTAGTGTTACCATTTTGTTACCGAAGATATATTCCTCATAATATAATCATGATAATGATGATATATATTCTTTAATTCTATTGTAACAGTGTCATAAAATCATTACATATTAATTTACCAAAAATGAATAAAAGGTCGTTATTTGATATATATACATCATGTACATGTAAATCTATTACATAAATGAACGGAAATAAACGGTAGTTAACCATCTATCCATTCTTTTTTTTTTATATAAAAAATTACTTAAATTGTTTGATTGATTGATTATAATTTGCAATGATTGATAATTGCAAAAAGGGGAAACAAAATCGGTAAAATATTTAATTTTAAGGAAAACCTTTTGACACCTCTTTGTAAAATTATGCAAAACAGTAAAATTAAGAATGGAAATGGGAAATGTGTCAAAGAGACAACAACCCAACCAAAGAGCAGAAAACAGTGTCTTTAAACAACCGTTAAATAATCATTTTGAATTGTACAAACTTTTTGGTGAACACATAATACAGTACTCCTTTTGTATGGATCTGTATGTTTAAATGATGTTTGGGTAATTCTACTAAATATTACATACATGTATATATTAATGGCATGCACAAGTATTACATAATGAAAGGGTGATACTAATTAAATTCCTACATTATTTACATGTACATATAAATTAAAAACCACTTATAATCCATCTGAATTGTAACACCTATTCTAGTCATCCTGCCATGCATTAATAGTTTCAGAGTAAAATATTTTTCTATTATTTGTTTCAGAATTTTACTTTACAAGATATCAGAAGATTTATCGGACAAAGAATTTGAACAGTTGAAATATCATTCTAGTAAAGCATTAGGAATTAAGAGAGGACAACTGCAGAAAGTAAAACATGTGTTTGACCTGTTTGTTCTATTAGAAAAAAACTTATTAATATCTCCAACTAGTATAAATGTACTCAAAGACATGTTGAAAGCACTACATCGTGGAGATTTATTGGAGCTTGTTGTTGAATATCAAGGTAAAGCAAGGCCGTAACTAGGCATATTATTTTAGTGAGGCAGAATTGTTCGCCGAGCTGAGCGAGCTGAGCGAGTTGGAAAAAAAAATGAGATGAGCAAAGCGAGGCGAAAAATTTTGGCAGGGTATGGGATAAAGTATGGGATAAATGGTTCAAAATCCTGCTTTCTGGGCATTTCCAAAGAGCTTGACATTGTTTTAATTTTTATTTATATTTTTCATATTTTAAGACATGTACATGTACTAACACCGATTTTTAACAACTTTATTTAAATATATATGTCAGATAAACATCCATATATCAATTTGAGTATGCCGCCAGAACATAGAACAAACATCGACTCAGTAGAAATTAACGGTTATTCAAATTGGAGTATGCCAATTTTTCTATGGCCGGTTTCGTTAAATCATTTTGGAATATTTGGTCTGCTGACATCCTTATCGCGATGAACATTGAGCATTGCAAGACCGCTCATTCTTTCGCCACTCATGCATGCTCTTTCCCAAGTTTTCAGTCATCTCAGGGTAGAAAAAGAACATTCACAGCAGACGCTTGTCACTGGGAGAGTTAATAGAAGCACAAGAACACGTATTACGTTTGGGTAAAAATCTTGATGTGCGTATACATGAGCTTGCTGAAGGGAATTGGGAACAGATTCCTTATCTGCGAACTTTGTTTTCCATCTTAAAATCTCCTGCTGCCAGTCTTCAATGTCTGGCAAATCTGGGTTGTATATGTTTCATTTATTTCATCTATGCATTCGTCTGTCAGGTAGTCAAACTTTCCAGGTAAAAGGTATTAACCAATCATCATTTGTCGCTGTTATTGTGGGAATCTTGTGGGAGGGGGTGGGATCCGACCCCGAACTCCTGAATAAAAAGACACGAAATTCCGTAGTCCCGAATTAGAAAACACAAAATCTTGTTTTGTCCCTCAATAATGTCAAATTGGATTACGGGATGTTCTTTCAAATTTTAATGTAAAAGAAACATGGATAAAAACTAATCCATGCAGGTTTCATATCATTTATATTTTGTTTATCTGTAAAAAGAACGAATAAAGTTGGGGAAAACGGGGAAATGAATACGCAGACAGGACTGCTCCCGTGCAGTGCCCCAGTACTTGATTTGTCAGTCTATTTATAGTTTTTGGAATAGTTCCAATGAACTTATATTCAATACTTGAACTCTTATCCCCTGTTGTGATCACAAACAACATCAGTTAGTTTACTAGAATTATTCCTTCCTCACCTTCAGCATGTTCAGTATCGCTTTTCCTTTTTCTGCAAGAGCCTGTTTTAACCAGAGATCCATGATGATTACCATTACTAGGTTAATGTAATTGAAAACATCACCCGTTGAGATGCTGAGTTATAGCCGGAAAGAATAATTTAAAGGGAATGATGACAAGTTATAGAAATTGAGGTTGAGACAGAAAAAACAAATGACTATATTTTGTATTTGATTACCATAATAAAATACACAACAAAAAAATTCAGTGTCGAAATTTTAGCGAGGCAATTGCCTCACTTGCCTCAATGGTAGTTACGGCCTTGTTAAAAGATATAAACTATCATAACTGTCTCTAGCTGTGACTAGCTTTGGAAATGTAGTATAGTCAGATAATAGCTTGTATCTTTTTTTCTGATTTGCATTATTGTTTTTTTCCAAATTTAAAAAAAAAAAAAAATCATCAAAAATTTAAATGTTTCCAATTTAAGAGCAGTCTCCTGACAGGAGAGTCAAATCTTACTATTTCTTCCCTTCTCACTGATTTTTCAATCTTAATTGTTGTCTTATAAAAAATGAGGTGAGTTTTATCTGGTCCCAATTGTTACCTTTATATACAGGTTTGACTGTATTATTACAATTGTATATTGTTATTTTTGTTGTAAAGTTGTTTTTTTTATTTCTTTAAAGCTAAGCATCCATATTTAATAGACGGTGAGAGTAATGCTGACAGTACAGATAGAAATGGTGCTACACAGCCACTAGGTAAATAATTTTAAGTAATACAAATGATAATGTACATATTTTAAGCAATTAATTTCTTCCATCCTTCTGTCTGTTAATCGAACAAATATTGTCATCACAATTACAGGAAGCTGGTGATCAATTTGTGGTGATAACAAGTATCTACTGAGAGTGAAATTTCACCTTAGATCAGTTTGTGGTGATAACCAGTATCTACTGAGAGTGAAATTTCACCTAAGATCAATTTATGGTGATAATCAGTATCTACTGAGAGTGAAAATTCACCTAAGATCAATTTGTGGTGATAATCAGTATCTACTGAGAGTGAAAATTCACCTAAGATCAATTTGTGGTGATAACCAGTATCTACTAAGAGTGATATTTCACCCAAGTGTTATTTATAACTCAATCACTTTGAGTGACCAGTTTATTTGATCTCTTTTAGACTATCATATCAGAATTCCCTTTTTAAAGGCTTTTGTCATTTAACAAACAAAAAAACAAAAATAAAAAAAAGATCAATATCAATTTAGTATAGGTACACCTACTCATCTAAACTTTTTAAAAATTTACCAAAATTCAGGTGATCAAATTTACTTTAGGCAAAGGAAGGTCCAGGACCTTTGACCAAAAATACTTAAAGGTCCTCCTTTATTTTTTGAAGGTCCAATTTTTATTGAAAATTCAATTTACAAAAAACCAAACAGACTCATACTGTTTACTAGTTATGTTCTAATATTATATTCTCCAGTTTCCCGGTATCTTGTACGACAACCCATCACGTGACTACACATCAAATCAATTGTAAAGAATGTAAGCAATCACATAATTTCCCTTTCAGTATAGTTGCATATATTAAGATTATTTTGATACTAGATTTTTATATTTTTTGTTCAAAATGCTTTTGTAATTTTTTTAACCTGCAAAAGTACGAAAGTCTCCGGGTGTGAACTAACTACCGATGGGAAGGTCTGTAACCAGTAAATGGAAGGTCATGGACCTCGGACCACCACTAATTTGAACTCCTGAAAATTGTCTTTGTACTTTTCAATTTACAATAAATAAAAAAATATAACAAACAAGAACTAATTGTGCTAATTGGAGTACCTGAGATTTTGCTTGTGCATCGACATCTAAAGTTTTCTGGTAGTGTTTTGTAGACTTGTATGTCAATACAGATGATATTCCATTTTGATGATTTTGAAATTTACCGTTCAAGAGTAATGCCCCTTATTCTATTTGCCTTGGTGTTGGTTGACTTTATTCAGCTAATGATTTGTAATTTTCCCTTCCGAATTTAACATATTTTAACAACAGCACTCATCATAACTAATTATAAAAAAGAAGATGTGGTATGATTGCCAATGAGACCAAATGACACAGAAATTAACAACTATAGGTCACCATACGGCCTTCAACAATGAGCAAAGCCCATACCACATAGTCAGCTGTATGTATATATGTTGTGTACAAGTTATCATTTTGTACAAATTATAATTTGTACAAAAATATTGTACAAATTATAATTTGTATTTTGACTTTGTACAAATTGTAATATGTACAAAAAGTGCTTGTACAAATTACAATTTGTACAAAATTTGACTCAAATTCACTTATGACTTGTACAATAATTTATAGTACGGATTTTGTTATAATAAAAAGCATTGATACACATTAGAGAATTTTTATTCAATGACCATACAATAAACCTTATTTACAAATTACAAAAATACCCAGATGGAGACAAGAAATGTAATTGATACATGCATGCCAGTTAATTCTGATAGTACAATAGAAATTGGCCCAAGTGACAATTCTGATAGAATAATAAAAATTGACCCCAGTGACAATTCTGGTAGTATAATAGAAAATGGCCCCGGTGACAATTCTGATAGTATAATTAAAATTTGCCACAGTGACAATTCTGATAGTATAATACAAATTGGCCCCAGTGACAATCAGGATGATACTGACGTTGAAACAACAATCATACGTGTCAGGAAGCGTGCGCTGTCTGGTCAATAGATCCCGGTTGATTACATTTGCGCGCATTTATTTTACAGGTAAATACATATAATTTCTCAAGATCACTCATTTTTTTTAGAATTCAATATGAAAAATGTATAATTTCAATCAACAAATATTTTCAAATCTAATCATTTATAGTTATATTTATTATGAAAATTAATAATTTTTAGTCCTATTTATTATGAATAACCTTTATTTTACTGTCTTACCTGTACAATGAATGCACGCAAAACGTAACCAAAAGCTGTGCACAAACGTAAAATTTTGTAATCCCCAAATGCGCACAAATGTAATGCCCCAACAGATCCAAGCCGAATATCTAACCAAGAAATGAAACGGAAATTATCAGAACTTGCTGTGGGGGATCATGATTGTTGTCATACCAATTAGGTGTAATTATTTAATCTGGAGAATTTGGGTACCGCATTGGAATAGTTGTAGGAATTTTAACAGGATATTTGTCGAGAAATCAAATTTAAGCTGTTAAAGACACATCTTTATTCTCAGCAACGGTTCCTGAGTTTAAACTTTCGCTACGTGAAGCAGTTAAAAAGCTTTCAAAAAATGGTGGTCAGGGCCCCTGACTCAGGGGTTTCTTTCATGTAAATGCAAATGGGAGTGAAGCACTTACAAATGATACAGAACTAGTTTTGTATTTTGTAAATAAGGTTTACACTGGGGTCATTGAATAAAAAATTCTATAGTGTGTATCAATGCTTTTTTTTATAACAAAACCCATACTATAAATTATTGTACAAGTTATAAGTGAATTTTAGTCAAATTTTGTACAAATTGTAATTTGTACAAGCACTTTTTGTACAAAGTACAATTTGTACAAAGTCAAAATACAAATTATAATGTGTACAATATTTTTGTACAAATTATAATATGTACAAAATGATAACTTGTACACAACATATATAAAGTATATATTATGTAGTAGGAAAATATATGCACATTAAACCTAATGCTTCACTTCTGTCTTTTTTTCAGAATCAGGACCACCTGTAGTTGACCAGAACCCATCATTACCCATCAGTCATCCAGACATTGCAAATGGTACACCACAGAATCCCACAGCCTCTCCTGTACTTGTATATGAAATGAATGCCTTTCCTAGAGGTATATTAAATCTTATTCAACATTGATGAATCGGGTAGTAATTGTTGTGAACAGATAAAATTGAGAATGGAAATGGGGAATGTGTCAAAGAGACAACAACCCGACCATAGAACAGACAACAGCAGAAGGTCACCAACAGGTCTTCAATGCAGCGAGAAATTCCCGCACCTGGAGGCGTCCTTCAGCTGGCCCCTAAACAAATATATATACTAGTTCAGTGATAATGAACGCCATACTAAACTCCAAATTGTACACAAGAAACTAAAATTAAAAATAATACAAGACTAACAAAGGCTAGAGGCTCCTGACTTGGGACAGGCGCAAAAATGCGGCGGGGTTAAACATGTTTATGAGATCTCAACCCTCCCCCTATACCTCTAGCCAATGTAGAAAAGTAAACGCATAACAATACGCACATTAAAATTCAGTTCAAGAGAAGTCCGAGTCTGATGTCAGAAGATGTAACCAAAGAAAATAAACAAAGTGACAATGTTTATTCCAAGATATAATACTGCCTAGAGCTCCATTGTTTACCCAGGTTTCTCAAGTTTCTTGTACAAATTAAACATGCCGCTATGGTGTACATGGATAAAAAAGGTAGCATTTAATCCAATCAGTGAAACATACAAGTTTCCTTTTTTTACAGATATGTGTGCCATTGGCAAATGTACAATGTGTTATAATTGATAACTTTTTAAATGGTTTTATTAATTTTTAAAGGCAGTGCTTTAATGCCTTTCTAGTTGCCGTGTTAATCTTTCTTTCCGCGATATCCAACTTATCTACGTGGGGGGTCATTAGGCTCCAAGTAGATCCGGAAAATGTTGATTCTCTCCTCTTCTTATTGTGATATAAAATGTTTTTTGTTTCATTTCATTTACATTGGGAAATAGAGAAACGATCATTGTGTTTTGTTAGTTTTAAAAACTTTTGATATATTTGTATTTTACATTATAAGCAGTCAACCGATTGACAAACTAGAATTATCTGAATTCCGTGTGGAAAGAGGTCGGGTTAATTTCGAGTGTTATCTGCAACCTAGATGTTTATAAATCATTTCAGTCGTTGATATAATAATTAAAGGTCGACTGAACATGAATTATATTATACAATTTAAAGCGCATTTATGTTTATGCACGCGGACCCGTCTAACGTTATTGTTATTTCGCAGTTATATAAAGTAGCAAATTATCGTTCCTGAATAGGTGGCGCCGTGGTAGCCGATCCTGTTCTTCAACTTCCGGTTTCTGCACTGTGCAACTATTACAGTTGCATTTTTAATTAACGATGCCAAGTACTTGTTGTTGTGTACCTGGATGTCATTTAAGAGGAGGACATGCATTTCCAAATGACTTAAAAAGAAGGAAAAGTTGGATCAACGCCATGGCCCATACGCAGATTGGACGAGAACACGGTGAAATCGTGGAGTCCATCTCAATCAGCTGTTGTTTGCAAGGCACATTTTACTGAAAAAGACTACGTGCAGGAAACTATTCATGGTAAAACTCTATTTTCTTTTTAAAATATATAGTTATATATGTAATCGCCATGCGAATAAACCAAAGTCTGTTTACAACCGCAATTATCGTTTTAGAATAAAAGGGGGTGGTTAATTCAAGACGTCATAATTTTTTGGATTACGATTCAATGTGATCTGTTTGAGATTTTTTGGTGCTTGCTACAATTATAATGATTTCTTACAAGAGGTTTATCATACTGAGAATTATTTCAGAAGTAATTATGCTAATGTAGTAATGACAGGAATGCATAAGCTATGCCTCATAGACTTTCTTGAAAAATATCAATGACAATGTTAACAGGAACAAAACAATGACATGCTCTCATCTATATTATAGTTATTTAGGTACAAACAATGTATGTTTGTTGCATACGACTCTCATTGTTTGTCCTTTGGATTTACATAACCTGCATTTTGATGTACATTGAATCAGGCTAACATAGTTTTATCCAGATTGTAATGAATAAATCTAGTTAATATTTTGCCAGGTTGTACAAAGTATGCATTGCTAATGGAAGTTCATTTAATTATCAAAAAACTAATGTTTTTACCTTTTTCAGGACGCAAACCCACCATACAGAGACTTAAGTCTACTGCCATTCCCAGCCTATTTTCCTGGACCAAGCAAGAGACTGAATCGTCCGCAAAAAGAAAAATCAGGGCAGTTTCCTGTGATAACAAAAGAACTAAACTTGATGAATATTGTAGTAGAAATCTAGAGGAAAGTTTTGATTGTAAAGTTGGTTTTCCTGAAGAAGTCATTCATACTGCAGACAGGGTTTATGACTGTCCACCACCAACTGCCGAGCTAATGTTGAGCTTCACAGATGGAATTACGCAAACACCATCAATGCCTATATTTTCAGCAGAGAATTTTGAAATGAAGACACGTGACACAGCCATGCATTTTTATACCAGTTTAGAGTTGTATACTAAATTTTTTTTTGTTTTGACCACACTTGGTCCAGCAGCACATTGTTTGAGATACATATATTTTCAAATTGATAGGGTGTCATTTGAAAATCATTTTTTTTATGACTTTGATGAAATTGAGGCATTATACAACCAACTTTGAACTGTCTAGATTCTAGATTGAAACTAGTGTTAAGAATGTTGTGTAAACATGGATTGTTTTTATGTCTAAACAGTGGCGTGAACCTAACACTTGGCCATTTAGTGGTTTAGTCAGGTATTTTTTGCCATCCAACTTCAAATTAAAGTTTCCTACAACTTGGATTATTATTGACAGCACAGAATATCCCGTGATAAAACATAAAGCTCCTAAAGCTCAGGCAACCTTTTCATCATATAAAAACAGAAACACTGAAAATACTTGTATGTTCGACACCTGGTGGTTTAGTCAACTACAAAAATGTATGTCTCTAATGCATATGTTGGTTGTACCAGTGACTATGAAATAGTTGAAAGATGAAGAATACATGTGTAGTTCAATTATGTGATCCAGGTGACAGTGTGATGGCAGACAAAGGTTTAAATGTGCAAGATTTGTTTGCTCACTTTTTTCAAAAAAAGAAACAGAATTAGTTCCAAAACTCTTATACGGGATAGAAAAGTCTCCAATTAACACGTGCAAATAGAGCTAATTATTGGACTTGGCAAAACATACAAAATTCTAATAAATCCTATGAATGGAACTGAAACAAAACTTTCATCTGAAATAACATTTAGTTGTTTTATGTTGTGTAATTTTAGAACTTGTATTGTGCCAAAGGATGCATAAATAAAAGTGACACAATGAAGTTTGTTCTGATATATATATATATAAATATTATTTACAATTACATGCACATGTAAATTGTAATGCATAAAAAAATAAGGAGATGTGGTATGATATTCAGTGAGTTTATCGAACCAAAGTGCATAAGAAATGGGTTAAGCAGTTACAGGTGTTACTGTCACCGTACAATCTCCAACAATTAGAAAAAACTTGTAACATGTAAAAAATTTCAGAGATCTTACAACTAAGTTTGACTTTGGTGAATTGTTTATATCTGTTGATGTAAATATAAAAAAGAAGATGTGGTATGATTGCCAATGAGACAACTCTCCACAAGAGACCAAATGACACAGAAATTAACAGCTATAGGTCACAGTACGTCCTTCAACAATGAGCAAAGCACATACCCCACAGTGAGCTATAAAAGGCCCCAAAATGACAATGTAAAACAATTCAAACAAGAAAACTAACGGCCTAATTTATGTAAAAAAAATGAACGAATAACAAATATGCAACACATAAACAAACGACAACCACTGAATTACAGGCTCCTGACTTGGGACAGGCACATACATGTACATACAGAATGTGGCGGGGTTAAACATGTTAGCGGGATCCCAACCCACCCCCTAACCTGGGACAGTGGTGTAACAGTACAATATAAGAACGAACTATAAAAATCAGTTGAAAGAGGCTTAACTCATCAGATGGATAAATACAAATACAAGTGGACGTGGCCAGGTAGTTGTACATCCAAACAACTAAAAGACACTAAGTACAGATCTGAGAGTACTCGCATTTACTGACAGCTAGTTCAAAGCCACTAACAACTGATAAAAAAATCTTGCATCTAAGACTAAATTATCAATCCGTAAGCTCTCTTTAGAATTTTATAAATTTTAGATTTTACATTTCTGAGTTGTGGGTTTTTATTCATTAAAAAAGTGGGGATTTTCCAGTTTTTGGACAACAACTCAAAAATGCTTTAAGCAGTTCGCATGAACCTTTGGTGAATTATTTATAGCTATTGATGTAATCTCCCTATTGATTTTCATAAATTTCAAATATGACATTGAGAAGAAATTGAACTTTATTTGTTTATAGTCTGGCAACAGATTTATTAAGTATTGCGCAACAGCACAGTGTTCTGCACAACAGCAAGAAATCTTTAATTGAATATAAATTCAATTAAAATAAAACCGATTTCAAGTTCTTTGACTACATTTATTCAGAAACTATAATATGTCAAATATTTAATTACAATCCAAATTCAGACCTGTATCAAGCTTGAATATTGTGTCCATTTTTGCCCCAACTATTCAGGGTTGGACCTCTGCAGGTGTATCCAGCTGCGCTCAGCGAATCAGTTTATTTCTAAATTAAGAACTCCTTTTTGTTGAGCCTGCGACTTTTGTCGCAGAAAGCTCGACATAAGGATAGTGATCCAGTGGCGGCGTTAGCTAACTTCTTAAAAGCTTTATATTTTAGAGGGTGGAAGGTCTGGATGCTTCATACTTTGTATATGGATGCCTCATGTTACGAAGTTTCCGTCAGTCACATGTCCAATGTCCTTGACCTCATTTTCATGGTTCAGTGACTACTTGAAAAAAAAGTTAAGATTTTTTGTAATGTTAAATTCTCTCTTATTATAAGTAATAGGATAACTATATTTGGTATGTGCGTACCTTGCAAGGTCCTCATGCCCGTCAGACAGTTTTCACTTGACCTCGACCTCATTTCATGGATCAGTGAACAAGTTTAAGTTTTGGTGGTCAAGTCCATATCTCAGATACTATAAGCAATAGGTCTAGTATATTCGGTGTATGGAAGGACTGTCCAACTGGCAGGTGTTATCTGACCTTGACCTCATTTTCATGGTTCAGTGGTCAAAGTTAAGTTTTTGAGTTTTGGTCTTTTTTTCTAATACTATATGCAATAGTTCAACTATATTTGGTGTATGGAAATATTTTATGATCTATTTGTCAGTCACGCAGGTTTTTTTTTTTACCTTGACCTCATTTTCAAGGTTCATTGCTCAGTTTTAAGTTTTTGTGTTTTGGTCTGTTTTTCTTAAACTTTAAGCAATATGTCAACTATATTTGTTGTATGGAAGAATTGTTAGCTGTACATGCCTGCCTAGCATGGTTCATCTGACCTTGACCTCATTTTCTTGGTTCATTGGTCAATGTTTAGTTTACTTGGTTAATGTTAAGTTTATGTGACAGTTGTAATAAAGCTTAATATTAAGGATTATCAACATATCAATGATTAGTAAAGAAGGCGAGACATTTCAGCGTGTGCACTCTTGTTTCATTCATAAATTACTTTATACTTGGAAATATAATTTTGCTTGGAGTTATAGTTTCTAAAAAAAGTATTGTCATTGAAAGAGTTGACATGTTGCAATGTACATTTATTCTACATAGTTTTATGGTACCAAATCAAAAGTTTATATAAAAGAAAGAAGTCAAAGTTTTCCCATAATAGTTTAGTTACATACATTTTTTTTGTACCTGAGGTCGTTGAATATAGATCATTATATAAATAAGGAGATGTGTCATGATTGCCAATGAAACAACTATCACCCATACATTGTACTTACCAGTAACAAACCACATTTGCAAAGTTGAATAAAATACAGTTGATAACATTTACTTATTACTAAAAAGAAAATGCCAAACTATTTTTAACAGTATTTGACTATAAACATAGATAAAAAAAGGTACAAACTGGACATAATCCACTAGTTCATAAACAAATGAGAACAATCGCCTTCATATAGTGCTCAGAATATGACATTCATAAAACTTGTTCAATATCATTAGAGAACTCTAAATCTTAAATACTGAAAGCCACCTCTGATAAGTACAATGTACTATGCAAGATAATGATATAACTGGACTAAAAATACACACAACCTGTAATTAACTGCCTTTACAGCGCTTTCGCGCTTTGATTTGTTTGTAAGGAATGGCTAACATTTGTGTAAAATTGCAATCTAACCCTTTTTACTAATAGATATAAGAAGATGTGGAATGAGTGCCAATGAGACAACTCTCCATCCAAGTCACAATTTATAAAAGTAAACCTGTATAGGTCTAAGTACAGTCTTCAACACGGAGCCTTGCCTCACACCGAACAGCAAGCTGTAAAGGGCCCCAAAAATTACTACTGAACATCAGATTCCTGACTTAGGACAGGTGCAAACAATTGCAGTGGGTTTAAATGTTTTAATGGTACCAAACCTTCACCCTTATCTGAAACAATAGTGTAACATCACAACATAGAAAGACACACTATTAAATATCAATTGAAATGGCTTAACTCAATCAAAAAACATATTAATACAATTAGGATGAATAAGAGAAGATTCATGATATACATCAATGACACAGCAACCAACATTATAAATAATGTAAAGACAGCAATATACACATGATAGTCTTCAACAACAGACAGATGTGTTTAAGGATGTTCGCTACTCTGTTTCAAAATAATCAGCTTTTTAAAAGACTGTTATAAATTGATAGTATATAAATAAGGAACTAAAAAAGCAGATAAAAATAAAGGGTCCGTGTGCTTGTTTCCGAGATATAAGCCATTGAAAATTTGGCGGGAAATGATTCTCCCTAGATTTTTCATACATTTAACATTGGCACCTTTTTTCTTGCAAAAACTATGAAAAAATAACAAGGACTTTATAAGATTTTCAAAGATGGCATTTTAAACTATATGTTATCAAATGATGAAAAGAAAAGTAGGGGTTAGCGGGTGAATTTTTTAATGAAACTACATGGATAAAACCAGAGGATTCCGAATATCTGGCAAAAATTCAAAAAGAAGAGGAGTGAACATCCTTAAACAATATGTTTAAGCTCTGAAGTCTATATGATAAAAACTGTGACACCATAATCCATATCATAATTTATCAAATTATACAGAATAAATCAAAAAGCCTTTTTTGAAATTTACAAATAGAATAGGGAAGTTCAATTCAATATTTATGTCTTTGATTTTAAACCAAAGATAATATTTTGTTTTGTACTTAAATGAACAAATAAGCTGCATTGCATTGTATTGTAATCTGAAGTAAGAGTTAAGTTTGGATGTCCATATACTTATCTTTGTAAGTGCGCTAGATAAATTCAATTTGTGACTGTAAAATCTATGATTTATGTCAGCAAACTTTAGAATACAAGAATACAAGTTATCTCCCAGATAGATTTGCCTTATCACCATTAGATGATCAATATAAACAATGTACCTACGTTTTTGAATGGAGAGAAATCTTTTGCAATATACATTGAAATTTCTACTTTTCTTTTACAGGTTTATGTATTATTATCAACAATAACAAATTCTATTCTGAGTCTGGCTTTGGATCTCGAGGTGGAAGTGATGAAGATGCCAGTAAGTAAACCAAGAACTGTACAAACGAATAATCAAAATGATCAATAAATATCATTCATGTCAATGGACTTCATTTCTTCAGGTCACACCTCAGATTAAGCTTGATTTATCATTTCCATAACCAGCAAATACTCTTTTACTGTACATATATGTTTTATTTCAATTACACATTTTATTGGCTAACTGTATCCCTGTATAGTTGAACTGACACTTTGGTTATTGTTCTTTCACAAAATTTTACAAGGACTGTTCAACGTCATCAGCTCAGAACACTATTATGTCTGTCAGTAAAGTCCTTGTACGACCAGATGATGAGCAACTCTAGACGGTTAAGCAACCATATGCATGTTCAAAAAATACAAAAGAACTGTTCATAAATATTTTTTAATTGCTATGAGTTATATCAGACTTTCAAAATATGAATCCAGTGTAATACAAGTCAACGAAGTGTGTTTACATTGATACATGCTGCCATAAAAATATTAAATGGTAGCTTATCTGCCCATTGCACATACTGTTACAGATCCTTATATTGTACATTGTTGTCATATTATTATCAAATTATCAAATTATTTAAAGTATTGTAATTTAATTTTCCCCAAAAATCAGATAAATATCCTTCTGTGAGGGTGGTAAAGGGGGTGTCTGAACACGGAAACGTGAAATAAAAATCGCAAAAACGTTTCACAGAAAATAAAAATCGGGAAAAACGAAGCATGAGAAATAACATCGTAATTAGTAAGGAAAATAGTACTAGAAGTTATTACTCAGCCGTTCTTGGAGATCATGCAGTCATTATTAATGGACATGAAGACCCTGCGGTCACCTTTTAGCGTCCGCTAGTTGCATCTGATTTGAAAAAATATTATTCATAGTAAAACAATATCCAGGCTGACTTTGAGTTAGTCCCGGTTTACTTTTTAATCAAATGCAGGACAAGCATGAGAAATTAGGAGTACTGACATGAAACATGGAACATAAATAAGGGGAAACACGAAGCACACACATCGAACCAAACACAAGAAAACGAGAAATAAAACGTCAAAACACGAATTACGTGAAATAAAAAGACCGAAAACGTTGCACGAAAATAACCCTTTACCACCCTCTTCCGTGTCAATATTTGTAAATGGAAAAAAGTCAACAGTCAGTTATTCCTACACAAGAAAATATTTTGCTTGTGTTCTAGCTACATTTAATATCTTTTTTGCACAACAAAATATATACAACATGTACAAGAATCATGCAAATAAAAAGAAAAAAAAGGCTTATTTGTTCATCATTAGTATATACCATCAGAAAAAAAAAATTGTATGACTATTTCCAGAGTACAAAAACAGTACAGCACATGTAAATGTATTGCACAAATTGTAACTGAAAATTCTGGACAAAAAATGGTAGATGTGTAAACATCCCTGTATTATAGTGTACATTATTCAAACCATCAACACAAATATTTTATAACACTTTAAATCATTTACATGTATCACAATTTTATGTTATCCACCATACCAGTATATGGAAATTAACCATTTGCTCCACCTTGAGATGTGTATTTTATTCCAAACAAATGAAAAAAAGTTATGTTTTTTTAAACTAAAGACCTTGATAGATAGATAATGGATTGAATCAAATGTCACAATCATTGTTTTTGCCCAAAAGGTGTTTTTTTTTTTAGCAAAATCACACTCTTCAGGCTTTTTATTTGTTAGGCAATACTCTCCTTTTTCCTTCAATTTTTTAATAGACTTATGTTTTTGCCTCTTTGTCCCCAAAAACTAGTTTAGAAATTGAACAAGTTTCAGTTACATCAATATAAAATCCAGGAATTGAAAAAGGGCCCACCAAGTTAGATTAGTATTTGGACTTGTATAAAGTCTATACATTAATCGTATATGTATCTCTATACAAGAAGATGTCTGTTACGAGACCTGTTAAGGCAGCCAATGTTTAAATACTTTTATTATCATGATCATCATCTACCATAAGAAGGATTTTTCATAATAATACCAGCTACCAGTAGTTCTAGCTGATCGGGCAAGGAAGCATACTTTCTAATTTCCTATATATCCTTCATTTTAACTTGTTTTTATACGACCTCGTATATTGGTATCACGTTGTCGTCGTCTGCATCGTCCGAAGACGTTTGGTTTCTGGACAGTAACTTTAGTATATGTAAATAGAAATCTATGAAATTTAAACACAAGGTTTATAACCACAAAAGGAAGGTTGGGATTGATATTGGGGGTTATGGTCCTAACAGTTTAGGAATTAGGGGCCAAAAATGGGCCCAAATAAGCATTTTTCTAGTTTCCAGACAATAACTTGTGGAAAGGTGTATGGATCTCTCTGAAATTAGACCAGAAGTTTCCATACCACAAAGGGATGGTTGAGATTGGCTTTGGGGGTTATGGCTCAAACCGTTTCGGAATAAGGGGCAAAAAAGGGGGAAAACAAGGGTTTCCTGGTTAATGAACAATTACTTAAAAGTACAATGTTATGTTTGGATTACCTCCCTTACACTGCTTTTAAATTACATATAAAGAAATATTGTATTGTCTTGAGGTGATTAGCTGTCAATTTATTTTTTAGAAATTATTATTAAAAATGCTGATTAAGGAATATTAATTTTAGCCATGATTATGTATGTCATTTTCTATTTTAAGACTTTTATGATGTATTTAAATGGGTAGTTATGGTTGCAAACCCCATTGGAACTTTGAATTGAGATTATGACCATATCTTGAGGGAAAGTTTTTTTTTTTTTTTGAAAAAGGGGGAGGTGAAAAAAAATTGTGGGGGGGGGGGGACAATTTTTTCTCATTTCAGATTTACAAAAGCAAAAGATTGAATATAAATTCAAATCATATAACCAATTCTAAGTTCTTTGACTACAGTTATTCTGTGTCAGAAACCTATTATGTGTCAAATATTTAATTTTACAATCCAAATTCAGACCTGTATCAAGCGCAAATATTGTGTCCATTTTTGCCCCAACTGTTCTGGGTTGGACCTCTGCGGATGTATCCAGCTGCGCTTGGCGAAGCAATATATTGGTTTGTGGATTCATCATTTTTAGTTGGATACCATTTTTTGTGGATTTTGTGGATAAAGGTATACCACAAAGTTTTCAATGAAAGGCACAATTTTCTATATTCTTTTATGTAGTCTTTGCAATTGGCAAAACCATGAAATCAAATATCTGCTAAAATACAATTTTCTTCAATACACTAAAAATTGGTACCCACAAAAATAAATGATTCCACAGTACCTAGATTACCTTCATTTTAAATTAAATAATATTTAATTAATTTTTAATATCAACATTTTAATTGTTTTTGTAGGGATGCTTGATGAAACTTTCTGGAAGCTCGGATTCATTGTGAAAGTATACAAAGACTTAACAGCAAAAGATATGAATGCAGTAATGCATGGTTTGTCTAAACTTAATCATTCAAAGTATAATGCTGTTGTTGTATGTATATTGTCACATGGTGGAGAGCATGTAGTTTATGGAGTGGACGGCAATGAAATTACTATTCGATACTTAACTTCATACTTTAGATCCTCAAGGTGCAAGAGCTTAGCAGATAAACCAAAGCTGTTCTTTATACAGGCATGTCAGGGAAATGAAAGGCAAACAGGTATGATTTTTATAGATGAAATAAAGGATGTTCCATTTTTGTTCCGCCTGAAGGTGGAGAAGCTGAAATTTGAAAAAAAGGCAGGACAGGAGTTTTGAGTGAAAAAAAGGCAGGATGAGAAACTTTGCAAAAAGGCAGGACCGAATAGAGTGAAAAATAAAAAGGCAGGACAGAGATTACGACTAAAAAAAAATGCAGGACAAAATTTTTCATCCTAGCCCCCCCCCTAAAATAGATTTTTTACACGCAAATATGTGAAACCTTAAGTGAATTTTACAAAAATTGGACAGAATTCATGATCAAGAGACAGCAGCCAGAAAAAAAGAAATGAATATTTTTGTATACCCCCGCTCGGACGAGTGGGGGTATACTGTTTTACCCCTGTCTGTTCGTCCGCCCCATGAAAATTTTGTTGCATATTTTTCCTAAACTACAAATCGGAGCTTCCTGAAATTTCTTATATGGCTGCATGCTATACTGTGTGAAGTAGTTTTAGATTCATTGCTCATCAAATTCCTGTTTACTGAATACTTATATATGCTAAACATAATAGCCATGTATGAAATTTTCTTCGCATTTTTCTCAAATATTATAAAGCAGAGCTTCCAGAAATTTATTATTATATGGCTCCATGTCAGCATGCTATACAGTTTTAGGCGTTTTAGATTCATCACTCATCAACCATGTCAACTTCATGTTTACTGAAGATGCCCTTACCACAAATGCTTTAAAAAATAGTTTGTAGAGAATTGATTTGATGTAATGATTAACATGCTGTCATAGAAATCAATAACATCGATATATGTATATACTTAAAATCAAATTCTGCGTCCATGCAAGTAGAAGTATAAAAAAATTAAAGTTCAAAATGCTCTTAAAGTCCTTTAATTCAAATGAAGAAAAATGTAGAGAATTAAATTAAAGGACTTGAAGACCATTTTGAATAATAATGTCAATAATTAAAAGCAATTGTATTGTAATGATTATTGACACTGACGAAGGCTATTTGTTAAAATGTTGCTGAAATATTTGTCAACATGATTTTATAACATCATCTTCGTATATTACCATCTTATATTAATACTGTTGTGCAAATTTTTAGACTTATATAATTTTTTCCTTATCTGCGCAGTATCGTCTTTTCTAGACGATCGGGTACATATTAAATTTGCTGGTTTGTCCTTTTTATAGACTTATGTATATATACTACCTAAGTCTACCTAAGTGTTTCCAAACGCAGGAGGTCAGTTTGCTCCTCTATATTTGACTCTGTTTCATCATCACTAACTACACTTGTGCTACTTCCGGTGTTGTATGTGTATTCAGTGTCAAACTTATATATCATTGGGTGGTCTTTCCAATGCTTGTCTAGACGGTGTTCAAAAAACTTTACGTTCTTTGCAGTCACTACGATGTCTGGTAGGCTATTCCACACTTCCACTTTTCGGTTAGTAAAGTAGTATTTCCTTATGTCTAGTCTCCTTCTGTTTTTTACCAATTTCATCGAGTTGCCTCTTGTTGTCGAGCTTGTGTTACGAGTAAATAAACCTTCTGTTACTCTTGAGTCATATACTCCTGTTTTTATCTTGTAGGTTTCTATCATGTCTCCTCTTAGCCATCTAAATTTTGAAATAGGAATTGTCGGAATTTTCAATCTTCTTCGTATGACAGATCTTTGAGGTTGGGTTACATTTTTGTTTCTCTACGTTGGACGTTTTCAATTGTCTCGATATCTTTCTTTTTGTGCGGGTTCCATACACTACTAGCATATTCAAGATGAGGACGGGCTAATGCCTTAAATAGTAGACAGAAGCTATTATAATCTAGATATTTAAAAGTTCTTCTAATAATTCCAACTAGTTGGTTTGCTTTGTTGACTTGTGTCTGTATATGTCTATCGAATTTCAGTTTGGAATCTATAGTTACTCCTACATCTTTCTCTGATTGATCTGTTTCTAGTGTGATTTCAGATCCATGGTATGTCGACATTTTATACTTTCTCTCTTGCCCAGAATTGGATTTGGTAGAAATTGGTAGTACTTTGCATTTGTCCGGATGGAAACATAATAGCCATTTTTCACTCCATTTGAACATACTATCTATGTCATTTTGCTTTATGGTGTTGTCAATTTCGCTGTTTATAGATCTATATAGTTTTGTGTCATCTGCAAACATGTATACATCAAACTCTGCACAAGACGGCAAATCGTTTATGAAGATAAGAAACAGGATTGGGCCCAAAACTGATCCTTGTGGAGTACCACTAGTAACATCATGCCATTTGGAAAAATATCTATTGATTTGTACTCTTTGTTGACGGTCGCTCAGGAAGTTCTTGCCATATGACCTAAGTTCATTGATAAGTCATCTATGTGGAACTTTGTCAAACGCCTTCATAAAATCAGTATAAACTGCGTCAATTGAACCACCACTGTCTAGAATACTGGTCCAGTGATCTAGGACTTTAAGTAATTGTGATGAGATTGATCTTCCTTCAATGAAACCAAATTGTCTATCACTAAATAAGTTATAGTGGTTCATATGGTCTACAATTTTTTTTCTTATAAGTTTCTCAATCAGTTTGCAGATAATACTAGTCAGGCTAACAGGTCTGTAATTTGAAGCTAATTTTTTGTCACATTTCTTAAAGAGAGCTGTAATTTGGCCAATTTTCCAATCTTTCTGATTATATAAACTACAAATGGAAGCTTCCTGAAATTTCTTATATCATGTATATGGCTTATATATATTAACTGTGGATTCATTATTAATCTTGGGAGACCAATTTTTCGTGGATTTCATGGGTAAAGGTAAACCAATCATTTAAATGTTCAATGAAGCAGAAATTTTCTAAAGGCTATGAGGACTTTGGCAAAACTACGAAATATAAAAATCCACAAAAATACAAATTGTCTTCAATCTACAAAAATTAGTATACAAGTAAATAAATCATCAAAATGATTCCAAAGTATATGATCAAAATTTTGCAAACATATAAAAAATATTGTTTTTGTTTTGATTGTAGGAATAAATCAAACAGATTTATCAATACAGGCTGATGGTCCATCAGATCTAGAAGAAGGTCAAAGCTTTCCTGAGACAGATGCTGAGGTTACGTCAAATAACTCCAAAATTATACCAGATGAATCAGACTTTCTGATTGGCTATGCCACTGTTACTGGTTATACATCCTTTAGAAGTCGAACAAGAGGGTCTTTTTACATAAGGAAACTGACAGACAATCTGAACGAATATGCCAATAGGTAAGAACATACAGTTAAAACTGTTTTAAAAGACCACTTAAGGAAGAGCAAAAAAGTGGTCTCATAAGACAGGTGGTCTTTTAATACAGGTTCAATCCATATAAAATTCACTACAATGATAATACAGGTTTTTGTCGAGCCTGCGACTTTTGTCGCAGAAAGCTCGACATAGGGATAGTGATCCGGCGGTTAGGCGGCGGCGGCTTTAGCTAACTTCTTAAAAGCTTTATATTTTAGAGGGTGGAAGACCTGGATGCTTCATACTTTGTATATGGATGCCTCATGTTACGAAGTTTCCGTCAGTCACATGTCCAATGTCCTTGACCTCATTTTCATGGTTCAGTGACTACTTAAAAAAAAAGTTAAGATTTTTTGTAATGTTAAATTCTCTCTTATTATAAGTAATAGGATAACTATATTTGGTATGTGCGTACCTTGCAAGGTCCTCATGCCCATCAGACAGTTTTCACTTGACCTCGACCTCATTTCATGGATTAGTGAACAAGGTTAAGTTTTCGTGGTCAAGTCCATATCTCAGATACTATAAGCAATAGGTCTAGTATATTCGGTGTATGGAAGGACTGTAAGGTGTACATGTCCAACTGGCAGGTGTCATCTGATCTTGACCTCATTTTCATGGTTCAGTGGTTATAGTTGAGTTTTTGTGTTTTGGTCTGTTTTTCTTATACTGTATGCAATAGGTCTACTATATTTGGTGTATGGAAGGATTGTAAGGTGTACATGTCTAGCTGGCAGGTGTCATCTGACCTTGACCTCATTTTCATGGTTCAGTGGTTATAGTTGAGTTTTTGTGTTTTGGTCTGTTTTTCTTATACTTTATGCAATAGGTCTACTATATTTGGTGTATGGAAGGATTTTAAGGTGTACATGTCTAGCTGGCAGGTGTCATCTGACCTTGACCTCATTTTCATGGTTCAGTGGTTATAGTTGAGTTTTTGTGTTTTGGTCTGTTTTTCTTATACTGTATGCAATAGGTCTACTATATTTGGTGTATGGAAGGATTGTAAGGTGTACATGTCTAGCTGGCAGGTGTCATCTGACCTTGACCTCATTTTCATGGTTCAGTGGTTATAGTTGAGTTTTTGTGTTTTGGTCTGTTTTTCTTATACTGTATGCAATAGGTCTACTATATTTGGTGTATGGAAGGATTGTAAGGTGTACATGTCTAGCTGTCAGGTGTCATCTGACCTTGACCTCATTTTCATGGTTCAGTGGTTATAGTTGAGTTTTTGTGTTTTGGTCTGTTTTTCTTATACTGTATGCAATAGGTCTACAATATTTGGTGTATGGAAGGATTATAAGGTGTACATGTCTAGCTGGCAGGTGTCGTCTGACCTTGACCTCATTTTCATGGTTCAGTGGTTATAGTTGAGTTTTTGTGTTTTGGTCTGTTTTTCTTATACTGTATGCAATAGGTCAACAATATTTGGTGTATGGAATGATTGTAAGGTGTACATGTCTAGCTGGCAGGTGTCATCTGACCTTGACCTCATTTTCAATGTTCAGTGGTCAAAGTTAAGTTTTTGAGTTTTGGTCTTTTTTTCTAATACTGCATGCAATAGGTCTACTATATTTGGTGTATGGAATGATTATAAGGTGTATATGTCTAGCTGGCAGGTGTCATCTGACCTTGACCTCATTTTCATGGTTCAGTGGTCAAAGTTAAGTTTTTGAGATTTGATCTTTTTTTCTAATACTATATGCAATAGTTCAACTACATTTGGTGTATGGAAATATTTTATGATCTATATGTCAGTCACACAGGTTTTATTTGACCTTGACCTCATTTTCAAGGTTCATTGCTCAGTGTTAAGTTTTTGTGTTTTGGACTGTTTTTCTTAAACTATAAGCAATAGGTCAACCATATTTGTTATATATTTCCCAAATGGCAAAATGCGCAGGAATATTGTTCATGTACAACAAATCTCTATGATAGAGGAAATAAAGTTATATAAGTGGGCAGTAATTTTTAACTTATCTTGCCAAATAAGGTTGTTGTTATTTTATGAATGAAACGAGGTCATGAAACAGATGCGGAAATCGACGATGATGGGATGTTTTAAGTAATGTGGACAACTCGTCCCCGAGACAAGTCGGACCAAATCCACTCAAACCGTCTGAGAAGACAACTTTGACTGTTTGTCAGATTTACTAAGGGTTTCATAAAATATTAGACTAACACGTCTAGCGGAGCCATTTATCTTTTGTTTGTGCATTGGGGTCTATTAAGGGGTATTTGGAGGGTCCTGAAGAAGGGAGGGGTTTACTATAGAACCCTATGGGATTTTATTTTTTTAAATTTTCAAATGACTATTTCTCGAAAAAAGTAAGTGATAGACACATGCAGTCTTCAGTAATGAGAACAGGACAATAAAAAAAATCAACCAAAATATAGGGTGAGTCCCTGGGGGTCATCCCAACCCCCTTCAATTTGAAAATGTACTTTTATCTTGTAAACTGTCGTGATCCCCACCCCTAAACTATATATATATACTTGTATGGGACAATAAAAGAAATCAAATGAAAATAATTTGTGGGAATCCCCGGTGTCGTCCCACCCCCTCCTGTTTGAGAACTTGGAAATGGTCGAGATACCCACCCCTAAACCATATATATTCATGTATGGGACAATAAAACAAATCAAATGAAATATAGGGGGAGTCCCTGGGGTCACCCAACCCCTTCCTGTTTGAGAACTTGTAAACGGTCGAGATCCCCACCCCTAAACCATATATATTCATGTATGGGATAATATAACAAATCAAATGAAATATAAGGGGAGTCCCTGGGGTCACCTCAACCCCTCCTGTTTGAGAACTTGGAAATGGTTGAGATCCCCATCCCTAAACCATATACATTCATGTATGGGACAATAAAACACTTTAAAGATGAACTTGTCCGCAGCGGTTCTCCAAAACCCCTTGTCAGATTTACTTAGGGTTTCATAAAATGTTAGATTAACATGTCTAGGGGAGCCATCAACCAATCGTTTGTGCGTTGGGGTCTATTAAGGGGTACTTTTAAGGGGCATTAAGAAGGGAGGGGTTTACTATAGAAACCTATGAGATATTGTTTTTTTTAATTTTTAAATGACTTTAACTTGAAAATTGTAAGTGATAGACACACGCAGTCTTCAGAAATGATCACAGAACAATAAAACAAATCAGATGAAATATAGGGTGAGTTCCTGGGGTCACCCCCACCCCTTCAATTTGAGAATGTGCTATTATCTTGTAAACGGTCGAAATGATTTGGACCACTAAAAACAGGTTAAGTTCGATTTTTGTTCTCTTCACTTTTACCTTTTCAGAGTTATGGTACTTGATTGTTGGAAAAATCCAAAAATTTGTGCTTTCTGGATAATAATGAAGAACTGCTTTTTATACGACCGCAAAAATTTTGCGGTCGTATATTGGTATGACGTTGGCGTCGTCGTCGTCCGAAGACACATTAGTTTTCGCACTATAACTTTAGTTTAAGTGAATGGATCTCTATGCAATTTTACCATAAGGTTTAATACCACAAAAGGAAGGTTGGGATTGATTTTGGGGGTTATGGTACCAACATTTTAGTAATAAGGGGCCATAAAAGGGCAAAAAAACAAGCATTTTTCTAGTTTCAGGACAATAACTTGTGTGTAAGCGTATGGATCTTTATGAAATTGTACTGCAAGGTTCCATATCACAAAGGGAAAGCTGGGTTTGAGTTTGGGGGTAATTGCCCTAAACGTTTAGGAATTTGGGGCCAAAAAGGGGCCAAAAATAAGCATTTTTCTAGTTTCCAGACAATAACTTGTGTTCAAGTGTATGGATCTCTCTGAAATTGTACTGCAAGGTACCATACCACAAAGGGAAGGCTGGGATTGATGATGGGGGTAATTGCCTCAATATTTTAGGAATTAGGGTCCAAAAAGGGGCAAAAAACAAGCATTTTTCTAGTTTCAGGACAATAACTTGTGTGTAAGTGTATGGATCTTTCTGAAATTGTACTGCAAGGTTCTACATCACAAAGGGAAAGCTGGGTTTGAGTTTGGGGGTAATTGCCTTAAAGGTTTAGGAATTTGGGGCCAAAAAGGGGCCAAAAAACACATTTTTCTAGTTTCCAGACAATAACGTGTTCAAGTGTATGGATCTCTCTGAAATTGTACTGCAAGGTACCTTACCACAAAGGGAAGGCTGGGATTGAGTTTGGGGGTGATGAATCATAAGGGGGTTCAAAAAATTTGGGGGGGGGATTTTGTTTTTTTTTCCTTTTTTATCATGTTTATCTTTTTTTCCTTTTTTTTTTTCTTTTAGAATTTTCCATTTTAAGTTGGTTATTTCTGATTTATATTTAAAAGCAAATAATAATGATATGGTAGGAGATACACACCAAACATTGCCAAACAGGATGTGTAAATTATTATATAATAAGTATTGTGCAATAGCAAGAAATTTTCAATTGCACAGTATTGCACAATAGCAAGAAATCTTCAATTGCACAGTATTGCGCAATAGCAAGAAATCTTCAATTGCACAGTATTGCGCAATAGCAAGAAATATCCAATAGCACAATATTGCGCAATAGCAAGAAATTGTCAATTGTACAGTATTGCGCAATAGCAAGAAATATTCAATTGCACAGTATTGTGCAAAAGAAGATACTTCGTATAAATTGCTTATTTCTTGACCAATTTCAATGGGATTTTATTCTTGAATTCTTGGTGTTCTTTAATATGCTGAATCTAACCATGTATTAAGTTTTTGGATTTTGGGCCCCGTTTTTCAATTGGTCCACATTGAGGTCTAAAGGGTCCAAAATTAAACTTTGTTTGATTTCATCAAAAATTGAATTATTGGGGTTCTTTGATATGCCGAATCTAACCGTGTATTTAGATTCTTAATTTTTGGTTCCGTTTTTAAATTGGTCTACATTAAGATCGAAAGGGTCCAAAATTAAACTTAGTTTGATTTTAACAAAAATTGAATTCTTAGGGTTCTTTGATATGCTGAATCTAAACATGTATTTAGATTTTTGATTATGGGCCCAGTTTTCAAGTTGGTCCAAATTGGGGTCCCAAAATTAAACTTTGTTTGATTTCAACAAAAATTGAATATATGGGGTTCTTTGATATGCTCAATCTAACCATGTATTTAGATTTTTGATTTTTGGGCCCCGTTATCAACTTTGTCCACATTGAGGTCAAAAGGGTCCAAAATTAAACTTTGTTTGATTTCATCAAAAATTGAATTCTTGGGGTTCTTTGATATGCTGAATCTAACCATGTATTTAGATTTTGGATATTGGACCATAATAGGTGAATGTCCAATTTAAAATTTTTAAGTTCTTAGACCACATTCATTCTGTGTCAGAAACCTATGCTGTGTCAAATATTTAATCACAATCCAAATTCAGAGCTGTATCAAGCTTGAATGTTGTGTCCATACTTGCCCCAACTGTTCAGTGTTTGACCTCTGCGGTCGTATCAAGCTGCGCCCTGCGGAGCATTTTATTGAAACTGTCGTAGGGGTATTTGTGATCACGAGATCATCTCTCTAGCATTTTACTGCAATCCTCAATAGCTTTCTAATATGCCAATTAAGCATATAATATTCAAGAAAAATAATCAATTATAGATAGTATGTGCAATTTTTATGGCTGATATTGAAGCCGTTATATTTGCATGGGGAAAAATTTTTCAGGCTTCCCATTGCTGAAAATAATACATCAGGGACTGTCCATGAATACAACTGTACATGAAGTATCCTAGTTTACATATAAATTTTAAATCAAACAGTAACAGCCTGGAATAAAATTATCTTGGTCATGTAAATTTAAACATCCTTTTATCCATAAAGGAATACTTGCTAGTTGACTTTTGCTGAAAAATATTGGACATTTATTGCACATATTTGTTGAAAAAAAACAGCATAGAAATAACTTTTCATAAAAAATCATGTCAGTTTTACAATATAAAAAAGAATAGCATTGAATTTATGCCTAGCCCTGTCTACTTAGTCTTAAAATGGATAATAGAACGACCAATTCAAGAATTTAAAATTAGAAGAAAATGAAATGAAAAACATGATAACTTCCTAACATGCTTTTCAGGTAACCCAGGGTGTGGGATCATATCATTTGGATTTTAAACAAAATGATCAGAGTTGAATTTATATTGTGAGTGGTAGGAGGGGTTAGTTTGGTCAATTCTATTTTAATTTACAAACTAGATCGAGAGATATTGTCAAAAATCAAGATCTAAAATTAAGATTGCTCATATATTTAAATATATTAAACTTTGATAATTGAATTTGTAATCTCTTTCAGTGTCTAATTATTTTAACTTTTTTTTATTTTACAGCCAGGATTTGATATCCATACTAACCAGGGTGAATCATGATGTATCAACAGAAAATATCCCAGCTGGAAACAACTGTGAAATAAGCAAACAAGTTCCTATGCCACAATTTACTCTTAGAAAACAATTATTCTTCAGACCCGAAAATTTACCGCAAGATAGGACTATGCCACAATCAGCTGATGTGTCTAGGATTATATCTCAATCAATTGAAGCTGTAAGGACTATTGCACAACCAACTGATGCTTCAAGTCAGTCAAGTGAAGTAACTAATCGGAGTGATAATCTGAGGCCTATCACACAACCTAGTGATGCTAACTAACATGTGATACCAAATTAATTATCTTCTATGAATTTCGAAATGTGTGAGTGCATTTATTATAATTATGACTGTTAAACATTGGTCAAAAAAATGAGAATAGTTATTGTGATATCAAGTAAAGCTTAATACAATTAATAATATCAAAATTTAAAATGCAAGTTTTTATTTCCCCAAAACCTTTTCAGTTGCAAATTTGCAAAAATACATACATCACAAAAAATTTTAATTTACAGTATCACTTCGTATTCCCTGTTACAGGAAATAAGACAGGATTCTTAAAATCTTAACCATCACAAAAGATGTTCTGTGAGAAGTGGTAAAACTGAAATCATATTTTTGTATGGTTAAAAAAAAAACCACTAGAACATGCAGAATATTACAGACCGGTGTTAAATATTGGCCTGGATTGTTGTAAGGCTACTTTACAAACAAGTGTTCTGAAGGAGGACATGTAACTGTAAACCAACCTATTTTCCTGCATACTTTATTTTGTGTTAATTTCTGTCACGCCAGTTTCCAGGCAATTTATTTTCATGATATATTTATAGGAGGGAAGATCCAAGTTTCACATATTCCTGATGATTTTAATTCACAGTACTTTATAAAGACACATTCTGATTCACATTTCACCAGGCTTTACTCTTACTCATAAATGCCATATGCATGACAAGAGAAGCAACAAAGATTACAATTTAAAAGTGTTTGGTTTGGTTAATCAGCATTAGCATCTTTTTTAACATGTTTAAAGATGTACTTAAGTGAAATTAAAAAAATCTAGAATTTAAAAATAATAATTTAAAAATAATACTATCAGTCAGAAGACCATTAGTCAAGAAACAAAATAAGCTAAAAATATTGATAGGTTATGGAGCTCCTTTTCAAGATATTTAATTTTTAAAAAATGGCAGAAAAAGACTGACTTGGACTTTTACCTTATACAATGTATTTGCATTGTTATTAATTGGGTCTCAAATCGAAAGAAAAAAAAATCTAGAATCTGCTTAAATTTTGGTAAATGACCTTTTATGAGCTATTGAAGTCTTATATGAAAAGAAAAATAGGTGTAATGGGGCAAAATATCTGACAAAATTCCTAAACCTGACCTAAGTACATTCTTAAGTTGCCATTTATTCTATTATGATAAAATATTGTTTATCAAATTTTGAATTTTGATGTTTTACAGAAATGAATACACAATATTATAGATTATACAATGTTTTATAGATAAATTGCAAATTTTTAGAACTATTCAAATTTCACTTTGTTATCATAGTTACTGTAAAGTTATGTATAAAAAGGAAGATGTGAATAACACTGAATTATATAGATATAGATTAAAAGATAGATTACAACAATCTACATTTTCTCCTTGTTGAAGGCCGTACCGTTGCCAATAATTGCTTACTTCCACTTTATTTGAACTTTGGTGGATAGTTGTCTCATTGGCAGTCATACCACATCTCCTTATTTTTATATACATTTATTTGTATTGAAATCACATTATTATTGTTAAAAAATTATTGATACTTATATTATACAATACAATAAGTTATCAATAAAAATATATTATGATGGGCGTTTATGATATTGAAGCTTTTCGCAGTTTTCAAATGTCAGCTTCTTTTTTATTAAATTTAATTTTAAAAAATCACTCCAAAAAGGCAACCTAATTAGATTTAGACATAATGAAGGGTAAAAAAAAATTTTGAAAACATACTTTTTTTCTAAAAATGATCATGATGATTGCAATGCAAAACAGTTATTGGAAAAGTTTGACACTATTGTTCCAATTTTGTCCTTACACATCACATCACAAGCCAGGATGTAGTCTTTTTAGCTTCTTGATCTACAATTATCAACATACACTGAACAAAAGGTTCCATTACTTCTCATTTCTTTGTAAATACACACAACTGAATTGTGAAAAGTTTTAGTTATATATTTATATCAGTTAATGCAAGTATGTATGTCATAAGCTTTATAAATTTGCTTGCTAGTTCAGTCATTTTTATTGCATATGACTACTGATACAATACCAGTATGATTGACAACTGTCATTATCAATAAACATTTAGAGGCAAAGACAGAGTTTTAGTTGAAATCCCCTCCCAACATTAATTTATGCTGTTAATTATGTCTCAAAGATGAATGATTAAAGGGAAGGAAAGAGTTTTAGTTGGAATCCCCTCCCCTTTTATGCCAATCTTAATTGATAAATTGCCAAACTTTTGACAAAATTAATAATTTAGCAGACAATTTATAACACAACTCCATACATATTTATTTACCTTAAAAGTATGTTAGATGTTTTTTATTATTAAATGATATTATTTAATTTGACTACATGTATTCACCTGTAACTTTTGATCTGCTCGACATGAAATTATAAATGCTGTAAATTATGTCTCACAGATGAATGATTATAGATTAAAAAGATTTATTTTTTCGAAATAAAGACAAAAATAAAATCTTTATGAATATATAAACTGCAAGTATGGTCTTTTTTACTAGCAAAATCAGTGCTATGATTATCTCATAAATCGATTGATTTATGTGACAATTATCAGTGTATCCCTTGAAAAAACAAGCAAAAATCAATTTTTCGAAAAGAGTAGCGAAAGATACCAAAGTGATATCCAAACTCATAAGTCGAAAAACAAACCGACAAAGCTATGGCAACAAACAACAAAAAGACAAACAGTACACAAAACACAACGAAGAAAACTAAATAATGGGTGATCTCATGTGCTCCAAAAGGGGTCGCAGAACCTGTGCAATCAGCAATTTGCTTTTTAACAGGTTAAAGTATTTGTATACAGTATTTTTTTCAATGAAAAATGAACAACCATTTGAATAAGAATTAGGTCCTTAATTTTTGCTGTTGAAAAAGTGTATTTTCAATGCCTTTTTTTTTGGAAAACATAAATTAAAAATGCATTACACCATCCTTCAAAAATTCTTCTTCTCTTCCATATTAAAATCCTTGAATACAATTGTTTAGAAAAGAATAAAATCAGTCCACCTTCTGAAATTGCTATATGAAAAGAAATTGCTTCAAAAGGAAAAAATCTCCATTTCAAACAAAAGAATGAAAACTTTGTAATAAAATTATGAAATATAAAATTACATAATACCACTTACAGCCTTTCTTCTTCAGTATCATATAGTTTTGTCTCGCCTTCACGGAGTCAAAAAAACGAGACATAGGTATACCGTTTCCGCCAGCAGCGGTGGCCTTGACAACAATGTATTAGTTTGTGATAAGGTCATTTTATGGAGAACCACTAGCGGTAGGTCAATGATATTTAGTATCCCACAAAACACAAAAACTTTCAGGAAATGTTCCTGGAACGTTTCTGTTTCGTTGTGAGAACGTTGTGATTTAACGTTGTTGGAACATTAAAGTGTGGACTACCAGTTACGTTATAAGAACGTTATAATATAACGTTATGAAAATCCAATCTGGAACCATAATAGAACCTTGTGTAACCAATCTGGAACCTTGATAGAACCTTGTGTAACCAATCTGGAACCTTCATAGAAACTTGTGTAACCAATCTGGAACCTTGATAGAACCTTGTGTAACCAATCTGGAACCATAATAGAACCTTGTGTAACCAATCTGGAACCTTCATAGAAACTTGTGTAACCAATCTGGAACCTTTATAGAACCTTGTGTAACCAATCTGGAACCTAAATAGAACCGTGTGTTACCAATCTAGAACCCAAATTTAACCTAGTTCCAGACAACATTTGTATGTTGGCACAACAATGACCCAACGTAACATTCATTGGCCCAATGTTGTTTTTCTCTCCATCTTCCTGAACATGTATGAAAATTTTGCCACTGGACCTTTAAGCAACCAACAATCAATCAATCTTTCGCTCCAGGAATTGTACTTTAGAATTTTACCAATAGTAGAATGAAAATTATAAAGTCTATTCATGATAATTCATTTCTGTATATGTAATTCACTTCATACAGTTATTTTCCTAGTTCTGTATTCTAACATGGTTTTTATTCACAAGAGTGTTCCTTTTGTTTTCTGTTACACTTTCTTTTGTCACTATTTCTGTCTCCGTCTTATGTTTAATTCTTATCCAGTATAGCAAATCTTCATAAAAATTATTTCACTGTCCCTGTAATAAAGTAACAAATGAGTACTCAATGTATACTTCTTACGAATATACTAAATCCTAAAAAATAAGCAAAGAGACAAAAATATACATTGTTTCCGGTGTCCTGGCACAACAAAAATATGATAAATAGGTAGACAAAAGACTCTTTTTTAATATTTTACCTAGACTATACAAGGCACAGCAATGAGCATAAGTCATGCTTTACCATAATGGTTAGACTAAACCGTGCTAGCTAAGTTAAGCAGGAAAATTGAGGGTAGATATGGATACAGGAAAAAGAACCATGACGTCAAAAAAACGTTCTAACTAAATGAATAATTCTAGTGAAAAAATACGAAGTCGAATCTAAATACACTAGCATTAACGGTTATATTAAACATTTTATGCCTATATATTTGCGAATTTCGAATCCGATGTGGCATAAAGGATGGCTATTATGTTACTAACTTAAAGTAATTCATTCTGCATTTTTTCCCATCTCCATTTCCATGCATTTTCGAGCCAGAATATTGTCTATGATTATAAAAAATTGTAACTAACGAATTTTTTTATATTTGTATGAAGTAGACATAATTAAACAACATTTCTGAAACATTCTAAAACAGACTTTTCCATTGATAATGGTTATAAATGCAATCTTCATATTTAACAAAGATTTCAGAAATAAAATATTAAAATATTGGTAATATACAATTTGTTTAATGATACTAATGTTCAGTTGCAAATTTTCATGTTTATTTAGGATTAAAAATGATTTAAACAAAATCTATTTCACCCGAAACATAAGATCAACGTAATTAAATGATAGAAAGTATATGTTTTATTTGTGAACAACATCCCTTAGATTAAAATTCATATTGTATTTGTCATTCATAATCATATATATAAATACACGACAGGAAATAGTCTCAAAAGTGACCATTCCATTACATTTAGATTTCATATAACCTTAATTACCGTAGCAACTATCTTTGAAATTTGTCTAACATGTGTCTAACGTCTGGTCAACATTATCAGAATATGCTTGATTAACTTAAACCATTGTGGTGACGTTAGCCTATTCATTTACCGTGGATTCTTTTTCTAGAATCAACGCTTCCTAAATCTACCGCTGAAATGGACTCACCAAATTATATTCAATTGTTTCTTTTGTGTGTCTAATTTCATTAAGCTTGAATTGGTTAATTTACTGATTTCTGTTCACTAATGGAATTAATTTTAAAACTTACCTTTAATTTTTGTAATTTGTATATGCCTTCACTGGGAATCGAACCCTTCCTTGAAATCTGTTATGAATGACTGACATCAACTCATCGACGAAACCTCTCGGCTACCAATGGGTTACAACTTAGATGTCTATTTTATATATATAAATGAACATCGGACACACAGGGGTTGTACCTTTATATATACACAATGGGCAGTCGTATAGTATAAGTTGGTAGCCGCGAGGTTAGCATGCTTAAAATCAACGAGTTACACGATAGGGATTTGTCGGTTTAGGTTCGAATCCCTGTATAATCTCTGTTGTCCCAATTCTGTTTTTTTTTCTAATTTTGCATTAGTGGATATTTTTGTAATAATAGCGAGTTTTACCGTTTATTTTTTGGATTATTATTGGCTATTTCACATGTTTGAAACAAAAATGATTACATTCTATTTGTCAATTTTTGTTGTATAAATATAGTATGATTTCATCTGTTTTACTACACATTTTTTTTACAAATGTTTGTTCGCAAATTCCTATGCGAGAAAGTCGTGATGTGCCTAGAGAGCTAGAAATTTCGGTAACATACTTATAATATATACTTTATATATGCTCTTTGGTCGGGTTGTTGTCTCTTTGACACATTCCCCATTTCCATTCTCAATTTTATTAGAAATAAGTTCGAAAATGTCTTATTTTGTAAAAACAGATAATATTCAGATGCCTGATAATATAAAGATCTTTAAACGTAGAAGTGTTATATTTGTATTTTGTTAACCAATTAATTGTGATCTGAGATTTATCAATGCATCGTCGGACACGATGACATGGTTATTTAAACTCACTTACAATACCTTCTAATTAAGAAAAGGCTTTAATTTTGAAAGGAAATTAACACAATAGTTTAAGTTATAGATACAAAGGATAAGCGTCGATTCATGAAAAAAAAACCATTCGCCCTCCGGGCTCATGGTTTCTTTTTCAAGAATCCACGCTTTTCCATTGTATCTATATAACTTAAACCATTGTCGTGACGTCAGCCAATTTATTTACCGTGGACGTTTGAATTAGCTAATTTACTGATGTCTGTTCACTAATGGAATTAATTTAAAAACTTACCTTTAATTTTTGTAATTTTTATATGCCTTCACTGGGAATCGAACCCGTCCTTGAAATCTGTTATGTGTGACTGACATCAACATATCGACGAAACCTCTCGGCTACCAATTGGTTACCATTTATATGTCTATTTTTTATATATAAATGAACATATGATATACATCGGTACAACGGACACACAGGGCTTGTACCTTTATATATACATAATAGGCAATTGTATAGTATAAGTTGGTAGCCGCGAGGTTAGCATGGTTAAGATCAATGAGTTAAAGAGTCAAGTTAAAGGTAGGGACTTGTCGGTTTAGATTCAAATCCCTGTATTCTCTTTGTTGGATCAATTCTTTAGTTTTTCTTTTTTTTTTCTTATTTTGTATGTAATTGTGGATATTTTTAAAGGCAGTGCTTTAATGCCTTTCTGGTTGTCGGGTTAATCCTTCCTTCCACGATATCCAACTTATCTACGTGGGGGGTCATTAGGCTCCAAGTAGATCCGGAAATGTTGAATTCTCTCCTCTTCTTATTGTGATATAAAATGTTTTTTGTTTCATTTCATTTACATTGGGAAATAGAGAAACGATCATTGTGTTTTGTTAGTTTTAAAAACTTTTGATATTTTTGTATTTTGCATTATAAGCAGTCAACCGATTGACAAACTAGAATTATTTGAATTCCGTGTGGAAAGAGCTCGGGTTAATTTCGAGTGTTATCTGCAATCTATATGTTTATAAATCATTTCAGTCGTTGATATAATAATTAAAGGTCGACTGAACATGAATTATATTATACAATTTAAAGCGCATTTCTGTTTATGCACGTGAACCCGTCTAACGTTATTGTTATTTCGCAGTTATATATAGTAGCAAATTATCGTTCCTGAATAGGTGGCGCCGTGGTAGCCGATCCTGTTCCTCAACTTCCGGTTTCTGCACTGTGCAACTATTTCAGTTACATTTTTAATTAACGATGCCAAGTACTTGTTGTTGTGTACCTGGATGTCATTTAAGAGGAGGACATGCATTTCCAAATGACTTAAAAAGAAGGAAAAGTTGGATCAACGCCATGGCCCATACGCAGATTGGACGCGTGGAGTCCATCTCAATCAGCTGTTGTTTGCAAGGCACATTTTACTGAAAAAGACTACGTGCAGGAAACTATTCATGGTAAAACTCTATTTTCTTTTTGAAATATATATTTATAGATGTAATCGCCATGCGAATAAACCAAAGTCTGTTTACAACCGCAATTATCGTTTTAGAATAAAAGGGGGTGGTTAATTCAAGACGTCATAATTTTTTGGATTACGATTCAATGTGATCTGTTTGAGATTTTTTGGTGATTGCTACAATTATAATGATTTCTTACAAGAGGTATATCATACTGAGAATTATTTTAGCAGTAATTATGCTAATGTAGTAATGACAGGAATGCATAAGCTATGCCTCATAGACTTTCTTGAAAAATATCAATGACAATGTTAACAGGAACAAAACAATGACATGCTCTCATCTATATTATAGTTATTTAGGTACAAACAATGTACGTTTGTTGCACAAGTCTCTCATTGCTTGTCCTTTGGATTTACATAACATACATTGAATCAGGCAAACATAGTTTTATCCAGATTGTAATGAATAAATCTAGTTAATATTTCGCCAGGTAATACAAAGTATACATTGCTAATGGAAGTTCATTTAATTATCAAAAAACTAATGTTTTATAACCTTTTTCAGGGCGCAAACCCACCATACAGAGACTTAAGTCTACTGCCATTCCCAGCCTATTTTCCTGGACCAAGCAAGAGACTGAATCGTCCACAAAAAGAAAAATCAGGGCAGTTTCCTGTGAAAACAAAAGAACTAAACTTGATGAATATTGTAGTAGATATCTAGAGGAAAGTTTTGATTGTAAAGTTGGTTTTCCTGAAGAAGTCATTCATACTGCAGAAAGGATTTATGACTCTCCACCACCAACTGCCGAGCTAATGTTGAGCTTCACAGATGGAATTACGCAAACACCATCAATGTCTATGTTTTCAGCAGAGAATTTTGAAATGAAGACACGTGACACAGTCATGCATTTTTATACCGGTTTAGAGTTGTTTACTAAATTTTTATTTGTTTTGACCACACTTGGTCCAGCAGCACATTGTTTGAGATACATATGTTTTCAAATTGAAAGGGTGTCAGTTGAAAATCAGTTTTTTTATGACTTTGATGAAATTGAGGCATTATACAACCAACTTTGAACTTTCTAGATTCTAGATTGAATCTAGTGTTAAGAATATTGTGTATACATGGATTGTTTTTATGTCTAATCAGTGGTGTGAGGCTAAAACTTGGCCATCTAGTGGTTTAGTCAGGTATTTTTCACCATCCAACTTCAAATTAAAGTTTCCTACGACTTGGATTATTATTGACAGCACAGAATATCCCGTGATAAAACCTAAAGCTCCTAGAGCTCAGGCAACCTTTTCATCATATAAAAACAGAAACACTGAAAATACTTGTGGTTTAGTAAACTATGTCTCTAATGCATATGTTGGTTCTACCAGTGACTATGAAATAGTTGAAAGATGTAGAATAGTTCAATTATGTGATCCAGGTGACAGTGTGATGGCAGACAAAGGTTTAAATGTGCAAGATTTGTTTGCTAACTTTTTTCAAAAAAAGAAACAGAATTAGTTCCAAAACTCTTATACGGGATAGAAAAGTCTCCAATTAACATGTGCACATAGAGCGAATTATTGGACTTGGCAAACATACAAAATTCTAATAAATCCTATGAATGGAACTGAAACAAAACTTTCATCTGAAATAACATTTAGTTGTTTTATGTTGTGTAATTTTAGAACTTGTATTGTGCCAAAGGATGCATAAATAAAAGTGACGCAATGAATTTTGTTCTGATATATATATATATTTATAATTACATGCACATGTAAATTGTAATGCATATAAAAATAAGGAGATGTGGTATGGTATTCAGTGAGTATATCGAACTAAAGTGCATAAGAAATGGGTTTAAGCAGTTACAGGTGTTACTGTCACCGTACAATCTCCAACAATGAGAAAAACTTGTACCGTGTAAAAAATTTCAGAGATCTTACCACTAAGTTTTGTTGTCTCACCTTGATTTTGGTGAATTGTTTATATCTGTTGATGTAAATATAAAAAAGAAGATGTGGTATGATTGCCAATGAGACAACTCTCCACAAGAGACCAAATGACACAGAAATTAACAGCTATAGGTCACAGTACGGCCTTCAACAATGAACAAAGCCCATACCGCACAGTCAGCTATAAAAGGCCCCGAAATGACAATGTAAAACAATTTAAACAAGAAAACTAACGGCCTAATTTATGTACAAAAAATGAACGAATATAACAAATATGCAACACATAAACAAACAACAACCACTGAATTACAGGCTCCGGACTTGGGACAGGCACATACATGTACATACAGAATGTGTCGGGGTTAAACATGTTAGCGGGATCCCAACCCTCCCCCTAACCTGGGACAGTGGTGTAACAGTACAATATAAGAACGAACTATAAAAATCAGTTGAAAGAGGCTTAACTCATCAGATGGATAAATACAAATACAAGTGGACGTGGTCGGGTTGTTGTACATCCAAACAACAAAAAGACACTAAGTACAGATGTGAGAGTACTCACAGTTACTGACAGCTAGTTCAAAGCCACTAACAACTGATAAAAAAATCTTGCATCTAAGACTAAATTATCAATCCGTAAGCTCCCTTTAGAATTTTATAAATTTTAGATTTTACATTTCTGAGTTATGGGGTTTTATTCATTAAAAAAGGGGGGATTTTCCAGTTTTTGTCGAGCCTGCGACTTTTGTCGCTGAAAGCTCGACATAGGGATAGTGTTCTGGCGGCGGCGTTAGCTAACTTCTTATAAGCTTTATATTTTAGAAGGTGGAAGACCTGGATGCTTCATACTTTGTATATGGATGCCTCATGTTACGAAGTTTCCGTCAGCCACATGTCCAATGTCCTTGACCTCATTTTCATGGTTCAGTGACTACTTAAAAAAAAAGTTAACATTTTTTGTAATGTTAAATTCTCTCTTATTATAAGTAGTAGGATAACTATATTTGGTATGTGCGTACCTTGCAAGGTCCTCATGCCCGTCAGACAGTTTTCACTTGACCTCGACCTCATTTCATGGATCAGTGAACAAGGTTAAGTTTTGGTGGTCAAGTCCATATCTCAGATACTATAAGCAATAGGTCAAGTATATTCGGTGTATGGAAGGACTGTAAGGCGTACATGTCCAACTGGCAGGTGTCATCTGACCTTGACCTCATTTTCATGGTTCAGTGGTTATAGTTAAGTTTTCGTGTTTTGGTCTGTTTTTCTTATACTGTATGCAATAGGTCTACTATATTTGGTGTATGGAATGATTGTAAGGTGTACATGTCTAGCTGGCAGGTCTCATTTGACCTTGACCTCATTTTCATGGTTCAGTGGTCAAAGTTAAGATTTTGAGTTTTGGTCTTTTTTTCTAATACTATATGCAATAGGTCAACTATATTTGGTGTATGGAAATATTTTATGATCTATATGTCAGTCGCGCAGGTTTTATTTGACCTTGACCTCATTTTCACAGTTCATTGCTCAGTGTTAAGTTTTTGTGTTTTGGTCTGTTTTTCTTAAACTATAAGCAATAGGTCAACTATATTTGTTGTATGGAAGAATTGTTCATCTGACCTTGACCTCATTTTCATGGTTCATTGGTCAATGTTTAGTTTTCTTGGTTAATGTTAAGTTTATGTGACAGTTGTAATAAAGCTTTATATTAAGGACTATCAACATAATATCAGTGATTAGTAAAGAAGGCGAGACATTTCAGCGTGTGCACTCTTGTTGGACAACAACTCAAAAATGCTTTAAGCAGTTCGCATGAAACTTTGGTGAATTATTTATAGCTATTGATGTAATCTCCCTATAGATTTTCATAAATTTCAAATATGACATTGAGAAGAAATTGAACTTTATTTGTTTATAGTCTGGCAACAGATTTATTAAGTATTTCGCAACAGCACAGTGTATTGCACAACAGCAAGAAATCTTTAATTGAATATAAATTCAATTCATATAACCGATTTCAAGTTCTTTGACTACATTTATTCAGAAACTATAATATGTCAAATATTTAACTACAATCCAAATTCAGACCTGTATCAAGCTTGAATATTGTGTCCATTTTTGCCCCAACTGTTCAGGGTTGGACCTCTGCGGGTGTATCCAGCTGCGCTCAGCGAATCAGTTTATTTCTTAATTAAGAACTCCTTTTTTCATTCATAAATTACTTTAAACTTGGAAATATAATTTTGCTTGGAGTTATAGTTTCTAAAAAAAGTATTGTCATTGAAAGAGTTGACATGTTGCAATGTACATTTATTCTACATAGTTCTATGGTACCAAATCAAAAGTTTATATAAAAGAAAGAAGTCAAAGGTTTCCCATCATAGTTAAGTTACATACATTTGTTTTGTACCTGAGGTCGTTGAATATAGATCATTATATAAATAAGGAGATGTGTTATGATTGCCAATGAAACAACTATCATCCATACTTAACAGTAACAAACCACATTTGTAGAGTTGAATAAAATACAGTTGATAACATTTACTTATTACTAAAAAGAAAATGCCTAACTATTTTAAACAGTATTTGAATATCAATTATATGGTCATTTTTATAAACTTCCTGTTACAAAACTTTGAATTTTTCGAAAAACTAAGGATTTTCTTATCCAAGGAATAGATTACCTTAGCTGTATTTGGCACAACTTTTTTGAATTTTGGGTCCTCAATGCTCTTCAACTTTGTACTTGTTTGGCTTTATAACTATTTTGATCTGAGCGTCACTGGTGAGTCTTATGTAGACGAAACGCGCGTCTGGCGTATTAAATTATAATCCTGGTACCTTTGATAACTATTTACACCACTGGGTCGATGCCACTGCTGGTGGACGTTTCATCCCCGAGGGTATCACCAGCCCAGTAGTCAGCACTTCGGTGTTGACATGAATATCAATTATATGGTCATTTTTATAAATTTCCTGTTACAAAACTTTGAATTTTTCTAAAAAAACTAAGGATTTTCTTATCCAAGGAATAGATCACCTTAGCCGTATTTGGCACAACTTTTTGGAATTTTGGGTCCTCAATGCTCTTCAACTTTGTACTTGTTTGGCTTTATAACTATTTTGATCTGAGCGTCACTGATGAGTCTTATGTAGACGAAACGCGCGTCTGGCATATTGAATTATAATCCTGGTACCTTTGATAAATAATTTGACTATAAACATAGATAAAAAAAGGTACAAACTGGACATAATGCACTAGTTCATAAACAAGTGAGAACAATCACCTTCATATAGTGCTCAGAATATGACATTCATATAACTTGTTCAATATCATTAGAGAACTCTAAATCTTAAATACTGAAAGCCACCTCTGATAAGTACACTGTTCTATGCAAGATAATGATATAACTGGACTAAAAATACACACAACCTGTAATTAACTGCCTTTACAGCGCTTTCGCGCTTTGATTGTAATAATAGCGAGCTGTATATTTATTTTTGGATTATTATTGGCTATTTCACATATTTGAAACGAAAATGATTACATTCAATTTGTCCATTTTTGTTTTATAAATATAGTAAGATTTCATCTGTTTTACTACGTAATTTTACAGATGTTTATTCGCAAATTCCTATGCGAATAAATCGTGATGTGCCTAGAATTAGGCTTCTTGCTAGAAATTTCGGTAACATACTTATTATATATACTTTATATTTGCTCTTTGGTCAGGTTGTTGTCTCTTTGACACACTCCCCATTTTCATTCTCAATTTTATTAGAAATAAGTTCGAATATGTCTTATTTTGTAAACACAGATAATATTCAGATGCCTGATAATTTAAAGACAGACGTGTTGTGTTATATTTGTATTTTCTAACCAATTAGTTGTGATCTTATATTTATTAATGCATCGTTGAACATGATACCATGGTTATGTAAACTCACTTACAATACCTGCTAATTAAAAAAAAGGCTTTAATTTTGAAAAGACATTAACACAATAGTTTAAGTTATAGATACAAAGGATAAGAGTTGATTCATGAAAAACAAACCATTCGCCCTCCGGGCACATGGTTTGTTTTTCAAGAATCAACGCTTATTCATTGTATCTATATTACATAATGGCTGTATCAAATATCATTCTGATTAGTAATTATGTTTCACAAATTAAATTGAGAGAAAAAAGTTATAATAAATAATGAGAAAAATAAATTTTAACTTTTAATCAGGCAAACTCTCTTAAACAAAATAAAGGTTTGATTAATATGCATGATGGCAAACATCTTACTAAATTGCATTTTTGCTATTAATTTAAAATTAATTTTTTTTTTGAAAGATTAAATTTTCTTAAAAAATGAGGAACATTGTTCGAACGTTTTAAGACTGTTAGTCAAGTAACGTTAAAAAGTAACAAAAATTCAACGTTTCTACAACGTATAATTTGTAACATACCAAAATTGAAACTTCCACACAACGTTAAAAAAACGTTCCTAGAACGTTGAATCGTAACGTTTTATTTTAACGTACTCACAACGTTCGTGTAACGTTAAGGTCCGAAATAACCTTCCAGGAACCAATCCACAACGTTCGTTGAACGTTATGTGTTTAGTGGGATGCAGTTGTATAAGTATTGGCACATCTCGTTTATATGGAGATTATTTGGCCCCGCCCCCTCAGTCATGGTCTTTTGACTTTGAAACTTGCTTTATTTACATGTATTAGTTTGTGATTATGTCAGTTTATAGGGAACCACTATAGGTAGGTCAATAATATTTGGAATGCAGTGTATTAACATTGGCACATGTCATTTCCATTGGAGATTATTTGGCCCCGCCACCTCAGTCATGGTCTATTGATTTTGAAACTTTTGCTTAGTTTACATATATTAGTTTGTGATAAGGTCAGTTTATATGGAACCACTAGTGGTAGGTCAGTAATATTTGGTATGCAGTTGTATTAACATTGGCACATCTCATTTCCATAGAGATTATTTGACCTGCCCCCTCAGTCATGATCTATTGACTTTGAATATTTTGCATAACTTACATTTTAAAACATTGCTATTTTAATTTCAATATTTGCATTTTACTATCAAAATGATAAAAAGGCGAGACATATCTCTGTGTTTTGGGGAATAAGATCTTATCTGTATAGATCTATTTTTCAGATGTTTTATACAGGAACTGCAAGGATAAACTATGTAAGAGGAATCTGTATTTGGTGGTTTATTTTTTTAAATTTTGGAAACCGAATAAGATTTGCCAAAAACATTAAACTGCAATTTTAAAGAAATTGCTATTCAAATTTAGTGACCCACTGACATTGACACACACTTTTAACTCATTTCATCTGCCGAAAAATTGCAAAGAAAGTGCAGTAATTTACCTGATATTCAATACTATTATATCAAGTTTGTTTCCACTCCCATAGCTCATGTGTACCTAAATGGAAGACAAAATATGATTTGAAATTATGCACACAAATTTTTGTGGGACTTAGGAATTAGGGGAATGACTAGTACTGGTTGGCTAGGAGTTACAATAACATAAATGGTGACTGTTCCCTTGTGATATTGCGCGTTAAACAATTGTGTTCAGCATGTCAGACTAGTACAAAAGCAGGTTAGTATTCATACCACATCAACATGTTCTCGTCAATATTTGCATGTAATATTTGCTCTTGGGCTTAATTTTGGCACCAAGTCATCCGTCAATAAATGATGGACCTGTTTGGTGTTTGTCTTCGTCTTGTTTTGGACATCAACTGGTATGAATAAAAGTGTTGAAAACAATCATCCAACAACAACTTGCATGGCAAATAAATTGTTAAATTCCACCAAATAAGACGTGAAGCCGGTGAAAGAAGCTTGAAGATGTTCGCTGTTGTTCTGCGGTTTGCATGTTGTGTTGACTATTATATTATTTGTTTGTGTGTTTCTCTGTGATGAGTGTTTGTGCTGTATTTCTGTCACGTAGTGTTGTCATTTTAGCGATATATATTTTTAACATTGCCATGTAAGCGGGAGGTTTGGCTAGCCATAAAACTAGGTTCAACCCACCATTTTTTCTTAAAATGTCCTGTACCAAGTCAGGAATATGGCAGTTGTTATCAAATAGTTCGTTTCTATGTATGTTGGCGTTTGTTTTTGTTGCACTTCAGTGTTCCTGTTGTTCCTTTGTTTTCCTCCTATAGTTGATGTGTTTCCCTCGGTTTTAGTTTGTAACCCGGATTTGTTTTCTCTCAATCGATTTATGACTTTTGAACACCGGTATACTACTGTTGCCTTTATTAAATAGAAGATAAAGGGGAAATCCTATGGCAGTCGTTAAACCATGAACATGTCTTTACAATAAACTGTTAACTTACACTCAATAAGATGTGAAGCCGCTGAAAGAGGCTTAAATAGAAGATAAACTTAAAAGGGGAAATCCTAAGGTAGTCGTTCAACCATGAACTTGTCTTTACAATAAACTGCATTGAATCCATGTCAATAGAGATACATTTCCAACTGTTTCAGCGTTCAATTCTTCAACTTGGGATTTTCTAGTTTTTTATAGGTACTTTCTTACCCGTTGTTAATTTAGGCAATAGTAGATTCAGGTGGGTCCTGGACACAAAGGGTTCTTAAAGTGTTGTTTCTATTTTGTTCACTCTTGTATTCCTTTCTAATTAACTTTTACTTTATCGAGAAAGTGTATACTATATACGGTATGTACTGTCAACGACAAAAACCTTTTTTTTTGTTGGTGACGTCAATGTCTAATTGACGTCACTGATGAGTCTTACTGCAACTTTTGTTGGCGTCTTTGTTAGATTAATTTGTATGTTTATTTGAATTTTTTAGTTAGTTATGTTGTATGTCTGTGATGTTTGTTTACACAGTCAAAAATGATGGATTCCAATTATTGCCACATTAACATATTATGTCTGTTTGGGTTGCTTACCCAATTTCGTCAATATAACGGAACTATAAACTGTCATGCAAGTGGGAGGTTTAGCTAGCTATAAAACCAGGTTTAACCCACCATTTTCTTCGGAAAATTCCTGTACCAAGTCAGGACTATGGCAGTAGTTTTTCACTTGTTCCGTTGATTGATGGCGTTTGATTTTGTCAGTTTTTATGGACTTCCCTTTTTTGAAATTGCCTTGGAGTTCAGTATTTTTGTTATACTTTTTTTCCAGCTGTTCGAATCTCCTTAATCGATTAAGACAACAGTCAAGGTAACAAAGAAAAACTGAGAAAATCACAGGAACACAGAAAGAGCAATACTGGATGCTTTGACAGTATAAACGTCTCCTGATATGCATTCATTGATCGCCATGCCAATCCCCTCTTAGTCAAAATGTCACAATCGTTAAAATTTCAGACCAAACTACTATTCTGGTTTCTAAAGATTTTAAACTGCGAACACATGTCGGTAATGAGTTGAGACACATAATTATCGCATCGGTCATTCAATTTGTATTGATGACCGTAAAACGTATGAAGTATCGATTTCAGCCGTTCTCCCTCATCGCTTTGGCGGAATAGCTTTTGAGTAGGCCCCTGCTAATGAGGTCCGTGTAGTGTGAACAGATACGAGGTTAAGACTTTTCGAAATTGTGTTAAGCATATCATGCCCTCAATATATGTGATCGATTGGTTTTGGCTGGAGAGATTGAAAACATCAAAAATGTGGAATTCACTGCTCTCTTAACCAGCAGTGCTAACAATGATGCCATACCGGTTAAAAAAAACTCCTTGGATAAAAGAGCCAACTTTTATTTCAGCACTAAAACTATATAGAGATAAACAAAACTGGTTCTTAACCTGAATTCGCTCAAGTTCATCAGTAGAAAATATATCTATCAAGCATGTTGCGTGCCAATGGGTACTAAAATTGCTACTTATTTCCTCTGATTAACTGTAGGGAAAATTATTTTCAAGTTAAAATTTCTAGTCGAAGCATTTACAAAACGATACATCGATGTTTTTATGACATGGAATGGTGATGAATATGCAACTCAAAAGTGACTCTGTGTCTACTTATCACCCATCAAGTAAACTTATCTAATACGACCCCTGGAGGGTGAACATTTAAAGGTAGTTATCCCATCCTGGTGCGATTTGTGTTACTCAGTCTTTAGTTTTCTATGTAATGTTTTGTATACCGTTGTTTTTCTTTTGGTCGTTTTTCGTTTTTTTCCATGGTTTTGTCTGTTTATTTTCGACTTATGAGTTTGAATGCCTCTTTTGGTATATTTTGCCTCTCTTTGTTCAGTCTGGATGCTTTTGTCGTATTCTCTATAGGTTTTGTCTTTTAACAAAGACTTTTTCGGTAAAAATACAGGAGATATTTAATTTGACTTTTGACTTTTGTCTTATGTATTTTATTGTTTTGTGGCAGTACAGAATGTATCACCTTTTTACCTTAGTGGTTCAACTATTGGCTTGTACCTCTGTAGTCTGTTTTTAAAACCACATGACATTATGTATTTAGTAGTTTGTTTCAACAACCACTTTTGCATTACAATTATTTAGTAATTTATACTAATAAGTAGAAATGTTCTGCCATAAATATTTTTATCTAAAGTGCATGTACTATAAACGATTTCGAGAAGAAAAGACAACTTTTTATACAGCTGATATTGATTGTTCATTTTTTTTCATTACAGACTTATCTACATTATTTAGATGTCAATTTTTATTACATTGATTGCTTTTTAAAAACTTGTTGCGGTTAATGCAATCAATAATAGTACACGAACCTATTTCTTTTGACAACGATTGTTAATTCAATTAATATTTTACAAATGTGAAATTTTGGTGTCAATCCACAGACATTTCGATTGTACGAAAGTAAAATTAATCAGAATTAAGGTCTGAAGTTGAAAGCGTACAATATTTTACTTTCAAATTAGCAAAATTAATTTAATTTTGTCACAATCAGACTAAAACCTTTGTATACCAGACGCCTACATTTACAGACACAGTTTGATTGAAATATTAATTAGTTTGTTTTTCAATAACTACAAAAAGAAAAATAAAGAGCAATATTTTTTATCATATATATTTAAATAAAAAGAGACATTTCCTCGAGTAGACAAATATATATTCATACAACTCATTGTAGTGTGGTCATAGGAAATAGAATTTTAAGCTTTCAAGTAAGTACTAGTAATAGTGCGATTTCTAAAATGAATAATTAGAAAAAAGTAAACTTATTTTTTATTGACAAAATATGGAAACCAGTTCACAGAAACCCATCATAGATACCAGGATTAAAATTTTGTACGCAAAACGCGCGTTTCGTCTACGAAAGACTCACCAGTGACACTTGAATCAAAAACGTTAAAAAGGCCAACGTATACTTTTCTGGAGAATATTTATACTATTTGAAACTTGTTTACTACATTCATCTAACATAAAAGGTATGTGGAGTAAATACAATTTGTTCAGTAAATTTTAATCTGATTTCGCGCTTTTGATTGGTTACGGATTTAATTTTTTTTCCAACAGACAAAAATTCCGACGTTCGTTTTAGTCGACTTGTTAAAACAAATAGGCCGATTTTTTTCCATATTTCATTGTCATCAAAATTTCTAAGTGACATGTTTGTAAAGACATTGGCAATTACAATGTTTATCTTAACCTGGTATCTTTGCTGAGTTTTTATATTTGTTTAAATATGGGATAAACACTTTACTACAGACTTGTTTTTATTTTTGATAACCTGTTATATTGCTTCGATGATCTATCGTTTTTAAAATAATTTTGATGCTTTTCCCCTCATTTTACAAATATCTTTTACGGGTTTTTATTTCTCCAAAATTTAACAGTGATTGTTCTGAATTAATTTAAACCTATCCATAAAATGCTTGCGGGTAAATGATCCGAATTCAGTTTTCAGTTTAAATTTTTGAATATTATTTTCATACGAGTGTTATAATTTATCAGCAAAATTTGACAATTTAATTAAAGATTACATTATTACCTATTGATTCATCTCTCTGGTTGGCTGTGGTTATTACAAATAGGTATCAACATTTAGGGGGTATTATCAAAGTAAATAAACTATTTAGAAATAAATACGCCGATCAATAAAGGACAGGGATTTTATTTCTCAAACGCATTTTTTTTTTCCAACTATTTAAAGATGGTTTGAATAATACAACATGCACCTGTAAATGTTGTTTTTTCGTGACGTAGGATGCACTACGCACTATCATTTTTCTTTGTCGTGAATTTAATGTATTTCAACTGCTTATCTCGACGCAAGTCCGACAGTAGCGTTAGGTCTGGCGGCTAGTTGTTGCATTGTAAATCATGCCACAACTCTTTATTGTTTTAAACCCTTCACTACAAGTTTAGCAAAGTCATATCTTTCAGTTCAAAATTAACATGTTTAATCTATTTTTCTTGAGTGTGTTTTCCTTAACAAAATTTATTGGAGAAGATCCATAGCATATCTAATCTGGGCCTATAACTTATAAGTAGGTGATAAAACTACTGATATTGTTATAAAATGAAATACCGTTGAACTCTGTCAATTTTTGCGATGTCATAAACTCGTAAGCTGAATGCCATTTTAATTGCGTTGATTTTTATATTAATAAGATAACATTGATCATAGACATATTACGTCCAATTGAGAACTTCCGGTCTTTATCGTACCTACTTAAGGTTATATTATAAACAGGTGTTGTGCGCGTTGAATTTTGCATATTACATACCTGATTATATCAAAGATAACACTACACCTGTCATTTCTTATACCTACATCAAATCCATTGCATCCAAGATTAAGGTGGTACCCAACACCTTGACTAATATTAATTTGGCTCGTTTAATTTTCATAAAATTTTGACAAAATGTTTACTTTGACCCTTTGACAAAAATATAAAAATTTCAAAAAATTTGAACCAACCACTTTATCAGAAAAATTTCATTGGTTATATAGCAGTTTGACAAACACTAATTTTGATCATTGAGAAGCTTAATATTTCCTTAACAATACAACCTAATTAAAACGTTTAGCTGATTTTTACAGAGTTATCTCCCTGTAGTGTTAGGTACCACCTTAACAATCACAATAGAGTATAGGTACCGTTCCCTCAAAGATGTTAATTCCAAACGTCCCGATTGCTCATCTGCATCATCCCCCATACACGTATTGTAATGCTGGACAGGTTATGACCGGGCAATGGGATTGAAAAACCGATCATGTGTACACTCTTTCCTTACAGGAATCTGACAAAGCTCCGGTCTACTTTCTGTTTTAAAGATCTTTTGGGATACTGGCATTGGTTTTGTCGTTATGAAACACACCTTCAAAATTTTAAAGTTTGAAATTTCATTGCCTGATGTTATAATTACAAGAATATAAAGTAGAACAGGGTGTTGTCAGACCGTTGTAAGCAAATCCTAGACACAGTATCTATTTTAAATCAGATTGATGACAGAGTACCTTGACATCGAATAATGAACAACCAAACTACACGAAATATCAAATTACCTATCTTATCTTATGGAATAAATTAACTTTATGTTATTGATGATCCAATTGAGGACTATTCTAGAAATAGTTCTGCGCGAGCTAGATGAACAAAACTGGACACTTTATCTGAATGGATCAGGATTTCTCGGTTATGCATTCAAAAGCGCATTATAAAATACGATAAACCAAGGACACACTGGTTTCTAGCCACTTCCAGTAACCCGTTTTTCAGATGCATTATCCTCTCTTCACATTGTTGTTTCAGTAGACAAAACTTAAATAACTATTTTTGAATGCTTAACAAAAGAACTTGGAATTCAAAGCAAATCGGGGATTCTCACATATACTGGTACAGTCATGATCATCCAAATTAGATGATTATGTATGAAGCAAAACATCTCAAAGACAAAAAAGAAATGGGATCTTGTCAAGTTCATTGCATCACTTTCAGATATATTGATGATGTCTTGTAACTCAAGAACCTATAATACAGTGAGTGCTTGCATCTCATTTTTTGAAGTAAAAATTGAAATTTAGGATACTATCAAACTGATATGCTCTCTTTCTTGATATAGACACAAATAAACGACTTCAAGCTAGAATCTGTGTCAAACGTGATGATTTCAGTTTTCCCATTGTCACCTTCCCATTTCTCATCAGTAATATACCCTCTGTCCTATCGCATAGGCTTTTCATATTCAATTGATACGTTACGCTCGTGCATGTTCGCATTATATGGACTACAGGGATGTGCTCCTGACACGAAAAACTGCTCAAACTTGGTTGTGAAGAAATGTGAATGAAATCGACGGTACATAAGTTTAACGGTCACCATTGTGGACTTGTTGACCGATTTGGTGTGTTTTCTTCTCAATTCAGTAGCGATATGCTTGCACTGATTTTCTGCCTTTTTTCTGAAATGCCTGATTCAATTGATTAGATATTTGATATAAAATGATAGGAAGTTACAGATCGAATTTCAACTTCGTTCTGTAAGAGCGATTTAAACGGAATGGTGTCCCTTTGAAATAAGAAATTGCTTAAAGTTATGTTTTTCCCCACTTTTAATTTAGATCAAAATTTAGATCGAAAAATGTAAAAATAAACTACCATTAATGTACAATAAACACCAAATTCTTAAAAGGACAAAAATACTAAGACAAGAACTAAGACGAGATTCTTTACTTTGTCATATCGACTTCATCAAAATAAGCATAGATCAATATAAAGACATGCGTAATATGTCATTGAAGTCTAATGAATGCAGAACATCGTAGTTTTTAATAACAGGAAAATAAACAACCCTTATTAAATGTAATAAATTCAGAAAAAAATCTCTCGATTTCATATGTACTAAATACTTCCTGGTTGCCAATGCGACAACAATCCACCGCAGATCATAGAATGATGATGTGATTATCTACAGCTCACCGTCCGGTCTTCGATAACTTGCAAAATCCATACCGTATTTAGTTGATAAGCTAGAAAAATCCCACGAGACAACTTATGGCCTGATTGACATCAACTTTTATTAAACGAAAACAACTATGACCCACCGAACCGACGACACCTCTAGACCAACGGCCATTGGCTAAGGACTGATGCAAAGATAATGTTGAGGGGTTAAACATTTTTGTGAGCTCTTAACATTTAGCCTAACCAGAGACAGTGGTGTAACATTACAATATTAAAACAAACTGTAAAAATCATTAAAAAAGAGATTGCTTCATAAGACTAATTAATCCGTACAAAATATCATAAGCAGTCTGAGAAAAACATAACCATGTGTAATGCCAAGCTATAAGTATCGACAGATGATGATTCATAAGTGATTATCGCTGGAAAGAAATATCTGATTAATTATATATTAAATGAATTGAAGTTGAAAACCTCTCTTTGAGTGTCACAGTTTTACGGACGCCACCACGATGTGATTGGCCGTTATGGAATTTCTTTGTCACAGATGGCAACAGAAACATTCTGCTTGAAGTCAGCATCCAGCATTCCTTTTCTATATTTTGACATCGAATGCGACTTGTTATCGATTTTTAATTACTATGTGCAACATGTCTTGTGTCACCAAAAAGAACATCAACTGCTAACCCTTACGGAGTAACAGAGTTCACCCCGATGTTTGACCTGTTTTGTGTCACCAAAGGAACAGCAACTGCTAACCCTTACGGAGTAACTGAGTTCTCCCCCATCTCCCTCCCCTGATTTTTGTTACGGGTTTAATTGTGTTGCTCAAGGTAAAGTTTTCTGTGGAGTGTTTTGTGGACCTGTTTACCTTTGCTTTGCTCTTTTTGACATGTTTTGTGTCACCAAAGGAGCAGCAACTGCTATATATCCCGTTTCAACTAATATTGCAACAGATACAGTTAAATTTTGAAACCTATCGTTGTATCTATTAAAAATAAATTTTGTAAGGTATTTTTTTAGTAATACGTGGATTAGATAATTTTCCTGCTATGCATATAGTAAGTTCACTAAAAGCCCGCAAGACGTCGCTACGTATACATACAATGATATAGTGTACGAGTTGGGAAAAATACTGACCCTGAAAATGGACTTAATTGTTCACAGCTTTTGGTCTTTAAGAGATAGTTTTTTCATTGCCAACGTCATCAAAACTTCTTATCTTTGTATGAAGTAACGTCTCGAAAACAAAAAGCAAATTGACATTATGGAACCATCTCTATTGTTGTAGAAGAGAAGGTACATTTAGGGCCTAAATTAGCCCGGTAAAATAAACGATGATACCATTTTTGGTTGTATTTTGCACCTGCTGAAGAATCCTTTACAAACATATAACAAATCATCTTAGTCATGATTGGTCTTAGCAATTAATCTTTGTATTAAATAGTCTTTAGCTTAAACATGTTAAATAAACATTACACACGAGTCGTATTCTCTGATTTCGATCTATGAGTGGATGACCCATAATTCGCCATTCATTACGTAAAAGCAGTCTATCACTTACAAAAGTTCAGTAACTCATTGTCTGATTCGAATTATGAATCATTGACATATACCAACTATCATATGCCACGAGTCACATGTACATTTGTAAAAATGAAACAATTAGAGAACACAATTACTACACTTTAAAGTGAGGCTTATTATCATTTTGAAAGCATAAATATTTTTTAAATATTCGTGTTGTCTGCTCGATTTGGTCCCTATCCTTATTTAAATGTTTGCCGGATTTTGACAAGTACGCAACGAGAAGGATTTTGCATATATGAAATGTGGACCCTTTTGGAGCTACATATACCACCACTTGTTATGAATAGATTGAATTGTCCAATATTTAGTGTACAGTGTGTTGTGGTCTTTCCGTTTGTTTTGGGTGGTCGACACATGTGTCTCGTTGTTTTGTTTTAAGGGCATACGATACAGTTTTGATCAAACGGTGATTTCTTTATGAAAGTTTGCATGCAGCTATTTTTCACCTAGTTAATTCAAATATGTAATAAACAATATAGTTTTTACCTTCATGAGCTCAAGGCCGTAACTACCATTGAGGCAAGTGAGGCAATTGCATCACTAAAATTTCGACACTGAATTTTTTTTTTGGTGTATTTGTTTATGGTAATTAAATACGAAATATAGTCATTTGTTTTTTTCTGTCTCAACCTTAATTTCTTCTATAACTTGAGTCACATCGTTCCTTTTAAATTGTTCTTCCCGGATATAAATCAGCATCTCACCGGGTTTCTCGATTACATTAACCTAGTAACGGTAATCATCATGGATCTCTGGTTAAAAACAGGCTCTTGCAGAAAAAGGAAAAGCGATACTGAAGGGAGGAAGGAATTTTTTATTATAGTTCTAGTAAACTAACTGATGTTGTTTGTGATCATAACAAGTGTTAATTAAGAGTTTGAGTATTGAATATATTTTCATTGGAACTAATCCAAAAACTATAAATAGACTGACAAATCAAGTACATGGACACCCGCACGGGAGCAGTCCTGTCTGCATATTCATTTCCCCGTTTCCCCCAACTTTATTCATTCTCTTTACAGATAAACAAAATATAAATGATATGAAACCTGCATGGATTAGTTTTTATCTATGTTTCTTTTACTTTAAAATTTTTAAGAACATCCCGTAATCCAATTTTGACATTATTGAAGGACGGTAGGACCTTTAAAACGGGATTTCATGTTTTCTAAGTCGGGATTACGGAATTTCGTGTCTTTTAATTCGGGATTTCGGGATCGGACCCCCTCCTACCCCCCTCATTATTCGATTCTCGATCTAAAATATCAGTGACGAGTGTTTGCTGTGAACGTTCTTTTTCTGCCCTGAGACGACTGAAAACTTGGGAAAGATCATGCATGAGTGCCGAGAGATTATGCAGTCTTGCCATGCTCCATGTTCATCGCGATAAGGATGTCAGCAGAACAATTATTCTGAAACGATTTGACGAAACCAGCAATAGAAAAATTGGCAAACTCAAATTTGAATAACAATTACTTCTGAGTCGATGTTTGTTCTGTGTTATGGCGGCAGACTCAAATTGATATTTGGATGTTTATCTGACATATAAATTTAGATAAAGTTGTTAAAATTTGGTGTTTGTACACGTCTTAAAATATGAAAAATATATAAAAAGTGTCCAAAAATAAAAACGATGTCAAGCTCTCTGTAAATGCCCAGAATGCAGGACTTTACACCATCTATCTCAGACCCCCTGCCAAAATTTTTCGCCTCGCTTCGCTCGGCTCAATTCTGCCTCACTAAAATAATATGCCTAGTTACGGCCTTGTGACAGAGCTACTTTCAGAGATAAACGGGGTCGAAATTTTAGACATTTACTGGAATTAAATTTGTGTTACAATTCTTTGGAAATAATTAAGTTTTATCACATTTTCACAATTTTAGTCAAAAAGCGTCATTCTTTGCTGTATATTTATCTAATTTAAAAAAAATTTCATCGGTGATTTGTTCATGAAAATTGGCAAAAATAATCTTCATACATAATCAAGCCAAATGTCATTTTTAAAAAAGGGGTCCATGAACTCGATTTCAAGTTGAATCAGTCTGAATGATAAAAGTCAGTGGAAAATGCAACTTCTCTCGATATGTCACAGTTTGACGTCGCGAAAAATCACATTTTGCGATAGCGACGTTATTACCTCCCCTGTAACTGTATCGTATGCCCTATACATTAACGGTACCAATTTTAATGACCAGCAGCCGGTTGTACGAACGTGGCATTAGCCTAATGGGTCATTAAGTCTTCATTAAGCCTTTATGATGCATTAGGCTAATGAAGACTTAATGACTCATTAGACTAATGACACGTTCGTACAACCGGCTGCAGGTGCGCATTTCGACAATTGATGTCTCGACATTGATGTTGAGGCTGAAATATCTCAAATTTCAAAACCCAATAAAAACGTTGAAGAGCTGATCAAACCTAAAAGGACCAAAGTATAGCCAAATCAGGACATGGAATCAAAGTTGACTCATTCGTATGCTGCGTGCTCTGAGGGTTCGAATGTCTGAACCTCCATTGACACAGTTAATTGTATATCTTACCAGTGACTATTGGTTCCAGAAAATGTTGATATTGGTGAATTGATTAAGTTCACTAGTACTTATTGTTAGTCATGATAATATTTAAAGCAATTGTCGTTTTCATAAGACTAAAAAGATTAATTAAAATAAATTTTAAGAAAAGATGTTTCTCATTTCAAGATTTTCGTCTGTTGTGTAACATTCTTTAATAAAAGAGAAATTGATTATCTATCAGTTGCAGGGTTTTACTTGCAAACAAGATATTTAATAACATATCCTTTCAAACAGATTACTGTCGCCTACATTTACAAGAGAATGCTCTAAACTAAATGTAATCATCAGATAAAAAATTCAGTCAAATGTAGAATAATGAAAAACAAGAAATCTAAAATATCAAAATTGAAAGAAGTAATTTTAATTGACATATGCTTTTCGTTCCTCTTGTCAGTTGGTTTGTATGACTCTCAATTAAATATAGTCGATGCTAGAATTATTGACTAATGTATAGTATTTTGAATTTGAGTATGTACTGCATACACTATCATTTATTAATTTAAAATATTCCTTCCTGGTCACTTAATTAATAGTAAATTAGATATAGGATATCATCGGGGGCTATTCATATCTTTCTATGGCGGAAATATAAGTTAGATATAAGGGGACGCTCATTTAATTGTTTAGGTCCCGAAAGGAGGGGCGGGTTCTCGAACGGAATATTCATTTTCATCTGTTGCTAGTCAGGTAAAACAAATAGCGTCATTCGGTTTATGGAGGACTCAGTCAGTTGATGTACATCAGTTTGGAGTTACAAACTAAGGAAAGAATTCCGTTGATTTAGTGGTTACAGGTCGATCCGTTTCGAGTAATCAATTATCAAAAATGCAATGAGTTTTTAAGTACATATATATATAGCCTTGGGTATCTAGGTACCAGCTGCTCAGAAACTTGGCAGATTTAAATAACAAAATTTTATTGTAAATAATCAGTTGATAGATCGTGTAATTCTACTAAAACTAAAGTTTCAACTATCTCAGGTAAGATTGCTCAGTATTAACCATGCTATTTTTGGTTGTTCTGTTAAATTTCGTTTTGGCTTTGGTACGTGTTCTTAAATAATTAATAATTTGACCCCAAACGTTTTGTGTCAAACACACGTCTGGCTGATTTAAGTTATTGTAGATACTAATTAAACTTGATAACCATTGATATATCAATTAATGCGTGAATAGCAGAGGAGAACGGGAATGTTGATTGACAGTACAGTATATAGACAGATATAAGTTAAAAGTCTACTTTGTAAAGTCATACATTCATTTCTAGAATCACGCAGAACAGTGGTAAAAGGTTAACTATTTTCATAATTTTTTTCTGAAAAAATTAAAAACCCAAATTAATTAGTTTGTTTTTTAAATATGATAATTAATTATAGTTTCGGATCAATTTTAAACAAAGCTCTTATTTTGAAATTAGAGTGGTCGCCTCTGAAAACCTGCAGACTAGGTCACTAAATGCAATTTCATTGAAGCCCAAAAGAAAATAACCCTAAATGCAGATAGTAATAATATTCTTGCATATCAAAGGTATGTTCAAGAAAAAAACAGATCAAGTTTTAAGTAACTTACTCATCTGATCAGCGGACCAGTGTTCATTAACATGCAGAATTCTTAAAAACAACATTAGATCAAGTTTCAGTAATTACTTTTAAAAGAGAGGCGAAAGATACCAAATGAATATTCAAACTCATATATAAGTCGAAATAAACTGACAAAGTCATAGCTAAAAAATTAAGAAACAGACAAACAGACAAACAACAGTACACAAAACACAACATAGAAAACTAAAGACTGAGCAACACGAACCCCACAAAAACTGGGGGTGATTTCAGATGTTCCGCAAGGGTAAGCAGATCCTGCTTTAAATGTTACATCTGGTAACTTTTGGTAATAACAAGATTTCTTTGGTATCAACACAATATCGTCCAGAAAAAAAAACAGATAAAAAGATGCCTTTTTAACATTGATAATGAGTTGTTATGAAATACACGATTACGTAACGTGTTTCGTTAGTTTTATCTTTTACGCCCGAAATTTAACACATTGGGTTGTTATAGTGACACATAAACTGCTAACATTTTTTTCCACACCTGATAATGAAATGATTAGTAAAAGAGTACAATGTATGATTTGATTTTGATTTTTGGTGTTTTAACGCCACTTTTAAGCACCGCTTTTGGGCTATTTCGTGGCGGCCATTTTTTATTGGTGGAGGAAGCCGGAGTGCCCGGAGAAAACCACCGACCTTCGATAGGAAAACTGACAATCCTAGTCAATTAAGATTGGAGTCAAGTGCACACGCACGAGCGGGGTTCGAACTCACAACCTCAGTGTTGACTGGCTAGTGATTACAGTAGTAACTACTTAAACCACTCGGCCACCGAGGCCCTAGTACAATGTATGTATAATGATTTTAACTTCCAAATGAATCTTTTGATAAAACCAGTACATTGTACCAACGTTCTCTTACTACTCGGATCAACCGACTTTTTACTATGTAACTCCATACAAATGTCTATCAACGGATTATGTCCTCCATCGATAAACGAAAAAACGCCCTTGAACATGACTTGCTTTTAATTCCAAACCCACAAGGAATTGTCTCAGCAAGTGACAAACGTCCTCCGTATATTTTTTTTATCATAAAATATAACTACAAATAGCAAATCGTGTAAGCCTCTAATAATCACACACATATTTGATCCTATTATCTGTGATACCTAGCGAGACTTGACGCCAATGACATGACTTCCAAGGAAATATGAACTTTCAAAGAAGAAAAAGAAATAATACCAGTAGAATTATATTTCAATCCGTCATAATTTTGTAGTTATAAAACCTTACGTCTGTTTAACAAAAGTTCATCATCCAATTTTCTAGATTGTAATAGTTCGTAGTTTGTAGTAACTGTGATGATTCGATTGGTGATTGCTGTTTTAATGCTAGGAAGTGGACAAGGACACGCTAAAGGTCAGTACTATTGTATGTCTAAATTATAGATTGAAATATAAATGTGTATATGGGATAAACATCAATCATGGAATCATTTATGATAACCTGTATTTGAGTTTGAATAGACCATATTTTTGGAAAAAAAAGGACCAACCCATGATCGCGACAGACTTCAGCAAATTATTTCGGTTTTTACCGTATACAAATTAACAGTGGTGTTCTGTTATCGGGTGTGAGAACGTTACTGATTAACTGTTATAGCTGAGCTAAGGGATCGAGAGTACTCAAATTTTGGCTCCAACCATGTGAAACAAGATAATGGCTGCATTGCTTGACATCGGTAGGCTGGAGCGTCTGTCCTTTATCTATCAGTCAATTACGAGATTAAATCTATCAAACTTATAGAAAAATTTTAAAAAAAATACTAAACAAAGTATCCTATGAAATTGTTCATTGACTGAGAAAAAAATAATATGATTTTCCATGATTCAATGTACATTCTCTAACTCAGTTTTCCTGCAAATGCATGAAATATTTGCAACTGGACGTTACGCCAAAAATCAATCGATTAGTCAAACTCTCAAAATTATAGTCTAATACTGTTACCTATATTAAAAAATGATAAATAGTTACAAAGATACTTTGTTTTGTGATTTTATAGGAGAATGTATTCACGGTTAGTTTTCCATTTTCCAAATTGCATGTCCTAATGCGTGTTTGTGTAAGTATCCTCCGTGAAATTAGTATTAAACATTCAAAAGTTAACTAAATGTCAAACGATTTTTGAGGACGATTATAATATATTAAAAGATCATTATCCGGGTTCTCCACTGAGCATGACCTTTACTTCGGACATCTTCTTCATATATTCATTTACTATTGATATAACGGAAAAATATTTAAACATTTCAGCATATACATGTATATTGTATGTGGTGTTAGCAACTGGAATCATGCTCATAGGATTCTGGCAATTATTTCAGGGGAAATTTGAAGGGAAATTACCTTAATTAGGGCCCCGCCTAGTGGCGGGTCGCCCTATAGTGATCAGTCTGTCCGTCCGTAACAAATTGGGTCCGCTCTGCATCTAGAGAACCGTTATAATTTCATACTTTATACTTGACAGGTATATTAACCAATACCAGAGGGTGTGTCATAATGTTTGTACAACTTCCTAGGTCAAAGTTCAAGGTCAGGTTAGCGGGGCCATCTCAATGATGTCTAGTTTACTCAGATTTATAGATACAGATGGAACATGTGTAAAACTTTATAATTTCCAGAATATACTATTTTTTTTAATTTTTTTTTTAGTAGACTCGACACATTTGACTTTATTGTATCCTTATTCGTATTTCAGAATGTAGAACTAATAATATAGACTATATCAATAACTCAAACCTTGTCAAACTGACTGGCTGTACAAAAATCATCGGGAACCTCAACATTGTAGAAGCTACATTTGAGGGGTAAGTACTGTCTCCTACGTTTACGTAGTAGAAGCTACATTTGAAGGGTAAGTACTGTCTCCTACGTTTACGTTGTAGAAGCTACATTTAAGGGGTAAGTACTGTCTCCTACGTTTACGTTATAGAAGCTAAATTTAAGGGGTAAGTACTGTCTCCTTCGTTTACGTTGTAGAAGCTACATTTGTAGGGTAAGTACTGTCTCCTACGTTTACGTTGTAGAAGCTACATTTGAGGGGTAAGTACTGTCTTCTACGTTTACGTTGTAGAAGCTACATTTGAAGGGTAAGTACTGTCTCCTTTGTTTACGTTGTAGAAGCTACATTTGAAGGGTGAGTACTGTTTCCTTTGTTTACCTTGTAGAGGCTACATTTGAAAAGTAAGTACTGTCTCCTTTGTTTACGTTGCAGAAGCTACATTTGAAGGGTAAGTACTGTCTCCTTTGTTTACGTTGTAGAAGCTACATCTGAAGGGTAAGTAATGTCCACTTTGTTTACGTTGTAGAAGCTACATTTGAAGGGTAAGTACTGTCTACTTTGTTTACGTTGTAGAAGCTACATTTGAAGGGTAAGTACTGTCTACTTTGATTACGTTGTAGATGCTACATTTGAAGGGTAAGTACTGTCTCTTTTGTTTACGTTGTAGAAGCTACATTTGAGGGGTTAGTACTGTCTCCTACGTTTACGTTGTAGAAGCTACATTTGAAGGGTAAGTACTGTCTACTTTGTTTACGTTGTAGAAGCTACATTTGAAGGGTAAGTAGTCTCCCTTGTTTACGTTGTAGAAGCTACATTTGAAGGGTAAGTACTGTCGCCTGTGTTTACGTTGTAGAGGCTACATTTGAAGGGCAAGTACTGTCTCTCTTGTTTACGTTGTAGAAGCTATATTTGAAGGGTAAGTACTGTCTCCTTTGTTTGAAAGGTAAGTACTATCTCCTTCGTTTGACTGTGTAAGTACTGCTTTCTTCGTTTGACTTGGTAAGTATTGTCTCTTGTTTGACAGGGTAAGTACTGTCTCCTTCTTTGACCAGATACGGACTGTCTCCTTTGTTTGAAGGGTAAGTATTGTCTCCTTTGTTTGACCGAGTACGTATTGTCTCTTTTGTTTGACTGGATAAGTTCTGTCTCCTTGGTTTTACCGGGTAAGTACTGTCTCCTTCGTTTGATTTGGCCAGTAATGTCTTCTTCGTTTAACCAAAAAAGTACTGTATCCTTCGTTTAACTTCGTAAGTATTGTCTCCTTTGTTTGACTGGGTAACTTCTGTCTCCTTTGTTTGTTTAACACATTGGGTTGTTATAGTGACACATAAACTGCTAACATTTTTTTCCACACCTGATAATGAAATGATTAGTAAAAGAGTACAATGTATGATTTGATTCTGATTTTTGGTGTTTTAACGCCACTTTTAAGCACCGCTTTTGGGCTATTTCGTGGCGGCCATTTTTTATTGGTGGAGGAAGCCGGAGTGCCCGGAGAAAACCACCGACCTTCGATAGGAAAACTGACAATCCTAGTCAATTAAGATTGGAGTCAAGTACACACGCATGAGCGGGGTTCGAACTCACAACCTCAGTGTTGACTGGCTAGTGATTACATTAGTAACTACTTAAACCACTGTTTGACTGGGTAACTTCTGTCTCCTTTGTTTGACTGGGTGAGCACTGTCTCATTTCTTTGACTAAGTAAGTACTGTTTCCTTCAATTGACTGGGTACATACTGTCCCCTTCGTTTGACTAGGTAAGTACTGTCTCCTTCTTTCAACTTGGTAAGTACTGTACGTCTCCGTCATTTGACTTCGTAAGTACTGTCTCTTCCATTCGACTTCATAATTACTGTCTGGGTAAGAACTATATTCTTCGTTTGACTTGGTAAATTTTGTCTCCTTCGTTTGACGTGGTAAGTTTTGTCTCCTTCATTTGACTTCCAGTACTCATCTGTGTCCTTCGTTTGATTGGATAAGTACTGTCTCCTTTGACTTGGTAAGTACGGTCTCCTTCGTTTGTCAGGATAAGTAGTGTCTCTTTCGTTTGACTTCGTAAGTACGGCTAAGTGAAACCGGTATTAAGTAATCGTACAGTAGATATTCTAAAGCTCGAAATTTTCTTGAATGACAACAAGAACTTCTCAAATGGAATATGTTCGAATATATATAAGCAGATGTGGTATTATTGCCAATTAGACAACTATCCATTAAAGATCAAAAGACAAATTTGCGAATAATTAGAGGTCACAGAACTGAATCAAGGGTTCTTAACAATTAATAGTTGACGTCCTCTCATTTAGTTTTATGGAAACCATTATAGATTGGTTAACCGTTTATTGATCATACCTTTGTCACCTTCACACCGTTCATTTTCTCTTTGTCATCCTGGAGCCTTTTAGAGATTACAATACGGTATGGGTTTTGATTTTTGTTAAAGACCATACTGTTACCTGTAATGAATTATTATTCGCACCTTTGTCTTTTGATCTTCAAAGGAAAGTTGTCTCATTGGCATTCATACCACGTCTGCTTTTTTTTTATACGGATATATATTCCATTTGTCGTAGCCACCAAAAGCACATAGACTTTTAACTCACTTTGTCTCAGGAAGATTTTACTTAAAACCAAACCAGGCCACGGTTGATGTAGGGAAACTGACTGTAATACCATGAAAACGAATGCATTGAGATCTTTTTTAAACCTGAGTACAGGTTAAAACAGTTAATGAAATTTAAAGTGAAGTATGATGCATGCAGTCTCACACATCAAAACCCCCAAACATAAGACCTCCAGTATGGGAACTAGATGACGTTTGTGTTGTTGTTATTAAGATTCATTCCATCTATTTTTGTTTTGCTTTTTTGAGAAATTTATGTTTTTTTTCATCTATTGCAGAGATCCCTATTTGAATATTCCTGCATTACATCCTTACCAGTTAAACGTCTTTAAATCAGTAAAGCAAATCACTGGTGTTGTAATAGTGCAGGGAAAACATAAAGACTTCAAAGACTTGTCTTTTCTTGGAAATCTTACCACTATCTATGGAAGAGGGGCTAAAAGGTATGTAAAAAGGGAGGGGATACAAGGGGGCAATCAAAACCATAATGACCAAAACGAAAATCGACTAAAACTTATACAACAGTTACATGCTTTAGTATTGCCATTTTAATTTTTTTTTAAATGCGTTATACTAACAAAACTGATTTAAGAAAGACATCTCTCTGTACCAACAGTTTTATAGTACTCTAAATGTATATTTGGAAGGTACCATTTTCGCGTGCTTTATTTATTATCATTTAGTTTGGCAAAATGAATAATACGTTAACAGTATATATCTGTTACACACAAGCATTCGTGCTATTTTGTTGTTATGCATTAATCATGTAAGGTATATTTACAGTATTATTTACGATTTTTACTGATTCACAAGGCAGGGCCAGTTGTAATTGGATTTTGAATCAACTAGGGTTTCCGACGGAAAATCTAGCATTTAATTTTGGGTGTATGGCGGGTGGACGGCACCAGCTATTTTTTTTAGCATGAAAAACGTTCAACCAATGCTTTTTAAATTTTAATACTGATGGTAACTGATGAAAAGATTGAGGTTAATTTCGTCTCCTTATTCATCTTGACAATTTATAGAAAAGCCATTGTCATATGAAATCAAATGAAACCATAACACAAATTGTAAATGTCATGACAGCTTTTAATGTTTGTTTGCATGCATATAAACAAAAATGCAATCTAACAATGGATGACTATCTACTTGCAGGTACCAAGGGGCTGCTCTGTCTGTTGCTTACTCATCAATAGAGGCGTTGGATCTGACTTCATTGAAGAGGATCAGAAACGGAAATGTCGTAATAGCCTTCAATGATAAACTTTGCTATGTTGATACTGTTAAATTTACGAATCTATTCCGAAGAAAGGAACAACAGGCTAAAGTGGCGAAGAACAGATCAAACCTTGAATGTGGTAAGATTATTCTGCATTCAGAAGCAAGTTCAATATGGGTTATAATTTTTAAAAAGGCGCACACAAAATCATAGGCATTGCATAACTCAAATTAAAAAAAAATAGTATTAATTTTGGTGTACGAACACAGAAATTACCAATACACTTTTCAATAACAAAGAAAAATGGACAATAAAACGTTGTGATGGTTCATCAACGTTCTACACAGTGGATGTTCGAACAATGCACAGACTTGAAATTAATTTATTATCATTTTGGTGTACTAAAAAAAAAATTACATCACACCGTATATGATGTGGTGGCGAATTGTCTAATATGTTCCGTCTATGCGCGCTGGTACAATCGGAGTGAACGTGTGGTGATGACTGTAATGATTGCTTTGTACAAGGAGGGTTAAAGTTACTGTTACAGTAGTGATTTAATATATAAAAAGAAGTTCGCCCAATTATCATAAGTCTATGATTGAAAAACAACTAAATGTCCAAGAGAGAGAGAGAGAGAAGAAAAAAACAAAAGATAAAACAAAAGTATATACGTCCATAATCACGATTGAAACACAAGTTTAATTACTCAGATTTACATCCGTCCTGAGCAAACAGTCTGCCTTTATATCTGTATCATAGATGACCACGAAAATATTTTATTAGTAAACAGATAATTAAACATGTAGTCTTAAGAGTATGTTGTAACTCTTGGCGTGTGTTGCGAATGCTATATTCAAACAAAACGAATGTATTAATTTGGAATTTAAAAATACTTGTATGACTACGATTAAAAATAAATAGTTAGTACATGTATTGTATTTTGTTTCTTTTCGCCATACATCATTTTTCAAATTGTCATTTCAGAATTAACGGGAAAACACTGCTCCTCAGTCTGTGGTACAAACGGATGTTGGGGACCACGAAGAGAAAACTGTGTAGGGGATATCACTGAGAACAATTTAATCGAGGACTCTTTTAACATTGACGATATTTTGTGAAAACATTACTCGTTTCTTTTTTACTAAGGGTGCAATGTTAAAATTCATGATTTTTGAAATTTTACTTATTTTCTTTTTAATTATTGAATAGCGATTAAAAGATGATATACGATTGTACATACAAGTGTCACAAACAAATGATAATGCATTTCATGTTGTGCAACATTGTATCGTTTAGAAAACGAATGTGTAAGTAATGTAATGTCTATCTTTTGGACAGATTTTGTGATAATATTGGCATATATGCTATGATTACAATCTTGTTTGTTAAATCTGATTCCATTAATGAGCGTCAAGGCTTCAAGAAAGTTTATACGTGTTTAAACAAGCTTCATCGATGACGAGTTTAAATTCCTCACAAAGGTGACATACATTTACTATTTTTTTTTATTGGAATAACAATTTTATCTTGACACTTTTTTTTTTTGAAATAAACATATAACATAATATATCTTTAAAATCTGTTATGAATGATTTCAACACAGTTTGTTGAAGTATTTCGATTACTTACCAAACCGTGAATTATAAATATTTAAGTCTCATTACGTATGACTTGAGTCGTGATGGGATTCTGTAAAACTGCTTATAATATTACGTCAAAAAAAATTTTGAAATGACATTGTATAAAACCTAATATAACAAATGAAATCATGTCGGATTACTATTAGACTGACGATGATTTGTTAATCCTCTGTGCATCACAATTTCTATGTCTGTTGGTTTCAATTAACAACAAAAAGACGGCTTAGTTTAATCTCGAAACTATTTTGACCTTTCCAGCACAGGCGCTTGGGTATATGATACAGATATTTTTTTTTTTTTTGTTTGTTGTTGATTAATATATTCAATTTTCTATATTTATACTACATATCTATCACTACTGCGCATGTCTCACCTAATTTCGAGTGATTTTACCTACTCTTGAGACAACCCCCATTTTTACTATCCACACTAAGATTTTAGTGTGGATAGTAAAAATTGGGGTTGTTTTTAGTGTGGATAGTAAAAATGGGGGTTGTCTCAAGAGTTGGTAAAATCACTCGAATATCCAATAAAATATGAAATCACTCCCAGAGTTTACAAACGATTTCGGCAAAATTTAAGATATTTGTAGATCTTGCTTAGCTGATATTTATTTTGCTATATAAAGTGTCTATCTATCTTCTATAGTTTTCAAGATAATAGGCAAAAACGCAAAATATTGGTAAAAATCGTCACTAAGATTAATAAAGGGTCGTCAGACGATTTCAACCATGTTAACTTATTTGTAGACATCGTCTTGTTGATATTTTTTGCTATCTAACCTATCTAATTTCAAGATAATAGGCAAAAATGAAAAAAAAATATTCAAAATTCGTCATTTTAGAGCAATAACTCCTATAAAAGGTCGTCTGACAGTTTTGATGTAAATAGACAATAGGTAGAGCTCATCAACATTTCTGCCTCTATCAGATTTTCTCTATATATATTTATCAGTTATAGTGGTTTTCAAGATAACAGACAAAAATTACATTTGACCCCTATTATATTGGTTGGCAGGCAGGGTCATCAGAGACATTTATTTAAAACTATAGATCCCCTAATGATGGGTGTGGCCAAGTTTTGTTAAATTTGGCCCAGTAGTTTCAGAGAAGATTTTTGTAACATTTAACGGCGGACGACGGACGCCAAGAGATGAGAAAAGCTCATTTGACCCTCTTAGGCAGGTGACATTAAAAGAGTAAAAATCGTCATTCGATGGGCAATAACTCCTGTAAGAATACAACTGACAATTTCATCTATGCTGAACAACTTTCAGATCTCGTCTTGCTGATCATTTGTGCTTTTTAAAGTTATCTATCTATCTATTATACTTTTCAAGATAAAGATGAAAAAAGTCAACATTAAATTTTGTAAAAATTGTCATTTAGGGCCACTCACTCCTATAATGAGTTGACGAACGATTTTAGCAATATCTTCCTATTTGTATACCTTGCCTTGTGGATCATTTTTGCTATTTTAATCTCTCTCTATCCATTTTAATCGAAATTAATAGACAATAACACAAAAAAGAAAATTTAGAGGCTCTAAAGAGCCTGTGTTGCTCACCTTGGTCAATGTGCATATCAAACAAAGGACACTCTCCAACATTGTAGACGAGAATAGACTTCATGACAAAAATCTCTATTTTGTTGATCTTGTATTACTGATCTTTAAGTCGTTTTAATTTCTTTCTATCTTCTTTAGTTTTTGCTCAAAACACAAAAGAGGGTAAAAAAAAAAACTCATTTAAGGGCAATCACTCCTATGAAGAGTGACAGTCTACTAACTATATCGGCAAAATTTGACTTTTTAATAGATCTTGCCTTGCTGATCATTTTTGTGATTTAAAGTGTTTATTTATCTATTATAATTTAAATCATACAAGGCATAACGGAAAACAAAAATGTTTCTCTCTAAATATCATAGTTTTCATGATAATAGGCAAAAATGAAAAAAATATGGTAAAATTTGTCATTTTTGGGCAATAACTCCTATAAGAATTTGTCTAACAATTTAGACGTATACGGACAATTGGTAGAGCTCATTATTCTGAACATTTTCGCTCTTTTCAGATTTTCTCTATTTATAACGGTTCAAAAAATAATAGACAAAACTTGCATTTTACTCCTATGTTCTATTTTTAGCCATGTCGGCCTATGTTGGTTGGTAGGTGGGGTTATCGGACACATTTTTTAAACTAGATACCCTAATGATGATTGTGGCCAAGTTTGGTTAAATTTGTCTGAGATTACAAAAATTTACAAAAAAATTGTTAAAATTGACTATATCTATCTATAATATTATTCAAGATAATAACCAAAAACTCCAAATTTCCTTAAAATTACCAATTCAGGCGCAGCAACCCAATAGCAGGTCGTCTGAAAATTACAGGGCAGATAGAAGTTAACCTGATGAACATTTTTACCCATGACAGATTTGCTCTAAAAGCTTTAGTTTCAGAGATATAAGCCAACATCTGCATTTTACCCTTATGTTCTATTTTTAGCCATGTCAATCTGTGGGTTGGCAGGCGGGGTCAACGGACACATTTTTTAAACTAAATACCCTAATGATGATTGTGGCCAAGTTTGGTTAAATTTGTCTCAGTAGTTTCAGAGGAGAAAAATTTTGTAAAAGATTACAAAAATTTACAAAAAATTGTTAAAAATTGACCATAAAGGGCTATAACTCCTTAATGGGGTCAATTGACCATTTTGGTCATGTGGGGGGGGGGGGGGGGGGGGGGACTTATTTGTAGATCTTAATTTGCTGTACATTATTGCTGTTTACAGTTTATCGCTATCTATAGAAAATAACCAAAAACTGCAAAATTTTCTAAAAATTGCCAATTCAGGGGCAGCAACCCCAACAACGGGTTGTCTGATTTGTCTGAAAATTTCAGCGCAGATAGAAATTGACCTGATGAACAGTTTTAAATAATGACAGATTTGCTCTAAATGCTTTGGTTTCAGAGATATAAGATCTACATTTTACCCCTATGTTCTATTTTTAGCCATGGCGGCCATCTTGGTTTGCGGGTCAGGTCATTGGACACATTTTTCAAACTAGATACCCCAATGATGATTGTGGCCAAGTTTGATTAAACTTGGTCCAGTAGTTTCAGAGGAGAAGATTTTTGTAAATGTTAACGACGATGATGGAAGACGAAGACGATGGACAACGGACGCCAAGTGATCAGAAAAGCTCACTTGGCCTTTTAGGCCAGGTGAACTAAAAATGGCCATTAAGGCCAATAACACTTTTAGGAGTCAACTGAAAATTTTGGCCATGTTGACTAATTGTAGATCTTGCCATTCTGATTTCTTTTGCTATTATAATTTCCATCTTTCTTTAATAATTTTCAAAATAACAGCAAAAGCGCCAAAAAACTAGTAATTATTGTCATTTAAGGGCAATAACACATATAAAGAGTTGACCAACAATTTCAGGAATATTGAATTATTTGCATATCTTTTTTGCTATTTAAAGACTGTCTCCGTCTATAACATTTTCAAAATGATACACAATATCACAAATAATAGGTAAAAATCGTTATTTATGAGGGCAATTACTACTATTAGGAATCAAATGACAATTTTGGTAACATTGACTAATTTCTAGATCTTGTCTTATATTATGATAATTTTTGCTATTCAAATTTTCTATCTATCTATTATTGTTTTCAAGATAGGCAAAAACAAAATAAAAATGGTAAACAGGGTCACTAAAGGGCAATAACTCCAATAAGGAGTCGACTGACAATTATTTGAAGAGCTGTCTATTCTTGTTTTCAAGATAAAAGGCAAAAAAACGCAAACAATTGGTGACCATTTCCATTAATGGGTAATAACTTTAATCTGGAGTAGACTAACAATTTCAACCATGTTGACCTAGATGTAGATCTTGTCTTGTTGATTATTTTTTCTATTCAAAGTTTCTGTTCATCCATTATAGTTTTGAAGATATTAGGCAAGAAAGAAAAAAAGAGTGTCATATATGGGTAATAAATCAAATTAGAAGTCACCTGACAGTTTTGATGTAAACACACAGTAGGTAAATCGCAACATTTATGACAGATGCCAAGTGACAGGAAAAGTTCGTACTAGCCCTTTGCATTTTGTCTTCAACCGAGGCTACCATTTCACATAGTCAAATTATTTTTTTGAAAAATTAATGAAGAAAAACATGACAAAAATCAACAACCACTGAATTACAGACTTCTAATTTAGGACAGGCACATACAAAATATAGGGAAGTTAGAATATTAATGTTTGTCTAATAAGGTAATCATAAGAAAACTTAAATTATCCACCCATTCAAGCCGTTGAAGTACACAGTAGTTGTCACATACTTATACAGATCATTTTCTAGAATATACCGGTACATGCAGATCTAGTCATTTTTAAAAGTGGGTTCCAACCCAGGATAAAAGGGGGGTTCCAACCATATGTCCCAATTCAAAAGCATTGATCGTCCAAAAAAGGGGGGGTCTTGTCAAGAAATAGAAGTTCCAAGTGGAAAAAATATTCTGGAATATTATTTCTACTCGAATAAATATTACAGTATATGTTCCTAACGGAATAAATTGTATATAATATTTGTTCCAACAGGAACAGATATTATGACATTGTTTATAACAAAGTTTCCAGTGGAACTTCTATTAGGTGGCCCGAGAACACAGTTATTTCGTAGTGCATTTCTTTTAGACAATAAAGTCAAATTATAAAAATCGCACCTGCTCTATCTCAAAAAGATTTTTACAGTGTAGTGTACTACTATTGGGACAAATAATATTAAAATTATAGAAAAGTCTACCAGCTCAAACTCAAAATATTGACAATTCTGTGTTAAGGGGGTCTAAAATTCAGTTTGACAGCTTCAGATATACTAGTTTTTGACCTTTTTTAACTGGACCAAATCACTACTTAACATAAAGATTCAGCACCCAAATTTTGTTAACAAGTAATTTCATCCCCTTACTTAATATTTAATGCATAAAATATAAAGAAATAAATTTGGAAAGTGTATGAAAAAAATTTGCAAGTTATACACTGTTCACACTAGGGACTATATTTGTAGACAACGCAAATCTAAGGATGATAACTGTGTCCTCGGACCTAATAGTACAGAAAGACTTGACCAATTCTAATAAAACTTTGCATTACTTAAGCTTAGGGAATTATAAGATAGTTAGCCAAGTTTCATGGCCATAGGATATATATTATAGAAACTATAGCTATTTTAATATTGAAATTTGAATGTTTAATTTTGACGTTTAAATCAAATAATTTCAACTATCAAGATTTGGGCTCAAAAAATTTAAATATTGCAAAAATTTGCTTTTTAAATGCTCTTAAATATAATATATTATTAAGTATTAAAAGCAACTGAACACTCATTTGATTTATCAGATTTATTACAATTATTCAAAAGTCAAATTTATATGAGCCTGTGCCTGAAAATAGAGATTTTCGAATTAAGGGGAGCCTTACATAAACATGCATTTTTTTCAACCAATTTGAAGTTTTTGAAGTTTTTTTACCATAAATTATTCTTTCATATATATTAAATGTACTTTAAATGGAAAGAAAAGTTAGAAAAAGCATACCAAATGAGTATAAAATGGTCTTAGGCTATGTAAGACTGAACATTATTTAGAGTCAATTTAGGCCGTAGCACATATTTACATATAAAAATGCATACAGAAGCTATAAGAAATGGAAATTTGTTACTTTTTGCTCATTACTATGCTAATATGTCATGATACAAGAAGTCTAATTGCAAAAGGACTCCTGTATTCAACTTTTTTTGCAGACAGTATGGTCTGATGCACAGTTTTTTCACTTTTCAATGGAAAACTTGCATGTAGTTTTAGTCTCAACTGGCATATATTTGAACCACATACTATCCTACAGAAGAAAATAAAGGTAGTATATGAAATGGATAAGGTGCACAGATCATTGTCAAGTGCTTTTTTTACAGATTTAGTGAAATATTTATGGTGGACTACACATTTTATGTACAAAGCTCTTCACATTTCACATACATTAAACAGGCCGTTCGACCAGGGCCTAAATACAACACATTTTGCACATTTTTTTTGGTGATAATCTACTTTTCTCTTTATTCAGTGATCACAAATGGCTAATAGAATTTGAATTAATCATAGAAACACAAATATCAAAGCATAAAAAGCTGTCAGATAGAAAGTCAGCATGCCTCTTAGGCTTAAAAATGGAAACTGCTTATTTTAGCCGTATAATGTCAGAATAGGACATTTTAACAGAATTTCTTTCAAATAAAGATGTAAATCCTTTACTTTTATTGAGTTTGACAAATTGAAACCAGCAAAAACCATTCAGGGACGTTGCCAAAGTACAGAATCTACATTTCCTGAATTCATCTCTTAGGCCCGAGAACACAGTTATTTCGTAGTGCATTTCTTTTAGACAATAAAGTCAAATTAAAAAAATTGCATATGCTCTATCTCAAAAAGATTTTTACAGTGTAGTGCATTACTATTGGGACAAATAATATTAAAATTATAGAAAAGTCTACCAGCTCAAACTCAAAATATTGACATTTCTGTGTTAAGGGGGTCTAAAATTCAGTTTGACAGCTTCAGACATACTAGTTTTTGACCTTTTTTAACTGGACCAAAGCACTACTTAACATTAAGATTCAGCACCCAAATTTTTTTAACAAGTAATTTCATCCCCTTACTTAATATTTAATGCATAAAATATAAAGAAATAAATTTGGAAAGTGTATGAAAAAAATTTGCAAGTTATACACTGTTCACACTAGGGACTATATTTGTAGACAACGAAAATCTAAGGATGATAACTGTGTCCTCGGACCTAATAGTACAGAAAGACTTGACCAATTCTAATAAAACTTTGCATTACTTAAGCTTAGGGAATTATAAGATAGTTGGCCAAGTTTCATGGCCATAGGATATATCACTACAAAAGTCTAAAAGTCTGAAAAGACCAGTTTTTGTCTTAATTTGCATGAACTTTTACTCGACATTCTCCAAAAGTATGACTTGTGTCTTAATTTTTCTTGACAAATTCTCATTTATATTAAATTTGTATGAAATTTACTCGACATATTCTCGACATTCTAAATATGGTCTTAAAATTTCTTGACAAATTCTTGACATTTGAATACTGTCTTGAAATTTCTCGACATATTCTCGACATTCTTATTTTTTCTCAGTATGGCTTGACATATTCTGAACATTTTGAATCTTGTCTTAAATTTACTTGACAGTTCTGAGTTTTACAAATCATGACCAATATTCATGATATAACTTTAATCTTTATTTCTCTTTATATGATATACTGTTGTTTCAAGTTACACTTCTTTACAACAAAAATAAAAGTTGGGCATGTAAAATAATTGAAAATTTGGGTATATAAATATTTTTACAAATGCAAATATGGCTATGAAATCTAAAGTATAAAATAATTCAAATGTGGGTGTGTTGATATAAAACAATTTCAATGTGGGTTTTTAAATAATTACAAATTTTGATTCCTAAATCTTATAAATTAAATGATTCAAACTAATCATACTGTAGACATATTTCATTCTACATTCATAATATTCAATGTTGATATGGTAAATAAGTATTATACCAAAATGTGGTTTATATAAATAGCAAATTATGATGATATACAAATCATTCATTTAACAAAAGAAAAATTTGTGTAATGTCATCTGTTGGAATATATTAAGTATTACACATGGACATGATGGACAGAATGTTCCCCATAAAATTAAGGTATTCCACACCCCAGAGTACACGCAACTGTCAAATAGAAGTTATTGCTTTACCTGTAATCAGCCATACAACTTATCAGTTGACCGACCATGCCACTACAATTTAAAAAGTTTGTTGATAGATGAAAATGAAAATCATCATTTTGATGAAAAAAAATTGAATTGAAATGGATTTTCTTCATCAAAATTATGAAGTTAATTATTTAAACATAAAAACATATTGAATAATTCCCAAAGATTAAAAGAAAATTATTATCTACTCCAGGAATAATAAAAAAAAATGTATTTATAATGGGCCCCATCAATGATTTCTATAGAAATCATCGGTCTTATGAAATGGTTCTCAAACAGACATGCATAATATAGATCTAAACATATTAAGCTTTTCAGGAAGGAGTTATCACAAATATTTATTTTTGATAAAAAATTATAAAATTCAACACTCAAATTTGAATAAAAAAATGTTTTTGGGTTGTTCTAAAAAATGAATAAGGTTTTTGAATCAAGATGGGAACAAATTCTTTGACCTAAACGAAAGCCGCCCCCCCCTCTTTTTTTAGCCACACAAACCCAAAAGATGAATTGTGGGGTCCAAAAGAGATACAAAACACCTATTTTAGTAAAGCAAATTTGACTGGCAGTTTTGCGAACGGCAAAAATCTAAATGCTGTTTGTCAATACCTTCGACTTATATTCCAAGTGAAAACAATTACTTAAATGTTTAATAAAAATAAATCAAAATTAAACTACATGGGGGATTATTCAGGGTATTCCAACTTAGTTGTACCAAAAGGGTATCTTACTATACCAAATTAATCCTTGATTCTTCAAAGTTTAGTTTAGCCATAATAAAAAGGAGTATATAACAGCAATAGAATGTCATAAACAGTGCAGAATAAGTCTGTTCACATTTCAGGCGAAATTTATACTGTTGAGATAGTGTCAAGACATATTTAAGACTGTCAAGAATGTGTCGAGACATATTCAGACATTATTTAGAATGTCAAGAATATGTCGAGACATATTCAGACATTATTAAGAATGTCAAGAATATGTCAAGACAGATCGAGACAAATTTAAGACAGTCAAGAATTGGTCGAGACTAATCCAGACTCTTATCAGATGATACAGGAAGTGTCGAGAAATTTTAAGACAATGTTCATACTGTCAAGACACTTGTCAAGAAAAATCAAGAACCTTATTAGACAAATTCATACTATGTCAAGAATTTTTAAAAATTATTCAGACAAATTAAGAATGTCGAGTAAAAATTCATGCAAATTCAGACAAAAACTGGTCTTTTCAGACTTTTTGACTTTTGTAGTGTATATTATAGAAACTATAGCTATTTTAATATTGAAATTTGAATGTTTAATTTTGACGTTTAAATCAAATAATTTCAACTATCAAGATTTGGGCTCAAAAAATTTAAATATTGCATAAATTTGCTTTTAAAATGCTCTTAAATATAATATATTATTAAGTATTAAAAGCAACTGAACACTCATTTGATTTATCAGATTTATTACAATTATTCAAAAGTCAAATTTATATGAGCCTGTGCCTGAAAATAGAGATTTTCGAATTAAGGGGAGCCTTACATAAACATGCATTTTTTTCAACCAATTTGAAGTTTTTGAAGTTATTTTACCATAAATTATTCTTTCATATATATTAAATGTACTTTAAATGGAAAGAAAAGTTAGAAAAAGCTCGTTCGACCAGGGCCTAAATACAAAACATTTTGCACATTTTTTTTGGTGATAATCTACTTTTCTCTTTATTCAGTGATCACAAATGGTTAATAGAATTTGAATTAATCATAGAAACACAAATATCAAAGCATAAAAAGCTGTCAGATAGAAAGTCAGCATGCCTCTTAGGCTTAAAAATGGAAACTGTTTAAAATGCTTATTTTAGCCGTATAATGTCAGAATAGGACATTTTAACAGAATTTCTTTCAAATAAAGATGTAAATTCTTTACTTTTATTGAGTTTGACAAATTGAAACCAGCAAACCATTCAGGGACGTTGCCAAAGTACAGAATCTACTTCCTGAATTCATCTCTTAGGCCCGAGAACACAGTTATTTCGTAGTGCATTTCTTTTAGACAATAAAGTCAAATTAAAAAAATTGCATATGCTCTATCTCAAAAAGATTTTTACAGTGTAGTGCATTACTATTGGGACAAATAATATTAAAATTATAGAAAAGTCTACCAGCTCAAACTCAAAATATTGACATTTCTGTGTTAAGGGGGTCTAAAATTCAGTTTGACAGCTTCAGACATACTAGTTTTTGACCTTTTTTAACTGGACCAAAGCACTACTTAACATTAAGATTCAGCACCCAAATTTTTTTAACAAGTAATTTCATCCCCTTACTTAATATTTAATGCATATAATATAAAGAAATAAATTTGGAAAGTGTATGAAAAAAATTTGCAAGTTATACACTGTTCACACTAGAGACTATATTTGTAGACAACGAAAATCTAAGGATGATAACTGTGTCCTCGGACCTAATAGTACAGAAAGACTTGACCAATTCTAATAAAACTTTGCATTACTTAAGCTTAGGGAATTATAAGATAGTTGGCCAAGTTTCATGGCCATAGGATATATATTAAAGAAACTATAGCTATTTTAATATTGAAATTTGAATGTTTAATTTTGACGTTTAAATCAAATAATTTCAACTATCAAGATTTGGGCTCAAAAAATTTAAATATTGCAAAAATTTGCTTTTTAAATGCTCTTAAATATAATATATTATTAAGTATTAAAAGCAACTGAACACTCATTTGATTTATCAGATTTATTACAATTATTCAAAAGTCAAATTTATATGAGCCTGTGCCTGAAAATAGAGATTTTCGAATTAAGGGGAGCCTTACATAAACATGCATTTTTTTCAACCAATTTGAAGTTTTTGAAGTTTTTTTACCATAAATTATTCTTTCATATATATTAAATGTACTTTAAATGGAAAGAAAAGTTAGAAAAAGCATACCAAATGAGTATAAAATGGTCTTAGGCTATGTAAGACTGAACATTATTTAGAGTCAATTTAGGCCGTAGCACATATTTACATATAAAAATGCATACAGAAGCTATAAGAAATGGAAATTTGTTACTTTTTGCTCATTTCTATGCTAATATGTCATGATACAAGAAGTCTAGTTGCAAAAGGACTCCTGTATTCAACTTTTTTTGCAGACAGTATGGTCTGATGCACAGTTTTTTCACTTTTCAATGGAAAACTTGCATGTAGTTTTAGTCTCAACTGGCATATATTTGAACCACATACTATCCTACAGAAGAAAATAAAGGTAGTATATGAAATGGATAAGGTGCACAGATCATTGTCAAGTGCTTTTTTTACAGATTTAGTGAAATATTTATGGTGGACTACACATTTTATGTACAAAGCTCTTCACATTTCACATACATTAAACAGGCCGTTCGACCAGGGCCTAAATACAACACATTTTGCACATTTTTTTTGGTGATAATCTACTTTTCTCTTTATTCAGTGATCACAAATGGTTAATAGAATTTGAATTAATCATTGAAACACAAATATCAAAGCATAAAAAGCTGTCAGATAGAAAGTCAGCATGCCTCTTAGGCTTAAAAATGGAAACTGCTTTAAAAAGCTTATTTTAGCCGTATAATGTCAGAATAGGACACTTTAACAGAATTTCTTTCAAATAAAGATGTAAATCCTTTACTTTTATTGAGTTTGACAAATTGAAACCAGCAAACCATTCAGGGACGTTGCCAAAGTACAGAATCTACATTTCCTGAATTCATCTCTTAGGCCCGAGAACACAGTTATTTCGTAGTGCATTTCTTTTAGACAATAAAGTCAAATTAAAAAAATCGCATCTGCTCTATCTCAAAAAGATTTTTACAGTGTAGTGCATTACTATTGGGACAAATAATATTAAAATTATAGAAAAGTCTACCAGCTCAAACTCAAAATATTGACAATTCTGTGTTAAGGGGGTCTAAAATTCAGTTTGACAGCTTCAGACATACTAGTTTTTGACCTTTTTTAACTGGACCAAAGCACTACTTAACATTAAGATTCAGCACCCAAATTTTTTTAACAAGTAATTTCATCCCCTTACTTAATATTTAATGCATATAATATAAAGAAATAAATTTGGAAAGTGTATGAAAAAAATTTGCAAGTTATACACTGTTCACACTAGGGACTATATTTGTAGACAACGAAAATCTAAGGATGATAACTGTGTCCTCGGACCTAATAGTACAGAAAGACTTGACCAATTCTAATAAAACTTTGCATTACTTAAGCTTAGGGAATTATAAGATAGTTGGCCAAGTTTCATGGCCATAGGATATATATTAAAGAAACTATAGCTATTTTAATATTGAAATTTGAATGTTTAATTTTGACGTTTAAATCAAATAATTTCAACTATCAAGATTTGGGCTCAAAAAATTTAAATATTGCAAAAATTTGCTTTTTAAATGCTCTTAAATATAATATATTATTAAGTATTAAAAGCAACTGAACACTCATTTGATTTATCAGATTTATTACAATTATTCAAAAGTCAAATTTATATGAGCCTGTGCCTGAAAATAGAGATTTTCGAATTAAGGGGAGCCTTACATAAACATGCATTTTTTTCAATCAATTTGAAGTTTTTGAAGTTTTTTTACCATAAATTATTCTTTCATATATATTAAATGTACTTTAAATGGAAAGAAAAGTTAGAAAAAGCATACTAAATGAGTATAAAATGGTCTTAGGCTATGTAAGACTGAACATTATTTAGAGTCAATTTAGGCCGTAGCACATATTTACATATAAAAATGCATACAGAAGCTATAAGAAATGGAAATTTGTTACTTTTTGCTCATTTCTATGCTAATATGTCATGATACAAGAAGTCTAGTTGCAAAAGGACTCCTGTATTCAACTTTTTTTGCAGACAGTATGGTCTGATGCACAGTTTTTTCACTTTTCAATGGAAAACTTGCATGTAGTTTTAGTCTCAACTGGCATATATTTGAACCACATACTATCCTACAGAAGAAAATAAAGGTAGTATATGAAATGGATAAGGTGCACAGATCATTGTCAAGTGCTTTTTTTACAGATTTAGTGAAATATTTATGGTGGACTACACATTTTATGTACAAAGCTCTTCACATTTCACATACATTAAACAGGCCGTTCGACCAGGGCCTAAATACAACACATTTTGCACATTTTTTTTGGTGATAATCTACTTTTCTCTTTATTCAGTGATCACAAATGGTTAATAGAATTTGAATTAATCATTGAAACACAAATATCAAAGCATAAAAAGCTGTCAGATAGAAAGTCAGCATGCCTCTTAGGCTTAAAAATGGAAACTGCTTTAAAAAGCTTATTTTAGCCGTATAATGTCAGAATAGGACACTTTAACAGAATTTCTTTCAAATAAAGATGTAAATCCTTTACTTTTATTGAGTTTGACAAATTGAAACCAGCAAACCATTCAGGGACGTTGCCAAAGTACAGAATCTACATTTCCTGAATTCATCTCTTAGGCCCGAGAACACAGTTATTTCGTAGTGAATTTCTTTTAGACAATAAAGTCAAATTAAAAAAATCGCATCTGCTCTATCTCAAAAAGATTTTTACAGTGTAGTGCATTACTATTGGGACAAATAATATTAAAATTATAGAAAAGTCTACCAGCTCAAACTCAAAATATTGACAATTCTGTGTTAAGGGGGTCTAAAATTCAGTTTGACAGCTTCAGACATACTAGTTTTTGACCTTTTTTAACTGGACCAAAGCACTACTTAACATAAAGATTCAGCACCCAAATTTTTTTAAAAAGTAATTTCATCCCCTTACTTCATATTTAATGCATAAAATATAAAGAAATAAATTTGGAAAGTGTATGAAAAAAATTTGCAAGTTATACACTGTTCACACTAGGGACTATATTTGTAGACAACGAAAATCTAAGGATGATAACTGTGTCCTCGGACCTAATAGTACAGAAAGACTTGACCAATTCTAATAAAACTTTGCATTACTTAAGCTTAGGGAATTATAAGATAGTTGGCCAAGTTTCATGGCCATAGGATATATATTAAAGAAACTATAGCTATTTTAATATTGAAATTTGAATGTTTAATTTTGACGTTTAAATCAAATAATTTCAACTATCAAGATTTGGGCTCAAAAAATTTAAATATTGCAAAAATTTGCTTTTTAAATGCTCTTAAATATAATATATTATTAAGTATTAAAAGCAACTGAACACTCATTTGATTTATCAGATTTATTACAATTATTCAAAAGTCAAATTTATATGAGCCTGTGCCTGAAAATAGAGATTTTCGAATTAAGGGGAGCCTTACATAAACATGCATTTTTTTCAACCAATTTGAAGTTTTTGAAGTTTTTTTACCATAAATTATTCTTTCATATATATTAAATGTACTTTAAATGGAAAGAAAAGTTAGAAAAAGCATACCAAATGAGTATAAAATGGTCTTAGGCTATGTAAGACTGAACATTATTTAGAGTCAATTTAGGCCGTAGCACATATTTACATATAAAAATGCATACAGAAGCTATAAGAAATGGAAATTTGTTACTTTTTGCTCATTTCTATGCTAATATGTCATGATACAAGAAGTCTAGTTGCAAAAGGACTCCTGTATTCAACTTTTTTTGCAGACAGTATGGTCTGATGCACAGTTTTTTCACTTTTCAATGGAAAACTTGCATGTAGTTTTAGTCTCAACTGGCATATATTTGAACCACATACTATCCTACAGAAGAAAATAAAGGTAGTATATGAAATGGATAAGGTGCACAGATCATTGTCAAGTGCTTTTTTTACAGATTTAGTGAAATATTTATGGTGGACTACACATTTTATGTACAAAGCTCTTCACATTTCACATACATTAAACAGGCCGTTCGACCAGGGCCTAAATACAACACATTTTGCACATTTTTTTTGGTGATAATCTACTTTTCTCTTTATTCAGTGATCACAAATGGTTAATAGAATTTGAATTAATCATTGAAACACAAATATCAAAGCATAAAAAGCTGTCAGATAGAAAGTCAGCATGCCTCTTAGGCTTAAAAATGGAAACTGCTTTAAAAAGCTTATTTTAGCCGTATAATGTCAGAATAGGACACTTTAACAGAATTTCTTTCAAATAAAGATGTAAATCCTTTACTTTTATTGAGTTTGACAAATTGAAACCAGCAAACCATTCAGGGACGTTGCCAAAGTACAGAATCTACATTTCCTGAATTCATCTCTTAGGCCCGAGAACACAGTTATTTCGTAGTGAATTTCTTTTAGACAATAAAGTCAAATTAAAAAAATCGCATCTGCTCTATCTCAAAAAGATTTTTACAGTGTAGTGCATTACTATTGGGACAAATAATATTAAAATTATAGAAAAGTCTACCAGCTCAAACTCAAAATATTGACAATTCTGTGTTAAGGGGGTCTAAAATTCAGTTTGACAGCTTCAGACATACTAGTTTTTGACCTTTTTTAACTGGACCAAAGCACTACTTAACATAAAGATTCAGCACCCAAATTTTTTTAAAAAGTAATTTCATCCCCTTACTTCATATTTAATGCATAAAATATAAAGAAATAAATTTGGAAAGTGTATGAAAAAAATTTGCAAGTTATACACTGTTCACACTAGGGACTATATTTGTAGACAACGAAAATCTAAGGATGATAACTGTGTCCTCGGACCTAATAGTACAGAAAGACTTGACCAATTCTAATAAAACTTTGCATTACTTAAGCTTAGGGAATTATAAGATAGTTGGCCAAGTTTCATGGCCATAGGATATATATTAAAGAAACTATAGCTATTTTAATATTGAAATTTGAATGTTTAATTTTGACGTTTAAATCAAATAATTTCAACTATCAAGATTTGGGCTCAAAAAATTTAAATATTGCAAAAATTTGCTTTTTAAATGCTCTTAAATATAATATATTATTAAGTATTAAAAGCAACTGAACACTCATTTGATTTATCAGATTTATTACAATTATTCAAAAGTCAAATTTATATGAGCCTGTGCCTGAAAATAGAGATTTTCGAATTAAGGGGAGCCTTACATAAACATGCATTTTTTTCAACCAATTTGAAGTTTTTGAAGTTTTTTTACCATAAATTATTCTTTCATATATATTAAATGTACTTTAAATGGAAAGAAAAGTTAGAAAAAGCATACCAAATGAGTATAAAATGGTCTTAGGCTATGTAAGACTGAACATTATTTAGAGTCAATTTAGGCCGTAGCACATATTTACATATAAAAATGCATACAGAAGCTATAAGAAATGGAAATTTGTTACTTTTTGCTCATTTCTATGCTAATATGTCATGATACAAGAAGTCTAGTTGCAAAAGGACTCCTGTATTCAACTTTTTTTGCAGACAGTATGGTCTGATGCACAGTTTTTTCACTTTTCAATGGAAAACTTGCATGTAGTTTTAGTCTCAACTGGCATATATTTGAACCACATACTATCCTACAGAAGAAAATAAAGGTAGTATATGAAATGGATAAGGTGCACAGATCATTGTCAAGTGCTTTTTTTACAGATTTAGTGAAATATTTATGGTGGACTACACATTTTATGTACAAAGCTCTTCACATTTCACATACATTAAACAGGCCGTTCGACCAGGGCCTAAATACAACACATTTTGCACATTTTTTTTGGTGATAATCTACTTTTCTCTTTATTCAGTGATCACAAATGGTTAATAGAATTTGAATTAATCATTGAAACACAAATATCAAAGCATAAAAAGCTGTCAGATAGAAAGTCAGCATGCCTCTTAGGCTTAAAAATGGAAACTGCTTTAAAAAGCTTATTTTAGCCGTATAATGTCAGAATAGGACACTTTAACAGAATTTCTTTCAAATAAAGATGTAAATCCTTTACTTTTATTGAGTTTGACAAATTGAAACCAGCAAACCATTCAGGGACGTTGCCAAAGTACAGAATCTACATTTCCTGAATTCATCTCTTAGGCCCGAGAACACAGTTATTTCGTAGTGAATTTCTTTTAGACAATAAAGTCAAATTAAAAAAATCGCATCTGCTCTATCTCAAAAAGATTTTTACAGTGTAGTGCATTACTATTGGGACAAATAATATTAAAATTATAGAAAAGTCTACCAGCTCAAACTCAAAATATTGACAATTCTGTGTTAAGGGGGTCTAAAATTCAGTTTGACAGCTTCAGACATACTAGTTTTTGACCTTTTTTAACTGGACCAAAGCACTACTTAACATAAAGATTCAGCACCCAAATTTTTTTAAAAAGTAATTTCATCCCCTTACTTCATATTTAATGCATAAAATATAAAGAAATAAATTTGGAAAGTGTATGAAAAAAATTTGCAAGTTATACACTGTTCACACTAGGGACTATATTTGTAGACAACGAAAATCTAAGGATGATAACTGTGTCCTCGGACCTAATAGTACAGAAAGACTTGACCAATTCTAATAAAACTTTGCATTACTTAAGCTTAGGGAATTATAAGATAGTTGGCCAAGTTTCATGGCCATAGGATATATATTAAAGAAACTATAGCTATTTTAATATTGAAATTTGAATGTTTAATTTTGACGTTTAAATCAAATAATTTCAACTATCAAGATTTGGGCTCAAAAAATTTAAATATTGCAAAAATTTGCTTTTTAAATGCTCTTAAATATAATATATTATTAAGTATTAAAAGCAACTGAACACTCATTTGATTTATCAGATTTATTACAATTATTCAAAAGTCAAATTTATATGAGCCTGTGCCTGAAAATAGAGATTTTCGAATTAAGGGGAGCCTTACATAAACATGCATTTTTTTCAACCAATTTGAAGTTTTTGAAGTTTTTTTACCATAAATTATTCTTTCATATATATTAAATGTACTTTAAATGGAAAGAAAAGTTAGAAAAAGCATACCAAATGAGTATAAAATGGTCTTAGGCTATGTAAGACTGAACATTATTTAGAGTCAATTTAGGCCGTAGCACATATTTACATATAAAAATGCATACAGAAGCTATAAGAAATGGAAATTTGTTACTTTTTGCTCATTTCTATGCTAATATGTCATGATACAAGAAGTCTAGTTGCAAAAGGACTCCTGTATTCAACTTTTTTTGCAGACAGTATGGTCTGATGCACAGTTTTTTCACTTTTCAATGGAAAACTTGCATGTAGTTTTAGTCTCAACTGGCATATATTTGAACCACATACTATCCTACAGAAGAAAATAAAGGTAGTATATGAAATGGATAAGGTGCACAGATCATTGTCAAGTGCTTTTTTTACAGATTTAGTGAAATATTTATGGTGGACTACACATTTTATGTACAAAGCTCTTCACATTTCACATACATTAAACAGGCCGTTCGACCAGGGCCTAAATACAACACATTTTGCACATTTTTTTTGGTGATAATCTACTTTTCTCTTTATTCAGTGATCACAAATGGTTAATAGAATTTGAATTAATCATTGAAACACAAATATCAAAGCATAAAAAGCTGTCAGATAGAAAGTCAGCATGCCTCTTAGGCTTAAAAATGGAAACTGCTTTAAAAAGCTTATTTTAGCCGTATAATGTCAGAATAGGACACTTTAACAGAATTTCTTTCAAATAAAGATGTAAATCCTTTACTTTTATTGAGTTTGACAAATTGAAACCAGCAAACCATTCAGGGACGTTGCCAAAGTACAGAATCTACATTTCCTGAATTCATCTCTTAGGCCCGAGAACACAGTTATTTCGTAGTGCATTTCTTTTAGACAATAAAGTCAAATTAAAAAAATCGCATCTGCTCTATCTCAAAAAGATTTTTACAGTGTAGTGCATTACTATTGGGACAAATAATATTAAAATTATAGAAAAGTCTACCAGCTCAAACTCAAAATATTGACAATTCTGTGTTAAGGGGGTCTAAAATTCAGTTTGACAGCTTCAGACATACTAGTTTTTGACCTTTTTTAACTGGACCAAAGCACTACTTAACATTAAGATTCAGCACCCAAATTTTTTTAACAAGTAATTTCATCCCCTTACTTAATATTTAATGCATATAATATAAAGAAATAAATTTGGAAAGTGTATGAAAAAAATTTGCAAGTTATACACTGTTCACACTAGGGACTATATTTGTAGACAACGAAAATCTAAGGATGATAACTGTGTCCTCGGACCTAATAGTACAGAAAGACTTGACCAATTCTAATAAAACTTTGCATTACTTAAGCTTAGGGAATTATAAGATAGTTGGCCAAGTTTCATGGCCATAGGATATATATTAAAGAAACTATAGCTATTTTAATATTGAAATTTGAATGTTTAATTTTGACGTTTAAATCAAATAATTTCAACTATCAAGATTTGGGCTCAAAAAATTTAAATATTGCAAAAATTTGCTTTTTAAATGCTCTTAAATATAATATATTATTAAGTATTAAAAGCAACTGAACACTCATTTGATTTATCAGATTTATTACAATTATTCAAAAGTCAAATTTATATGAGCCTGTGCCTGAAAATAGAGATTTTCGAATTAAGGGGAGCCTTACATAAACATGCATTTTTTTCAATCAATTTGAAGTTTTTGAAGTTTTTTTACCATAAATTATTCTTTCATATATATTAAATGTACTTTAAATGGAAAGAAAAGTTAGAAAAAGCATACTAAATGAGTATAAAATGGTCTTAGGCTATGTAAGACTGAACATTATTTAGAGTCAATTTAGGCCGTAGCACATATTTACATATAAAAATGCATACAGAAGCTATAAGAAATGGAAATTTGTTACTTTTTGCTCATTTCTATGCTAATATGTCATGATACAAGAAGTCTAGTTGCAAAAGGACTCCTGTATTCAACTTTTTTTGCAGACAGTATGGTCTGATGCACAGTTTTTTCACTTTTCAATGGAAAACTTGCATGTAGTTTTAGTCTCAACTGGCATATATTTGAACCACATACTATCCTACAGAAGAAAATAAAGGTAGTATATGAAATGGATAAGGTGCACAGATCATTGTCAAGTGCTTTTTTTACAGATTTAGTGAAATATTTATGGTGGACTACACATTTTATGTACAAAGCTCTTCACATTTCACATACATTAAACAGGCCGTTCGACCAGGGCCTAAATACAACACATTTTGCACATTTTTTTTGGTGATAATCTACTTTTCTCTTTATTCAGTGATCACAAATGGTTAATAGAATTTGAATTAATCATGGAAACACAAATATCAAAGCATGAAAAGCTGTCAGATAGAAAGTCAGCATGCCTCTTAGGCTTAAAAATGGAAACTGCTTTAAAAAGCTTATTTTAGCCGTATAATGTCAGAATAGGACACTTTAACAGAATTTCTTTCAAATAAAGATGTAAATCCTTTACTTTTATTGAGTTTGACAAATTGAAACCAGCAAACCATTCAGGGACGTTGCCAAAGTACAGAATCTACATTTCCTGAATTCATCTCTTAGGCCCGAGAACACAGTTATTTCGTAGTGAATTTCTTTTAGACAATAAAGTCAAATTAAAAAAATCGCATCTGCTCTATCTCAAAAAGATTTTTACAGTGTAGTGCATTACTATTGGGACAAATAATATTAAAATTATAGAAAAGTCTACCAGCTCAAACTCAAAATATTGACAATTCTGTGTTAAGGGGGTCTAAAATTCAGTTTGACAGCTTCAGACATACTAGTTTTTGACCTTTTTTAACTGGACCAAAGCACTACTTAACATAAAGATTCAGCACCCAAATTTTTTTAAAAAGTAATTTCATCCCCTTACTTCATATTTAATGCATAAAATATAAAAGAAATAAATTTGGAAAGTGTATGAAAAAAATTTGCAAGTTATACACTGTTCACACTAGGGACTATATTTGTAGACAACGAAAATCTAAGGATGATAACTGTGTCCTCGGACCTAATAGTACAGAAAGACTTGACCAATTCTAATAAAACTTTGCATTACTTAAGCTTAGGGAATTATAAGATAGTTGGCCAAGTTTCATGGCCATAGGATATATATTAAAGAAACTATAGCTATTTTAATATTGAAATTTGAATGTTTAATTTTGACGTTTAAATCAAATAATTTCAACTATCAAGATTTGGGCTCAAAAAATTTAAATATTGCAAAAATTTGCTTTTTAAATGCTCTTAAATATAATATATTATTAAGTATTAAAAGCAACTGAACACTCATTTGATTTATCAGATTTATTACAATTATTCAAAAGTCAAATTTATATGAGCCTGTGCCTGAAAATAGAGATTTTCGAATTAAGGGGAGCCTTACATAAACATGCATTTTTTTCAACCAATTTGAAGTTTTTGAAGTTTTTTTACCATAAATTATTCTTTCATATATATTAAATGTACTTTAAATGGAAAGAAAAGTTAGAAAAAGCATACCAAATGAGTATAAAATGGTCTTAGGCTATGTAAGACTGAACATTATTTAGAGTCAATTTAGGCCGTAGCACATATTTACATATAAAAATGCATACAGAAGCTATAAGAAATGGAAATTTGTTACTTTTTGCTCATTTCTATGCTAATATGTCATGATACAAGAAGTCTAGTTGCAAAAGGACTCCTGTATTCAACTTTTTTTGCAGACAGTATGGTCTGATGCACAGTTTTTTCACTTTTCAATGGAAAACTTGCATGTAGTTTTAGTCTCAACTGGCATATATTTGAACCACATACTATCCTACAGAAGAAAATAAAGGTAGTATATGAAATGGATAAGGTGCACAGATCATTGTCAAGTGCTTTTTTTACAGATTTAGTGAAATATTTATGGTGGACTACACATTTTATGTACAAAGCTCTTCACATTTCACATACATTAAACAGGCCGTTCGACCAGGGCCTAAATACAACACATTTTGCACATTTTTTTTGGTGATAATCTACTTTTCTCTTTATTCAGTGATCACAAATGGTTAATAGAATTTGAATTAATCATTGAAACACAAATATCAAAGCATAAAAAGCTGTCAGATAGAAAGTCAGCATGCCTCTTAGGCTTAAAAATGGAAACTGCTTTAAAAAGCTTATTTTAGCCGTATAATGTCAGAATAGGACACTTTAACAGAATTTCTTTCAAATAAAGATGTAAATCCTTTACTTTTATTGAGTTTGACAAATTGAAACCAGCAAACCATTCAGGGACGTTGCCAAAGTACAGAATCTACATTTCCTGAATTCATCTCTTAGGCCCGAGAACACAGTTATTTCGTAGTGCATTTCTTTTAGACAATAAAGTCAAATTAAAAAAATCGCATCTGCTCTATCTCAAAAAGATTTTTACAGTGTAGTGCATTACTATTGGGACAAATAATATTAAAATTATAGAAAAGTCTACCAGCTCAAACTCAAAATATTGACAATTCTGTGTTAAGGGGGTCTAAAATTCAGTTTGACAGCTTCAGACATACTAGTTTTTGACCTTTTTTAACTGGACCAAAGCACTACTTAACATTAAGATTCAGCACCCAAATTTTTTTAACAAGTAATTTCATCCCCTTACTTAATATTTAATGCATATAATATAAAGAAATAAATTTGGAAAGTGTATGAAAAAAATTTGCAAGTTATACACTGTTCACACTAGGGACTATATTTGTAGACAACGAAAATCTAAGGATGATAACTGTGTCCTCGGACCTAATAGTACAGAAAGACTTGACCAATTCTAATAAAACTTTGCATTACTTAAGCTTAGGGAATTATAAGATAGTTGGCCAAGTTTCATGGCCATAGGATATATATTAAAGAAACTATAGCTATTTTAATATTGAAATTTGAATGTTTAATTTTGACGTTTAAATCAAATAATTTCAACTATCAAGATTTGGGCTCAAAAAATTTAAATATTGCAAAAATTTGCTTTTTAAATGCTCTTAAATATAATATATTATTAAGTATTAAAAGCAACTGAACACTCATTTGATTTATCAGATTTATTACAATTATTCAAAAGTCAAATTTATATGAGCCTGTGCCTGAAAATAGAGATTTTCGAATTAAGGGGAGCCTTACATAAACATGCATTTTTTTCAATCAATTTGAAGTTTTTGAAGTTTTTTTACCATAAATTATTCTTTCATATATATTAAATGTACTTTAAATGGAAAGAAAAGTTAGAAAAAGCATACTAAATGAGTATAAAATGGTCTTAGGCTATGTAAGACTGAACATTATTTAGAGTCAATTTAGGCCGTAGCACATATTTACATATAAAAATGCATACAGAAGCTATAAGAAATGGAAATTTGTTACTTTTTGCTCATTTCTATGCTAATATGTCATGATACAAGAAGTCTAGTTGCAAAAGGACTCCTGTATTCAACTTTTTTTGCAGACAGTATGGTCTGATGCACAGTTTTTTCACTTTTCAATGGAAAACTTGCATGTAGTTTTAGTCTCAACTGGCATATATTTGAACCACATACTATCCTACAGAAGAAAATAAAGGTAGTATATGAAATGGATAAGGTGCACAGATCATTGTCAAGTGCTTTTTTTACAGATTTAGTGAAATATTTATGGTGGACTACACATTTTATGTACAAAGCTCTTCACATTTCACATACATTAAACAGGCCGTTCGACCAGGGCCTAAATACAACACATTTTGCACATTTTTTTTGGTGATAATCTACTTTTCTCTTTATTCAGTGATCACAAATGGTTAATAGAATTTGAATTAATCATTGAAACACAAATATAAAAGCATAAAAAGCTGTCAGATAGAAAGTCAGCATGCCTCTTAGGCTTAAAAATGGAAACTGCTTTAAAAAGCTTATTTTAGCCGTATAATGTCAGAATAGGACACTTTAACAGAATTTCTTTCAAATAAAGATGTAAATCCTTTACTTTTATTGAGTTTGACAAATTGAAACCAGCAAACCATTCAGGGACGTTGCCAAAGTACAGAATCTACATTTCCTGAATTCATCTCTTAGGCCCGAGAACACAGTTATTTCGTAGTGCATTTCTTTTAGACAATAAAGTCAAATTAAAAAAATCGCATCTGCTCTATCTCAAAAAGATTTTTACAGTGTAGTGCATTACTATTGGGACAAATAATATTAAAATTATAGAAAAGTCTACCAGCTCAAACTCAAAATATTGACAATTCTGTGTTAAGGGGGTCTAAAATTCAGTTTGACAGCTTCAGACATACTAGTTTTTGACCTTTTTTAACTGGACCAAAGCACTACTTAACATTAAGATTCAGCACCCAAATTTTTTTAACAAGTAATTTCATCCCCTTACTTAATATTTAATGCATATAATATAAAGAAATAAATTTGGAAAGTGTATGAAAAAAATTTGCAAGTTATACACTGTTCACACTAGGGACTATATTTGTAGACAACGAAAATCTAAGGATGATAACTGTGTCCTCGGACCTAATAGTACAGAAAGACTTGACCAATTCTAATAAAACTTTGCATTACTTAAGCTTAGGGAATTATAAGATAGTTGGCCAAGTTTCATGGCCATAGGATATATATTAAAGAAACTATAGCTATTTTAATATTGAAATTTGAATGTTTAATTTTGACGTTTAAATCAAATAATTTCAACTATCAAGATTTGGGCTCAAAAAATTTAAATATTGCAAAAATTTGCTTTTTAAATGCTCTTAAATATAATATATTATTAAGTATTAAAAGCAACTGAACACTCATTTGATTTATCAGATTTATTACAATTATTCAAAAGTCAAATTTATATGAGCCTGTGCCTGAAAATAGAGATTTTCGAATTAAGGGGAGCCTTACATAAACATGCATTTTTTTCAATCAATTTGAAGTTTTTGAAGTTTTTTTACCATAAATTATTCTTTCATATATATTAAATGTACTTTAAATGGAAAGAAAAGTTAGAAAAAGCATACTAAATGAGTATAAAATGGTCTTAGGCTATGTAAGACTGAACATTATTTAGAGTCAATTTAGGCCGTAGCACATATTTACATATAAAAATGCATACAGAAGCTATAAGAAATGGAAATTTGTTACTTTTTGCTCATTTCTATGCTAATATGTCATGATACAAGAAGTCTAGTTGCAAAAGGACTCCTGTATTCAACTTTTTTTGCAGACAGTATGGTCTGATGCACAGTTTTTTCACTTTTCAATGGAAAACTTGCATGTAGTTTTAGTCTCAACTGGCATATATTTGAACCACATACTATCCTACAGAAGAAAATAAAGGTAGTATATGAAATGGATAAGGTGCACAGATCATTGTCAAGTGCTTTTTTTACAGATTTAGTGAAATATTTATGGTGGACTACACATTTTATGTACAAAGCTCTTCACATTTCACATACATTAAACAGGCCGTTCGACCAGGGCCTAAATACAACACATTTTGCACATTTTTTTTGGTGATAATCTACTTTTCTCTTTATTCAGTGATCACAAATGGTTAATAGAATTTGAATTAATCATGGAAACACAAATATCAAAGCATAAAAAGCTGTCAGATAGAAAGTCAGCATGCCTCTTAGGCTTAAAAATGGAAACTGCTTTAAAAAGCTTATTTTAGCCGTATAATGTCAGAATAGGACACTTTAACAGAATTTCTTTCAAATAAAGATGTAAATCCTTTACTTTTATTGAGTTTGACAAATTGAAACCAGCAAACCATTCAGGGACGTTGCCAAAGTACAGAATCTACATTTCCTGAATTCATCTCTTAGGCCCGAGAACACAGTTATTTCGTAGTGAATTTCTTTTAGACAATAAAGTCAAATTAAAAAAATCGCATCTGCTCTATCTCAAAAAGATTTTTACAGTGTAGTGCATTACTATTGGGACAAATAATATTAAAATTATAGAAAAGTCTACCAGCTCAAACTCAAAATATTGACAATTCTGTGTTAAGGGGGTCTAAAATTCAGTTTGACAGCTTCAGACATACTAGTTTTTGACCTTTTTTAACTGGACCAAAGCACTACTTAACATAAAGATTCAGCACCCAAATTTTTTTAAAAAGTAATTTCATCCCCTTACTTCATATTTAATGCATAAAATATAAAGAAATAAATTTGGAAAGTGTATGAAAAAAATTTGCAAGTTATACACTGTTCACACTAGGGACTATATTTGTAGACAACGAAAATCTAAGGATGATAACTGTGTCCTCAGACCTAATAGTACAGAAAGACTTGACCAATTCTAATAAAACTTTGCATTACTTAAGCTTAGGGAATTATAAGATAGTTGGCCAAGTTTCATGGCCATAGGATATATATTAAAGAAACTATAGCTATTTTAATATTGAAATTTGAATGTTTAATTTTGACGTTTAAATCAAATAATTTCAAATATCAAGATTTGGGCTCAAAAAATTTAAATATTGCAAAAATTTGCTTTTTAAATGCTCTTAAATATAATATATTATTAAGTATTAAAAGCAACTGAACACTCATTTGATTTATCAGATTTATTACAATTATTCAAAAGTCAAATTTATATGAGCCTGTGCCTGAAAATAGAGATTTTCGAATTAAGGGGAGCCTTACATAAACATGCATTTTTTTCAATCAATTTGAAGTTTTTGAAGTTTTTTTACCATAAATTATTCTTTCATATATATTAAATGTACTTTAAATGGAAAGAAAAGTTAGAAAAAGCATACTAAATGAGTATAAAATGGTCTTAGGCTATGTAAGACTGAACATTATTTAGAGTCAATTTAGGCCGTAGCACATATTTACATATAAAAATGCATACAGAAGCTATAAGAAATGGAAATTTGTTACTTTTTGCTCATTTCTATGCTAATATGTCATGATACAAGAAGTCTAGTTGCAAAAGGACTCCTGTATTCAACTTTTTTTGCAGACAGTATGGTCTGATGCACAGTTTTTTCACTTTTCAATGGAAAACTTGCATGTAGTTTTAGTCTCAACTGGCATATATTTGAACCACATACTATCCTACAGAAGAAAATAAAGGTAGTATATGAAATGGATAAGGTGCACAGATCATTGTCAAGTGCTTTTTTTACAGATTTAGTGAAATATTTATGGTGGACTACACATTTTATGTACAAAGCTCTTCACATTTCACATACATTAAACAGGCCGTTCGACCAGGGCCTAAATACAACACATTTTGCACATTTTTTTTGGTGATAATCTACTTTTCTCTTTATTCAGTGATCACAAATGGTTAATAGAATTTGAATTAATCATGGAAACACAAATATCAAAGCATAAAAAGCTGTCAGATAGAAAGTCAGCATGCCTCTTAGGCTTAAAAATGGAAACTGCTTTAAAAAGCTTATTTTAGCCGTATAATGTCAGAATAGGACACTTTAACAGAATTTCTTTCAAATAAAGATGTAAATCCTTTACTTTTATTGAGTTTGACAAATTGAAACCAGCAAACCATTCAGGGACGTTGCCAAAGTACAGAATCTACATTTCCTGAATTCATCTCTTAGGCCCGAGAACACAGTTATTTCGTAGTGAATTTCTTTTAGACAATAAAGTCAAATTAAAAAAATCGCATCTGCTCTATCTCAAAAAGATTTTTACAGTGTAGTGCATTACTATTGGGACAAATAATATTAAAATTATAGAAAAGTCTACCAGCTCAAACTCAAAATATTGACAATTCTGTGTTAAGGGGGTCTAAAATTCAGTTTGACAGCTTCAGACATACTAGTTTTTGACCTTTTTTAACTGGACCAAAGCACTACTTAACATAAAGATTCAGCACCCAAATTTTTTTAAAAAGTAATTTCATCCCCTTACTTCATATTTAATGCATAAAATATAAAGAAATAAATTTGGAAAGTGTATGAAAAAAATTTGCAAGTTATACACTGTTCACACTAGGGACTATATTTGTAGACAACGAAAATCTAAGGATGATAACTGTGTCCTCGGACCTAATAGTACAGAAAGACTTGACCAATTCTAATAAAACTTTGCATTACTTAAGCTTAGGGAATTATAAGATAGTTGGCCAAGTTTCATGGCCATAGGATATATATTAAAGAAACTATAGCTATTTTAATATTGAAATTTGAATGTTTAATTTTGACGTTTAAATCAAATAATTTCAACTATCAAGATTTGGGCTCAAAAAATTTAAATATTGCAAAAATTTGCTTTTTAAATGCTCTTAAATATAATATATTATTAAGTATTAAAAGCAACTGAACACTCATTTGATTTATCAGATTTATTACAATTATTCAAAAGTCAAATTTATATGAGCCTGTGCCTGAAAATAGAGATTTTCGAATTAAGGGGAGCCTTACATAAACATGCATTTTTTTCAATCAATTTGAAGTTTTTGAAGTTTTTTTACCATAAATTATTCTTTCATATATATTAAATGTACTTTAAATGGAAAGAAAAGTTAGAAAAAGCATACTAAATGAGTATAAAATGGTCTTAGGCTATGTAAGACTGAACATTATTTAGAGTCAATTTAGGCCGTAGCACATATTTACATATAAAAATGCATACAGAAGCTATAAGAAATGGAAATTTGTTACTTTTTGCTCATTTCTATGCTAATATGTCATGATACAAGAAGTCTAGTTGCAAAAGGACTCCTGTATTCAACTTTTTTTGCAGACAGTATGGTCTGATGCACAGTTTTTTCACTTTTCAATGGAAAACTTGCATGTAGTTTTAGTCTCAACTGGCATATATTTGAACCACATACTATCCTACAGAAGAAAATAAAGGTAGTATATGAAATGGATAAGGTGCACAGATCATTGTCAAGTGCTTTTTTTACAGATTTAGTGAAATATTTATGGTGGACTACACATTTTATGTACAAAGCTCTTCACATTTCACATACATTAAACAGGCCGTTCGACCAGGGCCTAAATACAACACATTTTGCACATTTTTTTTGGTGATAATCTACTTTTCTCTTTATTCAGTGATCACAAATGGTTAATAGAATTTGAATTAATCATGGAAACACAAATATCAAAGCATAAAAAGCTGTCAGATAGAAAGTCAGCATGCCTCTTAGGCTTAAAAATGGAAACTGCTTTAAAAAGCTTATTTTAGCCGTATAATGTCAGAATAGGACACTTTAACAGAATTTCTTTCAAATAAAGATGTAAATCCTTTACTTTTATTGAGTTTGACAAATTGAAACCAGCAAACCATTCAGGGACGTTGCCAAAGTACAGAATCTACATTTCCTGAATTCATCTCTTAGGCCCGAGAACACAGTTATTTCGTAGTGAATTTCTTTTAGACAATAAAGTCAAATTAAAAAAATCGCATCTGCTCTATCTCAAAAAGATTTTTACAGTGTAGTGCATTACTATTGGGACAAATAATATTAAAATTATAGAAAAGTCTACCAGCTCAAACTCAAAATATTGACAATTCTGTGTTAAGGGGGTCTAAAATTCAGTTTGACAGCTTCAGACATACTAGTTTTTGACCTTTTTTAACTGGACCAAAGCACTACTTAACATAAAGATTCAGCACCCAAATTTTTTTAAAAAGTAATTTCATCCCCTTACTTCATATTTAATGCATAAAATATAAAGAAATAAATTTGGAAAGTGTATGAAAAAAATTTGCAAGTTATACACTGTTCACACTAGGGACTATATTTGTAGACAACGAAAATCTAAGGATGATAACTGTGTCCTCGGACCTAATAGTACAGAAAGACTTGACCAATTCTAATAAAACTTTGCATTACTTAAGCTTAGGGAATTATAAGATAGTTGGCCAAGTTTCATGGCCATAGGATATATATTAAAGAAACTATAGCTATTTTAATATTGAAATTTGAATGTTTAATTTTGACGTTTAAATCAAATAATTTCAACTATCAAGATTTGGGCTCAAAAAATTTAAATATTGCAAAAATTTGCTTTTTAAATGCTCTTAAATATAATATATTATTAAGTATTAAAAGCAACTGAACACTCATTTGATTTATCAGATTTATTACAATTATTCAAAAGTCAAATTTATATGAGCCTGTGCCTGAAAATAGAGATTTTCGAATTAAGGGGAGCCTTACATAAACATGCATTTTTTTCAATCAATTTGAAGTTTTTGAAGTTTTTTTACCATAAATTATTCTTTCATATATATTAAATGTACTTTAAATGGAAAGAAAAGTTAGAAAAAGCATACTAAATGAGTATAAAATGGTCTTAGGCTATGTAAGACTGAACATTATTTAGAGTCAATTTAGGCCGTAGCACATATTTACATATAAAAATGCATACAGAAGCTATAAGAAATGGAAATTTGTTACTTTTTGCTCATTTCTATGCTAATATGTCATGATACAAGAAGTCTAGTTGCAAAAGGACTCCTGTATTCAACTTTTTTTGCAGACAGTATGGTCTGATGCACAGTTTTTTCACTTTTCAATGGAAAACTTGCATGTAGTTTTAGTCTCAACTGGCATATATTTGAACCACATACTATCCTACAGAAGAAAATAAAGGTAGTATATGAAATGGATAAGGTGCACAGATCATTGTCAAGTGCTTTTTTTACAGATTTAGTGAAATATTTATGGTGGACTACACATTTTATGTACAAAGCTCTTCACATTTCACATACATTAAACAGGCCGTTCGACCAGGGCCTAAATACAACACATTTTGCACATTTTTTTTGGTGATAATCTACTTTTCTCTTTATTCAGTGATCACAAATGGTTAATAGAATTTGAATTAATCATGGAAACACAAATATCAAAGCATAAAAAGCTGTCAGATAGAAAGTCAGCATGCCTCTTAGGCTTAAAAATGGAAACTGCTTTAAAAAGCTTATTTTAGCCGTATAATGTCAGAATAGGACACTTTAACAGAATTTCTTTCAAATAAAGATGTAAATCCTTTACTTTTATTGAGTTTGACAAATTGAAACCAGCAAACCATTCAGGGACGTTGCCAAAGTACAGAATCTACATTTCCTGAATTCATCTCTTAGGCCCGAGAACACAGTTATTTCGTAGTGAATTTCTTTTAGACAATAAAGTCAAATTAAAAAAATCGCATCTGCTCTATCTCAAAAAGATTTTTACAGTGTAGTGCATTACTATTGGGACAAATAATATTAAAATTATAGAAAAGTCTACCAGCTCAAACTCAAAATATTGACAATTCTGTGTTAAGGGGGTCTAAAATTCAGTTTGACAGCTTCAGACATACTAGTTTTTGACCTTTTTTAACTGGACCAAAGCACTACTTAACATAAAGATTCAGCACCCAAATTTTTTTAAAAAGTAATTTCATCCCCTTACTTCATATTTAATGCATAAAATATAAAGAAATAAATTTGGAAAGTGTATGAAAAAAATTTGCAAGTTATACACTGTTCACACTAGGGACTATATTTGTAGACAACGAAAATCTAAGGATGATAACTGTGTCCTCGGACCTAATAGTACAGAAAGACTTGACCAATTCTAATAAAACTTTGCATTACTTAAGCTTAGGGAATTATAAGATAGTTGGCCAAGTTTCATGGCCATAGGATATATATTAAAGAAACTATAGCTATTTTAATATTGAAATTTGAATGTTTAATTTTGACGTTTAAATCAAATAATTTCAACTATCAAGATTTGGGCTCAAAAAATTTAAATATTGCAAAAATTTGCTTTTTAAATGCTCTTAAATATAATATATTATTAAGTATTAAAAGCAACTGAACACTCATTTGATTTATCAGATTTATTACAATTATTCAAAAGTCAAATTTATATGAGCCTGTGCCTGAAAATAGAGATTTTCGAATTAAGGGGAGCCTTACATAAACATGCATTTTTTTCAATCAATTTGAAGTTTTTGAAGTTTTTTTACCATAAATTATTCTTTCATATATATTAAATGTACTTTAAATGGAAAGAAAAGTTAGAAAAAGCATACTAAATGAGTATAAAATGGTCTTAGGCTATGTAAGACTGAACATTATTTAGAGTCAATTTAGGCCGTAGCACATATTTACATATAAAAATGCATACAGAAGCTATAAGAAATGGAAATTTGTTACTTTTTGCTCATTTCTATGCTAATATGTCATGATACAAGAAGTCTAGTTGCAAAAGGACTCCTGTATTCAACTTTTTTTGCAGACAGTATGGTCTGATGCACAGTTTTTTCACTTTTCAATGGAAAACTTGCATGTAGTTTTAGTCTCAACTGGCATATATTTGAACCACATACTATCCTACAGAAGAAAATAAAGGTAGTATATGAAATGGATAAGGTGCACAGATCATTGTCAAGTGCTTTTTTTACAGATTTAGTGAAATATTTATGGTGGACTACACATTTTATGTACAAAGCTCTTCACATTTCACATACATTAAACAGGCCGTTCGACCAGGGCCTAAATACAACACATTTTGCACATTTTTTTTGGTGATAATCTACTTTTCTCTTTATTCAGTGATCACAAATGGTTAATAGAATTTGAATTAATCATGGAAACACAAATATCAAAGCATAAAAAGCTGTCAGATAGAAAGTCAGCATGCCTCTTAGGCTTAAAAATGGAAACTGCTTTAAAAAGCTTATTTTAGCCGTATAATGTCAGAATAGGACACTTTAACAGAATTTCTTTCAAATAAAGATGTAAATCCTTTACTTTTATTGAGTTTGACAAATTGAAACCAGCAAACCATTCAGGGACGTTGCCAAAGTACAGAATCTACATTTCCTGAATTCATCTCTTAGGCCCGAGAACACAGTTATTTCGTAGTGAATTTCTTTTAGACAATAAAGTCAAATTAAAAAAATCGCATCTGCTCTATCTCAAAAAGATTTTTACAGTGTAGTGCATTACTATTGGGACAAATAATATTAAAATTATAGAAAAGTCTACCAGCTCAAACTCAAAATATTGACAATTCTGTGTTAAGGGGGTCTAAAATTCAGTTTGACAGCTTCAGACATACTAGTTTTTGACCTTTTTTAACTGGACCAAAGCACTACTTAACATAAAGATTCAGCACCCAAATTTTTTTAAAAAGTAATTTCATCCCCTTACTTCATATTTAATGCATAAAATATAAAGAAATAAATTTGGAAAGTGTATGAAAAAAATTTGCAAGTTATACACTGTTCACACTAGGGACTATATTTGTAGACAACGAAAATCTAAGGATGATAACTGTGTCCTCGGACCTAATAGTACAGAAAGACTTGACCAATTCTAATAAAACTTTGCATTACTTAAGCTTAGGGAATTATAAGATAGTTGGCCAAGTTTCATGGCCATAGGATATATATTAAAGAAACTATAGCTATTTTAATATTGAAATTTGAATGTTTAATTTTGACGTTTAAATCAAATAATTTCAACTATCAAGATTTGGGCTCAAAAAATTTAAATATTGCAAAAATTTGCTTTTTAAATGCTCTTAAATATAATATATTATTAAGTATTAAAAGCAACTGAACACTCATTTGATTTATCAGATTTATTACAATTATTCAAAAGTCAAATTTATATGAGCCTGTGCCTGAAAATAGAGATTTTCGAATTAAGGGGAGCCTTACATAAACATGCATTTTTTTCAATCAATTTGAAGTTTTTGAAGTTTTTTTACCATAAATTATTCTTTCATATATATTAAATGTACTTTAAATGGAAAGAAAAGTTAGAAAAAGCATACTAAATGAGTATAAAATGGTCTTAGGCTATGTAAGACTGAACATTATTTAGAGTCAATTTAGGCCGTAGCACATATTTACATATAAAAATGCATACAGAAGCTATAAGAAATGGAAATTTGTTACTTTTTGCTCATTTCTATGCTAATATGTCATGATACAAGAAGTCTAGTTGCAAAAGGACTCCTGTATTCAACTTTTTTTGCAGACAGTATGGTCTGATGCACAGTTTTTTCACTTTTCAATGGAAAACTTGCATGTAGTTTTAGTCTCAACTGGCATATATTTGAACCACATACTATCCTACAGAAGAAAATAAAGGTAGTATATGAAATGGATAAGGTGCACAGATCATTGTCAAGTGCTTTTTTTACAGATTTAGTGAAATATTTATGGTGGACTACACATTTTATGTACAAAGCTCTTCACATTTCACATACATTAAACAGGCCGTTCGACCAGGGCCTAAATACAACACATTTTGCACATTTTTTTTGGTGATAATCTACTTTTCTCTTTATTCAGTGATCACAAATGGTTAATAGAATTTGAATTAATCATGGAAACACAAATATCAAAGCATAAAAAGCTGTCAGATAGAAAGTCAGCATGCCTCTTAGGCTTAAAAATGGAAACTGCTTTAAAAAGCTTATTTTAGCCGTATAATGTCAGAATAGGACACTTTAACAGAATTTCTTTCAAATAAAGATGTAAATCCTTTACTTTTATTGAGTTTGACAAATTGAAACCAGCAAACCATTCAGGGACGTTGCCAAAGTACAGAATCTACATTTCCTGAATTCATCTCTTAGGCCCGAGAACACAGTTATTTCGTAGTGAATTTCTTTTAGACAATAAAGTCAAATTAAAAAAATCGCATCTGCTCTATCTCAAAAAGATTTTTACAGTGTAGTGCATTACTATTGGGACAAATAATATTAAAATTATAGAAAAGTCTACCAGCTCAAACTCAAAATATTGACAATTCTGTGTTAAGGGGGTCTAAAATTCAGTTTGACAGCTTCAGACATACTAGTTTTTGACCTTTTTTAACTGGACCAAAGCACTACTTAACATAAAGATTCAGCACCCAAATTTTTTTAAAAAGTAATTTCATCCCCTTACTTCATATTTAATGCATAAAATATAAAGAAATAAATTTGGAAAGTGTATGAAAAAAATTTGCAAGTTATACACTGTTCACACTAGGGACTATATTTGTAGACAACGAAAATCTAAGGACCATAACTGTGTCCTTGGACCAGGTGGAACAAATATACGTTGACATTCCAACCCCAGAACCCCCCCCCCCCCCTTCTGGATCCACCATTGACATGAAATATTTGCTATTGGACTTAAGCAAGCAACAATCTATCAACCTCTGTCCCTTCAGTTTATAATAACATGGTATTCAAGATCGACTTCATTCACCTTCAAAAAAATGAAAGGGACACTTTATAAATTTTATGGGTCCAAGCTTAAGGTGTTTATTTGGGTTAACCTTTATCAGGCACACTTAAAGCCAGTTTTATCTGTACTAGACATGAGAGGAGCTATATATGACCAAAACGGACCAGAAAATACTAGCCAAATCCATGTAAGGTAAACTTTGCCATATGGAGTTGAAACCATAGTTTCTTAATAATTTCTTAATTTATAGACAGTCAATTTAAATAAGGTATGTTATAAATCATGTCAGTTCTGACTCCAGACCTGATGATACTCTATGGGACTTATAATCTTCCAGCAGTGGTATCTACCTAGTGCTATAAAAATAAAAATAACTTTATCATAAATTTGTTTATGCCTCTGCAGTGCTTTTCTAGATTTACCATAAAATATTTTATACTTTCTTTTCCTGGTATGTAACAGAGTCTATCAGTTAATGCTGAAGGTCAGTACAGTCAATCCTTTTAATTATGGTCACCCTCAGGACCATAGAAAACTGACCTTATAAGAGATATGACCTTCGTATTGAGGTTCAAAATTCATAGATATTACTACAGGGAGACATGGAGATGGTTACCTGCCAAGACAGGTTTTCGCTTAATAGAGGTGACATTTATAGCAGGTTTCACTGTAATTTAAATCAATTATTTCAACATTGTATGCAAATAAAATTGACTGAAATAATAATGTACAAATGTTGAGTTAAATTGCCAATTATTCAAATTGAAAAAATTAATTCAAATGATTACACATCTCTGAAGCAGTTCACTCATTTAAGGGTTTACAATTAAAGACATACCGGTATTATGTATTTAATAATAAACAAGAATGTGTCCATAGTACATGGATGCCCCACTCGCACTATCATTTTCTATGTTCAGTGGACAGTGAAATTGGGGTAAAAACTCTAATTTGGCATTAAAATTAAAAGATCATATCATAGGGAACATGTGTACTAAGTTTCAAGTTGATTGGACTTCAACTTCATCAAAAACTACCTTGACCAAAAACTTTAACCTGAAGCGGGACAGACGGACAAACGAACGAACGGATGCACAGACCGAAAAACATAATGCCCCTAGGTAGTGCATAAAAAAACAATCTATTATGCTGTAATACATTTATTTCTAATTGATTCTGAAAATAAATGATGTAAATCATACTTTGTAGATTGTACCTTGCATACATTATGAATTTTAACATAAATAAACAATATCACATATTTAACACAAAATCTCATGGTGTATAAAGTGTATGAGATATATATATATACTATATAAATTTATTTTTTTCGATAGTAAACATTAAGACTTGGGAAAATACGATCTTTTTTGGCTTCATCTTTATCAAAATTTTAAATCTGATTTTTCACTCTGACATATAATTTAACAAAAAAGGTCAATATTTATGAAAATAAATTTTGTTCCTGTAGTTTTTCATTTTTAGATTTTATGTTACAATGAAGTTCTAATGCAAAGGGATTACAATATTAATGTACCGTGTATTCATTTATTTTCGAGGCTACCAATTTTTGTGGATAAAGAAAAAATTGTATTTTGTGGATATTTGATTTCATGGTTTTGCTAAAGTCTGCATATAAGCCTATAGAAAATTTGTATTGTGTTGAACATTTAATTTCATGGTTCACCTTCATGCACAAAATCCAAGAAAACTGGAATCCTACAAATAATATTGAACTTTGCAGGATTGTTTTACAATCATTTCACCACAATTATTTTTGTCAACAAGGCATCAGGTATTATAAAAATCCATCTTTTATTGTACACAACATGAATTTAAACAAATCACTGAATACTTTTTTGAAGTTAGTACATGTATTAATTTTAATGGGGACATTAAACTTTAATACTTAAAAAGGGAAAAGGTTGACAAATGAAAACCAAAAAACAATCTCATTATCCCTAGGCCTTTGCTTATAGGAGGGCTGTAATGGGGGTACCTTCATGAGGAATAACAGTAAAAAATCTTGCCAAATGGAGTTAGGTCATTTTTGGTGCATGACAATAAAATGTACATTTTCTTTATGGTGATAAAAAATTCAACTGATTTTGACGAATTAAGAAAAAAATTTTCCAAAAAAAAACGTAACAGATAATTATTTGAGACCTCTGACGAACCACAATAAGGATATTTTGACGAATCACGATAAAATGTTAACCAATTTAAAGCTAGCAGTAGCCAAAAATGACAATTTGACGCCTGACGGTAAAGGGTATTCCTACCCACTTGTAGGACCAGATGAATGCATAGTTTTTCTTAAATCCCAGTTGGTGGGTTGGTTTTTTAATTAGATTTTTATTGCCTGGATGTGGATTGCAAAATGGATGCTTAAATCACATGGGGTCTCAACACACAGACCTGCAGCTGGAAAACATCCACCATTCATATGAAGTTTTGTAAATATCTTGACCCATATATATATTCAATTTAGACATATTTATATATATATTTCTCTAATTCTTCGTCAATTTATCCCTTTCTGCACCCATTGTATAAAAAAAATTTAATCAACGTGTGGTTCGTTTGATCTCAGTTCCTCATTGGTTAAAATCCGATTATGACGTCGAATTTTCTTGCTTTTCTCTGAATTTCCTATTGTGACGGCATGAAAAAAGGCCACCATGCCTGATGACATCACATAGAAAGAACACATCTTTTTGCAGATCTTTCGAAAAGAAGGAATAAATTTGCCTGCGTATTGTTTGAAAATCATTAGAGAAACAGATTCCACCACCAAATCTCGTGTAATACGATATTTATCCACTCTCGGCAGTTAAATTTTAAATATTTAAAACGCTCGGCGAGCCTCGCGAGCCTCGCGTTTTAGATTTGAAAATTTAACTATCTCGAGTGGATAAATATCGTATCACACTCGATGCAGTGGTAGATTCTATATATATATATATATGTATATATTTCAATGTAAAGTCATAACCCATTCATATATTTCACAATTATCACATATAAACAATCTATGACAACTAATAAGGACTTAAAAGCATTATTTCACTTATGTTATTAAAAGTTTCATTAATCACATGCAATCATACATATAAAGTTTTTAGCAGAGTATACATAGACATCTAACCGGAAGATTAAAATTAATGACCCATTGATATATTCCCATAGTAAAATAAAACCCCATTGATATACATGTATTTGACATATCAAAAAAGTGACCCATTCTAGAGACAGGTTGGTGTATACCTCCTTATAGGAAGATAGCAAGGACCTTTATAAAATAATAAAAGAAAAATCTGTCCATGTCTATATTGATGTTCCAGCCCAAAACAGGTGTGCGACGTCTATAAATATAACACAAGAAATTTGTATACTGTGAACTGGGAAATTTTTGTGAAGGGTTTATTTACAGATGTAAAAATCATGGAAATATCCTTTCATGCAATTTTGATCTTTTAGAAAAATTTCATTCAAAGACAAGAAAAAAGGTTGAAATGAGTATCCTTAAATATTGATTAATTAATAAAATTTAGGTCCAGTTCTTTCTTAATAGAGCCTTGTCTAGGAGCTTATGTCCTACAGGGCTTTTAACCGGGGTAAAAACTAAAATTTTTACAGATATAACCAGATTAGTTCTTTCTAAAATTAACTCTATTTGTCCTATGTTAGTGTTAAAATGCAAAACAATGTTGGTAAATTTTTTAAGATGCCATTAAATATAAGGCAATGGTAATGACTTATTCAAGTTCAGTGTATTTTCAACATTGGAATTTACTTATGTAACATGTGGTGAAAATAACATGTGATGTTATATTAAATACAAAATATGAAACATAACCCAAAAATTTGTAAAGGGTTCTGCAGAACCCTGAGTCTGGCTTGCAATTGATGCTGTCAGTGTAACAGTGCATTGTTGACTGTAAAAAGTGAGATCAGTTATCAGTAAAATACAGAATTTAAAAAAAAACTTTTTGTTTAAATGCAATTTCTTGATCTTGGAGATTAGCTTTAATATGTCCAAGTTTCATAATAATCTATGACCCATGTTACCAAGGGGAAACAATTTTTTGGATTAAAGCTTGTACTTTCTCAATAAATGTATAACTTCTAAATGGTTAATATCCAATCTTTTTATCCTATAAAGAAACAACTTCAGTATGAAATTTCAACCATACTTTACTTAAAGCCAATAGAATGGCAACCTTTGGTAGTTTACAACTCATCCTAAGACTTTGAAGACTTGGTTGCGTACAGAACATTTCTAGAAATTTTATAACTGTGTTGTACTATACATTATCTATTCAAAAGATAAACTTTATCAAATTAGTTTTCTTTTCAATTCAGTTGCTAACATCCTTAATGAAAAAAAAAAAAACTCAAAATGAGCTTAAGGAAGTAGTGCCAATTTCCCCTGAAGTTATTTCACAACTCTTTCATGCGACTCTGACAACCTTTATAGTCATTCTTGGCCTTGTTTGAAGATACAATACAGTTAAACATTCTCCAATCAAGTCTTGCTTAAGTAGAACAATACTAGATTATTTTTGTGAACACCATTTTTTACATTTTATACTATTTATAACACATTAAATTTACAGTATGTTTGCATAATATGTGTGAACTTGAAATAACATGACTAGTATGCCCAACAACTTTGAAAGTTATCACTGACATTATGTATGGTGAGATAACTAAAAACACTAATTATTTGCTGTCCATAAATAATATCACTGGTCACTGTGGTCAGTCCTATCACTGGACATTGTTTTCATTTATCAGACTTTCTGTTTGTTCTCTGTCCACTTCTCTGTATCTGTAATTTAAATATTTCTATGCATGAAATTGATAAATTACATATAAATAAAAGAGCATTGTTTCAAATGATATGTTGCACATATTTTATCTGTCCAAGGGCAATAACTCAAAACAATCTGTACATGTGAGAGCACTTACAAGACTGATAAGACGGACCCAGGGATGCCAAGTATTTCTATGTCCTCCACTGGACAATAACAGGGATGACCCCAGGCTACTAAATCCTTGAATTTGTAGCACACTCTTGACTTTCTCAGCAAAAACTTTAAATTTTGCGGTTAAATGAGATAAGTTTGGAAAATATTTCTTTGTCAGTATAATTTTGAAAGACTATAATTAGGTTTCCATTTTTTTTGTCATTAAATTACATGCATATTTATACACACATATATATGTATACAAGAGTATTGCAAAAGGTAGGAAATTTAGAAATTTTAGCTCCACCCTTGAAAACTTTCTGTGGTGATCCCTAAATAAACTAGTTTAACCCTGTCACATGGTCGTGTGTCTTTGGGTTGCTGTATCATTTACATATACCCCCTTACTCCTTGTATACATATTTGAGTATATACTATCTAAATTGTCACTGATGATAATTCAACAAAAATTTACGTGAAGAACTACTTTACAAAAACAACATATGGTTCAAGTATTGTAAAAATATATTTTCTAAAGTCACTAAAAAAAATGTCATAGCATCTTATCATATCCATATAATTAAGAAAGAAAGGAGTTATGGGGCATATGTCAATGATACAGCAACTAAACATAAGATATTTTTTTGATCTGGTTGTCCAGGATAAAATTCAAATTTCTCCAAAGGTGCCAATTCTCATGCAGCGGTTATGTTTCCATAAATTTTCAATCAAATAAAAGGAACGAAATTATCATTTATATGAATATTTTGTACAGATCACTTTTATTGAAATGAATGGCACATTTACCATTTGATGCACAAAGTCAACAACTGCGCCAAAAGTTTACAGGTTGAAATCTTGAATATAACAACTTCCAAAATATCCATATTTACAGTAGACTATACTGTATTTCAATTATCTTCTTACCTTGATAGAATTATTTTCCTACAGATACAGTGTAGAATTTTTTTACAGCCTATTAACACAGGGTCCCAGTTCTTACCTTGGTAGAATTCTTTTCCTACAGACACAGTGTAGAATTTTTTTACAGCCTATTAACACAGGGTCCCAGTTCTTACCTTGGTAGAATTCTTTTCCTACAGATACAGTGTAGAACTTTTTTACAGCCTATTAACACAGGATCCCAGTTCTCGTAATGGGTAAGTAAACTAACAGCAAAGAATGCAATAAAAACTGGTAAAGTTCCAACATAAAATAACCAAGTGTATGGAATCTGAAATGAAATTAAAAAATGTATTACAAAAATTTAAAAGACAAGATATATTAAGTCCACTTTTAGCTGCCTGAATTGGAAATTCATAAATTATTATAAATCAGCCAAATTACATGCTTTAAATATTCACAAGACCTTAGACCATCATTCATCAGTATATATAATTTTATATTTTGTCTTACATATTAACATTAAGGCTTCTAAAGCTATCCTTGCATTTTGTGCGAAACTACAAAAACTGCCAAAATAGCCTCATTTTGACAACTTGTCATTTATATTTAGAAATGAGCAACTGTTACAGCTTTACCCAAAAAGATATTTTGCTACAAGATGTATTTTACATGTACATACATTTAGATGCAAATGTGTGTACAATAGTTTTTGGGGTAACGCTGATGCTCATATCTATTCTGACAATAAACAATGGGTAAAATGGCCATTTTAGGTCAAATATGTCAATTTCAACATGTTTGAGACATCAAAGCGACAGCATAAGTAACCTTTCTGCACTAAAGAGTCTAGATTATATCCGATTGTGTTCATTTATCAGTAAAATAAAAATATGACTCTAAAGGCTTCAATAGTTTTACCATTTTTGCAATTTCAGGGGCCAAATAATGGCGCTTATCATATCTCCTCCTTTAAACCTTATAAAATTGTAAATTGAAGGCAAATTAGGAATCTCTATTTTTAATTTTGATCAAACAAGAACTACTTATCTCCCTTTGCTAGCACAAAACTATCTGCAACATTTTCAGTTTCTTTCTCAACACGACCTTTTTGCTACTTTCTGGATTTTTATATTACACTAATTATAACTTTTTTGAGGTACAATTTCTTTCCTCTGTACAATTTTCTTTCAACAAAAAATAAGATGCTACATTTTTGGGCGTGTTTGGATCTGCTTACTTACCAAAAAATAAGAACTGTATATACTATTACTAATTACAATTTTTTAACTTTATCAGGGATCACCATGACCTATAATGGCATGGTGTATCGCCACACTTGAATTTCCCTCCACCACCTTCCATTTTCATGTGCCATGCTTAATTTGATGTCCACAAGGCTTCAAAAATAGATTGTACTATAATACCAGATACCTTTAACCCAATCAAAAAAAAATTATCAACCTATGTTAATCAACAGTCACAACAGGTGTCATAACTTTTGTTACAGGTAATCTGGTTATCAGCTAATGGGTCATTAATGATCACCAAAATTAGTATTCATACAAATAGCAAATGTCATTCCAAGTAAAATATCAACTTTATGTCCAAGGTGGGATGCGACCGAACGTGACACATCCTCTTAAAATTGATGACATCTCTCCCCCCTTAATTTCATTCTGTGGTGAATCCTGTAATAGAAGAAAGGCTTCCAGAAAATTTAAATATTAACGTTGCCTTGATGATGTATTTTGACTGTGACATAATAAATGTGATGTCATATCAGAGATTATCCAATTTTTTTGCAAACTTAGGCTTTTTTCAGGAGCATTTTGACTGAATTGACATGGAGCACAAGCATTGCTCAAATTCCGAGTGAGCTGCAGAAAAGATCAAAATTCGTTATTTTCATCAAATTCATTTACAGCCTTAATTTTATTTTACCAATAACAAAAGTTGAATTAAATGTAAACTTACTCCTTTAAAAATAACATCAGCTAACATAGTAAGTGGTATAGTGAGACTCAGTGATAAAGTGGCTATGAGTGATGACGTAAGAAAACATCCCCTGGAAAAATTATAAATGTTCATTACATAAAAACACCTAATAACACAATATAACATTCTTATGCCAGTTTACTGCAATTTTATTTTTGGCTTTTTTTTGAAGTTACAGAATTAATATACGGAATAAAAAATATTTTACACATTCTATAACAGCAAAACATATAAAAAATAAGAAACTGAAACAGAATAAATAGAAATATTAGACGAAAATCGTAAAAATAATACACAAAATGAAAATTTCACACATATATATATAGTTCCTTGTACTCCAAAGACTTAACAAAATTTTTTTGGACATTAATTCAAATTTGATAAGTTCCAATATTTTGCCTTATAACACAGATTCAGCAGGCTGAGTTCAAGTGACAATTATTAATGCTGCATATTGAACAATCAGCACCAATATTTACCAACATGTATTTATCAGGATGAGATGTACACTTTAAGCTATATTTTGTTTCGTTAACAATGAAAATAAATCCCTTGCATTAAATATTATGCATAATTATTTTTCTCAAAACCTTACCACAGCCATAAAAATTCTGACACAACAGTTCCTATTAATCCATTTATACATATGAAGAGCCATTGCTTTCCATTAGGCCATTGGAATGTTTCTTCTTTACTATAGTGAGTTATGAAAAAGCCTGGCCATATAAATATCACACAGAAAAATCCTACAAAACCTGCAAAACAAATAATAGTGTGTAATGAATGAATATCACACAGAAAAATCCTACAAAACCTGCAAAACAAATAATAGGTTGATTGTTATATTGGTCTTCTTTTACTTTAGGGGTCCCAACCCATATAGAGCTATACACAACTATCCTTAACCCTAAACCTGACCCTAACCCTTACCTTAACCTAACACTAGCTCTAACCCTAAAACCTAACCCTAACCTAGAACATCTCCTTACCTAACCATAACCATGAATGAACCCGAACTCTAAAAGTATAGGGACCCTTAAAGTAAAAGAAGGCCGTTATATTTACTTCTCTAAATCTTAGATAATTTATACTTTCCCTGACCACTTGATTATTGTTATATACATTGGATTCATTATTATTCATGGGATACCAATTTTGGTGGATTTAATCGGTTAAGGCGAAGTGTACGTAATTAACTACTCCACAGAATTTTTTTTTATTTTCCATGTGGATTCTGCTTGTAAAAATACATCAGACAATAAAATAAAAAAAAGGGGTAACCGTTTTCGTTTTTCAGATACAAGCTGTTGAAATTAACAGCATGATACGCCAAAAATACAAAGGATATATAGGGAAAATCATAAAAATCGGCAGATATTTTTACTTTATCAAGATTTTCTAATTCGTTGGTCCACAGAATTTTTTTAAAAATCGATATGCGATTCAAAAATGAACTACGAACCCATTGGTGCAAAGAAAGTCCTTAGCAACCGTGCTAGTTTACAAGCTATATCCTGTGGAAGTTTGATTTTTAGCGGAAAGAATAAAAAATATTCGGCGACGTTATTATTGTCTACTGTAACGTCATCACAATTTCTACTAGATATAACTCTATAACGCTATTATACCGTACAGTGTCGAAACAAAATCGTGAGTGTGTATAAAATTGAGAATGGAAATGGGGAATATGTCAAAGAGACAACAACCCGACCAAAGAGCAGACAATAACCCGACCAAAGAGCAGACAACAGCCGAAGGCCACCAATGGGTCTTCAACGCAATGAGAAAATCCCGCACCCGGAGGTGGTCCTCAGCTGGCCCCTAAATAAAATTGTGTACTAGTTCAGTGAAAATGGACGTCACACTAAACTCCAAAACATATAAATGAACTAAAATTAAAAAAATATACAAGACTAACAAAGGCCAGAGGCTCCTGACTTGGGACAGGCGCAAAAATGCGGCGGGGTTAAACATGTTTTGTGAGATCTCAACCCTCCCCCTATACCTCTAGCCAATGTAGAATAAAGAAACACATAGCAATACGCACAGTATAACTCAGTTTAAAAGAAGCCCGAGTCCGATGTCAGAATAGGTAACAAAAGAAACTAAACAAAAAGACAATGATACATAAATTAACAAAGGACTACTAGCAGTTATTGACATGCCAGCTCCAGACCTCAATTAAACTGATTGAAAGATTATGTCTTCATCATATGAAAATCAAGTACAATTCCTCCCGTTAGGGGTTTAGTATCATACAATCATAAAATATATGAGAAGAACATAACCCGTATCATGCCAACAACTGGTTTTAGAATAATAGTGTTTATTTCCGATGCAAAGACCCTATGAGTGAATCAATATTAATACCAAAATATGCAATCCTTAATTACCTGACAACAGTATCGTAACTATATCCTTTCCGAATAAGTCTGTTTAAAGTTTTGGTTAGCTCTCGAGGTGAATGCCGACATTTTTGTGCTTTGTAAAGAATATTACCAAAAAATATTGGATGTGAAATACCTGAACGTATAAGATTTCTACATGTTGATTTATATTTACGAATTATTTATAACCCATTTTCCTAATTATTGCAAATGCTCAAGCGTAATCAATTGATAAGGAAATAAACTGAGTATTTTTTAAGGATAATTCTGCTGCCAAAAAAAAAGCAAATTGGCAAATAAATATACTGCAAGTGAAAGAAAGTTACTGTATAGACTTTAACTCCATCTTTTCTTAATTAGACAGGGTTCCACATCTTTTTTGAAATGCTTGTATTTATAGCTGACTATGGGCTTTGATCATTGTTGAAGGCCGTACGGTGACCTATAGTTGTTAATTTCTGTGTCATTTGGACTCTCGTGGAGAGTTGTCTCATTGGCAATCATACCACATCTTCTTATTTTTATATTGTATTGTTCTAATAATTATGAATCAAATATCAAGTTTGAAATTGTCCCGGTTAACACAGCGTTGACAGAATGATTCTATACGTATTTTAATAATCGGTTATAATATTGGGATCGCGTATACACGTCTTTTTTTAAATCTTATTTCTGCATGTTTGTATTTAAAAAAAGTGTATATAATTTGCTGCATCTTTTCATCCTCACCATTTCCGGCGATATTCGAGGTATTGCGCACAAAACCCATTTTATTTGTCAAGTTCACACACGTGCACGTGACACAACTCTGCAATTTTATTTTAAAAATTTCCTGTCTCGATCGCTTTCCCTTTTCTTTAACTACACGACAAAGCATAATATAATGTTTGCTGGAGATTTTAAGTAAAAAAGGAAATAATTTCTTGTACCATTATTTGTTGAATATCCACATGCACGACTCCCAAAAAATAAGAAAACTGCATCTGCATATTATCTTGAGAATTTTTATGGCTGTAATAAGGTCAAAAGAAGAACCCGCATATGAATTTTAGCAAAGTAAAACAGATCGGAGTTTTTGATATAACTTGTCCCTGTATATAATGCAAATGAATTGCAGTTTTGTTAATATAATATGAAAATAAGGAGATGTGGTATGATAACAAATGAGACAACTATCTGCCACAGTTTAAGGTAGATCGGGTGTCTTTTTCTGAGCGTCCGTTCTGATCATGTTGCAAAAATACTTTCTTGTTTTAAAAATATTTTACCAAGTATCATTTAATATACAACAAAATACCTAAAACTTGAAATTTAAAGATTGAACTATCAAAAAATTAAGTGTCGTAAAGAATATTTAAAATTTTTGGGGATTTTTTCAAGAAAATAAGGCCCGTGACCCCCTATTTTTATTTGATATTTCGGAGTTATTAATGAAAAGCCAATTCTATCGTTTAATGTTTCCGCAATAAGGAAAACTTAAGTTTCCCCTATATTAACAATATAAAATAACCCAAATTTCGTTAATTTCAATGTGTTATTACGAAAAAACAAAGTCCGTGATCCCCAGTTTTTATATTGAAATTTGAAATTACATTGACCCAGAAGTCTTTTACAGAAGTTTAAGAAAAAGTTATCGTCCAACATTTAGACACCCCAGCTACCTTAAATGATGTAGATGTAAGCAATTATTATAGGCAACCATACGGCCTTCAACAATGAGAAAAATCCATATCGTATAGTCGGTTATAAAAAGCCCCGACATTGTAGACCTTATTTTCTTCACCCCTACCCCTTCTTCCCCTACCTTATACTACTGCTGAATGATACACAAAAGCACAACAAAAGAAAACATATTTCGCTATCCCTTCGAAATTGGAATTTGATAAAGAAAAAATAACACGTTCTATTTTTATCATACATGTGTAGTTTCAGTTTCAACCATGGTTCTAAATTTAGATTTTACTTTCCCCAAAAATTGCGGACGGAATAGAAGACACCTGTTTATTTTCTGCACCTTGAAAACTGAGATTTGGATAACAAATTTTACTTATTCTGAGATAAATGTAATAGTGCCCAATTCTTAGTTTCTGAGTGTGTAATGTTTTGTGGACGGAATCTGATGTTTTTTTTTTTTTGCTGTTGGCTTTTTCTTCGCCTTCGGCTTATAAATGTTCATTATGTTGTACTAGTTGTCGATTACCCCTTAGTATCTTTTATACTTTTTACATAAATAATAAAATATAAAACATCATAAAATTTTCAATTGCATAAAAACGGACATGCCAACGTCTTTCTTGTTCAACACACAAATTCACATGCAATATAATTATTCGTTACCTACAATTTTACGCTACACTGTGAATTTCATTCAAAACTATGGTTTTTCAAAAAATATTGTGGGGTCAATTCTGGTTTGATTTTAATGAATTTGATACGAATAGAAGCAGAATTGTCACTGGTTTATTTGTTTATTTGGTTATACTTTTGTTGTTTATGCGTGTTTACCTTCTGTTGAAAAAAACACGAGTCGTATTGTGTACCTGCTCCTGCGTGTCTAAAACAAAAACAGTGGTAATAAAGTCAGACTAACTCACAATAGGATACTCAGATTTCTGATTGGAGTCATTCTAATAATTTCTTTGAAGTTTTGAGATAGCACATGAATACTTGTTTGGATTCATGATAGACCGCACGAAGTAATTTTTCTTTCATGTGCCCATTTTTCCTTTCTTGGAGTAGGTGAGATAACCCGCGTAACTAACGACGCACGTTTTTTATCCTAAATTCCGCTAGAGGCGTGCAATTACGTACACTTCGCCTTAAGGTGAACCACAAATTTACATTTGTTCAATCAGAACCAATGTTATACATTATGTATATGCAGACTTTGGAAAAACCATGAAATCACAAATTTTTACTGGCTTGAGTGGAAAATATTGTTTCACCAACCATGCAAGGGTTAAATCTATATTTTTATAGTCCAGAAATTTATTACTACTTTCAATATTCTGTGTGTTATTGTGTACAATTCATTAATTATTCTCTAACATCAGGAACAAGTTGCCATTTATAATATCATTATTTTGGAGCACCAGAGTTCAACTCCCTTCCTTTTTGGTGAGTTTATTATATCATATAAAGAGGCTATAAACACTATTCCCCTTAATTTTTTCTTAAATAGCCCTCATGAAATGCTAACTTACCAAAAAACATAGGAATATCTAGTTTATCTTCATGGTCAACATTTCTACGAAGAGAAACTAGATAAAAAGCATAGAGCATTGAACCAAAGACAGCCCATAGAGCTCCTGCTGGTACTCCTTTCTCCAAATTTACATCAGCCAGGCTTACCATCACAATACCACCAATACTGAAATAAACCAGTTCAATAATAAACCAAATAAAGGCATTATCTCCCTTCTTTTTAAAGAATTTGTTAATTATTCAAGGTGAAGAGTTTGTTTATATTGATTTTGAGATGAAATGATTGTCTATATAATAAATCAGTTATTGATTTTTAAAATATCTATTCAATAATTGTAGGTCGTTGTTAGTTTTCTTAGTACAAATACTCCATCAATTAATGTAGATTATTATGCAATTTTACTTTTGTAAACAAAAAAAAACCTACAAAAAGTCATTACCTTCTACATGTATTCAATATTGCTACCACTAGTACTGTTCAAGAAAGATAACTTTCAATATAAAAATAAGATGTGGTATGATTGCTGATTAGAGACAACTCTCCAGCATAGACCAAATGATGTAGAATTTAGAAACTATAGGTCACAAATTCACATCTTACCTGACTAAAACAGTTACAAGTTTTGATAATGTAAATCTGTCTGCTCCTGAGCTTGGAAATATAGCTGCACATATTAAAGTAAACAATCCAGACGTAGACGACAGGACATTAACCACTCCTGCTTGAGTATCTAACAAAGCTTGCTGGTAGGAAAAATTACCAAAAAACCACTGAAATATAAAGGACATATGAGACTGAAAGGAAACACTAAATGTTTTCTACTCCAGCTAGATATTGTATTTTCATCAAGGACTCAAGAATGTGTATTGTTGGACTGCTGTTTCACTGACATTTAACAAAATATTTTTTTCTCAAATAAAATTTCAACCAAAATATTGAGTAAAAAAATTGCTGTTTGCTTAGAACTTCAAACATTGATACTTCAAAATTGACGATAGACTTGATTACCTCCCTTTGACCATTAACCAAAAATTTATACATACCTTTCTTGTAACATATTAATGAAGCAGTAAGCAAGTCAGTAAATTCTTTTACAGGAATGTTTCTGTTCATTTTTTTCACAACTTTTCTAGACTTGGGTCTATTTAGAGATTGACACTTTGTATAGACAACTGACTATTGATTTGATTTTTTATTTTTTGGTGTTTTAACGCCACTTTTAAGCACCGCTTTTGGGCTATTTCGTGGCGGCCAGTTTTTATTGGTGGAGGAAGCTGGAGTGCCCGGAGAAAACCACCGACCTTCGATAGGAAAACTGACAATCCTAGTCAATTAAGATTGGAGTCGAGTGCACCCGCACGAGCGGGGTTCGAACTCACAACCTCAGTGTTGACTGGCTAGTGATTACAGTAGTAACTACTTAGACCACTCGGCCACCGAGGCCCCAACTGACTATTGATGAAAATCATATGTTGACCTTTAAACATCTTTTGTTATTTGTGTCTAAGTTATGTATACATCTTCTATTACTCTTAATTGATATACATTATTTTGAAAATTTGTTGATGCTAATTAGGGTCTAATAAACCCTAAACAATATAATCTTCTGTTAGATTTGTCTTTTTCATATCAACTTTTAACAATCTTTATTGAAATCTGACAGTACAGTGGTTTAGTTGTAATACGCAAACTCACCAATATACAGAAAAATAGAGCTTTATTACAAACTCACCAATATACAGAAAAATAGAGATTTATTACAAACTCGCCAATATACAGAAAAATAAAGCTTTATTACAAACTCACCAATATACAGAAAAATAGAGATTTATTACAAACTCGCCAATATACAGAAAAATAAAGCTTTATTACAAACTCACCAATATACAGAAAAATAAAGCTTTATTACAAACTCACCAATAAACAGAAAAAAAAGAGCTTTATTACAAACTCACCAATATACAGAAAAATAAAACTATTACAAACTCACCAATATACAGAAAAATAGAGCTTTATTACAAACCCCCCAATATACAGAAAAATAAAACTTTATTACAAACTCCCCAATATACAGAAAAATAAAACTTTATTACAAACTCACCAATATACAGAAAAATAGAGCTTTATTACAAACTCACCAATATACAGAAAAATAAAGCTTTATTACAAACTCACCAAAATACAGAAAAATAAAGCTTTATTACAAACTTACCAATATACAGAAAAATAAAGCTAACTTCATAACTTGTTTGACAGATAATTTGCTCATTGATCTCAACCTTGCCTCCTCTGCCAGCAGTGAGGCAGAATAGGACAATCTGGCAAGATTAGCATCTTCTGCATAAGTTTCTATGAAAATGAAAGACAGAAAATAAAAGACAATTAATTTTTCATCATACATCAATAGTAACTCCAAAAAAGGCCTAATGTTTTAACCAAAAAAATAGTATCCAAAAATAGTATGTAATGCTTTCATTGTGACATCTGTTTTTTACCTCATGTGGACGATTCCGGAGCACCTTAGATCAACCCAGGTTTTTTGGTTGGGTTCTAAATTTTTCTATGTAGTGTCTTGTAAACTTATCTTTTCGTCGCTTTTTTTAACATTATACCATGATTTTGTCTGTCTCTCTTTGAATTGTGAGTTTTGATTCACCCTTTTGTATTTAAAACATATTTTTTACCTGATTTATAGAATAACTAATCAAAGAATTCAAATATAGAAAAATATTCAACGAGTAGAGTAGTGGGTGAGTTAATTATCAGTGTTGTTCAGTCACGACTTAAATATTTTTCGATATTTGAATTCTTTGATTAGTTATTCTTTTTATTACACTGACAATGGGCTTTTTTAATGGAAATAGAGTAGAAAATGCAAGGAACTATATCTTTTTCTACGCATTGGCAATTTGCTTTGATGCAACGTCATCAACGTCTGGACAACACGTAATGTTATATGACGTCAGAGGAGTGAAATTATCGGTTTTTATTTCATTAGGAATTTACGGTAATCATTGCAACCAATGTAATAAATTTAATTAATTCACACCTATTTACTACTTCCGACACTTTATTAAACCTTACAACACATAATATTATTTGTTTATATTAATAGAAAAGTTACCTGACAGATGTCTAACTTCTGAGACTTTATTGAACCTTACTGACTTCCCAGATGATACTGAAAAGAAATAAAATATTTAATAAATAAATATATAAACTTTTGACTGCAACTAAATTTCATATCACAATTTACACAGAAGTTCAGATAAAATAAGTAAATATCATATGGCAGCCTGTGGTTTGTTGAAGGTTTTACCTAGGACATTTATAATTTTTTTTAAACAATGGAATATAATTAGACAAATAATGACCTAAAGTTGGCATAACACAATTTCAGACAAATGTGACATTTTGTTCTCAAAAAATAGTTTGATGTTCTTGATTTTGTTTCTGTTGTGGCATATCTAGTATTTAACTAAGGTTATATGCATGTGAAGTTTAATTTTTCAGCCCAAAACATTGAAATTAATATTCAACTATTAGTTAAAAATTATAGAAAAAGTCTTTTTGCTCATATGAAAAAATTTGTAAGCACCAAATCTAACATAATCACACTTAATTCTTCTTTTCTAAATTAAAATGCAGAAAACATCTTTGGTTTTATTCCATTTTGTACAACAAATTGGACATGGGGTGTCTTGTTATTAATCATTTTCTTTTTTCCTTTTGGGAGTTCTTAGTTGTTGTTGCTTTTGTTTTATGTTTGTTTTTGTGTAGTTTGGTAGAAAGAGGCCACTCACAAAAGTATCTGAGAGTTGTTAAGACATGATATTTGTTCTCTCATAACAAACACTGTGTGATGAAATTGCATCAATGATATTAACACTCTAGAAATTTGATGTGTCTGAAGTGCTTTTCTGGATTTACCTTCATCAGGGACACACAAAACCCCAAAATTTTAAAGCCTAGGATGTATAAATAATACCTGAATACGGTACATAAAAATAATATGACCTAAAGGGACCTAAAAAAAAATAGTCAAATTCATCTAAGGTCAACTGTCACCAGTTAAGTAATTATTGGTCAATACTTACAACTACAATCATCAGATTCTGTGCCACTGGTCTTATCCTCACCCCTCCTAACTGGTACATAAACTGGATCACTCTGTTAAAAAACAAACTAAAGTTAGAGAACGGAAACCAACTTTGGGACGTACGGACGAACGGACTAGGGTAAAACTTAATGCCCCTCCGCTACGGCGGGGGCATAAAAAAACAATAATTACAAGAGAGCGTCAAATGTACAATATGCTTATTAAAATAATGCTGTTGATGAATGTCTTTAGATATTCATAGAAAAAGCTATTTAACTGTCCTCATGCATACAACAAGGTCATTTGATTAAAAACTACTCTTGATGTTTAGCTAATCAATGTGAAACAGGGGGATTGTGGAATTCAAAAGAAAGTCCAAGCTGCATCCAGTGAAAAAAACTCATTGTATCTAGCCCAAAAATAATTAATGCTACTTTAGTTGCAGACTTTCTTTTATCCTATTATAGTATAATGAATTTAAGTGTATAGCCTCATTCCATACCAAGGTGATTTAGTCAAAAACTACTCTGATAGTCGTTATTACAGTGAATGCTAATAATTGTGAATGATTAACTCTGATCATATCATTATGAATACTGTAGATTTAGAAATTATTGTGTTGCATTTATTTTACGATTTTTGAGAAATGGACACAAAATGCAAGGTTAATTATTGCAATTTCAGAAACATCTGCATACAGATATATGTACCAGATTTTAGAATGCGAGTTCTTATAAGTACTGTGATACTCACGCAGTCGCATTATTTGCATTTATAAAAACCTCGCAATAGTTTCTGAATTTAAGTAAAGAGAAAAGGGATATACATCAACGAGGCTTCTTTGAAAATGTCCAGTTCCTGTGCATAAAAGAATTTGAAATATCAGACTAATCTTAAAGAACAGAATAAGAAAATATAACATCAATCCTACCAGAGTATGGTTAGTGTCAGGACTGTTAGGTCTTTCTTCTTCAATGTTGTCATCTTGGGAAATTAAATTCTGAAAATGTAAACACATACACATACTATGAAACTAACTGCAAGAAAATCTTAGCTAGGTGTAATATACTTATCAAAGAGGGGTCTTAATTATGCATGTCTATTTATCAAATTCTTTGAAGAGATATTCATTAGGAATCACTGCAGGCTATTTAAGGTTGGTGCTCTTTCTCCCTTGAATTAATTAGTGCCACCTTTAGATTTCCAGTGTCACTCTTGATTTCCTCAGTATAAACCTTAAATTTTGAATTTTGAATTTATTTGAGATAAGCTGTAGAAAATATTTCTTAATCAGCAAAATTTTATTGATTTTGAAAGACTATAATCATTTATGACAAAAAATGAAAACTTAATTATCTAATAAATTTTAATAATACAAAAAAAGTTTGCACACATGTATATATGTAAGTAAGAGTACCCTATTGAAAAAGGTTTTAAATTTATAAATGTTTTTCTGTGTTTAAAATAATTATTTTATAAATTACACCCTTGAAATTTTTCCTGTGTTGATTCTTTTTCATTTTGTTTACCAGATATCTTTCTTTATCATGCTATGATAATTGCATATAACTTTAAGATTTAACTGGCTACTGTCTTAACTATACTGAATCTACTCAAAGGGTCGCTCTCTGTTGCCATCTCAAATGAATATATCGGCAGTACTATATTTTCTCTACTGTGGATGGTACAATGCACATCATGTTTTATTCAGTCTTAAAAATCCTTCCAAATTTAAATGGTATTAACTGATCTATGACTTACATGTAAATTTCCACCATTTCTGCACTGTCTTCGCCATGGTTCCCAAAAGAGGAAGCCAAACAAATATATCATAAACATACTAGTCTTGGCATAAGTTGTAAAAAATGGTTTATTAAAGTCTTCTTCCTTAAACAGGTACTGAAAAAAAATAAGTATTGATCAATAATTCAGTAAACCATAGAAATACAGTGTATAACAAGACTGTAATATGCATTGTTGTGGTAAGCATACTTTCTCGTTTCTCGTTTTTTATATAGATTAGACCGTTGGTTTTCCCGTTTGAATGGTTTTACACTAGTAATTTTTTGGGGCCCTTTATAGCTTGCTGTTCGGTGTGAGCCAAGGCTCCGTGTTGAAGACCGTACTGTGACCTATAATGGTTTACTTTTATAAATTTTGACTTGGATGGAGAGTTGTCTCATTGGCACTCATACCACATCTTCTTATATCTATTGTTACTTGGATGGAGAGTTGTCTCATTGGCACTCATACCACATCTTCTTATATCTACTAACTTGTATTCAAAGTATATGAAACACAAATCATCCCTGTGCTGCTGTTGATTAAATATTGTGTCATTCTGTTCCCTACAGATGGAGAAATATGTAAACAAAATAATTGTAGGACAACCAGACAACGTGATTGCAATTGACACCTATTGCTAGAGTGGCGAAATAATGATATTTTGATTTGTTCACTGCTTGTCTCTACTGGCAATGATTTTAACCTTTCAGTATGGTGTGTGCACTAGCTATATAGCTAATGTAGAAGACTATATGGTCATGATGGTGATAAGTAGAGCTCTATTTTAAAGTGTAGGTGCTGAGGCAGTGTAAAGCAAACACCAATCAACCAATCAATCTATTTTAGGATAACTAGTCGTGCTAGTGTTGTTCCGTTGCTATCTCAATGACCTTTATCATGTTTATCCAAATCTTCTCTTCTTTTCTTTATAATTTCTCAGCAGTTTTATAAACTGATCTTTTGCATCTGGTGTGATATAATTAGTACCATTTATGTTATTATTCTGATGAATGTTATTTAATTTAAAGCAATGAATGCTGTTGACTGGTGTTAAACAGTCCCTATCATTTGGTAGAGTGTTTATTTTTACAAAATCATTTGTACAATTAGCCCAAGCGTGTTGACATCACATCTCAAACCTTCTTTAAGTGTCTAAGACGTTGGTATTAGTTTGTAACATGTTCAAGTGTTTAAGACATTGGTATTAGTTTGGTGGATTGATGTACTCTAGTTGTGTTTACACTACATTGTGGTTTATGTCTCCTCCAGTTTGCATTTAACATGTCACAATCAACACTTTAGTCAATGCGGTCTGTAAAATTTTCTTTTTTTTTGACTTGTAAATATTACCTATTTTAACTCTGATGATCCAACACAGATCAAATCTACAACCAATAGAGGGTGTGGATGGGGGTTTACAGAATAGAGAAAAATGGACCCAAAAAATAAAGAATAGAGATAGAATAATGATGTGCTAAAATATGAAGAATAGAGAATAATGGGCAAAAAGTGTAAAGAATAGGGAAAAATGGCCTAAAAAAAATTACAGAAATGAAGGACTCCCCATCCAGACCCTCAAATATTAGTTTACCTCTGTTAACTCTGATGATCCAACCCAGATCAAATCTACAACCAATAGAACTATAATACCAAGAACCAATCTCTGGACTTTGGTCAGTCTTGTTGTTCCCAACATCTCAAGGAATAGTTTTTGGTTTTCTCAGTGATGGGTCTTTGTCATTTTACAGATTGTAGAAAACCCATCAAAAGGGACAGTAAATTAACATTATTCACTTTTTCAGTTAGAATAAATTTAGTAAGTACTACATGTTATTGACTTTTCTTAGTTGCTCTTACAATTAAAACCTGTTTTACCTGAAAAAAAAAAAAAAATATTACAAAATCTTCTAGAGTTCTCATGAATTTCTATTTTTTTGGCACACAAGTCATACATAAACATGATAAATGTATGTTATAATTTCACTATTTATACTACATGTACATGATGTAGGTATTTAATAATTAAATCAAATATGAAATTGATGTATTTTAATGAATTCCAATGATGATTTATTGTTTATGATGTTTATTTTACCAATGTACATGCCCTTGAGTAACAAGAGTGAAAGAAAACAGTTCTTATAAAGTTGTCTTTTTGAAATAACAAACAACCATTATCTGTTAAGTCAATGCTTTCAAAAATGTGGTGCACACTGAATAACCCACGTAGAGTTATTTTAAAGTGTGCACCACATTTTCTATGTTATTTCGAATAGACAGAAAAAACATTACAGCCATTCCTTATAATTTAATTCTAAATTCCATTTTAAACCAGAGTAAATTATGAAAAAACGTTGACGACTTCACGGTCACATGACTAAATTATGTCTATGAGCTGATAAACAAAACACTGTCAGCCAATCAGAAGACACGTTACATCCAAATTCAAATTATTGTCTTATAAATGAAAAATTGCTGATTCACTGACATGGTAAAAATTGAAAATTCCCTATGATGAAAGCGACTATTGTGAACACCAGGGTGACTACTCCCGACTAGATATCGCTTTTGACGGTAGGGCAAAGTGAAATGGACGGAAAAGCAACTTTTTCGCCCCAGTCTCTGCTAGCGTGAGCTCTGTGTATCATGTAAATTTTTTTTTTTACTCATATACAATGTAGGCATGATAGGGGTTGATAAGAGCAGGGGCCTGTTTTACAATGACGCAAGCCCCTACATCACTACAAACTGAAAAATGCTGTATTATTGTGCTTTTTTCAGAGATACATTTACATGTATGTACACTTGTAATCTTTTTACATTTTCCACTTTTTTTTTTGAGAAATCTGTTCAAAGAATTTTGCAGTAATAGTAAATATCATTTATGTTATAGCTACATTTTGTACATGTATGAACAGTCAGGGGACTTACCATGCTTACTTAAATGAGTGATTTTTAAATCACTGATTCAAGTAACATTGTGTCCACAAATGTTGGAAGTAAGAGTTGTCTTTCTTTAATAATCACCTATTTAAGTAGTACAAATAAATCACTAGACTAACCGACCGTGCAAGGGCTGTATAGCCAGTCAAGGTCGTTAAAAACTTCCATTTGTTGACTAGACTAAGTGATTTAATTTTATTGTAGCTTTGAATATACAATACTAATGATCCAGGGACTAATTATTGTGCTAAAATGATCAGAACCAACATCTGTGTTGATAGGATGACCGGTCATGTCAGGTGATGGCTTTGTACTGGATCTGGGATAATGACATGAAAATCACTTGTTTAAGTACATGTATCATACCTCTATTTTCTTCCAAAAAATCACTTCTTTACTTGTACCAATATCTGGCATCACAGTCATAGAATGTTATTTGAACAGAATTTCAAGCGTTTGTGGAAGACACAACATTGAAAAATAATTAACAAATGTGTTCAAAATGATTATGTGGTGATTTGAGTTTTTCTCTACTTGTACAAAATAGACGTATTTACACTTGTATGCAAATCTGTCCACCATTACGTAAAATCACACAGGTTCCCGTAAACTTTGACATCATAATTCAAAACATTTGACGTCACAATTAAAAAGTGATTGTTGCCTGAAGTCAAAAGGTGATTCGGAGTAGATCTAAGGTCATTCGGAGGCAAAATATAGCTAATTACCAAAAGTGTAAATACGTTTATTATTATTATGTTGTACCCTTCATCAGGTAGCATATGCCTGATATTTTCATGTGTATTGTTTTAAATTGAATGTACTGTATTGTTTAATATTGCCGATTCAGAAGCTTGTTATTGCTTATGTTATGTGTAAATTTATGCACATCGACTTTAAATAAACGTTGGACTTTCACCATGTTGATGTCGACTTCAATATTGACATTATAACATGTTGTTGAGCACTAGAGGCGCCTCATAATTTACTTACTGGGAATGTTTATTATTCAAATTCCATAAAAATTGTTGTCTGTGATACGCTGTAGTAAAACTATCAGCGAGTCCGATGAAATAGAGATACTTCTTCACAAAAAAACGTAATCTGTCAAAGACCCGGAAGTTGTTAATCAAAAATAAACAAAAATCGAAACCGGATTTCAAAAACGTGATAAAAGTTGCTGCCAGATTGTTCTTGATCGAAACATTTTTAAGAGACAGTTTAAAGTCACCAAAAATATTTTTTATAGATTCAACACAACAACGTATCTCAATGAAATTAAAAACCACAAAAAAATGATAAATAAAATTAATAAATGAATAAAACGGTGCAGATGTTAACTGCGAAAGTTCTACACGACAGAACACAAACAGTCGTCATCAATGGCATTTCTTCCACCTCAGTACCCGTAACATCTGGTGTACCACAAGGAACAGTATTGGGCCCAATACTGTTCCTCATCTATATAAATGACCTACCTGAATATTTACAACATAGCAAGCTAAGACTCTTTGCAGATGACAGCATAATTTACAGGGAAATAAAAACACAGGATGATTGTCATAAACTGCAACTAGATCTAGACTCAGCAGCACGATGGGAGTCAGATTGGCTCATGGCATTTCACCCTGACAAATGTACCAACCTTACCATCTCACAAAAGAAAAATAACTATCGGCATAATTACATCCTCCACAATCACATTCTCGAATCAGTAACATCTGCAAAATACCTCGGCATCACCTTACAATCCAATCTTAAGTGGAACAAGCACATAGACAGTATAGTATCAAATGGGAACAGATCACTTGGTTTTTTAAAAAGAAATTTAAAAGTTATTAACACAGAAATAAAATCAAGAGCATACCAGGCACTAGTAAGACCCAAACTAGAATATAGTTGTAGTGTCTGGGACCCCCATATGAAAGATCAACAGACAAAATTAGAAAATGTGCAGAGACGAGCTGCTCGTTATGTACACAACAACTACGATTACACGAGCAGTGTCACAAACATGCTAAATCAGTTGAAATGGCCACCACTAGCTGAGAGACGCCTAAAAACCAGACTTATTTTATTTTACAAAGTAATACACTGTCTTGTAGCCATTCCATCGCATATTCTTGAACAAACAGACAGCAGAACAAGACAAAACCATACTCAGACATACAGACACATACAAACTTCCAAGGACACATACAAATGGTCGTACTTCCCGCGAACAATTATTCAGTGGAACTTACTACCACAAACTGTTATTGAAACCGCCACTGTTGACAGCTTTAGAGATCAGCTAACACCAGCTGTTCTCTCTAGCTTCAGATAAACAAATCCAAACCAAAACATGTACATAAATTGCATATTTTTTAATCACAATCTGTATATACAAACACTTAAATTGTTAGTAAATATTTTTATTAATTCATATAAAAAAAATTTTTTTTGTCAATCACGCATGCGCAACAACATGTATTCTTCAGTATTGAAGCCTTGTTGACCTAAAAGAAGAAGAAGAAGAGGACGAAAATGTAAGGTAGCCATGTCAAACAGTACGGTGGCCTATAATTTCTGGATGCAACTTCATTTTAACTCTGGTTGATAGTTGTCTCATTGGCAATCATACAATATCTCATTTTTTAAAATTATATTCATTTTTCCAAATTAAATCTAATAGTTTTTTTTTTTGTGCAACTTGACATTTAAAAAATCATATACAATAACAATGACGTGAATCTTATATACGTCTTTGACAATAACAACAAAAATAAATTAGAAATGTCATTGTCTTCATAATTGAGGTCTGAACAAAAAAATAACCAGGTTTACCGAATTTCTCGCATAGTTTCTGTTGATAAGTAAGTTGAACAAACGGAATCGCCCCCGAATTTTGTCATATTATACATTTTATTCATTTATTTGTGACGTAATTATCTATGTAAACTCAGAAACGCGATCGTCTACACTGTTGAATTAACCGGTGAATTTTCTATCAAACCGTTTTTTTTTCCTGTGTTTTCTATCTTATTAAATTGTATGACTAATCAGCATTGAATACTTGTTTTTTTAAGAAACATTATATTCAAACTCTTTCACAGCAAACACCTGCCTAATAGTTCATGTTGGTATTCACATATAAACATAATTGAGGCAAATAGTATGGTCTTTATGATGTAATCAGATGGAAATTTGCGATACTTAGCCATGGAGTTCTTTGGCACTGGCATGATAATACGGATTTTGTGTTACTAAAATTTGCTGTTACAAAATTTTGGAAATCATTTAATATATCTCCCTCATGTAAAACTCTGATTCCTTGACCGTCTTAATATGGCTATTCTTTTTGTCCTTTCTGGTTTATAAGCTCTTCATTTTTGTAATGAGCTTTGGATCTCCAAAATTTTTAGCCTCGAAAATCACTGAAGATACATTTATTGCCAAAATTTGCATCTGGTGTAGAACATTGGTACCGTTAATGTTATTCGCCTTCCTCTTTTTGATGATTTACGCAAACTTCCGAGGGAAACGATATCTGAAAGGGTTTTGGGCAAATGCGGAAGGCTGAAATAAATTAAACGATTTTGGTTTCATTATTGATTTAACTACTGTTATTTAGGAAAGCGCTTCAGACGCATGGAATTTATAAAGTGTTGTTTTTATTTTTATTCGTCCTCATGAAAAATCAAGTGAAGACAACTTAATCGTTATTTTTATAATGAAAGCCTTCCTATATTTATTAAATTTTGAAACATTTTATTGCAACTAATAAGCAACAGTTATGAGCCAAGTTATTCAACTTGTATTTAGTCATCTCGCTTACCCTGCCAACACACCCGGCTATGGCACAATTTAGTTAAACATTTATAATGTCGAACGCAAGGAATCTCGTCATTGATTGTCTTATGTGTCGTATATGTTCATTCAACCTATGCCAACACTTTAAAAGTTAGGTGCAAAAATGTTATACTAAACTTGAAAAGCCTTTTAACTGGGTTTTGGTGGGGTTCGTGATGCTTAGTCCTTAGTTTTCAATGTTGTGTTTTGTATGCTGTGGTTTGTCTTTTGGTCTTTTTTCGTTTTTGCCATGGAATTGTCAGTTCGTTTTTCGACATATGAGTTTGAATATCCCTTTGATATCTTTCGCCTCATTTATGATTATGATAATTTTAGGTTATCTGATATACCCATTCGGGGGAAAAGGGTATACTTTTATTGGTGATCTACTAATTGATTACATGTTGATAAAAGTTCAACTTGGTAAGGGTACATGTAAGAGTCTGTAAAAAATGGGTACGACTTTACAACGAATAGTACGAAATGAAATGGCTTCAACCAACATGGCAGTCTCATCTGCAGATTTAAGTAAGTAAAAAAGCATAAAGAACACTGAATTAAAATATTACAATTACAATTAAACTCACCATAGATACCAGGATTAAAACTTTGTACGCCAGACGCGCGTTTCGTCGACAAAAGACTCACCATTTACGCTCGAATAAAAAAAGACCAAATAAAGTACGAAGTTGAAGAGCATTGATGACCCTGTTTCATTTGTTTTAAAACATTGGAAAATGTACCTTATCATTAGGAAGGTTCATTTATAATATGTATTTCGATAATATTGATTAAACAACCAAATAACAGACAATTTTTTATTCAAGAAAATAAAATTCCTCCCTTATGCTATATGAAAAAAGTAGCGCACGATCGTATGATTCTGGTCTTGAAAAAATTAATAAGGGGTGGTTGTACGGTGAGGTAATAGTGATTTCGTTCTCTTTAAAACAAATTATGTGGCATTGGTTGATCGTTATATTCTGAGCAGATTAAGTGATATAAATAATATGTTTTTAGAGGGCAAACATCGCAATTGTACGTTAACGTTTTCTGTTACTTATCTCTTTTAAGTATTCTTAATAACCGAAGAGACATTTTTTGTAGAATTTCGCTGCTGTTGCAGTACAATTAGTAACAATAATGTTATTTCTACAACTGGGTCGATACCTTTGCTGGTGGACTGTTAGTCACGGATGATATCACGAGCCAACTAGCCAGTAATTCAGTACTGACATGAAGATACGAATATTTTTCATGGAGATTTGCTGCTATGAAACTTGTAAAATAGTTTAAGAAAGGAATATGTCTCCCTCGTGCAAAGCTCTGATTTCTTTTCCGAATTTGGCCATACTTTAGGTCCATGTTGGTTGATTAGCTCTCAAAGGTTTTTATAAGTTTGGTTTTTCATATATTTTTGCCTCGATGATCACTGAAGAGACTTTGATTTATTGACTATTAATGTATACGAGTATGTTCGAATGGTCACCAAGATTTCAGTTATCAATGCCTAATTTTTAAGTAAGGATGCATTGGCCATTATCGTGGCTCTAACAATGAACAAATACAAAATAGGTGTTTTTTTTGTGTGTGTGTTAGAAAGTGTACACATGCATGAGCGTCCTTTTTATGCCCTCATGATTAGCAAAATTCTTAATTTTCTACCATATTCAATGATAGTATTGCATTTGGTTGACCATTTTGATTCTTAAAACGAAGGAATAGGTTGACGTTTCTTTAATTTATCGTGCCCTGTGTTATATGTTTCCTATGCCTAAATATGGTTGGAATCCAAACGATGTTATCAATTTTTTAATACAAACCTATTTTCGTCCTTTTCGGAGTGTAACTGGTAAAAAAATCTGAAAATAGATCGTACCGTTTTATTTTCTTACACATGTATTCATCAAATAGAAACTTTACCCCTCTTAAATCATTATAATTAATATTTAGGGCTAAATAAGACCCCTGCTCCACCTACTCTTTATTTTGTCTTTTGATATTATGTTTTGTTGAAAAAGGGAGAAATATATTTAAAAAAAAATTAAAAATGTACGCACTTCTTATCTAGATAAATCAGTATCATGGGACTAACCATTATAAGTATTAAACTGACTATATTCGATTTGCAATTAGAACTTTTTTTGATAATGACTAAAGTATAAATAATTTACAAATATCTCATAATATTAAAGTGTAACATCATAAAACCACTACATAATTAAGCCTTTGGTGGTATCTAGGCAGAGCGAATCTGGAGGTTGATAATTTATTTATTTGAAATAGATTTGAATATAAAAAACTGTTGTAAATCCATTCAAGTTTTATATTTCATCGAGTTTGCTATTTGTTGGTTCTAGCAAATGTGGTGGAAAATATAACAAAGGACATTGTCAATATAAGACTACCAGTTATGGATCTTAGAAACTTGGAACCAATTGACTTCGCCGTATCTGTATATGGATATCTATCACCTATTGTTATTTGCTTAACTGTTTTTACAAATTCATTTGCTTGTGTTTTCCTTCTGCAGAAAAACATGCGCTCTCCAACGAATATACTTTTCGCTGGAATGGTTATTTCGGACATGTGCACCGAAATATTTCCCTTACCATTGTACATTTATTTTTTCTCCTTCGGAATTATATAGAAAAGGTACCGATAAACTGGTGTGTTATCTATTTCAATTTTGGACAATATATTCCAGCTATTTTCCATACCATTTCTATATGGCGGACAACGATATTGGCTATTCAAAGATATATTCATGTGTGTAGACCTTTAAATGCTCGAGTCGGAGAAAAGTGTACGATTCGTAAAATTGTATTTTTCATAGTCATAATCTTTATCGTAGCTTTTATTAGCCATTTGACACGTTTCATAGATAAAGACTTTATTCCGGTAGATGCTCCGTCTAATGTTCACCAAAATAGTATTATCAAAACATGTAGATTAGCTTTCAAACCATGGTTGTTGAATTATCTAGACATTTACTATAACGTATATTTTTCGGGCTATATTCATCCAGATAACTTCATGTATAGTTTTACTTGTATTGAATGTTCTACTTATAATAAAAATTCAAAAGGCTAATAGCAGAAGAAGACATATGACATCACAGCACAAAAGCAATGAGTCCAATACTAGTACTAGAACAAACATAATGCTTGTTATAGTTGTAGGAATATTTCTTGTGGCTGAATTACCGTTGTTTATATTCATGATACTGGGCATTTTTCAATATTTTTTCGAACATATTTCAGTTTTGAGTAAAAGGGAACATGACGTCATGTCTTTGCTGACAAATTTCTTTCTTCTTTTGAGTTTTCCAGTTAACTTTTTCATTTACTGTGGAATTAGTAGACACTTTCGGGAAACGTTTAAAAAAACAATCAAATGTGATTGGAGTCATATAGATTGAACAGAGAATTTAGTACACAATAGTACACATACACAGCCATGTTCAGTTTTGGATTTTGGTGACTCTGAAGAAAACTGTCTCATTTCGAAATGTGGAACTAATGGCTGCAAAACTTGTGAAATTTTAATAACAGACGCTCAATTCACTAGCAATTTAACTAAAAGGCTTACTTTACTAGAAGTTAAGATGATCTGAATTGTAAATCTATAAATGTCGTCTACGGATTAGAGTGTAACCTTTGTGGATTGGTTTACGTCGGTGAAACGAAAGGAAGGCTAAACAAACGTATGTGCGGCCATAGATCAGATATCAACCTCAATGCAAACGACATTCTGTACCAGCATTTTAATCAGCCTGATCATTCCATCGTATCTATGACAGTTCGTATAATCGAAAAAATATACCACAAGACTAACAATCCTAAACTTGCAACGCCTCTCCGTAGACAAAAAGAGGACTACTGGATTCTACAATTGGGAACTGCGACACCATATGGTTGCAATGACAAAATTGATGGTATAGGTATTCTATCTAGTCTTTCCTGTAGCTCGGTGAATGTAATGAATATTTTCAACTCTACTCCTCGACGTAGACGCAGTCATGGTCATCGTCAATATACATCACCTACTTTGCATGATGTCTCTATTAATGACTTGCTGCCATTTATACAAAAGCCGTTAGGCATTCATCATATTCTTTACCCCTTTCAAAACTTCATTCTCTGTTTAATTTATGTTTGAAAACCACTGTTACAAACCCTCATTCAAACCAATACAAACTTACAGCTATCATTTCGGATATTTCAAGTCACAGACTTTTCAAACCAGTTCGCATTGGAAAAGATGAAAAAGAGAAAACTTTCCTTTGCCAACAAAGGTCTCGATGGCGTCAACTTAGGCAATATCCTTCATCATAAATTAGTTCAGTCGAAAATACCACCTTATTTTAAAGATCAGTCTGTACCAATAATTTCTTTTACCTATACCAAACCAATTGCAACTAAAATTTTCAATTACAAACACGTTTTGCAGGATCTCAACATTGACGACTTCAAGTCTAAACCTCCTGATTGCACCTGTGCTAGTTCCCAATTCACATATAATCCGGCTGGCCACGCTTTTGCCGGAGACCTCAACATTGTCAATAACACTTCCCTGCGAAATTTGTTATCCAAAGGTCCGAAATATCGTGAGCCTAAATCCATCAATTGGAAATACAACTTCAAAATACTGATTGATTCAGTCGAGGATTATGCCAGGAAATGGGCTAAACGCGAGAAAGAAGACGTAGCTACTCTTTCCGAATGGATTAAGGCTGTGAGGTCGTTGATACAAATCCGAATTAAGAAACTAAATGGGCATATCAATACCCACGCTACGTCAATTTTTAAAGACCCAAATGTTGCAAAACACTTGTCCTACCTCCATGACAAATATGTTGTTGTCCCCGCAGATAAAGCTCCAAACAACATCGTTTTTGTGTGTAAATATCATTACATAGACTGCTTGATAAATGAATTAGGTATTGACAATTCACTTGGAAACTCAACATATAACCTCACGACACTTACCAAAGAGGAAATCCTGGATAATCATAGCTCTGTTCTTTGTTCCTTTGGAATTTCAACCAAAGGTGAAGAACTGGATCTTCCATCACTGTATTGGATACCTAAACTACATAAGTGTCCTTAAAAACAACGGTATATTGCTGGGTCTTCCAAGTGCTCCACGAAACCTCTTTCTAAATTATTAACATCTATTTTATCAGCAATCAAAGCCGGGCTCCAAAGTTATTGTGAAACTGCCTATTCTAGAGGTGGCGTGAATCAGATGTGTATACTAAAAAATTCCAAAGATCTTTTAGAGTACATACAATCTAAGACTCTCTCATCTTGCAATAGTATTAAAACATTTGACTTTTCTACACTTTACAAAAGTATTCCCCATTCCAAACTAAAAGACAAATTGAAAGAGTTGGTATTACTTTGTTTCATTAAAAAGAATGGCGAACGTAGATACAAGTATCTTGTCTTGGGGAGGGATAAATCCTACTTTGTAAAGAATCACTCTGATTCAAACAAAAAATTCTCTGAAACTGACATTATCAAGATGCTTGATTTCTTGATTGACAACATATAATTTACGTTTGGAGGACGTGTTTTTCAACAGACTGTCGGAATTCCAATGGGAACCAATTGTGCCCCTCTTCTTGCGGACTTGTTTCTTTATCATTATGAGGCTGACTTCATACAGGAACTTCTTAGGAAGAAAGATAAGAAGTTAGCAATATCCTTTAACTCTACGTTCCGCTATATAGATGATGTTCTCTCACTAAATAATACAAAATTTGGTGACTATGTTAAACGAATCTATCCCATCGAACTAGAGATAAAGGATACTACAGATACAGTTAAGTCTGCCTCATATCTTGATTTACATCTAGAAATTGACAATGAGGGTCGGTTGAAAACAAAACTTTACAACAAAGAGATGGTTTCAGCTTCCCAATTGTGAACTTTCCATTTCTATGTAGCATCATTCCAGCAGCGCCTGCATACGGAGTATATATCTCCCAATTGATACGATATTCCCGGGCTTGTGTTTCCTATCATGATTTCCTTGATAGAAGATTGCTGCTCACAAGGAAGCTATTAAGCCAAGAGTTCCAAATGGTGAAGTTGAAATCATCCCTTCGTAAATTTTACGGACGCCATCACGAGTTGGTTGACCGTTATGGAATAACCGTTTCACAGATGATATCGGATATGTTCCTTATGTCGTAACTACAATACCATCCCTTTTCACGAATGTGACTTACCGAATTAGACTATTTACCGGATTTGTAACATAAGCAACACGACGGGTGCCACATGTGGAGCAGGATCTGCTTACCCTTCCGGAGCACTTGAGATCACCCCCAGTTTTTGGTTGGGTTCGTGTTGCTTAGTCTTTGGTTTTCTATGTTGTGTCATCTGTGCTATCGTTTGTCTGTTTGTCTGTTTGTTTTTGGCCATGGCGTTGTCAGTTTGTTTTCGATCTATGAGTTTGACTGTCCCTCTGGTATCTTTCGTCCCTCTTTTAAGTAAATTTTTAAACCCATTATCATATCATGGGAAAGATATGTCGCTGAGTCAAAGTCTGATAATAATTAGTCATTGTATGTGCACCTGATAATACAATGGCATTTAGTGGAAATTTTATATCATTGAATGTTTGTTAACCTTAGAAAACAATGTCATTGAAGTCAATGTGAAACCCAAGACAGTATGACACTGCATGTTAACCTATGAACTTTATGTAATTTGACGTAAACTTGAGAATTATGTCATTTGAAGTAATCATATGCAGCAAAACGATGTCGTATATTATGTAATTGAATTTTAACCTAACAAAACTATGTTATTGAGTCTAATTCTCACAATTCTGTGATTGAATTAAGCTCCTAGTCGCAGGACACATCATTTTCTTATTGAATTTAACCTATATCAGATTGTATTTATAAGAGTAATCTGAGCGCACTTTATTGTATGCCTTTATATGTGAGCATTAAAACACAGTATCGTTGAATTTTAAACGGGAAAATAGTCTATAATTAATATAAGTGTCGTCATGAAAATACTATGTTATTGTGTGTAAACCTTAAAATACCATAGAGACCCAAACACAATATGTCATATTATATAGACATGGAAACAATATGTGATTCGATGTCACCTTGAAAACACTATATGTCATATGTTGTTCGTTGTTAACGTAAAACATATCTATGTTGATGGATGTAAACCTGAACATACTTTGTCATTGGATGTAAACCTGAACATACTTTGTCATTGGATGTAAACCTGAACATACTTTGTCATTGGATGTAAACCTGAACATACTTTGTCATTGGATGTAAACCTTAGAACATACTTTGTCATTGGATGTAAACCTTAGAACATACTTTGTCATTGGATGTAAACCTTAGAACATACTTTGTCATTGGATGTAAACCTGAACTTACTTTGTCATTGGATGTAAACCTTAGAACATACTTTGTCATTGGATGTAAACCTGAACATACTTTGTCATTGGATGTAAACCTTAGAACATACTTTGTCATTGGATGTAAACCTGAACATACTTTGTCATTGGATGTAAACCTTAGAACATACTTTGTCATTGGATGTAAACCTGAACATACTTTGTCATTGGATGTAAACCTTAGAACATTTATCATCAAATGTAATGTGACACAGAATTTTTCTAGTTATTGATTGTAAATTTGAGACTTACTAGTATGTGTCATTCATGTTATTTTGTGACATTAATTGTATGCTTTACGAACACTATGTAACTGCATATAAGCCTCACATCATTATGTCAGTTAGTGTTATAAATACTAACAATAAATTACTTCATTCACGATGTACTGCATATGTATAAACAACCAATATCGAGTCATATATTTGCATGATTCTCGAGACCCTTTGACATTCATATTTACAAAATAAGATAGCGTTTACTAGTTTGTGCTGAATGAAAACAACGGTACATGACGGTATATATGCGTCAGGTCTTGATCAACATAATTAAATCGAAAGGGAGCTCACGTCAATAGTTACTAGAACACACCCGCAAAATCGCGGGCATTTACAGCTTGTATACTGTTGTAGGATGGATTTTTGTAAAAGATTTTATGTCTGGAGAATTTCAGAAAAGCCCTATCCCTTTTTTCCAAAGTCCGTTATTTGTTTCCTTTCTGTTAAATTCCATTATTTTCGTTTTTATGGCCTCAGACCACAATTATTCTTCCCCTTTGCTACAATGCATTTTTTTGGGTAAAAGTCAAATTAAATTAAAAAATAAAAAAAAGCACCGCTTTAAACATGAAATAAATGTAACTGCTTATAGACCATTATTATTCTAGTAAAATATGTTTTTAGGACAATCCATCAGTGCTTTTTCTTTTGAGAACCCTATTAACATGCCAATGGTAGGGTTTGAATCTTGAATAAATGACTAAAGCTAATTTCGACCCTACTTTTATTTTGGCCAAATCACTACTTTCACTTTCAACAATAAATTTTTTCCACATTTTTTACTTATTTCAATATATAGAAGAAGAACATATTTTATTTCCAATTATATATATGCAACTGATATGACCCCTTAAATAGTAAATGAAGCCTTCTGTATACTATGAACATACGTATATTATAAAAAAAGTGTATTTGCTATTAACTACCAACTCCACGGCGATCACTGCTATAATTATATAGAGAGTCTCTGTATATAATAGTAGTATAATCATAGTAAACATGTAGATACACGCGAAAATAATTGTCCTTTCTACCGAGAACTTATGAAAATCATGTGCAAGTTTAAAACTTATCTATGACTTAAAAGTCGGTCTGATGACGGAAACAATATCCGTACGCCTTTTTTCGTTTTTCTCCCAAAAAAACTCAATCTGAATAATCATAAGAATGGATGACAAATGCGACTATGCATGGTACCTATAGGACACAGAGGCATGATGATTAATTTATTGTGGAAGGAAGAGAAGCGACACACAAAATGAGGTCTTCTTGTTTAATAGTATAGATAATCAATTCACCAAAGTTTCCTGTAAATTAATTATAGCGTTTATGAGTTATTGTCCGACATGTTGACGACGGACGGACAGACAACGGTATACAATGACAAAAAATATGTCCTTGACAACCAATATTAAGAACAAAACCTAAAACTTTATCAAAATATTCTTTATAACTACCCCTTTTATTTCTCTCACATCAACAAGCACAATAAGAATAGACGGTGGAAACAAAAGTTTGGCAAGGTTGAAATTCAAAGTAATTGACAAATTGAATATTCAAAATTGCAAGGATTCAGGGTAAAAAAGGAGAAACAATGGCGACAAGAAGACAAATCTAGTGACAAAAAAGTTCATATACTCTCAAAGCAATAATTTTATATATAAAAGTCAATTAGTTACAGGTCATTTTAATTGTTTTATAAACTTTCAAATGTAAGTTACAATCCCAGAATCACAATGGTATCACAACATTGAAGTAATCTTGATAAATAGATTATGTAAATACAAGCACATGGCAATTACTCTAAATATAAGAACAAACGGGATGAGCTAATCCTTCCGTCATCTGAAAATACTAAGTTTCCATAAAAAAGCTTAAAAAAGAACAAAGATTTAACTCCTCCCTTTTTAATTCATTAATTCACTTTTACACTATGTATATGCTGTAAACTGTAAAAATATTAAATATATTCTCGATGATAAAAAAGGCACTGGCTACGGTTACATGGAAATGTAACAATAATATAAAAATTATTGTTACATTGGAGACTAATTGCCTGAATGCAGGGTTGGGTAAGGAACCGATCAATTACGAATGTAACAATAATATTTGGGTCTACGGTTACATTGCGTTATTGTTAAATCAAAGGCTGCAATGTATGATAGATTTATTATACTTAAACCTTCTATAGTTATGTTGCTTAATTCTTCGATATGTACTAGATAATATTAATAATAATAATATTATTCAGCAAATAAGTATTGATTGTTTTGGTGTTGTTAAAAATCATGACTACTACAGTTTAGTTCAATATCACTACTGATGAATACTTAATGAACTGTTCAATAGAGCATGTACTGTCACGACTGATAAGATCACAAAATATCTGGACTCTGAAAATGAAAACACTGTTTCCACCAATTTCAATCTGTCGGCAAATGTCAACATTAATTGCTTTTACAATTGACTTGTATTTAAACAACCTAACATGCTTCCAAAAAAAATATTGGACGAAAATGTAAACATCGCAAGAGTAAACAAATATTTTTCACCTGAAGCATGGCATTCAGACATTGAAAGTTTCTTAAACTTCATAAAGGGAAAATGCAGAATGGAATTGTACGGTATGCAATATAGAGCGTGCACATTGCCGTATCTCTGGTTTGTGATGGCTGCTTAGAGTGGTTTCACCGAAAATGCGTCGGACTAAAACATGCTCCAAAAACAACATACTGGATTTGTAGAAACTGTCATTGTAAATAAAAAATCAAAATATTGTATGCAATATTGTAAATATCAAATAAAAGTTTTCAAGTTTTATTTTAATACATATTTATTACTATTCCCATTGTAAATTGCAGTGCGTTAATGTAACTATAACGCAATGTAACCGTAGACCCAAATATTATTGTTACATTCGTAATTAATCGGTTCCTTACCCAACCCTGCATTCCGGCAATTAGTCTCCAATGTAACAATAATTTTTATATTATTGTTACATTTCCATGTAACCGTAGCCAGTGCCTAAAAAAAAACGCTTTCTTAAACAAATGTGCAATTAATAGAATAATTATAATACAAGTATATTAAAAACAAACTTTAATGCAAGTTTTTATATCTATTTATTTGAAATAATTAATATTTAGATTTCTTGTCGCTTCTTGAAGCTTCTTGTCGCTACCCCGTTTTGACCACTTTTCTCATTTTAGTCTGAGATAACTGTATAACACAATATTAGTAATCTCAATTTTAGCACAATCCGTTTTAAGCTGGGTTAAAGTCGAGGAAATTTTACAGCGTTGTACTGCGTTGTTGTTAAAAGTCATTAGATGTATTTAGTTATATTTCATATGGTTCAGCCAAGGTACAATATTGCAGGAACGTACGAGACTTGCATTGTTTACAAATGGCTGACAAGAGGAAACCAAATTCTGCAGATGATAGACCACAAGAATCAGATAGACAGTTTCTAGGTTATTACAATTTTTTTTATTGGTTTTATCAGCTATATGAGACAGATGTTTATGTAGAAGTTCATAACACTGTTAAAAAAGTATATGTATTCCGAGAACCATATTATGCACTGCCACTGTCCATACGCAGCTTTATCAGTCACGAGTGTCGATAACTCTTTCTTCCTTAACACTTGGTCAAATTTCTTAAAAAAATCTTGTCAACTAAAATTGTTAAAACAAATTCAAAAAGTCCAAAATCATATGCATTGAGTTTCATATTTTTAATCAAATGACAAATTTCAATTCACACACAGAAAATAAAAAAAAAAACAATTTAGTGTGTCTGTGCAACCGTATGTGAGGACGAGTAGCCAAATTGACATTCGAAGGCTATGCATACCCCCATCTGGTTTTATAATTAAATTTTATCAGATTAGGAATAAAATGTAAAACATACACGGAAATTATCGGTAATTAGTGGATTTTGTGAATTCAGTGAAGAGAATGACAAATAATATTTTTTAATTTGTTTTTAGCTCACCTGACCTGAAAGGTCAAGTGAGCTTTTCTCATCACTTTGCGTCCGTCGTCCGTCGTCCGTCGTCCGTAAACTTTTACAAAAATCTTCTCTTCTGAAACTACTGTGCCAAATTTGACCAAACTTGGCCACAATCATCATTGGGGTATCTAGTTTAAAAAATGTGTCCGATGACCCCGCCAACCAACCAAGATGGCAGCCATGGCTAAAAATAGAACATAGGGGTAAAATGTAGATTTTGGCTTATATCTCTGAAACCAAAGCATTTAGAGCAAATCTGACATGGGGTAAAATTGTTTATAAGGTCAAGATCTATCTGCCCTGAAATTATCAGATGAATCGGACAACCCATTGTTGGGTTGCTGCCCCTGAATTGGTAATTTTAAGGAAATTTTGCCGTTTTTGGTTATTATCTTGAATATTATTATAGATAGAGATAAACTGTAAACAGCAATAATGTTCAGCAAAGTATGATCTACAAATAAGTCAACTTGACCAAAATGGTCAGTAGACCCCTTAAGGAGTAATTGCCCTTTATAGTCAATTTTTAACCATTTTTCGTAAATTTTTGTAATCTTTTACAAAAATCTTCTCCTCTGAAACTATTGAGACAAATTTAACCAAAATTGTCCACAATCATCATTAGGGTATCTAGTTTAAAAAATGTGTCCGATGACCCTGCCCGCAAACCAAGATGGCCGACATGGCAAAAAAATAATACATAAGGTAAAATGCCGTTTTTGGCTCATATCTCTGAAACTAAAGCATTTAGAGCAAATCTGATGGTATAAAATTGTTCATTAGGTCAAGATCTATCTGCCCTGAAATTTTCAGACCAATCAGGCAACATGTTGTTGGGTTGCTGCCCCTGAATTGGTAATTTTAAGAAAATTTTGCAGCTTTTGGTTATTATCTTGAATATTATTATAGATAGAGATAAACTGTAAACAGCAATAATGTACAGCAAAGTTAGATCTACAAATAAGTCAACATGACCAAAATTGTCAATTGACCCCTTAAGGAGTTATTGCCCTTTATAGTCAATTTTTTACAATTTTCATAAATTTTGTAAATTTTTGTAAATTTTTACAAAATATTTTCCACTGTAACTACTGGGCCAAGTTCATTATAGATAGAGATAATAGTAAGGAGCAAGAATGTTCAGTAAAGTAAGATCTACAAACACATCACCATCACCAAAACACAATTTTGTCATGAATCCATCTTTGTCCATTGTTTAATATGCACATAGACCAAGGTGAGCGACACAGGCTCTTTAGAGCCTCTAGTTTTTAGTTAAAAATACATAATAAACTACATAAAATACTATAGGTTGAAATGAACATTGTTATGTTAAGTATGATGAATAAATTAATTATGTGTTATACATGCTATATATATACATGATATATATGTATAGATAATCTATTTTATTTATATATTTAACTTAAGAACTATAAAAATTGTTTGTAATGCTTTTTAATTTGAATATAATTTAAATTTTTCTATGATCATAGATTCCATTATATCAATAATTATTGTATATATAGTTAATACTTAAAGGAAAAATATAAAAAAAACTAACCGGACATGGACGTTTCTCATCTCTGCATACCTGCCAACTTGAACTATTTAGGCGTGTACTACACGATTTTGACCCCTTGTCACGATTGCACGATCGTGATTATGAAAAAAGCTCTAAAACACGATTTTGTGAAATTCTACACGAAAAAAAATGATTGTTCCCGATTTTGAACTGTTCCCAAGTGATCAGCCAATCAAAGTCTGTGTTTCTCATGATCAAATTAATAAGCCAATCAAAATCGTTCTCTATCATGATTATTTGGACATGCAAAATTTTGAATTTGTTTGGATTCCTCGTGTCAGAATTGTAAAATCGTAAAATTATATGGCAGGTGAATTTTCATTTGCAAGAAGGTTCTTACACAGCTTAAGAAGAAAAGCATGGCTGATTGACAAAATTCAATGATGCAGTACTACCATAAACATAGTAAATAGTAGCTTATTGACATTACCCTTACTGTAACATATCATACACTAAAGTGAACTTTTTCATTCTTGTAATTAACAGGTTGGGAACCACTCCCCAAATGAGGGATATCCCTTAAATGAGGGACAGTCCCCCAGACAGGGGGTCATTTTGCTGTTGCATAAAAGAAAAACTTAGGTTTTTTAACTTAAAAGGGGGAAAATTCATTATATTTGGAACAACTTTTCTGGAAGTCCATGAATATTATAAAATTCTTGTTCATGTTTTGACCATATAATACCAGATAGATGTATAGTTCTTCGGGAAAAGTTTTATAAAATAATATAGATATGTGCCCTTTTGTACTAAGAAGTGGTTTTTACAAAAAAATATTTTTTATCACTTGAAATGTACCCCTTATAAAAGGGATAGTCATTACATTGAGTGATTACCCCTCATTTGAGGGGTTGTTCCCAACCTGATTTGATTACCAAATAATTAAAAGTACAATGTACTATGCTTTATTTTTCACAAGGACCAAATAAATGTCCTTCTTTGTGCATAATTTTAAATTGGGAAAAGTCAACAATCATTTAATATTCTTACACATTCACAAGAAAATATATCCTGGTACATGTATGTATATTTTTTCTACTGATATATTATTACTAGAATCATGCAAATAAAAAGAAGAAAAAGGCTTATAAGCTCATCATCAGTATACTATATAAAAAAAGAAGATATGGCACTTTTTCTAGAGCACAAAACAGCACGCGCAAAAAACCCCGCAAAGAATTGTAACCTTTGAAATTTTTGTCACACACTAAAACCCCCATGGGGATTTTCAAAAGTTGGCAGGTATGTCTCTGTGAGTTAATCAATTTATTCATTAATTACAACAATTTCCTTGTTTATTTCACGTTTTATTCCCAATGTGATGACATTTAATCATAAAACTGGAAGCGTGTACGTGTAGCCTACAAATGCCAATTTGGCTACTCATCCTGGCATGCAGGGTTGCGCAGACACTGCCTTTATATACATGTAACAATAATCATGTGTAATTTTATGGTAACCTCTGTCCTTTTGTATTTAAATTCAGATATTGTAAAGTGTATGGATTGTAAAAAGTTTATATTTTTGCATAAACAAAAGCTACTGTAAACATGGTAAAAATGAACATGATCAAAACATGCAATTTTCAGAAAATCATCATTAAAATATTGAATTTTATTTGAAGTATGAACACAATATATATGTCACCATTTTGAAAAATTCCAAAGTCAACATTTTGTTTATTTCAAATCGATTAGGGACGTAATTTGTATTCAATTTAAACTGTTAAAATACCTGTAGCATACACTGCTAGATCTATGTTTTAAGTATCACACAATAATTGCAAAGTATTACTTGTATTTAAGTAATTGGTGAAATTGATGTATAAGTAGATATGGTGTTACCAATTTTACAATAGAGACAAGTCGGGGCCGTAGTAAAAAAAAGTTCAATATTTACAATTGATCAGAGACGTAATTTAATCTAAATTTAAACTGTCAGGACCAACATTTTTTGAAAGAATTATGTTCGAATACCAAGGAAAAAGGTTTTATTTAATTGATTCGATTTGAGGTGTAATACCACCATTGATTTTCCCCAATTATCTTTGTTAAATTTGCTCTTTTAAAAAAATTGTGCAGAGTTTATCTTTGTTTCAAATAAAGAAATACTTGGCATGAGTAAAGTTTTATCCTTTCCAGTACTATAGACAAAATTTCACATAACATTTCATTGCATATAAGAAAATAACCATCACAGTGATCACTAGAAGTTAACCAATCAAATTTTCTCCCCTTTTTTCCTGTGTACAAGCTTAAGTAACCATGTAACCTCAAGTTTCCAAAATATTCTATAGAAACACCAAATAAAAAAATAATGGTGCTTTGAAACACCCAAGATATATGTTTATGACTCAGAATTTTTTTACTGCTATGAAATGTAGGATTATTTTTCCTACAACTGTCAAATTCAAGGGAATATTTTTTTTCAACCCTTTTTCGTATGCAACCGGATGTGACGTATTATGATTTGTTGGTATTACACCTAGAAACACAGGACTTGTTCAGTAGATTAGATGAGGTTTGACTGTAAATGGTGGTCCCTGTCGTTTTACTGTCAAATATCAAATAAAGAAAAATATTCAATGTAAATAAATGTGTAAAGAATTAAATGAAAATTTATCTTTCTAATTGTTATTTCTGTTGTTCTTGATGACTTCTTTGAAAGCTTTTTATCCAGTCTACCTGAAGTATAATACTAAGATTGATCACAAGTTTTTTTTTCACGTTGTTGTTTGAAGAACAGACATTTTAGGGTGGAATTTTTGACATAATGTTTGTACTTTATTGGACAATGTAGGATCTGCTGGATGAAGGATAAGAAATAAACCAAATTTTAAAATTTTTTATTATTTTAATGTTGGCTTGAAAAAAAAGGAGTTTGAGGACGTTGAAGTAAAATAAGAAGGTTGCTATTAAGGAAACAAATTTTTTTGTTCTCTTTTAACCTAATTGCTTGTTACCGACTTAATCATTGTTAGTAAATCAAAAGTTAATCATGTTAATCATTGTTAGTTAATCATAAGATATTGCTTTATTATTTCAGAAAGGAGTAATGTAGGTACATGCATGAAAGATGTCTTGGGAAAGATCATCGCTAACAGACCAGAGGACCCTATAGCATTCATGGCTGACTAGTAAGATTTTTTTACAATGAAAGTTTTCTTCTAATCGTAGAGAGAAAATATCCCATAATCACATGTGTGTATGAGAAAGTTTACAAAATTGTATGTCACAATAACAACTACTACATCTCCGGGAAAACTTTTTACAAAAGAGAAAAAAGCTCTTTAAATATAACTAAAGGTATCTTTTATAATTATGATAATATGTTAAACACTACATATAAAAATCAGAAGATGTGGTATGATTGCCAATGAGGCAACTCTCCACAAGAGACCAAATGACACAGAAATTAACAACTTCAGGTCACCATATATTATATATTTTTGGAATTTAACCTTTAAAATTAATCAAGACTATCCAACTTTATATGCATGCATTTCTCAATTTGACCAAAATTTTATATTATTTTTGGCAGGTAACCTTTTATGGGTATTCTCCCCAGGCTAGGCCATTTTAGCACTGCCATTTTTAGTACTATCTTATTTTAGATTCAAAATAAAGCAGGACTGTCCTCATAATCACATATATGTGCATATAAAGTATTTTTCAGTTCAATTCAATGTATATTTTTTTTGTATTGATTTTAGCTTTGACTCATTAGAAGAACAGACTAGCTTAGTTGCTAGAGCACGACAGTTGATAATAATGACGCACCACAGTCGACCAGTGTTTGATATTAATGTCAGAATGGCATATGAGACATTACAGAAGTCTAAATGTAAGTAAAAATATGTGAGGATCTGGATGGGGTTTACAGAAGAGAGAATAATAGGCAAATAGGGAATCTGATGTTCAGTAGTTGTCATTTGTTGATGTGGTTCATAAGTGTTTCTCGTTTCTCGTTTTTTATATACGGTAGATTAAACCGTTGGTTTTCCCGTTTGAATGGTTTTACACTAGTAATTTTTGGGGCCCTTTATAGCATGCTGTTCGGTGTGAGCCAAGGCTCCGTGTTGAAGACCGTACTTTGACCTATAATGGTTTACTTTTATAAATTTTGACTTGGATGGAGGGTTGTCTCATTGGCACTCATACCACATCTTCTTATATTTATAAAAAGTGAAGAATCAAGGGCCAAAAAATAAATAATATAGAAAATAGGCCCAAAAAATAAAGAATAGAGAATAATCATGATAATGGGGTGCTAAAATATAAAGAATAGAGAATAATAGGCAAAGTAAATAAAGAATTGAGAAAAAATGAACTCAAAAATATAGAAATGAAGGACTCCCCATCCAGACCAAATTATAACACTGCAAATGTGTTTAAAGTGTTTTTCTGTACTCTCATTTGTAACAGCTAGCTTGTGTAGTTATACTATCCTTAAAAAGCTAATAGATCATTATTGAATACATCATTTGATCAAAGTAATCATTTGATGTAAATTACCCAAATATCAGAATTGATGAACAGACTCCATTGATGACTTAATTTGTGTTTCACTACAACAAATAACAAACACTGATTTTGTTTGGATATTGAATTGTTATGGCAACATTTAATCAAAATTCATTCAAACAACAACAACAACAACAGTACACAACCAAATTATTTGTCAATCAATAAAATCTTGATAACGATTTAACTAATCAGCTGGGCAATCCAAAGCTGGTGTACTGAAGGGTGGTCCATTCAGCAATATTTCAGAATTAGCAGCTGGGCTATCCATAGTCTTCATAAAATGAAGTAAATTTCGCTCCGGTTGTGTGACTGTGCTTCAGCTTGTTACCATGACAGATATTTGTATGAAGACTGGAGCATCTGAAAATAAATAAGACCAGCAGCAAACAAAGTTCAAGTTATAAGGGTGGGAGAGGATGGGTCTAAATTTTTCAACGTACTCTCCGTTTGGTTTTCAAGGTAAAAGTGACTGTTAAAATGCACGGAGTTTTTACGGCTCAACTCTCTCATGCTCAAATTGGCATAACAATAAGAGTAAAGGACGACTCGATTTGTCGAGTCTCAGTACAAGTATATGTCAATTCAATTAACGAATTAAATTTTCATTTAATTAAATTCTAATATCTTCAAAGTTTTGTAGGATCTGAAAATTGGGAATGAAAAGAAATGAAGGTCTAATAATTAAGACCAAATGACTTCTCTGCAACACCAAATCTTATGGTTCAAATACAAAAACTTTATTTTAAACATGTTATTTAATTATAAAATATTTATTTAAGGAATCCAAAAAGCTATAACTTTGGTGAATAGTTAGTTGTCTCATTGGCAATCATGCCATGTATCCTTATTTTTATATTCAGTGATTTGAAAGTCTTATAGTCACTGTTAGTCGCTTAGCAATTTTTTACAGGACACCTCCTACAGATGGAATTCTGAATACCACAGAAACATTTTACCTAAATATTTTTAAAATGTTGTTTAGAAGTTTAACGGAGAATGCACATGATACCTAATTTTGACCTTACAAGTTACAATAATTTGTACATGTGTAACTTTAATTTTGAAAATCACAAAGTCCTGGACCTTGAAAATTTGAATAATTTCTTATCAACAGATCTCTGATTTTCTAAAGGTGACTCTTTAGTTTGTAAATCTCCAAAGTATAGCTCCTTTCTATGATAGACATTTCTCATATGTTTTCTGCTCTGGTTAAAATGTCCAATACTGAAATATAAGTTATATGTCTGTATAATTGAAGCATCAAAAAAGTCATCAGACATTATATTTGGTAAGTAAGTACACTTAAAACACCACAAGTTGTTTTCATGGTTATCATTTTACACTAGCATTCCAAAGTAAACCAAATAAAAAAAAATACATTATTTAAACCTTCTGTTACACAAAAGCACCATACTTTGGTAAGAAGTGAACACATTGTTCAGAATAATCATGAAATATTTGTCACTGAACTTTGAGTAACCAGCTTGTAAGCCAAGCATTGGCACAATGATCTGTGTAATCAAATTGTTCACCTTATATAATATTCTTTGAAGACTTCAAACATGTTTTTACATTTTTATCTACTGAGGATTCATTTATTTTCGTGGGTACCAATTTTCGTGGATTAAGGAAAACTTACATGTTCGTGGATATTTAATTTCGTGGATTGCCGAAGTCTGCATACAAGCCTATAGAAAATTTCAGTTTGATGCTACTGAAAAAAGTACAAGATTTATATTTTGTCAATATTTTCTGCATATTAAGCATGTTAAACATTAAATACAATTTTCATTCTAACTTATATTTTTTTATACATAGGAAAAGTTTCAGTCATGCCATGGCAGAGAAAAAAGTTCATTCATTGTCAATATTTTTGTCGTATTATTAAAGCAATAAATCCAGTTTTTATTTAAATTTGGTATAGTTACATAAACTTCATATTTTTTCTCTATTATTTTGTAGGTAATAAGAAGCTTCATGGAGTAAATGGTACCGTGTATAATGAACTCATCAGAGCCTTATGTAGGTATGTTCCTCTGTGTATATACATAATTATATAAGATGAGTGTCCATCAGAAATACCTCATTTTATATATATTAATGTTCTGGTAAGATTATGGCATATCATAGTTGCTCATTGTTACAATAGTATATATACATAGGTCTTTCTGGCCTGGTAACAGTTGAAGTTTTGATGTTATATATAAGTTTCACCATGGGAAATTTCTTACACAATGCATACAAAGGATAATGGGAGTAACAAAGAAAAGGACAGTACAACTATTTATATATATTAACACATTAACTACTGACAACTCAAAGAAAAGAACAGTACAACTAATTATATATATTAACACATTAACTACTGACTACTCAAAGAAAAGGACAGTGCAACTAATTATATATATTAACACATTAACTACTGACTACTCAAAGAAAAGGACAGTACAACTAATTATATATATTAACACATTAACTACTGACAACTCAAAGAAAAGGACAGTACAACTAATTATATATATTAACACATTAACTACTGACTACTCAAAGAAAAGGACAGTACAACTAATTATATATATTAACACATTAACTACTGACAACTCAAAGAAAAGGACAGTACAACTAATTATATATATTAACACATTAACTACTGACTACTCGAAAAAGGACAGTACAACTAATTATATATATTAACACATTAACTACTGACAACTCAAAGAAAAGGACAGTACAACTAATTATATATATTAACACATTAACTACTGACAACTCAAAGAAAAGGACAGTACAACTAATTATATATATTAACACATTAACTACTGACTACTCGAAAAAGGACAGTACAACTAATTATATATATTAACACATTAACTACTGACAACTCAAAGAAAAGGACAGTACAACTAATTATATATATTAACACATTAACTACTGACAACTCAAAGAAAAGGACAGTACAACTAATTATATATATTAACACATTAACTACTGACTACTCGAAAAAGGACAGTACAACTAATTATATATATTAACACATTAACTACTGACAACTCAAAGAAAAGGACAGTACAACTAATTATATATATTAACACATTAACTACTGACTACTCAAAGACAATAGATGTACATTGTGAAAAGACAACAATAAAAAAGAGCACTACAAAGAAAACTGAAGATTGAACACATACCTCAGTCAAATTGAGTGGAAAAGTGTCCCTTGAGCCTCAAGTTTACACAGGGATTATGTTATCGTTATATAATATATATATTTTACAGAGATTTTCCAACTTTAGTGATGAACAGACTGTTAAGAAAGATAGAATGTTTAGATTTTGAGGCTGTAACATATGATGTGTTTAAATCTGGTGTGTTCACATGTTGTGTGTTAGAAGGTAATATAATTTTATGTATTTAAATCTGGTGTGTTCACATGCTGTGTGTTAGAAGGTAATATCATATGATGTGTTTAAATCTGGCGTGTTCACAAGCTATGTGATAAAAGGTAATATCAAATGATGTGTTAAGTATGGTGTGTTGACATGCTGTATGTTAGAAGGTACTATCATATGATGTGTTTAAATCTGGTATGTTACTATGCTGGGTGTTAGAAGATAATATCATTTGATGTGTTTAAATTTGGTGTGTTCACATGTTGTGTGTTAGAAGGTAATATAATTTTATGTGTTTAAATCTGGTGTGTTCATATGCTGTGTATTAGAAGATGGTATCATATCATGTGTTTAAATCTGGTGTGTTTACATGCTGTGTGTTAGAAGGTAGTCATAATCATATCATGCGTTTAAATCTGGTGTGTTCTTGTGTGGATCAGTTTAAGTCAGAATCAGATCTAGGAATTTGATTTAAAGGTGCACAAATATGTATAAAAATGCAAGTGCAAATTGAAGTGCTAAATCTTGTTTTCCATAACAATGAAAAGAAATCATATCTTTTATATGAATTTGTCTTTTCCAAATTTTGATAGAAGATAAAAAAAACTTTTGTGCATAATAATATTTTTGCATTTGAAAGGGGAATACACCCTCTCTGCACTTATAAATTGCACCTGTAACGTATGTTTCCTTTGAGTGTATATACAATTTTATACACCAACAAAAATATAATGCCTTGCCTAACAAGTTTGATTTCATAATAAATAATTGTTTATTTCAGATTATCTGAAACTTGTAGAATATTTATTTAATTCATTGGACTTTACCAAGACAGGGAAATGTGATAAAGCTGTATGTGATGCAGTATTAGAACAATTAAAGACATCGTTAGCTAGTAATAAAACAGATGCCAGAAAGTAAGTACCATACTGTAAGGTCAAAGGTCAGGGTTGTAGAACAATTAAAGACATGGTTAGTTAGTAATAAAACAGATGCAAGAAAGTAAGTACCATACTGTAAGGTCAAAGGTCAGGGTTGTAGAACAATTAAAGACATCGTTAGCTAGTTATAAAACAGATGCCAGAAAGTAAGTATTAATTCTATAAGATCAAAGGTCAAGGTTATAAAACCATTAAAGACATCGTTAGCTAGTAATAAAACAGATGCAAGAAAGTAAGTATGCATACTGTAAGGTCAAAGGTCGAGGTTTTAGAACAATTAAAGACATTGTTAACTAGTAATAAAACAAATGCTAGAAAGTAAGTATGAATACTGTAAGGTCAAAGATCAAGGTTATAGATCTAGATCAATTGAAGAATCATTAGCTACTGATAAAACTGGTGCCAGAAAGTAAGTATGAAAACATAAGGTCAAAGATCAAGGTTATAGAACAATTGAAGAATGAGTAGTTGATAATAAAACTGGTGCCGAAAGTTCTGATGAAGGTTCTGTTAAGATGTTGTCACAAAGAGGTTACCAGGATAAAAAAAAAAAAAAAGTCACTGATTTTATGATAAATCAATATAAATGACTAGGCTTACACAGCTCATTTCAACCTATAAGTTTGAAACATGGATAATAACAATCTCAACATAATACACATGAAATAAAAACTTGAAAAAAATGCTCCACCAAAATAGCCTTGGATTAACCACATATATGCTGAACAAATAATTGTTTTGTTTGTGAAGAAATATTTCCATATATCAAATGGTGGTGGAATAACGTGGTCAAAAGCATTTGTCTAACACGTGAGCATTAGCTGATAACTGATAGATGATGGCCAATAGACAATTTTCATATTACCCACTTTTGGTTCTGGAATATATAATTTTTCAGCATGTTATTTACTTGAGATGTGGTAGGATATTCTGGTACTTGGTCAAGTAAGAGCAACTAAAAGAAGTAAAATCAAGGTTACAATCTGTGCAATTTTTGGTGAAAAGTAACTTTTTTATGTTTCTTTACATGACAAAGTCATCAGAACAGTTCATTTTACCCCCAAATTGCAAAGATTGTATGCTTGATTTTACTTCTTTTAGTTTCTCTTACTAAACAGAGTACCAGAGAAGGTAACTGCAAAAAATTATATACCCCAGAGTCAAAAGTCAGTAAGATGAAAATAGTGGGGAAATAGTCTATAGTTGAAGTAGACATAGGTAACATTAGGGGTATGTGTCAATGAGACGGAATTCCATAGAGACACAAAAAACTAAAGAGAAGAAATTAAGGTCAACCATCATATTAGATATCTTTAATCTTATTGATATATGTATTTATCATTATATATTTTCAGAATTGTTGAGTCTGGGTACAATTTAGGACCAGATGGATTATTCCATGTGTTAGATAAGGTACACAGAAAACATGTAATATAAAGTGATGAAAATACAAACTTGATGAAAACACAATAAACTGACTTTTTGATGACTTATTTTGGTGAATCAAGTTAGGGCTGTCCCATACCCCTTATCGCTATTTAGTCCAATCCAGAAAAAACAGTCATTTAGACAACTTCCTGTTTGGGTCAAGCATTGCAATACAAAAGGTCATCAGTAACGAGCTAAGGAAGGAAAATGTTTAGAAAGCGGACATTTTGAAACTTTGATAGATTATGATCCACTTTTTTTAAACACAAATTAAAATCATAAAAATTCTTTGTTTGAAGTGTTTACGATGGTTTAAACATTTCTCTTTGAAAAGTTTTATGCATAATACATTGTTAAAACAGGGCCCCAGATAGCTTCAACTGGATGTAAAAGTTGTGTGATTTCAGAACTTATCCGGATTGGAGTAAATAGCAATAAGGTGTATTAATACATACATGGTACCAAGGGGAAGTACTTGCAAGTTCAGTACATGTATAGAGGTAATTTTAGAAAATCTCTCATTTTCATTTTACCAAAAAAGTATTTAATGCTCACCCCTAGTTTAGATTCGGAAACACCTTCCCTGGATTTCATGTATGTTTTTATGGAAATGCCCTAAATCAGAAAATCTCATTTAATTTCTGAGATCAAATGCTACTTCATACATGCAACTAAGATTACGTTCCTTAAAAATTGAGCAGAGATATATTTCCATATGCAAATTTGCTGAACAATTACAGTCAATTGAATTGGGGTGGGTGCGGGAGCCTCAGTTGCCAAGTGGTCTAAGTAGTTCATCTACAGCAATCTTTAGCCTATCATCACTTGAGGTTGTGAGTTCAAATCCTGCACATGGCAGGTGTGTTCTGACTAGGATTGCCAGTTTGCCTGCCAGAGGTCTTTTGTTTTCTCCTGATACTCCAGCTTCCTCAACCAATAAAAACTGGTCACCACATTTCACTTTATAGTGCTAAAAGTGGCATTAAACACCAACAATCAATTAATCAAAGAAATTGGCTGTAGCTCACAAATATAATCGGTTTGTCATGACTTTAAATTGTGTACCACTGGGATTTACTGAAGAACAATAAGTGAAGAAAGTCTCCAAGAGATGAGGCATAGCAATTCTTAATTTTGCCTTCCTTATTAGTGTTAGTATCAGAAATAGTTCAATATCAGTCTGTTGTTAACATTCATGGAATTTTACAAAAAATGGACAGTGGTTTCTACATGATTAAGAGATAGCATCTGATGTTATGAATTTATATATTGAAATACTAATTATATTTTTTTTAAATTTTAGGCCATGAAAAGAGACACACACATATCTACAGCTTTCACGTTGGAAATGTTTACAGCAGAATGTTGTGAAGCATTTATTGCTAAGGTAAATAACATTTTACATTCAAATGCTACGTTCAAAGGATATTGTGGATTCATCTGTTTTTTGCTGATATAATTTTTTTGCTGTTTGAGAAAAAATTTCAAGGGTTTGTTAATTTGTTGTGCATTATTTCTCCTATCAAAGTAACTGAAAATTTGTATTTCGTCGAGAGTTTAAGTTCATTGTTAATCAGTATAACTGACCACACTGACCACCAATACTCTCTCAACCAACTCCTGTCAAAGGTCAACTTAGGGCTGTTCCAATATTTATCAGGGGAGGTGATAGGAGGCACTCAAATTAATCTAAATATGGGTGGTTGCATTTTCCCTAGAATTTAGTAAGAATTATAAGTAGAATTAAAGATTTTTATTTTATAGGTGGTAGAGGGTCTTAAAAACATGCCCCCATTCCCCTCATGGGTTTAATTCTGGAACAGCCCTTATTTTAAAATCTGCATGGAAATTTAGTTTATTACTGTCTTACATCCAGTTCACCATTGCTATGTATAAATTCATTATAAAGGTGAAAGATGCCAGAGATCAAAGATCAGCAATTAAGGTAACAGGACGACAGGCATATTAAATCTGTAGTATATATCTATAATGTTTAAAACAAGATTTAACATTTCTTTACTTCACTTGAGGGCATAAATCGTGTAATAACATGTAATTTTGCATGTCAAATAGAACTTGTAATAACAAAAGTTGTAGTTCTGATTTGAATATCTTTCAAATATTTTTTATCTAGAATTTGTCCAGACAGACTTTTTGTTAGAGAATTGAATATGATAACCATTTTTATAATTATTTGTTAAACAAATATAAATTCAAAAATGTTATTTGTATCAATTTCATAAAGTCAATTTTATTTTGTTTTAGAAGTAAAATCACAAATAAATATTTACCAGTTTTTGATGATGGAAATGTATTCATGTTTTTTATTACTTATATAATTGTAGTCTATAATAATTTTTTATCAATATTATGATTTTGATTTTTAAATTTCTTTAATGGGCAGACTTTGAAAGGTTATTTTTAATGGCTTGAAAACTTCAAATCAGACCTTGCAAAATAAATTAAAAAATAATCCAAAACAATTTGAAGTGTATTAGGTTTTCAGGAACTATTTTAGTTCATTTTACAGTAAACTGGTGTGGATTCCTTTTTTTAAGTAAAACTATAAGTCTGCTTTTGATTTTTTCAAAATTACTGCAACATTTGTCTTGGCAAGAGAAAATACACTGAGTTAATTCCTTTTATTGGAAACACACACAAAACTTTACAAGTGAAGTAAAGATGTTAAATTTTTTTTTTAGTATAATTTATAGTATATTTATCATCCTTGGAAATGAAGGTAAATTTCTTAACATTCCTTACTCCATCATCTTTGGTAAATTGGATTGATTTGATTAATTGATTATTGGTAAAGTATTTAACATCCAGTGGCAAATATTTCATTCATATACAGGACAGGAAGAAATTAGCAATATATTTAATAAGTTAGCTTCTGAAATTTGGTTGAAGATCAGGAAATCTGGACTGACATTTTGAAAAAAATGCATCTTTAGGATTAATTTGAATATAAATACGCACTTATTCTGGCAGCAAATGTGAAACATTAGAAATTTAAATGATTCCAATCAACACCTATTTTACAAAATACAAATATATTCTCCCTTTACAGAAAATTATATTACACTTAATTGGTGCTCTGCTACTTATATGTGTACACGAAAGAAAATTTTAATAATTGATTGTCCAGTATATTAATTTGGATGTTACAACATTTTCCTAGTATCATACCAATTAAGGAACAACCATGAAGTGTTCTTTTTTTTTACTTATCAAATTCATTGGTGATGGAGTAAGGAAAGCATCTTAATCAACCCTAGGCTAGAGAGGATGAATTATATCTTGTAACATACTTAAATGGTTGTAGTAATATGTTTATTCATACGTGTATATGGTAGTAAAGATAATCCAGTGCTTTTTCGTGACAAAGAGAGTTTTTGAAAACAAAGTTGCAAAGTAGTGTGCAAACTGTGATTTTATTGAAAGTAAAAACTATCATAAAATCAACTTAGAGAGTTATTGATGATCATCAAGCAAAGATAGTACCATATGATATTTAAGTACAACAACCCCTAAGAATCATGTAAAATGTGAATCATGGGTGGAAAGCCTACACATTTTTATTTTTGATAATTTGTTCATAATGCAAAGTTATATTAGAAACTACCTCTTCTTTTACACATGATGGTCATGGGAGATATAAATTATATAAAAAGCATTATGAAAAGTCTGAAAAGGGAGATAACTCAGTAACCTGCACTAAATTCCCTTGTAAATTATCAGGTATCTTTATTATGAGGCAGTATGGGGAGAATTATTATTCATTTCATAATGCATGACACTTAGTAAAATATCAAAATTAAAAATGTGAAGCATTTTTTTCAGATGAATTACATTTTTTATTAATTACATAATTGTTATATTGAAAGCTATTGAGGTTAAAGAATTGATCAATTTACATTCTAGTGGTCATTGCATATTATATTTAATTATTTTGATAGAAGAAATCAATTTGTTACAATTTTGTCTTAAATATCATCATATGATTTTTATCATGAATTCCAGTGTTTTTAGCTCACCAGGGCCCGAAGGGCCCCATGTGAGCTTATGCCATCACTTGGCGTCCGTCGTCGTCCGTCGTCGTAGTCTGTCGTCGTAAACTATTTCAAAAATCTTCTCCTCTGAAACTAATGGGCCAAATACCTACAAACTTTAACTAAATGTTCCTTAGGGTATCTAGTTTATAAATTGTATCCGAAGTTTTGATCCATCGACAAACATGCATGGCCGCCATGGCTAAAAATAGAACATAGGGGTCAAATGCAGTTTTTGGCTTATATCTCAAAAACTAAAGCTTTTAGAGCAAATGTGACACGGGTAAAATTGTTCAATTGGTCAAGATCTATCAGCTCTGAAATTTTTCAGACGAATCGAACAGCCCATTGTTGGGTTGCTGCCACCGAATTGGTAGTTTTAACAAAATTTTGCAGTTTTTTGTTATTATTTTGAATATTATTATAGATATATATAAACTGTAAGCAGTAATAATGTTCAGCAAAGTAAGATCTACAAAAAAGTTAATATGACCATAATTGTCAATTGACCCCTTAAGGAGTTATTGCCCTTTAAAGACAATTTTACACAATTTGTTCATCAAGTTTGTTAACATTTAAAAATCTTCTCTGAAACTACTGGGCCAATTACCTTCAAACTTTAACTAAATGTTCCTTAGGGTATATTGTTTATAAAATATATCCGAAGTTTGTATCCATCGACAAAAATGGCCGCCATGGCTAAAAATAGAACATAAGGGTCAAATGCAGTTTTTGGCTTATATCTCAAAAACTAAATCTTTTAGAGCAAATGTGACATGGGGTAATATTGTTAAATGGGTCAAGATCTATCGGCCCTGAAATTATCAGACGAATCGAACAACCCATTGTTGGGTTGCTGCCACCGAATTGGTAGTTTTAACAAAATTTTGCAGTTTTTTGTTATTATTTTGAATATTATTATAGATATATATAAACTGTAAGCAACAATAATGTTCAGCAAAGTAAGATCTACAAAAAAGTTAATATGACCAAAATTGTCAATTGACCCTTTAAGGAGTTATTGCCCTTTAAAGACAATTTTACACAATTTGTTCATCAAGTTTGCTAACATTGAAAAATCTTCTCCTCTGAAATACAGGTGAGCGATTCAGGCTCTTGAGAGCCTCTTGTTAGCTCACCTGGCCTGAAAGGCTAAGTGAGCTTTTCTCATCACTTGGCGTCCGTCGTCGTCGTCTGTCGTCGTCGTCCGTTTACTTTTACAAAAATCTTCTCCTCTGAAACTACTGGGCCAAATTTAACCAAACTTGGCCACAATCATTATTGGGGTATCTAGTTTGAAAAATATGTCCTACAACCTTGCCTGCCAACCAACATGGCTGCCATGGCTAAAAATAGAATTTAGAGGTAAGATGCAGTTTTTGGCTTATATCTCTGAAACTAAAGCATTTAGAGTAAATCTGACATGGGGGTTAAAATATTCATCAGGTTTAGATCTATCTGCCCTGAAATTTTCAGACGAATCAGACAACCCGTTGTTTGGTTGCTGCCCCTGAATTAGTAATTTTAAGGAAATTTTGCTGTTTTTGGTTATTACATGTATTATCTTGAATACTATTATAGATAGAGATAAACTGTAAGCAGCAATAATGTTCAGCAAAGTGAGATCTACAAATAAGTCAACATGACCAAAATTGTCAATTGACCCCTTAAGGAGTTATTGCCCTTTATAATCAATTTTTTAACAATTTTTCGTAAATTTTTGTAATCTTTTACAAATATCTTTTCCTCTGAAACTACACAGACAAATTCACCAAACTTGGCCACAATCATAAATATGGTATCTAGTTAAAAAAATGTGTCCGATGACCCTGCCTGCCAACCAACATGGCAGCCATAGCTAAAAATAGAACATAGGGGTAAAATGCAAGTTGTGTCTATTATCTTGAAAACTGCTATGAGTAGAGAAAATCTAACAAGGGCAAAAATGTTCAAAATGTTGCAATCTACCTACTGTCCTTTTAAGTCAAAACAGTCAGAAGACTTCTTATAGGAGTTATTGCCCTTAAATGACAAATTTTATTATAATTTTTTATTTTTGCATATCATTTTGAAAACAATTACAGATATTTAGAAACTTAAATAAGCAAAAATGATCAGTTCAACAAGATCTCCAAATAAGTCAAACATGGCAGAAATCATCAGACGACTTTTTATTGAGTTATTGCCCTTTTATGACGATTTCTACCAATTTCTGCTGTTTTAGGCTGATATCTAAAAATGTATAATAGATAGAAAGAAACTGTAACAGGAATAAATGATCAGCAAGACAAGATCTACGAATTAATTAATATTGAAATGTCAACAGAGTATTTTTGAAGTTTTTTCTGTTTAATTGTGTCTAAAAATGGCAGTGTTCTGTCGAACTTTTTTGATCCACAAAGATTCCTTTAAAAAAAGTATTATTATCGCATTGTTTCATGCATCAATTGTAAACAAAAATATCAGGTGAGCGACACAGGCTCCTTGGAACCTCTAGTTTAGTAGTATAGTCCACTTCAATACTTCCACTTACCCGCCTCCTTAACTATTTGCAAATTCCCTGTACCTCCCTAACAAATTTTTTATTTTTTTATAAAGTATATAGTTCAATAATACCTCCCATATGACTGAAATTTAGAATTTTGCTACTTATAAGTGGAATATTATACTATATACTATGTAGATGGTGCAAGTTGTTTATTTCTTTATTTAGACAATTCTTTGTACATGCAAATTTCTTACTAGTCTAATGTGGGAGAAAATTATTTCATTATTATTTGTTATTATTAGAACTATAGCTTAACTACTACAAATGTGATTTCAAACTTGATTCAACTCTGGAACTTTTCTCTGAAAAATTATGTCTGTATTTTCTGCGACTGTCATACAAGTGAGAGGTTTAGCTAGCTATAAAACAAGGTTTAGTCCACCATTTTCTACATTAATAAGGAAATGCCTGTACCAGTTTGGTATTTTTGTTATTTTACTTTTTCCTTTCTACTGGTACCTAGCATTTGCATAGAGTGTTTTCTTTGACACTAAAATTTTTTTGTTTCGTCTCCTATTTAAGTGGTACACTTGAGACATAAATGTAGTAATCCCAGATTACCTAGTTGTTACATTTCTATGACAACTTAGAGCAGTTTCTATTGTTTGTTAGGAGAGTTTGTTATTTTTTTGATGAATTTCTCTTTTTAACTAGAAATACGGTCAATAAATTAGAAAAAATTATACGTGTAAATGCAATTGTAGGTTTTTTACTTCCATTAATTTTAAGGTATAATAAACGGTCTAATGCACTTGCTCTATAAAAGCAGAAATTTTGGATTTACAAAATAATTTATTTATTTTTATATTTATATTTATATATAATGTATTTATTTATTCATATTTTTTTGCAGGTAAAGAAACTAAGATGACATTGCAAGACAATAAAACAACCATATAATGAACCAAGAAGTCTCTAAACATTTGAATATTCATATTTATTTGTTATAGTTTAAATGTGATTTGCATTTTTATAATAAAAACATGTGATTTATATATATATTTGTATTTATGAATTTTTGTCAATACCAATTTGAATTGTATTTATCATATGGTGTTTCCTCTTCATTATAAAAATAAGGAGATGTGTTATGATTGCCACTGACACAACTATCCACCTAAGTTCAAATTAAGTGGATGTAAGCAGTTATAGGGAACTGTACGGCCTTCAACAATGAGAAAAACCCATACCATACAGTCGGCTATAAAAGGCCCTGACATGAAAAATCTGAAACAATTCAATTGAGAAAACTAGCTGCCTAATTCATGACAAAACAATGTACGAAAGCAAATATGATGAGCATGAACCAACGACAACCACTGAACTATATGCTCCTGACTTGGGCATGCACATAAAGAATGTGGCGGGGTTAAACATGATTGTGAGCACTCAACCCTACCCCTAACCTGGGACATTGGTGTTACAGCACAGAAAAACACATTTTACAAAAATAACGATGGGACATGGCAGGTTGATTATACATCCCTAACAACAACAAAAAAGACACAAAGTACAGATTTGAGAGTACTCAAGGTTACTGCCAGCTAGTTTAAAGCCAATAACAACTAATTAAAAAAATCATGTATCTAAGACTAAAAAATCAATCAGTACACATCCAACATCCAACAGATTTAGTGTAAAGATGTCATAAACAGTCAGAGAAAAACATTACCTCGTGTAATGCCATAATTCTAGGTATTGACAGATTGTAGTACCATGAAAGTGCACAAGTGTATAACAATTATATCCCTCTTCATTTCCCGTTTTTAAAAAGTAATGATATTTTTTATATAATATATATAATAAAATAATATTCCTAAAATTAATTTTTGTCGAGCCTGCGACTTTTGTTGCAGAAAGCTCGACATAGGGATAGTGATCTGGCGGCCTCATGTTACGAAGTTTCCGTCAGTCACATGTACAATGTCCTTGACCTCATTTTCATGGTTCAGTGACTATTTGAAAAAAAAAGTTAATATTTTTTGTAATGTTAAATTCTCTCTTTTTATAAGTAATAGGATAACTATATTTGGTATGTGCGTACCTTGCAAGGTCCTCATGCCTGTCAGACAGTTTTCACTTGACCTCGACCTCATTTCATGGATCAGTGAACAAGGTTAAGTTTTGGTGGTCAAGTCCATATCTCAGATACTATAAGCAATAGGTCTAGTATATTCGGTGTATGGAAGGACTGTAAGGTGTACATGTCCAACTGGCAGGTGTCATCTGACCTTGACCTCATTTTCATGGTTCAGTGGTTATAGTTAAGTTTTTGTGTTTTGGTCTGTTTTTCTTATACTGTATGCAATAGGTCTACTATATTTGGTGTATGGAATGATTGTAAGGTGAACATGTCTAGCTGGCAGGTGTCATCTGACCTTGACCTCATTTTCATGGTTCAGTGGTCAAAGTTAAGTTTTTGAGTTTTGGTCTTTTTTTCTTATACTTTAGCAATAGGTCTACTATATTTGGTGAATGGAAATATTTTATATTCTATATGCAGTCGCGCAGGTTTCATTTGACCTTGACCTCATTTTCACGGTTCATTGATCAGTGTTAAGTTCTTGTGTTTTGGTCTGTTTTTCTTATACTGGATGCAATAGGTCTACTATATTAGGTGTATGGAATGATTGTAAGGTGAACATGTCTAGTTGGCAGGTGTCATCTGACCTTGACCTCATTTTCATAGTTTGGTGGTTTTACTTAAGTTTTTGTGTTTTAGTCTGTTTTTCTCATACTGTTTGCAATAGGTCTACTATATTCGGTGTATGGAATGATTGTAAGGTGTACATGTCTAGCTGGTTGGTGTCATCTGACAGTGACCTGATTTTCACAGTTCATTGCTCAGTGTAAATTTTTTTGTGTCTTGTTCCATTTTTATTCTTATACTGTTTGATAAGTGAACTATATTTGATGTATGGAATGTTTATGAGGTGTTTATGTCTGTCTACCAGATATCATATGACCTTGACCTGATTTACATGGCTCATTGGTCAATGTTAAGTTTTCCTGCTGAACTTTGTCTTGGTTAAGTCTGTTTCTTAGAAACTATAAGCAATAGGTCAAATATATTTAGTGTATTGAATGATTGTAAGGTGTACATGTATTTCTCCTTCGGTTTATATGACCTTGACCTCGTTTTCTTGGATCATGTTAAGTTTATAGTTGTAGTAAAGCTTTATATTTAGGACTATCAACATAATATCAATGGTTAGTAAAGAAGGCGAGACATTTCAGCGTGCGCACTCTTGTTATATAATAGGATGAAAAATTGTGTCCTGCATTTTTTTTAGTTGTAATCTCGGTCCTGCCTTTTTATTTTTCACTTTATTTGGTCCGGCCTTTTTTTTTATTAGTTTATCCTGACTTTTTATACATAATTTGTCATCCTGCCTTTTTTTTGCCAAGTTGCTCATTTACTCAAAACTTCTGTCCTGCCTATTTTTTCAAATTTCATCCTACCCCCCCAAACCCCTCCCTCCATCCCCCCCTAAAAATCAAATGGTAGCTCCCTAAGGTATTTATAGATAGATCTTCATTGAATCAAAATTTAATTTTGTCAAATGTTTTCAAAATTTATTAAATCTAATATTTAATATTTTAATAATTTGAATTGACACTCTGTATCATTGATAGTAGTCGGAGTAGAAACACTGTCTCATGGATGTTAGTCAAGGTAAAAAAAACTGTCTGGGGGCAGGTAGTCAAGGTAAAAACACTGTCTCAGGGATGGTAGTAAAAAAACACTGTCTCAGGGAAGGTATTCAAGGTAAAAACACTGTCTCAGGGAAGATAATCAAGGTAAACACTGTCTCAGGGATGGTAGTAAAAAAACACTGTCTCAGGTATGGTAGTCAAGTTAAAACACTGTCTCGGGGAAGGTAGTCAAGGTTAACACTGTCTCAGTGATGATAGTCAAGGCAAAAAACACTGACTCCGGGATGGTAGTCAAGGTAAAACACTGCTTTAGGGATGGTAGTCAAGGTAAACACTGTCCCAGGGAAGGCAGTCAAGGTAACACTGTCTCAGGGAAGGTAGTCAAGTTAAACACTGTGTCAGTGATGACAGTCAAGCTAAAAAACACTGTCTCAGGGATAATAGTCAAGGTAAAACACTGTCTCAGGGAAGGTAGACAAGGTAAACACTGTCTCAGGGAAGGCAGTCACGGTTAACACTGTCTCAGAGAAGGTAATTAAGGTAAAAACACTGTCTCAGGGATGGTGGTCAAGCTAAACACAGTGTCAGGGATTGTATTCAAGGTAAAAACACTGTCTCAGGGATGGTAGTCAATGTAAAAACACTGTCTTAGGGATGGTAGTTAAGGTAAAAACACTGTCTCAGGGAAGATAGTCAAGGTAAACATTGTCTCAGGGATGGCGGTCCAGGTAAACGCTGTGTCAGGGATAGTGTTCCAGGTAAACACTGTGTCATGGATGGTAGTCAAGGTAAACACTGTCTCGGGGATGGTAGTCTAGGTAAACTGTCTCAGGGATGATAATTAAGGTAAAAACTGTCTCAGGGAAGGCAATCAAGGTAAACACTGTCTCAGGGATGGTAGTCAAGGTAAACACTGTCTCGGGGATGGTGGTCCAGGTAAACACTTTGTCAGGGATGGTAGTTAAGGTAGACACTGTCTCAGGGATGGAAGTCAAGGTAAATACGGTCTCAGGGAAGGCAGTCACGGTTAAAACTGTCTCAGGGATGGTGGTCCAGGTAAACACTGTCTCAGGGAAGGTAGTCAAGGTAAAAACACTGTCTCAGGGATGATAGTCAAGGCAAAAAACATGGTCTCAGGGATGGTTTTTAAGGTAAACACTGTGTCAGGGATGGTAGTTTAAATAAAAACTGTCTCAGGGATGGTAGTCAAGGTAAAAAAACTGTCTCGGATATGATAGTGAAGGCAAAAACACTGTCTCAGGGAAAGTGGTCCAGGAAAACACTATCTCAGGGATGGTAGTCCAGGTAAACACTGTCTCAGGGATGGTAGTCATGATAAACACTGTCTAAGGGATGGTGGTCCAGGTTAACATTGTCTCAGCGATGGTGGTCCAGGTAAACATTGTGTCAGGGATGGTAGTCAAGGTATAACCACTGTCTCAGGGATTGTAGTCAATGTTAAAACATAGTCTCAGGTATGATAGTCAAGGCAAAATGCACTGTCTCAGGGAATGTAGTCAAGGTAAACACTGTCTCAGGGATGGTGGTCCAAGAATACACTGTGTCAGGGATGGTAGTCAAGGTAAAACACTGTCTCAGGTATGATAGTCAAGTTAAAACACTGTCTCAGGTAAGGTACTAGTAGTCAAGGTAAATACTGTCTCAGGGATGGTGGCCCAGGTAAACACTGTGTCAGGGATGGTAGTTAAGGTAAACACTGTTTCAGGGATGGTAGTCAAGGTAAAAACACTGTCTCAGGGATGGTAGTTAAGGTAAACATTGTTTCAGGGAGGGTGGTCCAGGTAAACACTGTGTCAGGGATGGTAGTCAAGGTAAAACCACTGTCTCAGGGATGGTAGTCAAGGTAAAAACACTGTCTCAGGGAATGTAGTCAAGGTAAACACTGTCTCAGGGATGGTGGTCCAGGAATACACTGTGTCAGGGATGGTAATCAAGGTAAAAACACTGTCTCAGGTATGATAGTCAAGTTAAAACACTGTCTCAGGGAAGGTAGTCAAGGTAAACACTGTCTCATGGATGGTAGTCAAGGTAAAGACTATCTCAGGAATGGTAGTCAAGGTAAACACTGTCTCAGTGATTGTGGCCCAGGTTAACATTGTGTCAGGGATGGTACTCAAGGTAAATACGGTTTCAGGGACGGTTGTTAAGGTAAACATTGTTTTAGGGATGGTGGTCCAGGTAAACACTGTGTCAGGGATGGTAGTCAAGGTAAAAACACTGTCTCAGGGATGTACGTAATGTAAATGTGAAACCATACTAAAAAGTCAGTTATAAAAGGCACCAACGTGACACACTGTCAAACAATTTGAACAAGAATATTAACGGCCTATGTACAAAACAGTAATCGAAAAACAAATATGGCAGACAGCAACTAACAACAACCACTAAATTACAGGCTCGGGACTTGGGAGAGACACTTAAATAATGTAGTAGGATTAATATAAAATATATAATAAGATGATGTGGCAATGATCCGCCAGAGACCAAATGACATAGAAGTTAACAAATTTAGGTCACTGTTATGCCTTCAACAATGAGCAAAACCCATACCGCATGATCAGTTATATAAAGGCCCCGAAATGATAAATGTAAAACAGTTCAAAAGAGAAAACTAACATCTTGATTTATGTACAAAACAATGAGCGAAAAACAAATATAAAATACAGCAACAAATGACAACCACTGAATTACAGGCTCCTGACTTGGGACAGGCACATACATACCATGTTTGTGAGCGTTCAACCCTCCCCTAACCTGGGACAGCACAGCATTAGAACAAACTGTAAAATTCGATGACTTCACTCATTAGATTGTTACGAAGCACACAAACACAACTATCAATAAAGATAAAGACACAATGTACTGATCTTAGAGTACTAGCAGTGACTTAAAGCTACAATTTTAAAGCCAATTATAACTTATAATAAATATTGTTCTGCCAGACTTAAGTATCAATCAGTATACATCCAACAAGATTTTATGAAATGACACCATAAAAAGTCCGCGAAAGCATATCCTTGTGCTATACCAAAATATAGGTACAACAATGGTTGTATTGTCTTTGTTGACCTGAGAGAAAAAATCCCCATGGAATACGATTAATATCGAAATTTATACAATTCAATTTTTAATTATTGGTTATTGATAAATCATATTAATAATTATACACGAGACAACACTCATATTAACTACAATGAAAGGATATAACGAACATCACTGACGGGATGGTCTTCAACTATTAACTTTTAACAGTGTCACTTTTGACTTCCTAGTCTGGGCATATTTTTTTTAAACTCACTCCCTTGTCTTTGAAGGAATATATTTTATATTAATCAATTAGTTCATATAAAGTTGTGAAGTCCTAAAATCAATCATTCGTTGCCCATCAAAAGATTTGATAGACATGGAAACTTTAAAAAAAATATATATACATAAAACATAAAACATGGCCATGGCCATGGCACAAGATCGATGTGTACATTTATAAAAACTCCACACAAAAAAACAAGCAAGGTTGAAATTGACGATATGTTTAAGTTTTATAACAAAACAAGGAAACAATAATCAAAACAGTTAGTAAAGATTTCACTGAATGGGTTACAATATACAGAATGTTTTTAAACATATATCAAACATTGTGAGATTGGCATGAGAATAAATTCTTCAAACAGAACAGTAACAACAACGAATATTGAACAGACCCTAGGTTTAAAAGTATCTGAAAAAATGACTATCCCAACCACAAAGTGACAGGTATACATACCCCTTTATCTTGCATATGGCTTATACAATTACTATTTAGAAATGGCAATAATGATTTTTATTTGAAAATAACAAATAAATACATCGGAAATACATGAACAAAACATTATATTTTGCCGAATAAGAAGACAAACTACATACAGTCAGAGTATATGTCTCTTATACCACTTTCCATGCCGCCTCTTTTAAATTCGTATAAATCATTATAAATCAACACCAACTATGATAAATCTAATTTTCATGAACTAACATCCCCGTGAAGGAACTTTTACTTGTACTAGGAACTGCAAAAACGTTTTCAGTAGTATGTGAAGATGTTTGAATCCATACATGATCCCCCCTTTTCACTTGACAGAAAACAACTTTAGTTGCAGGGAAATGGCTAGATGTTCCAATGAATGCATACATGCTGTCTATGATAATGTTGTCTACTCTCAGTTCAGTGTCTACTTCTTTACCTGCAGCAGTGAAGACTGTCCACGAAAAAAGGTACACTCCTGTTACCGGAGATACGAATATTCCATCTCCAGGATTGAAGTTACCTCCTTCATCTGTGATGACGTTGTCAAACTTGACAATGGAATTTATGTTCAAGGTCGTCGCGGATGACAGTCGTACAAAGTATAAGACGTTTTTCTGTCGAATTTTCGTACCTGCAAATGAATTGGTTTATAATTAGAACTTTTTAAAAATGATAAAATTAACGGTGCAAATTTGATCATGCTTATATACATGTAACAATATTTTTCATTTATGAACATGGTATCTTAGGTAATTGGGACTAGTAGTATTAGCTCTGGTATACAGTATGCACCAGATATTCATATATAAATAACAAAAAGTGAATTATAAAAAAAAATCAACATGTTTAACACTTTTCTAATTCAAAGCGGTTTGTATATAATTATGCTCTCATTTATTGATATTGCGACAAAATACACAACGTTTAAAAATACCATTGAAGTTTATCGAAATAACCTTCCAATCCGAGAAATTTGTGAAGGGTTGGTATAGAAATACGGCCATTCCTAAACTTCTCCCTTCATGCAGTGAAACGTTTGCTTAAGTGGTGTGTTTGTTTGGCAGTGTGGGGTTTATGAATAAGCAGCATGTTTGGTCAGAATAGGGTCGTTAATTCCGATGACTCGCCAGTATAGGTAGATAGTCACGTTCTGCACACGTTAAAAAAACCTTTCAACAACACTCTGGTGTGGTCTTTTATTTTAAAACTAACATATTTGCCCCTATCCAACAAACCCTTTTTCCAGTGGCAATCCAAATTTCCCGTCCTTCGTCCTAGTGGACCTACCACGCAGATCCTATCTTTTGGAATTAATTGCACATTTGTTCTCGACCTGAATATGCATGAACTATTTTCCACTGGACTTAAAAAAAACCATAGTAATATAGTATAAGTCTAACTTGTCAAAGTGGAATGACATAAATCAGGCTTTTTGGAGTTTGAGGTAATCATTTTTTTTTAAATTTTAGACCGATAATTTATAGGGAAGAACAGAAAGAAATCGTGCCGTCTTACATTCTATAATAACAGTTGCTGTACTTCATTATAAGGTTTCTTACATAATAGGCATAAACAGTGCAGGAAACTTCACGTAAAATGCCGAGAAAAACTGTCAAGGACACAAATTGTTTATGTATGAATAGAGCCAAATAACCGCTGACTTCTTCTAATCCTATAATATATGACTTCGCATTATATTTCCGTTATTTAACGTTTTCATGCTGATATTTTCATTTTTCATTTTTTTTAATGCGGCACATTGATAATAAAAACAAAAAATAGAAAATAAAAAATAAAGAATAGCAACATAAGTAAAAAAAAAAAAATCAGAAATAAACAGAAATAGATAATAATGCCCCAGGTCATATACTATAGGACTATGACCTCTTCCTATTTAACGAGGTTAAAATATATTTTGATAACTGAATTCTTCCCTTTTAATCTCGATAGCAAAAAATGAATAATAAGAAATAGTAGCATATGGACATACCTATATTAAAAATAAAACCTGTCAATAAAAAGACCTCAAAAAGGTCAGGGCTGGTATGCATAAAACCACTTAAGTTAAGATATCCAATCGTAGTACTAATTTATCGTAGGACATGTAGAACAAATCTGAACTTAAGTAGTTTTATGCATATCAGCCCTGTTAATAATTTTGAATATTACATATCGCTAAAATGATTCTATCCCCACACAAAAACATCCTATAACCCAAAATAAAAACAACAAAGAACCAGCTGGAGAATTCATTATTCAAACAAGTACTTTAACATGTTCAATTGTAAAAAAAAACAACATAAAAAAATATTATGAAATTATAACTAACCTTTTTCGACTATCTCAGTCACATTGTCTAATCTTTCTTTCAGAATTTTAACTTCGTTTCGGAGGAAAGTAAAATCTTGCTCCTCGTTTGTAGAATTTTGAATTGATTTAGTGGATATTCCTAACCAGAAAGAGGAAAACAGAAGTGCCTTAAAGAGAAGCATTTTCCGTGTGCCGTTTAACAGAGACAACTTTCAACAAACAATATTACTTGTACTTCTAAATAGTTGTATTAGGCAGCTGTGTTTTGTGCAAGTATGCGGAATAAATAAGTATTTTATACGAATTACACTTAGCTCAAGTAGTGTGTGCAAATCTTTAATGTTTTATTGCTATCTTTCTAAGGTATTTCTTCTACTAACGATTTTTGATTGTCATCTTGGAATCGGTTGCCACTTTTTATGAAAAAAAACTTAAATCAAAGGATTTATTCTTGTAATACGGAAATCACGCATTTCAACACTCTTATATTGGCTGTTTTTCTACTTTCAGATTTCTGTACAATAACACCTTAAACAGTACAGACAAATAGGATCATGCGATCAAGGATTTGAACAACTATAGAATACGTGTGTACACAAAAGAGAGGCAAAAGATACCAAAGGGACATAAGTCGAGAAAAAATGCAAACAACAATATATAAAGCACAACATAGAAAATCTAAGACTGAGCAACACGAACCATACCAAAAACCGGGGTTGATCTCAGGTGCTCCGGAAGGGTAGTCTAAGTACAGATAAGAAAGGAAATGAGGCATTTTGAGTGATGTTTCAAACTGTAAATAATGATAGTAAGTTTGTGATCTCCATTGAATGGTCCTTTGTCCTCCACATTGGTGGTTTCAGAACTGTTAATATCACAATCTCCTATAAAAGACGGAGTTGTACGTTTTACAGCAATGTTAGTTCTCAAGTGTGTCCCTTTTCAACTGCGTTTGAGTAAATGTAGAACTATAATGCCAAAATAAAACTAAAACACTCTTAAACAATAAGAAGTGAAATTGTTCCCAACGACTACCATGTGTGTTTAAACAGGAATCAACAAATTTCTTTTTGTTTCCGTCAAACCTTCATTAAAATATTAAATTTCCTTTCTTATCGTTTTCCATTTACTAATACCAACTTATTTCTCTTTATAGCTTTATCCATCCTAGATTACTAGATCACTTTTACATGCTTAATTCAAACTATGCATAAACATGATATTTGGCAGACAGTTAATTTAATGTTTACCAATTGTGCATGGTAAATTTAAAACGCAAAAACAAGAACAGAACATACATGTAACACAACTTTGAAGGTTATCTTTAAACGAAGAGTTATGTTTATCAATAAGATTAACCTTTAGTTAAATATTTACTGGTAATTACTAAATTAGATTTTCACCACAGTGCAGCATGATTACAGCCTGTCAACAATGACATTTTAATCTTGATCTCTTCGATTTCCTATATATCTACTAAGGACAAGCTGTAACAACAAGCCTTAGGGTTAAATTTGTGAAAAAACAATACCTTTAATTCATGGTTACAATGTACCATTTTACCAAATGAACAACATTGTGTACATTTCCCAATTCTGAAAATTGTTTTGTTATATCGTAATATTGTTTTAACCATTTAGAAAGTTCGGTATTGTAGATTGCTGATGATGGAAGTTTTTAACGACTTTGACTGGCTATACATTCCTCGCACGGTCGGTAGTAGATTGCTAAATGTATACACAACTTTTCTAGACTCGTGTGATTTAGAGCTTGACAAACTGTATAGACACATGTTTATTGTTAATTGCAAACACTTAACATGATGACCTCTAGATGTCTTTATGATTATTAGTGTCGTTTGGTTGCTGTCTCATGCGTACTCTTTAAGGTAGTACCAAACACCTTGACTAAAATTAATTTGGCTCGTTTAATTTTCTTAAAATTGTGACAAAATATTACCTTTGACCCTTAGACAAAAATATAAAAATTTCAAAAAACTTGAACCACACACTTTATCGGAAAAAATTCATTGGATATATAGCAGTTTGACAAACACTAATTTTGATCATTAAGAAGCTTAATATTTCCTTAACAATAGAACGTAATTAAAACGTTCAGCTGAATTTTACAGAGTTATCTCCCTGTAGTGTTATGTACCACCTTAAATTTCCTTTTAATCATATTTCATAAAACACTACAATATCTTATCAATGTTCTATTTGTTTTGACATTTATCTCATTGTAAAGACTGCATGTTGCCCTCTAGATGTCTTCTCTTTGTTTGAATCTTTGGAATGCCGTGTCATTGACGACTACCAAACAATAGATATAAGAAAATGTGGTATGAGTGCCAATGAGATAACTCTCCATCCAAGTCAAAATTTATAAAAGTAAACCATTATAGGTCACAGTACGGTCTTCAACACGGAGTCTTGGCTCACACTGAACAGTAAGCTACAAAGGGCCCCAAAACATTACTAGTGTAAAATCATTCAAACTCCATTTATTCATATGGTAGATGTTTATTTAAAATCATCACTTTTTGTCTGTTTTTCGGAATCCTCCATTATTACTCATGTATTTTTAATGCCATTAAACATTTTGCCAACTTACCCCTACTTTTCTTTTCATAATTTTGTGACATATAGTTTTAAAAGCCATTTTTTAAATTTCTTAAATTTTCATTATTTTTGTAAGTACATGTAAGTAAGTACTTAATGGTTTATATCTAAAAAAAGCAAGACACGGTTTTTAGTTCCATATTATTTACATACTTTCAATTATAAGTCTTTGATAAAGCTTGTTGTTTTGAAACAGAGCAGCCAATATCCTTAAGAAATTGTAAAATTAGGGAAAATTTCGAAACTTTACAGTATTATGTATCATACGCGGTAATCTTGATCTAAATAATTTGTTGGTTTAATTGTAAATTCAATTAAAAGACTTTATTGTAGAGATTAACCCCGTTCTTTCACTCTTGTACAACGCGTTTAAGAATACCATTGATCATCCAGTATCCGATTACAGATCAGTAACTTGTATTTTTCGCTAGTTGTTGCGCATGTAATTGCGATTGAGTTTAATTGTTTTGCAGATATTCTACCACATAGAAATAAGGAGATGTGGTATGCTTGACAATATGACAACTAGCTACCAGAGACTAAATGACGTAATAGATGTAAGCTATATGTTATCGTAGGTAAGCTGTAATTTGCAAGGAACACATAACAGACCATACAATTGTTTAATAAAATCTCTAGAATGAGGGACCAATAATGCTATATTATTGTATTATAGATTATTTACCAAAAAAATGCACTTTCAATGGTATTTTAAAACTCAGTGTAAGTGTTGCTCTTGGTTATATCAAATTAGAAAATAAAATTGTTTTTGCATATATATATAATCATTTATTTGTAAACAGACTCCTGGAGGGTCAGCCACATATACCTGTAAAATAATAAACATATCTATCAATTAGTTTTCAATAATTTTTTATTTACTTATTGATTTTAGCAGTCGTGTACATTGTCATTCGTAAATTTTAACTGATGTGTTGTTTTATATGATGCTAGTTATTGTTTAAAATACACATTAACAAAGTTTAAGCCATGCCCAAGAAACAAATCATACATGGTTTATTTACTATGGAATTATTTTTTTTAAAGTTTTATGACGTAAATTATATAACTTTAAAATGACGAAAAGAAATTCATTTTAAGAAATGTAAACGTAGATTCAACAGTGTTTGGTTCGTGTAAATGTATAGGCAGTGCTTGAATATGTTCTGTAATAGAGAGGTTTCAAACACACAATCTGTTTATAATTCAAAACACATATTTGTCCTGCTGTCAAAATCGCAAGGCTTTGACGATACAAATGAAAATTATTCATGAAATGATGACGATGATATGAAGTAATACGTACCAAATATTTGCTAAATTCAATCTATAAGTTTAATCGCTGTTGTTGTTTCTGAACAAAAGGAAGGCAAGGAACAGAAGTCCAACTGAAAAAGATAGACATATGCATACAGTTAGGTTCAAACTGAACGTTTCGGTATATTACGCATACAGTTAGGTACACTCTCAATGTTCCGAAAAATTCAATGTTCCACAGAAGCAAAATCTAGATGGTACATTTTTCATCTAAACTTGACTTGAAGATTTCAGGCAATGTTGATCACCGTAATTTTACGATTCAAGAAACGACCATATATAAGAACATTATATAAATACAGCAAATAATCAAAACTCGACTGTCTTACTAAATTTTGCAAAAACAATACTCAAGATGTACGGAAACAATTTAATGAAATGTTAAGTTTTAAAGTTCAAGATAATTTTACCATAAATGAAATACTGAAATGTCTTTTGAAGTCAATTTGAAATACATTAAAAATATTAGAAAGATTACTATTTTTAATTTGGCCCGGTATGATTGCTAATGAGACAACTATCAATCAGAGACCAAATGACGTAGATGTAAGTTTAGTAAACATAGTTATTAGTACTTACAAAGTCCAAGTCCTTCGTTTCCACCGAGGATACCGCCATCCATACCGCCAACACCACCAACTCCGGCCATACCGGCTCCACCAGCAAATGGAGATGCGACTGGGATTGGTTGAGGAACGTACTGAACTATTTCGTCAACATATCCTCCCTTTTTACCATAGCCAGAGTATCCTTTTTTGCCGTAACCAGAATGTCCGCCATAACCGGAGTATCCTTTTTGGCCGTAACCAGAATATCCACCATAACCGGAGTACCCCTTGGAGCCGTAACCAGAGTATCCCTTTTGTCCGTATCCAGAATAACCGCCATGTCCGCCATATCCACCCATGCCTCCGCCATATCCACCCATGCTTCCACCATATCCTCCGATACCACCGTAACTTCCGGTGTATCCACCGACTCCACCGTAGCTACCGGAATATCCGGAACCACCGTAATAATCGTCAGCAAGGATTCCCTTCATGCCACAAAGGCAGACCAAGATAGCAACAGTTGTGATGGCAAGTTTCATTCTGAAACATGAGAAAATATCATTTAAATGAAACTTACAATTTTGAATGCATTTATAGCCAGCTATATATCATCTTATCAGAAATGTATCTGAATATATCAAGTTACGATTATAATTTGGATTATATAGGATCATGATTTTCAAGTTTGATGGGTTTTTTCAAAGTCTTTTAGAATATTTTTCAAAAGTAAGAATAAAATAATTCATGTCTTATCGTCCTTTTATTATATACTAATCAAATTTGGTTGACTGAACGACATATGGTTAGACATCAAGTAGATCTCTCTAAAGTATTTTCAAAAGTGATGAATTACATAAGTTTGTTTTTATTTTTTATTGCTTTTTTTTAACAAAGAGTAGTAACCGAAAGGAACAGTGTACAAATTAAAAGAAATTCTTTCTTTCAATGGATACTAGGTTTATTTTGAAAATAAGATCTTCCCTGTATTGTACATTAAAAAGAGACCAAACGATAGCAACGTAACAATGTATCCTTGATAGTATAACAATATAAAAATTATTTAATTTTGAATGTAACACGTCTTCTGATTGGCTGAAAGTGTTTTGTCTATCAGCTCATAGACATAATTTTGTCATGTGACCGTGACGTCACCAACGTTTTTTTTCAAAATTTACTCCCTAAAAATGGAATTTAGAATTTGATTTTTAAGGAATGACTGTAATATTTTTTCTTTCTATTCGAAATAACCTAAAAAAATGTAGTGCACACTTTTAAATAACTCGCTACGCGGGTTATTCGGTGTTCACCACATTTTTTATGTTATTTCTTCATAGACAGAAAAAATATTACAGTCATTCCTTAAACAAGCAGATGTCTTGGAACGGTTCCGATATCTATGGATTTATTAATCTAGTCTGTTTCAAATAAGAACGATCCCAAAAAGAAAAAGCTTTTTTAAAATTTAATTGTTTTACACATTATTTTAAAGAAGAAAAAAGACAACTATATTAAAAAAAATAATGATAATAAAAAAAAAACAGCACGCATCTTAATCCGCAAAGAGTGATAAAAAAAAACCGCAACAGATAAAAGTATGTTTTAATAAGTGATTAACTATTGACTATGATTTTTTTTTAATTTTAACAGAACTACATGTATTAGTAAAACATTTTTTTTTTGCCAATAAAAAAAAGAAAGAGTTAATACTATACCTGACTTCGTGTTTGTGTCAAACCAGGAGTGATTCTACTATTAAATGTCCAAACTTTTATACCTAAACTAAAACTTCCTGTTAGTTCAGATTATGTATACCATTACAATTCATATGTAATTCTAAAACACATGTCGGCATGGGAAAGCTAGTTATCCATACACATGTTATGAATGGAGGTAATATTATCTAATAATAATTACACATTTTTTTTTACAATTTTGCAATATTTAGGAACACTTTTTAATGTTGAAATATGAAAGAAACACCACTTCTTATTCTATTATTTGTTGTGTAAAGCCTAGTTATAAGACTTTTGAGATACAAATATTTATGCACTGTACAATATTTTATGACATTATATATGTACATACTCTAAAAAAAAACTTGTTATTTTAGGTTCATGAATGGAATTTTGTTCAATATATAAAAATGAATGCTAGTACCGACCAGTTAATATGAAACATAGTTTATTTCTCACCAATTTAGTTAGGATATTACCAATTACAGTTAATATTCATCAGTTATGTGTTAATGATTTGGATTTTTTTTTAAAGTTATTACCAGAATGTATAATGCATAGGGAAAGAGGGTTATTGACGTATGTAATTGTTTATTGCATTATTGTTATTATCTGTCATATCAGGAATTGTATTAATCAAAGAAATAAATTATTCCATCTTTGAAAAATAAGGCATTATAATTTTGGCAACATTATTTCGAAACTTGCAATTTGTTCGTGTTGATTTAGTAGGCATAACTTTGTTATATTCCCCCCCCCCTTTATTTTTTTTAGTTTATTGCCTTTTAAAACCTTGTCGATGAAACACAAACAAAGATGTATATTTTGTAAATTAATTGACATTCTTTGCCGGCGGCTTAAAACAATCAAGCAAGAACACTTGTACTGTAGTTTGTCACAACTATAAACAGACCGAAAATCGACTCTCTCACTAAGAATAAATTACATAACATAAGCAACACAGATCTTTAAAAAAAAAGAAATAAAATCGAAATGAGAGATGTATGCTTATGGAATTTTTTGTTTGTTTGTATATATACTGAATTTACGTTATTGTAACAAATAAGCTAGCATGGCATGTATGAACAAACTTTAAGGTATAGAGAAAGACATATTCACAGCAAAGAAATTTATTTTTTTTTATCTCTAAAGATAAATGGGATATTTTATTAGGTTAAACATAAATAATTATGTAATAACCAAAGAGAGAATGTTTAAGTTATTTCGTTCTTTGATAAATCTATGGTGATTAAATCAAATCAAACAAACAAACAAAACAACAAGAATGATTATTCATCATTTAGTCTCTAATGGGGCACCAGGAGTTCCAGTATTTGTCACTTTCATCTTCATAGAGGTTTTTAAGTGAAATGTATTTTTCTAAATTGATATAAGAAGATGTGGTATGAGTGCCAATGAGACAACTCTCCATCCAAGTCAAAATTTATAAAAGTAAACCATTATAGGTCAAAGTACGGTCTTCAACACGGAGCCTTGGCTCACACCGAACAGCAAGCTATAAAGGGCTCCAAAAATTACTAGTGTAAAACCATTTATACGGGAAAACCAACGGTCTAATCTATATAAAAAACGAGAAACGAGAAACACTTATGAACCACATCAACAAACGACAACTACTGAACATCAGATTCCTGACTTAGGACAGGTGCAAACAATTGCAGCGGGTTTAAGCGTTTTAATGGTACCAAACCTTCACCCTTTTTCTGAAACAATAGTGTAACATCACAACATAGAAAGACACATTTAAAGTCAACTTTTCCTTTAAATAAATATTTTGAGGCATTTAAAATTGACAAATTGAATACAATTTTGTTCGGTAGTTATATTGTTTTGTAAGCCAAATACCCTTATTTTTTTTAAGTTCAATTTGATATTTTCGAAGTTACTAAATAAAATAATTATGGGAATATATACATATAAATACATTTATTCTGCATTTATAGAGTTTACTTTAGTGATTAACTAGTAATTTGTTTTGTATTCTATCTCGGAAATTTCCAAAGAAAGATGTTTGACTCGTCGACTTTTCCCAGTTTATACTGACAATGCTGTCTGCCATACGGATAAACTAAGTAATGTATTTACACGTAGGTCATCTGGACAAGATATGATAATATCAAGTGAAAGGCTGTCAGATATTTCAATCCCAATTTTTAATTTCTTAAAATATTCAAATAGCTGAAACCTGATTTGGATTAGTTTTGTTCTCAATGAAATTTATGACGACCTTTTGAATATTGATACATTGTACATTAATTCTAAAGTGAATATTTGGGATCGAATTTAATGAGGTTGATATTCAAGTATGTGCCAAAATAGAAAAAAAAATAAATACTAGTAAGTTGGAGACCAATCAAACTTCGATTAGATGGGACATGTCTTCAGAATGAATTACATGTAGGATTAAACAGTTACGATTGAAAAGTGAAACTCATTAACCCGAACTCCTACGTCGTTCGGATCAAGCAGGGTCACCCTAGTCATGCAGATTAAATGACATATACCAACTTGCTTGGTCAATAACTATTACATATTTTGTTATTGCTGGTTTTGTATGATTGCTTTCTCATTGATATATATCCAAGATCTCGTTCTATAATTGAAAGCAGCATTAATTGACTGCGATTAATTTTGGTAACCGATGAGATATTCAAATCTGTCCTTTACTAATATCGACAACGAGATCTCGTTCTATAATTGAAAGCAGCATTGACTGCAATTAATACTGGTAACCGATGATATATTCAAATCAGTCCTTTACTAATATATCTGCAATTATATAGGTAGCACCAGAGACATATTATACACATGTATATATGTCTCTGGTAGCACTGAAAATTATGCTAAAGCGATCAGTGTCATCAGAAAATATAAATAGGTATGAAGAACAAGATATGAATAAGACTGAACCTGAGACGAAAGGGCACAAACTCTGCAATCAGATGCATATATATTGAATATTTACCTTTAAAGTTGTGTCGTGAATGAAACAAATCAATGTTTATTTTCTACTTATTTTGGACAATTTTTGGTTTTATAAAGTTATCGAATTTTGAATTTTGTCAAACCGTACTCGATACTATCTTAATTGGTTTGTTGATAATTAACCCTCATGGATAGTCAAGGTCATTAAACACCCCCTAGTAGTTGTTAATAATAAATTTAAGCATGTTCTGATAAAACACGGACAACAAAATATGAATGTCAAATGTATGGACTACACATCTCAATGTTAAGAACTGGCTTAGCATCAAGGTTTCCCGATAGCCTATGCCAAATCCTGACAAATGAGACTTTTCAACGGTTTTTTCACTAAAGCCTGTTCTGTCGCTCTATTAAATACACTTCTCTCATCATATTTATCCTGAATATCTTTATTCCAAACCGCTTTGGTGGTCTCGTTGTAGTAAGCTGGCCTCGAGTGCGGTTCTTCACGTCTTGGTCAAATAAAAAGCTTGAAAATTAGTATATTTACTGCTTCTCCGCTAAGCAAGTTGCATTAAGGAGTAAGAGCAAAGACTAGAATGATTGGAGTCAGGATAACGTGATTGGAGTCAGGATAACGTGATTGGAGTCAGGAAAACGTGATTGGAGTCAAGATAACGTGATTGGATTCAGGATAACGTGATTGGAGTCAGGATAACGTGATTGGAGTCAGAATAACGTGACAGGATAACGTGATTGGAGTCAGGATAACGTGTCCGTGTATGGTGATATATCTCTTTGTGGATTGTTTGTTAATTTGTTAAAAAGAAAATACATGTTCAAAAATCCGGCCCACTGGACGTAAACTGGAATCCATCCACCATCAATCTTAATTTTTAAATATTCATCGGAGTGTCAATCTTTCACAGTTATATCTAATTAGCGGCCATTTACAAGTATGCCTCGTAGAACTTAAATTGATTGCTTACAAATTGCTACCAAAAGAGTGTAAGACAAAAAGCTATATTTAATATCAGAGATTAACAAGAAGCCAAGACCAATAAAGATCTAAGCGAACAACAGTAAAAAATATATTACTTAGTAGTTACATATTTCTATAGTTATTGAAATGTTCTACAAGGATCACTTTAGGGAACGTAGCAAGCACAATATAAAGAAATAAATTACCATATAAACAAAATTATGAAAATAACAATAAAATTTCTTTAAGATGGTTCAGTTCAAAGCTTTTTTCTTTGTCAAAAATGTTGTTTTCTGAAGCTTAAAAAGATCACAATACTTTATTTACATCTTATTATACATATAGTATATATATTTGTTTAGGGGCCAGCTGAAGGACGCCTCCGGGTGCGGGAACTTCTCGCTGCATTGAAGACCTGTTGGTGACCTTCTGCTGTTGTCTGTTCTATGGTCGGGTTGTTGTCTCTTTGACACATTCCCCATTTCCATTCTCAATTTTATATAGTCTTTGATTTTGAAGATTCTTTTTGTTGTTATGTGTTTTTGGATTTTTGCCTCACTAACATTGTTTCGTATGTATACAAATACACCGGTTCGTTTTGTCGACCATTAAAGCACAGTGCAGTGCAAAGCATTTGAACTCATAGGAAATCATACCATATCTCCGTATTTTATAAGCTATTTAGAAAAATCTCTCATGAGGAATTTGAAAAAAACAACAACATTGTGTGCCTTTATTTCTGACTGTATCATATGTATGCTTGAGACCTCATACCGACATTTGAATAGCTTTTATATAATCAAATTTTGGAGGTCATTTGATATGTTCAAGCTTATATAGATAAGGTGTATATATGTACTTGAATTTTGTGATACCGTACAGTGCTGTCTCGCTAGATCATGACTTACACAGGCATAGTTTGTTTCTTGTTTGTTTTAAATGTATTCACAGTGGTTGGTAAGTTTTTCAAAATTTCAAAGTACGTTTGTATTACTAAAAAATGAAATTTTCAATTATATACTATATTATATTATCAGTAATTTTTAGCATATCAAATATAAAAGTTTATACATTCAAATTTTTTAACTGAAATTTTTATAATAAAAAAAACATTCTATTCTCAGAAGGTTCAAGCATGTCCTAAGAATGGTTGACATTATACTTATAAAAAGAAAAAAAATATAATCAAAAACATCCTTTTCCATTTTTGACAGTCTTGTTGAGAATGTAAACACACTTACTTTTTTAATCATATTTGCTAAAATAAATGTAAGTCTTTCTGTATTTTCTATGGTTTACAGTGTCGGCGACAAATTCTACAAACTGTGTTGATGCCACGTTTATAAATTGCAATGATAGCCATGTCTGTCATGATGACAACTTAAAGACTTATTGCCCTTTAACATGTGGACTATGTAGTAAGTATTAACAACTGGACAATCAAATTGAGAGGTACACGTAGGTCTTTGTTTCACTAACATTGCCAGTTTTGATAAGTTGATGAAACAATAGTTGATATAAAACAAAAGATGTAGTATGATTGCCAACGAGACACCTCTCAACAAGAGACGTGACAACTCTCAACAAGAGACCAAATGACACAGAAATTAACAATTATAGGTCGCCGTACGGCCTTCAACAATGAGCAAAGCCCATACCGTATAGTCAGCTATAAAAGTTTGAAAACTGTTAAATAATGCAGATTTTTTTCGTATCTATTCATTTCTACAATTTTTTAACAAATGGACAACAAATGCGATGTTGATTATTGCGATTTCAGAAAATGTTGCATGAAAATAATGCTAAAAAATTGAAAATGTGATTTTTTAGTATGCGATTCCAATTCCATCACAATTTTCACAAAAAACAAAAAAAAAAACGGCGCAAAGTTTATAAAGTTTACCGTAATGAATTTGAATTATATACTTAAAGTATTTTTGTTGTTGTTTTTAACTGTTTGAACATATACGGTATTCTGTAATCAGTACATATTTTTTACGATGATTACTTAAAAAATAAAAATGTAACTTTGGCTGCTTAAATACCTACGAAATAGACTTCGAACAAAAGCAATAAAGTATTGTTACAGAATATAGAATAGCGCGCGAAAAAAAAATTAAAAAAAAAGAGAGAGAGTAAAAATGGACCAAAAATAAATAATAAAAACAATGGTCATTATGGGGGAAGGGGTAACATATAAAAAATAGAGAATAATGGGGAAAATAAAAAAAAGAGAAATATCAAAAAGATAAATGGTATAGAAAATTAATGAATTAAAACATGAAGAACCCCCCATCCAGACCCTCAGATATATTTTTATATCGTTTTAGAACCATGCAAGGACCAGGCTGTCTTCGCCTGCAGTAAGAATGTTTGCTCGTTTCCTTCATTGAAAAAGTTTTGTCCTGTGACGTGTTCATCTTGTGGAGAAGGAATTTGTGAGTATATATATATCGGCCAGGGAAGAACAAAAAAAAAAATACAGATCTTACATTGTTGGGCTGTTATTTAGACGAATTATGTATACAGAAAGTGTTTTCAGCCTTGTATCACCATCACTGGTGTTCCGATGGATAAAATCTGTCGTAGAGTTGTCACTGGTTCAGACGTACTTATAATTTACAGATCTAACATTGTTGGGCTGTTATTTAGACGAATTATATATATATATATATACAACAGTCTTATATATAATATGTTTTAAATTAAAAACCCGGAAAATAAAAAAAAATAAAACTATAACGTAACGACAATTTAAAGATTACTTAGATATATATATGCAACACTCCAAAACGTGTCCGATTCCCCCAAACGTGTCCATTCTTCCCAAACGTGTCCGTTATATTCAATATTGCACAAACGTGTCCGATTTCATAACCCCCAAACGTGTCCGATAATTGTTTTTCGCCAAAACGTGTCCACTGTTAAACACCAGAACGTCTCACGTCTTTTAGCGCTAATACATGTACAAATGACATAAATAACATTTACGGCAATTCTATGACGGGGGACACAGTTGATGAACACGGTGGTCATTTATTATCATTAGTTTGTTCAATGCCGGTTGTTAATGATTATCATAATTGCAAATTTAATCTGTAACATATGAATTAACTTTTGACTGAAATGCAAGTTGCAAGTATTGCATTCTGATTTAGAGCGAACATACAAATAATTTTAGTACAGTTGAATTAATCGTTTACCAAGTGAATTATTTTGTACTTATACATTCTGATGATGCCTTTTATATTAAATCGAATATTGCACGGCGGGCTTTCCGCAGAATTGACTTCCCTTTTTTCAACAGTTCTGGTATTTTAAAAACTCTTCAAATCAAAAGTTTACTGTTTATCAGGTTTTTTAATAAATTTTAGGTTTCGAGCATGATCACTAAAGACACACAAACAAGAGACATAACGTCCAGTGCCAAATATTGCATGCATTATTTGAACGACATCATGTTAACAATAAATACTGTACATAGGTTTTATTATCATACCGGGAATTTAGGATTAGGCCTAAATTTTTACGGTTATTCGGGACTAACACTAGTTGGGGTTTTAATCTAAAAAATTTAAGAGCCAGTAACAACCAATTTTTTTATGACTTCAGTAAGAAACTACTTCAATCTCCGTTATGTAAGAGGCCGTTTTAAATAAAAGTTGCGGAAATTTAAAAAAAAAAGAATGTTGCCTTCCAAAATACAACTGATGGCACCATGAAAGAGTGAATTGCTACACAGGTTTTAATGCGCAGAGAGAGTGACATTCTCCCTACACGAGGTATTTGATTTAATATCTACAAATTAACTGAGCATGGCTGCTTACGTTTACATCCAACATAGCCGAACATATTGGCACTTTTACCCAGATTATACTGCCGGTTAAAAAAAGACCTAAAGTAATTTATTTTTATTTTTTTAATGAAATAGTAAAATGAGTATACGTTAATGAAAAAGCAATAACCAAATAACCTACGAATTTATAATATGGACACGAATGATAGTTCCAGTAAAGGAAAAAAATTAAGCTTGATATGGACACGTTTGGGGGATTGGACACGTTTGGGGTATTGGGCACGTTTGGGTGTTTATACAAATGACACGCTTTGGCGCCTTTTTACATTAGGACATGTTTTGCAGTTCAGTGACGTCATGTGGACACGTTTGGGGGAATCGGACACGTTTGGGGGGAAGGACACGTTTCTGAGCAGTTGGAAAGCAAGTCCTTGGAAACGTCCGTTGTCGTCAAGCTCTATCAGCAACAATAGCAGGGGGAATTAATTAGGTGGCGCTACAGTCGTCCGTGACGTCAAAAAGTCCGCCAAATCAATCGGCTAAAAGATTGACGTTTAAAGTATTCATTTCAACTTGTCATGCTTTTATTATAATTGAATTTTAAAATTTGTAGGTTTTGCGACCAATATAGTTTCAATACGTCATACAAACATTATCAAAAGTAGCTTGTTATTGCTATTTCTTTATCCTGTCCGTTATTAAAAATTTCAGCCATCTTTTTTGTTCGCCAAAAACATCGATTTTTCATAACTTGACGTTTGCGTATCCAAATACGGAAAAGAACGGTAATAATCTTAAATGAAGCCGGGTAAACTATTTAAAATTTCTACACAATTTTGAAGCCATCATTTTTTACTATTATACATCAATTTTGGTGACCACCAGTCATGTCAATTTGTACCTGGTTTTGGCTGCGTTTCTACTTCAAAACAGTTAAGTTCAATTCTTTACATTGTACCTGTTTCCAAAGTACTCTAAAATACTGATTTTATTATAGATATGAATGAAATTATGATTAAAAATTGTTGTTTTTCACAATTCCATACGATACTTCCATTTTAAAGTAATTAAAACCCTTTTTAATATTCCCCTACACAAATTGACGGTGACATTGTTTTCTTTTTCAACATACGTCATATAACGTTTACAAAATATGTGTCAGGGTCATGTGCATAGTGAAAATTTACACATTGGACAAGTGAAACAACAAACAAAGTTCTTCTTTATGGCGTTTGAAACTATAGGTCTAAGAAATTTTCATTTATACTGGAAGCAAATATGACAAATTAATGATGGCCTATGGGTAAACAAAAGCACAAAAATAGCAATAGAAAATGCATTGCAAAGAAAATTTCTGGAGGAAAAAACATATGAAAAAAGGAAATGAAGGTCAATTAATTATATTTATATTTTATTAGTTAAAAACCTTGCTTATCAATTATCTCTTTACTAAGTAAGCTACATTAATAAGAGCAAACACTAGCTTATCAAGTCAAACAAGAAATTAATTCATAGAGATGTGTTCTTACAAAATTGAATTTAATCAAATGGCAATTTTTTGTCAACCATCATCATTGATCATTATTAAAGTAAAATGCACAAGATTTGTCATACCAACTTTCATTTCTGAGAATAATATCCAATTATTGAGGTAAAATATACAATACTTTGTTTATAAATATGTAAAGCAGCAGATACAGCAACTTGAAGAGAAGAAGCCCCATTTTTTTTCTCAAAAAGTTTACTTTCCTAAACTATAAAATACCCTGAGAAATTGGACAAGGGCTACTGTGCTAGCTAATCTAATAGTTGAATTTTACAATAATAATGATTTTAATATTAAAATTATGTCACTTTCACTTATAATTTTAAGCATTATTTTTTTACAGAATTTTTGTCATTTTTTTTGGTAAACTTTTCCTTTTTCTGTATGATATTTTCTAGGCAGTACTGTACTGTTCAACTAAGAAACATAGGCTTGAGTTAAAAGGCTTTTTTAATTTGAAGAAACTAAATTGTGACTCTTGTTCCCACTTTATTAAAATATAAAATATAAATGGTCAGTACTATTTTTTTTTTCAGAAAGATTTTTTAAATTGTATACAGTATGTTTTATTGCATTAAACATTGTTAGAAGTAGTTAGAAAAAATCCATTAGGAGTGATCCCATATCCCATTATAAAAATAACAAACTGAAAGTAAATTTCACCAGCCAGAGCTAATTTATATCAATTCAGCTAGGTTTCTAGATCTAATTTTTACCAATTGTTTGTCTTTTATTTTTTACCTGTAATCCTTCTCTGAAAAGTAGGGAAGTATCTCTTCTTAATATTATAATAACATAGTTGTTAATCGACTTTCTTTTATTTTCTTCTTGATTTTTGTAAAATAAACTCCTTTTTATTCATTTTGGTGGGTTTTTATTTTTGACTGGTGATATCAAGGGGAGATAACCATTGCACAAATCGGCAAAAAAAACCACCGCTTCATGTTGAACATAACTTGACGTTTGCGTATCCAAAACTGTATTGCCTAGATATTCATATCGAGTGTTTGTCTTAATGAGATGCTTTATTAAATTTAAATTCAGCCCATCATTTTTAGTTTCCTCGAAAATATTTAGATTTTTCGATCAGGAGCCTTGACAATTTTCACACGAACTTCAAGTTTGAAGATAAAATAAAGAATAAAGGACTTTGAGTTGATGTGTAAGTTTTGACGAGTTAAAACAATGTATATTCAAGATTATTTTGATCAATAATTTTTTTCCATGACAGTGGTATTTTAGTGAGTAAAAGTGAGGTTTGTCTCATCCGTAGTTTTACTGAATTTTCACGGTCACGTGACTCTATTGTTGCTGATAGACTTGGGGTCAAACCGTGACCTGCTTTCCAACTGTGAGTGTTACATATATTTTAAAAATTGTTTTCAGTAGTCTTCACTGTGAATTCCTTACAGAGACGAAGCAATTATATTCTAGATGTTAGCAATGATTTATTTGTTTATTGAGCAGTGTCTTTCATGATTTTGTTGATAAGCGTAAGCGTTTTCCTTTTAGTAGGATGCACGTACAAGAGTAAACACTATCAGCAAAGTGAACGCTGGGAAGATGGTTGTGATTATAAGTGTACGTGTTTAAACGCTGAACAGGGACTTTACCGTTGTACTGAAAGGTTGGTTTTACGAAATATTTAATCAACACAATACACCAATGTGCCTCAATTCAACGACATAAAGAAAAAAAAAACATACATCTATAGAGGTTGACATACCCCAGGAAAAGATTACCTAATTAGCTGTATTTGGCATAACCTTTCGGAATTTAAGGTCCTCATTGCTCTTCAACTTCGTACTTTATTTTTCCTTTTTAACTGTTTGAACTGAGCGTCACTGATGAGTCTTTTGTAGACGAAACGCGCGGCTGGTGTACAAATCTTAATTCAGGTATTTATGATGAGTTTATTTGCATTCTTCCAAAACAGACAGGTCAGAGGCGGACCCTGTCATTTTTAAAAGGGGGTGTTCCAATCATATGTCCCAATTCAAATGCATTGATCGTCAATAAAAAGGGGGTCGGAACCACCCCGGATTCGCCACTGCAGGTGTGCATGCATTTACATTATGTCAAAGTCTAATTCGTCCGGAGTATACAAAAGTTGCAAGTGAATAAATTATAAAGAAATAATCAAAGATAGGCCACCGGCACCAAATTCTCCAAGTAACAAACAAAGCTCATTAAGGATTTACTTAGTTGAAATTAAAAAAAATCTAGAATTTAAAATTGATACTATAAGCCAGAAGAGCATTAGTTAAGGAATAAGCTAAAAATATTGATAGGTTATGGAGCTCCTTTTCGAAATATCTAATTTATAAAAAAAAATGGCGGGGGAAGGCTGACTCGGAATTTTTACCTTATATTTGTATTTGTATTAGTTTTGTCTCAAATCGAAAGAAAAGAAATCTAGAATCGGCTTAAATTTTGGTTAATGAGCTTTTATGAGCTATTTAAGTCTTAAATGAAAAGAAACATGGGTGTTATGGGGCAAAATATTTTACCCTGTATCGTAGGATAAAACCCAAGGAGTCTGAACATTTGACAAAAATTCCTAAACCTGACCTAAGTACATCCTTAATATTCGACAAAAGACAAGCATCAACGAAGTTCCTGAAATGAATCAGGCACACAAAAACGCGGGGATAAAGATAGAGGCAACATTAGCTACTAGTTTACCAAAATTTTTTCGGAATTGTGGGTCTTCCATGTGTCTTCAATGCTTTTCAATTTCGTACTTTATTTGGCCTTTTCACTTTTTTTATTCGAGCGTCACTGATGAGTCTTTTGTAGACGAAACGCGTGTCTGACGTACCATATTTAAATCCTGGTATCTATAATGAGTTTATACCAATGTTATAATTTCGTTAATCAGTTTATTAAACTTTACTGAAAATAATTGTTTGTTTTTCAGTTATTATTTTTGTACAATGTGTTCTGGGGTTGTTCTGTTATACCACTGCCCTAGGTTGGGAGAAGATTGGACTCCCGCTCACATGTTTAAACCCGACACATGTTGTATATGTCTGTCCCAAGCCAGGAAGCTTTTACTCAGTGGTTGTCGTTTGTTAATCTATACACTATTTTTTTTCGTTTATTGTTTTGTACATAAATCAGGCCGTAAGTTTTCGTTTAAATTGATTTCATATCGGGGCCTTTTATAACGTGCAAAGCGATGTGGGTTTGCCCGTTAGAGAAGGCCGTACGGTGACCTATAGTTGCTTACTTCTACGTCATTTTTTTTGGTCTCTGGTGGAAAGTTATCTTATTGGCAAACATACCACACCTTCTTATTTTCATACAAAATTAGAAAAAACCAAACAAATGAAAAAATTGCTTGAACTGAGGGTAACTAAAGCCTCAACATGTATCAAAAATGTTTTCATGTATCTTATCGATAATGCAACGAAAATTCAGCAGAACATTTTTGCCGTTCTTCATACGGAAATCTTAAAAGTCTTAGCTATTACAACCAGACGCATCAAACATACTGTTAAGTTGGGGTAATAACACGAGCTCCAAAATTCATTTTTGAGCCCGGAGTCTGCGTATTATGAGGCTGGATCCCAATTCCCAGAGCTCAAAGTCCTATCAATGAAAATCGGAGTCCTATCATTGGAAACTGGAGCTGTCAACGTATATTTGTTCCGCCTAACAGAAGTTCCACTGGAAACTTTGTTATAAACAATGTCATAATATCTATTGTCCTATCATTGGAAACTGGAGCTGTCAACGTATATTTGTTCCGCCTAACAGAAGTTCCACTGGAAACTTTGTTATAAACAATGTCATAATATCTATTCCTGTTGGATCAAATATTCTATACCATTTATTCCGTTAGGAACATATACTCTGATATTTATTCCTGTGGAAATAATATTCCAGAATATTTTTTCTTTTTGGAACTTATATTATGAAGGAACTTCTATTCCGTGACAGAGCCCTATCAGTTGAATCACAGAAACAAAAACATCTGGAGCCCTTGTTTTGGAGTCTGGAGCAAAAAAAATAAGGAATTAATATGGGTATCAGAGCCAGTGTTATCCACCAATTTAGTTGATGATAAGGAAACTGCCTTTATCTAACAACGTTTACACGTTTTAGTCATTCTTCATTTCTACGAATTGTTCTAAAATGCCTTTCTGGAACACATAGGAGTACCTCATTTCGGCGGGGTTCGTGTTGCGTAGTTTTTTGGTTTCTTAGTAGTGTTCTGTAGACTGTTGGTTGTCTTTCCGCCATTTTGTTTTGTTTAGGCCATGGTATTGTCTGTTTTCTTCGACTTATGGTTACGTTCCCTTTGTATCTTCTATTCTGAGACTTTTTTATGTTGAAAATTAGTAATTTCATAGTTTCTACACCATACCCAATCCTTCCAGAATCGTTGCAGTTGAACATACGTTTTTGTTTTTATATACAACAGGTGTGTACACTACCAGAATGTTCCAACAACGTGTAGACTTGTGCAAGACCCTAATGACCAATGCTGCAAGGTACCAAAATGTGACGTCCAAGTTGTACACCAGAACACCACAGTAAACACTACAGGTGAACAATATATACGTATATTGTGACAATTTCATATTACTTCAAATCTTGCAAAAGGCTTCATTGTCAGGCAAATTAGTTTGATTTATTTAAGGAATGACTAAATATTTGTCTTTCTATGAAGAAATAATATAAACAATGTGGTGCAATCTACTATTAAAATTTTTGCTCCATGCCTTAGCCAAGAGCCTATGTGCGTACTGAAAAGTAGCAGAGTAAAGACCCCTGGCTTGACATCACACCAATCCAATTGGATCTATGGTTCCAAATAAATGCGTGAGGCTATCAGGAAGCATATGAGGCTATCAGGAAGCCTATGAGGCTATCAGAAAGCCTATGAGGTTATGTCTGAGGAAGCCTATGAGGCTATGAGGAAACCTATAATGATGCTATGAGGAAGCCTAGTATGTGGCTATGAGGAAGCCAAGTAGTGTTGATGTTGAATTGGTGTTGGAAAGAATTTGTATGAAATTTGACAGTTTATCCCCAGAAATTCTTGGGGGATGAGTGAAATTTTTGAAACAACCAGTGATAAAATTTCATAAATGTCCAAACATGATGGACTTGTTTCAGATGCCGAGGTTATTTATCTGGGTGCACACTGAATAACTCGCGTAAAATGTGCACAGCATTTTTGAGTTTATTTCGAATAGACAGAAAAATATTACAGTCAGTCCTTATGATTTAATTCTAATTTCCATTTTGAAGGAGTAAATCACGAAAAAACGTTGACGACGACAAAATTATGTATATGAGCTGATAAACTTTCAACTAATCAGAAGACTAGTTACATCCAAAATTAAATTATATCATAATATATATTCTTGATAGTGATTGGTTAATAACTACATTTAATGTCTATTTCGCATATTCTCTTTAATCAGACAAATTATGTATTGAAACGTAATATTCTTTCTATAAAAAGATAGAAGGTAAGCTTGTATTATTCCTGGTACTGCACACAGAGTCTTGAAAAAGACAAAGTTATCAATCAGTAAACATGATTATCCTGATTAAGAGTAATTTCTCGCAATTTGATTGGCTGATATTATCCTAATAAATTTCAGTGCAATTTTTTTATTAAGTCATCATCATCATCATCATGAAATCAGGATAATATTGTCCTACTACGTGAATTTATCGGGTCAATAAAATTCATATCGGGTTCGGCTTTGCCTCAACCGATATGAATTTTATTGACCCGATACATTCACGTATTAGGAAATTTGCACACTGAGTAACTAATATGATCTTGTCACTTTAAAAGTTGACATACACTAGAAGGATTATTATAAGAATATTGATGAATTTTATCTTTCGTAGAAAGTGGAGTGAACTCGAAAGGTCGTACAATATGATAGTCCGCTCGATAAAAAAAAACATACTAAGTGCAAAACTCTATATTGCTCTGTTCTGTATTCCAATTTTTCTTCTCAAAGGTTGCTTATACAAGGGACAAGTTTATTCACAAGGTCAGAAATGGTCTGACGGATGCGACTACAATTGTGAATGCTTGGAAGCAACAACTGGACATTATCGATGTCAGGATAAGTAAGATGTTCTAACTTTTTGTTTTATATTACATGGTATCTATGTTTTAAAAATAGTTTTGACAAACTTTCATTATTTGATGCGTCCACACTATTGAGTGTCCTTTGGGTTCCTTTCAGTTGTTTGTGTCGTAGGAATTGACTGATTGATTGTTGGTGTTTAACACCCAGTTTCAGTACTATTGGCTATACTATGGGGGTCAGTTTCTTTTGTTGGAGGAAGCCGGAGTGCCCAAAGAAAACCACCGAACTTCGGTAAGAAAACTGGCAATCCTAGTCAATTAAAATTGGTGTCGAGCGCACCTGCCACGTGCGGGATTCGAACTCACAACCTCTGTCATAACAGGCTAGTGATACAGTTTCTAGACTTCTTACACGAGAATTGAAGATGTATAACTACAGACATTATAAAAAGTAATCTATAATAAAAAAAAATGGTTTGAAAGCGCAGTCATATGATAGAAAACAGTTTAACGCTAAATTTGATAAGACAATCACTAAACAGTTAATGATGTTATATATAACTGCATCATACTTACAACTCGAATAACATGCACAGCAGTACAATTGGTTAATGTAAATATGTTATATCGTCTTCGTAGACAATATATTTGTATGTTTCTGTTGTAGATGTCCAACATACACTCAAGTACCTCAGAATTGTCCTTTGGTGAAAACACCAGACGGATGTTGCTATAAGCCAAACTGTTAGGATATAGACGTGTCAAGTAAAAACATACAGCAACAAGACCGTACCTGTTATGTGTAATGATTTTAGTAGACACAGATTATTTGTTAACATAATACATGTTCTAAATTAAAACTGCAACCATTGACTGCTTTATTATAATATACAAAGTAATAGCATACTGAAATTGCTATACTTAATTTTCTAATTCAATCTCAAAGAGATCGAGCAACTCGTTTTAGCCCACCTGGCGCTAGGTGCTAGTGTACGCATTTGCAATAACCTAGCGTCCAACAATTGTCGTCCGTCCTTTGTCATGCATTACAATGCTCGATATATATTATACATAAAAGTAGCATACGAAAATTGATAGAAAGCAACACCTTTTTGTTCACATTCGTCACAAGTTGTTCCTTGCAATACAATCTTTTCGTTGTTGGTTTTTGTTTCATAAACAGAGACTCAATTTGTCCGTCATCTTTAGTATTAGATGGAGATACATTTAGTTCGTTGGATTAGTCTTCTGTTTACATTTTCCTTCATCACGGTTTTTCCATCGCACTTGCGCTGGGCGGTTGCCAAAGTACTAACAAAAAGTCTCGTGGTTAGGGTTACTGCATATGAGAAGGCTATCGACGAACTAGAGTACGGGAAGACAATAATTCAATGTTGGTCATGAAATGCTTGTAGTCTGTAGTTTGTTTATATTACCCCGTTACAAAACCAATTGGGTTGGCGCTAGAAGCATGCTTTAATTCCCTGGTGTTCAAATTTTGAATAAAACCCAGTAATAAAAGCTACTTTCCGTACCGTGAAAGTTGTGAAGTTGAAATTTCCTGTCATGTTCAGCACACCGCACCCCTTAATTCTTATTCAAATAATATAAGAGAAACACATTACTAATCATAGTACACAACGTACACAAATACTACAAGTGTCTATTGTAATCTATTTTAAATCGAAGTTACGATATTTGTCTGAAGTATTTGTATGTACATGCATTTTAGACATCTATATTGTTTTGCTGCTAAATCATCTGCAGAATTTATTACTTGACACCTAAGCCTCCATCGATTATAATAGCTTCAGTAATCATAGAAGACTTTTCGCTAAGTAAAAATACTGCAGTATTAACTACATTTTCTATTTCTGCATTGCATAAAAATAGTCCATTGTGCAAGTATATTAATTACAGTGAGTATGTTGAGCAAGTATATTACAGTGAGTATGCACATTTCGAAAAATGTATAATATACGACAATACCAAACTATTCACATATTGTTTGGAAAAAATAAAAACCTACTGTTTTAGATACAATTAGTCACAAACCAATTTTTGGCCTTATGGATTTATTTAAGCGTGCCAGAACTTTAAACTGCACATGTGAATCTGTGCTACTTTGATTATTTGATAACGACCTGAGAACTTACGCATAAGACATAAACGTCTGGGCAAAATGTTCAACAATATAATAAAGAAAACAAACAATCTTTTTTTTTTGCTTAAACCATTAGTCGAAAAACAAATATGACGGATGCAAACCAACGATAACAACTGGTCTACTGGCTCATGACTTTGGAAAGGCACAGAATGAATGTACCGGATCGCATATGAAAATAAGGAAATTTGGTATGATTGCCAATAAAACAACTATCTACCAGGGTTCAAATGACGTGGTATTAAGCAATTATAGGTCACTGTACGGCCTTCAACAATATGAAAACCTATACTGTACAGTCAGTTATAAAAGGCTCCGACATAAAAATGTGAAATGTATAAATTCCCCTAACCATGGACAGTTGTGCCATAGCACAACATTAGAACAAACTGTAAAAACAGTTGGACATTATATCGGCATGAAAACGCAAGACAAGAGACACAGCAAACCGACATAAGAGTACTGGAAGTTACTGAAAGCTAGTCCGATCTAATGCCAATGTTGTTACTAATAAATAAATCATGTTTCCCAGACCAAAATCGCTTTCAGTACACATCCAACGCGTTTAGTTTTAGGCGTCATAAGGTGTCTGAGAAGAGCACGACCTTGTGCTATGCCACAATAAGTATCGACAGGTAAAATAAGGCAGGCTTCAGCTGGCCCCTTAATAAACATGTGTACTAGTTCAGACAAATGGACGTCACACTAAACTCCGAAACAAACAGTGTATAGATGAACCAAAATAAAAAAAAAAAATACAAAACTAACAAAGGCCAGAGGTTCCCGACTTATGACCGGGGCAAAAGTGCAGCAGGGTTAAACATGTTTTGTGAGATCTCAACCCTCCCCCTATACCTCTAGCCAATATAGAATAAACAAACAAATAGCAATACGCACAGTAAAACTCAGTTGAAAAACATCTAACAAAAACAGAGACCGGACGTGGCAGGTAATTCATACATCCCCACAACAACAAAATACAATTAAGTACAGATCTGAGTGTACTCATTTTGTCTGTTACTGACAGCTAGTTCAAAGCCAATAACAACTAATAAAAAAAAATCATTCATCTTATACTAAAATATCAATCAGTAAGCATCCAACATCCATTGGATTTAGTGTAAAGACGTCATCAACAGTCAGAGAAAAAACATGACCTTGTGCAATGCCAAGAAATAGATATCGACATTTTGTAGAGACATGAATGTGCATATGTATGTAAAAATAATATTAAGTTGTTTATAATTTACTGACAACAAAATCAATATTTGTACCAATAAAATCAAAATTCAAAGATCTAATTACAGAGTTGAATTGATAACCTTTAGAATAAAAAAAAAATATGTTTATTTAAAGGATCGACAAGTTTACCCGGATCGTATCTAAATTTCCAGGCTCGGTAAACATGGTAAACAACATCTCCGTAAAAATTACACATTCCCCGGTTCCATTCTCAATTCTTTAATCAAGCGATGGAGAAAGACAGACAGCAACATAACCATCAGTATAGCATAGGTAGTGTCTTTGTACTTTACCTTGGTATTCATATTTTGTTAGTAATTGTAAGAGCTCGTTTTAACTTTAACTTTTAGCCAAAGGTTAAAGTTCATAGCAAAGACTATGAGCCTGTAATTCAACAATTCGTTTGTTGCTCTATATCATATTTGTTTTTCGTTCATTATTTTGTGCATAAATCAGGCTTTTTGTTTTCTCGCTTGAGTTGTTTTACATTTGTCATTTCGGGGCCTTTTATAGCTGACTATGCGGTATGGGTTTTGCTCATTGTAAAAGGACGCACGGTGACATAAAGTCGTTAATTTCGGTGTCATTTTGGTCTCTTGTGGAGAGTTGTCTTATTGGGAATAATACCCCACCTTTTTATATTTATATGACAATAACATATTTAAATAAATGATCTTTATTCTAATGTGTTCTATTCTAAATTATTTTGCAAGTATTATAATTGTAAACAGTTTTGCTCCGAGCGTATACACGTTATTGCGATTCTAAAAAAGGATACTGTGAGTATTTTTCTAATTGTGAAGGATTGCTTATCTTTCCGGGGTATCTCATAGTATGTGTCTAATTGTGAAGGATTTGAATACCCTTCCGGGATATCTCAGTGTATGTGTCTAATTGGGAAGGATTTGATTACCCTTCTGGAGTATTTCAGTGTTTGTGTCTAATTTTGAAGGATCTGCTTACCTTTCCGGGGTATCTCAGTGCATGTGTCTAATTGTGAAGGATCTGCTTACCTTTCCGGGGTATCTCAGTGTATGTGTCTAATTGGGAAGGATCTGATTACCTTTCCGGGGTATCTCAGTGTATGTGTCTAATTGTGAAACATTGCTTACCTTTCCGGGATATCTCAGTGTATGTGTCTAATTGTGAAGGATCTGCTTACCTTTCCGGGGGTATCTCAGTGTATGTGTCCAATTGTGAAGGATCTGCTTACCTTTCCCGGGTATCTCAGTGTATGTGTCTAATTGTGAAGGATCTGCTTACCTTTCCGGGGGTATCTCAGTGTAAGTGTCTCATTGTGAAGGATCTGCTTACCTTTCCGGGGGTATCTCAGTGTATGTGTCTAATTGTGAAGAATCTGCTTACCTTTCCGGGGTATCTCAGTGTATGTGTCTAATTGTGAAGGATCTGCTTACCTTTCCGGGGTATCTAAGTGTAAGTGTCTCATTGTGAAGGATCTGTTTACCTTTCCGGGGGTATCTCAGTGTATGTGTCTAATTGCGAAGGATCTGCTTACCTTTCCGGGGTATCTCAGTGTATGCGTCTAATTGCGAAGGATCTGCTTACCTTTCCAGGGTATCTCAGTGTATGTGTCTAATTGTGAAGGATCTGCTTTCCTTTCAGGGGTATCTCAGTGTATGTGTCTAATTGTGAAGGATCTGCTTACCTTTCAGGGGTATCTCAGTGTATGTGTCTAATTGTGAAGGATCTGCTTACCCTTTCAGGGTATCTCAGTGTATGTGTCTAATTGTAAAGGATCTGCTTACCTTTCCGGGGTATCTCAGGGTATGCGTCTAATTGCAAAGGATCTGCTTACCTTTCCGGGGTATCTCAGTGTATGCGTCTAATTGCGAAGGATCTGCTTACCTTTCCAGGGTATCTCAGTGTATGCGTCTAATTGCGAAGGATCTGCTTACCTTTCCGGGGTATCTCAGTGTATGCGTCTAATTGCGAAAGATCTGCTTACCTTTCCGGGGTATCTCAGTGTATGCGTCTAATTGCGAAGGATCTGCTTACCTTTCAGGGGTATCTCAGTGTATGCGTCTAATTGTGAAGGATCTGCTTACCTTTCAGGGGTATCTCAGTGTATGTGTCTAATTGTGAAGGATCTGCTTACCCTTTCAGGGTATCTCAGTGTATGTGTCTAATTGTGAAGGATCTGCTTATCCTACCGGGGTATCTCAGTGTATGTGTCTAATTGTGAAGGATCTGCTTATCCTCTCAGGGTATCTCAGTGTATGTGTCTAATTATGAAGGATCTGCTTATCCTCTCAGGGTATCTCAATGTATGTGTCTAATTGTGAACGATCTGCTTATCCTACTGGGGTATCTCAGTGTATGTGTCAAATTGTGAAGGATCTGCTTTCTTTTCCGGGGTATCTCAGTGTATGTGTCTCATTGTGAAGGATCTGCTTACCCTTTCGGTTATCTCAGTTCACTTTCAGTTTTTAGTGCGATTCGGGTTGATCTGTCTTTAGTCATTTATGAAGTGTTTTCTAGACTTGTTCGTAATTTCTCCTTTTTTGTTTAATTGACAATTACTCTCCTCTTTTTATAAATTTTGAATGTCCTCATGTTTCCATCCAGTATTCTTGGAATTCTTTTTATGTATTCTATCAATAGATACATGCACGGAATGGTTAACGGTTACTTTTTTCATCTTTTGTAAAGTACATGAACAAAATAGGCTGATGTTATGGTTTTACTGGAAAAGGCCGTACGGTAACCTATAGTTGTTAAATTCTGTGGCATGTGGTGTCTTGTGGAGAGTTGTCTCATTGGCAATCATACCACATCTTCTTATTTTTATATTATGATGCAATATATTCCTAGAAGCCCAATAGATAATACTTCAAATATCTAGTAACAATAAACTTATAACTGAATAACAAATAACAGTTTCGCCACTCTTGGTTATATCTTGGAGGCCAATTTTATGTTGGCAACCTATTTTCAGCAAGAAAAGCATGTCTTACTAAAAAGTAAAATAACAAAAATACCGAACTCCAAGGAAAATTCAAATTGGAAAGTCCCTTATCAAATGGCAAAATCAAAAGCTCAAACACATCAAACGAACGGAAAACAACTGTCATATTCCTGACTTGGTACAGACATTTCCTTATGTAGAAAATGATGTATTAAACCTGGTTTTATAGCTAACTAAACCTCTCACTTGTATGACAGTGGCATGGAATTTCATCATAAAGGACACCCCTTGTTTCACTTATTGTCATTAGTTGAAAATGTACTGCATTAGGATGTTTTGTCTTATAAAAGAGTCATCACTTCTATAAATTGACAATTTATGCTCAGATTTTATTGCAAATTGTTGAAAACGCTGTTTTAGGAGCAAAAGATAACTCATCTAACAGGTTATGTTCCATGCGTGTTTACTCAATTGGTGAAACAGCCAAAAATAGAAGAATTTCAATCATAATGTCATAAACTACTACTACTACTACTGCTACTACTACTACTACTACTACTAGATTGGTACTACTATAAATGTTGGTACGTTGCTTCGATTACTACTACTACTACTACCACTACCAATACTACCTCCTACTGCTATTACTGATGCTTCTGTTACTACTACCACTACGAATAATGTTATTCTACTACTGATGTTACTACTCGTACTATTTCCCTACTACTAATACTACTATCTAAAGAACATATTATTTACATCCTCCTGTTTTTTTAATTCTTTTATAATATTTAATACAGTTTTATTATATTCTATAAATTTGTACTTCATTTTGCATTTTTATTTTGTTATATAATAATAAGACAAGTAAACCAACACCTTATGACTGCACAGACAAGGATGTTGTGGTGTTTCTACAGCCTGGTTTTTATATCAATAATAAGTTGGAGATAGAAACATAGATTTATATATAAGCATTCTAAGTTTTCTTATGTTTCAGCTGAGACTACTATAACAGTGAAATAAATTTAATCTCTAGAGTATCCATATTGATATTAAAATTATTGAATTCAATTTATAATTCATATGTATTTCAGATCATTTAAGAAAATGTCAAAGAATAAAATTTCTTGCAGAATGTAATAAAAGCCGTATGAAGTAGGTGCATCATAGTGTTGTATAGAATTCTATGATAATAAACAAAAATTACTAAAAAAAAAAATAATCAGATAACGTTTTTTAAAGAGTGAACAAAATGACGATTCATCACACTCCACATCTTTGCCAGCCAAGGCTTACGATCTTACCCGCCCCTCTCCAACCTTGACAGATGAAGCCAAAATTTTGGATAAACGAAGTATTGATTTTCTTTGGTCGCAGATGTAGGTAACTGCATCCAATCACAAACGCCTTCAAGATGATCACGTGTTAATGTAGACATTCAAATAAACAATTGCCACGTGGAGGCTGTGCAACACGTTTTTACCCCATAAACACAGGACGATATTTAGTGACATTTTTAATCAAATAGTTGAAGTCCTTTGGTATTTTCCTGATGCCAATGTTGGAATGTCAAAGAATATATGACGTTTCTCCTCTACGAAATTCGTATACACTGGACACTTAATTTTACATTTTTACACCCCAAAACTAAACAGTACAATTGCTGTCATTGGTCAATTATGGTGTAGTCGGAGTGGGCGTGACTTCTTTCTGTCGTTAGATGGCACTTTACTGCATACACAAATACTGTCTTAATCTGCCAAGGGTGAAGAGGAGCGGTCGGATTATAACCCTTAGCTAGAGAAGATGTTCACTCCATTGACTTCTTTATGTTCAATACTTGCAATGTCGAATATGCCGTCTGTAGCTTGGGAAATGGAGCAAAAAATATTTTCCGTTTACAAAGACAAAAGGATAGTTTCTAACAATAACAAAAGTGATAACAAGATTTTTTACAACGATGCAATTGCATGTGCCGTGGAATGCGTAAACGACAGAAATTGCTGTGGAACAAGCCATAGTGTATCCATTAATATTTGCTACCTTTATTTAAAGGCATCTGAGCTTTGTTCATATACAATAGAAACAAGTTTAGGATGGAATGTTTTACACAAAGACGGCACGAAACGTAAGTAACCAAATAGTCAAAGTTCTGTATGTTTTTTATGTTATTTGTTGGTGTTACGACTTTGATTTTAAGGATGTTCGCTCCTCTGTTTAAAAATAACAAGCTTTTTAAAAGACTTTTATAAATTGATAGAATACAAATAACAGAATTTAAAAAGTAGAAAAAAAATGACAGGTCCATGACCTTGTTTTTGAGATATAATCAATTAAAAATTTGGCGGGAAACGGTTCTATCTAGATTTTACACACATTTAACATCGGCACCTTTTTTCTTTCAAAGACTATGAAAAATAACAAGGATTTTATAAGATTTAAAAAAATGGCTTCTTAAACAATATGTAATAAACTTATGAAAAGAAAAGTAGGGGTTAGCGGAGAAAATTTTTATTGGCAACATATGGATAAAAGTACAGGATTCTGAATATAGGACAAAAAGTCAAAAACAATAGTAGCTAACATCCTTAATTGCAAAATTCGTCTGTTAAGTATTTAGTAGCGTATTTAATAAAAAATCGCATCATTGTTTTAACCTGAGCCACTTACATGCAATTGATATTCAGATATTAATGTTTCCCAACATCAATAAGAAAATGTGGGATTTCTAGAGGCTGTTTGATAAATACTGCGATAAATGCAACAATAAAAATACACCAATACGAACTAAAAGTGAAACCAGCTTGTAGCGCCATGTAAAAAGTATGAAAATATCTATCTATTCCTTATATACAACAATTAAGGCTACATGAGAGCATCTCTGAAATCTTCACATCAACATTGATACAATATGTTTAGGAGTTTATATTTGTTGTAAATATTAGATAGAACACACCAAGGGTATGTCAAGTTGAACTTAAAAGTAATCATTTTGACATTAACAAACAATTTAAAGTACTTTAATGAGACTTTTAATTCATCTTATATTACTTATTATCAATTTTCATAACGATGAGCGGTATTGTTGAAATTCAACAAAAGGAACAAATAACGGTCCTTATCTTCCTCCCTAAAATTATATCAATATCGAATATCAATATTCTTAAGAAGATCTATATACTAAATACTTTGGGAAAAACGAACTGTCGCTTACTGTAAATTCAAAAATAATTACGTAAAGTTATTAATGCGATCTTTGAAGAATGGACACCACGCAATAATTTCTGGGTTTACAGTTTCCAGATGATCTAAACTGTGAATGTAAAATCTTCATGAGCAATAAAGGCAACAGTAGTATACCGCTGTTCAATAGTCATAAATCGATTAAGCGAAAAAAAATCCGGGTCACAAACCAAAACCTAGCGAAACATATCAATTATAAGAGGAACACAACCGAACAACAGAAACACTGAACAGCAAACCAGTTGAACTTTTTTTAAGCAGGCAAACGACTCTCACAGATATATCCCTCACCTGCTTATTGATAAATGTTAATCGTTGATTCATGAAGCCAAATAATTATCATCTAGATCATATTGCATAAATGGAACAAACTGACCGTTTAATATCTAAGTAAGATACATAAGCTGTTGTACCCATCAAGATGGTTACATGGAGTTATAATTGTATTAATGTTAGTAGTTGTACTATTTTCAATAAGGTCTGATTTCTTTGAGCAAATCTAATTTTGGAATAAAATAGCAAAAACACTACTTGATCTTTAAATGTAGGCGCAGATTCAGTCGACGGCAAATCCGGTGCCAACCTCATCCTTAACGAAGAAAAGACTGTGAATAAGGTAAAATGACAGCAAATTTTATGTCAAAATAAGGTCCTAATTAAGATTTCACAGGAGCGACCGCCCCTACTCTTCCCTGCAAATCATATGCATCAAATCTTGGATTAGCGACTGACATCTTCTTTCTTTATAATGTTCCAGTTGTTTTCAAACAGGCACTCGTTTTATCCCGAAGAAGTCAATAATGATAATAATAACATAAGGAAAACAATTTTAAATTTGGTATTATTTTGATTACTGTCGCGTAACTTAGGAATCGGGAAAGGCGGTCTTGCGAGTAAGATATTTAATGCAAATGTAAAAAAAGAAATAAAAATATTTTTTCATCAGGAATACAACTTATCAGATAACTAAAACATTCAAACAATTTGCCATTTCAGAATCTAATGCGTTCTGGGTTATAATTTCAAATGCGTACACCAAAACGCTGTGATTGGCTTACAACGTCCAAAACAATTGAAATTCAACCAATGTCATGAAGTTGTTTTCATTTTGGTGCACGAACAATGTGAATACCTATGATCCTTTAAATTCTGAAACGATGAATTTAAATTTTATAGTCAAAGAAGAATTGTTGAAGACGTTGCCTCATACATTGTATTAAACTACTACTTTATAAAATATCCACACAAATACACGTGTACCATGCATATGTAAGAGATAATTATCCCTTTGTTCATGATTATGTACGAGCGTTAGCAAATATATACTACTGTAAAGTGCTCAAGGCTCAAACAAACTCTCTCAAGAATTTGTTTCATTGTCAGTACAATGTTTATAATTAATGCATGACTACCTTTTTAGTTGTTTCATTTATGGGTTAGTCTAAGTATATGTCAGAGAATGATTATCTCTTTCTTCATGATTAAACACGAGCGCGTAAGCGAGTAATTGTCACGAAGAAAGGGATTTTCATTCTCTTACAAACTTAGAATATTGTAAAGTGCTCAAGGCTCGAATTGTTTGGTTTTAATCAAGAACACGTTTCATTGTAAGTGCAATGTTTATTATTAATGCATGACTTCCTTTTTAGGTATTTCGTTTGTAGATATGTCTAGGTAATGAAGATACCACAAATAATACGGGAAAGTTTAATAAATTATGTGATAGGCGTTAGATAACCCAACAAATACGATGAAATGTTGGGAATTGTTTAAGTTTACTCATTGTGAGTATGAATGTGACTCAGTGAGAAAGTATCTTTTTTTATTTACAGTTAAAATCAATAAATTCTATCTTTTAGTAACAACGAAATCTTATTCCACAGACAATTTTTGAATCCAACTCTTTACATTAAATATGATTTTATTAAGTGAGGTAATTAACTAAAATTCAAATATTTAAATACAATGCCTTTAACTTGATTTAATCCCTATATGTAAATACTATTCTTATCAATTGTGGATCTAGTAATCTGAAATGTTTTGGAATAGCTTTGAGATTTAAGTATTTTGTTTGAAGGACTTTTTTCTTTCTTTCCCTTTGTATTGCTATGAAGTTATTTATTTTTTATTGCAATTTTATTAATATTCAAATTATAACTTTAACGATACCAATTTTTTACTACACCAGTAAACTTCAATGCATTTTGATTTTTGTTTGTTTAACTATTTACAATTTTTAATCAATTTCAATAATAAAATGTAATCCATTCCAGCTGATAAATGTGTTTTGGGCAGTTGTAACTCGTTTATTGAAATTTTATGATTTTAACTTATAGTAGGCATACCACAGTAGGACAATCACTTTCTAAGAACATTCATTCCTTACAATTTAGACACACCAAATCCTACAATTTCATTGGTGGAGAGCACTTTGCTATATTCTAAATGATGTAAGGACACTCTTTAATTTGGGGAGATTTTTCATAAATTTGGTTTAAGACATTAGATGACAATCAATACGATGAAATGGTTAGATTTCATTTTGTATAACTTTGTTATTGTGGGTATCAATGTTTATAATGTAATATTTTAGTTAGAAGTTATCGATTACTTGATTTATAGTTCAAAACCATCAATTTAAAATTTAAGTTACAACTATATAAAATATTTCATCCTATTTATTTCTTTATCTTTGGTAATTAATTTAAATTTAACTGTTTAAATACAATGCCTATTCTATAGTTGATGAGTTTCCTTCGGTTTCGGTTTGTAACCCGAATGTGTTTCCTCTCAATCGATTTATGACTTTTGAACACCGGCATACTACTGTTGCCTTTATCTATGAAATTCACGAAAGTTAAATATAACTGCCAATTGTACCGGAATATTGGAAATTTACTATTCATACCAACCGCGGATCAAGTAATCTGAGTTTGGTGAGGAAACTACTATCTTACCATTAAGGTTGTTCTTAATTTCAATTTTTTTTCTTTTCTACATCCTTTTGATCATGTTTATCTTTTAAGCAATTTTGTAGTTATTAATATTCACAAAATATTATCATTGATACAATTTTACTATACCAGTAAAGTTATTTTGATTTTGTTCTTGTTTGTTTCAAAATTCAACATTAAGTCAAAGAGAAGCGAAGGATACCAAAGGGACATTCAAACTCATAAGTCGTAAATAAACTGACAACGCCATAACTAAAAAAGAAAAAGACAGACAAACAACAGTACACAAAACACAACATAGAAAACAAATACTGAGCAACACGAACCCCACCAAAAACTGGGAGTGGTCTCAAGTGCTCAAAAAGGGAAAGAAGATCCTGATTTTAGTCAGTGCCAATCAGAAATTCTGTGTAACTGATAGATATGCTTCGGGGCAGTTTTAACTCATTTATTGAAATTCTGTGTTTTGAACTGTAGGAGACCATAATAAAAGGATAATCCCTTACTAATAACATGATTTACATTCATTCTTTACAATTAAGAAACATCAAATCCTACAATTTCATTGTTCGAGAGCACTTTGCTTTATTCTAATTCTACATAAATACGTCTTCATAAATATACCAAATCAGAACAAAAATTTAGCGCCAAAATATAAAAAAAGAGGCGAAAGTAATCAACGAGAGACTTTATAGATTTTAATTCTAATGCAATACTATAATTCAGTGACACAGTTTTCGTCCTGATACTCCCTAGTATGGACAGTGTATAATACACCTTCATACACCTTTCAAATTTATTCCTTTACTTTTTATGCATAAAATAATAAGTCGGGAGATGAAATTACATGTAAACAAATTTCTCGTAACATACTACATAACATTTACAACTTTATGTCAAAAGGATATCAGAAGTTTTTCTTCACAAACATATTTTATTTTAAGTGAATAGTCAACTGTAAAAAAATGTATCAGTTATAAAAACACGAAAAAGAAAATTATAGTACTTAAGTAAGTTAATAAGAAACTTAACATCGTGTGTTTAGTTTGTTGACTATTATGGTTTCAGCAGCAGCACCATCGCCAGCGAGATGTTTTAGATAAAGTAAATTTTAACTAAAAGTTCATAGCAGTAAATGTCCATGATTGCTTTTAATTGTATGTAAAGTCTTATATGTCAGGGAGAATATTTAAAAGCAAAAATGAAATGATCTTTTATTGATAATAGTAATAAAATTGAGAATGGAAATAGGGAATGTGTTAAAGAGACAACAACCCGACCAACGAGCAGAACACATATTTCTACTCACTATAAAAGTAAGGAGATGTGGTATGATTGCCAATGAGACAACTATCCACCAAAGTTCAAATGAAGTGGATGTAAGCAATTGTAGGCAACCGTATGGCCTTCAACAATGAGAAAAACTCATACTCTGTGGTCGGCTAGAAAAGGCCCCGACATGCAAAATATAAAACAATTCCATTGAGAAAAACAAATGACCCAATTTATAACAAAACAGTTTACGAAAAAAACAATTATGACAGACATGAACCAACGACAACCACTGAACTACAGGCTTCTGACTTGGGACAGGCACATAGATAATGTGGTGGGGTTAAACATGTTTGTAAGCGCTCAACCCTTCCCCATAACCTTGGACAGTAGTGTAACAGTACAACATAAGAACAAACTATAAAAATCAGTTGAAAAAGGCTTAATTCATCAGATGGATACAAATAGAAATACATCTAACAAAAACACAAAGTGGACGTGGACGTATTGTATATGGTGATGCTACTTATTCAGAGGGTGAATTAACTAAATACATGCTACTATTTTTTTTCTAGTGGACTGCTATCTTGATGAAAGCAGGAACTATAATGGATATGTTAACTACACTAACAGTAGACAAACCTGTCAAATGTGGAATCTCCAATCACCACACAAACATACAATAACTTCGCAAATGATGTCGGACTTCAATTCTAACTATTGTAGAGATCCTGACAGTACCTTAGCTCCTTGGTGCTATACAACTGATCCATCTGTTCGTTGGGAATTTTGTCCAGTCGCGAAATGTTAAATACATTTTCTATTACTAAAATATGTCAATATTTTAGTGTTATTTTCATTTTTGTATTATATTTTCTTAATCCATACAAAACACTATACCCAAATATTTATATTCTGTACAATGTTCCAAAAACATCATCATTAAAAACTTAATTGTCTTTTTTTATACCAGATTTGTTAAAATCATAGATTTCCTGTTAAATCCCAACTACTGCAATATAAACTTAGCTTATCAAGGCATTTTTGTAGGCCATTATATGTTTAACAATGTTAACAGGCGATTACATGTTAAACAATATAAACGGCACTAATTGTAATTTCAATGTTGATTTCATATGGAAAATCATTTTCTAGTTTGTCTTACATACGAACTGGAAATTCACATCAATCTTAGAATCAAATCAATTCACCTATATCATTCACGTAATTTAATAGACGAAAGGATGTTATTGTTAGGAAGCATCAGACACTGTACGGCCTTCAACAATGCAAGAACCCATTTCGAATATGAAGCTATAAAAGGCACCGGCATGACTAAAAATGTGAAACAATGCAAACGAGAAAATGATTCCTATAATATGATAAAATGTCAGACCTTTCCTCAAAAGGTAACGCTATGATACTATGTAAGCAGAAGTGTTTTGTTTTTAAATGACAAAACTACTCACGTCCTACTATGGCTCAATATAATTTATTCCAATAAAGATTTATGATCATAAAACAATTTTACATAGGTTACATGCTATTTGCCATTGAATAAATACTTTAAATGATTGATTTTATTACTTATATTTTTTGGTAAATACAAACACTCATTTTTGAGGTATTTTATAAGGTAGTTCAATCTTACTGAATAACTCTCCACTTCTGTTTTACCAGTTATATTACAATTTTTAAGGACACGGACAATTTTATTCACTAACTCATGCACCATGAGGTGCAACAATAGCAATAATATACATAATGCATATAAATATTTAGAAAACAGAACATAACAAATGAAACTGAAATAAACCAAATTGTTAGATATTCAAAGAAATGCTAAATATTCCAACATGTTCATCTAATTAACATAGAAATTAGCATAATATAAAGATCATTGCATTGATACAATTTATCATCTTAGATGAAACTTCTCACTTTTGTATTTATGTTATCACATACACAAAGAGAAAGTGATATTAGATTTCGTCATTGATTTCATTGAGACAACGTAGAAAAGTTATCAAGCAATATCTTATCATTTATTCAAGGGCATATGTAGCAGGAGCAGATAATAACATTTTCATATAACTTGAGATAAAGGATACAGCAGATGCAGTTATTTCTGCCTCATATCTTGAGTTACATCTAGAAATTGACAATGAGGGTCGGTTGAAAACAAAACTTAACGACAAAAGACATTTTTTCAGCTTCCAAATTGTGAACTTTTCATTTCTATGTAGCAACATTCCTGTAGCGCCTGCATACGGAGTATATATATCTCCCAGTTGATACGATATTTCAGGGCTTGTATTTCCTATCAGGATTTCCTTAATAGAGGGTTGCTACTCACAAAGAATATTTGAAACCTAGAGTTCCACGTGGTAAAGTTGAAATCGTCCCTTCGTAAATTTTACGAACGCCATCACGAGTTGGTTGACCGTTATGGAATATCCGTTTCACAGATGACAACGGATATGTTCAAATTGTCGTATCTATAATCCCGTCCCCTTTTCCTCGAATATGACCTACCAAATTAGACTTATCACCGGATTTGTACTAACATGAGCAACACGACTGGTGCCACAGGTGGAGCAAGATCTGCTTAACCTTCCGGAGCATCTGAGATTATCCCCAGTTTTTGGTTGGGTTCGTGTTGCTCATTCTTTATTGTTCTATGTTGGCTTTTTGTGTACTATTGTTTGTTTGTTTGTCTTTTTCTTTTTTGTCCACGACGTTGTCAGTATATTTTCGACTTGTGAGTTTGAATGTCCCTTTGGTATCTTTCGCCTCTCTTTTTCAAAACTTTTCGTGTTGTTTTCGCGACGTTGCTAATTAGAACGTTGTATATTTTCGATGTTTGAAGAACGTTGATATTTCGTCACGTCGCTTACGATATAGTCACATTTTTGGCGGAAAATTCACCGACGTCATAAACTAGGGTGCGCAAATTTAAAAACAAGTACCTGCTTTTTTTAAATATCTTTATATACATATGTGTCCTATGTGCGATTGAGATAGTTTGATTGACTGTGGATTTGCATGGCAGGTGATGCACGCATATCAACAGAAACCCACCTTGTCGACGCACCCAGTCTCGCTCCTTTTGAAGATTATGCGATTCCCTCAGTTTCTTTGTTACCTTGAGATGTATTTTCTTTTTCGATTTATGATACTTGAACATCGGCAAACTGCTGTTGCCTAAAGTAAATGAGGAAAAAATAATTTTGAATTCATAGGTAGAGCTACTTTGAAAATTCAGATTTCTAAAGATATAATTGGTGTCCCTAAATTGAGACTCTGCATACAAAAAAATCCATGTCCTTCAACTACCGTAGATACTTTTAGTTTAAATGATAAACGCCTGTTTAAGTATTTGATAAAAATAAGGGGATAATCAAAAATTCAGTTACCAAAGAGTCCTTTCTTTTGAACTGCTAGTAACTGGAAATTTAAAACACTTAATTGCAATCACAATGTGCAAATGGAAAATATAACTTTACAAAAACTGTTTGAAAAATTGTATTGATTATCTATCAGCGCAAATGACTATTTGACCAACACGATCGTTATTTCATTTATTTTCATCTTTATTATAATGAAATTGTGTTAGAATTCATTGATTTTGAAAAAAAGGTATATATTTAGGAAAAAAGTGACTATCCATCAGAGACCCCATGGCGTGAATGTTAACAGTTGAAGTTCATCGTACGACCTTCAAAAGTAAGCAAAGCCTTTACTGTATACTAAGTTATTAAAGGTCACGATATGAAAAAAAAAAACGTTTCGAACGAGAAAACCATACAAGATATGAATAACATGGTAGGCTTCAACTAACGACAATAACTAAATTACAGGTTTCTGACTTGGAACGAGCACTTGAAGAATGGTTTTGAGCGCTTTACTGTTTCCGTTGTTTGCCTTTTACTCTGATGATTCCTAAATTTATTTCGGTTTACTTACTTTCGACTTTCGGACTAATTCCAACGACTTTTGATACTATGAGTTTAAGGCATAAACGCCTTGTTTGATAAATATAAAACATAGAATATAAGAAGGAAGCGATAAAAACTAACAAGTCGACGAATACAGACAACATCATGTCATGCAGACAAAACGCAGTCCACAAAACACTCTGCAGAAAACAAAAATTGAGCAACGCAACAACAACCCTCATGATGCTTAGAGAATGTTTGTAGTTAAACCATTGCCGTGCGTCAGCCTATTCATTTACCGTGGATTCTTTTTCTAGAATCAATGCTTCCTAAATCTGTCGCTGAAATGGACTCACCAAATCATATTCAATTGTATCCTTTGTGTGCCTAATTTCATTAAGTTTACATTGGCTAATTTACTGATTTCTGTACACTAATGGAATTAATTTAAAAACTTACCTTTAAGTTTTGTAACTTTTATATGCCATCACTGGGAATGGAACCCCTCCTTGAATTCTGTTATGTGTGACTGACATCAACACATCGGCAAAACCTCTCGGCTACCAATGATTTGCAATTTAGATGTCTATTTTATATATACAAATGAACATATGATATACAGCGGTAAAACGGACACACACGGATTGTACCTTTGAATATACACAATAGACAATCATAAAATAAAAGTTGGTAGCCGCGAGGTTAAGATCCATGAGTTATAGAGTCAAGTTAGAAGTAGAGACTTGTCGGTTTAGGTTCGAATCCCTGTTTTCTCTTTGTTGTCCCTATTCTTTATTTTTTCCATTTTTCTTATTTTGTATGTTATTGTGGATATTTGCAATAATAGCGGGTTTTTGCTTTTACGTTTTTTTTATTATCATTGGGCAATTCACGTATTTGAAAAAAAAATGATTACATTCATTTTTTGCATTTTTGTTTATATATTATAGTATGATTTCATCTGTATGTTTTATTACGTATCTTTACAAATGACTTTTAAGTACAGCTTTTTCCCATTTACAGTTGTACAGTGGAATTCACTTTCACAAAACATCATCAACGTTAACTCTTTGGACCAGTTTAAATTACTGATCCAAAGTCAGTTTACATTTAGTCATCTACCCTGTTTGTAACTATGTAAATGTGTTTATTTTGTTAATTTTTGCACAAAATTAGTTTTGATTATTGCACTCATAAAATTGCTATCTTTTAATAAGTGCCTATTTGCGATGCGCCGGCGTATACTTATCAATGTGCTGATGGATCGTCGTCCGATGTAGATGTAGATGTAGAAATGTTTATTCGCAAATACATATGCGAGTAAATTGTGATTTGCCTCGAATTAGGTTTCTTGCTAGAAATTTCGGTAACATACTTATTATGTATACTGAAACATAAGTTCGAATATGTCTTATTTGTAAGTTACGGATAATATTCAAATGCATAATAACTTAAAGACAGAAGTGTTATGTTATATTTTTATTTCTCTAACCAACTAATTGTGAACTCTGATTTATTAATGCATCGTAGAACATGATAACAGGGTTATTTATACTCACTTATAATACCTTCTAATTAAGAAAAAGCATTAGTTTTGAAAAGACATCAACACAACAGTTTAAGTTATAGATACAATGGATAAGCGTTGATTCATAAAAAACAAACCATTCGCCCTGCGGGCTCATAGTTTCTTTTTTAAGAATCAACGCTTATTCATTGTATCTATACTCAATACTCTACTAGTGGCACCCTCCCCTTGCAAAACATAACTCTGAGTTGATAGACAGCATTAACGTAAAAAGGGAAAAGGGGATAATGATTAGACAAATGCAATATATTCTTTGTCATCTGTTAATCCCCGGGAGGATGAGCAGTTAATGCGTCACTAGTGATCCTAAACTCGTTCATCTTGTTAAAATATGTTGATGGGTCATACCTGATGATAAGGCATCATATAATATCGGATCGGAAAAACCTCTCTTTTCCTAACTAACACATCAACAAATTCCTAAATATTCTTATTATCTTAGGATTTTAAAGTTTTCACACCAAAGACTCTGTAAAATTTATAAGCTAATAAATGAACAACGAATCGACGTTGGCTTTAAGGTTACCATTTTGTACATGACTATGAATGCCAAGCAAGAGGCAATCATACCTGATGACCTCTCTGATCCATCAAAGACAGAACACGAGATTGTGTATATAATTGCCATTAGAAGATAAAGTATACGATAGGTGCCACATCTGGATCAGGATCTGCTTACCCTACCGTAGTACCTGTGATCGCCCGCGGTTTTTCTTGGGGTTTGTGTTGCTCAGTCTTTAGTTTTCTATATGACTTGATTTGGCCCCTTTTCTCATCGCGTTACAGTGTTCTTATAATTGTTCTTAAAAAGGTACAAAAATTAATCGAAAGCATATTAATGGTATGAAGTTATTGACGAGTAACCGGTTTTGGTGGCACTATATCTGTAATTAAATGTACTTATAATTTTCTACAATTTAATATTGAATATTAAGTCTCTGTAATGGTAATTGCATCGTTTTATTTATCTATTTTATGTCAAAATTTATACTTTGGAACTGTATTTTCTTAAGGCAAATAGTTATAGAAATTTTTTTTGTCAAAAACCTGACAAATCTCCTTTATGACGTCATTTCCATACATGTCCAATGCATACTGTAAAAACAATATTGTCGACGTTGCGATATTTAAAATGCTAGTAAGATTTCGTGTCAACATCGTTAAAATTGTAAGAACTCTTTAATACTGTTTGCATCATTGACATCGTTATCATTGCGATAAAGTAACAATATCGTTACAAAACAAAACAAAATTTTACAGATAAATAGCAAATAAAATTGAGAATGGAAATGGGGAATGTATCAAAGAGACAGCAACCCGACCAATGAGCAGAGAACATCCCAAGGCCACCAATGGGTCTTCAACACAGCAAGAAAATCCCGCACCCAGAGGCGGGCTTCGGCTGGTCTCTGAAAAAAAATGTGTACTAGTTCAGTAAAATGGACGTCACATTAAACTCCGAAACATATAAATGAGTTAAAAGTAAAAAAAGACATACAAGACCAACAAAGTCCAGAGGCTCCTGACTGGGGACAGGCGCAAAAATGTGACGGGGCTAAACATGATTTGTGAGACCTCAGCCCTCCCCCTATACATCTATTCAATGTAGAATAAACATACACACAGCAATACGCACAGTCAATCTCAGTGTAAAAGAAGTTCGAGAACGATGTCAGAATAAGTAACAGAAGAAACTAAGCAAAATAACAATGATACACAAATTATCAAAGGGCTACTAGCAGTTACTGACATGCCAGCTCCAGACCTCAATTAAACTGATTGAAAGAAAATGTCTTCATTATATGAAAATCAAGCACAATCCCTCCCGTTAGAAGTTTAGTATCATACAATCATAAATAAAGGCAACTATAAGAGGAAAACAACGGAACAACAGAAACACTGAACTGCAACAAAAAAAAAACCAAACGCCAACATACATACAAACGGACTATTTGATAACAACTGTCATATTCCTGACAAAGTACAGGACATTTTTAGAAAAAATGGTGGGTTGAACCTGGTTTTATTGCTAGCCAAACTTCCCGCTTATATGACAGTGTTAAGAAATGTCGCTAAAATGACAACACTACGTGACAGGAATACAGTACAAACAAACGCAAGAACACTCAGCACAGAGAAATGCATACATAAATAATATAATATTAATAGGTACAACATGTAAACCGCAGAATAACAACGGACATCTCCCATTAACGACATCACAGGACACCACAAAGAGTGACGTATTTTTGTGACGTATATATAATCTTGAAATTCATACAATTATATGGAACGAGATCCAAAAATTTACCATTGTTTACACAATACTATATAGTCCAAATAATTATCATGACTATGACGGTCTTGAAAGGCTATTCTAAATTAATGCTGTGACGACGTCATAATTATATGGACTAACACAATACTTTATCCATGGAAAATGGAAATTCACTCGACTATACTGACAAATAAGACATATGTGAAATGTACCGAAAATACAGAATTCAAACCACAAACGATGAGACATAACACAATATGCAAACTAACTTACAAAAGAAACATCATAACTAAATACATGAATGCTGGATGTATAAATACCGAGACACGTCGTATAGCAATGCGAATTCACACTTGGCAAAACAGTCATATTTGGGAATAGGTCACGGTCGGCACTTAGCAGACAGACGACGTAGATGGTAAACCACGATCTAAGACGTGGTAAAAATGTCGTTAGTTAGTTTAGACACAGACACAGACACGTCGTATAGATCAGCCAATTCGTGATGGTGTCCATACAATTTTGTCATTTTTAATCTTTCCTCCTCATAACTCTGCTGGAGCAGTTTCTGCGTAAGGAGCACACTCCTGTATATGAAGTCCGTATAGTGTGAACATGCACGAGCATAACGTATCAATTGAGATATGTAAACATCATACGACGGAGCAGAGGGTATTTTACTACTGAGAACTGGGAAATTGATAATTTGAGGTTGAAATTATCCCGTTTGTCATAGATTTTAGTGAGAAGTCGTCCATCTGTCAATATTGAGGAAAAGATCAAGGTATGAAGCAGTCTTTCTAGTATCAGTAGTATCCTTAATTTCAAGTTCACTGGGATATACGAGATGCAAGTACTGACTGAAATATGGGTTATTCAGTGATAGGACATCATCAATATATCTGTAAAATTAAAGAATTTCGCCAGGTACGTTTTTTTTTGTCTTGTAGAAGGTTCTGAATGAATTCTGCTTCATACGAGTACAAAAACAAATCGGCCAGAAGGGGTGCACATTTAGTACCCATTGGAATACCGACTGTCTGTTGAAATATCAATCCCCCAAAATCAACAAATATATTGTCGATTAAAAAGTCCAGCATTTTGATAATATCATCTTCAATGTTTTTTCTGATAGAATCAGTGTGGCTCTTCACAAAATAAGAATCATTTTAACCCAAAAAAAGAAATTTATATCTACGATTCCCATTTTTATAGAAAAAGCTCTGTTAAATGAGATGGTGAGGTCGATCTTTCGACTGAGCATGGGGAATAGTAGTGTAAAGCGTAGAAAAATCAAAGGTCTTAATGTTGCTGCAAAATTGCAGAGATTGTGATCTAAGATTTAGCAGTAGATTTTTAGAATTTTTAAGAATCCACATATGATTGACACCACTGATTGAGTATATCTCATCATAATATTTTTGAAGGCCATCTTTTACTGTAGAAAGAATAGTAGTCAGCACTTTAAAAAGATGTTTAGTCAAACATCTTGATGATCCAGCTATGTATCGTTTATACGGAGTTTTGTGATGTTTTGGTATCCAGTATAATGACGGTAGATTTTCTTCGTTTTCTTAGATGTTAATACCAAAAGAAAGAAGGACAGATTTGTGAATTTGTAAAATTTCATCCTTTGTAAATGATGTTACAGAATATGTAGGATTATCAGTTGTGCTGTTTATTCCAAGCTCTATTGTGAGACATTGCAAATAATGGTTTTTACATACGAAGACAATATTATTGGAGACTTTATCTGCTGGAACAACGACACATTTCTCATGCAAAAAGGATAAAGCATCCACCACCTCCGGTTTCGTGAATGGATTAAAACCACTGTGCTCATAGTACATCGTAGTTTCTGAATGTGCTTCTGAATGCATAATTGAATAGCTTTGATCCATTCACACAAAGAGTCCAGTTCTGGTTCGTCTGGTTCGCACTTTACCCATTTTCTAGCATAGTTCTCAACTGCACCCATCAGTAGCCTGAAGTTCTTTTTCCAGTTAATTGGCTGGGGAATTCTATATGTTGGTCCCTTTGCTAACAACTCTCTCAGTTGTTCATTGGTTACGATGCCAACGTCGCCAGTAATAACATGACCAGCTGGACTATAATTGTATTTTGACGATGCACATGAGCATTTCGGAGGTTTGGATTTCACATCTTTGAGGTTAAAGACCCCTAAAACCCTCTTGTGGTTGAAAATCTTGGATGCAATAGAATTGGTGTAAGTAAATGAAATTGAAGGTGTAGCTTTATGTTTGAAGTAATCAGGTATAGTTTCTGTACAGATTTCTGGTGGAAAATATTGCTAATATTGATAGCATCTAAATCTTTTTGGCGAATTCTACTTTAAAAAAAGTACGTTGTTCCTCATCTTTGGAAGTAGTTGAATCGGGTTTGAATAGTCTATGGTTAGCAATGTCCATGATTATTGCAACTAATCTATACAAAACAGAAGTAGAATCGATAACGGAAGTATTTTTGGCCTCTTGAAATAGCAAATAAAGTTAAGATAATGGAATGGAGTATAATTTAGTTCTGATACGGTGATTTCCTAAAGTTTTTTGAATAGACGATAACAGACTATCAATTGTCACGGTGTGAACAGCAGGTGGTGTGTAATTTTTGTGACCATGACTTCTATTTCGTCGAGCAAAAGTGTTAAATAATTGTATTTTATTGACAGTACTACACCTGGGACTATACAAAATACCTACACCATCAATTCTGTCATTGCATCCATAGGGAATGGCTGTTCCCAACTCTCTAATCCAAAAGTTTTCTCTTTGCAGACGATATGGTGTGCTCAATATTGGGTTATTTGTTGAATGATATATTTTCTCTATAATCCGGACTTTCATTGAAACAATAGAATGATCAGGCTGATAAAAATGTTTATAGAGAAATGTGTTGCTATTAGGATCATTAACATTAGCACAATGGTCATTCATTCTAAAATTGAGTCTTTGTCGAGTTTCCCCGACGTATATCAGTTCACAATATTGGAAGCAGTACAATACAAATCCTCATGACTGTGTGTATTGTTATTTTTGGTGATCAAGTTATTGTGAAAGTATGTATCAGATATTAGTATACCACAGGTTTTACAATTTTTACGGTTACATTTGGAAATAGAGCAATATTGCAAGTTGTCACTGAAATCTAAAAAATATCTGAAAGTTGAACAGTACAGGGCCGAATATAAACAAACGTGTCTGAATTTTTATAGTATGACATATATGAGAAGAACATAACCCGTATCATGCCAACAACTGGTTCTAGAATAAATGTCTTTATTTCCGATGCAAAGACCCTATGAGTGAATCAATATTAATTCCAAAATATGCCATCTTTAATAACCAAACAATCCCTTCTAAATAAGTCTGTTTAAAGGTTTGGTTAGCTTTTGAGGTGAATGACGACATTTTTGTGCTTTGTATAGAATATTGCCATAAAAGATTTGATGTGAAATACCTGAACGTATAAGATGCCTGAATGTTGATTTATATTTACGATTGATGTCCTTGTACCGATGATAAAATTTAGTTAATTTTGTGACTAGTTTGCGATATCGAAAACCCTGGTGTAATAATTTTTCAGTAATACAGAGATTTCTTTCGTTAAAATCAAATACGTTGAAACATACACGAGCGAAACGCACCAGTTGAGATATATAAACATCATAAGATAGTGACAAGGGAACGTCACCATCTAGAAATGGATAATTAACAATAGGAAATGAAAAATCATCTCTTTTATCGTAAATTTTGGTATTAAGCTTCCCGTTAAATTTTACAAATTTTCGGCCTTTAAGAATGCTTTCCCCAGAAATTCTTTACCCTCAGGTTGTAGTACTCTCCTATAGCTATTCATTAGGTCAGCATCTATAATCACTAGTCATAAAGAACTACCGAGACAATGGTTCGGAAAGTTGGTGTCCCCAATGCGTATTTTATCGAATTTGGCTTTATTTCCATGTTTCGGACGAAATTTTCGGCCTTTAAGAATGCTTACCTCAGAAATTCTTTACCCTTTCCGTTGTAGTACTGTCTAATAGCTATGTATGAGAGCAGAATCTATAATCCCTAGCAATACAGAACTGCCGGGGCAATGGGTTGGAAAGAAGGTGATCCCAATGAGTATTTTATCAAATTTGACTTTTTTTTTCCGTGTTACGGACGAAATTTTCGTCCATTAAGAATGCTTACCCCAGAAATTCTTTACCCTCAGATTGTAGTTTTATCCAATAGCTATTCATTAGGGCAGCGTCTATAATCCCTAGCTATAAAGAACTACCGAGACAATGGGTCGGAAAGTTGGTGTCCCCAATGCGTATTTTATCGAATTTGGCTTTATTTCCATGTTTCGGACGAAATTTTCGGTCTTTAAGAATGCCTACCCCAGAAATTCTTTACCCTCCCGTTGTAGTACTGTTCAATAGCTATTTATGAGAGCAGAGTCTATAATCCCTAGCCATACAGAACTGCCGGGGCAATGGGTTGGTAAGTGGGTGATCCCAATTTGTATTTTATCAAATTTGACTTTTTTTTCCGTGTTAGGGACGAAATTTCGGCCTTTAAGAATGCTTACTCCAGAAATTCTTTACCCTCAGGTTGTAGTACTATCCTATATCTATTCATTAGGGCAGCGTCTATAGTCCCTTGCCATAAAGAACTACCGAGACAATGGGTCGGAAATTGGGTGTCCCCAATGCGTATACTATCGAATTTGGCTTTATTTCCATGTTTCAGACGAAATTTTTGGCCTTTAAGAATGCTAATCCCAAAAATTCTTTACCCTCCCGTTGTAGTACTATTCAAAAGCTATTTATGAGAGCAGAGTCTTTAATTCCTAGCCATACAGAACTGCACAGGCAATGGGTCGGAAATGTGAGTTATAAAGTTTCAAATAGTTGTATTGTCGGTACACCATAACAAAAAATATTTTACATCAAAAATTCTATATTTTTAGTCGTTAATATGAGTTTTGAAAATCGCGAAAGAGGGTTAAACATTCGTAAATACGAATCACACCCTGTACTTAACAGATAATACTTTGTTTGAATATCGTCATCATGATTTTTTTTTTGTAAATGCTAATTACAAAACCGTAAACATGAGTTAAAAATCTGCAAACTAAAGTTAGATTTTTGTTAATGGGATATAAAAATCTTTGATTTTCTATATAAATCGTGTTTTCGATCAAAAAAGTCAAAAACTATGATTTTAAAGAAAAATAAAATTGTCGCTCAAGTAGTTTTCCAAACGCAATTGCAGGATGACGAATTGCAGGATAGCTTTTTATAAAGAGAATTGCAGGATGAGAATTGCTTGATAGCTTGACACTAGTTATAGTCCCGAAATGCAAAAACTGTTTCATGATATACCAACCCAAACAATCCAAATTGTATAAAGATAATAAATACATTAATATACAATAAATAAATAAAACAACTAACTTATTGTTATTATAAAATACGGGACATTATACTTCTAAATTAATTTACAATGATTCCAGTATGCATTGTACATGCTTGTTTGTCCATTAAGTACAAACGATGTACTTGTGCTGACGTCACTGTTTAACAAGCTACGTACACGAAAAACTGGTTAAATATTTAACATAATTTCATACCCTGTATATCACGACTACCATGTCAGGGGATGACCACTGGTTGGCACCGCTAATCTACTTGTCTATATGTGATGCGAATGACTTATCATGAATTGATAATTGAATATTCAAAAAGTGTTATAGATTTAACAGCTTTATTTCGAAAAATGAGTGGAATGATAATTTGTTCTGTAATCGTACGTAAATGGTGAATGCTTAATCGATGTCGAATTGAAAATTTAAAGATATCTCTATAGTTATTTTAACGTCTATTGGTGAGTATTTCTTCCATATCTTAGGCAAAGAGTTCTTTTGTGGTTTGCTTTGTTACGCTTTAAATTATGTAGTAAAGGTAGATATCCTGATGTTTTGATGTAGGAGTATGTAACATGATCAAGTCTTTAACAATTAAAAGTATTCATTAACAAACATAATGATTTTTTTCCACGGGGCAGGAAATGAATTCTTCCTAATATAGGTAGACCCCTATTTTTTTTTAAATTATATATATAAGAGGTAAAATAAAATACAGTAGTTATGTATTTACAAAATTTACATATTGTGATCATTCAACCTTTGATGGTTTTAATCGGAATCAGAAAATGATTTATTCCATCGCAGACTTACCCCTTATGATTTAGTTGAAATGAAAATAAAAATAATAACATGTAATAATTGAACAGCACTTAGTATTATACAGTACTGTTACGTATTGTTGGCATAATTTAGCCTTTTAGTACTCAATATATATTCATAAATAGGGACAAAATTATATCCTTTTAGTAAATTTTTAAGTGTAAAATCAGTAACATTTAACTTTTTTAGTTTTTCAAATAAAATTTCCCATTCTAAATTGAATAATTTACAATTTAACATATAATGTTCTACATTTTCAATCTGATTGCAGTTTGTACAGAGATTTGAAGTAACTACTCCAATTTTATTTAGATGGTTATTAAGAAGTAATATTTCTTTCTCCCTTGTTAATTTTGGAATATTTATTTGAAAATTAATTTTATCAATTATTTTGAATAATGCTCGATCTTTGTTTGTTTTCCAATCTTTTTGCCATGAATTTTTCAGAAAATGTTTACAGACAGTTTTAATGTCCTCTTTAAAGAGACGTATAAAATCTATGCAGTTATCTAAATTTAGTGCTATTTTGGCTTGTAAATCTGCACTTTCGTTGCCAATTATTCCGACATGACTTGGTATCAATTCAAATATAATTTCTGAGCCACCTTTTTTAAGAGATGTCAAAATTAAATGAATATCGTATAAAATTTGATTCGTTACTTTAAACATAGGTGCTCTGATGGCTTGAAGAGCCGACAAAGAATCTACAAAAATGACCGTTTTAATAGGTCTAAAATCTTCTAGCCATAATAGACTTAAAAACATTGCCATTAATTCTGACATAAATATTGAAATATAATTTGGTAATATAAACCTTTTTTAATTTTTAATTCTGGAACAACATATGCACAGCTTGTGTTACCATGTGGGTCTTTGGATCCATCTGTAAATATTTGCAAATGTTCTGTATATTACAACAGTTAAAGATAAGTTTTTAAATCAATTCCCTAAGTGAACAGAAATTAGTAAATTACCCAATTCAAACTTAATGAAATTAGACACACAAAGGAAACAATTAATTGAATATAATTTGGTGAGTCCATTTCAGCAACAGATTTAGGAAGCGTTGATTCTGTAATAGTTATCCCGTGAGGACGCGGTGTACATGTGTCAGTGTAAGATCAACCCGATGGCCGGAGGTCGGAGGGTGATCTTACCCTGACACACCAAGCCCGAGTTGGATAACTATTTTACATTCCAGCTCTTCTAGACTATATGAAAAAAACATTTACGCTTCATAACATCTAGTTCAGAATGCCATACAATAATTATAATATACTTTATATATTTCTATATAGTATACATATAGGCCTTTATGACCCCCGGATACAATGTTTAAATATATTGAATTACACAGGAAGTTTGTAGCCAGTCGTCCTGGTGTAGGGGCATGATTATGCTTAAGGTCTTGAGTTCGATTCCCCGCATAGACACTGGAAATTCAGTTGATTTTTTCTACATAAATTTTGAAAGTTAGTCTTTATTCCGCAAAGACTTTTTAGAAAGATGTTTTGTTCGTTATAATAAGGTTATATATATATAATGAGGTTAATAGCAAGTTTGTTGTCCCTTTGATACTTACTATCGCCTCGATCAATAGTTGGTATCTCAGGGACAACAAACTTGCTAATAGAGATTTACAATAACTGTCTGACTCCGACCCGGGTCCGACTACGAGTCATCATAAGACAGTTTAAATGCTGACTCCGACCCGAGTCCGACTACGAGTCATAGTAAGACAGTTTAAATGCTGACTCCGACCCGAGTCCGACTACGAGTCATAGTAAGACAGTTTAAATGCTGACTCCGACCCGAGTCCGACTACGAGTCATAGTAAGACAGTTTAAATGCTGACTCCGACCCGAGTCCGACTACGAGTCATAGTAAGACAGTTTAAATGACGGGGGCTATCTCAAAACAATAAAAATATTTTAAACATTTTGCATTTATGATTTTTTTTAACTAATTGAAAAGTTGATTTCGGCGATTTACAAAACTCCCACAAACTTCAACAATGGGTTTTAGTTTGTGACGAGGATGCCTCCAAAGAGTTCCCATGAGCTTATAGCATTTCAACTCGCCAATAACGTGTTCAACGGAAACTCGGTATTCTGTTATAAGTCTGTTCAAAAGCCTAGGTGTGAATTTAGATTCACCTGCAAGTGATGAAACTGTTATGGTTCAATGTTCGAAGAACAAAATACGAAAAGTCAAATAATCATAAAACAAAGAACAATTTAAAAAAAAAGATGTGGTATGATTTCCAATAAGACAAGTTTCCACCAGATACCAAATGACTTCGAGGTTTATAACTACAAAATGTATAGGTCTGCGTAATGAGCAAGAACCATACCGCACTGTAAGCTATAAAGGGTCCCGAAATGACATATATAAAACAATCCAAACGAGAAAACTAAAACGTATTCCCTTTAAATGCACAGTTCCAGAAATAAATAAAAAAAAATTATATGACTATATATTATCAAATAAAGTACGTATTTTCTCCCTGAAGCCACACCCACCTCCATATCCCATCAATGTTCATCCCACACACAACATAGTCCCGTCGTTTTGATTCTTTCTTCTTGTTCTACATCATTTTGATCTACTTACCGGGTGAAGTTAGTCATCATTTTTCGTCAGTCACCGTTTGTATCGTTTGTTCTCAATTTTATGTTTTCTTTTTAAAATTGTTTGAAGAAAAGCTAACATAGAACACTCTTTCAATTGCTTTGTCAAAAAAAAACCCTGCCGAACTGAAAGGCTGAAAGGTTAAAGATCTTGTAGATTTGTATATTTGGAAAAAAAAAGCGTCGTTTGGTTCTTTGTCAGACTTGTTTTTGTACACTTCTAAAATCAGACAAAAAATTGCAAGCGAACTTGACAGGAAATATGATTGAAATGACTAATAAGGTTAATGATGATTGAATAATGATTTTTTTTCTCATCAAAATAAATGCGAACAAGAGAATGCATTACAATTCATTCGCAGCTATAAAAAAAAACAAGTTTTCTGATCAAAAACGATTTGAAACAATTTGCAATCATTCAATTGAAAATATTTATCCTATCCTCCGAGACTATATACAATGGGAAAACATATTGCTTCAAAAAAAAAAATACAAAAAAATACAAAAAAAATGAACAATAGTATTATTCAATTCCCTTTAAATAATTCATCAGTTAGAATAGAAAACATACAGAAGTGATCAGATAACATGAACAAAAGATTGTTGTGAAAGTATTAGATTCTGAAAAAAAAAAATATTATAAAGAGAGAATGAAAAAGCGTTTTCTTCAACCTTTCAGGTAAAAAAAAATCAATTTGATGAATGGTTTTGTTCTATCACACTGCAACACAAAGATTTAACACCGTAAAATTAATTAGTGTACAAATTATTTTGAGATCACCCCTATAGCTTACCCGTACGATTTGTAGTCGTACTCGGACTCGGAGTCGGATAGTTATTGTAAATCTCTATTAACCTCATAACCAGTCGATAGGTGTATACTGTGAAAAAGAGACAACAACCCGACCAAACAGCAGAAAACAGCACAAGGCCACCAATGGGTCTTCAACACAGCGAGAAAATCCTGCATCCGGAGAAAGGCTTCAGCTGGCCCCTTAATAAAAATGTGTACTAGTTCAGACAAATGGACGTAGCAATACGCACAGTAAAACTCAGTTGAAAAACAGCTAACAAAAACAGAGACCGGACGTGGTAGGTTATTTATATACATTCACACAACAAAAAATTACAATTAAGTACAGATCTTAGTGGTCTAAGTAGTTACTACTGTAATCACTAGCCAGTCAACACTGAGGTTGTGAGTTCGAACCCCGCTCGTGCGGGTGCACTCGACTCCAACCTTAATTGACTAGGATTGTCAGTTTTCCTATCGAAGGTCGGTGGTTTTCTCCGGGCACTCCGGCTTCCTCCACCAATAAAAACTGGCCGCCACGAAATAGCCCAAAAGCGGTGCTTAAAAGTGGCGTTAAAACACCAAAAATAAATAAACAAATAAATAGTGTACTCTTTTTATCAGTTACTGACAACTAGTTCAAAGCCAATAACAACTAATAAAAAAAAATCATGCATCTAATACTAAAATATCAATCAGTACGCATCCAACATCCATTGAATTTAGTGTAAAGGCGTTATCAACAGTCAAAGAAAAACATGACCTTGTGCAATGCCAAGAAACAGATATCGACATATTGTAGAGACATGAATGTGCATATGTATGTAAAAATAATATTAAGTTGATTATAATTTACTGACAATAAAATCAATATTTGTACCAATAAAATTAAAATTCAAAGATCTAATTACAGAGTTGAATTGATAACATTTTAGAATATGTTTATTTAAAGGATTGACAAGTTTACCCGGATGGTATCTAAATTTGCAGGCTCGGTAAAAAACATCTCCGTAAAAATTACACATTCCCCGGTTCCATTCTCAGTTCTTTAATCAAGCGGTGGAGAAAGACAGACAGCAACATAACCATCAGTTTAGCATAGGTAGTGTCTTTGTACTTTACTTTGGTATTCATTTTTTGTTGGTAAATGTATAGGAGCTCGTTTTAATTTTTAACTTTTTCTCCGTAGATTAAAGTTCTTAGCAAAGACATCTTTCAATTACATAAGTATTTGACCTATATGCACACATGTTTGCGCCTCATTCTGTATGTGCTTGTCCCAAGTCAGGAGCCTGTAATTCAGTGATTGTCGTTTGTTGCTGAATATCATATTTGTTTTTCGTTCATTTTTTTTGTGCATAAATCAGGCCGCTAGTTTTCTCCTTTGAATTGTTTTACATTTGTCATTTCGAGGCCTTTTATAGCTGACTATGCGGTATGGGTTTTGATCATTGTTAAAGGACGCACAGTGACATATAGTCGTTAATTTCTGTGTCATTTTGGTCTCTTGTGGAGAGTTGTCTTATTGGGAATCATACCCCACCTTCTTATATTTATATGACAATAACATATTTAAATAAATGATCTTTATTCTAATGTGCTCTATTCTAAATTATTTTGCAAGTTTTATAATTATAAACATTTTTGCTCCGAGCGTATACACATTATTGCGATTCTAAAAAAGAAATACTGTGAGTATGTGTTTAATTGTGAAGGATCTGCTTACCTTTCCGGGGTATCTCAGTGTATGTGTCTAATTGTGAAGGATCTGCTTACCTTTCCGGGGTATCTCAGTGTATGTGTCTAATTATGAAGGATCTGCTTACCTTTCTCTTTTTGCTAGATGTGTCGGTGTTCAAACTTTCACTCTCATAGTGAATTTCTTCTATTTCGTCCATTACTATGGTACACTCTTCCTGTTCAGACAAAACATTGTCCTCCTCCCCCTCTTTTTGAAGGATTGCTGACTCACTGCGAGTTTTAATATCAGAGACAGGCCAGAAACTGGCATTCATCTGAGCAAGTTCTTCAGGTTCTGGAGGATTTAATAGGATTGTGGTTGAATCCTTGTGATACCATTTCTTGTTGTTCAGGGGTTAAAAAGTGAAGAATTGAAGTTAGAACTCTCCAGTTGAGTAAACAAGCAGTGCTGTTCACCGGTCTCAAGCTATACCTGAAATAATTTGTCCACCCCATATCTTTACACACTGTACGATGGATTTGCATCTGTAAAACTGTAACATGTGTAGAACGGGGCACAAAAGACTTCTCATTAAGGAAGTTCACCAATTCTTTGGCAGTCACCTTTTCCTGCCTGGTCAACCATTTTCCTATGAGAAAATTGCAGTCCAGTATTGCAGACAATGACACAGATGCACACCATACTCCGGAGAATGAAACCGCAATTCACCTGGGACACCAAGTTTCACAACTAGCTGATTCCCAGGTAGAGCCTTCTTCTTCGCAGCTCAAATCGATCGAGAGCCCTCAAGTTCCAATACTTGTGGTTATACAGTATGAAGGTCTGCAGTGTATGGCAAGGGAGAGTTCTATTACAGAACTGTACAACGTGGTTACAGAACGTTTCCCTGAAAGTGGGAATGTTTCACTGATCTGTCAAGGAACAGTCTTAGATGACAGTGTATGCTTTGACCTGTTACATTGAGGTGAGGCGCCTTCAGTAGTAAAATTGTCATAACAGGACAGTTTTCCCAGATTGGGATTTAACACCTTTGGTATTTTGTTGAGGAGTGAACTATAGTTGTATTTTATGTGATTTTAAATAATTTTTTGCTTCACACACTCTCACATGTAAAGTGTACAAATATGTTCAATAGTTGCAACCGATATTAAGAGCGGTGTCATGACCCTGATATTATGTAAATTGTAGTAATACTAACTATAACAGTAGTAAAATAGTTAAATGTATTCTTATATAGAGGCACTATATAGGTGGGATTTTTGACAAGAGTCAAATTATTTATGGTCATGTACATCTTTCCCAGGTATGGGATTATAGACATATAGTATTTAGTCGGTTTTAAATTATGTATAAGGGTATACATATTAGTTAGTTTCATTTGGAAATTCAGGGCAATATTAATTAACTTGTCATTAAGACTTTGAGATTGTTTTAATATTGTGTATTTATATTGTGAAGTATGTTTTCGTCAGTTCATTTCTGAACAGTTGATACATGTACATGTATGTTAACGTTACACAGTGTCAGGGATTTTAGTCGTGTTGAGCACACAGTTTATTGTCTTGTAGTGAGACCTGTTTCCAGGACTTTATAAGTTGGAATAGCATATGGCTATGGTCGACGTGGAGTTCGGTTGATAATTGTCCCGAAGAACCTGTTTAGGTTGATTAGCACCCTGTGGCAACTCTGGTGTGTAAATTGTGGGGAGTTTGGTACTCATAGGCGGATTCAGGGGGGAGGGGGCCTGGGGAACCCGGCCCCCTTTTGTGGGAAAAATTTGATTGATTATATAGGGAATCACTGAAGCATGACTGTAGCTGCCCCCCCTCCCTTTTATGAAAAGTGATGGATCCGCGGGCCCCACTACGGTACTCCATAGATAGATAGTTGGTCAGAACATGGAGGTAATACTTAAATATTATTTCCATGGTCAGAACTGAATTGTCATTTGTATGTTTATGTTTACATGGGTCATTATTTTTTTTTCTTAGGGAAAGATTAAGTTTGTTCAATTTTCCCCTTATCCAGGATTTAGGGGGGTGAATATTTCAGATACCCTGTGTGATGGTTGTGAAAATAAAAGACGCTGCCAGTCTTACCCTCGCAAGTTTGAATAAGATTTTACAGTCGGTTTTTTTTCGGAACTGTAGTTCCTCCTTTTTAAGATGGAGGGGGTGTAGTATAATTGCCCTGTAGTTCTAGGGGGTTTCCCCAGCCTGTCACGAGGGTACTGGTACAGCACCGAGGGATCCGAAGGGACACATGACACAAGGGTAATTTTAAACTGTGAATGAAAACTTGTGTATAAAGCTATATGTTGAATTGTTCTAAACCCCAACCCTTTTACATAAGTCTTATAAAATAACCTTTTCATTATAAATTCTGATGTACGTATAGCACCTTTAACTAACAATTATAAAAAAGTTTAATTTAAGACCACTTAAATTCTAAATTCTTGTTTGTAAATATATCCAGTCTTGACTTAACCTGTTCTTACACCTCAGCACATTATGAATATTATTTTTAAAATTTTATGATGACAATCCTATGAATTAATTATAATATTAATTATTTAGTAATTATTATTGCCTAAATCTAAGACTACTATAACACATGTATCTTGGGCACACAGCTGTGAAAATACGTTACAAGTATAAAATAAAGTTTACTACAATAAACGGAGCCTCGTGTATCTTGGGCACCCAGCTGTGAAACAAAATTCATCTCCCATGCTTTTGAGAGTGCTCAGACTACCTGTTTTTACAGGTAAAATATTTGTATATTATATACAAAATTATTAACGGACCTGTAGTAAAACAATGTAAGATTGATAAGATTAATTCATACACATTAACATTCGTATATTGATTCAATTAACGGACCTGTAGTAAAACAATGAAATTGTAAGATTAATGAGATTAATCACATTTACATTTTCAATAGTCGCATAATAACAAACTATTTATGATTAGAAAAAAAATAAAAAACATATGAATAGTGATAACTACATTTGATAGATAAAAACTATTTTTCTTTTTTTTTGATTAATTCAATTTTGTTTCTAATTTATTTTTTAAAGAAGAATAATAATATCCGATAATGTTATAGAAGTCTCAGTGATTAGGTGGTGATTTATGTCGTCTGCAACGGTTAAATACGAAACTACGGTTAAATACGAAAGTACGTTAAAATAACGTATCTAACTATACCACAGACTCACATATTCCGATAAATCGATAGTGACCAATCTCTGTGTTATAGTAGTCTCAGCCTAAATTCAGTCATTTGTACATAATTAAATGTTTTCTTATGTTTTAAGGTGTATATAGATGCTACAATTATACCCTATGGGTAGTGCTCCACAATTAATGGAGGAATATACAAGAAACTAACTAACTAAATAACTAACAAGGGTAACAGTTGGGTACTCTCAGCCTCTACTTCGAGTGCATCTCTCTCTGATTGCGGAACGAGCAAGGCAAGGAGCCTTAGATATAGGACCTGGCGAGGTTAGCAGGGACTGACACCTAGTAGGAAGGTAAATAAAGGCAACAGTAGTATACCGCTGTTCGAAATTCATAAATCGATTGAGAAAAAAAGGCACTTCACACTAAGCATAGCTTGTATTAACCCCTGGAGTAATTGTAGAGCCCAACGAGACAGGCCAAATAACACTTTAAATTTATTACTTTCAATGTAGAATGATATAAATGATGATTTTGAACTTTTTTTAGTTTAATTTAATAACATACATGACATATATACAGAAAAATAACTTGAAGCCTTTGTAAGCATGCTTTGTAGATTTTAAGCGTGCATTTGATTCAGTTTCACATCGATCTGCACCTTTTTTATAAGCTTAAATGTATAGGTGTTTGGAACAAAGTTTTATGACATTAAAAATGTATGTATGGAAACACAGAAACCTGTATAAATATAGACCAACACTGGACAAACCTATTTAAATCAAATATACATGTAGGTGTAAGAAAAGGAGATAATCTTTATTTTTATTCCCTGCCTCTTTAACATATTTCAAATGATTTGCCAACCTATCTTGCCCACACATGTGACCCAATTCCATTGAACATACACCCCTTAAATATTTTAATGTATGCTGATGATGTAGTTCTTTTGTCATGATCTGAGCAAGGACTTCAAAATTGTGTTGATAAATTATTTCAATTTACAGTAGATTGGAAAATGATTTAACACCAAAAAGACCAAGGTACTTGTATTTAACAAATCAGGACGGCATAAAAATATTAAAATATCCCTAAGAAACCAGACTTTAGAATGTGTACAGAACTACACATACTTAGGAATAAATTTTTCAGCATCTGGGGTCTTCCAAAAGGCAAAAAAAAAACACTTTATATTAAAGGAATGAAAGCTTATTTTAAATTAAGGAAGACCTTTTCTGACACTGGAAAACCCTAGATCATTATTACATATTTATAACCATACAATCCAACCCATCTTGTTGTATGAATCGGAAATTTGGGTTATATACCACATAGGACACTAAAACATTTGCTTAACTTTATATCAAAAGAAACTGATTATCTTGTACTAGAGAAAATCTATACTAAGCTTTGTAAATTTTCACTTGGAGTTAACATAAAAACATTAAATATGGCATGTAGAGGGGAGCAAGGTTCACTCCCTACACCTTTTTGTTTTATGTAATTATGAATATGATGAAATATTGGATTCATTTTATGAAAGAAATTGAGCCTTCAACTATTATCCTAATGAATGACCTATGGAAGGCCATAAATTTATCTTACTCTATGAACAAATCTAACCAGGATCGAATCTTGGAAAGGAAACATAAGACATATACTGAAATTGCTAGATTTAGACTATCTATTTGTTAACCAGTCAAACTTTAAACAAAGCCATATATATTAAAAAAAGTAAAAAATTGTCTACCAAAAAAATTTAAAGAAATTTGGGCAGCTAGTTTAGAAAGCAATTCTGGGAAGAGTACTAATATACAGTCAGAGGCAATAAATTAAGAACTTACAGAAAATTTGAAAATATTTTTATGTTTGAACCATATTTAACAATAAATTCAAAAAAAAAAAAAAAAAACCAGGCAAATAATTACAAGATTTAGAACTAGCTGTCATGACCTTGAAATTGAAAGAGGGAGGTATATATATATATATATATATATAAAGCAGAATAGTGTATGTGTAACAGCCAACTTTCTTTGGCTATATTTATAATAATCTATTCATCTATTTTTCATGAATTTGTTTTTTTCACGTACTCATGTCGCATTCTTAAATAATCACTGTAAACAAAAAACATAATCCAGCACATTTAGGTCATGTTTTGTTTAAATATTTTCGTGATATTTGGACAACCTTTCAAAATACGTAGCCAATAAAACATAAACTAATGGGATTAATACGAATCTTGAATCTTGCTCTGAAATTTATCTGGTAAAAGTTTACAAAATTACAATATGTATTAAGTTTGCATTCGCGAAACTTGTTTAAAAGATCTGGGTAATCCAAATACAAATGTGATAATCATGATACAAAATTTAACAATCAAAAGTTTTGAAGTCAACATAACTGCTCTTGATTGATATGCTCTATGTATTGTGATAATCTTTTTTTAAAACTTCTACAACGGAGATTATTCCTCCATATGTACAGAACTTTACTGTTCCATGTATAGTGATAATCTATTTTCCGTACTTCTACAACGGCGATTATTCCTCCATATGTACAAAACTTTACTGTTCTATGTATTGTGATAATCGTTTTTTAGTACTTCTACAACGGAGATTATTCCTCCATATGTACAGAACTTTACTGTTCCGTTTATTGTGATTTTCTTTTTTTAGTACTTCTACAACGGCGATTATTCCTCCATATATACAAAACTTTATTGTTCTATGTATTGTGATAATCTTTTTTTAGTACTTCTACAACGGCGATTATTCCTCCATATGTACAGAGCTTTACTGTTCCATGTATTGTGATGATATTTTTTTAGTACTTCTACAACGGCGATTATTCCTCCATATATACAAAACTTTACTGTTCTATGTATTGTGATAATCTTTTTTAAGTTCTTCTACAACGGAGATTATTCCTCAATATGTACAGAACTTTATTGTTCCATGTATTGTGATGGTATTTTTTTTAGTACTCTACAACGAAGATTATTTCTCCATATGTACAGAACTTTACTGTTCCATGTATAGTGATAACCTATTTTCCGTACTTCTACAACGGCGATTATTCCTCCATATGTACAAAACTTTACTGTTCCATGTATTGTGATTATCTTTTTTTCAGTACTTCTACAACGGAGATTATTCCTCCATATGCAGTCAGAGCTCTGACATAAACAAGTCAGAATAAAATGACTTCTTCAAGTCAGAAAGTGTTTTGAAATTCTGACCTGTACGCGTCAATTTTTGTTTTGCGTAGTTTTCACTCGAGTCCGTCAAACCAGAAGTTATTTTGAATTTGCCGCCGATCTACGACACATACGATCACGTGGTTTTTTGCAAGAGATCACGTGTTTGAGAGTCGTTGTTTTGGAAGTGTCTCGAACGAGAAGTCATTGAATATTATATTGATTATTTACGATTTTTAGTGAAAATCTAGGTCATTGTGGGCATTTTTAGAAAGGTAATTCATATTACCTCCGTATTTTCATGGGCATTTTTATATTTTTTGCCTATAAAGAAGTTCCTTGCAAGTGATTTTTTTGCTGTTTCATGAAGGCGCGCGACCTGTAAATACGGACGCGTGGTCTTTTAGATGACCTGGTGTTTGACAATTCTGACTTGTTCAGGTCAGAAAATGTTGTTATGATAATGAATTGTTATTTTCGGGAGATAACTCGTGTTGTCTTAAACAATATTAACATTATTAACCAGTCAGTGCAATTTAAAAAGTAAAATTATTGCTTCGAGCTGAACATCGTCACGTGATTTTTCTATTTTTAAACTCAATCACGAACTGATTTTTTAACCTTTCTGATTCGTTTCTCCCTATGACAAAAACGATCATTGTGAATATTGATATGATGATAATGAAACGAAAATGGGAAAAAATTTAATAAAAGAAAAAGGAAGGGAGGGGTTCAACTGAAGAACCCAAGGTATTTTTTTTTATTTTTAAAGTTATAACTTGAGAACAATAAGTGATGCACACACCTGGTCTTCATTTATGATCATGGGACATGATAAAACAAATCAAATGAAATGTAGGGCAAGTCTCCAGGGATCACCCCTATCCCTGTCATTTCTCTATTCCTCTTTATAATGTCAAATTGATTTGAATGAAATATACCGGGCTAGTCTCCAGGTTTACCCCCACCCCCTGCCATTTGCAAATGTTCTTATATTTTGTAAACGGTAGAGATCCCCACCCCTAAACCATATATATTCTTGTATGGGACAATTTAACAAATCTAATGATATGTTGGGGAGGTCCCTGGGGGTCACCCCTACCCCTCCTGTTTGAAAACTTGTAAACGGTCGAGATCCCCACCCCTAAACCATATATTTTCTTGAATAGGACAATAAAACAAATCAAATGAAGTATAGCGGAAGTCCCTTGGGGTCACCCCACCCCCTCCTGTGTGAAAACTTGTAAACGGTCGGGATCCCCACCCCTTAACCATATATATTCTTGTAAGGGTCAATAAGACAAATCAAATGAAATAAAGGTGGAGTCCCTGAGGGTCACCCCACCCCCTCATGTTTGAAAACTTGTAAACGGTCGAGATCCCCACCCCTACACCATATACATTCTTGCACAGGACAATAAAACAAATCAAATGAAATATAGGGGAAGTCCATTGGGGTCATCCCCATCCCCCTTTTTGAAATGTTCTGGATCACCACCCCTAAAGGTAAACCATATGATATTCCTGTTCGTCATTTCAAGAAGATTTGAATGACATGCAGGGTCAAACCCTAGGCGTCACTTATGCATATCACTTTACTAGACAAAACCAATTTGTACTGGAACTTGCCCAATGTCAGGCAACCATGGGAATGACGAATTATGGGAGCTTAAATTTGTTTGAGAGACTTCGTAACAGCATCCTGTTACAATTATTTCTTGTTTATTTTAATCTGCTGAGAGACCACCTTTACATATTATATTTATCAGTGTTTGTGCAAACAGAATTGTCTATTCAGTATTATTTTCCTCTCACATGCATCACATCTTATTAATTACATGGATATAGGAAGATGTGGTATGAGTGCCAATGAGACAACTCTCCATCCAAGTTACAATTTATAAAAGTAAACCATTATAGGTCAAGGTACGGCCTTCAACACGATGCATTGGCTCACACCGAACAGCAAGCTATAAAGGGCCTCAAAAAATTACTAGTGTAAAACCATTCAAACGGAAAAACCAACGGTCTAATCTATATGAAAAAAAAAAAAATTTTGGCATATTTGTTTTCCTCTGAAATTACACATCTATAATTCTTACCCCAGATGCTTAGCCACATGAAGCATTTACCTCTTATTTGAGACATAGATAGTCTTTGTTTCTACAGAAGTGAGAAGAACATTGGAAGTCAGAATGTTCTGACTTATAAAAGTCTGAATGTTCTGACTTATAAAAGTCTGAATGTTCTGACTTAATAAGGTCAGAAAGACTCAGAATGATCTGAAAATACTGACTTTTTTTAATGTTTAGAGTATTTTAGAATATGAATGCACTTGTCATGCTAGTACCATAAGAAACCCTGACAAGATTTTGTTCCCAAACAACAATTTTTAAAGATATTAAGAATAACAAGTGTACAATGGAACATAAATTACAAAGTTATAAGTGTTGTGAAAAAAGCTATTTAAAAAAAAATCAATAGATAGTTATCTTTCAAATTTTACATGTATTTAAAAAACAGTGAAAATATTATGGTTTATATGTACAGCTTCTTGAAAGACAACAAAGTCACCATATTTGGTCTGAATTTGTATGTTTTTTCTCCTCAAATTTTTTTTAACATTATTAATGTCGGCTTTTTTCTTAACTAATTTTAAACATTCTTAATTATAATTAAATTTCCCCAACATTTTGCTTACAAACTCTTTAATTTCTAAAGTCAAATTGAAAGTTGTCTTCACAGATTCAATGTGTCTGAAAATGTTATATTGAAAAAACAATACTTTTATATCCTCAAATAAAATGGGTATACCATGAGTTTAATGGTCATGAAGATATGCAATCCAGGATGTTAACAATCAGAGTTTAGATTACAGTCATATAGTAATAGGCAGAGTTTTTCTTATATAATCAATAACCAGAGTAAAGATAATTTAATTTTTAGAGGTTTAGTTTAATATAAGTAATAAACAAAGCTAATTAATACACTTGCAATAACATACATGTAGTTAAATTAGTAAATACAGAATATTCATAAAAAATTCAGACAGAAATACTGTAATAGGTCAAGTCATTAGGGACGACATCAAAAGTTCAATATAGGATAAAAAACTTAATTCACATCACATAGTTTTTTCACTGACCCACCCACCCCCCCTTAACTTAATTTGGGAAAGATTGATTGACCAATATGGATTTATGTAAAATCGATTTTGGATTAACAAAACTTGCAGCAACTTTAACCCCACCCCCACCCCCAAACTATTTCATTTAAGTTTTTTTATCCTACATTGGTCGTTTGATGGCGTCCCTTAGAATGTGCTGACTTTGTACATGTTGTAGTGATAGTTATGGCACCCATACAACATATAGGAATCAGTCAAAAGGAGAGAAAAATTCCCGAAATTTGTCACATAGTGACATTTGTGAGTCGGAATAACAAAATATAGACTCATTAATCTCTCCATCTTTTCAAAAATAATGAACCAGATTTTATGCATATCCATTTAGTTTTTGACAGACTCTTTTAAGTCAGAACATGATTTGACCTGTTTGAGTCAATTTGCAGAACAAAATTTCCAATCAAAGCTATGTGTTCTTCCTCTTAGCCCCCTTCTGAATCTGCCACTGTTGAGTTTATTAATTGATTTTTCCATACATTATCATTAATATCAAATGGCAATGCCTGACTTTATAATTTCAATAAATTTAGTTTTTGACTGATTTTTTAAAGTCAGAACATGACTTGACGTGTTTAAGTCAATTTGCAGAACAAAATTTCCAATCAAAGCTAGGTGTACTTCCTTTAAGCCCTGCAATGCCCGGCTTAAATATTTCAATAAATTTATTTTAGTTTTGGACTGACTCTTTTAAGTCAGAACATGATTTGACCTGTTTAAAACAAAATACATTTAATATTGAATATACCAAGTAAACTTTTTTATAGTCCTCATTATTGTGACTTATGGCTACCTTATTTCCTCTGTCTTTTATCTGGCTCACCTATATATTTTTAAATCAATATGACAATACTAGACTTAAAAGTTGTAATAAGTTAAGTTTTGTTTGACTCTTTGAAGTCAGAACATGATTTGACCTGTTAAAGTCAGTTTACAGAACAAAATTTTCAATCAAAACTGGTCTTTCCCTCTAAGCCCCCCCCCCCCCCTCCCCCCCCCCCCCTAATCTGAATCTGCTACTGTTGAGTTAATTAATTGATAAGTTTGTTTAGAAACAATTCAGTCAAGTGGTTTTAAAATAATATTTTATATAACCAAAAGTTCCATATGTTAACTAAACAGAAAAAAAAGTCATAAAAATGCAGAAATAGAATAAAATTTTAAGATAATTTGATGAAATTTGTAAACAAAATACATTTGAATATTAAATATACCAAATACACTTTTTTATAGTCCTCATTATTGTGACTTTATTATTGGGTGTCTTTTATCTGATTTTCCCATACATTCTTAAATGCATATGACAATTCCAGACTTAAAAGTTGCAATAATTAGTAAAAGTATAGTTTTTGACTGACTCTTTGAAGTCAGAACATAATGTGACTTGTTCAAGTCAGTTTGCACAACAGGATTTACCTCAATGAAATATTAAGATATCAAATATATACCAAATTAACTTTTATATAGTTCTAAAAATTGTGACTTAATATTTGTGATCTTTTTTCCTACTTGTATCCATACATTCTAACAATCACATCACAATCATGACAATGCCCGACTGTTACAGTTGCAATCCATTTAGTGTTTGACAGACTCTTATAAGTCAGAACATGATTTGACCTGCTTGAGTCAGTTTACAGAACACAATTTCCAATCAAAGCTATGTGTTCTTCCTCTTAGTCCCCTTCTGAATCTGCCACTGTTGAGTTTATTAATTGATAAGTTTTAAGAAACAATTAAGTCAAATGGTTATTTATCTTAGAGGATCTTGCATGTATTTCGTGTGTATTTTATCTGACTTTTCCATACATATCATTAATATCATATGGCAATGCCTGACTTAAAAATTTCAATAAATTTAGTTTTTGACTGATATTTTTAAGTCAGAACATGATTTGACCTGTTTAAGTCAATTTGTCAGAACATAATTTGACCTGTTCAAGTCAGTTTGCAGAACAAAATTTCCAATTAAAGCTAGGTGTACTTCCTTTAAGCCCTGCTTCTGAATCTGCCATTTTTGAGTTTATTATTTGATAAATTTTTAGAAACAATTAAGTCAAATAGTAATTTATTTTAGGGGATCTTACATATATTTCCTATGTCTTTTATCTGACGTTCTCATACATTCATTAATATCATATGGAAGTGTCCAACTTTAAAATTTCAATAAACTTAGTTTTGGACTGACTGTTTTAAGTCAGAACATGATTTGACCTGTTTAAAACAAAATACATTTAATATTGAATTGTGACTTTAGGGAACCTTATTTCCTCTGTCTTTTATCTGGCTTTCCCATACATTTTTAAATCAATACGACAATACTAGACTTAAAAGTTGTATTAATAAGTTTAGTTTTGACTGACTCTTTGAAAGCAGAACATGATTTGACCTGTTAAAGTCAGTTTACAGAACAAAATTTCCAATCAAAGCTAGGTGTTCTTCCTCTAAGCCCCCCCCCCCTAAATATGAATCTGCTACTGTTGAGTTAATTAATTGATAAGTTTTTTTAGAAACAATTCAGCCAAATGGTTATTAAAATTTTATTTTTTTTGGCAACCACAAGTTCTATGTGTAAACTTAACAGAAAAGAAAAGTCATGAAAATACAGAAATAAAATAAAATTTTAAGATAATTTGATGAAAATCTTTAAAAACAAAATGCATTTGATATTGAATATACCAAATAAACTTTTTTATAGTCCTCATTATTGTGACGTAAGGGGACCTTATTTCATCTGGCTTTTATCTGGCTTTCCCATACATTTTAAAATCAATATGAAAATCCTAGACTTAAAAGTTGAAATAAGTTTAGTTTTGTTTGACTCTTTGAAGTCAGAACATGATTTGACCTGTTAAAGTCAGTTTACAGAACAAAATTTCCAATCAAAACTAGGTCTTCTTCCTCTAAGCCCCCCCCTTTTTCCCTTTATCTGAATCTGCTACTGTTTAGTTAATTAATCATGTTAATTGATAAGTTTTTTTAGAAACAATTCAGTCAAATGGTCTTTAAAATAATATTTTTTACAACCAAAAGTTCCATGTGTTAACTTAACAGAAAAGAAAAAGTCATGAAAATACAGAAATAGAATAAAATTTTAAGATAATTTGATGAAACTTGTAAACAAAATACATTTGAATATTACATATACCAAACAAACTTTTTTATAGTCCTCATTATTGTGACTTTATTATTGGGTGTCTTTTATCTGTTTTTCCCATACATTCTTAAATGCATATGACAATGCCAGACTTAGAAGTTGCAATAATTAGTTAAAGTATAGTTTTTGACTGACTCTTTGAAGTCAGAACATAATTTGACCTGTTTAAAACAAAATACATTTAAATATTGAATATACCAAATAAACTTTTTTATATAATCCTCATTATTGTGACTTTAGGGAACCTTATTTCCTCTGTTTTTTATCTGGCTCTCCCATACATTTTTAAATCAATATGACAATACTAGACTTAAAAGTTGTAATAAGTTTAGTTTTGACTGACTCTTTGAGGTCAGAACATGATTTGACCTGTTAAAGTCAGTTTACAGAACAAAATTTCCAATCAAAGCTAGGTGTACTTTCTTTAATCCAAGAAAGTCCTTGCTTTCAGACTGCTTCTGAATCTGCCATTTTCGAGTTTATTATTTGATAAATTTTTAGAAACAATTAAGTCAAATGGTTATTTATTTTAGGGGATCTTAACATATATTTCCTGTGTCTTTTATCTGACGTTCCCATACGTTCATTTAATATCATATGGCAATGACCGGCTTAAATATTTCAATAAATTTGTTTTAGTTTTGGACTGACTCTTTTAAGTCAGAACATGATTTGACCTGTTTAAAACAAAATACATTTAATATTGAATATACCAAATAAACTTTTTTATAGTCCTCATTATTGTGACTTATGGGGACCTAATTTCCTCAGTCTTTTATCTGGCTTACCTATACATTTTTAAATCAATATGACAATACTAGACTTAAAAGTTGTAATACGTTTAGTAAGTCAGAACATAATGTGACTTGTTTGAGTCAGTTTGCACAACAGTATTTACCTCAATGAAATATTAAAATAATAAATGTTTTGCTCTTAATACATTTAGCTTAAAGTGGATGAGAATATAACTTTTATTAACATAGTCTTATCATGAATAAGTGTCTTGTTTTTCCTTGGAAGATTTGAAGTGTTGTCATGTAATGTATCCAATATTGTATTTTGTAAATCTTTTGATATTCAGAAAATTGTATGATCCATTTTTTCTCACCTGGTTTTTCTTTGTATTTTGAAATAATTGAAAGTGATGAGATAAATATATTATGTTTAGATTCTGGAAAGGAGAATGTATGATTTCAGATGAGCCACACTTTTTAAAACTCTTTAATTCGAAATTAGTAATCACCATATTTTTATGGAGATTGATAACAAAGTGGTAGTAATGACTGCTTCAAATCAGAACAAAAATGACCTCTCGAAGTCAAAATGCATTAAAAAGGGGCATAAATCTTATTAGAATATGAAGATATTAAGTCACAATATTTTGTGCAAAATCTGACCTGTGGAAGTCATTTTATGATAAATTAAAGTCTGACATAAACTGACCTTTACCAGTCATATTCTGTTGAGTGCAAGAAGGGAGACAACACTTACATCAAATTATATCTGACCTATGGAAGTCATTTTATTCTGACTTGTTTATGTCAGAGCTCTGACTGATATGTACAGAACTTTACTGTTCCATTTTTTGTGATTTTCTTTTTTTAGTACTTCAACAACGGCGATTATTCCTCCATACGCAGCGATGTTAAGGCAATTTCGATAAGATTTTGTCAGGGGCAGATAACCCCGTAAGGACCTCATTATGTATTCATATATTCCTTAATGGCGAAGATTCCGTAAGCTGCGTCTATCGATGAAACTGTATGAAATCAAATTACATACATGCCTGTTAACTAAAAACGGGTATCCGTATGATGTAATTTGTTTATCGAAACACGAATATTGTATGTTTGTGCTTTAATTATTATGGCAAACAGTTGCAATAGCTGTTTTTGTTGACGAGATTGTCGGCTTGTGGACCCCGCCTCCTTTTGCAGATTAACCAATCAGTAGACGATCGCCGTCAATTAGATGTTTGTAGTTTGCAGAATGGAAAGAACCTTGCAGCGAAAATTATTTTCACTTCTATGTGAAAATCTAACCAAAAAGTAAGTGTGAGCCTCCAAATATGTATTATTTATGAAACATACGTTGCTTGTTTTGTTAATCATTCGCTTCAGAAATCAAAAAACTGTATACTTATAGATAAAAACGAGTTCAGTGTTGGCAAGCATGATATACACGTGGTCATGGTGGTCAAAACGAAACTAGACTGCAACAGATATCTGAAATTTGAATAATTTATCGAATCCCGTCAATAAATGAACAGAATATCGAATGAAACAAGATCCCTCCATTATACCGAGAGCCCATTCTCAACATTTACCCTGAAATTTAATAGTTTCTAATTTTCGTTTAGCCATTCGGGGAAAAGGGGGGGGGGGGGGGGCGTTCCACCGTTCACCTCTCTCCGGCACCCACATTGCTGGAGCCATGACCCATACTTTCAAAGCATGGAGCTCTTAATTTGCAACACAGGGCACACAAACTTGCTCAAAAGGAAGCCTTGCAAGACGTCATAATTATTTGGACTACCTCCCCCTCTTTCCAACTTCTACTCCCACCATTTAATCAGTGTGAAGTCCATACTATATTATTTTCTGCTCAGTGCTGTTGGTTTTAATCAACTTTGAATTTAAAAGGGCGGTGAAGTGTTAATTTTATGCAATGTTTTCTATTTACCCAGTGTTTATATTTTATTTCACTTGTTTTCGTGTTTTGACGTTTGACCTCTCAATACATGTATCTCGTGTTTTGTTCGATGTGCGTGCTACATGTTTCCCCTTATTTATTTCCATGTTTCCTGTCATACAATTTATTTCTCATGCTTGTCAAAAAAGTTTTGCAATTCTATTGAATATTTATGGTTCATGTATGTGATAAAGAACTTCAATTCAAATTTAAATGTACTATAAATAATAATTTTTTGAAATCAGATGCAACTTAAGCTTTTAAGGAAGTTAAAAGGTGACAGCAACATGATTACATCTTTATGTCCATTAAAAATGACTACAGAAGGCTGAGTATCTGGGTAATTATTTGGAAATATCCTGGACAGTGCGTCTTTCTCTGGAAAAAGCCTGTGCACCTTGAATAAATTATCTTATTATCTGTGAACCAGTATTTTTTAAATCATTACCAAGTCAGAAATATATATATAACCAATTGCAAGTTTATGTACTTAAATTGCTGGCTAAATAGAACAATTTTTAATACATAGTCAAAATAATATTATAATTTTTTGAAAGGCTTTGTTAATGATTAACTGGGACGCCTTCCTCATGTTCTATAACCGTCATTATTAGGAAGGAATCGCAGCAAAAAATTGAAGAAGCTTTTCATGACACAATAATATTATACAAATTAATATGTAGTTTGCTCATCAAGACTGCCCACTTTGACATAATCTTTTTATATATATGTATGACTCTAAAGTGCGATGGTCACGCTAAAGTGCAATGATCTACGCTAAAGTGCGATCAGATGACACGCTAAAGTGCGATGGTGTAACAGGAATGGGATTCAGGCGATGGTTTTTGTTTTTTGCTGTGTTCATATTAGTTTTTCGTTTATTGTATTGTTTCTAAATCATGTCGTTGTTATTCTCTTTTGAATTGTTTTACACAAGTCATTTCGTGATCCTGTATAGCTTTCTATGCGACGTAAGCCAAGGCTCCACATTGAAGGTCATAACGTTATTAGATGCATACATCAACGATATTTGGTCTTTGGTGGATATTTGTTCGTTGACAATTACACCACATCTTCTTATCTGTTTTTTTGTTTATTGTTTATTTTGTATATTAATCAGTCCGTTATCTTTCTCGTTTGAATTGTTATACACTGGTCGTTTTGATACTCTTTGGTCGTTATAGAATACTATCTGTGGGGTTAGCCATACGGTATTCTATAGTTAATTACATTAATGACATTAGCATTGGATAGCGACTTGTCGCATTGGCAATCATATTATGATACTACACCTCTGGTCGTTATGTTACTGTCTTGTTGACGAGTATACATCTCTTTTACAGACATGACGAACCATATTTTAAAAAATTGTTTTTACAAAATAATTCAATTAGAAAGTTAAAAAGTAGCTTTTATTTCACGCAATTAAAAAATTTAAAACAAAACGTTTAATAATTTCATGCGTCCGAAGCGCTTTTCTGGATTTACCTTCATCAGGAACGCTCAAAGCCAAACATTTGAAATCCGAGGATGTATAAGTACTGAAACAGTTGAAGAGCTATATGCTTTTCCAGTAAATGACATGGGACGAATTAAATACTTTGACAATTGGTGTATTTTGCCATTTTCTCTCTCTTTTATGATATACACCTTCCCCTTACTAATGTCAGTTTCAGTCTATGTTTATGAAAGTATTTTTTTTTCCAGTATACTGACAGAATCATGTTTGTCCCCGCCGACACAGCATTTGTTTGTACAAACGGCTTGTAGCGTCATAATGCGATTTAACGTTGCAAACGTCAATACTTTCGCGAACAAACGCACTTTAGCGTATCGGGGCATCAGTCTTTAGCGTGTTCCATTAAATGGCACAGACTATCGCACTTTAGCGTATCAAACCATCTCACTTTAGCGTGACCATCGCGTTTCAGCGTCCCCATCTCACTTTAGAGTCCTACATATATATATATAAGTAAAACAGTATTTAAATTGAATAGAACACTGCATGCATCATCGTTCTAAAAATAGAGTATTACATAAAATACCTGAACTGTATCCCTGTTTGCAGGAATTAAATCCATTACTCGAAGATATATCCCCGGTAAACAGAAGGGACCCATTTATAAAATTTTCTTTGGGAGAGCACTAGTCAGAGAGGCAGAAAAAAGCCCCATTTGTAATAAAGTCGTTTATTCTGTGACAACAGACCAGTTTGTGGAATCACTAAAGTACGCAAATCACATAATCAATTTATAAAAGGAAAAGGCCACAGCTCAGTAGGAACCCATAGATTAAGGGGGTCTCATATTCTTATTGCTCTGAAAGTAAGTCTACCACCAACTGCTGAGAAAAAAAAATTACGACATGTACAAGTGTTATGGACCAACTAGCGTAACGGTTAAAATGAACCAGAAACCATGAACACAAATTAAACAAAAATTGATAATCATAAATTAAATAACAGCTATCACACATATTTTTGAAAGAAATATATTTTTATTTGGAGCAATGCCTTGCTGATGAATCATTCAGATGATTACTCAAAACAGCTTTCACCAATCTTCATGAAACTTTGGTGAATTGTTTAAATTTATTGACATAAGTTTCCTTTCCATTTCTATTAGATATTTTTGATACCTGGTTTTGGAGTATAGGGACTTTATTCATATTAACGGGTCAAAATTATCGCGTTTTTTGGACAATGTCTCAAAAACGCTTAAACACATTTTCATGAAACTTGCTGAAATGTAACGTAAGCTCCCTTACGATTTTTAATATATTTTAAATTTTACTTATTCCAGTTATGGGATTTTATTCATAAGAATTATTCATGAATTGTGCCACTGTGCGCAAGTTTTTTTTTAAAAATTTTTATAGCCCCACTTTTAGTCTTTAAAAAAGTGGGGGTGGGTATACTGTTTTACTTCTGTCTGTACATCATCAAGCCAGTCAGTCCTTCCGTCCCATGAATATTTTTCGTTGCATCTTTCTCAGGAACATTGAACATATTTTACTTATTCCAGTTATTGGATTTTATTCATAAGAATTATTCATGAATTGTGCCACTGTGCGCAAGTTTGGTTTTTTTTTTATTTTTATACCCCACTTTTAGCATGTTTTAGTCTTTAAAAAAGTGGGGGTGGGTATACTGTTTTACTTCTGTCTGTACATCCTCAAGTCAGTCCGTCCGTCCGTCCCATGAATATTTTTCTTTGCATCTTTCTCAGGAACATTACAAAGATTTCTGAAATTTGGTTTCAGGCCATCAGGGTTTATATGTGTCAGCTATACCGTGTGATGCTTTTTCAGATTCATCACTCAACAACCTTTTACTTTAAGGGTATGGGGGTATATTAGTAGCTCACAGATTCACTTTTTTGTTTTAGATTTTTTTTGGGGGGGGGCTGGCTTTTTTTTAGCACAGCTCTTTATTTAGCATAGGATGCAGCAATTCTAGAAATCCAAGAAAAAATAGGCATTTATATATCTATGGAGGAAATCCTGATATCAAATTAGGGTTGTGTGGCAGACCTTTTTCTTTATTTTAAAAATTATATGAATCATTATACATATGTTTATGCTCCTTATTTTAAAAAAAGTACCTATATGTAATTAAATAATTACTTTCTCTTATTTTTTTTTAGCTCCCCTGTCAATTACAAGATACAGTATGCCATTCCAGCTTTGATGAAATAAAGTAATGGTTTGATTTGGAGAGCTTTATTATTATAGACAGGTAAATTGTTTTATCCTGATATCAGCTAACTATTGTACAATGAGACAACTCTCCCCAAGAGTCCAAATGACACAGACATTAACAACTATGGGTCTTTGAATGGCCTTCTACAATGAGTAAAGCCCATTCTGCATATTTGGCTATTAAAGGCCCCAAAATCACAAATGTAAAACATTTCAAAGGAGAAAATTAATGGTCTAATTTATGTAATCAAAAATGAATGAAAAAGAAATATGTAACACAGCAACAAACGACAACCACTGAATTCCAGGAACATACATTGTACATACAGAATGTGGATGGGTTAAACATGTTAGCGAGCCTGGCTTTTCTTCCTGTTTTATAATTTGTGCAAATAAATTTCTGTTCTTACATCATGTACATTGTAAGAATATTGTATGATGTAAACTCAGAAATTATTGCAATGTTTTTATGAGGCAACTTTGAATATCGCAATAAAAGGAACTGACATTCCGGAATCTATACATATAACTGTACAAGTATGCAGATTTTTCTGAAATCGCAATTATAAATCTCACATTTTTGTCCATTCTTCAAAAATTGCAAAAATAAATGTACCCAATAATCATGATAATTTCTTAATTTAAAAATCAATGTTAATGAAGTATCTGTACCAGCAATAAAATTTATTTACACAGACATGACATATATTAAAGGGAAAATTCGCGATTTTTTACTTATCATCTTATTATGTTCATAATACCATTAAAAACATATTCACCAAGTTTTATCTGGATATGAAAACTAATAAAGAAGAAAATTGGGAATTATTAATTCTATTTATTCAAACTTCCTGACTTATGTGACGTAGTTTAAGTCTTTTTGCATGCCGGGAGTGGATTAATCTCATTTAAAGTCTTTTTCGTTAATCATCTAATAACGCGATTTAAAGCGCATCAACGACTTTTGGTGTAGCTATTAACCAACTAACAATTGAGAAAGAAAAGTGATCAGCCGTGCATTTTTTTTAAATTAAAATTTACGATTTATATTTTAAGGATTTCTGATATGATTATAGTAATAAAAGCAAATCATACAATAGAATTTTTTTATGATTTTTTTTCGACGGATATTTCGAACAACATATATAACTGATAGTATAATAGAAATTCACGTTTGTATTCCCCCCTATTACTTCAGTCGAGGATTTGTCTTACTATACATATCCTTGCTTCAGTCTAGAACTGTGTAAATACAATGCATGTGTATTATGCTGACACCACCTGGTAAAGGCGTGGTTAAATTCACGGTAATTAAAAGATTAGCATTATGTAATTTTAATCCTTTGATCTTCACTAGAGTGGTGTTTGTCCTCAAGGGTTCACCGTTGCAGGTATGAGACAGATTTTTTTTAATTATTAAGGGAGGAATATGGTGGCAAAATACCTTAATCGCCGTTATATATATATATTTTTAACATTTTGCATTTGCTCAGTTTTTAAATAAATAGGTGAGTATTTTGTTGTAACATCGAAATTCTGAATCACTTTTAATAAAATAATTATATAAATATTATAAATGGCCCACGAAAACGAGCGTATAAATCAAAACAGTACTATTTTAAATTATCATCGGTAACCTTGAATATTTAAATGTGCAGAGAAAATTATCAGTTACAAAAATATAGTTTTGTCGTCCAAAGCGATCTTCATTTACCTAATCAGAAATGCCCTTATTAAAATATTATAAATCTCACAACGTATTTATATAATTCTTAAGCTATTTGACCAACGATGTTAAAAAAAAATTAACAGAATCAATCTAACGTCAACTTTCCTTTTTTAAATGGTGACAGAACGGCGAAATCAATTTTCAATGTGCTTGATATCTTGTACCTTTGTAAGACTTATCATTCATTCATAAACCCACTCTAAACCAGAGACATATATACGTCTTTTTAAACTGACAAGAAAACTCCTAAAGCGGACAAGCAGTATATTCTGTAAATTTCTGAGATTTAATACAAAGAAATAAAAAAAATCCCGAAATGAATTTGATCCTGGAAAATATTCACATCCTCATTCGGTCTGAAAAAAGATACGAATTTGGTATACAGAACATGCAGAAGTGTGAATGTTATAAAACCTAATTGTTATATCAGAAACCATTATAAATATGAACATGTATACGTAATGGATGTCACCTAACCACATTCAGGTAATATACAAGTAGCTCTGTTATACCCGGAAATGTCAAGGTTAATCATAGATAGATAGACATGACCTCAGACCACCACTAGATAGATTTATGATGAATACTTTGAAACTGCGACACCCCTTTTTATCACAGCGTACATGCATGCATTTAAATGACTGTCCGTTATGCGATTTAGAATGACAATCGTACGTACAATCCTATAGTTCATGGTGAGTCCTTTTCTATCAGATATGCGACTTTTCGTATTTATATTTTCTCTTATATTACCGGTACTGTCATTTAATATCTAATGCATAAGTGCAATATTAAGAGTGGTTAAATCCCCTACAAGCTAACTAAATAAATAAATCAACCCTCTAGCTGACCAGACGTTAATACAACTACCATCAGTCTATCCGGAGTGAAGTTTCTTTATTTCTTCAAATAGGCTTTTGGGGATCATTAGTGTACGTCCAGTGGCATATATATATAACATGCATGTCGGACCAGGAAAATGTGATGATGACGAATTTCTTAAACTGTTCGAAATAATCTTATTGAAATATAAATCTGATTTTACTATGTCTTTAGCTTCGATGAACCAAAGCAAGTTAGAAATCGACCTGTATTTAAATCAGATTAGTTCTGGATGTTTCTCTCGTATATTCAATATACTTGTATGATATTAGTTCTATATTGCGACTATTCATAGTTCCGTATTAAACCTTCAATCTAGGCGTATAAACCAATGATCGACAAGTGCCGCACATTTTGTTTAATCAATATTTGTATGTTTCAAAATGTCCATAATTATTGACAACGAGTATATACTTACATTTTCCCCAATTTACCCTTGGAAAATGTGTAAATAGATTTTTATTTCATCAAATCTTTTTTTTTTTAATTATTTAAATTTTCTTAAATATCATTCTTTACACCAAAAATGTTATTTCTAAACAAGCGTATGAGTTTAACAATGACTAGTATATCACTATCGGATACGCTATACAAAGTTGTATATTACACCTGATAGTTTCAAAATGGAAGTTACATGTTATCGGCCGTGTACACTGATCAATACCCCCAGAAAAGAAGTGATGCACGAACTTGTTTTATGTAATTGTGTAATAACAGTTTTAAAGCCCGACAGGAAATCGCTTGAATACCTGTACGTGTCACCTCACAATACCTCTGGGAACAATTCCTTTAGCCATTCTAGTGATCAGATAAGGGAAGGTCCGAATTTATTTTAAAAAGTTTATTACATAAAACAATTATGAACAAACTAGATTTTCAAAAACAATTTTACACGGAACACTTATTTATAACTTTGACTTTTTAACTAATTTCAATTTCTTGTTTTAAATACCTCACTATACAAATCCTTGGTAAACAAAACAGTTTCAAAACGACAGACCATACTATTTGTACTAGTTATTTAAAAAATAATATATATAAAATTACATTTTCCGTATCAAGTTAGTTAGGAAAGGTTGCACAACCATGTCTATCATAATCTTTTTTGTGACCCGGGAAACTGTTTATGCTTTCCTTGTCGGATAAAACAACCGTACGCTTGACAAGATATCGACACTCAATGACGGCTACGTTAGGTTACTGCTTGTTTTGGTCCTTTGTGGTTTATAGATATATCGAGGTCAATATTCGGGGAGGATGTCAAAATGGCCGCATGCGGAGAATTGATACTCTAAATTTAAAATCGATGGTGATCTCTTAACTTGCAGAATAAAACTTTAATATCTATGAATTTGTGCTTTTTTATACATAATGAACAGAATATGAATTTTTCATTTTTTTGCGAAGTCTCCCTTTAATACAATAATATACTGAACTTGCTAGCAAAATTTTTTTAGCTGTGGATTACTGATATTGATATTGAAGTATTTCTGTCTTAAAAGGAGATACAAAACAAACTAAATTAACATAAATACATCAATTTAAATATTTATTACAGAATACATCTTATAGGCACATCTGGGTTTTTGTCTCGCCTTGACGGAGTCAAAAAGCGAGACATTGGTATGCTGGCGACGGCGGCGTCAACAATGTATTAGTTTGTGATTAGGTCTAGTTCATGGTGGTAGGTCAATGATATTTGGTATGCAGTTGTATTAGCATTGGCACATCTCATTCCATGGAGATTGTTTAGCCATGTACCTTCAGTCATGGTTCATCGACTTTGAATATTTGCATAACTTGCATGTTAAAGTATTGCTATTTTAATTTCAACATTTGCATTATCAAAATTACAAAAAGGCGAGGATAACAGTTTATTTTTCATTTAACTAACTTTAAAGTTTTATAAAAGTACATGTAGTGCACCTTATTAAAATGTGTGTAGAAAATTAAATCCTTGTTCAAATGATGAATGAAGACATTATTGTTGTACGTTTGTTTTTTCTACATTGGCAGTAGAGGTATAGGGGGAGGGTTGAGATCTCAAAAAACATGTTTAACCCCGCCGCATTTTTTGCGCCTGTCCCAAGTCAGGAGCCTCTGGCCTTTGTTAGTCTTGTAACATTTTTAATTTTAGTTTCTTGTGTATAATTTGGAGTTAAGTATGACGTCCATTATCACTGAACTAGTATACATATTTGTTTAGGGGCCAGCTGAAGGACGCCTCCGGGGTGCAGGAGTTTCTCGCTGCATTGAAGACCCATTGGTGGCCTTCAGCTGTTGTCTGCTCTATGGTCGGGTTGTTGTCTCTTTGACACATTCCTCATTTCCATTCTCAATTTCATTATTAAATAAGGACAAGGAAATTATTTTGTTAGCATTTTAACAGTAACTTCTTGAAGAAAAATGTTTATACTAACTTTTGATTACTTTTCACATGTTGAAAATTTCATTTAATATATTATATTTGCTTTTTCATATTTCAGGGATGATGACCTGCAGTAGAAAGTTCCTTATAACTCATCATGGCCATTACAGCAGATCTGATTAAAATTTGTTTAGAAAGCCACCAAATATGTCCATGAAAAGTAGAAAAAAGACAGCAATTCTATATAATGTACATATATGTACTATATAGAAGCAGAAGCATTGACTGTTTCAAGACCAAATGAATTGGAATTTAGTGTTTTGATGCTGAGAGACAAGAGGAAAATTAACTAGAAAATTTAGCTTCTTTTTCATCATCATGTATCACTGAAGTTGATGTTTACCATCTTAAAGAGCTTTTACCTCAGTTAAAATGAATTCTAAATACGGACAGTTTGGAGATTTGTGAATTTTCTTACAATTGGAGTTTCAAAAAAGTATTTCATTTAACAAAATTATATTTCATGGATGTAATTTGTCGTTTCTTTCATGAAATATTTGAAAAATCTGCAATACATTTGTATCTGACCAAGTGAGAGATCTACAAATAGACATATGATATTCAGTTGAACTGTAAAGAAGGAGATATTCATTTATAAGACTTGTATGAGTGTTTTGTTATTTTTCTGGCAATTACGGGGAAAAAATAGTAATTGATTTAAACATTAATCCCACCTAGATATACATGAGATATACTATCATATACATGTAGGCATACAATTCACTGATGCACCATTAATGGAGTTACATGTTATTATAAAACTAAGAATATGACATATGATTGCCAATAAATTAACAACTCTTCATCAGAAAACAAATAGTCATATTATATATTAGCCACCAGCATGACCAGAGAACAAGGAGATTATATTTTATCATGATTTATATTTCAATTTCATTTCATTTCATAACATTTAACACAAAATAAAGGTATACAATAAGTTCAGAAGCATAAAAAAGTGTTTTAATTGCAGTTGTTGTACATCTTAAAGTGACTTAGTCATATTGATGTTGGCCTTCAATACTGAGCAAGACCTCTGTAACAGCCACAGAATGTTTGAACAAAAATATTATCTATACTTATACATGTTATATATTTGTCTATACTTAGAAATCAGAATTTTTTTTCATTTCTTGTCTAAATTAAAATAGGTTATACAATTGTATACGTTTGGCAAAAAAAAATATAAATTTATTTAAATGATGGTTTTATTTGTATCCAGGATTTTCTGAAACTGCAATAATTAATCTTGCATTTTTAATTGTCCTTACATTGTTCAATAATTGAAATTATCTTGGGAATAAATTTACTCAAAAAATTCTGAGTCTTTTTGACATGTTTGAAGGATATATAAACTTGGAAACTTGTGATGGAATATTTTCACAGTTACTGTTTTAGAGATTCTTATATCTAGCATGTTTAGCAAAAGATGTTGGGTATACATGTATGGCAATGAGACAGCATCCCCAAAATAGACAGAAATTGCTTTGTTCTCAGTTTGAAATTGCACACATATTTTTGTATTACAGCTAGAATTTGATATAAAAAAAGATGATCTGGTATAATTGCCAATGAAGTTTTGATTTACAATTAAGTAATTTTTTTACTCTTGTGACTGGTTCAGGTAAATATTAACCACTGATTGTACCCTTGTCAATGATATTTGTAGGCAGTAGTTTTATAAGCATTTACACATTATTTTAATTTCCATGCTGACTAGTTTGTCCTGTCCACTATGTCATGATTAATTCACCTGACACTTCCTGAAACTTTTGGATTGTGTATATATGTATTAATTGTGATTGAGTTAGTCATTTCTGTGTATTTTATTATATATGGTACATAGAATTTCTTTTATTCTGACAGAAAAGAAATACCATTCAGTTGCCTCCAATCTCAGCAGGTGATGGGAAATAAGTTTTCTGATTTTGACATGTTTGAGATGAACCTTAAAATATTATGGCACTTGATAATGAAAAAACAGTTGATTGATTGTGCTGAATGTCATGTAATAAAATTGAGAATGGAAATGGGGAATGTGTCAAAGAGACAACAACCCGACCACAGAACAGACAACAGCAGAAGGCCACCAACAGGTCTTCAATGCAGCGAGAAATTCCCGCACCCGGAGGCGTCCTTCAGCTGGCCCCTAAACAAATATATATACTAGTTCAGTGATAATGAACGCCATACTAAACTCCAAATTGTACACAAGAAACTAAAATTAAAAATAATACAAGACTAACAAAGGCTAGAGGCTCCTGACTTGGGACAGGCGCAAAAATGCGGCGGGGTTAAACATGTTTATGAGATCTCAACCCTCCCCCTATACCTCTAGCCAATGTAGAAAAGTAAACGCATAACAATACGCACATTAAAATTCAGTTCAAGAGAAGTCCGAGTCTGATGTCAGAAGATGTAACCAAAGAAAATAAACAAAATGACAATAATACATAAATAACAACAGACTACTAGCAGTTAACTGACATGCCAGCTCCAGACTTCAATTAAACTGATTGAAAGATTATGTCTTCATCATATGAATATCAGGCACAATCCTTCCCGTTAGGGGTTTAGTATCATACCATCATAACATATATGAGAAGAACATAACCCGTGTCATGCCAACAACTGGTTTTTAAATAAATGTGTTTAGTGCAGATGCAAAGACCCTATAAGTGAATCAATATCAACGCCAAAATATGCAATCTTTAATGACCTGACAACAGTATCGTAACTATATCCCTTCTTAATAAGTCTATTTAAAGGTTTTGTTAGTTTCAGAGGTGAATACTGACATTTTTGTGCTTTATAAAGAATATTTCCATAAAAAATTGGATGTGAAATACCTGAACGTATAAGAAGTCTGCATGTTGAGCTATATTTACGAATGAAGCACTTTTGGCTGTCCATTTGTATTGGTGAACACTGGTAGGCAGGGATTTAATATGAAATGAGCAGCAGAAAAAAATAGGTCACTTTTTCCAACTTCATGGTATAAAATTAAATATAAACTATAAGGTTGAGAAATTGAGATGATATATATGACAAGGTTGTTGATTGAATCATAGGTACATGTACATGTATCTGAAACTAATTGGATGTGGGTTTTTTATACAGGTGCGATTAAAATTAGTCGTGTATATATATGCATCCGATATTTGTCGAACTGGTTATCACTTTTTATATAGTGTAAGCATAAATAATGAGAGCTCAAGGTACATTTTTTTGAAGTATGGGGTACTCAATGCCGTAGCTTTTTTTATAAAAAAAAGCAAGCCATACAAAATACTGGCCTGGTAACTGGTGAAAATTCATATTCATTCAATGGCAAAAAAATTACCCTACCCCACCAGAATAAAATTCAAAAAGACTTCCCAATCATGATTTACAAATTGATACCAGTCACACTTGAGATACAGGAGATATTCAACTAGTAAAATGTGAATATTTATATGCAGGTAGGAGTTAATATTTATGATTTAAACATTGTCAATGACAAAGAGCAAACCAAAAAATCATGAATTTTGGTATAAAGTTTCTGTATGAAAATGCAACTTTTTTCATTAAAATTTGAATGGTTCCCAATATGCAAGCACTAGAAGAGACTTTATAGTATACTATTAATTATACAATGAACTTGCATTTGCAAAAATGAGAACTGCACTATGAACCCAGATGCGAATTCCGGATTTTGACAAAAAAAAGGGGGGGGGGGAGGGCTGCGTGTCCCAACACTAATCGAAGTTATGGACATAGAAGTGTATACATTAACCATAAATTGGTTGATACACAAGGGATCAGAGCCCACATGAATCCGTCTCTGCCATTTCAGCCATTTGCGGTGATATACACAAGAGGCGGAATGCAAGAAGATCATGTAAATATTCTATTTTATGAAAGTCCAGCCTGTCACTATGAAAATTCCCTGAAAAAAACCCAATACTAAATAGGAAGCTTTAATAAATTAAGCAAGCAATAAGAGAATATTTGTTTATTCGCTCCAACATGACGTTATTATTATATGAAACGCTTCACGGTGAGTACAAAAAATACACTGAGTTTTTCCGTCAGCCGATCCGACAACTCCAGGGTCATTCAAACGTTTTTCTCTCGCATTTCAAGGCGATAATGCTACTTCATGCTAAATTAATTTGAAAAGGGCAGGTGCAAGAGCTATACCAACCCACTTGATTCTGGTATTGGTAGAAAGGCAATATTTCAAATTTTTCAAAAAGTGCTGTGCCTAGTTATATAGCGTTCGTGTAAAAGATATTTCACAACCAAAAGTGCTAAAAAGTCAATAAATCGAAAAAATTCTCCACGTTTTATTGTTTTTTATTTACAACACCTCTATTAAAAACTAGGCACAGCACTTTTCCAGTAAAATAAGTTATCCTGATTACAGGGAGCCAAAAACCAGGGCGATCGGATTTCATCTTGCACCTGCCCTTTTGACTTTTTTAGGAAATGTCCTTACTTTCAGTTTGAAGTCACGTGACACTAGTGTATTTATATTTTTCTATAAATAAAAGTTTGGAATGTGATTCAGAATAGACCCTTTTCCCTCTGTTTACGCTTTTGACGTGCATTTTAACCTTTAAGCAAAGAAAACTCACTTTGAGTTCAATATGATTTTTCCTGTGTATAAAAATGGGATATTTCTTGAAACGCCCTTAACGTCCCTGCGTATGTACAAAACTTTACTGTTCTATGTATTGTGATAATCTTTTTTAAGTACTTCTACAACGGCGATTATTCCTCCATATGTACAGAGCTTTACTGTTCCATGTATTGTGATGATATTTTTTTAGTACTTCTACAACGGAGATTATTCCTCCATATGTAGAGAACTTAACTGTTCCATGTATTGTGATAATCTATTTCCGTACTTCTACAACGGCGATTATTCCTCCATATGTACAAAACTTTAGTGTTCCATGTATTGTGATTATCTTTTTTTTCAGTACTTCTACAAAGGAGATTATTCCTCCACATGTACAGAACTTTACTGTTCCATTTATTGTGATTTTCTTTTTTTAGTACTTCTACAACGGCGATTATTCCTCCATATACACAAAACTTTATTGTTCAATATATTTTTATTATCTTTTTTCAGTTCTTCTACAACGGAGATTGTTCCTCCACATGTACAGAACTTTACTGTTCCATGTATTATGATTATCTTTTTTTAGTACTTCTACATTGGAAATGATTCCTCCATATGTACAGACCTTTACTGTTCCATGTATTGTGATGATATTTTTTTTAGTACTTCTACAACGGAGATTATTCCTCAATATGTACAGAACTTTATTGTTCCATGTATTGTGATGGTATTTTTTTTTTTAGTACTCTACAACGAAGATTATTCCTCCATATGTTCAGAACTTTACTGTTCCATGTATTGTGATAATTTTTTTTTAAGTACTTCTACAATGGAGATTATTCCTCTTATGTACAAAACTCTACTGTTCCGTACCAAATACGAACACCTGTTATGAAAATAGAATTACTGACTACATAGTCTGTGGAAATAAAAAGGTTTGTCACTACAATAATATCTTCTCGGAGAAACATTCGAATTGAGAAATTTTCAATTGTCTTTGTTCTTTAAACAATTGCAAAATATCAATATAACATTTAGATACTTCATAACATATGTTATCAAATGATGATAAATTGCCAGAAGGCAACAAGTTCAGTATAAGGTTGATAACTAAGGTTAGCTTCGTATACTTTGCAACATTAAAAGACATTACATTGCCATAGAGAAATAGCAGCAGCAGTTTACTGATATTCCGAACGTCAATTCATTTTGATATACAACTTAATAGAAAAACCTGAAGAAATTTCCTGATCCAAAACGAGGTAAGCCTGGTTTCTTTGACAGAGTATGACATAAATCAACCGTCAACCTCCACCAGTCTCAACTTAAATGGGCAATACAGTTAACACAAGTACAGCATACTATGACTTAAAAGACTTAAAAGTATTAAAACAACTAACTCGAAGGCAAATTCAAAATCGAGAAAAGTCCATAAAACCGGACAAAAACAAACTCTTGACTAAATCAACCTTTGGAACCAATAGTAACACAGTTGGCATATTCCTTACTTATTACAGGCCTTTTCCGAAAAACAATGTGGGTTCTTAGCTTGTTAAACCTCCACCTGTATGCCAGTTGTTTTGATAGAAGTGTAAGCTACATAACCTGTTGTAGAATTAAATTAAATGAAATAATTGTTTTCTTCTTCCAATGATTCACTAGTCGGAAAGAACAGTATTTTTATTTTAAATTATTAAAAAATAGGGAAAACTTCCAGTTTATTTTACTCTAAAATAATATTTGTAGCGATAATCTGCATAAGATTTGTTTTGGTTTAAGATGTTAGTCAAATCAATAGAAAATACTAGCATAATGAACATGATGAAAATGTTTTACGTGACTAAGGATTTACGTCTACAAATTTACACACATGGTAAGAGGGGTAATACTAATCAATACAGTCATAAATCTGTTACATTTTGTTGATATCAAAATAAAAGAAACTTGAGATTTAGAAATTTGCGGAACCTTTTTAATTGTCAAATGCTTATTCAAAAACATGATCAATATGGCACATTTCTTTACAGTGGTGTATATCTGGTGTATGTACCTCAGATTCAAATGCTCCTGTGGGAGACGGTAAGTGCAGTTTATTTCTATACTTTCCCCGCTTATTTAGAGAAATTTGATTGTCCATTGATATTTTTAAACGTTTTTTTTTGTCCTAAAATTTCAACATATATATAAAAATAAAAAGATGTGATATAATTGCCATTAAGACATCTCTCCACTAGAGGTCAAATTATGTAGAACAAATATAGGTCAAGTTACGGCCTTGTAGTTTGGTGAGATGTAAAATTCTTTCTGTTGTTGTTTGACTATTTTTGTAATCATGATTTCCTTCCCTCTGTTTAGAAGAAAAAAAACAATGTTTTCTGTCCATCATAGTTATAATATATCGAACTTTTTAAGTGGCCCACGTAGAACTTCTAACAGCGACCTATTAGTCTCATCTAGTACCACCATCCTTGACGACTGTTCTTCGGAACCATTGATACATTTAATCCTTTAATTAACAATTGATAAATTATGTAATGGAACTGGAAAAGTTGATATTCCTTAAACCAACATTTTTGTTTTTGTTTTATGGACTTCGCCAACATTGTCAATATGCTTAAACACATTGTATATGTTTGAATTGTTAATCTCTTCTACAAATTTTCGCATACACTGGAATCATAATTCAAATTAACGTGGTTCTTTATATAAAGTTTAGTTTTGGAAAAAAAAACAATCGAAATCTATAATTTCACTACCACTATTATATCATAGGGTTAGAATAATTGGTAAAATATAAAACAAATTTTATTGTGGTTTTCTCAAATTGATAAACATATATATTTGTTCAGGCTTTGATCATCACATGAGTTTTCTTTATCATTTCATATAGATATCTTTTTTTGCAATTTTAGAGACCTGTCTTTATGGAGATCGCAAAGGTGCATTTTTTACCAATGGTTGGACTTGTGAAGATATGGTCAGGGAAGCACCACAAATGTGTGCAGCTCATGCGACTGCATGCTGTGCCTCATGTGGACCTACAACAACAACGACAACAACAACTCCTGCAACATCTACAACTACTCCTGCAATGACAACAGATCAGCTAAAAACATCGTCTGTTACTGCTAATAACCAAACAGGTAAAATTATCATTTTGATAAGAATTATATCCAATGCTTGCTGTTGAGAACTGTTGTTTTCTGAAAAGCAATTATAAATAAATGAAAGAAATTATTCAAAAAATAACACACAATACCCTTAATACAAATAGAAAGGGTCGGAAATTCTACTCGTTTATTTCTTCACATATATTCACCGTCTCTATCATATGTTGACATGAAATTTAATCAATATTATCAAAGATTTCCCGTCAACTGCACATTCCTTATTGGACCCCTTTTACATGTTATTTTATGTTTTGCTCCTTGTTAGGTCAAATAATCAAATTTTATTAAAGGATTAAACACATTTTTGCTAGAGGTTATTGATGTGTAAACCGGGGCAATTAACTCACAAATTGAATAAAAAGTTCTTCTGTTTGTGAGTAAGAGCCCCGGTTTACACATCAATAACCTCTAGAAAAAAAGTGTTCAATCCTTATAATTCTTAAGCCAAATTTTCGCGAATTTTGATGAATATTTTGTTGTGTAATGGCTACTATAATTACAATCAAATGCACATTTTGACAGGTCGTAACTAAGGAGTTGGCCGCCATATTGACTTTCCAAAAATCATAAATGTTCGATAAATGCAACAGAATTTAAAATGAAATAGCACATACCGCAAGAAAAACATTTTAATGATATATTATCCGATTTTGAAGCATACAAGTAACGAAATAATCTTTACCTTGAAAGTTTTCATTCGTATGACGTCGTGTTTTGCCATGACGTAAATGCGCTAAATCATTCATGAAATTTCGCGGAATTTTATTCAAATTTAAATTTCATACATTTCAGAAGCTGTAATGCATTATTCCTTTTTTGTTATATATGATTTAGAATAAAAACAACTGTTGTGTATTTATTTTTTAATCTCAATTTGCTGAAAATCCCGGGATCCCTGCATGCATGTGTATTGCGGATGAATAGATCACAGTGAAGGTTAAGAAAGTAGTTTAGGAAACATGGTTTACCGAATTGTAAAACAAGAGAAAAATTCTAATTGACCAATCCAATTCAAGTATTTACAGATATGCAAATCATATAATAATCATATTTTATTAGTTAATAGTTACTTTTTGGACTTTGCAATTGTATCTGGTACATAAGCCTCCACATTGGGTTTTTAATTATGTGAATACTTGGCTTTTTTATATTTTTTATAGTGATTATTTGATTACCAGACCAAATACTTCATCAATATTTGATAATCTAGGACTGTTTTTTTTTAATTTTATTTGATTATCTTGTTAATTATTATGTTATTATATTGGCCAAACAATTGTGATTATGTGATTGCTTGGAGACCTCTATGAGGGGCCTAGTACATATTCTCTGTTTTATAAAAAGTAAAATCACAAAAATACTGAACTCCGAGGAAAATTCAAACGAATGGATAACAACTGTCATATTCCTGACTTGGTACAGGAAGAAAATGGTGGATTAAACCTGTTTTATAGCTAGCTTAATGTCTCACTTGTATGACAGTCGCATAAAATTCCATTATTTTGACAACGATGTGTGAACAAAACAAACAGACGAAATAGGTTAAAATGTCATAAATTGGAGTACAGCAGTAAACATTGTGTAATTATCTTAAGCATTATAACAAAAGATATATGTAAACATTTACCATTGCATAAAAACACAATGACGGGATGTATCAGCACAGAGCCACGTCATATGTAAAAAAAACAACAAAAAGTCATATAGACAAAGAATATTAGCAAAAATGAAAGACAAGTATACAAATAAATATAATTGATCAACAACACAATGACGGGATGTATGAGTACAGAGCCACGTCATATGTTTCAAAGAAACACAAAAGGGTATATAGACAAAGCATACATGTATTAGCAAAAATAAAAGAGAAGATTACAAAAATTATCATAGAACAATAACACAATGACGGGATGTATAAGTATAAACATAACACGTTATTAAGATGATAAACAACATCAGTATCTAGAATTTATACTTCATGACCATCGTGTATTATTTTGGTACCTTCCGATGAACTTTTTAAGAAAAAAGACGAGACGTTCTTTGACATACCCCTGGTTCATCAACTATCTGCTCAAACACTGGTGATGTTTTACAAAGTCTGAGTAGTTTCTGTATGCCCTCGAATACTGAATAAGTTGGAAAATATGTATCCAATATGCAGGTGAAGTAGGTATATTGCTACTAAGGTGGGCGAAAATTGATAATTTCAAAATTAAAATCGTCTCCTTTGACTGCGTATGTCAAATTCAAGGTATGTTATTAAAAATGAGGCGGATAAAGCCATGTCTGTTTTTTCTTTAATTTCTAATTCTGGGGGATATATAAATGGAAGCCAATCAGAAATGTTTGGATTGTTTATGGAAAGAACATCATCAATATTTCTCAATGTGAAATTAAATGACCTGGCTTCTTTGATCTTCTTGTTTTTGACAAGTGTCTGACGGAACTCCGATTCATATGAAAAATAAGGAGAGACCGGCAGGAGAGGCACACAGTTCATTCCCATAGGAATGCCAAAAATTTGTTGAAAAAGTCTACCTCCAAATTTAACAAATATGTTGTCATTAAGAAACTCCAGAATACTGATCACTTTTTTCTCTGTGTAGCATATTTTTCCCCTTTTTGTTCACTATTATCAAAATATGCCGTATAGTATCCCAAAGTAATAAAAATATTTAGCGTATGCTACCATTTTTATGTTGAAAAGCATTGTAAATTATTTCTTTTAAACGATTTTTCAATTTCATACGGGCAATGGTGGTAAAAGAATGAATAAAATTGAGAATGGAAATGGGGAATGTGTCAAAAAGACAACATCCCAATCATAGAACAGACAACAGCAGAAGGTCACCAACAGGTCTTCCATGCAGCGAGAAATTCCCGCACCCGGAGGCGTCCTTCAGCTGGCCCCTAAACAAATATATATACTAGTTCAGTGATAATGAACGCCATACTAAACTCCAAATTGTACACAAGAAACTAAAATTGAAAATAATACAAGACTGACAAAGGCTAGAGGCTCCTGACTTGGGACAGGCGCAAAAATGCGGCGGGGTTAAACATATTTATGAGATCTCAACCCTCCCCCTATACCTCTAGCCAATGTAGAAAAGTAAACGCATAACAATACGCACATTAAAATTCAGTTCAAGAGAAGTCCGAGTCTGATGTCAGAAGATGTAACCAAAGAAAATAAACAAAATGACAATAATACATAAATAACAACAGACTACTAGCAGTTAACTGACATGCCAGCTCCAGACTTCAATTAAACTGATTGAAAGATTATGTCTTCATCATATGAATATCAGGCACAATCCTTCCCGTTAGGGGTTTAGTATCATACCATTATAACATATATGAGAAGAACATAACCCGTGTCATGCCAACAACTGGTTTTTAAATAAATGTGTTTAGTGCCGATGCAAAGACCCTATAAGTGAATCAATATTAACGCCAAAATATGCAATCTTTAATGACCTGACAACAGTATCGTAACTATATCCCTTCTTAATAAGTCTATTTAAAGGTTTTGTTAGCTTCAGAGGTGAATACTGACATTTTTGTGCTTTATAAAGAATACTTCCATAAAAAAATAAAGCATGAATATGAAATTAGAAAATGTAGCAAAAGCTTACAATGTGGTATAAGTTTTGCTTACTATTGAAGGCCGTATATTGTTGTTACTTCTACTTCAGTTGCTCTCTGGTAGAGATTTGTCCCATTGGCAATAATATCATAGTATCTTATGTTTATATCCCAAAGACTGTTCAATTAAAAAGTTGTTTTTCCTCTCTCTATTTCTACATGTGACAAATAAAAAGTTCGAGTAGTAAGTTTTTTTTTTTAATTTATAAAAAATGAAAAAAAAAAGAGAAAAGTCGTCAAGATTTATGATTTGATTTTTTGATTTTTTGGTGTTTTAAGCACTGCTTTTGGGCTATTTCGTGGCGGCCAGTTTTTATTGGTGGAGGAGCAGAGTGTCCGGAGAAAACCACAACCTTCGATAAGGAAAACTGATAATCGTAGTCAATCAAGATTGTAGTCAAGTGCACCTGCATGATGTGGGTTCGAACTAACTACCTCAGTGTTGACAGGCTAGTGATTACAGTAATAACTACTGAGACAATTTGACCACCAAGGCCCTTCAAGATTTATGGAAGATTAAGAAGGGGAAAACAGTGTGTTGTGTTTATCATATGGTGTAAACATTTTTTAATTCAATTGATCTTCATATTATAACACTTGTTTTACCGGAGACTCTTCGCAAAATATAAAATATGCAACACATAGAACATACAGATAAATACTCATAAATAACTAAACTGAATTGATATACGTAGGTCTGGTATGTTACATAGATGAAAATTTACAGATTTAAACTTGTGTCATTTAACACAGTCTTTTGTAACTATAAAACGTTATAAACAGAGGAGAAAACGAATATTTGCTAGTACTTACAACATGTATAAAAGATAAATTGAAGATATCAGAGGCACATTCATACTATAAGTCAAAAATAAACTGACAACGCCATGACAAAAATGAAAAAGACTAAAATACAAACAAAAATAAACAAAACACAACACAAAATTAAAAACTCACTTGATCATAACATTCAAGTATTTTTTTGCAGGCAATTACAGTTTGATACTAGGATTAGCAGTTGGTATACCCTTTTTTGTCCTTCTTCTCGTGTTTACTATACTTCTATGCATTTGTTGTAAAAGCCTCAAACAACAAAAAATAAAAACAAAAGATACAGAAGAGGATCATGACAGGTGGGTACATTAAGTTGAAAGGTTTGCTTTTGCTACATTTCAAGTAATGTTCTATTATATTATCATTCATAGTGTAATAGATTCTGCCTCTTTCGACATCATTTGAAAAAAAACAGTGTTTAAAATATAACGGTTATTATTTTGATCAGCAATGTGATTTCAGCCTCGTGCTCTAAATGTTGATAAAACATGCCCAAATATTGTCTCACTTATACGATACCATTCACATCACTCTTGGCTCATGGTGTCTTATAAACGAACTAACGCTTATCTATTGTATCTTAAACACAGATTAGGCTTTCTATAATCGAATCATGATCTGGGACCTTTTAAAGCCGACTATACGGTATGGTTTTTTTCATTGTTTGAGGCTGTACAATTGCATAAAATGCTTGCAACCATTCATTTCAACTCTTGGTGGATAGTTCTCTCTGATTAGTATCCATTTTCATATTGTTAAACTATTGATTTTCTCGATAGGTATTATGTTTTTCAGAAGTAGTTATATTGCAGAAAATACTAAATGTTGAAAACCTAAAAGGCAATACAGTGATTCAGGTGATAGCTATCTATAAATATTGGTTTAGTCTATCATTTTCTACATAAGAAAATTCTTGTAAATAGTCAGGAATATGACAGTTGTTTTCCATTTGTTAAATGTATTTGAGCGTTTGATTTTGCAATATGACACTTTCTTCTTTGAACTTTCCTCGGAGTTAGGTATTTTTTGTTATTTTACCTTTTTTTGTTATCTCTTAACATGTTAACAAACGAATGTTTTATTTTGTAGACCTGTTCCTACAGATGAAAACTTTTTCAATAGTTATGTGGCCAAAGGGTACAACTGTTATGGAGGCAAACATTTTCAAACCTTTCGGGGATATAGGGATAATGGATCTTTTGAGTCCCCCGAAAATATCGAAAGAACATCATATCTTGGAAATAAGTCCTTGTCTGAAAATATGATAACTAACCAAAGATACAAGGTTTATAATTTGGTGGCACTCCAAGCAAAATAGCTATAAAACCAAATCAAAAACGAAATTGAAGATCTTTAAAATTTAAAAATTCCCAAGAGTTGTACTTAAAGCGGCTGGGGTAATCTATTTGTTGTGACGTTCTAGTAGATTCATACCACACAAAAATGATTTCGTCCCAAAATGGATGTTATCATTGTCACTGGACATTTAATACCACTCATTTTATACATCTATCCAACTCGAAAGTGCAACAGTGTTAAAAAAGTTGCGGCATTGAAAATTTTCCGTTTGATTAGGATATTCTCACATGATTTGCTGAGCAGAATTCACAAAAGATTGTGACAAAGCTTCAAAATGTGTGTCGTTTATATCATTCATATATATTCTACCACTGCAGTGAATCTGATACAATATTTCTCCATTTGAGAAAATAAAATATTTTAAAACCCGAGGTTAAAAATCAACTATCGAGTGATGAAAAGTATTGAATTGGACGAAATTCGATGGTAGAATATGTTTCTATGATTATTCTTAGACGTAAAATAAGAGAAACATTTATATCATATGTTCTGTTGATCTTGAATATAGCGATTGAATATCAACGCGACTTTAAATTCCACAAGTTCTATAAAGAGAAGGACAAATGGTGGGATCAACGTAGCAAAAAATGCACAATGTGAAAAGACATCAAAACAAAAGGTCGAGGTCAATATACTCTGATTTTGAGTTATACAAAAACTGTGTAATAAAGGAATGAATTCGCCAATGTATGTCTATTTATTCATTTTGATTACACGCTTTTTAATCTACTAAATCAGATACTAGACGTGCAAACCACATTTGCGCGTCACTAGTAGCTTGAATTTGTATATCATTATCAGTTTTAAAAATATATTATAACATGTTTAATAATTATTGTATTATGCTTTTAGGTTCTGGTCAAAGTAAACATTCTTTCATTGGTTACTTACCAAAAGGACAGAGAAATTCATACACTACAAACGGACAGGTTAGGTCATATAGTCGAACACAATTAAGGCCGGGAAGGTTTGTGTGCCACAGGGAAAGTGTATGTTGAAAGGGAATCATTTTATTTAAACAAACAAATATGGATACCAACAATAGTTGTTGCTATGGTTCTTCAACGCAGGCAGATCGGCATTATTCCTACACAAGCCATTGGATGTAGCACTGCCTCTCTGACCATACATGATATGCTTGAACAATTGTGTTCTGAGATGTCTAAATGAAGCCTCCACAGCATGGGGTAAACTTCCGAAGGAAAGAAATCCGTCATAATTATACATGTTTACAATCGGGACCAAAGATTAAACAAAAAGTAAAATAACAAAAATACTGAACTCCGAGGAAAATTCAAAACGGAAAGTCCCTACTAAAATGGCAAAATCAAATGATAAAATACAAAAAAACGAACGGACAGCAACTGTCATATTCCTGACTTGGTACAGGCATTCTCAAATGTAGAAAATGGTGGATTGAACCTGGTTTTATAGCGCTAAACCTCTCACTTGTATGACAGTCGCATCAAATTCCATTATATTTATAACGATGCGTGAACAAAACAGACATAATAGGTAAAACTGTCAAAATAGGGATACAGCCATCAGTACCGTGTCACAATTGCAATTAAAACAAAACAAACAAATATATAACAAAGAAGCACAATAAAGGAAATATAAAATTAAACAACCACATGCATTACTACTTATATATGTATTTAAAATCAACCCAAATGACTGCATGGCGAGGTTCCGCGTGTTTGATGTTGGAATAATACGTCACACAGGAAGAGATATAAAAAAAATTTGTCGTTCAAAGTATTTTCAATATTATAATAGAGCAATAACATAATGACATTAAAATAGAACAATAACATCGTGTTGGAGTTATTGTCCTTATAAAGTAATTTTCTACCATTTAAACGATTATGTTGGTAATTTCTGTAAATTTTACAAAAGTCTAATATTAAATCAAATTTGTCTTCAGTCATTATCTATTATGATTTTAATCTATTTTAACATTATTTACAAAACCAAAGTAGAATCAGGTGAGCAACACAGGCTCGAGAGCCTCTAGTTGTCACGTAGTATTCCTTAATACTTAGTCAATTATTCTTTTCTTTTTCAGAATCATAATGGTCGATTATCGCACATATGAAGATTTGATCAATAATGGGCAGACTAGGGGTAATTGTAATTGTAATCATTAATCAGCTGTAATTGATTACAATTTTCAAGTAATTATTGTAATCATTAATCAGCCAAAACATAATTACATGTCATTCAATTCAATCAATTACTTTTCAAAATACTCTATAATCCTGATTACTCTTTGATTATATTCTGATTACAATGGAAAAACTGTGTTTATGGTCAATAAAATGTTATGTCTTAAATGATTTTTTTTGTTAATCATACTAAATAAATTATTTAACATGTTGAAAAAGTTCTGTTTACTTTAAGTATGTTAATTGATCTTTATACTTCAGTAAAAAATAAACTGTCACAATTAGCCTAAATAAAAGATATTTTAAATATATTCACAATTTAAATATATACAAACATATATTTTTGATATTAACTGTTATATACATTTTATACTTTTTTTATCCCCTGAATTATAATCCTTTGTTAATATTGTGATTATTGTCATATTTGTATTGACATTTTTTTTAATAAATGTATGGTTGTGAAGTATTGGTTGTTCATAGAGCACCAAATGTAGAAACAATTCACTTGTTCTACAGTAAAACATTAGTTGGGAATCGAGAGGTCGACCCTAATGTAATGGTATATTTAAATAAGGAACATTTACATTGTTATATAGGCGAAATTTTAGGATGCTCAAATTATAATTTAAAATTCACGGTAGTGAAAATTGTATTATAAAATCATGCTACAAAACATTAGTAGCAAATAGTTATCAATGCAAAATCTTTGCAACTTGTAATAAAACACTGTTATATGATCTTGGTATGAATAAATATTGGGACAACCAATAGGTTCTTTGTTTGGATATTTCAGTTTTACAAGTAAATAAACAACGATTTTACGATCAAGCTAAACAAGAGTTACATTTTACCCTTGAAACATCAAAAATGAATAACATAATATATATTGTGTCAAATTTATTTTTTTTATTTACGAAAATGCACTCCTCTACTATCTCGTAAATGGATAAAGAAAAATCGTCTGCTCTTACATAAGCTATATACTGAAACTAGTCGTTTTATGGAATTAGTAAAAATAGTAGAATATGTGATATAAATTTAGTAGAGGATGAATTTCATTTTATTTTACAATGTACAAATTATACTGATATACGTAAGAAGTTTATCAAGAAATATTATTGTTTTAGACCTTCAACTTATAAATAAGTACCATTATTTTCTGTTGAAAACACTAAGGAACTTTGTAATCTTGGAAAGTACTTACTCTGTGCATGTAAGTGCAGAAACAATATTTAAGACATATTTATATTATATGTAGTCTGAACATTACAAACTGTATAACATGATATTTATGACATTTATTATTTTTGTAATCGTTAACACTATAGAACTTGTATGTTGTATATTTATGCATACTATACTAATGAACTGTATTGTTCAAAGTCATAAAGAATTGAATTGAATTGACAGGTAGGAGACCATTTAAAGATTGTTTTTATTGCAATTACCAATTGTGTGAAGCTGTACGGCAATATATCAATATGATAAAGGATAAATCAGTCATGTGAAAAATTATTTAATCAGCACAAACAAAATTAAAAATAGTACAAATATGTTTCTTAAAATAAACAAGTTTTGGTATATGTACATGTGGACATGTAAAATGCAATGATTTTTAAAACTTATATTTTGTTGAGGATTTTTTAAACAATTCTATTACAATTTTACATATGTTTCTAACTTGTAATTTTATTTCATCCGTATTTATACATTTTTATTAACCTTTATTCAATTGAAGTCAAAATATTTGCACGATAAATGAAGATAAAGTGTAATGTGTCATAACCACTGTCATAATGTTCATGTATATATATATTGTGAACCTTTGTGGTTTTATCAAATTGATGAATTTTGAAATTATCAGTTAATAACTTATCAAATAAAATCCTTTCTGAAAAAGTGCTACAGTCATATTAAACCTTTATTCATCTACATCATTCAAATAGGTTATTTTTAAATCTATACTCAAAAGATCTTTTAGATTACATACAATCTAAGACTTTTAAATCTTGCAATAGTTATAACACATTTGACTTTTCTACTCTTTACACAAGTTTTCCCAATTCCAAACGAAAAGACAAATTGAAACAGTTGGTGTTGCTTTGTTTCATAAAAAAGAGTGGCCAACGTATATACCAGAGTGTTGTCTTAGGGAGTGATAAATACTACTTTGTAAAGAATCACTATGATTCAAATTCTCTGAAACTGACATTATCAAGATGCTTGATTTCCTGACAACATATTAGTTACATTTGGAGGATGTGTTTTTCAACAAACTATTGGCATTCCTATTGGAACCAACTGTGTCTCTCTTCTTGCCGACGTGTTCCCTTATTCTTATGAGGCTGACTTCATATAGAAACTTCTTAGGAAGAAACAAAAGAAGTTAGCAATATCCTTTAACTTCACTTTCCGCTATATAGATGATGTTTTCTCACTAAATAGTTCAAAATTTTGTGACTTTGTTGAACGCATCTATCCTATCAAACTAGCGATAAAGGATACAACAGATACAGTTAAGTCTGCCTCATATCTTGACTTACATCTAGAAATTGAAAATGAGGGTCGGTTGAAAACAATATTTTAAGACAAAAGAGATGATTTCAGTTTCCAAATTGTGAACTTTCCGTTTTTATGAAGCATTATTCCAGCAGCGTCCGGATACGGAGTATATATCTCCCAATTGATACGATATTTCCGGGCTTGTATTTCCTATCATGATTTCCTTGATAGAGTGTTGCTGCTCACAAGGAAACTATTAAACCAAGAGTTCCAAATGGTGAGGTTGAAATCATCCCTTCGTAAATGTTTACGACACTATCAAGAGTGTGTAGACCGTTATGGAATATCCGTTTCACAGATGATATCGGATATGTTTTGTCGTAACTAAAGTCCCGTTCCCTTTTCATGAATGTGAACTACCGAATTAACTATTTACCGGGTTTGTAATAACATGAGCAACAAGACGGGTGCCACATGTGGAGCAGGATCTGCTTACCCTTCCAAAGCACTTGATGGTGGGGTTCGTGTTGCTCAGTCTTTAGTTTTCTATCTTGTATCTTGTCTACTATAATGTAATTCGCTCACGAAAAGTTGACCTAGATTTATTCGGCTGTTCAATTTAGGTCTCTTTGTTCATATAGGTTCTAATTTTTCGAATCAAATAGAATATATGATGAAATAGTTCCTGCTCATATAACTGATTGTGATTCGACTTTACAAGTATACATTATATACTCTGTAATAATCCATGAATATTCTTCTAATTATACCAAATTCATTTTTGGCTCAAGTAGGGTATACTGGAATATTACAAAGTGTATTTTTTTTTTATTTGGACCATATTTTTATATACATCTATCATGTAGTGTTTTATTTGGTAAACCAGAAACTGATATCTATAATAGAAATCCTTTGAAACTTTCACGAAACATTATAACATATTCGTTAAAATACCAATTAATTGTTTTAACAACTCCAAGCGGCATTTTATACTGTATAAAAACTCTCCCATCATTGTAAAGAGACTTTGGGCTTAACATTTGTCACAAAAGACTCACCAGAGGTGCTCGAATAAAAAAAGTTAGAAGGCCAAATCAGAGACGAAGTTGAAGACCAATTAAAGCCAAAAATTCCAAAAATACGACTAAGGCCATCGTAACCCTTTGACAGGTAAAGATCTGGGCTGTTGTGAAGGCAGACGTTTATTGTATTATTTATTTACAAGTTAGAGGTTTATCTAGCTATAAAACCAGGTTCAATCCACTTCTTTCAACATAAGACAATGCCTGTTCCAAGTCAGGAATATGACAGTTGATATCTATTCGTTTGGTGTGTTTGAGCTTCTTAGTTTGATATTTAATTAAAGACTTTCCATTTCAAATTTTCCTCGGAGTTCGGTGTTTTTGTTATCTTACTTTTTATTTCAAATCTGTTTTTATATATTGACCAACAATTAATAGTTGCACTTGAATATACTTTGATATATAATACTAGTGGTAATCCCTGTATCCGACATGATGGTCCATCTCTCTATCTGATCTGACATGATGATCTATCCCAATATCGATCAACCAGTTGGTCTACAACAGATTAATATAAGAAATATAAAACGACAAAGCATTAAACGTGTTACAAGTAATCGTCACATACATGCTTACCCCCCCCCCCTTCCCCCCCTTCCCCCCCCCCCCCTTCTCCGTTTTCCCCATACTCTGTATATACCTGTCCTAAGTCAGGGGCCTGTAATTCAGTGGTGTTATTTGTTGCTGATTATCATATTCGTTTATTATTTTGTCCACAATTGTGTACATAAATCAGGTTGTTCGATTTCTCTCAATTTAGTTGTTTTACATTTGTCATTTCGGGGTCTGATATAGCTTACTTTGTGGTATGGCTATTTCTCATTGTTGAAAACCGTACGGTGACCCATAGGTACTTACTTCCAAGGTCATTTTGTCTCTGGTGAAGAGTTATTCCATTGGCGATCATACCAATTTTTTTGAATAATTTCTGATGAGGTTTTTCTATTACTGTTGATACCCTCTGCCCCATCGTATAGTGTTTACATATCTCAGTTAATACATTTTGATCGTGCATGTTCACACTATACGGATTTTATATACAGGAGTGTGCTCCTTACGCAGAAACCGCTTCAAAAAAATTGATGAGGAGGAAATATATATTCATTAATATATATTGAAAAGCAAAAATAATCATTTATGGAAGATGTAAGCAAAACATTACAGGTAAGCAATTCATGCTCTTGAGAGCCTCTTGTTAAGCCATGGCGTTGTCAGTTAATTTTCGACCACTGGGTGTGAATGTATCTCTGGTATCTTTCGCCTCTCTTTAAAAAATGTACATGTATGCAAAAAGGAGACAAATTGAAAAGCATTTTTTACTCTTATATTTATTGTTAACTAGAAAAATAAGTAATGGCAGAAGAAACTACGTTCAATCAAAAATAAACTCTTACTTGACTTAAGCATAAAAAAGTATAACAAAAATACCGAGCTCTAAGGCAAATGTTAACGGGTAAAGTCCAGAAAAACAGACAAAATCAAACTCTATCAATAAACGGCACAAGAGAAAAAACAACTGCACATGACTTAGTACAGTCATTTTTGCGAGAGAGAACATTTAGGAAGCGAAACCTCCCACGTATATGACAGTTGTTTATAGTTCCGTTATATTATATTGACAACATTGGATGAGCAATCCAAACGGACAAAATAGGTAAAAGTGAGAATAATTGGGTTCCAGTAGCCAAAGCTGTGTTAAGATACATTGCAAACATAACTAACTAACTAATCCTCTTCATGCCGGCTGGCATATAAGGCTGATACCAGGTCTCTCCACTGTTGTCTGTCCTTTGCAATCTTCTCCATTTCACCCTAGGTCTTTCCCATGCTTTTAAATTCACTATCAATTGTCCTTCTCCATGTTTCTTTTGGTTTTCCTCTGTTTCTGTTACCTTCAAATGGTGTCCATTTCAGAGCTTTTTTGGTGATGTTATCCCGGTCTGTTCTTAAGGTGTGTCCTAGCCATCTTAATTTTCGATGTTTTATGATGGTCATTAGATCTTTTTGTCCTGTTCTTTTGTACACATTGCAGACATACAATAAGTAAAACAATCCCAAAGTACCGATTCAACCGTGATATAGAAACATCATCAGCAACATTTTAAAAATGTGTGGTATGATTGTGAACGCAATATATCTCCACCAGAGACAAACATGACGTAGAAGTAAGCAACTATGGGTCACCGTACGGTTTTAACATTAAGAAATACCCACACCACATAGTAAGCTTTAACAGACCCCGACATGATAAATTAAATCGAGAGAAAACGAAAAGCCTAATTTTTGTACAAAAAAATAAACGGAAAATATCATATATAGTTGCAAACGACGCCACTAATTTACAGGATCCTGACTTGAGCTTGAGACAGGTACATACTGAATGTGTGTTTGTGTGTGTGCGTGTGTGTGTGTGTGTGTGTCATGTATGTGTATGTCTATGTTGGAGGGGGTTAACATGTTTTAACGATTACTAGTAACACGTTCAATGTTTTATCGTTAAATGTTTCTTTATATTAATCTGTTGTAGACCAACTGGTTCATCAATATTGGGATAGATCATTATGTCGGATACCGGGATCACCACTAGTACAAATGTATTATTTATTAAAGTATATACAAGTGAAACTAATGATGGTCAGTGAATAATATCAGATTTGTAATACATGTCTGCTGACACAACAACTCAGATCTTTATCTGTTTAAGGATAACGATTGCCTTAGCTTTGTTCATTGTTGAAGGCCTTACGGTGACCTATAGTTAATTTCTGTGTCATTTGGTCTCTATTGGAGAGTTGTCTAATTGGCAATCATACCATATTTTCTTTTTTATATTAGACATATTTTTGGAATTTTAGTTTGCGATGATCTGCAACTTCGTCTTTGATTTGGTCTACCAACATTTTTCTATTCGAGCTCATCTGATGAATCTTGCGTAACGGATTTTAACCTTGAACTATTTTTAAAATGACGGGAAAGTCTTACATAAGTATAAAATGCCGTCTTGGAGTTGTGAAAACTATTCATTGGTATTATAACGAACATGTTATAATTTTTCATGAAAGTTTTCAGAATTTGTATCAAAGTATCAGTTTCTGGTTGCTCTATATAAAGAACAAATAAAACACTATCTAATAGATGTATTTAATGATATTGTCTAAAAGATAAAATTCATACACTCTGTAATAATCCACAGCAATATACCCTCCTTGTGCCAAACATGCAGAAGAATAAGAAAAATATTGCTATAGTATACGGAGCGTTAAGAACATACTGGCTTAGCCGAATCAGTACACATTAAATGAGCAGGAACTATTTCAACCTAAACACTACTTAATAAAAAAAAACCTATACGAACGATAGAAACCTAAAATGAACAGCCTAATAAATCTTTGGGAAACGTATAATGGTCGAATTATGTGGTATGTGTTTTGCTCCCTGTTGAAGGCCGTACGGTGACATATAGTTGTACACTTTTATGTCATTTGGTCTTCTATGCAGGGTTGTCGCATTGGCAATTGTACCACAATTTCTTAATTTTACATAGAACCGTAGTGTCTTAATAATTTCTTAAAATATCAACGTGGAAATATAGAAACGTTTATAAATCAGGGTAGTATCGTAGAATAGAGAACTCTCACAGACATTTTCAAAAGGGGTATATTCCCAACCAAGGCCATGATAAAGAGGGGGCTCCAACCATATGTCATCATTCAAATAAATGTATCGTTCAAAATAGGGGAGGGGTTCCAACCACCGAAACCCCTAAGATCCACCACTGTCTCAGTTTATGAATAAATTGAATTCGAAATAATAAAATCTTGTCATTGATTCATTTTTTATAATATTTATATAACATAATATAATATAATTTTAATTGCTGTCAATAAATGCCATAATTCAACATGATTTAATTGCTGTCAATAAATGCCATTATTCAGCAAATCTTCATACGTGTGATAATCCACCATTGTATTCTGTAAAAGAAGAAATTATTGATTTAATGGGGAAAAGTATGTAACAAAGCGATAATTGAATGTTTGTTCGTTAATCATATTTGTATCATAGTCGTAATAGTTCACCAATAGAGGCTATTTAAATTGAGTTACTGTACTTTTGACGTAACTGTCGTGCGATATAATGCAAAATACCACTAATCTGTAAAGTACATATATCATTAAAATCTTATTTAAGAGATTTTAAGCAGGAAAATGTGTATAGAAAAAGCTTATACGAAAGCATCAAATACTTGCTTTGAATTGAATTTATTTTTTGAAAACAATTCTATTTGTCCGACACATAAGCCCATTTCTTGTCTTTCATTTTGCTAATGTGCTTTGTCTGTATGCCTTTTTTTTGTTTTTTTATTACATATTTGTTTGCTTTTATAATGATTAAGATTATACCACAATGGGGACTGTTGTACTCCTATTTTTGATTTTTTTTTACCTATTATGTCTTTTTGTTCTGTTCACACCTCGTTGTGCGACTGTCATACAAGTGATAGGTTAAGTTAGCTATCACACCAGGTTTAATTCACCATTTTGTACATAAGAAAATGCCTGTACCAAGTCAGGAATATGACACCAATTGTTTCATGTGTTTGAGCTTTTGAATTTGTCATTTGATTGCGGACTTTCCGTTTTGAATTTTCCTCGGATTTCGGTATTTTTGTTAATTGACTATTTTTTCTTATAGAAATGACTATATAAGGATGTACTTAGGTGAAATTATGAAAATAATCTAGAATTCAAAATTGATACTATAAGTCAGAAGAGCATTATTTAAGGAACAAATTAAAATAAGCTAAAAATATTGAGAGGTTATGAAGTTTTTTTTTAGATATTTAATCTAACTAATGGCGGGAATATGCTGACTCGGACTTTTACCTTATCTTTACGTTATAGAGAAAGTCCAAATAACTGTTCATTCCTGGGAAAAAATGGAGCGGAGGCCCGGAGGGCCAACGCCCATTATTCCCAGGAATGGACTGTTAGTTGGGCTTTCGCTAACTTAAAATACACATTAAATATTAAGAACGAATTTTTAGATCATAAAATCTAAAGAATTTTATTTCATTTTGTAGTGGTTTTCTTTTCATTTTCCCTGTTGTGTACCCAATAATCCACAGTCAAAATTTAAGATCAAGCTGACCATGTACTCACTTAACAAAGTATTTATGAACAGTAGAATAACTACTTTAAAAAGATCTTGAATAAAGTTCATCCAGATTTATGTTTTAAGTCAATGGATACGCACGTTTTTCTTGTGGTGGTTTTGAAAGGATATTTATTTGTGTCTCGAGTGGTATTTCGGGGGAGAGAAAAAAACTAATATTTATGCATATATGTTAATGTATTATGTGTTTTTCGTTTGAATGTAGAATCGTATGAGAAAAATGACATGGTACAACTAAAATAAATTTCTAGGTACGTAACACTCTAGTATATGTTATTTTACTAATAATGGTGTGCTCGATTTGAAGTCATATCTGAAACAAAATATGATTCTATATTTCAAACCATTCTATTAGATCAAATTATTATCAGAAAGATTGCCTTTTGTATGTCTTTAACTTAAGTGGAAAACTACTTTTTGATTTCATTTAAACATTTCAAGATTTACGCCGTGATTTGCACTGCCGATATAACTGTTATATTTGCCACTGGACATATAACAACAGTGAAGGAATTCGATTGTGTAACGCGTTTCTGTTGGAAATTGAATAAAAAGTCCCGCCCAATATTTAATACAAGCCTTATTCAAATGTTATCCATACCCTTCAAATTCTATTCAATAGTACCATATTCAAATTATAACAACGAAAAATCAAATAAGATACCGAATACGCCATTTTGACCATTTTAGTTTCTTGTACTACTTATTCTATTTAACCACAATATTATTGTAGAAACTATCTGAGTAATATTTCTTTTTTAATGTACTGTAACATATTAAAATGGAACAAACGATTTTTGCTGTACAAAATCAAAATACATTACTTTAAATTTCAAATGATATCTTAAATAAAAAGCAAATCTGTAAGTGAACTTATTTTCCTTATTGTATAATGTTACTGTGTTCAATATTACGAAAGAATTCAACTGAGTTAGCACATTTGATATTTTGTAGATGGACAGAAGAGGACTGGCACTCAAGGAAAATATTCGTTTTTACCCGCTTGGATACTATCCGTGACAGAAATTTAGCCAAGATGTGCATCGGAAAACAAATTGTGGATAATGTTGTGGAATTTTAGTGAAAACGATACCATACATTAAACGATGGAATTACGACACGCAAATAAAAGCTGTTTATTAAAAATGAGATATTTGGTGTTCATTGTATTACTACGAGGTCATCCCAATTAAAAAAAAAAACTCCATTTAATATCAGCGTTCAGTAAGTTTTCATCTTCATTCAGTATCGCGTTACTTCTTTAGAACTATTTCCATGGGTGAACACTTTTTAAGAAATTGCCCATGGAAATACCCAAAGGGCAAACGTCCGGATGAATGAAGATGGACAATAGAAAATAACTCTCCATTCCTGAAAAATAATGGAGAGTTTGAACAAAAGATTTATGTCACAGGTGTATTTTAATGTGGTATCATTTAGGTCTCAAATCTCTATTAAAGTCTTATATGAAAAGGAAAATGGGTGTCATTGGGCAAATACAGTGAAACCTGTGTTATCCGACACACTGGGGGACCAGAAAAAATGTCGGATAAAGCAGAGTGTCAGAATACTCAGGTTTTTTTTGCAAGGATAGCCATATTTTGGGACCGTGAAAATATGTCGATTAAAACAGGTTGTTGGAATACTCAGGTGTCGGATTAGGCAGGTTACACTCTGATTCCTAAACCTGACCCAAGTACATCCTTAATTAAATTCTGTTGTTGTGAATGTTTAGTGTATCGCTATAGACAGAAACCATCAATAGTTATACAATAACAAAATATTTATAAAACAATGTTTTTTTGATCTTTGGACCCGATAATAAACAGGTATATATAAATATGACAGACTTCTTTCATTCGGCAGTTCAACCAATGATAAGGCTTTATTTAGACAACTCAGAACATGTTCAAGCATACCATGTATGGTCAGAGAGGAAGTGCTACATTTAATAACTCGATTTGGGGAAAATGCCACTCTATCTATGTTGAAGTATCCATACTAGTTTTTCAAGACACAAATTTTCTCTTTCAATAAACTCATCATAGATACCAGGATTACATTTTGCATTTACGGCAGACGTGCGTTTCTTCTACAAAAGACTCATCAGTGACGCTCGAATCCAAAAAAGTTAAAAAGGCCAAATAAAGTACGAAGTTGAAGAGCATTGATGACCAAAATTCGTAAAAGTTTTGCCAAATACAGCTAAGGTAATCTATTCCTGAACATACACTTTCAATGTGGCAAACCAAATTTCTCTCCCTTAATTGTGTTCGACTATATAACCTTACCTGTCAGTTTGTAGTGTATGCATTTTTTTGTTCCTTTGTTTAGTAACCATTTTTAGAACTTTTACTTTGACCAGAAACTAAAATCATAATACAATAGTTATTAAGCATGTGATAATATATTGTTTTTCTTCTGAAAGTTCATATTTACCTTCATATTCTTAAAGAACAATTAATGGTATACACAAATTAATGTTACTAGTGACACTCAAATGTCGTTATCATATCTAGATTTAGTTGATTAAACTGTTTGTAATCGAAATGAATTATAGGACAAATATTGGCGATACAATTCCTTTTGTCCATTCTTTTGATGTGTTTTGTCATTTGATTTTGTCATTTGACTAGGGACTTTCCGATTGAATTTTCCTCGGAGTTCTGTATTTTTGTGATTTTACTTTTAATTCTGCCTTCAACCCAACCAGACGATAATTAGGAGATAACTGTATTGTATGTTAAGCTCCGACGGCATCAATTGGTCGCAAATTAAGTTTACTTGCAACGCGTTAGCGGGGAGTGTAAACGGGTATTTGCGATAATCAAATCACCAATTGATGCCGTCGGAGCTCAAACTACAATATTATTATCTATATTCTAATGAAACTGACAGAAAACGACTTCAAATCATACATTTAAAATCAGCCATACGTCGTCTGAGTTTGCGCGTACGTTTTCATAGCATTACTTGCGAATTGATGCCATGAAAATTGGTGACGTTATCTAATCAAAATGAACGTTACAAACAATGTTGCATTAGAATTATACTTCTAAACTTTCAAGTCTTTGGTATGACGCAGCATGTGATCAAACCCATGGATCCACACTTGAGATATGCGAAATAAAGTAAAATCACAAAAATACTGAACTCCGAGGAAAATTCAAAACGGAAAGTCCCTAATCAAATGGCAAAATCAAATGATAAAACACATCAAACGAATGGACAACAACTGTAATATTCCTAACTTGGTACAGATATTTTCAAATGTAGAAAATGGTGTATTGAACCTGGTTTTATAGCAAGCTTAACCTCTCACTTGTACGACAGTTGCATCGAATTTCATTATACTGACAATAAAAAGACCACGGTCAGGTTTGTATACAATTTTCTAAAACATGTACAACGTGGTTAACTTACAATTTGACTTTTTGCCAAGATATGACGTTCTATCGATATCTTCGTGGGACTCAAAAGATCCGTTATCCCAGTATCCTCCAAAGGGTAGAAAAGATTTGCTTCCAGACCCGTTGTACCGTTTGGCCATATTAACAGCAAAAAAGCTTTCTTCTATAGGAACAGGTCTACAAAATAAAACATTCGTATATTAACAGTTTCCTGAAGAAAAAAAGTAACATAACAAAAATAACGAACTCCGAGGAAAATTTAAATTAGAGTATCATATGGCAAAATCAAACGCTCAAATACATCGAGTGAATTGAAAACAACTGTCATAGTCCTGACTTGTTACAGGGATTTCCTTATGCAGAAAATGATTGATTAAACCGGGATTTATAGATAACTATCAAATCCCTCACTGAATTACTGTATTGCCCTTATTGTCTTCAAAATTAAGTATTTTCTGCAATAATAATAACTTCTGAATTTAATTTATGTTCATGAAAAACATAAATCCAATCCAGAAAATCATTAATATAACAAAAAGAAAATGGATTCTGATAATAGAGAACTATCCACCAAGAGATGAAATGAATGTATGCAAGCATTTTATGCAATTGTACTGCCTTCAATAATGAGAAAATTCCATACCGCAGAGTCGGCTATAAATTTTATGATTTCAATAAATATCATGATTCAATTTTAGAAAGCTAAATCTGTGTTTAAGATACAATGGATAAGCTTTAGTTCGTTTGAAAGATACCATGAGCCAAGGGTAATGTGAATGGTATCATATGATAAGCTTTAGTTCGTGTATAAGGTACCATGAACCAATGGTGGTGTGAATGGTATCGAATGATAAGCTTTAGTTTGTTTATAAGGTACCATGAACCAAGGGTGATGTGAATGGAATCGTATGATAAGCTTTAGTTCGTTTATAAGATACCATGAACCAAGGGTAGTGTGAATGGTATCGTATGATAAGCTTTAGTTCGTTTATAAGATACCATGAACCAAGGGTGACGTGAATGGTATCGTATGATAAACTTTAGTTCGTTTATAAGATACCATGAACCAAGGGTAGTGGTAATGGTATCGTATGATAAGCTTTAGTACGATTATAAGATACCATGAAACAAGGGTAGTGTGAATGGTATCGCATGATAAGCTTTAGTTCGTTTAGAAGATACTATGAACCAAAGGAGGCGTGAATGATAACGTATGATAAGTGAAAAGTAAAATCACAAAAATACTGAAATCCGAGGAAAATTCAAACCAAGGGTGATGTGAATTGAATCGTATGATAAACTTTAGTTCGTTTATAAGATACAATGAACCAAGGGTAGTGTGAATGGTATCGTATGATAAGCTTCAGTTCGTTTATAAGATACCATGAACCAAGGGTGACGTGAATGGTATCGTATGATAAACTTTAGTTCGTTTATAAGATACAATGAACCAAGGGTAGTGTGAATGGTATCGTATGATAAGCTTTAGTTCGTTTATAAGATACCATGAACCAAGAGTGGCGTGGATGGTATCGTATGATTAGCTTTAGTTCGTTTATCATGTTTTTAAGATACCATGAACCAAGGGTAGTGTGAATGGTATCGTATGATAAGCTTTAGTACGATTATAAGATACCATGAACCAAGGGTAGTGTGAATGGTATCGCATGATTAGCTTTAGTTCGTTTAGAAGATACCACGAACCAAAGATGGCGGGAATGGTATCGTATGATAAGTGAAAAGTAAAATCACAAAAATACTGAAATCCGAGGAAAATTCAAAACGGAAAGTCCATAAGCAAATGGCAAAATCAAAACTCAAAAATCTAACGAATTGATAACAACTGTCACCTGACTTGGTACAGACATTTTTCTTATGTAGAAAATGGCGGATTGAACCTGGTTTTATAGCTAGCTAAACCTCCCACTTGTATGAGACACTATTTGTGCGTATTTTATCAACACTGAGAGCCCGTGGCTTTAAATCACATTGCTGATCCAAATCTTTACCGGCATGTTTTGAACACTTTTTTTTAAAGATGACATCGGAAGAGACAGAAACCATTACAATATAAATGATAATATAATAGAAAATTACTTGAACATTCAGAAAATTTAGCAAAAGCAAACCTTTCAATTTAATGTACCTACCTGTCTAGATCCTCTTCTATATATTTTGTTTTTGTTTGTCGTTGTCTGTGACTTTTAAAACAAATACATAGAAGTATAGATAACACGAAAAGTAAGAAAACCATTGGTATGCCAACTGCTAATTCTAGTATCAAACTGTAATTGTCTACAAAGTAAATAACTGAATGTTATAATCAATTGAATATAAGTGCAACCCCGGTTTTTAGTAGGGTTCGTGTCGCTTAGTCTTTAGTTTTTGTGTTGTGTTTTGTTTATTGTCGTTTGTCTCTTTGTCTTTTTAATTTTTTTCCAATGCGTTCGTTGTCAGTGTTTTTTTCGACTTATGAGTCCCTCTGGTAATTGTCATCTCTCTTAAATAAGTACTAGCACATATTTGTTTTTGTCTCTGTTTATAACGTTTCATAGTTAGACTGTGTTAAATGACACAAGTTTAAATCTCTTAATTTGAATCTATGTAACATACCAGTCTTTTATATATCAATTCAGTTATCTATAGTTATCAAAGGTACCATGCTTACAATTTAGTACGCCAGACGCGCGTTTCGTCTACATAAGACTCATCAGTGACGCTGAGATCTTAATAGTTATAAAGCTAAACACGTACAAAGTTGAAGAGCATTGAGGACCCAAAATTCAAAAAAGTTGTGCCAAATACGGCTAAGGTAATTTATGCATGGGATAAGACAATCCTTAGTATTTCGAAAAATTCATATTTTTGTAAACAGATAATTTATATAAAAAAATTACCATATAATTGATATTCATGTCAACACCGAAGTGCTGACTACTGGGCTGGTAATACCCACGGGGACGAAACGTTCACCAGCAGTGGCATCGACCCAGTGGTGTAAATAGTTATCAAAGGAACAATGCTTACAATTTAATACGCCAGACACGCGTATCTATACGTTTTTATCTGTATGTTTTACGTATTGCGTATTTTGTATTTTGTAAAAAGTCTGCAGTACAAAAGTGTTGAAATATGAAGACAAATTTAAATTAACTAATGTTAACACCAAATGACATACACAACGCATTGTTTTTCTCCTTCTTAATCTTTCAAAAATCTTGACGACTTTTCTCTCCTTTTTTTCAACTAAATAGTGTAAATTCAAAATAGGAACTCCCTTCTGCAACTTTTTGTTTGTCACATGTATAAAGAATAGAGGGAGAGGAAAAATTACTTTTTAGTTCAATAGTCTTATGATATAAACATAAGATAATATGATATTATAGCCAATGAGATAAATCTCTACAAGAGACAAAATGACGTAGAAGTAACAACACTATATCACCACACGACCTTTAATAATAAGCTAAATAAATGTCCCAAGTCAGGAGCATGCAATTCAGTGGTTGTCGTTTGTTTTATGTGTTACATATTTGTTTTTTTTGTTTATTTTTTGTACATAAATTCGGCCGTTAGTTTTTTCGTTTTACATTATCATTTCGGGGCCTGACTATGCGGTATGGGCTTTGTTCATTGTTGAAGGCCGTACGTTGACTTATAGTTGTTAATTTCTGTGTCTTTTGATCTCTTGTGGAGAGTTGTATCATTGGCAATCATATCACATCTTCTTTTTTTATATAAACCAATACCGCATTGTAAGCTTTTGCTACACTTTTAAATTGCAGATTCCTGATTCTCTCTTTTTAAGAAACTTACCTATTTCTGTCATTTGAAGTCTACAAAAACAAAAAGTAAAGTCTTGTTATAGGGACTGACAAATACTTTTATGTGATTTTTCTACTTCGTTTCTAGTATTTATGCTCCAAAATGTTTCTTTATTTCTGTTCCGAAATGTTCTATTACAAGTCTGTCTGATAAAGATTATTGTAGAAACACAAACAGACCGATTTGAACGTATGATGAAAATACTATCCCTGGCTTGCAATAGTACCGCTTCTGAGGGCTTGATATTCAGGCTCAAAAACATTCTGATAGCAAAACCCTTCCGGAACACATGAGATCACCTCTTGTTTTTGGTGGGGTTCTTGTGGCTTATTCTTATGTTTTCTATGTTGTGTCATGTGTACTATTTTTTGTCTGTTTGTCATTTTCATTTTTAGCCATGGCGTTGTCAGTTTATTTTCGATTTATGAGTTTGACTGTCCCTCTGGTATCTTTCGTCCCTCTTTTAGGCACTGCTATGATTTCAATTACACATCTTATGTTTTAATAATTCATTCGATTGAATTCAAGTCAGGAATATGGCAGTTGTTGCCCATTCGTTTGATGTGTTTGAGCTTTTGATTTTGTCTTTTGATTAAGGACTTTTCGTTTTGATTTTTCCTCGAAGTTCATTATTTTTGCGATTTTACTTTTTTGTACTTTTCAACAAGTTAAACATCTTACATGTAAACTTGACTTTGAAAAATATTTTCTGTATTTAGACATTACTTTGCTATGCTCAATAAAATATGTATATATATATATATATGTATTCAGTAGTTGTCGTTTGTTGATGTGGTTCATCAGTGTTTCTCGTTTCTCGTTTTTTTGTAGATTAGACCGTTGGTTTTCACGTTGGATTGGTGTTACGCCAATCATTTTTGGTGGCCCTTTAAAGCTTGTTGTGCGGTGTGAGCCATGGCACCGTGTTTAAGACCGTACTTTGACCTGAATTGGTTTACTTTTATAAATTGTGACCTGGATGGAGAGTTGTCTCATTGGCACTCATACCACATCTTCTTATATCTATATATATATGTATTTCTTCCTAAGTCTTTCAGCTCAAGCATATCTAAAATAGTTAATATAGAAAAAACAAAAAACGTACTAAAAATTTTGAAATATCAATAGTAGATATCAGTATAAATACTTACGCACAGAATGGGACATTGGTACTAGCATTTATTCTACAACCATAGTTATCAGGACAGCTACTGATTTGGTTGAATGCATCACACAAGTTATCGGTCGAAGTTACAGTGGCTGCAAAGGAAATTCAGAAATAAAATAATAGTTGTAAACGAAATGGAAATTCCCATATTAAGTGATAGTTGTAAACGAAATAGAAAATCAGATTGATAGTTGGAAACGATATGAAAAACAACATTTCTACTACATTGTCCATCTATTGATCCATTAAAAATTAACAATTTTCAATTGTCAATATGCAAGGTACATAGACACTATTATGCCAAGAAATTGTGTTTGGAATTTGTTTTGATGGATTTTAAATTTAACTTTATATAAACTTCAGTAATGAAACTTACTTATTAAATAGGGTTCATGTACCAGATACAATTATAAAGTACTATTAATTTCTATACTATGATTTTTTTTACATAACACGGAGCAAAACATAAAAAAACGTGTAATAGGGGTTCAATAAGGAATATGCGGCTGACATCAGATCTTTGACAGTATCGGTTAAATTCATCATATAAGACAATAGAGACGATGTTTTTTATGTATTTTGATTAATAAGTAGAATGTCCGAATTTAGCTGTTGAATTAAAACTAATGTTAATTTAATATGATGATGCTTACCAGAAAACAACCCTGGACTTCTGATATTAACAAACAGGGACTCTTCACTGAAATTCTGGACTAGTGAAGTACAGCAGAAAGTGCAATTTGTTGTTGAATAAAAAAAAAAAATCCGACCTTTTTTGTTTGTATTTAGCATAATGAGTTAAAAAATAAGTTTTGAATAATTTCTTTTATTTATTTGTATTTACTTTTTAGAAAATCCTAACATTGGATATGATTCTTATTAAAATGATAATATTACCTGTTTGGTTATTAGCAGTAACAGACGATGTCTCTGCTTCAACCGTGTCATTTCCTATTGTTAAGTTTCCACTTCCAGTGGTTAAGTCATATCCAGCCGAAATGACATCACCAGGAGAAGGTTCATCTAGATAGACCTCGTATTCTGGTATCAAACTCCCAGCTCTAACAAAGTAACGAACACATTTTTTTTTTGGGAGAGAGCTTGCATAGGCTATGCCTGTTGCCCAATCAAATTCAATTTAGTTGAACAAAATACTGTTTAAACAAAACTAACAAAAAGATAATGTATAATGTCCTTTATCAAACTCCAAACTCTAACAAAATGATTAATAAATAGATAATTTAGAATGTATCTAGCCTTTGTCAGTCTTGTATTATTTTTAATTTTAGTTTCTTGTGTACAATTTGGAGTTTAGTATGGCGTTCATTATCACTGAACTAGTATATATATTTGTTTAGGGGCCAGCTGAAGGACGCCTCCGGGTGCGGGAATTTCTCGCTGCATTGAAGACCTGTTGGTGACCTTCTGCTGTTGTCTGTTTTATGGTCGGGTTGTTGTCTCTTTGACACATTCCCCATTTCCATTCTCAATTTCATCATAAAAAGCGAAATTTATAATGGTAATAATGTAAAAACAATCACGATGATGATTAATGTAAAAACAATCACGATGATGATTAATGTAAAAACAATCACGATGATGATTGTCTTAATTATAACGTTTATCTCTATTCAAAGTAACAAGAAAAGTTGAACGAATCTAAATTATGTCAATTTCTTACAACTCATCACTACCAAGCATCGGGCAAAAAGTGAATTTATTTGCGAAAGTCATATTTCAAAATGTCTAATAATAAAAAAATGTTTCATTTTTTTTTTCTTCAGAAACCTTCAAATACATTCAAATTAGTTGTTTTCGGACGAAATTTAAACAAAGTATTTTTTTCTTCAGAAACCACGAAATACATTCACATTTAGTTGTTTTCTGACGAAATTTAAACAAAGTATTTGTTTTAATCAATATTTAAAAAAATCATAGTATCAGCAAATAGGCTCACACTTTACAACTTATCACAGTCATGCTGCTTGAAGCTCAACATCCTTACACTTTCTATTCGTGAGTTCTCTCCAGTTGAATTTTTTGAATTTTTAAATAACCGCTGAAACCCCTTATTTTTATGTCTGAGTACGCAGTAATAAATGACTCCCTGAATTTCCTTAGAAAGAGTAAAAACGTATACTCATAGAAAATCTCAGTATGTTTTACTTGAAAATGTTGTTATACTAGATTGATATGCATACGTCAATCTCTTTTTATTTTGTGATGCGTTTATTGGCAAAAATTACATATATAAATAATCATAGTAAGCAAGTCCAAAAGTACATCAGCAAAATCGAGACAAGTACATATAGTTATTGTTTTTAATCATTGACAAACTTATCAATAAATATTAATAATGGTAAAAGAAAACTAACCAAAGTAGCATGGATTTTGAAGATGATTTTATTACGTAAAAATTTACGCGTATAATCATTCTATTATTTTGAGCCAGGGGTTCCAGCAGGAGTGCGCTCTTTGCAATGGTTTATTTTTATAGAATAATTTTTAAATACATGTATGTAATATAATCTTACCTTATTGAAATAAGAACTATTCTCCTAAAGGACCGTCTACATGATCTAGATCGTCTATAATAGTTCGTTAGCTATAAACATATAATTTAATTTTGGATGTAACGTGTCTTCTGATTGGCTGACATTTTTGATTATCAGCTCATAGACATAATTTTGTCATGTGACCGTGACGCCATCAACGTTTTTTTCATGATTTACTCACGCTTAAAATGGAATTTAAAATTAAATTATAAGGAATGACTGTAATATTTTTTCTGTCTATTCGAAATAACATCAAAAGTGTGGTGCACACTTTAAAATAATCCGCTACGCGGGTTATTCAGTGTGCACCACATTATTTTATGTTTTTACTTCATAGACAGAAAAAATATAGAGTTATTCCTTCAATAAATTGTAAATATTAATGAAAAATATTAAATGCTTGTAACATATTAGAAACTTTGAAGTCAACAATTTTCGACTTGAGAATATTTTGTAACAACGGTCCTTGGTTACTAATAACACAAATTGAAAGGATGAAGAATATCTATTGATCGACATACTACAATAGTACAGAGACGACAGATAAACGTTTAACGCAGGATTCAGTTAATACATAAAACCCGATATTTTCTGAATCCCATGGTTGATATGACACAAACTGTACCATGGAAATTGAAAATAAGTTATTATTTTTTAAGAAAGGAAATAAGCAACAGCCGATTTTGTTATTAATTCTAACAATTTAACGAAGATACACAGGGACAATGAAAACCAGAAGTATAAGAAAAGTAGAAAAATTTTGAAAAAAAGAAATAAAAAGAGACAACAAAATCCATAAAACACCAATAAAAGACGTAGAAATCGAGATAAATAAATCCTACCAAAGACGTATTTCTATGCGTTTTGGGTTTTACTCATCATCTGATGACTTAAAACGTTCACAACTTTGTCCTTTGATCTTAAATTGATAAAAGTGTCATTGGCAATCATATCACATCCTCTTTTTTTTTAAATTCCCAGGTTTTTCTTGTTAGTCATGTAATGTTAAATGTCTATACCAAGCTGGTTGCTCTCTCATATTTGATATTCTTTAAATAAATAAAGCCATTGTTTTCATCTTTGAATTGTTTCACATTTTCAGATTAATATGAAGAAGGAAAAATATCTTTTTTCTATCCCTTATGATACTTATAATTATTCATTTGGCTAGGATTTTTATTTTAAATTTCTTACCGCTATCAAAACCTGGTTGAAAAGACGTCGATATTCTTCAGTGGTTGTATCGGTAAGACTGATGGTAACGGTGATCATAATCCGCAGTCTACATGTGTATCTGTACTCGATGGTGACAGCTAGAAGAGAGAGCATACATGATGATTATCAGTCAATGAATAAAATATTACCAAGAATGCAATTCGCCGTTTTAGAATTTAATGCATTCTGGGTAATATTTCCAAAAGCCTTCATCTGTATCTACACTCGATGGTGACAGCTAGAAGAGAGAGCAAACATGATGATTATTAGTCAATGAATAAAACATTACCCAGAATGCAAATCGCCGTTTTAGAATTTAATGCATTCTGGGTAATATTTCCAAAAATCTACATCTGTATCTATACTCGGTGATGACAGCTAGGAAAGAGAGCATACATGATGGTACATCTTGCTTATTATCAGTTAATAAATAAAACAGGAATGGTAATCAAATGGTATACTGTAAATTCAGAAATGTTTTTATGATGTATTTGTGCATAAAATTGGGACGGTATAGGTAAGGCAAATATTGAAACTCGCATAAAAATTTTCATAGTGCTATTTGTTTTAAACATTTTTAAAAATTGCAATAAGCAATCTCGCATTTTTGTTTTGTTTTACAATTGTAATAAGAAATGCGTCGAAATATTTTTGAACTTTCAGTCATACTTTGGAGAATTGACGTAAAACAGGTTCCAGTCAATCAATCAATTAATATATCGATCAACCAATGAATTAGTAAATCTATTTATCTACACTTCAATAGATAATGAGTCAGAAATACATTTCGTAGAGGATATTTATACATTCTTTTAAAAAAGATACTTAAATGAAATTGCTAATGAAACTAATTATTTTCTTCAACATATATCTTTAACACACATTTTTAGATTTGTATACTCACAAGATTGAGATGGTGGCGTTGTGGTCTTAGTTGTCGTTGTAGGCTTAGTTGTTGTTGTGGGTTTTGTTGTCGTGGTTGTAGGCCGAACCGTAGTTGTCGAATGTTCAGTTGTTGTAGGCTGAACTGTTGTCGTGTTTTCAGTAGTTGATAGCTGACCTGCTGTCGTTTGTTCAGTGGTTATATGCTGAATTGTTGTCGTTTTTTCAGTGGTTGATAGCCGACCTGTTGTCGTTTGTTCAGTGGTTGTAGGCTGAACTGTTGTCGTTTTTTCAGTGGTTGTTTGTTGAAATGTTGTCGTTTGTTCAGTGGTTGTTGGCCAAACTTTTGTCTTTTGTTCAGTTGTTGTTGGCTTAACTGTTGTCGTTTGTTCATCTGTAGTTGGCAGTACTGTTGTGATTGTTTGTTCGGTTGTTGTACGCTGAACTGAAGTTGTCGTTTGTTCTGTTGATATAGGATTAACTATAGTTGTCGTTTGTTCATTTGTTGAAGGTTGAACAGTAGTTGTCGTTTGTTCAGTTGTAGTAGGTTGAACTGTAGTTGTCGTTGGCTGAACTGTAGTGGTATTTTTTTCAGTTGTGAAAGGTTGAACTATAGTAGTCGTTTCATCAGTTTTTGTTAGATGAACCGTAGCGCTAGTTTCTTCAATTGTAGTAGGACTTACTGTAGCTGGTTCTTCAGTTGTTAAAGGTGGAATGGTTGAAGTCGTTTCTTTAGTTGTTGAAGGTTGAACGATTGTAGTTGTTTCTTCAGTTGTTGTTGGTTGAACGATTGTAGTTGTTTCTTCAGTTGTTGAAGGTTGAACGGTTGTAGTCGTTTCTTTGGTTGTTGTAGGATAAACGGTTGTAGTCGTTTCTTCAGAGGTTGTTGGTTGAACGGTTGTAGTCGTTTCTTCAGTTGTTGAAGGTTGAACGGTTGTAGTCGTTTCTTCGGTTGTTGTAGGATAAACGGTTGTAGTCGTTTCTTCAGAGGTTGTTGGTTGAACGGTTGCTGTCGTTTCTTCAGTTGTTGTAGGTTGAACGGTTGTAGTCGTTGCTTCAGAGGTTGTGGGTTGAACGGTTGTAGTCGTTTCTTCAGAGGTTGTTGGTTGTTCGGTTGTAGTCGTTTCTTCAGTTGTTGTAGGTTGAACGGTTGAAGTCGTTTCTTCAGAGGTTGTTAGTTGAACGGGTGTAGTCGTTTCTTCAGTTGTTGAAGGTTGAACAGTTGTCGTAGTAGGAGTCGTTGTTGTAGTATGAGTAGTTGTTGCTAATGTTGTTGTATAAGTAGGAGTAGTTGTTGTTGTTGTAGGAGTGGTTGTTGCTAATGGTGTTGTCGAAGTGGGAGTAGTTGTTGCTAATGTTGTTGTCGAATTTGGAGTAGTTGTTGTAGTATGAGTAGTTGTTGCTAATGTTGTTGTAGTAGGAGTAGTTGTTGCTAATGTTGTTGTCGAATTTGGAGTAGTTGTTGTAGTATGAGTAGCTGTTGCTAATGCTGTTGTAGTATCAGTAGTTGTTGCTAATGTTGTTGTCGAAGTAGGACTAGTTGTTGTCATAGTTGTTAATAATGTTGTTGTAGTAGGAAAAGTTGTTGTCGTTGCAGGAGTAGTTGTTGTTGTAGTAAGAGTAGTTGCTGTCGTTGCAGCAGTTGTTGTTGTCGTTGCAGGAATAGTTGTCGTCGTTGCAGGAGTAGTTGTTGTCGTTGCAGGAATAGTTGTTGTCGTTGCAGCAGTTGTTGTTGTCGTTGTAGGGATAATTGTTGTCGTTGCAGGAGTAGTTGTTGTTGTAGTAAGAGTAGTTGTTGTCGTTGCAGGAGTAGTTGTTGATGTTGTTGTTGTAGGTCCACATGAGGCACAGCATGCAGTCCCATGATCTGCACACATTTGTGGTGCTTCCCTCGCCATATCTGCACAAGTCCAACCATTGTTAAATAGTGCACCTTTGCGATCTCCATAAAGACAGGTCTCTAAAAAAATTGCAAAAAAAATCTAATAGAGATGATGAATAAAACTCTTTTGACAGGCAACACCCTAACAAATACATCTTTTTATCAAATTGGGAAAAACCACAATAAAATCTGTTTCACATTTTACCAATTATTTTCACCACATGATAAAATAGTTGTGGTGAAATTATGTGTTTCGACTGGTTTTTTTTTTCAAAACTAAAATATATATAAAAAAAAACACTTTGAATTGGTTTATGATACCGATTTCTAGGAAAGTTATAAAAAATTTATAAAATACACAAGGTGCTTAAGCAAAACAACTAAATTGACAAAGTTCATAAAACAAACGAACTTCTGTTGTTTTAAGAAGCAGTATACATTGCAACTTTTTTCAGTTCCATTTGATAATTTATCAATCGTTATTAAAAAGAATAAATTGATCATTGATTCATAAGAACAGTCGTCAAGAATGATAGTCCTAGGTTGAACTAATAGTACATTATTAAAAGTTCCAAGTGAGCCACTTAAAAATTACGATATATTATAACTATAACTAACATAAATCATTGTGGTTTTTTCGAAAACAGAGGGAAGGAAATCATAATCAAGTATACAACAACAACAGTAAGAATTTAACATCTCTTCAAACTACAATGACGCACATTGACTGGTATTTGTTTTATATATAATTTGACCTCTGGTAAAGAGTTGTCTCATTGACAATCATATTATATCTTTTATTTTTTATTTAATGTGTTTCCCTCAGTTCTAGTTGTAACCCGGATTTGTTTTTTCTCAATCGATTCATGAATTGTGAACAACGGTATACTAATGTTGCCTTTATTTATATATATACATTGAAATTTTAGGACAGAAACAATATTTTAAAAAATATCAATGGACAAACAAATTTCTCAAAATAAGCGGGGACAGTATAGAAATAATCTGCACTCACCATCTCCCGCAGGAGCATTTGAATCTGACGTACATACACCAGATATACACCACTGTAAAGAAATACACAATATTTATAATGTGTTCGAATAAGCTTTAGATAATTTTAAACGTTCCACAAATTTCTAAATTTAAGTTTTTTTATTATGATATTAACAAAATGTAACGGAATTAAAACTGCATTGATTAGTATTACAATGTGTGTAAATTTGCAGATATACGTCTTGCAAAATGGATTATCAGTGTAGTTTTATTCTTAAACCCTTAGTCCAGTAAATCATTTTCATATTGCTAGTATTTTCTATTGATTTGACTAACATCTGAAACCAAAGGTTGATTTAGTCGAAAGTTTTTTTTTCCGGTTTTATGGACTTTCTCGATTTTGAATTTGCCTTGGAGATCGGTTTTTTTTTAAATTCTTTAAAGTCTTTTCCTTATTTTGCACATTTAAGTTGAGAATGGTGGAGGCTGGCGGTTGATTTATGTCATACTCTGTCAAAGAAACCAGGCTTACCTCGTTTTAGATCAGGAAATTTCCTCTGTGTTTTTTTTATTAAGATGTATATATTAAGCTTAACTTACGTTTTAGAACATCAGTAATCTACTGCTGCCATTTCACTATGGTAATGCGATGTCATTAATGTTGCGAATTAAATATAAAGCTAACCTTAATTATCAACCTTGCACTGAACACGTGACATTTTATCAGCATTTTATAACATATGTTACGAAGTATTTTAATGTTATATTCAGATTTTGCAATTGTTTAGAGAATGACTTTTGAACAGCAGTTTACTATTGTTGCCTTATTTACATAACAAAATCAATTGAAAGTTTCTCAATTCAAATGTTGCTCCAAGAATATATAATTGTAATAACAAACCTTTTGATTTCCACAGAGTATGTAGTCAGGAATCTTATTTTCATAACAGGTGTTCGTATTTGGTACGGCACAGTAAAGTTTTGTACATAGGGAGGAATAATCTCCGTTGTAGAAGTACTAAAATAGAAGATCACACAATACATGGAACATATCAATCGAGAGCAGTTATGTTGACTTCAAAACTTTTGATTGTTAAATTGTGTATCATGATTAACGCATTTGTAGTTGGATTACACAGATCTTTACAAACAAGTATCACGAATGCAAACTTAATACATATTATTATTTTGTTTTAACTTTTTAACTTTTACTAGATAAATTTTAGAGCAAGATTCAAGATTCGTATTAATCCCATTAGTTTATGTTTTATTGGCTACGTATTTTGAAAGGTTGTCCAAATATCACGAAAATATTTTAACAAACAACACCTAAATGTGCTGGATTATGTTTTTTGTTTTCAGTGAATATTTAAGAATGCGACATGAGTACGCGAAAAAATAAAACTTATGAAAAATGGATGGATAGATCATTATAAATATAGTCAAAGTTCGCTGGTACAAATACAATATTCTGCTTTAGGTACATATAAATATATATATATTTATATATATATCAATACTCACCCTACACATATGTGACCCTGTACCACGTTTTTGTACACACAGCTGATCAGCATCTGTTGTAGGCTGAAATGTTGTAGTTGTTTCTAATGTGGCTGTCGTAGCAGCAGCTGTTGTTGTCGTAGTAGGAGTAGTTGTTGTTGTAGTAGGAGAACTTGTTGTCGTTACAGGAGTAGTTGTTGTCGTTGCAGAAGTGGTTGTGGATGTTGTCGTTGGAGGCGCACACGAAGCACAGCATGCAGTTGTACTTGAACAATAACTTGGTGCATTCCTAACCATATCTTCACAAGTCCAACCATTGCCAAAAATAACACCTCTTTTATCTCCATAAAGACAGGTCTCTAAAATTGACATACCAAATAGAATTAATAAAGAAAATTCATTTGATGAGAAACAACTGACCAAAATATTAGATAATCAATTTACGAAAACTAGAGTAAAACTTTTTTTATATTTACCAACTATTTTAAGCACATCATATAATAGTTGTGGTGAAATTATAGATTTCGACTGTTTTTTCCCAAATCTAAAATATATATGCAAAACCGATTTGAATTGCATTATGATACCGAATTATGTGAAATGTTCTAGAAAAGTTAAAAATTTCATAAATTTACAAGGTGCTTTAGCATAACGACTAAATTGGCAAAGTCCATAAAACAATGAATTTCTGTTGGTTTCAGGAATATCTACTTTTTCAGTTCCATTTTATAATTCATCAATCGTATCTTAAAGGAATAAATGGATCATTGGTTCCGAAGAACAGTCCTCAAGGATGATGGTTCCATATGGGACTTATAGGTCATTGTTAGAAGTTTAAGTGAGCCACTTACACCGTACCATATATCATAACTATGATTAATATAAATCATCGTTATTTTTCGAAAACATAGGGAAAGAAATTATGATTACACAAGTAGACAGACAACAACAGAAATTATTTTACATCTCACAAGGCCGTACATTGATCTGGTGGAGAGTTGGCAATCATACCAGAGCTTTTTATTTTAATATATATATTGAAATTTTAGGGAGAAAAAACGTTTAAAAATATAAATGTGCAATCAAATTTCTCAAAATAAGCTGGAAAAGTAAAGAATTAATCTGCACTCACCATCTCCCGCAGGAGCATTTGAATCTGACGTACATACACCAGATATACACCACTGTAAAGAAATAAGCCATATTTATTATATGTTCAAATACTGTTATACTTTTGATCCCTTCCGGTTATATCAGCTCTTTAAAGTGTATGATGTATTCATATACATTTTCAAATAGTTTGGCCCAAAACATCACAGAAGAGATAATAATTGTCGAAATGTATATCACATAAATGTTGGTATAGTTTAAGGTTAACACACGCCAAAGTAAGAAAAATGATTTAATATTTGCATATTTCTAACAATAGCGGTAAATTAACTGATATGTATTTGATCAACTGATGTAAGTTAAACCGATGAGTATCGAACGAGTGTTCTTTTCAGGCAAAAATTAAGTTTATAATAAAATAGTAACGCTGTCACAATGCGTAAATGTGATCGTTACGAAAACTCAGGAACAAGAACAATGTGAAATAATGCCCCAAAAAAGTCGAAGCCATTACAATCACGGAATTAGACTATTTAACATTATCATAAAATCAATAAAATAAACAAGATGATCTAACAAATATAGCCATTCTGCACACATAGGGAGATCTAAGGGCAATTTTAATTGTTTGCCGATTGTAAATGTTAAATGAAATGTTCTTATCAGATTATCAGAGCGCAAGAAATCAGGAAAGTAATTTCTACCATTTAATATATTTGATAAAAACATTCAAAAAGGTATAAACAATTTGCGTTTTCTCTACGAACTGTCTTATGAAAGTTTCTCGTTTTTTTACTAATATAAGAGAAGTAATCATTCATATCAATCTTGCGTGGATTGCTTGTTACTCTCCCTTGAACCATGAAATTTCTACGAATAGAAATACATATTTTCCATTGAGTCCAAATTTAAGAATCTTAAAACAATAAATGTTTAACCCTCGAACCAACGATGTTTTTACAAATAATTAAAATTCATACTAACGTTTTAAGGTTACCTAGCATATTATTCAGTGATACCTAAAGTATAGTTATGCTGAAGAAACATTGCTTATTATACTTTATTAAGAACGTAACTTGGATTTCAATGTATTTGCCACAGGTCATGTCATATTCAGGATTGAAGATGTTGCCTTCTTGAACCAAACGTGTTGTCTTGAAAGAATAAAAGGAAAACACGGGAATATTTAAAGGAATACACGTGACTATCTAAAGTAATACGCGAGATTATTTAAAGTGATAAACGTGACTATTTAAAGGAATACACGTGACTATTCAAAGTAATACACGTGATTATTTAAAGGAATACACGTGACTATTTAAAGTAAAACACGCGATTATTTAATTATCTCATACCTTTTTGTTACCACAGAGAGTTCCATCATCACCTCCATTATGTCCATAGCAGTTCAAACTACCAGCCGTGTCAGAACACCATAACCGCGTACAAATAGTAGAAAAATCACCACCATAAGGGTCCTGAAAATATTAATGGAATGACTTATATTTTTCTATCTATGAAGAAATATTATAAAAAAAATTATGGTGCAGACTGAATAACACGGGTAACTTTTACTAGATAAATTTTACAGCAATATTCAAAATATCCAAATATCACGCTTTTTTTTCAACAAAACCTGACCTAAATGTGCTGGATTCTGAGTAATGTTTACAGTGATTCCTCAAGAATGCGGTATGTGTGCTCGAAAAAACCCACAACTCAAGATAAATAGATATACATGTATAGATTATTATAATATAGCCAAAGTTCGCTGCTACTTATTCAATATTCCGCATTGGGTACACATTAACATATATCAAGACTCACCCTGCATAAATGTGACCCTGTACCACGTTTTTGTACACACTGCTGATCAGCATCTGGTGTAGGCTGAACTGTTGTTGTTGTTGCTAATGTTGTTGTCGTAGGAGTAGTTGTTGTCACAGAAGGAGTAGTTGTTGTCGTATTATAATCAGTTATTGTCGTAGTCACAGTAGTTGTGGATGTTGTCGTTGTAGGTGCACAAGAGGCACAGCATGCAGTTGTACTTGAACAATAACTTGGTGCATTCCTAACCATATCTTCGCAAGTCCAACCATTACCAAAAATAACACCTCTTTTATCTCCATAAAGACAGGTCTCTAAAATTGAAAGAAATATACCAAATAGAACTAATAAAGAAAATTCATTTGATGAGAAACAACTGAAAAAATATTAGATTATCAATTTGTGAAAACTAGAGTAAAGTTCTGTTATATTTTACCAACTATTTTAAGCACATCATATAATAGTTGTGGTGAAATTATAGATTTCGACTGTTTTTTCCCAAATCTTAAATATAGATATGCAAAACCGATTTGAATTGCATTATGATACCGAATCATGTGAAATTTGCTAGAAAAGTTTAAAATTTCATAAATTTACAAGGTGCTTTAGCAGGACGACTAAATTGACAAAGTCCATTAAACAATGAATTTCTGTTGGTTTCAGGAATATCAACTTTTTCAGTTCCATTTTATAATTTATCCATCGTATCTTAAAGGAATAAATGGATCATTGGTTCCGAAGAACAGTTCTCAAGGATGATGGTTCCATATGGGACTTATAGGTCATTGTTAGAAGTTTAAGTGAGCCACTTAAACCATACCATATATCATAACTATGATTCATATAAATCATCTTTATTTTTCGAAAACATAGGGAAAGAAATTATGATTATACAAGTAGACAAACAACGACAGAAATTATTTTACATCTCACAAGGCCGTACATTGATCTGGTGGAGAGTTGGCAATCATACCAGAGCTTTTTATTTTAATATATATATTGAAATTTTAGGGAGAAAAAACGTTTAAAAATATAAATGTGCAATCAAATTTCTCAAAATAAGCTGGAAAAGTAAAGAACTAATCTGCACTCACCATCTCCCGCAGGAGCATTTGAATCTGACGTACATACACCAGATATACACCACTGTAAAGAAATAAGCCATATTTATTATATGTTCAAATACTGTTATACTTTTGATCCCTTCCGGTTACATCAGCTCTTTAAAGTGTATGATGTATTCATATACATTTTCAAATAGTTTGGCCCAAAACATCACAGAAGAGATAACAATTGTCGAAATGTATATCACAAAAATGTTGGTATAGTTTAAGGTTAACACACGCCAAAATAAGAAAAATGATTTATTATTTGCATATTCCTAACAATAGCGGTAAATTAACTGATATGTATTTGATCAACTGATGTAAGTTAAACCGATGAGTATCGAACGAGTGTTCTTTTCAGGCAAAAATTAAGTTTATAATAAAATAGTAACGCTGTCACAATGCGTAAATGTGATCGTTACGAAAATTTAGGAACAAGAACAATGTGAAATAATGCCCCAAAAAAGTCGAAGCCATTAAAATCACGGAATGAGACTATTTAACATAATCATAAAATCAATAAAATAAACAAGATGATCTAACAAATATAGCCATTCTGCACACATAGGCAGATCTAAGGGCAATTCTAATTGTTTGCCGATTGTAAATGTTAAATGAAATGTTCTTATCAGAGCGCAAGAAATCAGGAAAGTAATTTCTACCATTTAATATATTTGATAAAAACATTGAAAAAGGAATAAACAATTTGCATTTTCTCTACGAACTGTCTTATGAAAGTTTCTCGGTTTTTTTACTTATATAAGAGAAGAAATCATTCATATCAATCTTGCGTGGATTACGTGTTACTCTCCCTTTAACCATGAAATTTCTACCAATAAAAATACATATTTTCCATTGAGTTTAAATGTTAGAATCTCAAAACAATAAATGTTTAACCCTCGAACCAGTGATGTATTAACAAATAATGAAATTGAATACTAACGTTTTAAGGTTATCTTGCATATTATTCAGTGATACCTAAATTATAATAGTGCTGCAGAAACATGCCTATTATATTTTATTAAGAACGTAACTTGGATTTCAAAGTATTTGCCACAGGTCATGTCATATTCAGGATTGAAGATGTTGACTCCTTGAACCAAACGTGTTGTCTTTAAAGAATAAAAAGAATGCACGGGAATAATTAAAAGAATACACATGACTATTTAAAGTAATACATGTGATTATTTAAAGTAATACACGTGACTATTTAGAGTAATACACGTGATTAATAAAAGGAATCACGTGACTATTTAATTATCTCATACCTTTTTGTAACAACAGAGATTTCCATCATTACCTCCATTATGTCCATAGCAGTTCACACTACCAGCCGTGTCAGAACACCATAACCGCGTACAAATAGTAGAAAATCACCACCATACACGTGACTATTTAAAGTAATACACGTGATTATTTAAAGTAATAAACGTGACTATTTAAAGGAATACACGTGACTATTCAAAGTAATACACGTGATTATTTAAAGGAATACACGTGACTATTTAAAGTAAAACACGCGATTATTTAATTATCTCATACCTTTTTGTTACCACAGAGAGTTCCATCATCACCTCCATTATGTCCATAGCAGTTCACACTACCAGCCGTGTCAGAACACCATAACCGCGTACATATAGTAGAAAAATCACCACCATAGGGGTCCTGAAAATATTAATGGAATGACTTATATTTTTCTATCTATGAAGAAATATTATAAAAAAAATTATGGTGCAGACTGAATAAGACGGGTAACTTTTACTAGATAAATTTTACAGCAATATTCAAAATATCCAAATATCACGAAATTTTTTCAACAAAACCTGACCTAAATGTGCTGGATTCTGAGTAATGTTTACAGTGATTCCTCAAGAATGCGGTATGTGTGCTCGAAAAAACCCACAACTCAAGATAAATAGATATACATGTATAGATTATTATAATATAGCCAAAGTTCGCTGCTACTTATTCAATATTCCGCATTGGGTACACATTATCATATATATATATATCAAGACCCACCCTGCATAAATGTGACCCTGTACCACGTTTTTGCACACACTGCTGATCAGCATCTATTGTAGGCTGAACTGTTGTAGTTGTTGCTAATGTTGTTGTCGTAGGAGTAGTTGTTGTCACAGAAGGAGTAGTTGTTGTCGTATTAGAATCAGTTATTGTCGTAGTCACAGTAGTTGTGGATGTTGTCGTTGTAGGTGCACAAGAGGCACAGCATGCAGTTGTACTTGAACAATAACTTGGTGCATTCCTAACCATATCTTCACAAGTCCAACCATTACCAAAAATAACACCTCTTTTATCTCCATAAAGACAGGTTTCTAAAATTGAAAACAATATACCAAATAGAACTAATAAAGACAATTCATTTGATGAGAAACAACTGAAAAAATATTAGATTATCAATTTGCAAAAACTAGGGTAAATTTCTTTTATATTTTACCAACTATTTTAAGCACATCATATAATAGTTGTGGTGACATTATAGATTTCGACTGTTTTTTCCCAAATCTAAAATATATATGCAAAACCGAATTGATTGCATTATGATACCGAATTATGTGAAATATTCTAGAAAAGTTTAAAATTTCATCAATTGACAAGGTGCTTTAGCAGAACGACTAAATTGGCAAAGTCCATAAAACAATGAATTTCTGAATGTTTTAGGATTATCAACTTTTTCAGTTCCATTTTATAATTTATCAGTCGTAAATTAAATGAATAATGGATCATTGGTTCCGAAGAACAGTCCTCAAGGATGATGGTTCCATATGGGACTTATAGGTCATTGTTAGAAGTTTAAGTGAGCCACTTAAATCATACCATATATCATAACTATGATTCATATAAATCATCGTTATTTTTCGAAAACATAGGGAAAGAAATTATGATTACACAAGTAGACAAACAACGACAGAAATTATTTTACATCTCACAAGGCCGTACATTGATCTGGTGGAGAGTTGGCAATCATACCAGAGCTTTTTATTTTAATATATATATTGAAATTTTAGGGAGAAAAAAAAACGTTTAAAAATATAAATATGCAATCAAATTTCTCAAAATAAGCTGGGAAAGTATAGAATTAATCTGCACTCACCATCTCCCGCAGGAGCATTTGAATCTGACGTACATACACCAGATATACACCACTGTAAAGAAATAAGCCATATTTATTATATGTTCAAATACTGTTATACTTTTGATCCCTTCCGGTTATATCAGCTCTTTAAAGTGTATGATGTATTCATATACATTATCAAATAGATTGGCCCAAAACATCACAGAAGAGATAACAATTGTCGCAATGTATATCACAGAAATGTTGGTATAGTTTAAAGTTAACACACGCCAAAGTAAGAAAAATTATTTAATATTTGCATATTTCTAACAATAGCGGTAAATTAACTGATATGTATTTGATCAACTGATGTAAGTTAAACCGATGAGTATCGAACGAGTGTTCTTTTCAGGCAAAAATTAAGTTGATAATTAAAAAAAGTAACGCTGTCACAATGCGTAAATGTGATCGTTACGAAAACTCAGGAACAAGGGCAATGTGAAATAATACACCAAAAAAAAGTCGAAGCCATTAAAATCACGGAATTAGACTATTAAGCATAATCATAATATCAATACAATAAACAAGATGATCTAACAAATATAGCCATTCTGCCCACATAGGGAGACCTAAGGGCAATTCTAATTGTTTGCCGATTGTAAATGTTAAATGAAATGTTCTTATCAGATTATCAGACCGCAAGAAATCAGGAAATTAATTTCTACCATTTAATATATTTGATAAAAACATTGAAAACGGTATAAACAATTTACATTTTCTCTACGAACTGTCTTATGAAAGTTTCTCGTTTGTTTACTAATATAAGAGAAGTAATCATTCATATCAATCTTGCGTGGATTGCGTGTTACTCTCCCTTTAACCATGAAATTTCTACCAATAGAAATACATATTTTCCATTGAGTCCAAATTTTAGAATCTTAAAACAATAAATGTTTAACCCTCGAACCAACGATGTATTTACAAATAATTAAAATTGATACTAACGTTTTAAGGTTACCTAGCATATTATTCAGTGATACCTAAAGTATAATTATGCTGAAGAAACATTGCTTATTATACTTTATTTAGAACGTAACTTGGATTTCAATGTATTTGCCACAGGTCATGTCATATTCAGTATTGAAGATGTTGACTTCTTGAACCAAACGTGTCGTCTGTACAGAATAAAAGGAATGCACTGGAATATTTAAAAGAATACACATGACTATTTAAAGTAATACACGGGATTATTTAAAGTAATACACGTGACTATTTAAAGTAATACACGTGATTAGTAAAAGGAATCACGTGAGTATTTAATTATCTCATACCTTTTTGTTACCACAGAGAGTTCCATCATTACCTCCATTATGTCCATAGCAGTTCACACTACCAGCCGTGTCAGAACACCATAACCGCGTACAAATAGTAGAAAAATCACCACCATAGGGGTCCTGAAAATGTTAATAAAATGACTTATATTTTTCTATCTATGAAGAAATATTATAAAAAAATATGGTGCAGACTGAATAACACGGGTAACTTTCACTAGATAAATTTTACAGCAATATTCAAAATATCCAAATATCACGATTTTTTTTAACAAAAACATGACCTAAATGTGCTGAAACTTGAGTTATGTTTACAGTGATTCCTCAAGAATGCAGTATTTGGCTCGAAAAAAAATGTATGATTATTATTATATAACCAACGTTCGCTGCTACTCATTAGATATTCCGCCTTGGGTACACATAAACATATATATATATATATATAATTTCATGTAACGATCAAGCGCCCTCGTGGAAAAAATCGTTGACTATATATATACAAGTCTAAATCTAAACAACGTTCAAACCTATGATTGCGTTGGATAAAAACCGCAATTTTTATACGTGTGCATGTAACAAATTTCGTTGTAGAGGGGTCTAAATACAGCACAAACAACATTTTCCAAAAAGACCAAAAGAGTGAAAAAAAATATTATAACAAAACGCATTTGACTAGGAGGTCGAACAACTGATGTTTTTAAACCCTGCTGACTGCCATTGTCAATTGCAAAATAAATTGATCACAAGGTGTAACAAATCGGATATTTATATTAATTTAATAGGAAGTAGAAACAAATTAATTTGCGACAATATGGTACACCACAACAAAAGGTGCCAAATTTTTTACACCGTATCCGGATTTCGACAATTAATGTCTCTTCAGTCATGTTAGGGATCGAAAAGTATTTGTAAGGCCATTTAATTTACCTCAATTTAGGATAGACTCTTGAATTTTAAAGAGTCAAAATAGGATGAACGGATTATATAAACCGGAGGGAAAATATAATACAAGTCGAATGAAATAAATATAAACAATTCTAAATTGAAAACAACGTTCAAACCTATGATTGCGTTGGATAAAAACCGCAATTTTTATACGTGTGCATGTAACAAATTTCGTTGTAAAGGGATCTATATACAGCACAAACAACATTTTCTAAAAGACTAAAAGAGTGAAAACATATATTATAACAAAACGCATTTGACTAGCAGGTCGAACAACTGATGTTCTTAAACCCTGCTGACTGCTATTGGCGATTGCCAAATAAATTGATCACAAGGTGCAACAAAATGGATCTCTATATTAATTTAATACGAAGTAGAAAACAATAAATTTGCGGCAAAGATGGCAAACCATAACAAAAGGTGCTAATATTTTACACCATATCCGGATTTCGAGTCTATATATATATCAAGACTCACCCTGCACAAATATGACTCTGTACCACGTTTTTGTACACACTGCTGATCAGCATCTGTTGTAGGCTGAACTGTTGACGTTGGAAGTGCACAAGAAGCACAGCACGCAGTCTTTACACTTGCACAATAACCTGGTGCTTCCCTTACCATATCTTCGCAAGTCCAACCGTTGCCAAATATTATACCTTTGCGATCTCCATAAAGACAGGTCTCTTAAATTGCAAAAATGTATAAAGAAAACTCATTTGAGGAGCAACAGCTGAACAAGTACATTTATATATATAATCAATTTGGGAAAACTACAGTAAAATTCCTTTTATATTGTACCAATTATTTTAACATATTCTAATATGTGGTTTTTTAACATATTCTAATATGTGGTTTTTTAACATATCCTAATATGTGGTAAAGCTATAGATTTCGACTGTTTTTTCCTAAAACTAAAATATGTATAAAACTTCTTTGCATTAAATTATGATACCGATTGATGTGAAACGTTTAAAATTTCACAAATATACAATGTGTTCAAGCATAACGACTAAATTTGAGAAGTCCATAAAAAAACGAACTTCTGTTAGTTTGAGGAGTTTCAACTTTTTCAGTTCCATTTTATTATTTATCAATCGTAACTCAAAAGAATATATCGTAGCTGGACTTTAAAATGTCGAATATGAATTTTTTGGCTAAAACTACTTTTTTTACAAAAATTGTCTTGGCGGGAGGAAATCTTTGATAATCTAAGATAGCATACAGTTAAACCAAACAAAACGGTTGAAATAAGACATGTTACAAAATTGCCAATCTCAGCTGTTTGTAAATTTTGCTTCAAAAATGTTGTATGTAAACTTGAAATTTGTTGTATAATGGCTTTGGGAATCAAATACTTGTTCATTTCTTTATTTCCGTTAAAATAAATAAAGTTTTTATTTCACTGCCATTTACAAAAATGTTCAAGTTCACATACGACATTTTGGAAACATGCATTTCGACCAAATTTTCAAAGCCTGTTTGTGAGATTTTTTTGTTTGAAAAATTTGTAATTGACAACATTTTGGAAGCCCAGCGACGATATGGACCATTGCGTCCGAAAAACAGTCGTCAATGCTGATGGTTCCACAGGACTTGTAGGACACTGTAAAAAGTTAAAGTGAGCCACAGAAGAAATTTTACATCTCACCAAACTTCAAGGCCGTACATTGACCTATATTTATTCTATATCATGTGCCCTCTGTTGAAAAGTTAACAATCATACCACATCTTTTTATTTTTATATACATTAAAAGTTTAGGACAAAAAAACGTTTGAAAAATATTACATTTCTCAAAATGTGCTTAGAAAGCATAGAAATAAACTGCACGTACCGTCTTCCGCAGGAGGAGCATTTGAATCTGAGGTACATACACCAGATATACACCACTGGAAAGAAATATGTCATATTTATGATGTGTTTGAATACTGTTTTGTTATACTTTTGGTCCTTTGCGGTTATATGAGCTCTTTAAAGTGTGTATTATGTTTTGGATTTTTAAATAGTTTGGCCTAAATATCACAGAAGAGACATTTTTTGTCGAAATGCATATCACTGAAATGTTGGTACAGTTTAAAGTTAACACAGGCCAAATTAAAAAAAATGATAAAGATCTATAAAAGTCGAAGCCATTGAAATCACTGAATTAGACCATTAAACATAATCATAACATCAACTAGAATAAACAAGATGATCTATAAATATAGCTATTCTGCACACATAGGGAGATCTAAGGACATTGTCCATTTGTTTGATGTGTTTTATCATTTGATTTTGCCATTTGATTAGGGACTTTCTGATTCGAATTTTCATTGGAGTTCAGTATTATTGTTATTAACTGTTTTCCGATTGTTAATGTAAAATGTAATGTTTTTTTTTTATCAGAGCGCAAGATATCCGAACTTTAATTTCTACCATTTAATATATATAATAAAAACATCGAAAAGGTAACCATTTGCATTTTGTTCGAGAACTGTCTTATGAAAGTTGCTCTTTTTTCCCCTAATACTGTGGATTGATCTATTTTCGAGGGTTTTAATTTTCGTGAATGGTTGCAGTTTCGTTGATATTCGATATTGTGGTTTTGCAAATCATTGAACACTTAGCCTATATAAAATTTGTAATTCGTTGAACATTTTAATTTGTGGTTCAAATGTACATAGTTATCAAAGGTAGCAGGATTATAATTTAATACGCCAGACGCGCGTTTCGTCTACATAAGACTCATCAGTAACGGTCAGATCAAAAAAGTTATAAATCCAAAAAAGTACAAAGTTGACAAACATTGAGGACCCAAAATTCCAAAAAAGTTGTGCCAAATACGGCTAAGGTAATCTATTCCTGGGATAAGAAAATCCTTTGTTTTTCGAAAAATTCCGAGTTTTGTAACAGGAAATTTATAAAAATGACCATATAATTGATATTAATGTCAACACCGAAGTGCTGACTACTGGGCTGTTGATACCCTCGGGGACGAAACGTCCACCGGCAGTGGCATAGACCCTGCGGTGTAAATAGTTATCAAAGGTACCAGGATTATAATTTAATACGCCAGACGCACGTTTCGTCTTTATAAAACTCTTTAACCCACGAAATCCATGAAAATTGTTATCCAACGAAAAATAATGAATCCACAGTATGACATAAGTCATCATTTATGTCAATCTGAATGGATTGCCTTTTACTCTCCTTCTACCAATAAATATACATAATTTCCATTGAGTCTAAATGTTGGAATCTTAAAAAAATTATAACCCTCGAACCAACGCTGTAATTACAAATAATGAAAATTAGATACTAACGTCTTAAGGTTATCTTGCATATCATGTGGTGATACCTAAAAGAGGGGCGAAAGAAAAATCATAATTGTGCTGAAGAAAAATTGCCTATTATACTTTATTATGACCGTAACTTGGATTTCAATGTATTTACTAAAGGTCATGTCATATGTGGGGCAGGATCTGCTTACAATTCTAGAGCATCTGAGATCATCCCCTGTTTTGGTGGGGATCGTGTTGCTTATTCTTTAGTTTTCTATGGTATTTCTTGTGTATTATTATTTGTCTGTTTGTCTATATTTTTTAGCAATGGCGTTGTCACTTTATTTTCGATATTTGAATTTGAATGTCCCTCTGGTATCTTTTGCCCCTCTTTCATACTCAAGATTGAAAATTTTGACCTCTCGAACCAAATCGTGTTGTCTGTACAGAATAAAGGAAATCCACCATGTACACGTGACTATTTAAAAGTATACACGTGACTATTCACGGGGGATACACGTGACTACTTAATTAGCTCATACCTTTTTGTTACCACAGTGCGTGCCATCACCTCCTATATTACTATTACAATTTGCACTACCAGCCGGGTCAGTACACCATAATACCGTACAAATAGTAGAAAAATCACCATAATAGAGTCCCTGAAAATAATAATGGAATGACTTATATTTTTCTATCTATGAAGAAATTTTATACAAAAATATGGTGCAGACTGAGGAATACGGGTAGCGGGTTATTTAAAAGTGTGCACTACTATATTTCGAATAGACAGAAACAATATAACAGTCATTACTTAGAATTTTATTCTAAATTCTATTTGAAAGGAATACATTTTGAAAAGAAAACGTTGTTGACGTTACGATCACATGACAAAATTATGTATATTTACTGATCGACAAAATCCTTTCAGCCAATCAGATGACGTGTTACATCAAACAATAAGTTATTGTTTTTTAACCTTGTTTTTCCAACCTTTTACAACCCTAACAATCAAAATACAAATTACCATATCATATATTTATAAATCCAGTTTCTGATGTTTTATAATTGTATATAACAGTCTCAAATAGATCTTCTACTAAGAATGGCACATGGCACATGCATTCTCAATTGTATATTGTGTATTAAATTTCATCTTGTGTTTATACTTGAATGTATGTAGTGAGACTATAATAAACTATTGCCTCTTGAATCTTGAATTAAAGTGTTTATAAAAATGTAAGTATATATCATCCCCAGTCAAATATATAGAGTTCTCTTTTTTCAGTTTTTCTTAAAAAAAATGTTTTTTCTGGAGATCAGATTATTTTAAACTAGTATGGTGATATTAAAGTTAAGGTAAAGTTTAGAATTTTAGCTCATTTAAATGTTTTGAAATTGAGTGTAACGTCCGTTTTCACTTAACTGTCACACATTTTAGTTAATGGTCCAGCTGAAGCCCGCCTCTCGGTGAATATTTTCTCGTTGAATGGAAGAAACATTGGTGGCCTTCGACATTTGTTTTCTTTGTTTGAGTAGTGGTTCCTTTGACACATTCCATTCTCAATTTTAATGTCCTCTACTTTATATGTTCTTTGATAGTTTATTTCATTCCCCACTTTTCAACAAAAAGTTTGAAATATGCTTGTCTGAGAACTAAACCATTGAGCCATAGTAAAAGAGAAGGGTCAATTCCTTAATAATAATATAGAATCGTGGCACATATCGTTCCAACCTACATTACAGAAAGATGATCCACTTCCACGTATCTGTGCACATTGTTCATCTGCTGAAAATACTTGTCCTGCTAGTTGCTGGTCATAAGGTGTTAGTCCTGTAGGGTCAAATCCTACACTTAATGTCTTCATACAATTATTCCCCACTCTGTAATATATACTCATGTTTATTCATTGTAGACATTGAAATCATAAGAAATAGCTTCGAGGTTTGATTTAATAAAATTATTTTTGGGTGTGTGTCAATAGAATAATTTATAAGAGAAAAAAATACATTTCTCCCTAGTTTGAAAGTTCCATATTGAGGAAAGGTTTTCTTAGGTATTCCAACTTTGAAGTGAGTGATGCGACAATCTATAATATATTCAAACTTAAAAGTTATTTGTATTAAAGTTGCAGTTAAAATTACTTAAAAGCTGTCCTAAAACTATTGTTTAACAAAGTTATTCATAGCTACCTGTTTTCTTGTTTGATAAGATTATTTGTTATTTTAACAAAGGAAAATCCTTTATAAACCATAAAAAACTGATATAAAAAATTGAAAATGAAAAGTGTATCTAGAAGAAAAATCAAAACAAATATACAAAAATAAAGGAAGAATGTGACTGAGGACACGAATCCCCCTGTTCAAGCTTTGTGATTTTTCTAGTTAAAAAGGGGCATAACTCTAAAACGTTTAATAACCAACAGCCAAAATTTCGAACTTTGTCTTGCATTTTTGTTTTATGCATTGTGTATAGTTTATTAAAATTTGCATGCAGCAAACAATATTTAGAAAGGAGAAACGAATATGAGATGGACGCACAGACGGACAGTCAAGGTTATCACTTAATTCCCCTGCCTACGGCGATTGCATTGAACATTATATAAGACAAATAAAATAAAAAGTTGATTTAACTGAAAAAGACTACATTCATTGGGTTAATATGTAGTCTTCTTGTCCTTCTGTGTTTTAAAAATTTGGTAATGGTTGTTTTTGTTGGAAGATGTTTAACGTTGTTTGGAGAAAAATTTAATGAAAGACCGAATCGTAAGAAAAGCTGACATGCTGGTACAAAATGTGCATGTTGAAATAATTTTTTGTCTTAATGACAAAAATAATCGAATTACAAATAATTACTTACGAATCCAATGAATTAATGTAATTAGTAAAGTATGATGTAGAACATGATGAAAATATCCATGGGTGTGTAGCGGTAGCTGGTTTGGTCTGTGGACCGATCACAGACGCCATGATATAGGAATCACTACCACTACAGCCATTTCCGTCGCCGTCATGTTGTGAACTTAAACTGTAATACACAAAAAAACATGTAAAATTGTTTGGAGTTAAAGCGGGAACTCAAAACAGAAGGAATTCACATCTATCACATAAAAAATAATTTTAGACATAACAATCGCTGAGTAATGAAATCAAAGCACTATAAGCGCTATGGGCAGTTAAACAAAATTAATGATGAAAACTGTAGAAGAGTTCTTTTAATTGTTTATCACAGCTATATATCAGATTTTGTTTGTACATGTACTGCACTGATTTCCACTATCCTTCTCTACCAATAAACCATTTGTTTTCAAACGTTTGTTTTTCATCATTAAATTACTGTGAATTCATTAACATTCGTCGGATACCAATTTTCGTGGATTTCCTGGGTTCTGGGAACCCAAGAATTTAAATGTTCAACAAATAACAAATTTTCTTAAAGAATGTTTGCAGACTTGGCAAAAACAACGAAATTAAATATCCACGAAAATGAAACTTTTCCTCAATCCACGAAAATAAATGAACACACAGTACTTCAAAATATGTATCCTTTTGAGAATTGATTCAATGTTTGAGAAGATGAATGTACACCGTCCAAGATTAGGAGAAGGTTTGACCTCAGTAAACATGTTTAACTCTGTCCATTCTGTATGTGCCTGTCCCAAGTCTGTTATTCAGAGGTTGTCGTTTGTTGCTGCATATCATATTAGTTTTTCCTTATTGTTTTGTACAAAATAGTTTTAAATACGCTACCAGTGATATCAGATTAAACCATTCAGTTTGTAATACAGCAAGAATGTTTCTAGTTTTTTTACTATCAGATAATCTGTGGTCACTTAATATCGTGCCTTACTATATTTTCGTCTAAATTTGAACTACATTTATTTATTTATTTATTCATTTCTATTTTCAATGTATGAAACACAAGGTGTATCACATCATGACAGTGCATCATAAGCCTATTCGTTGTTTTTTCTTTCTTTTTTGCCATGGCATTTTTAGTTTGTTTTTTGACTCTTGAATCTGGATATCCCTTTGATATCGTATTTTTCTCTTTTGTCGTAGTTTATAACCAACATAAATAAACACATATAGACTTTTTCGAATCTTTTACAATTGAGTTCTGCATTGGGAACATGTTTCAACATAGTGACATAGACACGAGAAATGGAGACTACAAGGAAGAATTTCAGCCAATCAAAAGACGTGTTATATCCTAAATTAGATTATTATATATTACCAATGTCCCAATTCGTGTGCTGCAACTGATATGATAAGGAAGCTGAATCTATCTTCTACAATTGATTGACTAATGCTAGTACAAACTTGGCTTAAATATGCAAGTCCTGTAAAATAATAAATGTAAATGTTATTTTAGGTTCGTCTGATATAAGGGAGTTGAAACAGATATATCATGTTCAGTATATTATACCATTCTAGCGAAGTAAAATTGTGTGAGCCTCAACATTGCTCAAGTTGAAGAAAATTTCTTCTCAAGACATTATAATACGTAAACACCCCCTGGACATGTTGTTAGACGCGTTGAACAAAGACAGCAGCATTTAATATAGTGCATCGACGATCAAATGTATCCATGAAGTGTACTCAAAATTATATTAATTTTTAGAGATCTACCTGTGACGTCACTTTTGTGCGTTGATACAGTCATGTGACGGACATTTCGTGGTTTTGTTGTGCTGTTTTTGTGTGCTGTCCTATATCATTTTACGTGCTCGTTATTATACTGTGGCTAGCATGTCGAAATATACTATTGTATTATTTATTTGTTTATTTCTCTGTCCTGAATGTTTATGCATATATTTGTACTGTATTCCTGTCATGTAATATTGTCATTTTAGTGGTTTATTTAACATTGCCATAAAGGCGCGAGGTTTGGCTTGCCACAAAACCAGGTTCAACCCACCATTATTTCTTAAAATGTCCTGGACCAAGTCAGGAAAATGGCAGTTGTTATCTTATAGTTCGTTTCTGTGTGTGTTGCATTGTCGTTTGGTTTTTGTTGCACTTCAGTGTTTCTGTTGATTCGTTGTTTTCCTTTTATAGTTGATGTTTTTCTCTCGGTTTTAGTTTGTAACTCGGATTTGTTTTCTCTCAATCGATTTATGACTTTTGAACAGCGGTATACTACTGCTGCCTTTATATATTTCAACTAATCAAAATCTGGGATACTTAAGAAGATGAAATTAATACAAGACTGTAATCATAACACAACAACTGTATACCATGCATGATGTCAACGTATGAATACATGTAAGTACTGTACCATGTATAAAGATAAAACAAAATGTTGGATATAGGCCATTACTATGAAGATAGTACACATAAAATAAGGCAAGACTTGTCATACAAGGCGAGTTCAATCAAATATCACCTGTTAAGTATGACCAAATCTATTTGATACGAGCAATATATCAGGATTAATTTTGATCGAAGAATTTCATACAGGTTAAAATCCAACGTTTATATTTACCTTATACCACATGCCTTGATAGTGGTTTCCTGCTATTTATGAAGCTATTAAACCATAAGTTCCGAATGGAAAAGTTGAAATCATCCCTTCGTTAATTTTACCGATGCCATCACTAGTTGTGATAGTTATTGAATATCCGTTTTACGGATGATAGCGGATTTGTTTCCTATGTCGTAACTACAATCCCGTCCCCTTTTGACGAATGTGATCTACCAAATTATACTTGTTACTGGGAATGTAGTGACATAAGCAACACGACTGTTGCCACATTTGAAGAAGGATCTGCTTACCCTTCCGGTTCACATGAGATCAATTCCAGTGTTGGTAGGGTTCTTGTTGTTAAGTCTGTTTATCTTTTTTTCTTTTTTAGACGTGGCGTTGTATGCTTATTTCGATTTATGAGTTTGAATATCCCTATGGTATCTTTTCCCCTTTTTTAATATCTTATCTAAATACACTTCACTTATGAGGCCTTTTTTGTGATTGGTTGATATCCAGTCTATCTTTATTTTAAATTTGATGGAATATCGTTTTTTTCTTCGTTACTGCTGGATAATATAATTTATAATTTACGTATGCCTTTTTTATCATTCGCGTAGATGCTTTATCATGTATGCATTTTATCAAATATATGTACACTATGTTATTACTTTGCTTTTTTACTAACGTCTTGATACCAAAAAAAATAATATACTTATATCAAATGTTTTAACCTAACCATTCCTATTTGATGTTACTTGTGAAAAAAAATACATGGAAAATGGAACGGCTTTTAACCTATCAAAATTGGGGTTAATTAACAAGGTGAAATTAAATAAATAAATTATGTCTTCGTTTCGTTGGGTTTAACAATATTATCTAACACCAGAAACTTTTTATTTGTTCTTATATGAGTGTATGTAGTTATTTCAATTTCTTATTAATTATATTACGTTTACCTGCAATTCCTATTGATCCACTCAATCTCAAATCGTACCTATAAATTAGATAAAATAATAAATGATTTAACACATGGTGGCACTTCCGTTCAATATTCTTTAACATGTGTAACTTCCTATACAATTTTTATCTATTCTTTAACAGTTTTAACACTGATGAGACGACGGAGAACCACAGCCAGGAAGCACACCACAGTACTGAGGACCTCTTACCTAATGAAGCTACTCAGATCAACATTGAGGAGGAGCAATGGAATCAAAACCAGCAGAAAACATCAACAGTACCTTCAACAGACAGCAGGAAAGAAAAGATACAATGGCCACCAACAGATGATGGGAGATGGGAGATCTTTGATGAAGACCTAGACAAGATCTTAGATAACACACTAACTGGAGATGTACGGAGAAAGATATCATCATTGTCAACATTTATATATGCAGTAGGACAAGAACGATTTGGAGTTAGTAACACCAAAACCAGAGAAGGCACTCAGGGAAACACTAAACATAACAGACGTCAACAAGAAATACAAACACTCAGAACCGAAATAAATGATGTCACAAAGCAGTATAGAAGAGCAAACGAGGAGGAAAAAGAAGGGCTGAATGAGCTAAGATCAATACTGAGGGAGAGAAAAAACAATCTACAAAGAGCAGAAAGGATCAGGAAATCAAGGAGAGAAAGAGGGAAGAAGAGAGCAATGTTTGTTGCCAATCCCTACAAGTTCACCAAAGCAACACTGGATGGAACAAAGGCGGGATCAGTAAAAAGCACAAAAGAGGAAGTAGAAAAACATCTATCAGAGACACACAGTGACGAAAGGCAGTGGGAACATCTAGAAAACTGCGAAAGGATAGAAAATGTACCAGAACCTGAATACCAATGAACATTAAGGAACCATCATGGAAAGAAGTGTCTGATGTAGTGAAGAAAGCTAGGTCTGCATCATCACCAGGACCAAATTGCATCCCGTACAAGGTATATAAGAAGTGTCCAAAGATTTGGAAACACCTGTGGAGGCTACTGAAAGTGGTGTGGAGGAAAGGGAAGATACCATCATGTTGGCAGAAAGCAGAGGGGTGTTTTATTCCAAAAGAAGAAAAATCAGAAGACATCACACAATTCCGGACAATTTCCCTCCTAAATGTAGAAGGAAAGATCTTTTTCTCTATCATGGCTAGAAGGATGGCATCATATATGACAGATAACAACTATGTAGACACTTCAGTACAGAAGGGCGGAGTACCAGGATTCCTAGGATGCATTGAACATACAAGCATCATTTCACAACTAATTCAAGAGGCCAAAGTAAACAAGAAAGATCTTACAGTAGTATGGTTAGATTTGGCCAATGCATATGGTACTGTTATATGCTGATACAGCAGTCACTAGATCATTACCATATTCCCGACCACTTTAAGAGTGTAATAAGAAGTTATCTCAGTGGGATTGAGCTGCGGTTTACAACAAGCACATTTACAACAACATGGCAGAAACTACAAAAAGGAATAGTTACTGGATGTACCATCTCAGTTATCTTGTTTGTCATGGGAATGAATATGATTATTAAATCTGGAGAGAGAGAAACTAGAGGCCCAAAAACATCAACTGATATTAGGCAACCACCAAATAGAGGGTTCATGGACGATTTAACCATCACTACAGATACCCATGTCCAGGCTAGATGGGTGTTAAAGGCCTTGGAAGAGACAGTAACATGGGCAAGGATGGCTTTCAAGCCAAAGAAGTCTAGAGCTCTAATCATAAGAAAAGGGAAGAGCACACACCAAGTTGAACTGAAGGTGCAAGAAGAAGTCATTCCATCAATAATTGACAATCCCATCAAGTGCTTAGGCAAGTGGTATGATGACTCTTTAAGTGACAAAAACAATATCAGGAGAATCGAACAACAGGTTTCAGAGGGAATGAGGAACATTGACAAGACAGGTCTACCAGGGAAATTAAAGGCATGAATATACCAACATGGACTCCTGCCAAGGATATCATGGCCACTTATGTTGTACGAAATTACATTGACAACAGTTGAGAAGCTTGAAAGAACCATCAACAGACACCTTAGGAAGTGGTTAGGTGTCCCTCCAAGTTTTACAACTGTAGGACTGTACAGCAGGACCGCTAAGTTGCAGCTACCATTAACATCTATAGTGGAAGAATTCAAAGTTAGCAAAACTCGCCTTGTGATGACACTGAAAGAATCTAGAGATGACAAAGTAAGAACAGCAGGTGTCCAAGTAAGAACAGAACGAAAGTGGTCAGCCTCCAAAGCAGTTTCAGAGGCAGAGAGTAGATTGAGGCATAAAGATATCGTAGGAACAGTGGCAGTAGGACGACAGGGCCTTGGTACATCAAAAGCTTGCTACTGGAAGAACGCTAACACCCAAGAAAGACGAAGTGTAGTCCAAAGAGAGATAAAATCTAGAGAAGAAGAAAACAGACAAGCAAAGACAGTAGAATTAGGGAGCCAAGGCGCTTGGTCGAGATGGGAATTAGAACAACGATCCCTTACATGGTCAGAAATATGGCGATATCCTCAATACCATGGCGATATCCTCAATACCAACTACAGTTCCTTCTAAGATCAGTGTATGATGTGTTACCAACACCTACAAATCTGCACAGGTGGAAACTTTCAGAAACACCAGATTGTCCCTTGTGCGGAAACAGAGGAACTTTACAACATGTACTTTCAGGGTGCAATATCGCTCTTACACAGGGGAGATATACATGGCGACACAACCAAGTACTCCGGGAACTTGCTGAAGTTATAGAGAAACAGAGGAAAGATGCAGAACATATTAGAAACAAACCTATCAAGATCCAGTTTGTGAAGGAGGGAGAAGTAGGCCAGAAAAGTAAAAAGAATATATCAGGAATGCTAAATCAGGCGAGAGATTGGCAGTTAGAAGTAGATCTAGGAAAGAAGATGCAATTTCCTGATATTGTACCTACTAACCTGAGACCAGACATGGTTCTCTGGTCCACCAGCAGTACAAAAGTGGTAATTATAGAGTTGACGGTTCCCTGGGAGGAGAGATGTGGCGAAGCCAATGAAAGAAAGAGGGCAAAATATGATGGACTATTGGCAGAGTGCAGATATAGAGGATGGCAGACATGGAACTTTCCTGTTGAGGTTGGCTGCAGAGGCTTCCCTGCACAGTCAGTGTGGAGGATGTTTTCTGCAGTTGGAGTGACTGGCCAGAATAGAAGAGCATCAATTCAGAAACTGGACCAAGCAGCAGAGAAAGCGTCTTGCTGGATATGGATGAAGAGAGACAGTAGTAGCTGGAAACCCACCACCAATGCGCAGTGATTGATCACCACTGTGGACCCCCATCCTGAGAGTGTACCGAGCTAGGGGTCGAAACACATGATGACGGATGGCCTCGGCTGAGGACATTGATGGTGTTTGCAGTAATTCCACCAGTACTGTATGTAAGTAAATATTTATTTTTAAGTTTGTTCTCTCTCCTTTATATTTTATCACCCTTTTATCATCTATTCTTTACATTTTTGCCTTTATTCAGCACTTTTTTACTAATATTCTCTATTCTATTTACCCCATCAAGACCTTCATATATTTTGACCACGTGATTCTTGGTTAGTACTAATCAAGAAAATATTGGTGCAACAGACACACATATCTGTAATCAAACATAAAACAGTCAAGAGGGTCTTGATATGATCCTTTATTTTCTTTATTGTCTAATCTATTATACATTTGATTTTGTGTTTTTGACTTACTTTACCCGCCCTTTTGTTCTCTATTCTTTACATTTTTTGGCCTTTATTCTGCACTTCTTGCTCATTATTCTTTATTATATTTAACCTCATCAAGACTTTCATATGATTTGACCAAACGATTCTTGGTCATTACTGATAATCTTCCTTCAACAGACACATCATCATTTAATTTTACATGAAACGGCCAAAAGGGTCTGGATGGGGGTCTTTCTATTCTTATCCTCAAATTTTTAGACCATTTTTCTCAATTTTTTTTTTATCATTTGGTTCATTATTCTCAAACTTTCATATTCTAGTTCCTCATTATTCTCTTTTCATTATTTTTCTCTACGGTTTTGGGCACCTTATACAGCTCTTTATGTCCATTATCTTCTATTCTGTAAACCTTATCAAGATCCTAACAAAACAGCCAAGAGAACAGAAATAATAAATCTTTTATACAAATGAAACAGAAAATGTCTGATGTTGTTTCAGGGTTTCGTTTGTAAATGTTTCAAATGGTAAGTGAAACAATAAACAATGTTAGACAAAAAGTTGCAGACTATTCTAAATTTTCAAAGATAAATGTCAAATTACCATGTTAAAATGTTGAAAAAGCCAAAAATGAAACTTCATATTATATATATGGCGGGCAGTGTTTGTCAAACAACTTAATATAATAACATATCATTCAGAGGCGGATTTAGGCGGCCCTTATAGGACTACATATATGGTTAATGCATAGACGTTTCACAAGTCTTACTCCAAACACTGACTAGTTTGACCCACATCCCCGTTTTTCAAAAGCCTAGATCAGAATATGTTACTAACCTCGTAAACAACATTGCGTGATCATGGCCTGGTAGACTAAATGGCGGGTTATTATTCCATGTCTGAAAGTTATGAAGAGCAGTTGATGCATCTACTCGGTTCGGTGTAAATGATGTGACTTTTATTGTTTCTGTCCATGCAGCATCTGATGGAGTCTGAAAATAAGTGTATAAATAGAAAATAGTACATGGCAAAATCCGTATCACATGCCGTATCATTCCGAGATACCAATATCAGCCCGAGGGCCTTTAGTAATGTTGAACTATATAAAACACCTTCTGATTAAAACCTTTTAATAAAAAAAATACTTCGGATTCACTTATTTTCGTTGGTACCAATTTTCGTGGATTGAGGAAAAATTACATGTTCGTGGATATTTAATTTCGTGGTTTTGCTGAAGTTTGCATACAATCCTATAGGAAATTTGTCATTCGTTGAACATTTAATTTCGTTGTTCATCTTTACCCACGAAATCCACGAAAATTGGTATCCAACGAATAATACTGAATCGACAGTAGTAACAATAAACCAACAATTTATTAAAAAGTATACTGAAATAAACAAGGAACTTCTTTTAGACTGGTGAGTAAAATGTGCACTAAATATAAAAATTTAACAAACATCGGACTTCATGTTAATTTAGTCGGAATCACTACTGTCATAAATGACCCATTTTCGTTTTTTCTGAGTTTGTCGCTTCCAATTCTCTTTTTTTCCTCAACCGAATTTCCATAATTAATTTTGACATTCCCGTTCACAGTAGCACAATTCAGTATTGAAGGCACTGAATAATTCTTAAGCGTAATGCGACTCGTCTGCTGATCCGCAACTGTCTGAGAGACTCCATATAAAATACGAACGATAAATCGGAGTAGGATTGACATAGAGATCTGTGATAAAGGATAGACATGCGATTAAAAAGTAAAATCACAAAAATACTGAACTCCGAGGAAAATTCAAAACGGAAAGTCCCTAATCAAATGGCAAAATCAAAAGATAAAACACATCAAACGAATGGACAATAACTGTTGTAGAGATGTGTGATATCAGTCACGGTTGCAAAGGCGTTATTACACCTTTAATCTTTATGACGTTACGTCATCGACGTCATTCACTGTTGCAAAGGCTTTTGTTGCACTTTAGTGTTTATGTTGTTCCGTTGTTTCCTCTTATAGGTTGCACTTTGTAAATACAGCTGTTTCTCAAACCACGCCTCTTTTGGGGAGATATATAATATTCATAGATAATTAATTATCTTTACGTACTGGTTCCCAGACATGATCTCTATGTTTCATATCGTAGAGACATACATTAGGAATGTTACCAGTAAATAAGCATATGCATTTTAGTCTTATTGAAATCTATGGGAACCCTGAAGTCAAGATTTGGATAGTAAAGAATGTTAGTGTAAGTTCAAACTCTTAGAAATTCGGGGCATATAAATGTTGAAATTATGCCGCACAGCCCAATATTTTGACCTTTGACAAAATAGTAGTGCATATTCTAGGATACAATTTTTCTCAAAACTTCATAGTAAAAGTGGTACAGTTCTAGCCGCAAAAGGAGTTTCTATGGGAAATTGCATTGTAGATATTTACAGAAATACAACCTATAGTTTATGTGTTTCCCTCGGTTGTAGTTTGTAACCCGGATATGTTTTTTTCTCAATCGATTTATGACTTTTGAACAGCGGTATACTATTGCTGCCTTTATTTCGCATACCCCTATTCTGTATAATGTAATGTAACATACACATCTACGTGAGGTATATAATAAAGTGTATATGATATGGCTTTTTCAAATCACACATCGTATCAACCCTCTACCAATATAATTCATAGAGTAGAGCTCTTGGGATAATATGGATGTCTCAGCTGATACGGATGTACCTTGCAGTTCAGTATTTACTGCTTACCGTTCCAGAGCACCTGAGATCACCCCAAGTTTTTGGTGGGATTCGTGTTGCTTAGCTTTTTTTTCTATGTTGTGTTTTGTGTACTATTGTTTGTCTTTCTCTTTTTTAGCCATGACGTTGTCACTTTCTTATTCAATTAATTATTAGTTTAAATGTCCCTCTTGTATCTTTCGCCCATTCATTTATTCTTTCCATTGCGGCGAATCCCTACTCTTAAATAAATGAAACATACCTGTGCAATAACTATACCAGCATACACAATACCAATGGTGTATGATGATGTTTGTATATTTTTGAACATTCCATCCATCTGTAACAAATAAAGGCAATAGTAGTTTGAGAGCAAACAAATCCAGGTTAATAATAAATACACAATATACGTACATTACCAGAAAATATACAATTCAATGGTAAGATGTCTAAAATTTAAGTCGTGCTAAAGTTTCCTGTTTTATATTTATTCTCTGCATTTTCCAAAAAATAAAACTCACTGTTGAAAACATTTCTTGTCCGCATTCAGTAGGGCAAAATATTCTTTTCCTTCCTGTTTAGGATGTTTAGGACAAGATTTTATTTTCAGCTATAAACAAGCAAGATTAATACTGAATCTGCACCTGCAAATCATATTTTCTACTGAACCAGAGCCGTAAACGAATACTTTCTACTAAACCAGAGCCGGATATTGAACGCATACATAGCAAGATTTTGCTCGCAATGTAAGAATTTAGTAAATCATAGGAAGACGTTTCACGATTAATATCACTATAAATATTTGATCTTACTTTGACCTATTGGATGTCAAGTTCATTGGCATCAAGCTCATGACTATTCATAAGAAGCACGCTCCCTAGTGAAAAAGTAAAATCTTAAAAATACTGAACTCTGAGGAAAATTCAAAACAGAAAGTTCATAATCAAATGGTAAAATCAAAAGCTCAAACACATCAAACGAATGGATAACAACTATAACATTCCTGACTTGGTACAGGCATTTTGTTATGTAGAAAATGATGGATTAAACCTGGTTTTACAATGTTTTATAACTAACAAACATATCACTTGTATGACAGTTGCATCAAATTCCTTTATATTGACAACGATGCGTGAACAAAACAAACAGACATAATAGGTAAAAATGTTAAAAAAGGGGGTACAGCAGTCAACATTGTGTTATAATCTTAATCACTATAAAAACAAACAAATATTTAACAAAGAAGCACAAAAGGGCATATATCAAATTTAACAACCTCATTCATTGCTTACTTATTTTTGTATTTTATTTGATCTATTTAGCTAACTTAACCTTCCACTTGTATGACAGTTGCATCAAAATTCCATTATATTGACAACGATGTTGGGAACAAAACAAACAGACATAATAGGTAAAAATGTCAAAAGTAGGGATACAGCAGTCAACGTTGTGTTATTATCTTAATTACTATAAAACAAACAAATATGTAACAAAGAAGCCCAAAAAGGTATATAGACAAAACACATTAGCAAAAATGTCCGACAAGAATACAAAAGTCTACAATAGCACAATAACATAATGACGGGATGTAAAAGTACACAGAGCCATGCCATATGTATCAAAGAAACACAAAATGGCATATAGACAAAGCACATTAGCAAAAATGAAAGACAAGAACACAAAATTATCATAGAACAATAACAAAATGACTCTTTCAGAAATGAAATAACCAAAAAGCAATAGAATGTTAATATCACTTTTTATAAATTCTATTAATCCGAACAGGTGCCTTATCTCTTTTTTACTCCAACAAACAAGATTACTTCAGAGATACTTAGTCAGCTTTTACGTGTTTGATTCTTTTTTTTTCCTTACAAAATTCATATGAGCAAATCTCTTTTTCTCCTATAGTTTCACCTTTGTCCAGTAAAATTTACGTTCAACATGGGACAATTTATACGCTACATTTCTATTAGTATGAACATACTATAGTATATGCATGTATGTAATACTCACAATAGTAATGACAAAGGCATAGAACTGCCGTACTGATGTCAGAGCTTTTACAATGTATATCTATATGATACTTACACCAGTAATGACAAAGGCATAATACTGTCTAACTGATGTCAGAGCTTTTACAATGTATATCTATATGATACTTACACCAGTAATGACAAAGGCATAGTACAATATATATCTATAAAATACTTACACCAGTAATGACAAAGGCATAGTACAATGTGTATCTATATAATACTTACACCAGTAATGGCAAAGGCATAGTACTGCCTTACTGATGTCAGAGCTTTTACAATGTATATCTATATAATACTTACACCAGTAATGACAAATGCATAGTACTGTCTAACTGATGTCAGAGCTTTTACAATATATATCTATATAATACTTACACCAGTAATGACAAAGGCATAGTACTGTCTAACTGATATCAGAGCTTTTACAATGTATATCTATATAATACTTACACCAGTAATGACAAAGGCATAGTACAATATATATCTATAAAATACTTACACCAGTAATGACAAAGGCACAGTACAATGTGTATCTATATAATACTTACACCAGTAATGACAAAGACGTAGTACTGCCTTACTGATGTCAGAGCTTTTACAATGTATATCTATATAATACTTACACCAGTAATGACATAGGCATAGTACTGCCGTACTGATGTCAGAGCTTTTACAATGTATATGTATATAGTACTCACACCAGTAATGACAAAGGCATAGTACTGCCGTGCTGATGTCAGAGCTTTTACAATGAATATATATATAATACTCACACCAGTAATGACAAAGGCATAATACTGTCTCACTGATGTCAGAGCTTCTGTTTCTTTTTGTGATGTAGATGTCTGTGTACTTTGGTCATACCAACTGTAATAAAAATATACTTGTTTTTGTGTGATTGTATTTGAATTATCTCCCCTTGACTAAGGTTGTCATTTGCTGTTGTTATTTATTTTGTGATTCTCTACCAAAATGTCATGTCTGACCCATCTGTTAATGATCTCTGGTGGCCTCTCCTGGTACTTTTCATTTTCAACATCATAGTATGAACAGTGATGCATATGGCTAGAGGAGAAGGCTGATGCCATCATTAACCTTATCAACATATTCAGGTTTTCTAATCCAGAGTGATAAATGATGAGTATGATCCAGTAGATAATTATCATATATATAATGTAAAATTAGCATATCTAACTTTTTAACTTTAGACTGTTATTGAAAAAATCAATATTAATACATGAATCATAAATTATCTATGTTTTTATGTATCATAATGCTTGGTGTTTTTTCAGATTAAATAAAAATCAATTACAAAAAAAACTGTAATAAAAAGATATAGATGTGGTGGTCAGGCGCCGATCTAGACAATTTGAAAAGGGGGTTTCGACCCCTTAAATAAAGGCAACAGTAGTATACCGCTGTTCGAAATTCATAAATCGATTGAGAAAAACACAAATCCGGGTTACAAACTAAAACTGAGGGAAACACATCAAATATAAGAGGAGAACTACGACACAACAGAAATACAACACTAAAATGTAACACACACAGACACGAACTATAGTATAACAATGGCAATTTTCCTGACTTGGTACAGGACATTTTAAGAAAATAAATGGTGGGTTGAACCTGGTTGTGTGGCAAGCCAAACCTCCCGCTTTTATGGCAATGTTAAATATAACATTAATATGACAACATTACATGACAGGACTACAATACAAATAAATGGGAGAACATATAGCATGTATAGGACAGAGAAACACACAAATAATAGCTATTAAAAGGTACCAGGTTTATAATTTAATACGCCAGACGCGCGTTTAGTCCACACAAGACTTATCAGTGACGCTCAGATCAAAAAAGTTCGAAAGCCAAAACAAGTACAAAGTTGAAGAGCATTGAGGACCAAAAGTTCCAAAAAGTTGTGCATAATACGGCTAAGGTTTTCTGCCTGGGATAAGAACATCCTTAGTATTTAGAATAATTTATACCGAAGTGGTGACTAACTACAGAATAAAAAAGAATACATAAAAACAACCTAAACCAGCACATAAAACATTCACATAATTAAAAAAATAATAAACGAAAAAAGGATAGGGTTCATAACCCCTGGTGATCAGTCCAATGATATCATTTCCATTATCACAACTAACCAATCAAAAGCACATACAATAATTTGACGAAAATATTTTCAAAAAGACACAAAAAAAAATACAGGGTTTGACGAAATTTTTTCTTATACAGTTTCTTAATCTTATAGTTAATGTCAAAGTGTCTCTTGTTTGAAGAATACACATCTTATTTTTATGCATCCCTTATAAATCTGATTAAGAAGATTTGGTATGAGTGCCAATGAGACAACTCTCCATCAAAGTCAACAAGTTAACATTTTATAGGTTAAAGTACACTATATAGATATTCATCATTTCCATTGTCCATTTAATAACAAACCAACTTACTACTTATATACAGCATAATCTACAACTATCAGTAACTCTAACTGGTGTAATCCAGTAGCCCTTTTGTGTCTGTGGTTTCTCTTTATAAATGTGTGATTACTCTTAGTAGCTTGTTTTGTCGTATCTGCTACAAATAAAAACATGAATTTTTTTTTTTTAAAGGACCAGCTGTTCATTGAGGTAAACATTATATAAAATGGATGGTGTGGTTAATAAATGTTTCTCGATTCCCGTTTTTTATATAGATTTCAACCGTTTGTTTTCCTGTCTGAATTGATTTACACAAGTAATTGTTGTGCCTTTTATAGCTTTCTGTTCGTTGTGATCACAGGATCCATATGAAATACAGAACTTTGACCTATAATTGTTTACTTTTTATGCATTGTGACTTAGATGAAGATTTGTCTCCTTGCCACTCATATCTTCTTATCAAAACATGATAGATACTTAAGTTTTTGTCAATATAGTGTCTAGATTAAGTATGTTTACATTGTTATTTTATGTGCTTGTCTCAGTAAATTTGAAACGTCTTGTTTCAGGAAATCTGATGTTTCTTTTCTTTGCATCTTTTATGATTTGGTTCGGAATAAACGCCTTAAAAAGAATATATCTCACCTTTTCCTAGAAAGTCGTTGAAATTAATTTCAGGGAATTTTTCCTTCCTAATTTCGAACTGATTAAACCCAGACTTAAGCGTGGTGTATGTTTTATTTTTGGTAGTTTGGACGATATATTCCTCGCTACCCATATTAAATGTTCCAAACTGTACAAATAGAAAAATAAACTTGTTGAAAACATTTCAACACTAAATAATACCATATTTTTTCTTTGCAATTAAGAGTCGAAGTATCTGAATATTACCATTATTAAATTTTGGATACAGGATTATAATTGAATTGAAAGAAAATAAAGTATGAGATATTGCACATTCTGCTGCTTTTAAATATGATACGAATTCCATTTTTGCCAAACTTATTAACATACAGATTCTGTGTCCACGCTTTGCTATATTTAGTCTATTTCTAGTTCAATGCAAATAGATTTGTTAAATGAGTTTTCAATATGATACAAAATTATTTATTTGCAAAAGAACAAGTACTCACATATAGGTATACAAAAGAGCATGTACTAAGATATAGGTGAACAAAAAGAGCAAGTACTAACATATAGGTATACAAAAGACCATGTACTAAGATATAGGTGAACAAAAAGAGCAAGTACTAACATATAGGTAAACAAAAGGAGGAAGTACTAACTGTAGGTAAACAAAAAGAGCCAGAACTAACATAAAGGTATACAAAAGAGCAAGTACTAACATATAGGTCTACAAAAAGAGCAAGTTCTAGCATTTATGTATATAAAAAAGAGCAAATAATACAATTGCTTGTGCAAATAAGTGCACCAGATGCATAATGGGTGCACGCGTTACTTTGAAGAAATGATAAACAACGGAAATATTATTTAAGTACATGTCATCCTATTATATGTTTAATGGTTGGACAGCTTAAACATGCGTTTAGATAGTTGGTTTCTGCATGCTTTATAAGGATATAATGTTTTCCAAATTGGATGGCAACAATACATTGTCCTTACCATATGCGTCTCTTTGAATTTATCATATTGGTAAACAAACACTGCACCATGCACTACGTCTTGGTAGAAAATGGATTCCTGCAATTAGTTTAAAAATAAAAATGAAACATATTGACGAATTTCAAATTAAAGAAAAAGATTTTACTGATTGCTAACCTTAGCACCATATACCATTTGATGGTTTCGAAGTGAACTTAAAAACAGTTTCATACATTACAAACAAAGAGAGCTTCATAAATAATTGCTTACCAGGACTATTTACACAATTTCTTGTATTGAGTCAACCACATTAATGACGACCATTTGGGGTTTTCCTTTTTCCGATAATTTCCTAACATAGATACAGGCATATGCAAAAGGAAATATGTAGCATCTTAATTCATGTCTTAGTTACTCGTGATTCTGATCTCTCTTAATAAATTTTCTTACTTTCCAACATAGCCTAATACGGTAGTAATCAACATTGAATTTATTGACCGAATCCAAGTGGAAAAAGTCAATATTGCACACTTAAACTTGATGAATTTCGTAAATTTACAAGTGTTTGTGATTTTTCACGTCCCTCTTTTTAGCTCACCTGGCCTGAGATAACTAGAGAACTACTGAAAGATGAAATCAACCAATGCAAGAAGTGTGGTCCAAGTGTTGTTACTTTGTAGCAGATCCATCATCCAAGCACGCTGCCATAGAAGGACTTAGTGTAACATATGACTCTATGGAAAAGACATTCAAATCTCTTCTTTGTAGTAACCACTACATGGAAACGATTGTTGTAAATTTGTAACCAAGATGGCAGCCAGCGGGGAAATTAGTTTAACAAAGGACATTATGTGAAATACATACAAAAGTCTTCTTTGAAAAAACACCGAATAGAATGAAACCAAACATGGCATTGATGTTCATTAAAACCTCATAATGAAAGCAAATCCACCAATCAAGATGACCGCCAACAGGGGACTAAGTTAAACAAAGGACCCCATTGGAAATATATACAAATGTCTTCGTCTAGAAAACCGCTTGATGGATTGACACCAAACATGGTATGAATGTTTTAGTGAGGTGGTGACCAAGTGTTGTACTTTATAACTGATTTGTCATCCAAGATGGCTGCAAGCAGGGGAGTAAGTTTAAAAAGAACATTATGGGAAGTATATACAAACGGTTTCTTCTAGAGAACAACTGAATAGAAAAAGACTAAACATGGCACGAATGACAACAATTTCAATGAATTGATTGATAATTTCTGGAAACTTCACAAAAGTCATATGTTTTTGGTTAGATAACGGGGCCAATATTAAACCAAATTTGGTCTCAATCATTATAAGGGTATCTTTTTTATTTTATTCTATTTTTACATGATTTCCAAATTTAAAGTCGAATCAGGTGAGCGACACAGGCTCTTGAGAGCCTCTAGTTTATTAATTCCATCATTGCATTTTACTGTTTATGTTGCGCTTCGCTTTTGTATGGCTGTCTTTAAATCCCATGAAATTATTTTCAAATTATCAAAGCTGTAGCTTTGATCAAGGAATAATATTACAGTTAAGTATACATATATGTACATAGAAATGTTTATAAGTCTCGTATATTTACAGCTATCCAGCTATATCATACTCGGGTTATGTCTAGACCCCCCCCCCCTTTTTTTTTGACATGCTATTTTGTTTACAAACATTTGTTTCTATTAATATAATGTAAGAAAAATACACGGGTACCACAAAACAACAAAGTTAGTTTGGTTTATTTAAGGTAGATTCATGGTATACCGCCATCTTGGATTGTACAATCCCAGTACAAAATCGGTCTAGTTATTTGCCCAAATCTGCAAATTTGGAGACAGATTTGCAATTTATTGGTTAGACTGTTTATTTATATAAGAAAAATTAATTGTATAACCCAAAATATTAAAACAAATATCAAATTTTGTGTTTTAAAATCACTTTTTTCAAATAAGACATTTAAGTGGAGATAACTCTTTAAGTTAAAAATATATACTGGACTGATAGGGAAATTTTTTATTTGTACTTGTAGCAAGAAAACAAGTTCAGTGACACCATTTTTCCTTTTTATTTTCTTAAAACATATTACAAAACCTATCTTCTCACAATTTATTTCAAAATTCTATCTCATAGATTTTTTTTTATGCACACAAATGTGTTTTTTCATGAACAATCTAACCACATTTAGGCAATTTTCAACGACTCATAGCTTGGAAAATAGCACGGTGACCGATACTTTTTAATATATTTTAAAAAAAAGCATAGTAAAATCTTCATTTTGGCAAAGTATAAGAAAATTCTATCTCAAGAAATATATACCTATGATCTACGTTAAGGATTATTCGATAAAGTCTTATCTTAAGGCTAGAACAAATCTTTAGAAAACTTTAAATATCTATTATCAAATTTATCATTAAATATCTATTATCAAATTCATCATTAAATATCTATTATCAAATTTATCATTAAATATCTATTATCAAATTTATCATTTAAGAAATAGTTCTTTCATGCCATGCTCTATGCTCATTTTAACATGGGTAGGCATTATATTTGTCAATATCTTAATACCGAGCGTTAGCAAGTTGTTAAATGTTGGGAAATATAATGCCTACCCATGTTAAAATGAGCATAGAGCATGGCAGGATAGAATTATATCGATTCTAATAGGAAAATTTTGAACGTTTGTACTTCGAAGCGGATCTATAATACACGCTCAAAAGGCAGTCATTTTGATTTGAAGAACCAAAAACGTTATAGAACATCATCAGTTCAACGATAAAAAATGAACAGATACATGTAAACTTATTTTAAGATTGATTTTATTTAATTTCATAGCGAGCAACACCAACACAAATGTCCATTTTGATCTCCGGCGTTTTTCAAAATTCAACTGACGTTGCACTTTCAGTTGTGACGTCAATCACGTGAAGCCCATATTTTATTGAAATTAGAACATGTCTATGTATTCAAAGCCAAAGAAGAACGTCATATTAGAATAAATATCTATTATGAAATTTATCATTAAATATCTATTATCAAATTTATCATTAAATATCTATTATCAAATTTATCATTAAATATCTATAATCAAATTTATCATTAAATATCTATTATCAAATTTATCTAAACGTAAATACTATAATAATACCTGTTAAAATGAAAAACTTGTTCTTCAAAATTGTTAATCAAGTAGGTGAAAAAGGGACAGAAACGGTTTTAAAAAAAGACCAAGACTTTACGTACAATTTTGTCTTCTAAGTACACATATGTCCTCGAGTTGCCTTTGAGGCTAAGTGTTGGTACTGAAGTTCTAATGTTGTCATTCCGAGTCAAATGTAAGTTAAGATGCGACTTTGACAATGTCACATCAAGGTCGTATGTTTCTGGATGGAATGTGTCGTCTGTAGATCGTTTAGTTCTTCCTCCTTCTGTTATGTGTATGTTTATATATTCTACAAAGAAGAATTTAGCAATTATATACATTGATTAAGTGACTGGTTGGTATTTAACTCCACTGTCAGTACTGTTGGCTATTTCATGGTGGCTAGTAATTATTGTTGGATGAAGCCAGAGTACATTGGGAGAACCACTAATCTTCGTTAGGAAAACAATCGAAGCAAATTAAGATAGGAGTCAAATGCACCTGACTCTTGCAATACTCAAATCCAAAACCCCAGTTTTGACATGAGGATACTCGTTCACCGAAAAAAAATAAAACAATAATCCTTTTTTTCAGATAGAAAGTCTAACAACGGTATACGCCTAATAGTAACAATAAAAAGAAAAAAAATGAAATACAGGTGAGAAATTTAGAAAAAAGTACATTAACTAAGAATGAGTTGTTTTCTTCGATCGTTAACACAATGTTCACTGATTAAAGCAATCCCCAAGATGAAACGATATTTAATGCTTGTATTTCCTATCATGATTTTCTTAATATATGTTTACTGCTCACAAGTAAGCTATTACACTAAGAGTACCAAGTGGTGAAGTTGATCCCTTCGTTAATTTTTCAAATGCCATCAAGAGTTGGATGACCGTTATTGATGTTTGTTTCACAGATTACGACGTTTATGTTCCAACTGATGTAACTAAATCCCATCCTTATTTGCCATTTATACGACCTACCAAAACAGACTTATCTCTGGGTTTGTACTAAACGAACAATGTAACAGGCCAGGATCTGTTTGCTCTTCCGGAGCACCTGAGATCTCAGTTATTTAACTTACAGAATCATCAAATTGTTAATGATTATGTCATGATTATATAAATTAATTGGGAATTAAACACTTGCTATATGTTGATATAAACAGTTTATTTTATAAATTTAATTACATCTACTTTTCCTCGGTCAGTCCGTCTCATGAAATACCGTATCATTTTTCTCGGAGAACTTCAAATCAGATCTGCCTTACATTTGATAGCGTTTTCACATTCATCGCTTCCAGCTTCTGGATTATCGAATACTTGAATATTCTAACACATCACAAATATTTATTGGTTTTAATATTAATTTTGTAATCAGTAAATTAAAATTAATCTAATATTATTGTTACATGTATATACCTATGCATATCCATGGCTCAACAATCTGTCGATATATGCAACTTGGCATTGCACAATGTCATGTTTTTATTACTTTTATTGCGTCTTGACACTTCATCCATTAAATGTTTGATCTGTACTGATTGATAATGTAGTGTCTTCGATGCATGATTTGTTTTACTAGTTTTTATTGGCCTTGAATTAGCTGTCGGTTACTGCGAGTGCCCTAAGAACTGTACTTAGTGTATATTTGTTGTTCCGATTCACAAGTACCCGTCCGTGTCCACTTGTCAATTATTTGTAATATGTATGTTTATTTGTATCAATCTGATGAGTTAAGCCTTTTCTAACTGTCATTTATAATTTGTTCTAATGTTGTACTGTTGCATCACTGTTCTAAGTTAAGGGAGGGTTGGGCGCCTTCGAACTAGTTTAACCCTATCACATTCTGTATGTGCCTGTCCCAAGTCAGTGGTTTTCTTTTTTTTTTTTTGCTGTGTTACATATGTGTTTTACGTTATTTTAAACATTAACTAGACAGTTAGTTTTCTCGTTATGATTGTTATACATTTGTAATTTCGGAGATGCACTGACTATGCGGTATGGGCTTTGCTCATTGTTGAAAACCGTACGGTGACTTATAGTAATTAATTGCTGTGTTACTCGTGTCTCATTAGCAATCATACCACACCTACGTTTTCGACGAATTTTCTTATGACCTATAAAAACAGAGCTTCATCAAATTTGATGGCAAGCTTTCGGTCAGCATACTATTACATATGCCACATTTTATCATTCATCTTTTCATTAACTTTCTTTTTGCTCGAACACTCAAAGCGTAGGTATCACCGAAGAGATAAAGCTCACAATTCAACTTGTTAAATATAAGGATTGAACTCGCTGGATATCTTGGTATTATCAGTGGGTCCTTTGCACCTTTTGTTTTTGCTTTCCAAAACTGTTCATCGACCTTTTAATTACTGTTACTCCATTTAAACCGTTTTGTAGAGGTAGGAATATCTGTTTTGTAATTTGGATTTTAACAACTAAAGTTTCAAGTTTCGGGTGTAAAATGCAGGATAAAAACGATAAAAACGATATTTGTTAATTGTCGGTAAGTGTAAAATGTATTTGTACTCGCTATGAAACAAGAGGAAAGCTATGGGAGCCTCGCTTTTCGTCTTGTTTCTACAGCTCATACTAAAAATTTTTATATTTCCCGACAATGTACATATTGTATATTTGTTTGACTGAAGTTTTATTAGGATTTTTCTGTAATAACCTTTTTTTTCAAGATCTTTGCGTCTCTACATTGCTGTCATATTAGGGTTAGGGGAAAATATATGTACATTTACACATTATGGAATTTGCATAATCTTGCGTAATCTTTTTAATTTACTGATTACTAATTTTCTGTAAAACCTATATTTAAACTAATAAAAAAATGACCAAAAGATAAATGCATAATCACAAGCCGTCCATTTTGCCACTAATGAAAGGGGCGTGAATAAATATGCAATTTGTAATTTATTTGTAAGAGGTGAAATTTAAATATTGTCTGTATACCCAATCACAAAATGTACTTGTAAGAATCCCCTATTAAAGAATATCTAGACGGTTTCCTCTTTAGTGTTACAATGTACATAAAGGTCTCTAATTTTATTGTGCAATAATATTTTTTTGATCGACCTCATTACACGTTGAACATCTGCTTTCTTCTACACTATGTTAATATCCTACCTGGCTAAATTATTTATGTTAATTGTTTATAAATCGAATTTGTAAGTCTATCAGATTCCTATGGTTTATTTACTACAGGTGTTTGGAAATACCTTTAAATAACCTTATATCAGTTTGTATTTTTAAGTTTCTAAATTTCTTTTCTAATATTTTTTTAAATCAACCTCATTAAATGTGAAAGTATCCTACCTGGCTCATATCTTATTTCTTTATGTATTGTGTTTTTTAACTAATAGCTCTTCTCATCGAATGATTTATACTAACCATTAGATTATGATGTTTAAGGATGTTCACTCCTCTTGTTTTTGAAATTTTGCCAGATATTCGGAATCTTCTGGTTTTATCCATGTAGTGGCATTAAAAACATTTCCCCGTAAACACCTAATTTTCTTTTCATAATTTTATGACATTAAGTTTAAAAAGTCATATTTGAAAATCCTTAAAAAATCCTTGTTATTTTTTCATATTTTTTTAAAGAAAAAGGGTACCAATGTTAAATGTACGAAAAGTCTAGAGAGAATTATTTCCCGCCAAATTTTCAATGGCTTATATCTTGAAAACAAGCACCAGGATCCTTAATTTTTTTCTGCTTTTTAATTTCTTTTTTATATACTATCAATTTGTAACAGCTTGTTATTTTGAAACAGAGTAGCAAACATCCTTGATTCACCATTTTCTACATAAGAACATGCCTAAACCAAGTCAGGAATATGACGTTTAATGTGCTTTTGAGTTACCATTTGATAGGAGACTTTCCGTTTTGTATTTTCCTCGGAGTTCAGTATTTTTGTGATTTTACTATTGATGTAATGGATCTTGACTGACAATGAATGATTGCTAAATAATAAAAAAAATATCTATAAATTAATTACCAGGTGAGGGATACCTTTGAATATCCGTATATCAATTCATATTTTACGGTTCAAAGTTACTTTTTTTAACATTTTAAATAAAGATTTATTGCTCTAAAGCTGTTAACAATGACCTTACTGCTACAGCTTTAACTGTAAGGTAACCTGCTATTGTTAATATCTATAAGAACAGGGTTTCATATATATCGGATTGTTTACCTTGTTTAAAGGTGAGAGCATGCCTTTTAATGGATATTTATTGTGGAATTGGCCGGTTTTACATCTTTATACTTGCATTTTAAACTTATTAGGTAAGTCGTTTATTTATTTGTATAGTAATATAGCTGTCTGCCTAAAAATTTCATAAAAATGTTTTGTTTTTTTTTTTGGATTTTATGTGTCATTTTAAGATAAATTTTGAAACTAAGGACTGTAGTTTAATCTTTGTCTAGATTGTATGATCTTACGTTTTCTTCATATTCAGGTTTAAAGAACACGAATACATAAGAAAATGTATTTCTTTTGTTTGATACATAGTACGATTTGTAGATTGCAAATCCTATAATTGTCAGAATTGTATTGAATCCGATATGCTCGCTATCTATAATTTTCTAGCCTTTTACTAAGTTAATTGTTTTATCAAAATTTATTTGAGATAAAATTTATAATTTCCAAAAACTCTTTTAGATATTAACATTGCTTTAAAAAACAAAAATGATACGTGTCTTTGAGTTGGCAAAGCTGACAATATGGGATAGATTCGATTTTCTATTTGTAGGGATTTTCTCTATTTGGTAAAATGCAACGTATCAATTTCAATCTAAACCTTTTAAGTTTGTTCAGTTTTAAATGTTGGTGTATAAATTTAAACATCTATTTGGAAAAATTTTAATTTATTTCTAGTTTTTTTTTCATCTATTTATGCCAATGTTTGGAGAAATCTTTTGTTGAACGAGGTTTTGATAAAATTGAGATTGGAAATGGGGAATATGTCAAAGAGACAACAACCCGACCAAAGAGCAGACAACAGCCGAAGGTCACCAATGGGTCTTCAACGTAGCGAGAAAATCCCGCACCCGGAGGTGGTCCTCAGCAGGCCCCTATATGATACATATGTGTTGTTGCATAAATTTTCAATTTCAATATTAATTTTGTTTATAATAATATGTTAAAATTTCTATTTGATTTGATGTATTAGTTCGTAGCTTAAACCTTTAGTCATGAAGTTGGTACTGCTTTTTTTACTATCGAAATTTCTGTTATCCAGTTTTTGATGTTTTTCAGTTTTTTAGATATTTTTTGTTGGCATTTTTTCCATTGTCGTCTATAATATCATTAAGATAAATGAAATCACTGTGTTTTCAATTATGTATAATAAGCGGCTAGTTTTGAAATTTGATAAATTTATTACCCCAGAAAACTTGCATTCTGATCTCGACAAAGTTTTTTTTTCAAATCTGTGTTTTTCGTTTCATGAACTGAAGTTCAACATTTATTATATCTAAGAAAAAATCTGGAATATCCTTAGTTATATCTAGTATATATTTTGCCTTAGTTAGTTAGTCATTATTCCTACTGACATTACGAACAGTAGAGTAGAACACGTGTATCCCTTCCAGATACCTCTAAGGGGGTCAAAAGGGGCAAATATCCACCCGTCATTACATGTAGAGCTATTCTTATTTGTATACAAGGTTCTTATCAAATTTTTTAAGGGTTTATGAAAACCAAAATTATGATACATAAAATTCCATTCTAATGTGTCGAAAGCTTTCGAAAAATCTATGAATGAAATAGCACCTTCTATATTAAACGTATCTGCGTAATCTATTACATCTTGTATTGTGGTAGATTAAAACCTACTAATCTGTTCTTTATGTATCCTTTTCCCTTTCCGTCACAAGATTACCCACTCTTGTTTTGATCTTATTTGTTTTCTTTATCTTTGTATTCATATTAGTTTCTAGCTCTTTTGCTAATGTGGATATTTTTTTTTTTATAAAATCATTTCCTCATTTTTTGAATTTGCATATACTATTTTTAGTTGTGATTCTAAATTATGTGTTACATTTTTTTTTATATTTTTTACTTAAATTTATTATACTATACTTAATACTATATTCCTTTATTTCTAATATGAACGAGTCCCACAGAAGTCTTTGATCAATTTTTTTTTCTATCTTATTATTATGTTTTTGTATTGTTTAACTTATATGACATTCATACTCTTGCTCGTCGAGAATGCCGTTATTAATTTTTCCAGTATCCCGGGCATCTAGTTTCAGTTGAGACACATTGCAATTGTATGGAAACTGCTTGGTGGTCAGTGCTTTTAATAAAAATGGGCCTAATATTACACGACAAAACGTGTAAAACGAAATCTTTTTTTTCAACTTGGAACACGTCATTCGACTAGACTGGGCTGGGTTTTTACGTCTCCATGTATATTTGATCTTATGGGGGTTTACGTATTTCCATATATTTATTAAGCCGTTTGATTTTATTAAATTAGTTAGGCTATTGACTGGTTTACTTACTTTTTTACGAAAATTTGAATGTTATATATCTACATCTTTAAAGTCTCCTTTTAAAAGTTTTGTACCTATTGCGTTTTTATTTTTAAAGTCATTTAATTTTTGTAACAGATATTTTGTTCAGATTCATTATTCAGGGCATATATGTTTATAAGAAAATAGATTATATTCTCAAATTCGATATTAATCATGATTATACGACCTTCTGAATCTTCATGCTCATCTATTAATCTGAAGTCTAGTTTTGTATTAATTAATGAAGCTACCCCTTTGCTTCAGGTTGGCCCATGTCTATAATAACAAGAATGGTCTGATTCAAATTTAGTTAGATCGTTTTCTAAATATGTATTGAAGTGAGTTTCTTGAATAAAAGATATTTTACATTTCTAATTTTTTATGCATTGGTAAATCTCGATCTTATTTGTTTATCTAGAAGTCCTTTAATGTGCAGGTTATTTTACATGCTTTAATTAAAAAATAAGTCTATTTTCATGTTACTTTTAATTAGTTAATGAATTTTATATTTGGGTGGCGTTTTAAAAGTACACTTTATTTCACCTAAATTTTATCGTCGTGTGTTAGCGTTGGATATACCTATGACAATGACTACTATATCAATTGTCTTTTGTGTAACTGAATTGCAATAATATTGTTATAGTCTGTTTCACAATTGAGTTTTGTCCACTATTGAGATGATATATTTTGAAACATATTAGATATACTTATACACAATTACTTCATACTTGAAATACAAATCGCACACCATAAACATAGAACTATTAACGAAAATACAAATTAACGCATCTTGTTGCTTTAAACAAACTGGAACAAATGTGTGGTTTTGACTGAGAAACAATAATATATTGTCTCTTACTTTCTCAGCTAGTAATGTGATTATATTTTCTTATATTTTAATCTCTGATGAAACGGAACTGTATGTTTCTGATATTATGTATTTTTTTTGAATTTTTAAATTGTTATTTGCTTTTTGCATAATATTTTGCGTTTCTCAATTACTTCCGATCATTGAAAGTAGGGACCAAGCTCTTTTAGAAATATGTGCAGAAATTGAAACATCATGCCGAAAAATTGTTTGCGCCTGTCCCAAGTCAGGAGCCTCTGGCCTTTGTTAGTCTTGTATGATCTTTATTTTTAGTTTCTTTTATATATTTTGGAGTTTAGTATGACATCCATTATCACTGAACTAGTATACATTTTGCGGGCAGCTGAAGCACGACTTCGGGTGCGGGATTTTTCTCGCTGCATTGAAAACCCATTGGTGGCCTCCGGCTGTTATCTGCTCTTTGGTCGGGTTGTTGTCTCTTTGACACATTCCCCATTTCCATTCTCAATTTTTTTTGGTATTGTATAACCAAAAAAAGGGAAGGAGAAAACAAAAATGAAAACAAAATAAAGAAGACCTAAAATGTAATTTGAATAATTACTAACTAAACTTTTATTTGCTATAGTAGTATCATTTGATTAATACATGTATACCCTTAGTCCAAGTAAACAAATAACTACACCAAATGTTTTCACATCTCTAACAGTATAATTTATTCGTATTTTCATCTCTGTAAGGATACGAATATGACTTGAATTAATGAAAAAATAGTCTAGTTTTATGGCATTTTTATAACTAAAAATATATATGCAATGATAAAATAAATAATAGAATACCATGTGGGGGAGGGTTACTCTTTTTGGTGCTCTTTCTGAAAAGGGTAGATGGTATGAAATAGTTAGAAACCATGGATTTTGTCTTCTATGTAATAAACATGATATTGGCGATGAAGTTCACTACAATTTTGAATGTACATATCAATAAAGTATGATACACCTGGAAAAAACGAATGCCAATACTTTGAAGAAAACAGGAAACATATTGTATGTTACATTATTATTTTAGAAATGCAAATATTATTAGATACAGGCAGATGATGTCTTCAAAAACAATTAAGAATTAATAATACTGGGTAAATGATTAAGGATTATCAACTTAGTGCTCCTGGCTTAAATGAAATTCATATATTGTCTTAATACAATTGTTTTGTTGTTCTATCTTATTGAAAATATTGTACATATATGTATTCGCTATACCTATGTGTATGGGTACTTGAGAATAAAGATATATACAATGATGCCCATATTACACATATACATCTTTAGCTTGTTGTCCACTTTGTGGTATCAGTTGATGATTAAGACAGAAAAAAAACACTTCTCATGCAGCAAATTATGTTTGTAACTTTTCTTACCTAATTGTGTTTGTTGATTTGGTCCTTGATCCATTCTAAGAAAACAATTAACAGGAATAATTAAAATCCATGCGAAAAATATATAACGGCATTTTTCCATAGCTACTAAGTCCATCATGAAAGACTAACACAACAAAAATAAAGACAAAATGGAAAATTGACTGTTAAGTGACAAATTAGGATTTGATCAAACGCTTGGCTAGTCGATTCAGTTGACCAGTTTATTATTTACATAAGAAAAGGAGTATAAAAATTAAGGATACAAATAGGACGTACAGTGGCTAACCGTACCTACCAATCATATCACAAATGGGATACAAAACATATTCGAAGAAGGGAGACTATAAAATTAATGTTGAGCAACCAAGCAATAAATATTGATGTAACCTAGTACATATATACTATATTTAATATTTGGCCTACATTTTGACTTATCTAATTATTTATAATTTTTCTTGTTCGCCTCTATGGTTTTCATTTTAAGACATATGTAGATATGTAAGTATAGGTAATATATTTTATTGAAAGAAGGTTGCCAACAGCCAGTGGCTATGTGTTGGTCTCCTCAAATATGCTTTCAAATACGAAAACTGAGGCTTATATGTTGCAATGAAATATGCGAAAAAAAATAGAAATAAGGTTTGTTGTTTTTTAAGGTTATAAATTTGTACCGCGTAACACATGAGGCGCTGTTTTACTGAATATTCCCTATTTTCTGATATTAAAGAATATTTCTTTATATTATAAAATTGAATTCCTGATATCAAACATTTATTTTTTAATATCTGAAAATAATTTTTGATATCAAAAATTCTTTTGATATAATAAAAATCCCTATTTTAATATCAGGAATTTGAATCTTGACATCAGAAAATTCTATTTATTTCTTGATTATAAAATTCGATTATATGATATCAAAAAAAAACATTGTTTGATATCATGAAATCCATTAGATGCTTGCATGGACTAACCAACAGACTTAGTTCATGCACGCATTGGCTAACCCAATTAATGTATGCATGTTTAGGTTAGACCATGCATACATGGACTTACCCACCGAAATTAGTGCAATCATGCATGGACTATTACCACTTTTTTATTTAAACATATATATAAACTACATTGATTTAGCAGCATTAGTCCATGCATACATGAACTAACCCAACTTATGGGCCAAGTCTGTTGTGTTAGTCCATGCAAGCATGGACTAAGTAAACGTTAGTTGCCTTCGTCCATGCCTTCATGGAATAAGCTTAGTTCTCTAGCTGTCATGTTAACATAATATGAAAAGGTTCAGTCGTACTATCAAGTGTTTGTAGTTTATTTAATAAGGTAAGTTAAAATGCACAATATGCCTTTAAATCGTAAGTTTTTGGTTGAATATGAAAAAATGAACTAAGAAGAAAAAAATGATAGTCACCTAAAATAAAAAAATAATCTAACATTATGAAATTAAGCGGTAAGGAGTAATACAGGTTTTCTAAACTTGATGTTGATTTCCAGTTTTATTTAATATCTTGTTGTATGCAAATATCATAGTCAAATATTTGAATAAGAGGTATATATGCTGAGTTGTTTTCTGAGATCGTTAATCCAATGTGTACAGATTAAAGCAATCGATATTCAAGCTTTTATTTCCTATCATAATTTCATTGATATATGGTTACTGCTCACAAAGAAACTATTACACCAAGAGTTCCAAGAAGGAAAGTTGAAATCATCCTTTCGTTAATCTTACGAAAAGCATCGCGAGTTTGTTAACCTTTGACAACGTTTATGTTTCATCTGAAGTGACTACAATCCCGTCCTATTTCCCGACCTATCAAAATATACGTATCACGGTTTGTACTAACACGAACAACCGGACTGGTGCTACACGTGGAGCAGGAACTGTTTACTCTTGGAGTACCTGAGATCAGAACGGAAACCGTTAACTAAATGTAATTACGCCTCCTTTCCCATCGTTTAGTCCGTCTCATGAAATTTCCGTTGCATTTTTCTCTAGGAACTACAAATCAGATCTTCCTTAAATTTGACCGCAATCTATGTGAGACACGGTGTCACATTAATCATGTTAATCGCTTTGCGCTTCCGGATTATCGAATACTTGTATATTCTTACACGTCATTAGCATTTATTAGTATTAATATGAATATTGAATTTGTTATCAGTAAATCAAAATCAAACTACTAGCAAGTATTAATGTTATATACACATGCACATCCCTGGCTCTACAATCTGTCGATACCCCTATATCCTGGCATAACAGAAGGTCATGTTATTTGCAGACCGTTTATGACGTCTCTACACTAGACCCATTGGATGTTGGATATGTTCTGATTGTAAATTTAGTCTTAAAGGCATGATTTTGTTAATTAGTTGTTATTGGCCTTGAACTAGCTGTCAGTAACAGCGAGTACTCTCTAATATGTACTAAGTGCCTTTTTGGTTGCTGGGATGTACAAGTACCCATCCATGTCCACTCTGCTTTTGTTAGTTGTATTTCATATTTTTATCCATCTGATGAGTTAAGCCTCTTTAACTGGTATTTAAAGTTTGTTCTTATGCTGTAATGTTGAATCATTGTCTTGGATTAGGGAAGGATTTGCGCATTCGAACTAGTTCAACCCCGGCATATTCTGTATGTGCCTGTCAGGAGATTTGTATAATCTTACGGAATCAAATTAGTTTACTAATTACTGTAAACCAACTTTTTTCGCGGATACTTTATTTCGCGTTTAGCCCTTTCTAGCCATTTCGCGGCGATTTAAATTCGCAATTCTGAAATTTACTTGTTGCAGATAAATAAGGAAAAATCCAAGTTTTACATATTCGCGACTATTTATATTTGCGTTATTTTTCTACTCGCGAAAGTCGCGAAAATAAATCGCTCGCGAAAATTAGTTGGTTTACAATACTTATTTTTCTGCATAACCTATAACATGTCTTTAATTATACTAATAAAAATAAACAAATTAAAACATTTATATCTTATCTGAAATGCCGTCCGTTTTGACACTAATGAAAGGACGGTGAATAGACATGTAATTTGTAAATGCTTTGTTAGAGGTGAAACTTAAATATTGTCTGTATACCTTTTCATAAAATATACATGTAAATAAACTCATCACAGATACCGGGTTCGATAATTTGTATTTCCACCAGACTCGCGTTTCGTCTACAAAAGACTTTTTAGTGACGCACGAAAAAAGAACAAAAAAAGTACAAAGTCAAAGAGCATTGATGACTAAATATTAATAAAAGTTTTGCCAAATACAGCTTAGGTAATATATTCCTGAGGTAGAAAAGCCTCAGTTTTTCAAAAATTCAAAGATTTGAAAACAGTTAATTTATAGTTATCAACATATCAATGATTATTCATTTCAACACATAAGTGCTGACTACTGGGCTGGTGATACCCCCGGGGAATAAAAAGTCCACCAGCAGTGTCATTGATCGTGACCCAGTCGTTGTAGATAAACTTATCATAGATACCAGGATTAAAATTTTGTATTTCCGCCAGACGCGCGTTTCGTCCACAAATGACCATCAGTGACGCTCGAATCAAAAATCTAAAAAGGCCAAATAAAGTACGAAGTTGAAGAGCATTGAGGACCTAATATTTCTAAAAGTTTTGTCATACACAGCTAAGGTGATATATTCCTAAGGTAGAAAAGCCTTAGTATTTCAAAAAATCAAAGATGTGTAAACAGTGATTTTATAATAATGACCATATCAATGATAATTCATTTCAACACAGAAGAGCTGACTACTGGGCTGGTGATACCCTCAGGGAATAAAAGCTCCACAAGCTGTGGCATCGACCCAGTGGTTGTAAATAAACTCATCATAGATACCAGGCTTAAAATTTTGTATTTCCACCAGACGCGCTTTTCGTCTACAAAAGACTTATCAATGACGCTCGAATCAAAAAAAGTTTAAAAGGCTAAATAAAGAACGAACTTGAGAAGCATTGAGGACCAAAATTGCTAAAAGTTTTGGCAAATACAGCTAAGTGTCCCCTTTTATAGAATATTTTGTGGGTTTCCTCTTTAATTAAACAATATGAACATAACAATTTGTAATTTTATTGTATTATAAAGTTCAAAGTTAAAATCTTGATTGACATGCATTACATTATATTAAAGAATGTTACAAGCTATATTCATATTTACAGAACAATTTAAACGTGAGTAAACAGTCTTTCATTTGCTATTTGATAAGGGACTTTCCGTTTTGAATTTTTCTTGAAGTTCGGTATTATTTTCATTTTACTTTTTACTATGGATATAATTAATAAGACTTTGTTTGAAGAGCAAAACACAAAGTAAATTACTTAATATGCTAATTATTTATAAATAGAACTGACAAGTATATTGAATTCATTTGGCTTATTTAATTACGGGTGTGAAATATTTTTGAATAACCTTATGTCAATTTGCATTTTTAAGATGTTTAATTCCTATTATAATTTTACATTATATATCTATGTGTTTGCCTTAATCGACCTCATTACACTGTATACTGTAATACAATCCTAGATTGCACGTATTTTGTTTCTTTATGAATCGTGTATTTTAACAAATAGCTCTTCTTATCGCATGTTTCATAATAACTTTAAGATAATGATGTTATGTATCTTGACTGACAATTAATGATTACTAAATAATAAAAAAATGTCTATAAAATACTTATAAAAACACACCAGGTGCGGTATACCTTTGAATTTCACAATATCAATTTATACTTTATGGTTTTGAATTACACCCGAACGTTGAAAATAGAGCAGAACACTTTCAAAAATATGTTCAAAATTTGCAACATCATGCTGAAACATTGTTAGTATTGTTTAACTAAAGTACTAGACGTCGAATGACTTAACTTTCTGGTGAATAGTCACGGACACCTGTCTCAGAAATAACTCATTGTATAACCAAATCACAGTACTGAAGTACTGAACATCGGTTGACATCAAGTTCTGGTGGATAGTTACGGGCACCTGTCTCAGACAAAAATCATATCTCTATACCTAAAAGTTATGTTAAAGTACGTAGATATATTTTTTTCTGGGACAAGTTCCTGTGTGGGTGATGAATAAATGACAGTGAATTCACCCTCACCGTGATAATCATTATATTGTACTGATATAATCATGGGGAAATCAATTTGTATCAGTATGATCTGCTTTTTTTTATATCTATTCTATTAATATTTGTATAACAGTTATATGCATAGCAGATTATCGTTATAACTCTACCGGCAAATTTACATCCATATAACCCTTCATTCTATTCTACTGTTCAGTGAAAGTGATAGTGCAGTGAAAATGCATGGTGGACACTCTTATGTAATTATTTTATTCTATCAATAAGTTTGATTTGAGAAGGCATTCATATTTCTCTATCTGTTGTTGTAAAACGTCCTCGGGATATTCTTTAGCATGCATAACACATTATCGGTATTCATTTGTTACTGATATATGAAAAATATATATTTCACGACAAAAACATGTCTATCGGTACGAGAGCATAAATATTAATGATTTTATTATATATATATATATATATATATATATATATAAATTTCTCACGACAAAACATTTTTATATTATTTATTCATTTTCTTAAAAAGGTATTTAGATGAGTATTCATTTAAGAAATGAATTTATATATTTTGGAGTTTAGTGTGATGTCCATTTTCACTGAACTAGTACACAATTTTTATTAAGGGGCCAGCTGAGGACCACATCCGGTTGCGGGAATTTCTCGCTGCGTTGAAGACAAGTTTGCCTTCGGCTGTTGTCTGCTCTTTGGTTGGGTTGTTGTCTGTTTGACATATTCCCTATTTCCATTCTGAATTTTATTATAACAAGCAACAAGGCATGTTAATTTGCACTCGATAATATCAACGTATTGATACGAAAAACGTTCGGTTATCAGTCAAAAGCGTAAGAAATTTCTCCAGCAACATAACACCGGTATGTCCTCTCAAGGTCGCATCCGATTTGAAAAGGGAAGAATATACCAAAATGGAAACAAAAAACAGACCAAAGTGTAATTTTATTTAGTGATTCCTAAATCAGTAATTAATACTGGTTCTCTGCAATAACTATTTAAACTCTTACATATGGTGTATGGCACAGATGGTCATGGATGTTCTTCAAACTTCACACACTTACGTAACTTAATGAAGTTCGCTACTCTGTTTCAAAATAGCAAGCTTTTGATAACATTATTACATATTGATAGGGGATTAATAAAGGAACCAAAAGAGCGAAAAAAATATATAGGTCCGTGTGCTTGTTTTCGAGATATTAGCCATTGAAATTTTGGCGGGAAAATGTTATCATTTGTTTTTTCATATCTTTATCATTGACAAGTTCTCAAAAACTATTAAAAAAACAAAGATTTTATAAGACTTTTACAGATGGCTTATAATTATATATGTAAAAGATTTATAAAAGGAAAAATGGGGTTAATGGGCAAAAATTTTTAAGGCATTCTAATGGAAAAGACCAGAGGATTCCGAAAATCTGACAGAAATTCCAAAACATGACAAGCGAACATACTAAATGAAATAAACAAAAATGGCACAATCTTAGTTGCTATGCATATCGGTTGCCACAACAACCTATGACCAGTTTTACCCCTACTGGATATCTATGACTTAATGCTGAAAAATGCTATTTTCATCATAATGTTTCCTATAAAAAAGTAAAGGAAAGGAATATTAGATATATGCATTTTAATAATGTTATTTAACAACTGATATTTTTATATCAACTTTCATTCATAATCACATATGTCCTCCTTTTTAGTTGGTTTGCGTCAGATAAAAAATACACTTTTAAGAACATTTTTTTTTGCGGACACCTGAATTAAAGTCAACCATGTATTCTTGAGTATCATAGTTATCTTATAAGTGACGCGACAAAATAACAGAGAATTATGTCTTATGTTTGTTACCATAGATCTAAACTTCTGAGTTTTCATTTTTTTTTATAAAATTAATTTTTGCTAAATTTTTGTGAGAAAAAAATTCACAAACCAAATTCTGCAGTCAAATTTTCATTGGAAAAAAAAATCAGTTTGTTTCTTTAATGGGCAAAAAAGAAGGAAAGCCAAATCAGTCTACACTTAATTAAGTTTCACTGTGTACATACATGTATATATATATACAAATAATTTTGCTAGTATATAATTTAGCATAATGGTGTTACCAACTGAAGGAAACACATAGTTACACAATTTCTCTAATCTGGATAAAATGCTGATTGTGAAGATATTTCAGTCTGTTTACATGCACATCACAAAAAAACAAGAAAAAACAAATACTTAGTATAGAAAAACAGATCAAATTACTTTTAGAAACATATATTCGAGTTGTGCAATATTTGCCATTGTTTGTGTTGCCATGGAAACAAACAGTGCATTTGCATATTTACTGAAAAGTGCTTATTTTGACAAATTCTTATGAATGAACTTATATACATATAGATATATACAATTTTGCTCACATTATGCACGTTTTGTTATGTTTGAGAATGATCAATAATATTCCGGGTATAATCAGTGATTATGTTGCCATAGAAACAACAAATAATATGCATCAACTTGGAAAACCCTAAAAATTCAATAAATCTCTGATACAAGAACTCCGATTAGTGAGTCTCACTAATGTAAGTTTTTAATTTGATGCACGTGTCAAAGAATGATGATTTTTACTAGTTCCTTCATCAATTATTATGAAAATGCTGTAGTAGAGATCAAATATCAAAGTGCCACTGGGTGTTGCAGGTTTGGAATTATAGCAAATAGCTATCCATCAACATCAGAGGAGGGAAGGGGCGCTAAAATTTTGTAAATCAAATGGTTGAGTAGTTGTGGTTTGATTTATGTCCAGTGGCAAACATATAATGCATATTCCAGAAGAGAACAAAATCAATTAACATAAAAGGTACATTGTAGGTCCTGCGATAATATACTGACCAAAAATTAATTAAAGGTAATACTTTGATACAATTCAAGAAAATAAATAATGAAATAAAACGAGTCAGACGTTGATCCTCTATCTATGATAAATGATTATAAATAAATGATAGTTAACCGTCTTACCTTTCTTTCTAAAAAAAAAAGACCTATATTATGAGCTTTTAAATTTTCGCATGCATTCTTAAACTGAATGTTGAATTGGCAAAGCATGTGTTGCTATTCATTTTTAATAATGTTGTATTACTGGATGATGAGTGTATATATAACAATCATTTTTTAGGTGAAGTTGAAAAATTGACAATTTCAAAAAGGTCCTGCTATAGGGTTAGGCTGGGATGAAGGCAGACAAAATATCACTAGAAATCAAGATCAATTGAAAAGCGACAGAAATTTCAGTTGGTCACCTAGGGACCCATTGAAAAATTATCGCAAGGGTTCTTTAGCATACAAAGGGCGTAGCTATTTCTTTACATTAGTTACAGCTATTGCATTATTATAATTCGAGAATAACAATTATTTTTGTGGAACTTAAGTAGCAAATTTAAAACTGTTGACAGACTAGTCAATTTTTAAACAGGGTAACTTTAAAAAGAAAGAAATACATGTACCTATGAATTGATTGTACCTTGTATTTATTTAAAAGACAAACTTTTTACTTTGAAACACGATTCAATGTTGATGACATATTATACATGATATACATGTTTATACCATTTTCACTAAATATTATCACAAACAGGAATTTCTCAAAAAGTTTTGATTTTTGACAGCAACAAAATAATTTTTACATAAAAACAACATACTCGTATAAATAAATTTGGATAAACCTCCAATTTTGACTCAATCCTACAGTTTATTACATTGCAACTAATAATATACAAAAAATCAGCACCATTGGCAGGTTTTGTTAAGAAATGTCAGCAAAAGCCATGCGAGACCAACTGTAAGTTGAAAATGCAAAATTGTTAAAAAATAATAATCTGGCAAAGAATCAGTTCCCAGCATTGCGTAGCCATGTTTATAAAATGTTTTTCAGTTCAATTGCTTGAATCTCTGATCATATTTTCCCATGACCTTACATGACATATAATTGACAGAACAAGCTTTACGCAATTTGCCTGTCTATGCTGTATTTAGATTATTCTATATGATTTTATCCAAATCAAACAAAAAATGCTAACAATAAAATTACATGTCATTAGAAATCTTGAAACATATAATAAAGAAACACTATCAACTAGTCATAAACGTAAAAAAGGAGAAATTAAGTCTCCCTATCTATTACACAACTCTTCGTAATTTTCCAATTATCTCACGTCCGATCCTATCCTTTTTTTCTATACATTTCTATATTGTTAAAACTGTCCAGTACAACAAACATCTATAATTTTTAAAAAAAATTATGAATATTTGGACGGATGCCAATATATTTCTATATAATCTTCTGGTCTAATATTTCAACAGTGAGCAACAAAGCTATTGTTTCACATTTTTCATGTCGGGACATTTTGGACTCCAGGAAATAGTTGTCTCATTTGCAATCATATCACATCTCCTTATTTTGTGGATATGCAACATGTTTATGTTCTATTTACATGTAATTAGTTATGAAATGAATATCATTGAATTATCATTCTAAAACCTCTTATAATGTAAAGCACTCTCAAATATTTATCGTTCACCTCCTTTGCTGATCTTCTAGTCTTTCTCATTGGAATGACATCATCTTTTGTATCGTCTAAATGGTTTGGTGCTATTGTATCAGTTATAAATTACAACTAAAACTATAAAAAACAATTTCTATGGTTGCAGTGATGTTAATGTAATGAGTTTATTTAATACTACCTTACGACAACAACGTAGTCATGGGCAAAAACATTACCTAATGTCATCCAAATCTAGATTGCCCTCTGGGCGCTTTGATTACCTTCTTTCACATCTTTATCACCCACTACGGTTACTTTACATTAGAACTATTCTTTTTTCACTGTCTGTTAATGTTTGAGAGATTATGACAACAACAACCATAATAACCCTATTTCTCGTATCAAACATAAGCGAAAAGAACTCGCCAATGAATTTGTTTTTGTCCCGGCTGATAAGGCTGATAATGATATCATTATTCTGTGATATAATTTTTTCATTGAGGTTCTGCAAAAGGAAATCACGAATTCACCAATATTCAAATTGACTCAATTTTCCAAAAAATACATCTGTAACAAAGTTTTAGCTTCTTCTTTACAAACAGAACTAAATACAATGAAAGTTACAACGAAGTTGCACAAAACACCTAACAATAGATTTCTTTCGTCTTTAAGCCATTGTTCCACTATTATACTTTCTATACGTCTTACTAGTACACTTGGTACAAAAAAAAAATCTTATAAAAAAATATTCAAATAAGGCCCTTGAAAATATTGGAATTAATTACTTTTGGAGTGTCAAAAATTCGTTCGAAGTACTTGATATATTGAATGCTTATATTTTTTTTTTTTTTTTTTATAAATTTTAACATATTTTATCAATAATCACCTGTTACATCAACCCTAAGTTGTTTATATTGTTCATTACGAATCTGTTGTTGAAAGTTTTGATTTTTCTACCCTATATCCATATAGGTGTAATACCACCAATTAATAGTGTCATATTCGTTTGCATACGAAAAAGGGTCGAAAAAAATATACCCATGAAATTGACAGTTGCAGTAAGAATTTCTGGGTCATAATCATATATCTTAAGTGTGTCCAAGCACCATTGTCTTTTTATTTGGTGTTTCTATATAATATTTTGGAAACTTGAGATTACATGGTTACTAAAGCTTGCACACAGGTAAAAATTTAACAATGAAAACTGGATATTAACCTTCTATATGCACAAAACTTTATAAAAACAAGAATGTATCTATAGTACACGGATGCCCCACTCGTACTATCATTTTCTGTGTACAGTGGACCGTGAAAATGGGGTTAAAACTCTAATTTGGCATTAAAATTGGAAAGATCATATCATAGGGAACATGTGTACTAAGTGTCAAGTTGATTGGACTTCAACTTCATCAAAAACTACCTTGACCAAAACTTTAACCTGAAGCGGGACAGACGGACAAACGAACGAACGGACGAACGAACAAACGAACGGACGCACAGACCAGAAAACATTGCTACTCTACTATCTTAGGCGGGGCATAATAAATCTTAATTGAAAAAAAGGCTCCAGAAGAACTTTTAAGACAAGGATTGACATAAGAAAAAGCTATTCAAAAGAAACTGAAAAACTCAGCACATATACCAAATTCAAATTTGCTGTCAATTATGAAAGTTATTAAACAAGAAAAAAATTAACAGCAGAAGAACTTGAACAAAATTTAAACTTAGTAACCACAGTTTGAGAATAGAAACTTTGAGACATAAACAAAAACTAAATACAATCTGAGGAAAACTTGAAAATCTATCCTGATGTGAAAAACTCTGTCAATACTATTCACTCATTTTGATAGAAAATGAACTGCATTCTGTTTTAGAGTGCCCTCTATATAGCTAATCAAGATAAGAATTCTTACAAAATTTATATCAAAAGTTTCCAAATTTGAGAAGTATTTTGTTGTTTGTGTGGATGTTTTATGAACATTGTGATTTGTGCTGATTTATATACTTTATATGGGCCCTTTTATTACGGAATAAAGATATTTTTGATTTGTTAACCGAATACTTATAGCGGGGCTATCTTTAAAGGGCAATATTTACAGTTCAACTTGGTTTTAAATCTGTAATTTGCAAGTATAAAAAAGTTATCTCTCCGCAATCAAAAGAGACTACGAATAAATATAACCACATAAAGTAGAACCTACTTAAGAGATCACCTGTATTAAGTTAATACCTGTACTATAAGACCATAAATTTCAGATTCCTCTGTAGTGCATTTCATATCGATTGAACCTGTATTAAAACCCATCTGTCTTAAATGCTCTCTCACGTGGTCTCTTAAAACAGCTTTAAATGTATATAATGTTTGTTCACACATTATAGACTGAAAGGAATGGACTGCTACGATCCGTCAGACTCTTATAACAGATATACCTTTAACGTCTTTCGAAAGCGTACTAAAAGAGGAAAAAAAGGTTTAAAGTCAATGTTTGATGTAATGCATTTCAGACGAGTTACGGAGGACCTTAATAACGAAAAACGCGTGAAAAATTCTGAAATAGTTTATTTTGAATAATGGGATAGATTGCTTTGACCCTTCAGCCCCAAATAACAGAGTAAACCTTATAAACCATTGATTAGGGAGTTTCCTTTTTGAATTTTCCTCGGAGTTCAGTATTTTTGTGATTTTACTTTTTCGAAAGCTCATTATTAGAGGAACAAAATTATTATTAATATGTGCCGCAATGCCCGTTAGAGGGGTTACGAAGGACCTAAAAGCCAAACTACGCGTGAACATTAAGAAATAGCTAATTTTGAATAATTGCGCGAACCTTCAGACCCTTATTACAGAGAAACCTATATACACCTTTCGAATGCATATAGATAGGGGAACAAACCAAACTAGTTTTAATCAATATGGTTCTTGGTAACTGCTCTTATATGCATTGTGGGACATATTGGCTATACACCTTTTGTTCCTCTATTGATAAGCTTTTGAATGACGTATAATGTATTCTGTTATTAAAGGTTGCTGAAGGGTAGTACATTTGTAGCAGTCCATTCCATTATATTCAAAATTGACTATTTCTATTTTACGCATTCCCCATTTCCATTCTCAATTTTATTCACCTGGTAGACTGGTAATTTAGTGTTTTTGATTTAAAGAGAAATTGTTGTAGAAAAACAGATATTTATAAGTAGAAAAATAAGAAGATGCGGTATGATTGCCAATGAGACAACTCTCCACCAGACACCAAATGACGTAGCAGTTAACAATCGTAGGTCACCGTACGGCCTTCAACAATGAGCAAAACCAATACCACATAGTCAACTACAAAGGGCAATAAAATGACAAAAGAAAAACAATTCAAAATAGAAAACTAACGGACCGATTTATGTACAAAACAATGACCGACAAACAAATATGGTATTAATATACAGCAACAATCGACAATCACTGAATAAATCTCGATTTTGGACAGGCACACACAAAACGTGGCTGAGTTAAACTAGTTTGTTTGCCCCAAACCCTCCCCTAACCTATGAGAGTGGTGTAATATATCAACATAAGAACAACAACAAAATCAGATGAAAATGGCTTAACTCATCAGATCGATACAAAGAAGAGAGACATCTAACAAAAACGCAGACAGGACATGCCCAAGTATCTATACATCCCATCCCTAAAACAAAAAAGGCACTTAGTGAAGATCTGAGAGTACTCAGATACTGACAGCTAACAACTAATAAAACAAATCATACAACTAAGATTAAATATAGATACATTGCACAAATCAGTTTAATTCACCATATTGGAATTATATAAATAACACATAGCTGACAGGGTGATAGAGCAGATTGTTACCCCGAAAAACATTGTCAACTGAGGCGAAGCCAAGGTTGACAATGTCTTTTCGAGGGGTTACAATCTGCTCTATCACCCTCTCAGATATGTGTTATTTAATTTAGTATACTGAATGTTCTGTTATTATTGTCTATTGAGTTTCAAATTAAAAGAAATACACTATGACGTCTTGTACATAACAATCATCCGTATTCAATAAAGCGCACATTTCATCAAGCGTCTTCGTAAAGGGTAAATGAGTAAATTGTCTCCCTCGTATCAAACCAATCAAAGTCTGGCATTTTGACATGAAGTATAGTAATATGTTATACCACAACGTTGACTAAGAATTTTACTTGCTTAACATATAGTGGCATATTGATATTATTATGATAATCCCGGACAATCACACATCAACAGGTAATAGAATAGATAAGTTCTGCAAAATAGGTCGACAGGGATGAGGGGCGAGAAGTTTTAACTGCCACATGGAAATCAGGATTTTACCACCTGATCTAACTTCCCCATGTGTCTATGTGGCTACGTACATCCAAACGAATGTCATACTTAAAAACAGGTTTTTCAGCCGCATGGTAGAGGTCCACGAATTAATGTATTTTTATACAGTCAACCTTTTATGGATTAGCAAAATCATCATTTTATACGAAATAAGGCATCAGAGAAATACAAAAAATCTTTCTTTGGGATTTTATGAAGAACACAGATTAATGAAATTTACTTTGTTTTCATTCATAACAGATAATACCGAACACGCACTAACCAAAATCAAAAACAAATAAACAATTCTTAAATTGCTGTTCTTCATCTAAAATTCGTATATATTCAACATGAAACAAACGTTCAGATAAAATGCCACTCCAAGACGTCCAGAGTCCCCAGTTATGAGACGCGTAGATTTTCCTTATATCTAAAGCATTTGATTGTTTACCGCACGATTTACTTTGACTTAAATTGGAAGCCTATGGTATATCTAAAAACTCTTTAAAATTAGTACATAGTTATTAAGAAAACAACGTATTAAAATTGGAAGTTCTTACAGTGTATGGGATCGTATGTTTAAAGGTGTACCACAAAGGTCAATTATTAGTCCAGTTCTTTTCAATGTTTTCATAAATGACATATTTCATTAAGTACTAAATAGCACCATTTATAATTATGCTGATGATAACACTGCATCATATAGTGATCATGATATAGATAAAGTTCTTAGAAGTTTAGAAACTGACAGTTTAAATCTAATAAACTGGTTTTCTATAAATTTAATGAAGACTAATCCTGACAAATTCCATGATATAGCCATTGGAAAAAAAATAAACATAATTTGATATCTAATTGAAATGGAAACAAAAAAATATTTAAACAGGCAAGGTAGGTGAACAGCATACTACTCATTCATTCTTTCGAATTTTAACTATTGTCCAGTAATTTGGCACTACTGTAGCGAATAAAATTCTTTTAAAATGGAAAAAAATCAAGAAAGAGCTCTTAGAATCATCTATGAAGATTATAATAGTTCATACAAAAAACTGCTAGAAAAATCAAAATTAACATCTATAAAAATAAGAAGAATAAAAAGAACTGCAACCGAAACATTTAAAATAATTCACAAAAAAATGTCCAAGCTTCCTTCATGATTTGATTGATATAAAAATTAACAAGTACGGTTTAAGATCACAGGAAACAGCAGAACTCCCGAGAGTCAGAACTACTAGAATGGCTCAAGATCGTTTCACTATAATGCTGAACAAATCTGGAATGAGCTGCCGAACCATTGTCGAATGGAGGAATCTTTTGGCTATTCAAAAAATTGGTACAAACATTGGATCCAAATAACAGCACATGCCAATGCAGTGCATGCATATAGTGTTATGCCTGTGTTTCTTTTCTTTTTTTGTGTGTGACTATTTGATTTGTGCATGCTTATCATTAACTTGTGCTAAGTTTTAAGATATACTTATTGCATACTATGCTTTTAACTTTTATATGTCATCTATTATATCTTACTTTGCATTATATTTTTAAAATAATTGCTTTCATGACTTTTGTATGTGTGTATATATTTTGTTATTCAGTAGATTCGAAAAGTTCATTAGAGCTTGTGTTTATGTAGTTTATTGAATATCGACTTTAAATAAAACTTTGAATATTTCTTCTTTTTCAGAATCATAATGGTCGATTATCGCACATATGACGATTTGCTGAATATTGGAATTTATTGACAGCAATTTAAATTATAGTATATCATAATATTATATTATTAAAAAAAATTTAATCAATGACAAGATTTTATTGTTTCAAATTTTATTTATTCATAAATGGAGACAGTTTTGGATCCAAAGGGAAGGTTCCGGGGGTTGGAACCCCAACTGTTTTTTGCGATTAATGTTTTGAATGGGGACACTTATTGCAGACCTGTTTTTGTATTGTTATGAGTTACAATTTATGACTAAAATCAGCAAAGACCCATCGAAACAACAGCTGATACAAAAATTTAACAATACTTTTAGATATTTGGATGATATATTGGCTCTCAATAATGACGACTTCAGTGTGTATACTAAAGAAATTTATCCTGTTGAACTTACTTTAAATAAAGCTAATACTAACAATGACCACTGTCCTTTCCTCGATCTTGATATCTATATCATTAACGGGAAGCTAAATACAAAAAATTATGATAAAAGAGATGATTTTTCATTTCCTCTCTTTAATTATTCATTTTTAGATGGTGACGTTCCCTTGTCACCATTTTATGGTGTTTATATATCTCAACTTATACGATTCGCTCGTGTATGTAACAACGTATTAGATTTTAGCGAGAGAAATTTATGTATTACTGAAAAATTATTACACCAGGGTTTTCGATATCATAAACTAGTCAAAACATTTACTAAATTTTATCATCCGTATAAGGACATCATTCGTAAATATAACTCAACATGAAGACATCTTATGCGTTCGGGTATTTCACATCCAATCTTTTATGGTAATATTCTTTACAAAGCACAAAAATGTCAGTATTCACCTGAAAAGCTAACAAAACCTTTAAACAGACTTATTAAGAAGGGAAATAGTTACGATACTGTTGTCAGGTCATTAAAGATTGCATATTTTGGCTTTAATATTGATTAATTATAGGGTCTTTGCATCGGAATTAAATATATTTATTCTAAAACCAGTTGTTGGCATGACACGGGTTATGTTCTTCTCATATATTTTATGATGGTATAATACTAAACCCCTAACAGGAGGGATTGTGCCTGATATGCATATGATGAAGACATAATCTTTCAATCAGTTTAATTGAGGTCTGGAGCTGGCATGTCAGTAACTGCTAGTAGTCTGTTGTTATTTATGTATTATTATCCTTTTGTTTATTTTCTTTTGTTTTCTATTCTGACATCGGACTCGGACTTCTCTGAAACTGAGTTTTACTGTGTGTACTGTTGTACGTTTGTTTTTTCTACATTGGCTAGAGGTATAGGGGGAGGGTTGAGATCTCAAAAAAACATGTTTAACCCCGCCGCATTTTTGCGCCTGTCCCAAGTCAGGAGCCTCTGCCCTTTGTTAGTCTTGTATCATTTTTAATTTATTTCTTGTGTATAATTTGGAGTTTAGTTTGACGTCCATTATCACTGAACTAGTATACATATTTGTTTAGGGGCCAGCTGAAGAACGCCTCCGGTGCGGGAGTCTCTCGCTGCATTGAAGACCCATTGGTGGCCTTATGCTGTTGTCTGCTCTATGGTCGGTTTGTTGTCTCTTTGACACATTCCCCATTTCCATTCTCAATTTTATATGGTTGAAACCCCCTATTTATCCTGGGTTGGGAACCCTCCCTTTTAAAAATGACTGGATCCGCCCCTGTGAAAGTACTACGGTACTATCCTGAATTAGATAAGAGGCGCGAAAGATACCAGAGGGACATTCAAACTCTTAGATCGAAAACAAACTGACAACCCCATGGCTAAAAAAAGAAAATACAAACAGACAAGTAATAGTACACAAGACACAACATAGAAAACTAAAGACTAAGCAACACGAACCCCACCAAAAACAGGGGTGATAGCATGTGCTCTGGAAGGGTAAGCAGCTCCTGCTCCACATTAGGCACGCGTCGTGTTGCTCATGTTATTACAAACCCGGTAAATAGTATAATTCGGTAGGTCATATTCGTGAAAAAGGAAGGGGATTGTAGTTACGACTTAAGGAACATATCCGATATCATCTGTGAAACGAATATTCCGTAACGGTCAACCAACTCATGATGGCGTCCGTAAAATGATCGAAGGAATGATTTCAACTTCACCATTTGGATTTCTTAGTTTAATAGCTTCCTTGTGAGTTTTCTATAATTCCCTGTAGCTAATTTAAGAAATTGTTAAGAAACTGTGTTTCTATATAAAATTAAGAAGTTGTGGTATAACTGCCGATGCAACAGCTCTACATAAGAGATCAAATGACAAAGAAGTTTACAACTATAGGTCTTCAACAAGGAGCAAAACACATACCACATAATTTGCTCATGAAAAATTGACCTAAGATTGATTCGGCTGTTGATTTTAGGTCCCTCTTGTTCATATAGGTTCTATTTTTTTGGATTAAATAGTGTATAGGTTGAAATAGCTCCTGCTCATTTAATTTGTTGTGATTCGACTTAGCCAGTATGCACTTAACACTCTGTATACTATAACAATATTTTTCTTATTCTTCTTCATTTTTGGCTCAAGGAGGGTATATTGTTATGGATATTACAGAGTGTTTGTCTTTTAGCTTTTGGACAATATTATTAAATGCAACTATTAAATAGTGTTTTATTTGGTCTTTATATAGTGCAAAAAGAAACTGATATTTATGATACAAATTCTGGAAACATTCACGAAGAATTATAACATGTGTTCGTTATAATACCAATGAACTCCAAGACGGCATTTTATAATATAATAGGACTCTCCAGTCATTTTGAAAATATTTTAGGCTACGTAAGATTCATCAGAGGAGCTCGAATAAACAAAATATAGGATACCAAATCAAAGACGAAGTTGAAGACCATTGCAAACTAAAAATTCCAAAAATATGGCTAAGGCAATAGTTTTCCTTTAACTTATAAAGATCTGAGTTGTTGTGTCAGCAGACGTTTATTACAAATCTGATATTATTTATTGACCAACTATCATTAGTTTCACTTGAATATACTTTAATATAAAATACATATTGTACTATTGGTGATCCCTGTATCCGACATATTGATCTATCCCAATATTGATGAACCAGTTGGTCTACAACAGATTAATATAAAGAAACATTTAACGATGAAGCATTAAACGTGTTACGAGTAATCGTCACAAACATGTTTACACCCCCCCCCCCCCCCCCCACACACACACACACACACTCCCACACGCATGCAAACACACATTCAGTATTTATCTGTTCCAAGCTCAAGTCAGGAGCCTGTAATTCAGTGGTGTCGCTTGTTGCTGTATATCATACTTGTTTTTCGTCTATTATTTTGTACGTAAATCAAACTGTACATTTTCTCTCGATTTGATTGTTTTACATTTGTCATTTCGGAGTCTTTTATATCTTACTATGTGCTATGGGTTTTTTTCTCATTGGTATAGGCGGTACGGTAACCCATAGTTGCTTACTTCTACATCATTTTTGTCTCTGGTGGAGAGATGTCTCATTCGCAATCATACCACATATTTTTTTTAAATGTTGCTGATGACGTTTCTGTATCACGGTTGAAGGGGACTTTAAGGGGACGACCATTTGATATTCGGGGAGGGGGCAGGAGTACTTGTTTTGAATCGGTTATTTATTTTTGTGGACTAAAAGGACAGATTCTTTTTTTTTGACCTGTTGAAGCATGATTTTTTTATTTTCATTAAAACAAGAGACTGATTATTAATTTTCACAACTATATTTATAATATTTGAAAACACACAATTTTTTAATTTTAATTTTTTTTTTTTTTTTATTTTTAAATAAATAATACATGTATAGTCCAGTCATAATGTACCATTTAATCAGAATTAATCATCATCCTCTGGAAGTGAATCTTCTGAATTCCAAACTGCGTATATTGCATACGTACAAGGTATTAAAGTTGGGCTGTTACTATCCTCTTTTAAAAGTAATGCCAAACATATTCACAAAACTTTCAGCGAAGGGTTTGGGCCGCTGTAGGCCCAAAGAAGCTATAGATAAAATGATGCAAAATCGTGCATTCTGTGCGTTTCCCAGACCCTTTCTTAATCTGAAACGCAAGTTCTGTTTTAATCATGTTTTCGATAATATTTTGGTCTCAAAGCCAAATATATAGAGTCAGTGTAATACTTTTAGTTTTAGGTACAACACCAATATGAAGGATAAAGCAAAAAATGTAATTCACATAGTTAAGTATATGGCTGCTGTTTTTGGGGGTTTTTGGGTTTTTTTTTTTTTTTTGGTGTTTCGGCTAGCAGAAAATCTTTTGCTGATTATCATTGATATAACTATGTCAAGTAAATTTTTATAACACATTTCAATTACAACTTGATGTAGTTCCTAACTGGGATACAATTTTAAGTAGTTTGTAAAACTAGATAAAAAGTCCTGAAATAAGATAAAACTCAAGTTTAAACAAAATTACTAAATTACTAAATTACAAATGGAATGCAACACTAAGAGAAAGAAGAAGGGCAATCAATGAACAAAAGACAAACCAGGGAACAGATAAAACACAAAACGACAAACAATAGACAAATAACACTGAAAACTAGAAATAAATGAGAAACATGGATCCTGGGGGCTACGTCAGAGGGTGAACAGAACTTGCCTTTTGTGAGACACTCACCGTGAAAACAAACTGATATGAAGACAACCTTTTTTGTTTGAAATTTCCTACATGAAGCATTGGCCTCAATTTAGTTACGGCCCTGTAATAAAAGTGAGGTAAATGTTCCTGAGACAATATACTCCAAGTTAAATAAAACTCATTTTCAGACATTTTAAGTACATGAATATTTATACATTGTATTATTAAAAGATTTGGGAAGTTTTCCCGAAAAAATATGAAAAAAAGACGAGTTCTGGGAGAATCTGGTGCCATCTCATACTTCAGAATGGCATTTATAAAATGGCTTAAAAGACCTGCCGAGTTATTTATTTTCAATACATTGTAAGTCAGGTTATTTATTTTCAAACTGCCACAGAACAAACCATTCATTTTTGTTATTTTCAAAGCTGAGTTATTTATTTTCCAAATCCTCCTACCCCCTCTGGAGAATATCAAATGATCGTCCCCTAAGGATTGTTTTACTTATCAGTTGTGTTGTATCTCTGCGATTTATGTTAACACAGCATTGGCTGCTGGATCCTGATTATTGTCACTTTCACCTATTTTGTCCGTTTGGATTGCTCACCCAATGTTGTCAATGTAACAGAACTATAAATATATGGTTACACGATACCGAATGACGTTACACCACGAGTTATCGTTCCTGCTGTTGTCGACATCCATGAAATTAACGACAAACGTAAATCCTGATGTTTTATGATAACTTCGAACGATTTAAACGAACAATTTGCCTCATTCTGGTATTAAGTAGTTGAAAGATAAATGTTTCTTTATTTCAAATTTGCAAATATATATGATTATATACTAAAAATATCTTTATTTTGCTTTCTATACATAACATATTCAATCACAAAACAAAAGGATGACATAGATGCAATTCAAATGAAAGAACAAAAATGAGAAAACAAATAAATCACACTTATGTAAAATGATAATAATAAATCAACCTTTGAATTTTAATAAACATATTAAATAGTAACTTCGCATAGATGCAGAATGTTGAGAGATTTGATGCAATACGTTATTTGACATTGATTACTTCGTCGTACCTCCCATTCTTCTTCTCAGTATTTGCATTTAAATATATTTTTTAAATTTTCTGTTTCTATTGATAAGTAAGCGTTTGTACGATGTATCTATATGTGTTCTTATGCATAACTGACTGAGCTTTTTATTTTGAGTTAATTTTTTTTTTTTTTTTTTTTTTGGCAATACATTCTTATTAATGATACACGCCGTTTCCCGATGACATTTAGTTTGAAAGTAGTAATCCAAATTATAAAAATGCGGGGGGTTGTACCACAATCGATGTAATTCCGCAAGAAGCCAACTCGTTTTTAAATGGTCACCGAAAAACGTTTCTATAGCAAAATAGAAAAAAGACATTTATTTGGAAATGAATGTCGATAGAATTTAGCGAAAAAAAGAACCGTACAAACAGACGTATAAACCCTGATAGAAAATTGCTTATTGGCATGGAATGAAAAAAAAGAAGATTGGTTAAACTTGGCTATTTGGCCAAACAACTTTCCCTATGTTTCAAGTGTAAACTGTCTTTAAAATTTATTGGACTGTACAAAAAAGATCCGATATGATTTCTTAAGCTTGTTTAATATAAACTACTAACATTGTAATGTTATAAGCACAGTCCAAACTGGACAGCTACATCGGGATATGGAGAAAGTTAACAAAGCGTTAAACATATGGGATGTCAACACTAAATGGGCACTCTGTTAGGATGAAATAAAATTAAATGAGTTAGATTCCTTTTCATTTTTTCTTTCAATTCCATTCTGAAATAAATTCTTTTCTCAAGATTTACAATCAAACGATTCAAAACCTGTGGCCCCAAAATAAGGTAATGATAGGTGTTTCGATGAAGGTAAATCTAGGAAAGAGGTTAGAACGCTTAACAAGTTATAAAAAGATATGTCTGTTAACCTAGCTATTTTATTCAAACGGCAAAAACAAACTGATTAAAAGAACAGAGTATGTATATGCCAATGGTCATTATAGCTTAAAAAATATGTGTTTGTTCTTTGAATTATTTTTTTTTCATAAATTGCTTTAATAGAGAGATGCAGGCTTAATTAAGAGCAAATTTAATTTCCGATATTATAAATATGTCCAAGGGGCATAACTCTTTTAAAGATATTTGATCGGCACTGACTTGCGACATTATCCAAGACAATGCTTGTATAAACCTTTAATATAAATTATTTAATCATCTGGTAAAAATTGTACACGTAAAAGCGCTTACAAATGCAATCTTCAATATTATTAATATTTCCAAGGGGCACAATCATTTACAAAATAATTGAACGGCACCACTCAGATCCCATTTCAGATTTTTTTCAATACCTCTGAATAAAACTAACATTAATCTGTATTCAGTAACGTCACACGTTTTTTGTTAAATTCTAAGCGTATCGAGCAACTTTGAAGCAATGTATCAGATGATACATGGATGTGACATATGTGTTTCTATACATGATTGGACTCAAAAAATAATCTTGGATATTATGTTAGTTTTCAGTCTTTCTCCGTATATGAGAATATAACCATCCATTGAAAAGTCTAAAAAAATAGGTTTAAAAAAATGCATTTTCCCTATATATGTTATATGTAAAATAAACAGTATAAACCAAACCACTTGTTATATTTCCTAGTTTGTAAATTTCCAATTTGTCGAACAACATGGGGAAACCAACAAAAAGACCAGAATATTATTAAGAAAAATAATCAGTATAAGCCAAACTGTTTGTTATATTTCATAGTTTGTAAATTTCCGATTTTCAAAATAGGACATGTAATACATTTGTGATCTGGCTACACTGAACTTTTATATCAGGACATGCGATTAAAACTCTTTATTCAAATAACTTGAATAAACCGAACCATTTGTAACCTGCGTACACTGAACTTTTACATCCGGATATCTCCTTAAAAGGTTGAATAATTTTTATAAACCGAAATAACTGTATACACTGCCTACACAGAACTTTTATATCAGGACATAGCTATAAATTAATATTCTTAACTTATGTAGATTGTGTTTCATGAACGTCTGTTTAATCGGAGCAAAATCTTCAGCCTCAAAAGGGTTTGGTTAAAAGGTTTCCAATTTTGTCTCAAAATAGATGACTTACGCCTTAATAAACCATCTGTCACCGATGTTAAGATCTGTCTGTTAGGTATTACAGCGAGTTCTCCATGAAATAATTGACAGGCAGACTAAAATAAATGAATAAAAGTAAGATTTGTCTGTGAGGTAAAATAGCAAAAACTACATGGAATTATTGACAGGCAGACTGAAATAAACGAATAAAAGTAAGTTTTTTCTGTCAAGTTTTCTATTGTAAAAATGACTTCGAAGATTACAGTTTTTACTTAAATTTCCAAAATATAAAAAAAGAGCGCAGTTGAATTTTAGCATATATAGAACAATGGTTGCCAACTATAATATCATTAGATGAGCCTACGTTTGTCTAGCTTATGAGCGATGATGATCCCAAGATTGTTAAAACTTTTGAATGAACATCTTGTCTTACTATTAAAAAAAAAGAAAATAATTCTTATGATAGTCAATTGAAACTTTTTTTTCATATCAAATTAAAGTAATCCTTTATTACAATTATTATCAGTAGAAGTGGAAGGTCGGTTTGTTCCAGCTAGACGAAATTATGAAACTTGGTTACTTTTCTTGATATATTCAATTCAGCTGGTTTGTATTATTGGTTTTGATCGAATGGTTTGACTTTGTTTTTTTGTTTTTTTGTTTATTTTTTTAATTGTTCTTTGAATCATTGTTAATATTGCTAAACTTACACTGGCATCTGTCCATTTTGCCTTTTCATGACTAACGAACCAACATGATCCTTCCAGAGGAACCCAATCTCTAGGGCACGCAGTGTCTACGCTAGCTGCAGCTGTAAAAATAAAATTAAATTAATAGGCCACTTTTTCCTTTATAGAAATACGTGTTTTAACAGGGCCACTTGTAAACGTAGCAGGGAAACGTCTACGCGATTTATAGCTAGTTGGTTAATTATTTCCGCCAAAACTGTTGAAACTGGGATTCTTGAAGGGGCAGCTAGGTGTGAACTTTTCTTTCAAGTTGAATATCTCTATGCGAATTTTAGATGATGAACAGCAATTGAAGCGTTTTTCATTTGCTTTGGATTTTTTCCAGTGCGTGTTCGGTATTATATGTCATGAATTAAAACATTGTAAATTTTATTCATCTTTGTTTTTACATAAAACCTCAAAGTAAACATTGATATGAATTTCTCTGATGCTTTATTTCGTAGCAATGATGATTTTCCTAATCCTTAGGTGTTGACAAGGTATAGGAATGCATTAAACTCTGGACTTCTACCATCCGGCTGTAAACCTTTTTTAAGTATGACGTTCGTGTGGATGTTCGCAGCCACGTACAGTCGGAATTGGAATCGAAGTTAAATTCGATGGCTTGAGAATATTGAGTGCTAAAGTCTTTGTATATTAAAGAACCCAACAATTTTCTGAATGTTCTGTACTGGCGTGTGGCAAAGCAAAATTTGTGACCGTATTAATTAAAACCCTCATTTCCAAGTGGCTGTTGAAACTTCCCGCCCCTCAACCTGGTCGACCTATTTTGCAGAACTTACTCATGAAATATTTGCCACTGGATGTTAGGCAAGTAACAATCTTAGTTCACTTGTTTTGCATAACATCATGATATATCTATCAACATATCAATAATAAATGATATCTTATGCCCCAGAACAGTTCTTTCTTTGATCATTTCTTTCAGACAAAAAATACAAATTAACGAAATCGCACCTGCTTTATTAAAAAATGATAGCAACAGTGAAGTTTGCTTTTTTTTCTAACAAATTATATCAAAATTATAGAAAAGTCTATCTGCCCTAATTCAAAAAAGGACAACTTTATGTTAGTGGGTCTAAATTCAGTTTGACAGCTTCAGACATACTATTTTTTTTTATCTTTTCACATAGTCACTGTCCCAATTTTTAATTTTATCCCCTGCTTACTATATTTTGCATAAAATATAAAGAAATGAATTTGGATGGTGTCTGCAACAAATTGGCAAGTTATATACTGTTCGCACCTAGGGACTCTATTCGTTAGACTTCGAAAATCAAAGGACGATAACTGTGTCGCCGTAACATATTGATTTGTACACATATAAATATATGTTTTTCTATATACTTTCTCTTTAAAATATTTATATTATATGTAGGTTTCATTAGAATCTGTGATTGAATGACAACAATATAGAGGCAATGTCTTGCCAAATTTTATTTCCGTATAAAATACAACAGCTATGCCTGCACTTGCTATTCACGGCAATGTTAAAACAATGTATAGAAAAACTCTCACGGAAAGCTTGATACTAAAAACACTAAATTACCAGTCTACCAGGTGACCATAGTGAAAGAAAACTTATAACCGACAGTTTCGAGACTAAATCACTGTCGCTAGTTGTTCTTTTCAGTTTGCTATGACTAAAGACATTTTTTAGCCATTGATATTGCTGTATTGTCCGATGATTATGGCTTTGCTTACGAGATAATGATTTTGAAATGTTTTTTTCAAAATGCTATTGTTATATGAAAATTACTATTTGACCATGCTTTAATCAACATTCCTTTGAGGAATATATTTAAAAATGTTGACCAGAATGTCAATAACAAATGCATTCTTGGTAATAATAACAGAAAATATTTTGCCAAGAAATTAATTATGAAATGACAAATTAGTACTTTTTTTATATTAAGACTTACTTTTTCATTTTATAGTTAGATAGATTTTTTTTTATCAAACATCAACATAAAATGTTACAAAAGTAGCATAAAACAATAGCAGACATGTGAACATACTATATCATAAAATCTTAAAACAATAGCAGACATGTAAACATAGAACAATAGCAGACATGTAAACATAAAACAATAGCAGACATGTAAACCATATCCAGAAATCAACGCCACTTTGCTTATTTGAATATTATACTAAAGAAATCAGATACGGGTCACGGAAATTATATTGAAATAATAGGGAATTTTGAAAAAAAATATTATCTGTTTTAACTTTAATTTAAGTGATAGACAGGTTGCGGGGACAGAAAATAAATATACACAACAATATACACCATTTAAACGAAACATAATGACTGTCGTTGCAAAAATCAAGGTTCCTGATCTATTTTAAAAATCGAAGCGAGAGGCTTTTAACATTGCAGTATAAAATACAGGCTAAAATGGCTGAAATGTCAAATTTGCAAACTTCGTGTTGAAAATTGGCTAAGGTCATTACAAAAACAGGTTGCGGGGATGGAACTTGAAACTTGAATGTCCAAAGAATAAGCAAGTCCAAACCTTGTATGTGTAGTCGTTGAACTCTAGGTTCCCACGTAAAGTTAAAATGCCCCTATTTCAAGAAGAATAAACTCACGAAAACACGAAAAATTCACTAAATTCGCGTTCATTGTTTTGATTTTGACCGCCTGACAACTTCACGGAAATATCAGAGTGATTATAAACAAGGACTCTGTGACGGGCAACTTATAATATTCGTGTTTTAAAGGTTTTAATGATATCAAGCCAGTCCAGTTCAAACTATTATCACGTGGTACAATTCTCATTTACATATTATGAATATTAATTAGCAAAAGTACTACTAATTTCTGGCTATGCATAAAACAATAGCAGACATGTGAACATATTATATCATCAAATCTTAAAACAATAGTTGATACCTAATCTGGATTGACCATGAAATCCATAATACTTATTTCCAATGGGGCCCATTTATGCTACATTCTTAAAGATATAAAAATATTGTTATAAGAGATCATGAGTTTTGCAGGTTTTATGCTAATTATGTGAAAGCTATACTTGACGATGACATAGACTAGAACTTTCAAACATTCAAAACTAAGTATTGACCATTAGAATCGTTGGCAATTGATAACATATCCAGAAATCAACGCCACTTTGCTTATTTGAATATTATACTAAAGAAATCAGATACGGGTCACGGAAATTATATTGGAAAGATAAGGAATTTTGAAAGAAATTTCTGTTTTAACTTTAATTTAAGTGATAGACAGGCTACCGGGACAGAAAATAAATATACACAACAATATACACCATTTAAACGAAACATAATGACTGTCGTTGCAAAAATCAAGGTTCCTGATCTATTTTAAAAATCGAAGCGAGAGGCTTTTAACATTGCAGTATAAAATACAGGCTAAAATGGCTGAAACGTCAAATTTGCAAACTTCTTGTTGAAAATTGGCTAACAATGTCATTACAAAAACAGGTTGCGGGGATGAAACTTGAAACTTGAATGTCCAAAGAATAAGCAAGTCCAAACCTTGTATGTGTAGTCGTTGAACTCTAAGTTCCCACGAAAAGTTAAAATGCCCTATTTCAAGAAGAATAAACTCACGAAAACACGAAAAATTCACTAAATTCGCGTTCATTGTTTTGATTTTGACCGCCTGACAACTTTACGGAAATATCAGAGTGATTATAAACAAGGACTCTGTGACGGGCAACTTATAATATCCGTGTTTTAAAGATTTTAATGATATCAAGCCAGTCCAGTTCAAACTATTATCACGTGGTGCAATTCTCATTTACATATTATGAATATTAATTAGCAAAAGTACTACTAATTTCTGGTTATGATTTTTATTATAAACTGAAGAAGTAAAAGATAATAACAGTGTCACTGATATACAGGGAGAGGATATTCAGAAAGAGACAACAGATATGTAAAATACATACCCACGACTAGAACAATAGCAAGTAATAACTACATATCAAAGGTTGTGTGACAAACTAGCTGATAGCACGTATGTCCGTGTGTGACAAACTGGCTGATAGCACGTCCGTCCGTTCGTCTGTCCCGCTTCAGGTTAAAGTGCACATGTTTGGTCATGGTAGTTTTTGATGAAGTTGAAGTTCAATCAACTTGAAACTTAGTACTCATGTTCCCTATGATATGATCTTTCTAATTTTATGCCAAATTAAAGTGTTGACCCCAATTTCACGGTCCACTGAACATAAAAATAATAGTCCGTGTACTATGGCCACATTCTTGTTATATGGGGGGGGGGGGGGTATGTATTGTTTAATCGTAGAGTCAATTTATGATGTCAACTTTTCTAAAAAAAAAAAAACATTGTTTCAAATTGGAATTTTAAAAAAAAACACTTCTATCGAAAGTTACAGATAAAAACGTAAATTTACTAATAAAAATAGTTCCTGGATGTAATTAAAAAAACTAAATATTTATTTTAGTGATTAAAGTTGAGTAAGAATTTAAAACATTTATCCCACCTAGGACACCTCTTAAAAGATGACTGGTGATGCTTTACAATCGTGATAATTTCTGTGACATAGTACATTCTGTATAGGTAGTGATTTATGCATGTTCTGTATTCCAAATTCACATTTTATTTTCAGACCGAATGTCAATGAGGATATGTAATTTTTGAAGGAAACATATTGACTATCAAATTGATTTCGGTGTTTTTTACTATGTACTTAATCATTGAAATTTAAAAAATTTAATACGGCTTGTCCACTAAGAACTGTAGCCGGTATTAGAGAGTATTCTATGAATTTCGTGGATGTAATAAATTGGTTTTTTTTTCAGTTAAGTGATATAAGTTGAGAAAAAAAATCTAATCAGAATTCCCCTCACCTAAGACCCCTCTTAAATCATGAATGTTTATGCTTTAAAATCGGGAGAGTTTCTTTGGGCGCATTGCATTTACGCCAATTTTTGCAAAATCCAATCTTTCATTTGCGCCACAAGGTTATATTTCATTTACGCCAAAAAATAAAAACTACATTTGCGCAATTTTACAGGTATCATTTAACGGAAAAAGTTTAAATATAATTCATGATTGCTACATCGTGAATATTATAATTTTTTAAAGTATTCCCCCTAGTTAACTAAGTAAGTTCATACTTATTTTTTATATAAAACTGAGAACCACTTAGGTTTAAAATTATATAGTTGTTCACATTTTTAAGGTGTCAAGATGGACATTGTCAATTCTGAGTTAGTTTTTTCAGAATTGGATCAGTTCATATTTTTCATGTTGGGACCGTTTATAACCGACTATACTATACGGAATTGGTTTTTGAAGGCCGTATGATTGTCTATGATGGCTTTCATCTCTTTCATTTGAACTTTGGTGGATAGTTGTCTCATTGGAAATCCTTATTTGTTAGTAGAGGACATAAGTCTGTAATTTTTTTATGAACAGTGTAAGTGATTTCAATATGGTTACAATGTCTGATTTCGGATTATTATGTAATCAAAGACTGTGTTTTAGAGTTATCATTAATATAAAACTATTTTTTTATACTTTTTACCTGTATTATTGGCGCAAATGAAATGTTTTATTTTGGCGCAAATGAAATATGGTTTGTGGCGCAAATGAAATATGGTTTGTTGCGCAAATGAAAGATTATTTTGGCGCAAATGAAATACCGATTGGCGCAAATGAAATACCGATTGGCGCAAAAGCCTTCTGTATAGGTAGTGATTTACCTTGACATTTCGGGTGTTACAGAGCTACATGCATGTTACCTGTAGATGATAAAATGTCGTCCCATGAGGCCTTACGTATAGAGGTTCACGTTAATAATGGTGTTCAAAACTTCTTTTTTTAATCAAGTTATCATAACACTTGATTATTGGTGTTCCCAAGATTATTTCTTCGTTTTAAAACTAATTAAATAGAAAAATCATTTTGGTTTTAATAATTTCTTCTTTAGATTAATAAATCAGTTAAACATTATTATCATTTTTACAACATCGGATGTATCCATCCTACATGTATATGAAATACATGTTCAAAATCATTATTTGGTAAACAACGGACCTAACCCTAATTATAATTTAATATTCCACGGCGATCTATTTGTATTTGCCACCTCCTAATATGTATTTTAACTTTGTGTATTAAATTCGACCTTCTATCTTATGGTCCATTTGAATTGACAGTCACACCTGACACGTGTGCCCTAGAGGCACGGCTAATTTCCGATCTGTTAATTACCTTTTACCTTGTTACAAGCCTTCCACGAGTATTGCCATAGAAAACATCACATATACCTAGTCCAAGCGTAGATAGTAAAAGGCCAATAGGCGTACACCTATATATTGTCTTTACAGTTTAAGTTATTTACTTTAATTTGTTCACCATATCTGTCGGAAAAGCAAATATTAAAAAATATAAAAGATTTAATTTTTGTGTTGTAAACAAAAACAAGTTGAAAAGTTAATATACTAGTAGACAATTATATCTCATGAATGTAAAAAGTAGCATGTCTGACTGTACATTTTATTTTCTAATAGCCTGGGATCCTGGCTCACTGCTCGACAGTAGAAAGTAAAATCACAAAAATACTAAACTCCGAGGAAAATTCAATCGGAAAGTCCCTAATCACATGGCAAAATCAAATGACAAAACACATCAAACGAATGGACAACAACTGTCATATTCCTGACTTGGTACAGGCATTTTCAAATGTAGAAAATGGTGGATTGAACCTGGTTTTATAGCGCTAAACCTCTCACTTGTACGACAGTAGACGAAGTATTACATGTATAGTCGGTCAGGATCGGATGGTAAATAGTTGTCAAAATTAATCATCGGCTCGCTTATAATTATGTTAAAATATGATTAAAGACCAAGGGCCTGTTTATCAAAACTGTCCAAAGATCGGTCCTAAGAATTTCTTAGGACAGATATTAGGACAAAGTTAGGACCGACTTAAGAGATGTCTCAGCATGCACATCGAAGCTATCTTAGGATTATCTTAGCTAGGATGTCCTAACCTAAGACTTTACTTCCCGAACTTTGCCGACACAGCGAGTGAGATGACCAAGATATAAATAAATATGAACATGTGCTTTTGTTTTCTTACCTATTTGACAATTTCTTTAGATTAAACGTACATATTTGAAACCATTTATCAAATTATGTAAACAACAAAATATACCAAATGCCTGCATATTATTCGAACCCAAGGTTCTCCAACAATGGCGATAATTTACACTTGTTTTATATTTGTATGACAAAACAATGCCGATAACGTATACACGTGTTTGTGAATTAAATTGAGGCCTTCATGCAGGGTACACCGAAAGAATAATATTAAATTGTAAGAAGTTGATTTTTAATGTCTTCTAAGTTGTGAGATCACTGCTCTTAAATTTTTAAAAATATTTTGGACAATAATAAAATTTAATGATCTAATAATTAAATTGATGTATTGCATTCAAAATACATGTATTTGTTTATTGAGTTTCGATTGTACAGTCAGTCCATTGATTACGGTTTGCCATTTAAATCTTTACAACCATATATCTAAACATACGAAAGAATATGCTTTGAAGCGCCTCGTGGACTTTTGTCATATATAAACACGTGTTCCCGCTCAATTTTCATTCATGATTATTTCTCAACAGAATTGCACAAGGATAGGACCAGAGCGTAAATAAGATAAGTTGTTTAAGTTTATCCGTTATACTTTAGATATGTTTCCTTTATTCATTTTAATTCACTTTATATTTAAAGAAAAAACCTTTTTTTTTTACCTGTGAGTTGAAATTCTGTGACGATAAAGTAAAACGGGTAACTTTAAATTTAACACGTGTTCGCATGTGTTCGTATAATTAAATGTTTCTCGTCACGTTCATTATTAAATTATTGAATTGTTTAATGTCACTTTAATTAGATTTATATATATATAATATATGTGCTTATTTATTACCATTCAATTTCATTTACTTATGGTTGTTGCATTTAATTCACAGTTCTTTAACAAGGTATTTTTATCGGTAAGTTTTTGTTTCTATTTTACCATAGTAGCAATAAATATTCTCATGCATAATTAGCTATGGAATACTTGTGTAAGCTTGCTGACAAATATACGCTTAGTTACATTATTTTAATTTACGTTCTTTATCTGCATACAATTCAGGTACTAAATTGACACTGAAATACCGGTTATTCAAGTTACAGAAGGCCCGATTATTACAAATGTGACGGCATTAATTTAATTATAATACAACTGCTGTTTAGTTTGCTGCATGTTATTGTGCATATAAAGCTTTCTTTAAATTTGATTCAATAAATTGACATTGATATTATACCTGTTATGTTATGGAACGCACGATTATTACAAATGTAATGGCATTTACAACTGCCGTTCAAATTACTGCTGGTTATTATACACCTATAGATGTCTTAAGAGGCGTACATTATATATACATTTATAATAGTATATATTTTAGGTACGGAGCATTTTATCTATATGCAGCCGAGGCATCAATGTAATGTTTCATAAATTAAAACATCTTTATATATTTATAAAAACAATATACTTATAATGACTTCATTTTATAAAAGAATAGGAGAAGAAATGAAGTAAGCCGGAGATTAAGACCAAGGGTAAACAACGTTGGGGTTCAACGACCTGCTACTCGTGAAGCACCAGCACCAGAACAGGTACCCGTCCCTGAGGAAGTTGTCCGAGTGGTTAACAGAGGAAGACACGGAAAAAGAAGGCGTGCAGCGCCCGAGCTTCAACAAGCAGATCAACCTGTGGAGCCCAATAATCAACCTCCACCTCAGAAACAACTGAAAACTACGGCAGCTCAGGCTCAACCGGGTAATACTTTAAATACTACTGTCCTTTGTTTATACCATGTTCTAATGAAATTGACACAATTATTTCTCAGCAAATAATAGAGAAAATTCGGAATTGTAAAAATGTTGATTTTGGTACTCTTCTTAAACAAAATAGTCAATATTATAGTAGTTTGGACCAGAAACAAAGTGTTACTCTTAAAAATGGAATGCTTGTCATTTCTCATTAACATTCAAAGGACAATACAATAAATAACATTGAATTATGGACTGAAGCATTTGCAATTTTTTCTAAAATTCTTCTCCAAAAACATGCTAGCTTAGCACAACACTTGTTTACATACATGTTAATCATAAATGATTTTATATCAGATGCACCTTTTGACAGAGTTTACCCGTATAATAGAAAATTTAGATTAAGTGTATCACTAAAACACTCCAAATCTTTGTCTGAGATTGATGGTTGAAATTCATTGTAGAGGGATCGCAAGGCACACCTAATCCTGTAGTTTGCCACGTTAACTTACAAAGACCTTGTTATGACTATAACTTTAAAGGTTATTGTGATAAATCTCAGTGTTTTACAGACATAACTGTATGAAATGTTCATTACAACATCCAGTCTTATGTGTTAGATTTGATAGCTTACAAAGTAACCAAGGTTTTCATAAGGGATCATTGATGCCACCAGTGTTTATCCAAAATAGATCTCGTATGTCTAACCAGTTTCAACAAAACAGGCCTTCATTTGTTCAACAAATAGATATAGGCCACCAATAAACACAAGGTATTCCGTCCTAGATTTAATCAAATGACATATAGTTAACTTTTCTTTCAGAATTGTCAAAGGATAAATATGATATTTGGAAGAAGGGACATTTACCTATTAATATTGAACAATTAAGATTATCCTAATGAACAGGATAAACAAATTTTGTTTATTGGTTTTGAATTTGGATTTAGCTTAAATCATGATTGACCAAGATTTCCACTTGAATCAAAAATTTAAAAATCTGTTTTGTCAAATCCTATTGAAGCTAGATGTAAGATTGAATCTGAAATATCATTATGAAGAATAGCAGGTCCTTTTTGTAAAAGACCAATATCTAATCTTAGATATTCTCCAATTGGATTAGTTAAAAAAATCAGTTTTTTCGTCTGATTACCCATTTATCATATCAGCCATTGAGCAGCGTTAACGACTTCATTGATGAAAGGTTTACCTCGTTAAATATTCTTCATTTGATAATGCTGTTGATTACTTCCGGTTTATACATGTGATTTTGACTACTTGGTTTTAAAATTGTAGATGAATACTACATAGACGAGGCAATGACATTGAACTGCTCAATTTCATATGCTAAATTTGAGAAGTTTTTAGCCTTTTTGAATTGGTTTTTAAAACAAGTCTGGTTTAAATAATATAGACCACTATTTGGAAGATTTTTAATTTTGTTGGCTAATCAAATTTTGATGAATGTGAACAACTGATGTTTCAGAATGTGGAAATTTGCAAAGATATTGTAGTCTCACTTGCAAATAAAAAAAAATGAAGGTCCAACTACACTGATTGAATATCTGGGTCTTACAATTGATACTATTAATATGCTTGTTTAAATTCCACATGAAAAGATTGAAGAACTCTTAAACAGAATTAATAATTTATAAGCCATGAAAAAATTAACGTTAAAAGAATTGCAGCCAATATGTGGTTCATTAGTTTTCTACGCGAAGGCTATACCTGCTGGAAGAGCGTTTAGTTGTATTCGACCATAGACAAAGTGTCAAAATCGTTTTACTTTTATCTATTGATATGGAAATTGTTTTTGGAACAGTATAATAGGATTTCGTATTTAAATGATATAGGATGGATATCAAATTTTTATTTTGAACTATATACAGATAGTGCTGGTGAATTAGGTAAAAGGTGTGCATTTATATTAATGGTCAATTGAGTGGCATAAAGAATGGAATAGTTCAGAAATAATTGAAAATATAACATATTTTGAAATCATTCCAATAACACTAGTTTGATAAATTATACAAGAAACATACTTTTTCACATTGATAATCTGGCAGTAGCGAATGTTTTAAACAAAATGTCAAGAAAATATTAACTATTTACGTCCGTTTTGAGTTTAATTATTCACTGTTCACTCATTGGTAATTTTCAGTTTAAAGCTGTTCACATTTTGTCAAAGGACAATGCAATTGCTGATGCATTATCTCGTGCAAATTTTCAGAAATTTCAATGTCTGCACCACTTGACAGAGATTTTCCACATCCAATTCCAGTGGAGTTCTGGAACCTTTTAAAGATGAAGTGATTAAACTTTTACAGCAATCTGTTTCTTCAAATACAATGGATGTGTATGAAAATGCATCTATTCATTCATAAATTTCTGATCTGTTTTCGAATAGAGGAAAGTTGGCCACCTCCTGTTAATCATACAATTAATTTACATATCTTTCAAAAATAGTTATTCCTATAACCTTCAAAACATATCTATCAGGAATTAATCATAAGTTGAAAATGAATAATTGAAATGATTATAGCAAATCATTCATTTTGGAAATAATGTTAAAAGGTATGCAGCGTCTGGGTAATAGAGTTGATTCAAGAAAACCTATTACTGTTGATGCATTAAAACAACTTGAATTAATTCTTCAATGTTTGTAAATGTTAAGGGGAGGATTTGCTTAAGCCTTTTTTGGATTTATGAGAATAGGAGAAATCACAAAACTGATAATCATGTTTAAAACAATTTCAGATATTAATTTTGATGATATTAATTCTAAAGTTTTTGTTACAATTATGTCTTCTAAGAAGGATCAAATTGGTAGTTCGACAAGTTTAATATTGTCTTCAAATGATAATGATGATGAACATTGTTTTGTCAAAACATTTACAGATAACTTACAGTTTATACAAGTTGATGTGGGCAGGAATGTCCGGTATGTCACTATATAATTTTGTACCAATAGTAGAGAATGTTAAACATGGTGGGGGTTTACCAGATGCTGTTTTGCCTCACTGTGGTGGCAATGAAATTAGACTTGTAAACTGTGCAAAAACTTTTATTTTATATTTAATTTATGCTAGATATAGTTGGACGTATGGTGAATGGAAGTTAAATTATTTTTTCAAGCATATTACCAAGGTTGAAATGAAGATGTTCAAAAGATTTAAGAGCAATGGATGCAACCAGGAAACGTATAAATAGGGGAATTAAATCACATTTAATTAAAACTGGGGGGTTACACTATAATTCATTCTGATTTTGAAGTCAAACTTTTATTTTTGGATAGTCATGATGGAGTACATTTATCGTTTATTGGTAATGATATAGTTTTGAATTCTTTTCAAACTGCTTTAGAACAATTTGATTATATACCAAATAATTCTGTTTATCCGATGCATGAATGATGTTTGTTTATATTTGTTGTATGTTGGAATGAATAACAACTAGTTGATCATATTTTTGTTTAATTTATGCTGCTTATTCAATTGTCATGGCGGATTAGCATTTGATTGAGAGTTCACTAAAATGCCAATTTTGGCAGTGATTTATTCAAATATTGTTCATTGAGCTGTTATGGATCTGTCCAGCAGCTAGAAATTATTATGCATTTACTGTTGGTTTTACCTTCAGTGACCAATTGTCATCAAGTTTTAACTTGTTGGCCAGTTTGTTGATGTTGGTTGTTTGTTGGTTGATATTGTTGGTTGAATATTGTTGAATAAATGCCATGACAAATAATAAGCCAAATTTCAATTGTTTGTTGTTTATATTATTCTGGCGAAGGAATGAAACAAAACAAATCTATAATTGTATATTTATTGCACAAATTGAATATGCAATAATAAAATTTAATGATCTAATAATTAAATTGATTTATTGCATTCAAAATACATGTATTTGTTTATTGAGTTTCGATTGTACAGTCAGTCCATTGATTACGGTTTGCCATTTAAATCTTTACAACCATATATCTAAACATACGAAAGAATATGCTTTGAAGCGCCTCGTGGACTTTTGTCATATATAAACACGTGTTCCCGCTCAATTTTCATTCATGATTATTTCTCAACAGAATTGCACAACCCACCCTCCCTCCCTTTAATAAACAAAATTGCTGCTGTTTTAAGTTTATTTTTCAGATTACATGGTAAACAGATCCACATGTGTTGAATATTTCAATTAGATTGTCATATATCATCAAAAATGTCGGACGTTTCAACATTCATCGGCAGATTCAATGAAACCTGAATATTCAAGAAATTTGCAGTAATAATTAAAAAAAAATGTCTATCGTTATGGCATTACGTTCTATATGGAAAATGCGTTGGATGTCATCATCACATTGATTCAACTGGCAGTGATTTATTCAAATATTGTTCATTGAGCTGTTATGGATCTGCCCAGCAGCTAGAAATTATTATGCATTTACTGTTGGTTTTACCTTCAGTGACCAATTGTCATCAAGTTTTAACTTGTTGGCCAGTTTGTTGATGTTGGTTGTTTGTTGGTTGATATTGTTGGTTGAATATTGTTGAATAAATGCCATGACAAATAATAAGCCAAATTTCAATTGTTTGTTGTTTATATTATTCTGGCGAAGGAATGAAACAAAACAAATCTATAATTGTATATTTATTGCACAAATTGAATATGCAATAATGATTTGAACACGTCGCGATTTACTTTCATGTGATCTGGATTCGAAAAGTTCAGAAATGTTTTTTACATTTCGCAAATCGTCGTAATGTCGACTGCTTATATAATGACTTTATCTGCGTGACGGGTGTTTGTAAATGATTCTAATGACCGATCTCATCGCCGTTATTTATTTTCAATTTACAATAACTTGTCTGCACCTCTTTACTGTTTCTTTTTCTCGCAGAAACTGTAAACACACGTTCCATTTCTGCGATAACATTCCTCTGTTCGACATTTTCCCTTCGAGGGACAACTTGCGATTGCGCATTGGGAACTGCGGAGTTAAGGTCAACATAGGTCATATGAATAAGGGTTGGCTTAACATCGAATTTTTGTCTATAGACAAGAATTAAATTTAGGTGTAAAACGTTAAAAAGCTTCTAAATGCTAATTGGAAAGTAAACAGTGATGGTTTTATTCATCTAAATAAACCTTTTGTACAAAATCCGGCATATAGATTAGAAAAATAATTTTAATGAAAATCGTAGCTACTATCCGTTTAAATGATTGCACTTTAAATACAGACATGCAATACCAGGCCTTAGTTTCACAAAGTTGTCTTAGGACATATCTTAGTCACAGATATACCGTAAATTGGGTTATTTTGGTTGTAGTTTTATTTTGGTCTATTTGGTGCCTCCAGTGAAAGTGCCAAAATTAAACACACGAAAATAAAGCAAACACTAAAAATTGAAACTCCAAAATCGCGTACCGGTACGACAATATCGTAATGTTAATTGTGGGGGAAAATATTTTATGTTAATATATCTTCCGTATATTTCCTACAATTCTATACATAGTCAAATCTGCAAATAACTACCTGGTATAATTTGACAACACTATATAATTTTTACTTAATTGTCAATTTTGTGAAATTGTTAAGAAAACACAACATGAATTTTTATTCACACATGTCATAAATATGCCAGGCTATTGCTGATTAGATGCCGTTATTTGTAAATAGAATATCAAAACTCCTTGTAATCCTTTATCTTCAATTAATGAACATGTACTACCAGAGGCATAAGGATAAAAATTTAAATCCTTGATTGTCAATAGATTAACATGTACTGCAAAAGAGATGATTACAATTTATTTCAAATGATATTTGTAAAATAAATCTATTTAAAAAGTGATTTTAATGTTTAAGATTTTATTTCAAATGTTCTTTCAGCTTTGAACCATGATATACAGAATTATTTGCAATTGCATCCGTATCCGACTCCTTCTTTAAGTTAACTTTGTCGTGTTTCTAGTTTTGAGAAATTAAATGATATTTTGTCAATAAACGGCTAAATAAAGGCAAATATGAATGAGTATGCTCACTACTGTTGTTCCAAAATTAAACATATCAATTGGACAAAGCACCAAAATTACACACACCAAAATAAAACACATGCCTTTTAAAAGAATCCCGCCAAAATATCCCGACGCCAAAATTTCCCAATTTACGGTATATATATAGAGAGACCACTGTGGATAGTAAATTTGGAATTGATAGTAAATAGCAATACAAGTTATTTGTAGTATAGTTATGTTCTTATAATACAGAAAAACGCAAAAATAATTGAAATTGATAGAAAACAAAAAGTATACGGATTTTGGAAAAAAAAAGGGAGGGCCAAAAAATATTGTTCTGTCCCCAAGTACCTATGGTTTCAGCTAGGAGTTTGAGGGCTTAAGTCACTTTACCCGAGATGGAAATCAACATTATTTGAGGCAACAGTAAAGGACCAAGGACGTATATTACTATAGCTTTACATATGCCCAAGTCCTTCAAGGATCTTTGAGGGCCTTATGAATGCTACAAATGTAGGCAGTTGTTGCATGATGTGATGCTTAAATATGAAGATAAGAACAAGGATCCGGAAATCTAGTTCACAATTTCACTTCACCTTAGTTATTTTCAGGGGACATTCCTGATCAACAAAAGTTAAACCAGGAATCACAGCATAAAGAAACGACTATTTAACTTCAAAAGGAACGGGATGGGGTTTTGTTTTCTTCCTAAAAAGTATATTCTGATCCCCAATTTAATGCATAAAATATTGTGGCCAGGAGATGAAAAAAAATATTCTGAATCCAGATTTTCCCCATAACTTATAGTGATAAATTTTGAAAAATTATTTGATCGATAGCATTAAAAAACTAAAAAAAAATCTCAATCAGACAAAACAATCATGATCCTCTCCCTACCTTTGAGTTAAAAAGTTGGCTCTCTTAATGAAATTGTAACCACTATATCACTGCATAATCATTATCCAGACTAAATCGATATTTGGAATTCATTTTTATAAACTTGGAACGTTTCAGTAAAATGACAGTACATCTAAATTTATAAAGAATAGATTACGTGTACTTTCGATTTTTAAACGAAATAAAATCAGGAAGTAACAAGAGGATAACAAAGTTAGAATGAATCCAGATTCATATACAGATTGGTGTTTAACAAAAAGGCGGGAAATTATCAATTTTTGAATTAAGTTGCTCAGTAAGAAATATATTTGTGTTTCTCGATTAGTTTTATACTAAACGATTTCGTATTTTACGTTTTAGCGTCTATCAAATTTTTAAGAATACGTTCCCGCATGCGTAGAACATGATAAAGAAAGCACCTGTTTGACTTGAGAAAATATCTTTAAACGTTTTAAAGTTTCATCTTTGTGATCAAAATTAACGAAAGATTCTGATGAAAAAAATATATAAAATGTGACGCAAATACAAGGGACCAGATAATATTATATAATTGGCACAAAGGACATGAAATATAGAAGTAGACTATTTTAAAATAAATAATTCAACATTTTATAATTACATCTTTAAAAATTACGAATTTATTTAATGTTTTATTGACACGTGCCACATTCAATATTGATTGCCACCTGTGTAATCAATTGAAATTCAAGATCATTAAACCAGGAACAGTTTATTACGCACGTGTATACATACAGTTTGAGCATGTATACATGTATGTTATTTCAGCATGTTCTAGTTGGGTTTTTTTCACGTGTTTTGAATTTGATTTAAAAAATAAAATTATGGATAAGGTCAAACGAAAAAAAAAAAAAAAAAAACTATCATTAAAAGCTCCACAAATTCCACAAAAGATTTGACAAACTTTTGACTTTATACTTTTCTTAATGATGTTAATTTAAACTGCGAAAAAAACTGAATCCATTTATCGGTAAAATACGGACAAACGAAATTGTAAAAATATCCATGGTTTTTTATAAAATTTATTAATATATTGATTCTAGTTTATAAATCAAAGGCGATTTATTTCAATTTTGAATCGAATGATATATATTATATATGTGAAGCGGGATCTGCTTACCCTTCCGGAGCACCAGAGAGCACCCCTAGTTTTTGGCGGGGTTTGTGCTGCTTAGTCTTTATTTTTCTATGTTGTGCTTTGTGTACTATTGTGTGTCTGTTTGTCTGTTTCTTTTTTAGCCATGGCGTTGTCTGAGTATAATAGTCACAGATAAGATTCACTGAACACGATGATTTGGAATTTGTACTTTATATTGTGTCACGTGCCGTTTGGCACGCACTGATTAAAAAGTCATTTAATTTCAAAATCAAAATATCTGTTGGAACTAAATTTCATATTTATTGTTTATATGCTTATATCTTCTTTTATCCATGTTATTTGTGCTCTTAAAACACCGTTCAAGTGACCTTCGTGCAAAAACTTTGTTCTTAATGCACTAAGAAGACTTAGTTAGTCCTTTGCGGTATTTCTACACACTGCTATACGGAGTAGTTCATTTTTTAAAGATATTTAGTCAAACAAAATTATTTTTGGTAAAAATAAGTTTCTGTAAAAAATGACGGTCTTGAATCATTTCGCTTATCACATTTAAGGTGACACTCTGTTATTTACAACCAAAGATTATAAAGAACACCTGTGGTTGGTGAAGAGGTAAATTCAAGCTAATGCCACATTCAAGATGATTTTTTCTAACGGTTCATTAAAAAAGAGGGTCTGGATGGGGTTTACAGAATAAAGAATAATGGGTAAAGAGTTCCAAACAAAGGCAAATAAATAATGAAACAGAAGAATCGACAAAAAAATAACGCATAGAGAATATTTGCTAATATATAAAGCATAAAGAAAAGGACTGAAAAACTAATAGAATACAGTATTGAAGGACCCCAATACAGACCCTCATAAAATTGACACAAATTTCTTACATCTATTTTATTTTCACACCTAACACCTTATGGGTATATCACATGGTAGTAAGCGTACATCTGCAATGTTTAAGTAGGTTTGAAAATTTTAATCTGGTAATTGAAATTAAATATAAATAAAAATATGAAGATGTTAAAAAAATATTTAACCCGTTTTCACGGACTTTTTCCCAACATGTACAATTGGATGGTATTTTTGCGTGAACCCCCTGAGGGGTTCACGCTTATATATTGGCAAGTTTTGGAAGTGTCTATGTGCCATTCGATATCCTCGGAATCAAGATTCTCGGAAGGTCTCAAAAATGTTCGATCATTTATACAGGTAGTCATATATGTATTTGATACGGTCCATCTATGGATAGGCTACCACGTGACTTTGTATATTTCAATAATCAAGTTCGTTTGTAAATTGGATAGTAAAACAATAATGACTAGATTGCAGTCAAAAAATCATTTATATGTTAGAACCTATTTGCCTTTTGACAAAACATATGTGTTTTAATAATGCGAATATTTATTAAATATTAAGTATAATGAAAACGCAATTATATAATTCATGCTTTGAGACGGTCCCTGTACGAGTTGTGTGTAGTATTTGATACAGCGTCTTGTTGTGCATTGTGACAATAAACATGGGAATAGTTTATTCATATATAATGTCCCATAATAAACTGATTATTTCTGAACGTTTATAGTTGATATTTTGTATTTCAATCAAAGCATGGGATATGTCGGAAAGCATGAAGAAAATTAAGAAAACGATATTTTTGATATAAATATTTATCTTAGGTCGGAAACACAGTGGTCGGAAAGCAGAAAGATACTTAAACAAGAGGATTTTTCTGTCAAAATATCTAATTTCATTAATAGATACTACCAGACCAAGAGAATATTCATTATTAAGTTTAAACTGAGACTGAATTTATTTTTAATAGAATTTAGTTTAAAATGTTATATATACGTGCATTATGTCTCACAGGTTTGAACAGTCATTACATTTACGAAAATTATATGCAACGTATCAGCACCAATGAGCAGGGATGCGTACCAAACTTTAGCTTAATATCTTATTTTAATAACTTTAAACGGTAGTGAATGAACAAATACTTGCATGGTTTTAATTCACAAGGATTTTAAATCCTCGCATCTCACAAAAAACGTAATTCATATTTTACAATAATCTTAACAAAATTTAATTACTATGTTAATTATTTTATACTATTTAGTATGGATTTATAAGTCTTTGCTTATATTTTGTATAGCAATATACTCATATAGTCGAATGTTAGACTTTAAGAAGAAATTGATTTGATAAATAAATGTCCATCCGTAGTAACTTGGTGTTTGTGTTTATTGATATTATATTTTAAATTATCGAGAAAAAAATCATTAACAGGAATGTATGTTAATTATAAAATTTCAATTCTTTTTTATTTGTTTGTTTTAATAATAGTTCAACCTTATATCACTATCGGTTTGCGTTCACACAAATTCCGGATTAAATGACAATGAATCCGGGGTCAAACTCAAAACACTTGAGAAAGGTAGTTTATTCTTACCCAGAGTATCAGTGCGTATGCTTTCTATTTACTGTTTCTTGCGCAAAAAATACCACGTGCATGCATAAATATTAATTTCACTCGCAAATGTGAATTTTCGCTTTTTTTATCCAAATTCAGGACACGGCAGTAAGAGGTTGACATGTGTCTTTGAAGCATGGACATCATTACTTATGGAATTCTGACCTCTAGCTGTATCTCTTTTCTTTTCTTTTTGGGTCACTGTCCTATAATAAACTTTGACATTTTTAAATGCTAAGTATTTTCTACCCCAGGAATAGACTACTTTAGATGTATTTGGCAAAACCTTTGTTTCGAAATTTTTGGTCCTGAATTTCTTTTAACTTCGTACTTTATTTGGCCTTTTCAACTTTTATTTATTCGAGCGTCACTGATGATTCTTTGTAGTCTTAACTCGCGTCTGGCGTACAGCATTTTAATCCTGATATCTTTTTATATCTACATATCTTTTTTTATAAATTGGTTCTTTTGAGAGTATGTTCAGGTATTCATAAAACTTCTGAAAATAAGATATTCTTCAAAACCAAGTTTTCTTGTAGAATATTTGGATTGATTTAATTAAAATCAAGAAATCCTTAAAATTTGAGATGTTTTATGAGACAAACATAAGTCTCTATATAAGAGGTCCTAATGAAACTCTCAAGAAAAATACACGAAACCTTATAAGTTGCATGCCCCAGGGTTTCACTTCACATGGAAATTGGACTTTTTTTTTTTAATTTATATTTACAATTTACAACATCTATCACGAGTACAGACAGCTTCAACAACGAGTTAAGAAACCCAAGAAACAAAATAAGAAGATATGATAGATAAAATAAATGCATCCAGATTATAAAGCAAACTGAGTGCTTAAATTTATATTGCGATTGGTTTGTGCTTTTTGCATTAGACATCCGGTTTGCAGAAACTGGGATTTGCAATAGGATTATGAAAAAATTATGTACACTTCCAAGTAATAAATGAAATAGTCGAGCCTAAACTTGTAATTTCAAATAGTAGCTGTATATATACACTTTTCTATTCACAACATTGCTTTCAACTGACTTGTGCAAGAATCTACACACAATTACATATTTTAAAATAGAGGTGTTTTAACATCATCATTATCTTATTCTATTCACAGTCAATTGTTTCAATTCAAAAGCAAACAAAAATTCAGAAACAATTTTTGGGTGATCAGTCAGCGGTCTTGGGTTCACGTGTTGCTTTTCTTTTTTTTAAAGACAGCAACTTGTCTAACATATTTGCGACTTTTATACTACTAATATCAAATATGTGTGACTTTTCCCGCATCATACATGTAAATCATGTATAGACGATTTGTTTTCCGTTTAAAAGAAATATTTCTTCTCTGATACACGTTTTTTGCATTTAAAACTCGCATTATTATATGGTTGAGAAATATCGGGTTGTTATAATTTATTATTTCTATAGAATTTGTAAAGATTAAAGAAAAAAATTTAGAAGATGCACCTTAAATACTGTATTTTGACTTCGATATGTATCTTAACTTGTTAAGAAATCCCCTTTCAAGGTATCTGACGACATGATGAACGATGTTTCACGTTTAAGGCTCATTCAATCCCTTTTCAAACTAGATATTATATTTTGTATTTAATATAAGAGTAATATTGGTGGAGTCATATAACAAAATTATACTTCGACAAGGGGGTAACCATATTTAACGACCTTGACTACATTAGAGTCTGGCATGGTCGGCCTGGCTTACGCCTTTTTGTGCGTTTAAATGATTATTAGCAAAATAAATATTTATACCTTACGGTATTTCAGAGACATTTATATGTATATATGCCTTTGGGTATTTTATTGTTATTTGAGAGAAAAAATAAAAAATGAATGTGTACAACAAGGCATAAAAATGAAATGAAAGATAATTAGATAATTTTACAAAACTTTGCGTGCTGTTTCAACGCAAAAAAAATATCTAAGACACCTTGGTTGATCTCATTTTATAATGAATATCTTTTACTAACTTATTGTACCTCGAACTAATTAACCGAGTACGTCTAAACACTGCTCAGAACCTTCTGAGTGCACTCAGGACTTAAAAAGTGCACTCAGGACTCTTTATAGTTATCGTATTTGCACACAAGACAAACGTATGTATTCGTTGCACGCTGTTTATTTGAGGGGTAAATTTTGGTAGAATTTGAAAACAAACTTCGAGAGGTATTTGATATTTTATATAAAATAATGAGGGCACGTCGGTTACTGATTACACAACAACTCAGCCGTGAAATATCCAATCAAGAAAATTGATTGGATTATCCTCAGTGCTTATGACTATCATGTTATTAGAACAGTGTTTTGAATAATTTGAATTATATATGTTATACGATATTTCTAAGTTGTTTCGGAATTGTTTCATGATATTAAATTTACTTTATGCGTTGTGCATTTTTACGATTATGAAGAAAAAAAAATAAAAATGACCTTTCAATGCATTTTATTACAGTTTCTTTTATGATCTTGATCTGTTATATATATCTTGCATGAAGACATACTTCTCGTATTACACTGCACGCACGGAGTGTGATACAAAAATGTTTTACGAAAAATATGTTGATTATTAGAAAAATACCCAAATATGATGAATGACAGAAACTGAGAGGAAAACGGAGATAAATTCATTTTTCAGAATTTATCTAAATTCCTTCAAGACTTGTAATACTAGGCCCGTATGCACAAAGCTACTTAAGTTAAGGTTTGTTCCGAACGGACGTATTTCTGTACATGTCCTACGATAAATTAGAACTACAATTGGAAATCTTAATTTAAGTGGTTTTATGCATATCAGCCCTGGACAAGAACAATTTTGATAAGAAATAAAATTTTACTATATGAGATTTGATCATATGAAAATCGTATTTTGATAAGTACAGCAACAAATACATGTACAGATAAGAACGGGTCGATACAAAACCAAATCTTGCTTCATGAAAATTAAGGGCAAATGTTGATGAGAAATTTCTTCTTCAAATATTATTTCCCTTTTCAAACTCGTTTGAGGAATTAATTACTGGACAAGAACGATTTTATTTTGAATGAGGGAATAAATCTTATTAAATGAAATTTGAAATTAGATCTTACGTTTTTTTTTCACAAATAGGCTATCGGTATAAAGATAAAAGCTTTAAAAAATAATTATTTCAGAATTCCACTCGTTCAAGAAAAGTTTTACTTGACAAGAATGAGTTTTAATGGCGCAATATTTTTTTTTAAACAAAATTTGCATATGTAAACTGTCTATTAATAATGTTCAACTCTATCAGGAGTTTCAAGAAATTTAGGCAAAAACTGTCTAACTTGCGAAGCCTACTTTGATATTCTATATAACAAAAATAGTGATTCTTTTTGTAGATTTAGAACTTTGAACACAAACATTTCTATTGAAACTGGTAGATGGCAAAATAATCAGAGTACATTTTATTTGTACTTTATGTAATTCCGGTGATATTGGCGACGAGTTTCATAATGTTTAAGAATGTTCGGCAATAGGCAAAAGTAGACAAAACGCTGTCAAAACAGGGTTTTGATCTTCAAGGACGCCATATTTTATAATGATTTCGATCTATATTTTTTAACCTTTTCAAAAGAAATAAATTGAATGGAAAATTTTCCGACTTTGTGAAGATTTCTCAATTGGTTTCAATTATTACAAACAAAACGAAAAGTTTATTGTACATTTTTGCAAAAACAATATATGTTTATTACTTTTCAAAGGAACCCTTTTTGATGGTTTACCAAGTTTACTTGTATGTGTTTATTACCATCACTAATGACAGTGACACTCCTAATTATTAAAGATCAAACCACCTAATCAACACGATAATTGGTATTGAATATGATCATCAGTCGTGCATGACATATCACAAATAACGGTGCGTGCCGATACAAACTTAAATAACTTCTCAAATATTAAATTGATTTTATCAAAACAAAAATAAAAGACCAAAAATTAAATTACCTATCGAATGCATATCCTTAACGCTTACTAAAACATCTATTACATGTCCTGGGTGCATTTGTTATGTCCTGAGTGCACTCAGGAGGTCCTGAGCGGTTTTTAGACGTACCACTAATTTACCCAGCGTAGACAACTTATTTAGCAAAAGTTAATCGTGCATGACTAATAACACATACCGCTTAGAAGCAGGCGGTCCAAAATAGGATCGGGAAAAAGCAGGCAAGTAAAATATCATAATTTCAAACATTTAAAGTGCCTTTGTTTGATTATCTACGGTTCTATCGATAATCTGACGGTATTAGAGTACAAATCCAGACTTCGCTTACATCGGCTTCATCTGACCTTTGGTGGATAGTAATAGTGTAATAGTTGTCTCATTGTCAATTGAACCACATCTCCTTATTTTTATTCTGTCCAAAACCGAGAAATTGTAGCTGCAATAGGCATTTATTTAAAAAAAAAACACCATATATCATTAAAAGAGGCCGTTATAGCCTGTTAACTCATTTTCGTTTTTTGGGGGATGGGAAAGGGGGGGGGGGGGCATTCATCTACCGTTGAAAAGGGGTAAGTTGGGGTAGTAATAGCTTACCGTAAGGTTTTAATCATGGTTCAACTTTATTCTAGTGAGTTTTATCCTTGCCAAAGATCAATCTTATTCCAAAACAGACGTAACTTTTCAGCAAGGTTTACTGTCGAGCGGGAAAAATCAAGAGAGGACAATATTTCTATACTCAAGTCAACCTTTGGGTTCGAATAAAAGGGGATAATGGTAAATATTGATGAGACAACAACCCAATGACACAGACAATACACCTTATTGCTATTCCCGCTTGACCCAAGAATCTGTCCCGCTCGAACTTTTGACGTCATACAACAATCACTTTTCCATTGTGGCGTCAGACATTTTCTATTATGACGTCAAAATTTTACGGGAACTTGTGTGATGTCCAGTAATGGCGGACAAATAGCAATAAGGTGTATCAAGACATTTAGAGTCAACATGCAGTATTTTATAATAGAGAGATCCCTTTACAAAATATCAAGCTAAAAACCGCCCCATGTATAAATAAAGTAAGGAGATAATTAAATATTACCTATCATTGAAGATATCCCAAAAGGCACAGAAATATTTTGTGTGGATGAAAAGTTTAACCATCCCATTTTTTAATCTCAGTTAGTGGAAATCAAAATAGGTACATGAAATAAAAATGAAATAAAAATCAGTACAAGAAAAATACTTCGCTAAATATATTAACGGTAGAGTAGATGATGAACGTGGATGATGGCTTTATGTCCAGCGGCAAATTAAATGCATGCATGTTCTGGACGAGAACATGTAAATGTTATATGAATATGAACCCTGTTCTAGACCTATAAGCTGAGATAGATTTTTAACGTGCTAGTTCACAAAGTAACAGTCCGCATTAAGACTTCAGAGTAGATTTCATGCACAAACGCTTTCTGCACATTAGGTACTCTTGCAGCAATTATTTGAGAGATCAGTGTGTGGCCAGCTGTTGCAAGGCTAAATTTCTGTTTTTATCCAATATACCCTCATTTTTCAGCGGCATTCCAAGTTTCATGTCCATCCTCGCAGTCGACCTTTTATTTTTGCTATGAAGGGCCTACCTATTGTATTTATAATTAATGTGTTCTCGTTATGAACATACAAGAAATATTTGCCACAGGATGTAAAACAAACAACATCTCAAACAACTTCATAAATAATTCCTTGTAAACAGTATACGAAGGCAACATAATGCACAATGCTATAAAGTAATATTTCCATGTATATGTTTCGATAACTATGGAAACTTTAACGGCCTTTTTTTCAGTTATCTCTTTGAAAACCACTTCATGGATGAACAGTAATATCTATTTCTTTTTTAGATTTTTTTGCTTTCGTTCTTAGATCTACTGTTCACGGTCTATCATATAAGATTATGTCAATGTCAATTTATTATGGAACTAAGACATGCAAGAAAAGATTTTCAAGGGGTGATTTCTCAGTTTAGACGTGTGAAGGAAATGACGGAAGACTAAAATAATAAAAGTGTTTATTTTCATGTAATACATTGTATTTCAATTTAAGTACTCATCTATACCAGTTTTGAGCGAGCCACTCAAACCTACATTACTAGATTCTAAATATATTACATTTAGACCTTTTCAATACGATTTTATTCATTGAAGTTAACAGGCACAGTTTTGAATTAAGACAAACAAACAAAACAATATTAATCAATCGGACTAGACAGAGAACATTTATTACTTTTTGCATTTGCATGTCACATAGTGCAGGCAAAGAACATAATCAAAACCAAAATGAATATTTATCTGAATATTCTCAAGGACCCTATGCATCTAGGTCTGTTTAATTAGAAGTTGTGTTACAATCTGTTTAATTTTTAATTGTTGGAGGAGATTAACTTAACTGTTTTCGTATGGTCTGGTCTTTATAAGATTTCAAGAACGTCAATAACATGCATGAAATATTTACCACTAAACGTTCAGCAAATATCAATGAAAAAAAATCCATGCATGAAACGGAAATTACCGAAAATAGCCATTGATATATTGCATTAACGACAACTTTATGTGATATTGAAATGCCATTCTTTTTGTTTATAGATATGAGAAGATGTGGTATGAGTGCGAATGAGACAACTCTCCATCCAAGTCACAATTTGTAAAAGTAAACCATTATAGGCCAAAGTACTGTCTTCAACACGGAGCCTTGGCTCACACCGAACAGCAAACTATAAAGGGGCTCATAAAATGTTTAGTACGATTCACCAATTAGAATGAAAAAATAACGATTTGATAAAAGTAAATCATTTCGGAATCGCTGTGATATATATGAGACTGCAATCCAACAATACAAGCTAAACAGTTTTTATTGTCTTAATATCTTTCCTGTTGATTGGTGATGCTCCTAAGTCTGGACCACACAAATTATTTGCATTAACAATCATAACAGTATTGTAAACGTTTGTAAAATACCAACAAAACTGACAAAACCATCTTAGATGACAAAACGTATCCAAATTTTATCCTATGGGAGAAAATAATAATCCTATAGGACAAAGTTTATCCTAAGGGAGAACAAAGTATCCTACAGGACAAAATTTATCATAAGGGAGAGAAAAAAATATCCGGTAGGAGAAAATTATCCTATGGGAGAGAAAATATCCCACAGGACAAAATAAATCCCTTTGGTGAAACAATAATCATAAGGGACATTTGTTTCTGAGAAAAAGTCGTTCATGATAATCCTATAGGATAAAAAAAATCCCATCGGATTTAACACTTTTTTTGAAAATCCAACAGGATTTTAAATCCCGTAGGATATTGATTTTATCCCATAGGAGATAAATTTTCCTATAGGATAAATAAATCCGATAGGATTTAAATATCCTACAGGATATTAAAAATATCTTACCGGATTATGACTTTATCCTATAGGATTTCATAAAATCATGTAGGATTTTCAAAAATCCTATGGGAGAAAATAATATCCTACAGGATTTTGTCACTGTTTTCACTCCAGTTGCCGAACCAGGCGAGCCACACCAAAAATTCTTTTGTTTTGTTTTTACCTATCCCCAGAGGTACATTATTGCCAAATTTGATGATTCTACCGTCAAAAAAAGTGTGGTTCCAATTTGCACTCATGAGAAGTGCAAATAAATCCAAGAACATGTTAAACTAAAGACTGGGCAACACGAACCCCACCAAAAACTGGGGGTGATCTCAGGTGCTCCGGAAGGGTAAGCAGATCCTGCTCCACATGTGGCACCTGTCGTGTGGCTCGTGTTAGTACAACAGAACAACAACAGAATTGGGACAATCTTTATGATAGAATTAAGTCGGCTTTTCTATAAATTGTCTTTTGTGGCGGAACAATAAAATAGTATTTAAAAATTTTAAAAATCATACTGAGCTAGTATTTGATGTATTCATATAAATTTCATTTTTCTATACACTATTTCCTGCTGGACATCTCTTTAATAAAGTTTTAATTATACTTTAAAGTTTTGTGGTATTTTGCATTATACCGCACCGTGACGACATTTTCGTCAAAAGTACAGCAACTCAATTTAAACAACCTCTAATTGTGAACTATTACTACTATGATGCGAATATGATTAAGAACGAACATTCTATTTTTTTTTTACATAATATTCCTTTTTAAACCAATAATTTTTTTCTTTTACAGAATCATAATGGTCGATTATCGCAGATATTATATTATATTATATTATATTATATTATATTATATTATATTATATTATATTATATTATATTATATTATATTATATTATATTATATTATATTATATTATATTATATTATATTATATTATATTATATTATATTATATTATATTATATTATATTATATTATATTATATTATATTATATTATATTATATATATTATATTATATTATATTATATTATATTATATTATATTATATTATATTATATTATATTATATTATATTATATTATATTATATTATATTATATTATATTATATTATATTATATTATATTATATTATATTATATTATATTTAAGAAAGTATTAAGAAACTAAGGTTCTAACTCGCTCAGGCAAAGTTGACCTTAGATTGATTAGGCTGTTCATTTTATGTCCCTTTTGTTCATATAGGTTCTAATTTTTCGGATCAAATAGGGTATAGGTTGAAATAGTTTCTGCTCATTTAACTGGCTGTGATTCGGCTTTGCCAGTGTGCACTATATACTCTGTATACCTTAACAATATATTTCTTATACCAAATTCATTTTCGGCTCAAGTAGGGTATATTGTTATGGATTATTACAGAACTTTAAATTTAGGATGATTTTATTAAATACATCTATCAAGTAGTGATTTATTTGGTCTTTATATAGTGCAACCAGAAACTGATATTTTTAATAGAAATCCTCGAAACTTTCACGAGAAATTATAACATGTAGACTCACCAGAGGCGCTCGAAAAAAAAGTTAGAAGGTCAAATAACAGACGAAGTTGACGACCATTGCAAGCCAAAAATTCCAAAAATACGGCTAAAGCAATCGTAACTCTTTGCCAGGTAAAAATCTGAGTTGTTGTGTCAGCAGACGTTCATTACAAATATGTTTTTATACATTGACCAACAATCAGTAATTTCACTTGAATATACTTTAATATATAATACTAGTGGTAATTCCTCTATCAGACATGATGATCTATCCCAATACTGATGAACCAGTTGGTCTACAACAGATTAATATAAGAAATATAAAACGATAAAGCATTTAATGAGTTACAAGTAATCGTCACAAATAAGCTTAGCTCACCTCCCCCACATTCTGTATATACCTGTCCCAAGTCAGGTGCCTGTAATTCAGTGGTGTCGTTTGTTTCTGATTATCATATTCTTTTTTTCGTATAGGAGTATGGCAGTTGTTTTTCACTTGTTCCGTTGATTGATAGCATTTGATTTTGTCAGTTTTTATGGACTTTCCCTTTTTGAATATGCCTTAGAATTCGGTATTCGTGTTATACATTTTTATGCTCAAGTCAATTTTGAGGAGTTTTGTGCTAGAGGTTAGTTTCTTCTGCAATGAATTATATCTCTTGCTAACAACAGATTTACCGTTATAAGCTAAGAGTTAAAATTACTTTTTAATTTGTCTCATATTTGCCTATATTTTTAAATTGTACATGGTCTGTACTAAAGTCGTACACATTTTTATCTTAAGGATACCTTAAAGAAGAGTTTTAGTTAGACCAGACTTTTCGTTTATTGCTTTGTAGTTTTCTCGTTTGAATTTTTTTAAATTTGTCATTTAGGGCCTTTATAGCTGACTATACGGTATGTGTTATGTCAATTTTTGAAGACTGTACGGTGACCTAAAGTAGTTTTTAGCTTCTACGTTATTTGGTATCGCACGTGGAGAGTTTTCTTCTTTTTTTTATATTGAAGTACAAATTTTAACACTATTTTCATTTAGAGTTTGCTAAACTACAGAACATTTATACGAAGCTTACACAAAAACGTGGTTGGAATAAAACGTTCTAAAAGAAAGACGGAAGATACAAAAGAGAACATCAAGCTAATAAGTCGAACACAAACTGATAACGCCATGGCTAAAAAAACCGACAAAAGACAAACAACAGTCTACAAAACACATCATAGAAAACTAATGCCTGAGCAACCAGTAAACCCCACCCAAAACCCGGGGTGATCTCAGGTGCTCTAGAGGGATAAGCAGATGGGTAAGTTATTCCCCGAGGGTATCACCAGCCCAGTAGTCAGCACTTCTGTATTGACATGAATTATCATTGATATGGTCATAATTTTAAATAAACTGTTTACAAAACTTTGAATTTTTGAAATATTAAGGCCTTTCTACCTCAGGAATAGATTACCCTAGCTTTATTTGGCAAAACTTTTAGGAATTTTTGGTCCTCACTGCTCTCCAACTTCGTACTTTAGTTTGCTTTTTTAACTCTTTTTTTATTCGAGCGTCACTGATGAGCCTTTTGTAGACGAAACGCGCGTCTGGTGTAAATACAAAATTTCAATCCTGGTATCTATGATGAGTTTATTTACTTTCATGTTGGTGTACAAACAATAAATTTCCACACAACCCTTGGGATTCTAGTTTGCATGTTGTGTCGACTATTATATTATTTGTTTGTGCGTTTCTCTGTGATGAGTGTTCTTGCGTATGTTTGTGCTGTATTTCTATCACGTAGTGTTGTCATTTTAGCGATATTTTTTAACATTGTCATATAAGCGGGAGGTTTGGCTAGCCATAAAACCAGGTTCAACCCACCACTTTTTCTTTAAATGTCCTGTACCAAATCAGGAATATGGCAGTTGTTATCAAATAGTTCGTTTCTATGTATGTTGGCGCTTGTTTTTGTTGCACTTCAGTGTTCCTGTTGTTCCTTTGTTTTCCTCTTATAGTTGATGTGTTTCCCTCGGTTTTAGTTTGTAACCCGGGTTTGTTTTCTCTCAATCTATTTATGACTTTTGAACACCGGTATGCTTCTGTTGCCTTTATCTATAACATTGAAAATTTGTCCTTTTTTTGTTATGGCAACAATTCTTCATTTTTTTTTTATTTTATGATAGTTTCCGCTTTTGCATGCATTTGACGAATGACTTAATAATCTTTATAGACATATACCTGTGCTGACAAATATAATATGCATCCGATTCACAAGATTCAGCCTTCCAGCTGTTATGGTGATCTCTGTCGATATACAGGCAATTTTTGTCTTTGTCATTGTCGCTAATAGATATTCCTAGCATGTGTAAATCAATGGGTTGTAAATTGGCGTTCCACACCCAGTCTCCTTCTGTGATGATATCTGAGCCATCAAGCCAAAACTTGTCTCCGTGGGTATCTGTGGATTGAGCAAAATTAATACAATGATTAACTGTTTCTAGTAAAATGTTTTAAGTAGTTGTGTGTGCTCCAACGTTGGAGAGAATTGCATAAAGCAGAAGAAAAAGCTGCAAATTGTAAATTATCTGCGGAATGACAAAACATATTAAGAGTATATAATCACATCAATGGGCCTGTTTAAAGGTAGGCTAAGAAATCACAAGGGTAATCAAAAATAAGTTGTCGAACAAGATGGCGAAAAAAAAACCAACAAAATGATCTGGATAAATAAGAAAAAAAACAGTATAAACCATTTGTTAAATTTCCTAGTCGTAAATTTCCAATTTGAACTTTTATATCAGGACATGCAATTAATACTCTTAATTCAAATTACCTGTATAAACCGAACCAATTGTAACCTGCCTATACTGGACTTTTATATCAGGATATCTCCTTATTTTATTTACAATTAATATTCTAAAGTTGAATAATCTGATAAACCGAACCAATTGTATACACTGCCTACACTGAACTTTTATATCAGGTCATGCAATGAATATTCCTTAGTTGAATAATCTGTATACATCGAACCAGTTGTAAACACTGCCTACACTGAAATTTTCTATTAGGTCAGACAATGAACATTCTAAAGGTAAATAATCTCTATAAACATCTAATTATAGACGCACATGAATGGATTAACGAGATTCCCACTGTACCTTTCACTTCTAGAGCGAACCATTTGTATTCTGCTTTCATAAACATTTTATATCAGGTCATACAATGAACATTTTAAGTTGAATAACCTGTATTAACCGAAACATTTGTAACACTGCCTTTACCTAACTTTTATATCAGGTCATACAATGAACATTTTAAGTTGAATAACCTGTATTAACCGAATCATTTGTAACACTGCCTTTACCTAACTTTTATATCAGGTCATACAATGAACATTTTAAGTTGAATAACCTGTACTAACCGAATCATTTGTAACACTGCCTTTACCTAACTTTTATATCAGGTCATACAATGAACATTTTAAGTTGAATAACCTGTATTAACCGAATCATTTGTAACACTGCCTTTACCTAACTTTTATATCAGTTCATACAATGAACATTTTTAATTGAATAATCGAAACTGAGCAATATGATACTGCCTACACTGAACTTTTATATCAGGACATTAAGTTTTAACTTATGTCTCACGAACGTGTGTTTAATCTGAGCAAAATCTTTTGTATCAAAAGGGTTAAGTTAAAAAGTTTCAAATTTTGTCTCAAATAGATCACTTACGCCTTAATAAACCATCTGTTACCGATGTTAAGATCTGCCTGTCAGGTAAAACAGCAAGTTCTCCATGGAATGATTGACAGGCAGACTGAAACAAAGGAATAAAAGTCAGATTTGTTTGTCAGGTTAAACAGCAAGTTCTCAATGGAATGATTGACAGGCAAACTGAAATAAATGAATAAAAGTAAGATTTGTCTGTCAGGTAAAACAGCATGTTCTCTGTGGAATGATTGACAGGCAGACTGAAATAAACGAATAAAAGTCAGACTTGTCTGTCAGGTAAAACGACAAGTTCTCTATGGAATGATTGACAGGTAGACTGAAATAAATGAATAAAAGTAAGATTATCTATCAGGTGAAACAGCAAGTTCTCAATGGAATGATTGACAGGCAAACTGAAATAAATGAATAAAAGTAAGATTTGTCTGTCAGGTAAAACATCAAGTTCTCCATGGAATGATTAACAGGCAGACTGAATTAAATTATGGAGAATGTCCAAATAACTGTCCATTCCTGTGAAATAATGGAGCGGAGGCCCGAAGGGCCGACGCCCATTATTTCCCAAGAATGGACAGTTATTTGGACTTTCGCTAACTTAAAATACACCTTAAGTATTAAGAACGAATCTTCAGATTATAACATTTTAAAGAATTTGATATCATTTTGTAATGGTTTTCTGTTCTTTTCCCACGTGTTGTACCCAATAATCCGCTGGCAAAATTTAAGATCAAGCTGACCATCTCCTCACCTATTGAAGTAATTATAATTACTATAAAAAGATCTTGAATAAAGAATTGTCTGAGAAAAATGAAATGGTACAACTAAAATAAATTTCCAGGTATGTAACACTCTAGTCTAGGTTATTTAACTAATAAGGGTGTGGTCGATTATAAGTCATATCGGAAACAAAATGTGATTCTATATTCGAAACCATTCTATTAGATGAGATAAAATTAAACAAGAAAAAAGTTTTACATGCATAACCAAAATTTGTTCTTTCCCTTAGCTTATTTCAACGAACTAAAATGTTATGCATTTTTTAGAAGAGCCTTAACATTCTTAAATAGTAATACAAGCAAACTGAAAGTATTTTTCATTCTTCCCTATTATCAGAAAGGAAGCAAAACAGTTTTAGAAAAATAAACCCGCATGATTAAAACCATTTCTGGATTCCGTTTTGTATTTCTTAACTTAAGTGGAAAACTTCTTTTTAATTTCATTTTAACTTTTTAAGATTAACGCCGTCATTTGCACTGTCAATTTATCTGATATATTTGCCACTGGATATATAACAACAGTGAATAAATTCGATTATGCTACGCGTTTCTGTTGAAAATTGAATAAAAACCCCGCTCAATATTTAACACAAGCCATATTCAAATGTTATCCCTAACCCCTCAAATTCTATTCATTAGTACTATATTCGCATTACAACAACGAACAATCAAATAATATGCCGAATACGCCATTTTAACCATTTCAGTTCCTTGAACTATTTATTCTATTAAACCACAATATTATTGTAGAAACTCTCAGAGTAATTTTTATGTTTTTGATGTAAATAGTAAAATGCAACAAACGATTTTTGCTGTACATAATCAAAATACAACATTTTATATTTCAAGGAAATGATATCTTAAACGGTAAAATTAAGAGCAAATCTTTAAGTAAAATACATTTTTCTCTAATTTTCGTTATTGAATAATGTTAAAGTGTTCAAATATTACAAAAGAATTCAACTGAGTTAACACATTTGATATTTTGTAGGAACAAATTAATTTTCAATTGCCTATTAAATCATTGTTATCATTGTAATCATGGTATATACATTTAATGTAATAATTCAGCTCAGCTTTGGGCGCTGTGATTATCAATACGACATTATTCTATTCTATTCCATGGAATAAGTGACAAGCAGACTGAATTCAACGAATAAATTTGTTAACATTTATTATTTTATTCTATTCTGAAATTTTTATCTTGACTGGGTTTGGTCTTTTAACAGTACTGCTTCTGAAACATTATCCTTGTAATATGAAAAAGCTATGTTCGATTAGTTCTACCGACCATACTTTCTAAGCTCGCCAGATATTTTAAGCTAAACTTACATTGGCATCTGTCCATTTTGACTTTTCATGACTAACGAACCAACATGATCCTTCAAGTTCAGTCCAATCTCTAGGGCAAGCAGCGTCTACACTGGCTGCCGCTGTAATACAAAAATCAAATCAAGTGTGGGCAGGTTATAATCTGTCATTTATTCTTAAGAAAAATGTTTTTTCGAGCACGGCAATTGTAAACGTAGCAATGGAAATTCTACGCGAGACATAGTTGGTTGGTTAATTTAGTTCCGCCCAAACCGGTTAATCTGGGCTTGAAGTGGCAGTTAGGTGTGAACGTTTTTTTTATATTAAATATCTCTATGCGAATTTTAGATGAAGAACAGCAATTGAAGAGTTGTTCATTTGCTTTGGGTTTTGTCCACTGCGCGTATGCTCGATATTATCTGTTATGAATGAAAACATAGTAAATTTTATTCATCTTTGTTAATTCTTACATAAAACCACAAAGTAAGAATTGATATGAATTTCTCTGTTGATCTGCGCTTGTCCTGAATAGTCATAAAATATTTGCCACTAGATGTTAAGCAAGTAACAATCTTAATTCATGGGTTTTGCATAACATAATAATATATTTTATCAATATGATAAATGATATCTTAGGCCCGAGAACACAGTTATTTCGTAGATCATTTTAGACAAAAAAAGGCAAATTAAAAAAATCGCACCTACTCTATCCAAAAATGATTTTACAGTGTAGTGTCCTATTTCTGGGACAAATTATATCAAAATTATAGAAAAGTCTATCGACTCTAACTCAAAATATGGACAATTTTATGTTAAGGGGGTCTATAATTCAGTTTGACATCTTCAGACATATTATTTTTTTACCTTTTAAAACTGGACCAAATGTCTACTTTACCTAAAAATTCATGCCCTAAATTTTCTTAACATTTAATTTCATCCCCCTTCTTACTATATTATACATAAAATATAATGAAATGAATTTGGAAGGTGTATGCAAAAAAATGGCAAGTTATATACTTTCTATAATAAGGACTCTATTTGTTAGACAACGAAAATCAAAGGACGATAACTGTGTCGCCGGACCATTAGTATATATATAAATATCTGTTTTTCTATTATACTTTCTCTTTAAATAATTACATTACGTGTTTGTTTCATAAGAATCCGTGATTGTGTGACAACAATCGCCAGGCACTATCATATCAAATTTTATTTCCGTATGAAATACAACAGCTATGACTGCACTTGCTATCCACGTCAATGTTAAAACAATGCATAGGAAAACTAATGAAAAGCTTGATACTAAAAACACTAAATTCAGTGGCGGATCCAGGGGGGGGGGGGGGGGGGGGGGTCCGGGGGTTGGAACTCCCCCCTTTTTTTTGACGATCAATGCATTTAAATGGGGACATAAAGTTGGAACCCCCTCCCCTTTATCCTGGGTTAGAAACCCCCCTTTTATAAATGGCTTGATCCGCCCCTGAAATTACAAGTCTATCAGGTGACCATAGTGGAGGGAAAATATGACCGACAGTTTCGAGACTAAATGATGGGCGCTAGTTGTTCTTTTCTGATTAATATGACAATAATATAGACAATAAAAAGGCAACTGTTTTTGTTCGTCCATCAAAGAGAAAATCATGTTTTGTCATAGCTTTTGATTTGAGAGAATGCTTTTGAAAATATTAATCAAAATGGTATTGTAATATGAAAAATGTATTCATTTGGTCATTTCATAATCAATATCATTCTGAGTAATATCATAAAATATTACCCAGAATCGTTTACTCATTTCATAACAAATACATTCTCGGTAATGATAATAGAAAATATTTTGCCATGAAATAAATTATATTATTACAAATTAATACTTTTTCATATTACAACTTACTTTTTTTATTTTATAGATAGATATATTTATTTGATCAGATATCAGCATAAAACTTTTTACAAAAGTAGTATTAACCATAGCAGACATGTGAACCGGTACGTAAATACCTAATCAAAATTGCCCATGATAGCCGCACAACTTATTTCCACTGGGGTCCATTTATGTTACATTCTTATAAATATAAAAAATGTACTTTGACCTATAATTGTTTACATTTTACACATTGTGACTTTGGTGGATATTTGTCTCATTGGCACTCATACCACATCTCCTTATTCATTCACAAGGAATGATGACTGTGACAGGTTTTATCCTAATTATGTTTAAATTATAATTGACGATGCCATTGACTAGAACTTTCAAGCATTCAATAAAATAAGAATTGGGTATTAAAATCGTTTGACAATTGATTAATTCCATTATGAACTGAAAAGTAAAAGTAATAAACAGTGATATCCAGGCAGAGACAACAAACATACATGATACATACCTACGACTAGAACAATAGCAAGTAATGACTGCATATCAAATTAAACGTTGTGTGACAAACTGGCTGACAGCACGTATGTCCCAAGTTTATAAGGCAATCTTACTGTTTGATAAGGAGAGGTAAATGGAACATTCTATAAATATTCACGTCTATAGAATGTATAGGTATAACCAGAAGTTGTTTACTAGGGGAAGTGTGCAAACTGTGGTATAATGTTTGGCAACCACACTGTCCTCGTGTTTCTTTACTAGGGGAAGTGTGCAAACTGTGGTATAATGTTTGGCAACCACACTGTCCTCGTGTTACTTTACTAGGGGAAGTGTGCAAACTGTGGTATAATGTTTGGCAACCACACTGTCCTCGTGTTAGACTGTTAAAAAAAACATAGATGGCTCTGCCAAATCTCGTTTTACAACTACGAAATCATGGGAAAAAATATCATTATAAAACAGATAGCTAAAATTACTGTCCCTGACTTTTTGAATAATTATAAGTATTTAAGATAAAGATGACACAGATTCTTCCATTTATATATATATATATGCGTTTCCTTTTTTACGCCTTTTTTAAACTGATAATATATTTTTTTGCAGTATCTGCAGATAGATACAATAACAAAATCAATTGTTTTTGAAAGGTTTCAATTTTGTAGATTTTTCCCACTTTTTTTCAAAAAATACTTATTTGAGACCCGTACAATGATTTTTTTCGAAATTTATAAATATTGATTGAAATAACGGTAGAATGGGGTTTCATTTGTTCTTCAGTTTATGTTTAGTTTCAAAGCTAACAGTCTTATAATCCCGAAATATTTAATCAAAATCGTGATAATATTTGTATCTAGTCTTACATAAATCTTTAGATATCTTAATTTCAATGTCACTTCACTTATGAACAATTCTTCTGTACTGATATTTTGACTTGTGTTATCTACAAATTTTATGTTCTACTTCTTACAAGGTTTTTAGTGGAAAGTACAAATACTTGTTTCATTCGTTTCATGTTTAGCTAGCTGTAAAACCAGGTTTATCTCACCCGCATTATCTTCGGAAAATCCCAGTACCGAATCAGGAATATGACAGCTGTTTTCAGTTTGTTCCGTTTGTTGTTAATGTCTTACGTTTGATTTTTACAGAATTTATGGACTTTCCCTTTTTGAACTTACCTTGGAGTTTGGTATTTTTGTTATACTTTTTCATCATTATTCCATTGAGTGAATACAGTTGTTTCTTCGGTTTAAAAAAAAGGGGGGCATAGAAAGGCTATAAGGGTATAAACACCTTTAAAAAGTCCCCTTTGGTCTCAAGCTACTGACGTTTCTACGTATTTATACATCACTGGCTTTCAAATGATAAGGTGTGAGCGTTACTGATGGAGGTAAATCCAGGAAAGCGCTTCGGACGCACGAAATTACAAAGTTCTATATTCATCTAAATAACGCAGTTATGCTTATAACTTCGAGTTTTTCAAAACGTCACAAAATTAAGCAGAAACTAAAAATTGAACAACATGAGCCCAATGTAAAAACCAGGGTGAACTCAGATGCTTCGGATGAGTAAGCTGTTCCTTTTCCACCAGGCGAGAGGCGGTGCATCGACAGGGTAAGCGTCGTCTGCTATGCATGTATTACCGCCATGCGAATCCACTCTCAGAAAAAAGGTCACAATTAGGAATAGGAAACAATCGGTAAAAATACAGATCAGACGACTATACTGGTATGAAAAGATCAAAGACCGCAAAAACGTGTCGCTAACGAGTTGAGACACCGACACACCGTATGGGTTAACCTATTTGTTATGGTGACCGTTAACTTATGAAGTGTAGATTTCAGTCGTTCTTCCTCGTAACTCTTTTGCGGCAGTTTTTTGTTTATAATGTTAACATACAAGATCGTAACGTATTAAAACTGAAATATGAAAACGTCATGCGATGATGCAGAGGGTATGTTACTGCTGAGAAATAGGAATTCGACATTTAGAAAGTTGAAATCATCACGTTTGTCGAAGATTCTAGTTTGAAGTCACTCATCTGTGTCAATATCGAAGAAAATATTAAGATAAAAAGTAGACCTTACACTTTCGATATTATCCTTAATTTCAATTTTCACTGGGATATATGAGATGTTAGCACTCATCAAAATGTGGTTTATTGAGTGATACAACCCTTTTTATAGATTAGTTTACAATATGGTGTAAAAGTTTTAGTCAATATTACTGCAATTTGCTTATTTTGTATTACTGCTCTGTGTTTGTAGCGCATGCGTTTGGAGGCCTTCTTTGATTTCTAGTGTTAAGGGCATACGATACAGTTTTGATCCCACGGTGATTTTTTTACTAAAGTTTGCATACAAGCTATTTTTTACCTGAATAATTCAAATATATAATAAAAAAGATACCTTAATTGGCTAAATTTAGAGATAAATGGGATCGAAATTTTAGACATTTACTTAATTTTTCGGTTTCTTGAACATTTCTATCCTTTGTACAGACATACTTTACTCTTTTGTTTCAAAAGATAAACACATGCGGATTTTTTTTAAAAAGATTTAGAATATCTTCGATACAAAAGTAGGCTCTTAATTTGTTTAACAATTCTTTGTAAATAATTCATTTTTATTAAATTTGTATGAATTTAGAAAAAAGGCATTTTTTGCAGTATATTTATCTAATTTAAAAAAAGTCATCGGTGATGTTTTTTCATAAAAATTTGCACAAATAACATACATACAGTATCAAGTCAAGTCAAATGTCATTTTAAAAAAGAGGGGTCCATGTGCTCGTTTTCAAGCAAACGATCAAAATTACTCGAAAAATGCATCTTTTCCCGATATGTCACAGTTTGACGTCTCGAACGTCATTATCTCCCCTTGTAAGTGTATCATATGCCCTTTAAATGTATGAACAGAATAAGATGTGAGGTGAACGTCAAAGAGACAGCAACACGCCAACAGAAAAAGAAACAATAGACAAATGATATATAGGTGTTAAAACCACTCTTGTCAACGGTTGAAAGTTTCTTTTCATATATCTCATTGACACCATTTTTGACTTTGCAAAGACTTTTTTTTTAAATCTGTTGTAATCATCATATGTACACAGAGTGTTATGGGGTTTCTTTGGTGTCATATAAAATGAATATTTTCGTTTGTAGGAGAAAATTTAAATTGGTTTACACCGGTTGAAAAGAAGTGCACAAAACTTCAATCTCGTGATCACGTCTTTTTAACGTGTTGTACTACTTTAAATCTCGTGCGGATGACTTGAAAACAGGTGCGCACGTCTTTCAAATCGGGACACAACTTTTGAAGTCGTGTGCAAAGCATTCAAAAACTCGAGTGGACGACTTTCAAAAGCTTTTGCGCACCACTTTCACATTTGTCTATACGACGTAGAGTGTTGTGAAAATGTACCAACACGCATTATAAGAAATGTTTAATAAAGAATTGTGTATTGTTTATTCCGTCATTTTTCAAAATAAATCATGATACTGTTGTTTGACTAGGGGCGTAGCTGCCGTTAATTATAGGCACTACAGGCATGTGCTTACACATTATTTTTTTACAAAAAAAAATTATTTAAAAAGAAAATAATGACAACGTAACCTGTAGATGCACATGAAATCGTGAAAACTCTTTCATTGAATTGTCAAATGTCAATTGAACACTAGTCTGTCATCATTGGTGAAAGTAGGGTTGGATAGAATTTTCTGTACATTATATTCAAACTTAAATAGAAACTAAAATCTAGAACTTTGAAGAAGACATTTAGAAATTCTTCAGAAGCGGCATATGAACACTGAATACAAGAAAGCAAAAAGGACGTATCGGTGAGTGAAACAGTTGAAATAGTAGTGACTGACTTTATAGTTATTCTGTACAAGCACTACATCGGATTTTAAGTCTTCCAGGTCTGGTTCAGATTATTTCATTTCTATCAACAAATACCTAAATACACTTCCTTACCCTTGACATTCCCAAATTATCTCAGATAGATTACACAGTTGTAACCGGAGAGTATGGCTTGCCTTCCAAAATTAATTACTGTGCCAGCCTTGGCACAATAAGCCACCGCTCTACCGACTGAGTTAAAGAGACACTCCACTAGCACAGCTTATGGAGAGCGGTTATAAATCTACTAGGTAAGGAGAAGCACTGATACACAATAAATCACAATGTGATTGAAATACAGATTCTTTGTCCACACTTTGCTTGCAAGTCTTGTAGGCGAAGTGTGGACACAGGGTCTCTATTTTACTTTTTAATCAGATTGAGTAAAATAAAAACTTGTACTTTACAAAGTTGAATGACGATAATTATTCAAAATCCCAAGCAGGTAGGGATTTTGTAGACAGGAAATAAAAAAAAATATATAATTTCTTGAATTTTGTGAGATAGTACGAACAGAACCAAACTTCTGCATTATTCAGGGGTAAATTCAGCTAAAAAATAAACGTCATCAAGGACCGCCCGAGATACTGCCTGTAATAGATAATGGGGGTCAGTGTAGTGATTAAGTGCAAATCTAAAGTGTTTAAACAAGGCCATGTGAATGGCCCAGAAATGCCACATGACCCTCTCTTTTGATTTTTGCAAAAGATATGGCTACATGTGTACTTTTATGAATTATATATATATGAAAGCTTATGATTTCTACAGGTGTATAAATATTGATATAAATTTAATTTCAAGAAATAGGTTTGCATTGAAGTCAATGGGGAGATTTTTACTGAATTTACCCCTGCAGCAAATTTGTGTGTGTCGGCGGAGGGAAAGGGGGACCTAGGGGAACATGATTTTATTTTTAGAATCAAAACTCACTTAAAGACAAATGATGGCGGTTCCTTGTCCCTATGATAGTTGAATGTCTACGTGCCAGCTTATTTTAAAGAAGATCTTCAATATGTACTATTCACTGACATATTTATTAATTGCCCAGAATCAGAAAGGAATAGATGAAAAAAAAAATATGCAAACCAGACTTTACTGCGTAACTAAAAGACTACGCTAAGCAATGCAGATCGAATTTTTTTTTTATAGATCTCCGATTGTACTGCGTTATCTCATCAGTCAGAAATAATTGTGAATTCATAATTCTTAGAACTTTTTTCATGTATGAATTAAATGACCCCTAAATTTTATGTTTTATGTACACCCAATTCGCAAAGTTTGCGTCTATAAGTACCGTTTCCGTCTGGGTACTTCGCCCCCCGGAACCCCCAATGATTATTCAATTAAGATATGAATAAGCGGATACTTAAACTGTTCTTGTCCGTATAGGGACACAGTATAATCGATCTATTTATAGATTTTTACCAGGAAGTTAATCCAGAAACGTTAAATGGTAATTATTTACTTTGTATATCTTTCTTCGAAATATTTATGTATGACATCATAACAAATATAGGATATTATGAGGTTACGATTTCATTGTCAATTTCAACCTGGAATTAGACCTTGTTTAGTCTTATCTGGCAGCCATAAATATAACCACTTTACTTCGTATAATCCCCTTTTCAGACAAAAGACAAATTGTCTGGAACAGGGAATAATTTTTGCGACTGAAACATGTGAAAGTAAAAGGGCCAAAAAAATTCGTACCTCAATAATCTTTAAAAGATTTCTTCGGTCAGCATCTTTTAAAATAAATTTACACCAAGATGTCGTTAAGAGAAATTGGATACACTGCATTTATCATGCTTTTCAATAACATATGGTCAAATCGCTGAAAGACCCCCTCCTAAATTATTGAAAACTTTCATTCTGCATTGACAATAATATCGTGGTGTAAGTTAGATACACCAATTCTGGCTAACGCTATCACAAGGTGTATCTAATGTATTCAGTGGGATGACGGGTGGTATATATATGATAACGGTATTTTCATTGTGGTATGTTTTTATTGTTTAACGTTTTCTTTTAATCTTGTAAGATCAATAGCGTCATTGCAGAGAATGTGTCAACATTGTTAAAGTTCTCTCTTGAATAGAATTAATGTTTGTCTCAGAGCATGACGTAAAATAATTTGGTTCGTTCTTCTACTTCAGTCATTAAATTCATTGTTATTTGTTTGCGTTCTTTTGTATAAACTAGTAAAGATACCTAATAGATATTTTATTGAAATGAGGAGATGGGGGTATGCTTGCCACTGAGACAGCTATCCACCAAAGACCGGGCAAAGGACAGTTATGTAAAGAACTATAGGTCATGGTATGGCCTTCAATAATTAACAAACAATTTACTGTATAGTAAGATGTAAAGAAATAATAATTTTCCATTTGAACTGTACACGTATACCTAACAACAAAATTATTTTCATTTATCTGTGTTTAAAGTAATTGCAAATGGCTGACACTTTTGTTTTAGCATATTGTTTTTCTTAAATTGTTTAACATTTCACAGCGGTATAACATGTTACTTTAATTATTCTTCCCTTAGTTTATTTATTTTGTATTTATATTGTATCATAGATAAAATGTATTTGTTCAGTGTATGTTCACTGGTGTTAATATGTCTTTTGATTGAGTTAAGCCATTTCAGTTGATATTTTATAGTGTGTCTTTCTATGTTGTGATGTTACACTATTGTTTCAGATAAGGGTGAAGGGTTGGTACCATTAAAACGTTTAAACCCGCTGCAATTGTTTGCACCTGTCCTAAGTCAAGAATCTGATGTTCAGTAGTTGTCGTTTGTTGATGTGGTTCATAAGTGTTTCTCGTTTCTCGTTTTTTATATAGATTAGACCGTTGGTTTCCCGTTTGAATGGTTTTGCACTAGTAATTTTTGGTGCCCTTTATAACTTGCTGATCGGTGTGAGCCAAAGCTCCGTGTTGAAGACCGTACTTTGACCTATAATGGTTTACATTTATAAATTTTGACTTGGATGGAGAGTTGTCTCATTGGCACTCATACCACATCTTCTTATATCTACATACAGAATGTGGCGGGGTTAAACTAGTTTGAAGGCGTGAACCTAAAGTTCATTTAATTTTGCATAATTGTGGTAACTCGCCGTGTACAAAAAGCGTTGTGGTTGGTTAAAATCGTTCTAAGCAATGACGGTTCAACAAATGACGTGACTTTTTATTGTTTGTAATTATTATTTTTGTGTACGTACAAGGAACAGTCACATATTAATTTACATATTTGATCCGCAAATATCATTAATTTTGAGCTTTTAGGTTATGTATATGTTTACTATCAGCACTTGTTTTTATTTGCACAATATGCGCTCTCATAAACCTAACAAGATCGTATTCCATTTTTATTTTCAGATCTTTTCCCAGTTGAGTCAGTATGGAAGAAGGTAACATCAGAATTATTTATAAGTACAAAATAAGGAGATGTGGTATGATTGCCAATTAGACAACTATCCAACAGAGTCCAAATGATGCGGATTTAGGTAACTTTAGGTCACCATACGGCCTTCAGCAATGAGTAAAACTCATACCATATAGTCAGCTATTAAGTACACCAAATGACATACTGTGAAACAATGATAACTAAATGCTATTCAACAAGCATAATATTAACAAAATCGACTCAACAGTGAACACTGACGACAGTTTCATGCTTTATAAACTAAAAAATACAGTATCGGAAAAAACTAAGATAAAAAATATTTGCATGATGAGATAGTGGATGAAAAATAAATTTGTGTATATGCGAAAGGCTGTATTGTATGGTAGGCGGAGAAAGACGATAAGAGAGAGAGAAAAAAATGTGAATGGATTGTGCGTTTGAGAACAATGGGAGTTGAACTATTTATCTAAAACCAAAAGAGAAGGGTTATTTTTCACAGAAGTTTTTTTTTCATGTTTCTGCTGTTAAGGTGAAAAATGATCATAAGTCATCTCAAGTAAAACAAAAGGTAGAACCAAACAACATTTAGAACCGGAGATGATCATTATTAATTATAATATATTTTCATAAAGACAACTCCTTTAAACCTTTTTTTAAATCAATGGTAAATATAAAACACTATGATTGAATGTACTCCTGAGTTGAAAGCTACGGTATTTACATAAAAACAATCAAGTTATAGTATATTGTGCATTATAATTATAACGAAATTTGATGTCCATCAATGCCTGAGAAAAGATCGGTAAAGTTCTTAGATTTCCCCGGCAGTTTTTTTTCTCGAATATCCGCAATCCTTCTAGAAAAATGTTTTCAAGAAGGAGAATGAATATCCTTTTTAAAATAACTCTGGAAGCGCTTTACCGAAAGGTACCTATATAAAATAGCGAAATCCAACTTAGTATAAAGATAAGTAGATGTGGTATGATCTCTAATGAGACAACTATCCATCATCCACCAAATAACATAGATGTAAGAATGTAAGTGACCACAGACCTTCAACCATGAGAAAAAGCCTTTCGCAAAGTATCAACATTTTTTTCATTCACTCTCTCATTATGCAAGTATAATTAACCTCAGTTTTTTTCGGTACTGTATTTTTTCGAAGATTTAAGCTGTAAAAGGCCCCAACATGACAAAATGTGAAACAATTCAAACGAGAAAACCAACGGCCTGATTAATGAATAAACAATAGACTAAAAACAAAAATGACAGACAGCAAGTAAACATTAGTTCAATTCTGCCTGAGGGAGTTGGAGCCTAATGCTTACAAATGCTTTATTGAGCCGTGCAAGTTCGAGCTCCATAGAACTTGTCAGTGAATTACGGACAATTAAAGGGAAACTCCGCAAAAAAATGAAAAATTGATATGATGTTCTTTAAGCATAAAAAATCACATTATCATAAATATTAAAGTTTTATTCTCCATTTAAAGAGTTCAAAATCGATTTCTGAAATTAACTATCAGTTTTCGACATGCCGCCATCTTACCGGCATTCCCGATAGGAAAGTCACGTGATATCTAAAAACCACAAAGTTTCAAACGAATCGGGGATTTACCGACCGTTCGTTAAAATCTCCCCATCATCAATCGGGTATTACCGTATAGTCGTCATTCAGTGTCAAAATGTCTTGTCAAGCGTACGGTTGTTCTGTCCGACAAGGTTACGGCAAAAGTCTACATAGTTTTCCAGATCCCACAAAAAAGACAGAATTATATCAGACATGGTTGTGCAACCTTAACCTTACATCAAATTGTTTCATCTTTAACAAGCACAAATTGGTGTGTGAAGACCATTTTGAGAAAACTTGTTTCGAGGGAAATTTGATGGTAATTATACTATTTTAATAACAAAATAACCTAGCAGTTATATATAGCTATAATATTGTCAAATCCTTAAATGATGAGATCACGTTGATTGAAAAATAATAAAGTTGATGAGGAAATAAAGGTTCGATTATAAGTAAGGCATTTTCAGTGTTTTTGTAATGGTCACTGACTCACAAAAGATTCATTACTATGTCTCTTTTTTATAAAGTGCATTGGTTTATATAAAGAATAGTTCCGTATTTAGACAAGACAATTTTTTGAATTATTAAGTTATACGATAAATAACATTTTTTATTATGATATTCAACAGCTATCGACATTTCAATTATATAAGAGCAAATTCAGTGTTCTTGTAACAGTCACTGAATTACGAAAGATTCATTTGTAAGTCTCTTTTATATAAAGTGCATTGGTATATATAAAGAATAGTTCTGTATTAAGACATGAAGACATAATAATTGTTGAATAAATCAAGTTCAACGATATTTTTTTTTTTACTCTAAAATTGACACGGAGCAATGTTTTAGTTGGGACATACATTAATATGTTGATTTAGTATAATATTCCCAGGTTATTGATATGTAAATATCGGAATATCGGACAGCTCATTTTTTTTTTTCATATATGGTGTGTTTTATTAACTTGCTTTTTTTTTAACTACATGTAAGCTTTACGTAATATTAAATTGACACGGGATCAATTTAGATCGGTCACTTATAATGATGCTTTTACAAATTAACGTGTGACCCTAGTATGTTCGTTGTAAAATTGATAGTTTTTTTTTCTATTTACGACATCTTCTAAATAAATGTTTCGGCTTCCTCTCGAATTGATTATAGGCATGTCAGACTGGATAAATTATTGATGGAGGTCGTGTCAGAGCGACAGATTTCGTTAGGTATTCCGGTGACATCCTGTCGACTAAAAATTCGTAATACACAATTAGATAATACAGGTCCATGCATGGCCTCTTTTTTGAGTACCAGGTGTGCACAGGTAACATTTATTGTACCATAAAACTATCAGCTGTAATATACATCCTGTGTACAACTGAGTCTGAAAAAACATAATGTTGTGCGTGTTTGAAATTATAATTCCACCTGTTAATGAATGATATTCTGATATTTATTATCCACTAGTTTTTGCTGAAAATAAGTTAAAAAAAATCATTTATAAACATGACCTTTGGAAATTTTTGTATAAGAAATACTGTTTTTGCATAATTGTGGACTCTTTTTTTGGAAAAAAAAACCGAACTTTTATTGACGCAAATACGGCACTTGTGTCGATTGGCAAACATGAAGATATAAAGTAATGCAGCACTTATCTGCTTATCTTCACTATCAAGGTTACTTTATTGAAGATTCTATGTCTAATGTCCCTATCTTTATAAGGATTAATAAATTGTTGAATGAAAATTTAAAATTGAAAAAAATTGTACAAAGGGAAAAATATTTCTAGGAACCTCGAAGCTACTTTGATAGTTTGTTGTAAGCACTGTTAGAAATTTACATGAAATTTATTTATGCCATAGTTTTTTTTCTGATCAGCGGAAAATATAAAAGCATTGATGTATGAAGACAAATTTTGCTTTGCAAGTAACAAATGCAGAAAAAGAGGTCACGGATAAAAAGTCACATATAGTATACCTATTGCAATAAACATTGTCAAATTGTCATAAAACTTTAGTTGAAAAGTTAAAAAATTATTTTTTATAAGAAATATTGTCATATCTAGGAAAACTAATGTTTGTTATCCATTTTTGCGTACCTCTAGAAACTATAACAAATATAGAGAGCAACTATGAATTGCACAAAATGAATGTAGGACAGAAAGTCACAGGACAAAAAGTCACAGACAAAAAGTCACAGGACAAAAAGTCACAATTCAGTTTTGAGATTATATTTCTTTGAACAAGAAAACACTAATTTAAAAAATACTTTTTTTGTTTTTTCTTGAACTATTATATATGAAGCAACTTTTTAATTAAAATTTATTCAATAAATATCAGTAATGATCAAATAATTGTTAAGAAAACAAAATGTCAAAGTGGCTTTGTACTTAAATGGCTTCATTGTGCCAAGAAATATATCCTTTGCATGATTCAAATTTAATACATTTTCATTTATCAAAGCTTATGAACAATTTCCTAAACTTAAAAATGAATATATGTAATAAAAAGAAAATATTTCAAGATCTTTCTGTTATATATTCAAACAGTTGTCAACAAATTCTTTGTGACTTTTTGTCCTGTGACTTTTCGTCCTATCAAATTTGTGACTTTATGTCCTGTGACTTTCTGTCCGTTTACCGCACAAAATGACTAGCAAGTCAATCAAGGTCTTCAGAGCATTCAGTGGTCCTAGGTGACGTAAAAATGTTTGCAGATTTCCTTTGAATGACCATGCCCAAAAAATATGCATACGTACATGTAGGTAGTGAACGATAGTTTTTTTTATTCATTTATTTTTTTGGGGGGTGGGGGTGGTTGTGTTCTCCAAAGAAATTCATTTCATTTAAAACGGGTTTTGCTTTGCCGCGCGATCATTCATTTTTTTTCACGTCAGCTTGTTTTACACACTTCTGATACTTGAAATATATGATGTGCATAATATTGTTTCTTTTTTTAAATATTAGAAGTATGCTTAATCTGTGATAGGATTGGAACGAAATTGTTAATATATGTATTATGTGATTGCAAATGGATCCCCGTGTCAATTTGAAAAAGCTAAATGTGTTCTGGGAACAGTATATATATGTTCCTGATATATTCAAAAGATTAATTTTTTTCGGAAACATGTTGTTTACAAGATTTTAAGAAAATTGATGTGTAAGGTATATTAGTAAATTTGTTTACCCTTTTTTTCGTATGAAAGATTAGAACGGGAAAAGTGTCAGTTTCGAAAATTGGTTTCTATTAAACAATAATTTGCATCTTTATAATCTCTCACATAGCAATTTGCCACCTTTTTTACTCCACAATTATCGAAGCCTTATGTGGTAAAATAAACACGGTATAACAAAGTTAGGAGAAAAAATGTGAATTTACAATAAATCATTATATTTCAGGGCAGGCTTCTTGGCTTTACAAATAGACGCCCAAGACTAAAGTCAGACGCAGTACCAACAATTTTTGCTTCTAACCAAGACGCCAGGGATGACAGTAACCTGCAAACAAGAAAAAGAGTATTGCACCAGGTAAAGAGTTGAACAATTATGATTTTTTGACTAAATGATTGATGTTATAAAAAAAAAATTATGCAAAAGAATGAATATTCACTAAATTAACACATTTACAATCAGTAAACAATATAATCAGTAAGATTGGATATTTAAAAAGTATATTTAAATAACAGTTAAAGTTTGAATGTATAATACTATTAGTATATATACAATCAAAACAATTTTTTGACAATCTTTGTTATTTTTTCCCAGTATTGAAGGATAGATTTCTTCAACTATACCTCAAACATGAATTTAAAAAATTCGGATAAAGCCAATTAATAATTATGTCCAGCTTACAATATTAGAGTGGAATTATCATGCTCGGTCAATGTGTCTACCAGTCCGTCCCTCCCTCCCAAATCAATTAAAAAAATTATGAAAGTAATTTATTGTGAAGTCTGAGTCACATAAGCTTGACACTTCATAAACATGTACCTTTAACATGGTCTTCCTAATGACTATAATGTGCATGCCGAAATAGGGCTTTGGTCCTATGTACACGGTTTACTGAAGATGAAAACTATTACCGGTGTACTGATGATACATTTTCTTATCTTCGAGGTTAACTACTTCTTACTAGCAAAAAAATGGGTTTTACCATACATTTTAGTACACTCGTAATACTGTGTCAACTCTTTCAGATTCCAGTACCATTTGAAAATGCGGCCAAGGACGAAAAGTGGAATTCAGCTTTGAATGAATGTAAAGGTAAGCATATATATCTATATCTTTATTATTATATATTTAAAGGGATAATAAGCCATAATCAGGATTCTCCATTAAAGTATACTTTTATATATAATTGTTATTTAGGCTTCACCGGTAATATGAGCTCACATCTCTTGAATAGCATACAATATGTTAAAATTGCAGACACAGCAGAAAAATCTACAGTAACTATTGAGCGAATAAAAAGATGATTTTAACGTTCGTTATTTAAAAGTTTTTAATGTCGGTAAATAAAATGTATTTTGCCGAGTTGATAGGAATACCACCGAAAGCAAGACTGGTTGTCTTGACATGGTTAATATCTTTGGATTTTACAAGTACATGTAACACTTTCGTGCGATTCTACATGTAAACTTGTGTTAAAAATTATGACTTGAATAAACCATCATTTTATTATGGTATTTCTCATACTTTCTTAGTAGTAAATATTTAAATGCATTATTCTTTAATGTTGAGCTGAGGTGTTCTTTTTTCAGGTTTACAAATTATATCACGTGACAACTAACTTGAAAAATATTTGGAGTTGTCTCATATACATAAACTTGTAACTAAACCATGATATTTTTTCTTCAGAAAACAACATTCCAATGAAGAAAATAAGACACGCGGAGAAAGCTGAACAGGAAAATATAAGATCTGTAAGTATTATTTGTATTATTCTTATGGCTACATTCTACGAAGTCAACATTTTGTTATGGGAGGAGACTGCTGCAGAAACAAAGACGAATCCAGGGGGGCCTGGAGCCCCGCTCCCCTTTTGTGTGGTAAAAAATGGTTGGTTATATAGGGAATCATTTAGGCATGACTGGAGCGGCCCCCTTCTTAGGACGGTCAGTGGGCCCCACTTATAAAAAGTTCTGGATCCGCCAATAAGTAAGGAATCAGTGACAGCTATATGCAATACAAAATACATATACAATTCTATTTCTAACTTTCTTTATTTATTACCCTGACTACCGATATTTATTTGTGTTCGCATACATACATGTATGATGCAATCCTTTCTCTTACTTATAGAAATATTTACAAATACTATTTACTCATAAAAAATTAGATTTACATTTCAAATTATTAAAAATTCAGAGACTTAGAAAAAATTCTTGATATATGAAAATAATTTATAAAATGATTCACGAGAGAGTTTATATATATGCAATTCAATGATTGGTATTCATTTTTTATCATTTATATTTAAACCAGTTTTTGTATTATTGTATTTTACAATACTGGTACTAAGTTGAACTGTTTGTTGTTTAAATTCACTGTGAACGCATATTGTTATTTTATTGTCAACCCTTTTCTTTCCAGTCAAAACCTGTAATGGTTGACGTCGGTGTGCAGACTTCACCACCTTCACAACTTCAGACGGACTTAGACATTGGGACATCTATGACTAACAACAGCTACCTTCAGATGCCTGTCACCTCAGCACAACCATTGGATACAGCGTTTATAAGCTCACCTAAGAAAGACCAGGATACATCAGATGCATCCACACCTTCACCACCACCCAGTCCAGACAAACCAGACAGCGACGTTTCGTATGTACCAAGTGACGAATCCCACGACTCCAATCAGTCAACCTCTCCAGACTCACAACATATCACCATGGAACCAAAGATTATTGCTTTCGAGAGCTGCTTGAAGACACTTTTTGCAAGAGTTGTATGCACTGAATGTGGAGAGCCTATATCTTCTGACGAGTCAACAATTTTATATAATGGTACTGCCATGAAAGTCAAATTTCTGTGTATGAGAGGTCATCTAACATCTTGGGAGTCACAACCGTTAGTCAATAGTAAACCTGCTGGTAATTTAATGGTCGCAACAGCAATCATCCTGTCTGGAGAAACCTTCTCAAGGATTTCCCACTTTGCAGACATTCTTTCCCTTAAGTTCATTGGACATACCCAGTACTATAGCATACAGAAGGATATAGCCATCCCAGCCATAGACAATTATTACAGCCTGCAACGAGACGTTGTTCTTCAGCAACTTCAGGGTAGGCAGCTTGTCCTTGGGGGAGATGGCCGTTGTGACAGTCCTGGCTACTCAGCAAAGTATTGTACATACACTTTCATGGACACACTAACGGGAGTCATTCCAGATTTCAGTTTAGTCCAGGTCACCGAGACAACATCGTCTACAAAGATGGAGTTGATAGGTTTTCAGCGTTCCCTTAGTAATATTGAGGATGCAAATCTTGCAGTTGACGTAGTTGTAACGGACAGGCACGTGCAGATACGAAAAGCAATGGCAACTGACCACAGCAATAAAAACCACCAGTTTGATGTATGGCACCTTTCAAAGTCGATAAAGAAGAAAATCCTCGCCATTAAACCAAAGAAGTTACTATCAGAAGTGAAGCCATGGATTCCATCTATCTTGAACCATGTCTGGTGGTGTTCCCGAGAAGCTGAAGGTAACCCAGATAAGCTGGAAGAGACGTGGACAAGCTTGTTATACCACATATCTAACAGACACACATTTCCAGGAAAGCTAGTAACCAAATGTGGACACCCCCCATTGAGCGAGGATGCAATAAGAAAAAAGAAATGGATGGCCAAAGACAGTCCTGCCTACGAAGCCTTAGAGAACGTGATCACCAACAAACTGATCCTGCGAGATATTCGTCACTTAGATCGATTTTGCCATACAGGAGCGTTAGAGACGTATCACTCTATGATGCTAAAATACTGCCCAAAGCGCATGGAATTTGACTACCCATCCATGGTTGCCAGAACTCAGCTAGCTGTTGTAGACAACAATGTCAATATCGGAAGGAAGCAAAAGATTGGCGCCAATGGTACGCTGTCCTTCACGACTCGCTGTCCAAAAAGCACTGGCAGATGGACAGCACGTAAAGTGTATGAAAAGAAGGAATATGACTTCAAAACAGATATCATGCAGTCTGCCATCACAAACCAGCAGGATGGAACTCAGAAGAAAACGCTACACCAACTCAAGTCACTCACACTGCCGAGAAACATTAGCAAGGACCCTACACCTTGTAAGGAGGACCTGGTCGACAGCCACAGATCTCGATTTTTCTAGTTACATGACTTTGCGTGGATCTAATGAACAATTTGAAGCTTTTTGTACTTATAATATAAAATCAAGTAATAAGTATAATATAATATCAACTAATAAGTGTAATATATTTTTGGTATATAAAGTCCGCAAGTATACAAAATTATATGTTTGCTTGAATGAATGAAGTAAGGGCATCCTGAGTTCGTTGAATAACCAAATAGAGAACAAAGAATGAACGATGAAAGGGGGAATAGTCATGTTAAAGGAGCGGAAATAAAGAGTAGCCGAGTGAAAAAAAAATTGAATAGAGAAAAATAGATAATGAGCGACGATAGGGGGAAATAGCCATTGTAAAGGAGCGGAGATAAAGAGTAGCCGAGTGAAAAAAAAATGTTAGCTTGACAAAGTTATTGCTTGCTTTGATATTTTTAGTTACTAGCATACAAAAATACACATCGTGTACATAATTGGTATTCACGTGCACTACACTTGATGTGTTAAGTTTCTGCATTGCATGGTTAAAAATAATTATGTATCATGAACTATATATATATGAGGAAATGTCAGTTTAAAAATGTGTGAATCTATTTAATCATTTGTTATATGGTAGTGTCACTGTGTTTCTTTGTTAAATTTATTTAGTTTGTTAATGATTGTGTAAATAATAATAGATATGTATGAAACTTCATACTCGTTTAGTTATTTTAGTGTTACAATAAATATATACAGGACCCTGTAATACTAGTACGAGTATAGCATGTGAAAATTCCCACACAATATCATTGTATTGGGGAAAAAAACTGTTCATACAGATTGACAATTCATGTTCCGACAATCATGTAATATTTGCCACATGACGCTCATATTGCTTTCTACTATCATCATCTTCTTCATCAAATATTGCTGTTAACAACGATGGTCCACACAAAAAAAAAAGGAAATATATACAATCAGAGCTTCTCCGTGATATACACTTGTGAAATGTATAGACGAAATTCGGTATTGAGAAGTGAAATTACATCTCACAAACATTATCTTTGAATTACGATTTTGAGCGAACACACACCAAACCAATAAAAACGTATAGCAAGATACATAACCATGCAGGCATTAAGTTTTCGTCAGGTACAAGATAAATAATCGCTCTCATAAACGTACATGCGTGCAGTTTATGATATCAAGCATAAGAGGTCGATGTCTGTAGATCATTGTTCAGTTCGTTTACTGACTGTTCAGAGTCAGACATGTCACTTATTCATTCTTGGAAGCATTCGTGTACCCCATCCGACGATAGGAACTCTTTTCCGATAGTGTTGACAACTATGCTTGTATGGTGATTCTGTTTTTCTGGGCAAGTGGTTGGCTTCCCCTGACCCAACAAACAAACAAACGATACGCTATTAGTCTGCTTTGTCCTTTAGAAAGAACCTCTGGAGGTCGTCTTCAACGGCGCTTATACATCAGAAAAAGTATACTAGTACAGCTTGTTTCAAGGAGACGAACTGTTCTAAAATCGTCATTGTCAGCAATACATTACTAAGCTATGCCATTAGTTACTACAATTACTATTTTGGATTAATGACGGCTACCCTGTAGAGTATTACACTAAATTATAATATAATATAAAAATGATTATATTTAATTTTCATATGTTCAAACCGTTAAAGACAATTAGAACACCTCATACAAAAAACAGATCAAAAGAAAAAAAAGAAAATAAAAATTTCCAGACGGAATAAACAATTATTTTAATAGCTTAGATTTATAATGAATGAAATAAATGATATTTGGCATCTTCACAAATAATTATTCTAAGAGATTGTTGGTTGAATTTAATTATGTAGGAATGAAATTTTTTAAAACGATAAAAAAAATCATGCATGTTATACTATTGTATTTTTTCAATAAAAACTTTTAAATTGCGATAGTTTTACGATTGTTAGCATTTAAACATCGCTAGATTTAAATACAAGTTCAAGAATTCCGGTAAAGTAAATTAAACAGATGTGCAATTATTAATTGGGAAGTGTTAAATTAATTTTCTTTTAACTTCATATTTCAATTTTATGCTAATTGCATAGAGCGTAATCGAAAATTGTTTGATTTTAAAATACACTTCCGGAATTAAAAAAGTGAATGTTTATTTTCAATTAATTTATACATTTTAATTTATGTTTCTCTATTGTCATCGGGTATTTCAGCTTGGTGTATTAAACACGCTATACTCTTTCTGTTAATCCATTCAAAATGACAACATTCACACCTGTGTACGCCTGAGGCTAAATTGCTGCAAGGTAAAGTTCAAACGAATTCTCCTCAAATCGATAAATAAACAATGACTTCACAAAATAATATGCACACTCTGTTCACAAATATTTTGCCTTGAAATGGTTACCAAAGTTATAACGGTAAGTAAAACGTAAAATATTTTAATATCAGTCAAAATGTTCAACAGATATTTTATGAAAAATTCTCAACAATAATTTATGAAATAAATTCGAAAATATTTATATTTAGATAACTTCATATAGGAAGTTTTATTCAATCAATACAAAACGGTACACACATATTCATTTTCTTTCATACTTATATTGTGGTTATTAACTACGACCAACGGTCATCTGTGCGCTTTTAATTACGTAAAATTCTGATAAGCAATTAAGACTTTAACCGATTTTATTTTTTCCCATGATTCAACAATTCGGGTTAAAACGTCACAACCCAGTGACGTAGGTCAACCAAAAAAGTTACAAATACTTGATTTTCTCCGTTATTAGAAAGAATATAAATTTAAAACTTTGTGAATGTGTTTTTTATGTTAAGATGAACATATTTAGATGATAAGTAAAAAATCGCGGACTTTCCCTTTAAAACTCTTTTAATCATACCTTTGAAATAAGAGGCAAAACAAACAACCACATGCACGAATCTCTAATGAAATAATCTGCTTTCACTGGCATTTTTAAACGCGATGTATCACGCCGAAAGTATAATCAATCTTATTGAAATTCGGATCCTGTTTCCACGCTTTGCTTACAATCATCTGATAAACGCTCCGTTGTACTTTCTGCTTTTAAGATCTTTCGAGATCCTCTGGTTTTGTCATAATGATACACACTTTCAAAATTAAGTAGGCTGAAAATTAATTGGCTGATTTAATAACTACTATACTAGAACAGATAGTATCAATCTGATTAAAATACAGATCCTGTGTCCAAGCTTTGCTCACAAGGATTTAAAAAAAACTCCGTTCTACTTTCTGTTTTAATTACCTTTCGTGATTCTCTATTTTTGTCGGATTGATACACGCCTTTAAAAATTTGAAGGCAAAAAATGCATTGGCTAATGTAAAATTTATCAGAACAGAAAGTAGAATGGAGCGTTTTAAGATCCTTGTAAGCAAAGCTGAGACACAGGATCTGTAGTTTAATCAAATTTGATCTGCATTTAAATCAGATTGATAGTGTAATAACAATTTTTAAGACCATGTCATCGTTTTTCTCTTATTTTAGAGACTCCTGAACTGATTCTTGATTTTATATCAAGTAAACTGGGAACCAGTGATATAAAGTTTCTCGGAATACATCTTGGTCTCGATAGCAACGACCTTGAAACCATTTCCTGTGACTACAAGAATACTCACGAGGTTAAATTTCAGACCTTATGGAAATGGTTTAGTAAAAGTGACTCTTCGAGTTATACCGAACGTTTAACATCCGCTTTAATTTCAATTGAAAACAGACTTGCAGCAGATGAACTCAATTCATTGGATGTAAAACAGCTTTATTTTAAAGGAGAGATACCTTTTCCTAGTAAGCGTATTTCTGACAAGGATCTTGATTTTCTCTCGGCGCACGTTGTTACAGATTATCAAAGAATTGCAAGGTTTTTAGGAATGCGGCAGGACAAATTACATACATATCATGAGAAATATGTAAAAGACCAAGCTATGCGATGCTTAAAAGACTGCAATAAGATGGACGCAATTTCGAGAAAGAGTATGTGTAATGCATTGAACTATGCTGAGCGCCAGAATCTTGTGCATCAACTGGTGAATTCGTGGAACAAAAAATAATGTTGATGTTCTTATGCTCATTGTTGAAGGCCATACGATGACCTATAATTGTTCATTTCTGTGTCATTTGGTCTCTTGTGGAGAGTTGTCTCATTGACAATCATACCATATCTTCTTTTTTTATCTTATATCTTTTACCTTAAGACAATTTCTTATTTAAACGAATAAATGGACGAATCCTAACATCATTACCATATATTATCCCCATTAATGTCCTGATAGAGGTGTTATTTAATACCTTCAGGAAACCCTCTGCTGAGCTGCTTTGGGCAGCTTTATATTTTTCCTTGATATAAAATATTCGTTGCTCGTTCTTTTAGTTTAAATAATGTAAACAATACATATGTCGGGGCCTTTAATAGCTGACTATACGGTATGGATTTTACTGATTGGTGACCTGGTCTCATTGGCAATCATTCTACATCTCCTTATTTTATAGTACTGATGTTTCGGTCCAGTAATTCTTTTAGCTTTCCTCAGCTCTTCAAACTTTGTAGAAGTTTTGGCCTCGATCATCACTGAAGAGACATTTTTTTAATGCGCATCTGATGCATTAAAACTGGTACTGTTAATATTGTTATTAATGTAATGATAAAGACATATTTTTGGAACGTTTGCGTTGCCTATGAAAATATTAATTATTGTTAATAAATTCTCTCTGGTAAAAATTAATGTTTCTGATATGAGTTTAAAAAAAATAAAAAAGCATCATTAAGTCATTTGAAAGAACTTTTATTGATATAGTATGATAATGATTTATAAACATTCATTTGATTTTGATAACTCCATTGAAAGAGCTAAGTAGTATAACAAAAATTCGCACATGATAATCTTTTACCTACTTTGTGGTTAAATAGATAATAATACACAGGTTTGAGCAAACTATAAGTAAATATATATATTTAACACTTGCAGTTACTAACAACCAGATGAAAGTTATTTACCAGTTGCTTCATATTACAATTTAAATGGGATGAAATAACAATTTTCTCTTTAGAATAAATTGAAGTTAAAAATGATTCATTGAAATGTGTTCTGTCACCAATCTATAATCAAGGTCAATGAAGCTGTCCAAAAAGACATCTTTGGTTATTGTCATTTTGTTCGCCCCTAGTTATACACAGATAAAATGCATGGAAGAATTTATACCTGGTATCTGTTAACGTCACGGTACCCAAATTGCACCTATTTAATGAAAATAACAGAGGAAATCTTACAAGTTTTCGTAGAGACTAAACAATTTGTATTTTTATGATTTGACACTATGCACGTCTTTCAACATAGGTAAATATATTTAAATATATACAAACAGTTCACAGTATATATAAACAGATGAAGTGTTCACTGGAAAAAGTAAAATGTACGGAAACATCGCCGTGCGACGTCCACAAAAAGTCACCTTTTAAAAATTAGCAAATAAAATATGCTACAAGCATTCATTTCTTAAAAAATGAATAGTAAGCATGGACTAATGTCAAATTGTTCTAAATATTTAAAGAAATAAAACAAAATATCTGTTATTCGACTTTTAAGGATGTGAATTTAAGCATGGATGCAATTTGGGTACTCCTCATTACAAAATCATTGATCGTTTGGAGGTCTGTTCAAACCCATTTTTCTATGATTCAATATGGATTCAAAATTAAATTGGTGGAACTATATAGTAAATAATGATCTACAAAATAAACACAGAATGGAAACTTTTGTCTAGATCATAAATAAACGTAGGTGAAAAAACTGTCAAAATAGGTGCAATTTGGGTACCCTCATGTTAGATATAAATGTAAACATCATCGTCTTATTGGGAGACAACTTGTCTCAACTTAGTCCATTTCGTTCTATTTTAGGACAGAAGGAGTCTGGGATCCAGGCCCAATGTCCTCTTCGCTTCTTCTACTGTCGAGCACTGAGCCAGGATCCCAGGTTAGAATAGAAAGAGAGTAGCGAATTAACTCGAGGATGGCCGACTGAGTACAAGACCACATTGGTCTAAGGTAGATACAGTTGATAATTATGCTAGTCAATATAGTTTGAGTGTAAAACAGCTATAGTAATATTAATGTACTAACAATACAGTACTTTCAGGTGTGTTTGTCCAGTAATGCGGTATACGTTATTTTGTAGTTTTGTCAAGCGTCAGTGAAAATAAAAACATGAATGGCTGATGATACATAACTGATGAAACTTAAAACAACTAAGTACACAAAATCGGAAACGTACAATGCATTTTTGAAACATTACAAAATTAACTAGAGGCTCTAAAGAGCATGTGTTGCTCACCGTGGTCTATGTGCACATTCAACAAAGTACACTCTCCAACATTATAGACGAGAATAGAATTCATGACAAAAATCTCTGTTTTGTTTATCTTGTATTGCTGATCATTTAGTCTGTTTAGCTTCTCTTTTTGTTCATTAGTTTTTGCTCAAAACACAAAATAGGGTAAAAAATCCTTATTTAAGAGCAATCACTCCTGTAAAGAGTGACAATCTACTAACGTTATCTGCAAAATTTGACTTGTTAGTAGATCTTGCCTTGCTGATCATTTTTGTGATTTAAAGTGCCTTTTTATCTATTATAATTTTATCATATAAGGCAAAACGCAAAAAAATGGTAAAAATCGTCATTAAAGGGCAATAACTCCAATAGGGAGTCATCGTACGATTTCCTCCATATTGTCTTAATTGTAGATCATTTTTGCTTATTTAAGTTTCTATCTATCTATTATAGTTTTAAGATATAAGGCAAACACGCCAAATAATCGTCATCAAAGGGCAATAACTCTAATAAGGAGTCGACTGACGAATTCGACTATACAGACTTATTTGTAGAACTTGTCTTGCTCATTTTAGCAATTTAAAGTTTCTCTATATCTATTATAGTTTTCAAGATAATAGCCAAAAATGGAAAAAAAGGTAAAAATTGTCATTAAAGGGCAATAACTCCTATAATAAAAAAGGTCGTCTGGCAGTTTGGACGTATACGGACAACTGGTAGAGCTCAACATTCTGAACATGTTTACCTTGTCAGATTATCTCTATTTTTAACGGTTTTCAAAATAATAGACAAAACTTGCATTTTACCCCTATGTTCTATTTTTAGACATGACGGCCATCTTGGTTGGCAGGCGGGGTCATCGGACACATTTTGTAAACTAGATACCCCATTGATGATTGTGGCTAAGTTTTGGTTAACTTTGGCCCAGGAGTTTCAGAGAAGAAGATTTTTGTAAAAGTTAATTACGGACGACGGACGACGGACGTCAAGTTATGAGAAAATCTCACTTGGCCCAATGGGCCAGGTGAGCTAAGAAGGGTTTTGAATTTATAAGGCAACAAACCAAGACTTGAAAAGATTCACGTATTTATGTAAAAAAAAATCAATATTCCTTGTTGAGCGGTTCACATTAGCTTGCTGATAACATTTGAGACTGTATTTAGAAATAACTATATCATTTTAAGTCTCTTTGTGAATATTCTGTGACAAAAATTCAATTATGTCTCTTGTGTTAAGTATTTTACACATAACTCAAACATGATATGATTAATTGATTGATTGATTGAGTGTTGGTTTCTTAACGTCCAGTGGCAAATATTTCATGCATGTTCAGGATGGTATGATATGAATACAAGTACCGTGTTATCGTCTTAATAATTTGGTTACCGGGTAGGCAGAAAATTATTAGAATGATATAAATATTTGTTCATATTGTGATTACCTGACCAGATATACGATTCATACAAGCCTTTATTCTGATGAATTGTATTTCAATTATTTAAGGAAGTAAAATGGATATATTTGAGAAAAAATTTGATTGAAAAAGTCTTCAAAACTTGTTTAACTGTCTTATGTTCAGACAAAATGTGTCTTGCAATTACATGATTTATTTTGTAAAAAAGCACTTTTTTTTTTTGGGGGGGGGGGGGGGGAAGGGGAGAATTAACACGGGAATATCATAATTGAAAATTTGAAGAAAAAAATCTCGTTTGACATAAAATCCGAGCACCGCACAAACGTGTTTGATGCCAAAGTTTACTGTTTCAATACAAATAGTTAACGTATATCCAAAATTTTATCAGTTTACTTTTAACTCTGTAACTTTGATTGCATTTGCCCACTGTTTCCCCTCATGAAAATTAATCTCCACAACAGATAAACAAAGTAGTAATAATCATCGTCATCCATAAAACATTGCAAATTTTAGTATGTGATGCTTGATTTATATTGTACACTATAAACGAGGGTCTGGGTGTTGTTCGGATTGTAGTGGTTATAAATTCCGTTGTTTTTGCATCAGTAGATACAAGTGTTGTTTTTGTATCAGTATATAAAAGTGTTGTTATTGTGCTTGTCATCTGAGATTCTGTTGAATTGTCAGAGTCAGTTTTGTTCGTCTTAGCTACTGTTTCCTGTGGATTGCTTGGTTTTCTAGTTGGTGTTGATTGTGGCGTAGTTGGCGCTGTCGTAGTTGGTGCTTTCGTAGTTGTCGCTATCGTAGTTGGCGCTGTCGTAGTTGGTGCTTTCGTAGTTGTCGCTATCGTAGTTGGCGCTTTGGTAAAACTTGTATTAGATGCAGCATCCTTTATAGCGTTCAATAAAGGGAATTTTCCCTGTCCGCAATGATTACCAGAGAAATCATCAAGATCATATGTCCAAAACATTATACCTCCTAATCCCATTGTTTTGGCGTATTTAACCTAGAAGAAAAATTCAAATATTATTGCAATTTCTTATGTAATAACAATCACAAATGATACTAGATTCTTAAAGACTCGTAATAATAAATGTCTTTTTCAGAAAACCGGTTTGAAAATTCACTTCACAAAATATTTTAACATTTATCATTTTGGATATCCTTTCCAGTTTTTTCTTTTCCCAAATTTTTTATATCAGCTACCTAGATTTGTTTGTTTATGCATCTGTCTTCATTTTCTCTTTTCTGTTCTATTTAGGTAAAGTATGTTCATGATCACGCCAAACATCGTATGGTAGTTTCGGCATGGATCGTCAAACTTCGAGATTTTGTTTTACCTCTGATATTGTGGTCTTCACTTTAAAAAAATGTGTGTTCGTTGTTCTTTGTATTTGTACGACTTTTCTTAAGGCATTGGGTGTTGTGATGTGGTCTGTTATAGTGTCCAGTATGGTAACCATTGCTATCCTGATTCGTATGTTAAGTTTTTATTGGATAATTGTCTCATATATATCCAACCAAATATTCCTTTTACAGTACTTTTGTATTAACTTTATGATATATAGAATAACCGTACATTGTTTTAAATATAGATTTTATTTGTATAAGGCTTAGAAACAGGTAGAAAGCGAGGCTTTGTCGAGCATTTCTATTCTGTTTTGAGCCGAGTACTATGTATGGCTATTCTTTATATACTGTAACTCCTACAAATGTTCCATAGGAAATATTTAGGATAAAAACCATCGTTTTTTTTTAAATTTGGAGTGAATGACGTAAAAATTCCGCGAACCTGTACTTTTAAAGACGTAATTGATAAAACTTTACGGAAACGAATTGTCAACGTCATAAACAAGGCGATTTACGGTCAGTGACTGTATATCATAAATGATTTTACGGTCAGTGCAATTTGAAGCCTATTTTATAGTGATTATTTGATTTCCAGATTAAATATTTCATGATTATTTGATAATCAAGGACTGTATTTTTGATTATATGAATATTATATTTAAAACAAATAGTTAATGATTATGTGATTATACTGGCAACACATTTGTGATTAAGTTATTACTTGGACACCACCCATGTGGGGCCTCAATTTGACTACACAGCTGTAGTATATAAGTTTATATTATCCTCTCTTTTCAATGTAGAATTTATAATTATAAGTTTGTTCAAAGTTTTTTGGGAAGTACTTGCCTTTTCTTGCAGAAGTACTAAAACGTTTAGAAAATCGTTATCTCTAGATTAGTATTACAGAAAACTCACTTGTACATAAACTTGGACATTAGAAATGGGTGTTTACCTTTTCTATCATACTTCTCGGGGTATTATATGCAAACCACTGGTTACCAGAATATGCATAGGTATATTTCTGTTCATCGTCCCATATTCCACGAAGTCCTTTGACTTTGTCACATAACTGTAAATATAGAACAGTAAATAGAACGTATGATACAGCAAAGTATTAGCGATCTATCAATAAATATTCTTACGATAGTCACTACCTACACATTTGCTTTGTCAGACATATTAGTTATGATATAAGTCAGTTTTGTATAACTTTTTATCTTTCGGCTTTTAGTGTCAAACTATATTTCTCGGAAACGAAACACTCCTAACATGTATGTGTATTTATAGGCACCGAGATCTACATATACCAAAATCAATACACGGCACTTGTTTCTTAACGGGCATTTGATTATTAGACTGTGAAGCTTGGATTGGCAATATGCTTCAAAAGTATATCCATCAATTGATGCTGACGTTACATATGACGTAGTGACCTCAAAATTAATTGGGATCTTTTCATGCAATATTGCATTATAATATGAGCAACCATAAGTCCCCATACGAATTTCTATAATGAGCAAAACCCATGCAATTTAGTAAGCTATAAAAGCCCCGACAAAATGTAAAACAATTCAAGCGTTAAACTAACTGCCTGTTTATGTTAAACCAATCTCCAGAAACAAAATAAGACAGACATCAACCAACGATAACCACTGAATTCTAAGCTCATTACTTGTAACAGGAACTGACGGACAATCAAGTCATTTTTGATTTTAGAAAAATGTCTGGTCTTTCCATTCTAATCTCACATTAACCTTTCATGGCTGCTTCTGTCTCTCCTATCATTTTTTGGCTGACGAATAAAACATGCATAAAAATCAAGAGGGTGAAAACGACAAAATAAGGTGTATGCCAGTTACATACTTGTATCAAACGTCTTGTTAAAGTTTTGTTAACTTAGTTTTTGACATACCAATACTCAAAATCACAATCAATTATCAAAACATTCCACCTTTTCAGATTAGGTTAAGAGAGGAGATTCCTTTTTGTTTTGTAACAAAAAATCAGCTTTGAAAACGATTTAACATTAATTTTTTTGTCATATGAAAAGAATTATAACCTTATTCAGAACATTTTTTTGTTACATGTTTCACGTAGTCATGATTTGATTTGATTGTCATTGATAACTGGTCTCAAAGTTGAAAATTTTTACGGGTATTATTATTAATACATTCAAGTGAAGAATATAGGTCCGCCATTCCTGCATATTACACGCAAAAGAGATTCATATCGATTGACACGTGTACGGCTAATGTCAACTTTTTTTAATGAACTTTATAGAATGCATAAATTACTCGAATTTGTATTTTAATGATTTTGTGTTGAACTGTTCGCACCTTAAAAAAAGTGGCTGATTGGTCAAATTAACAGTCATATTCCAACAAGGGTTAATTACCTCGAAATAAGACAACTGGCCCCTCAATTTCCTTATTGGACCTACAATAGTACTGTTTATCACTGGAGCTCCAATGCTATGATTGGATGGACTTCTCAGTGTTAAAGCTAAAGCTGTTGCCGTAATCCCCATTACTAACTTTTCTGGAGGTGCTCCTTTTTTCATCCAGTACTGTATAGTCCAGTTCTGCATAATAATACAAAATAAAATCAAAATATTGTGCATATATCTTTTTTCTTAATAGGTAGTCATGATATTATTGAATACACCTTTGAATTTTTCGACTTTTGTATGGTTTATAAGTATTTCAACAAGATACTTCTTTTACAAGAAGGTAAATAAACATTACTTATTAATATACCAAGAAACATGTTTTGAAGCTTCAATTATTGTATAGAGCAGTAATCCACAATTAAATATTATACAATTATAGCCTTTGTATGAGGTCGATATAACATCGTATTGACCTCAACCAGAGGCTGCAATTGTTATATTATTAGTTAGCAACTATTACATAAACGATGTAAAATTGGGGATTTCTAGAATGTATTTTTAGTAACATGCTGTATGCCCTGTGCAATACGAAAAGCTAATAACAACAGTATTGACGTGCAAACTGAGTAAATACAAATGTACATGTGATCAATTTTTAACGAATCATAAATCCTTAAAAATATTTAATTGATAATAAACTCAAATATTTCACGTTAGGTTTTAAAAGGTAGAAACTTACAAGTGACAAAACGAACGTATCGTCTGTCTTTCTTTACTGAAAGTGCTCTCAAATGTTTTGATATATGTCTTTCTTTGATATGCATATACTCATTTGATTACATCAGATAACATCAGATCAAACGATTCAAAGGTAGTTTATGTCGCTACTTTACTCCTTCTGTACACAACACGCCATACGATGAATCAATATGCAGGTTTTAAATCCATTACAATTTTCTTTATATCGGACAACGAGGAAGTGACTTGTTGGCCTTGATTTGGTTTTAAAGTAAGACTAGTGGAAACAAGTTACTAATACAACGACTTTACGGTATCTTATTAAAGTTCACATAATAAAAATTTCATATCAATGTATGATTTTGATGAAAGCATTAGAACGTAACTAAATTACTAATTTTAATCTAAAACTCGGTACTATGATTTTGAAATCGTTTTTTTTTTCTTTTCTTTGAACAGCCAAAGCAGCAGTTGGTAATTTGTTGTTTCATAAATTATATCTTTAGTTTAAATATTCTGACTGATTTGACCTTTTGAAAGTTGTACTAACCTCAACGTTAAACTTTGCTGTTAAAAAAATAATAGCATTCTAATTTCAATACTTTAAATGCAATGGTGTAACGGAACCACAACTAATATTGTGCAATAAATTTTGGCAGCCAAAATGACACCAACGTGTCCCTCACTTTTTTTTAAACAGAACACCGATGAGTGTTTATCTCATGTCGGCCATCTTTCAAAATTAACACGCTGCCAAAAAACTGGTTTTTGCGAAGAAAAACTTAAAATTTGATGTCGGCAAATATTAGACATTCTGCTAAAGAAACAGGCATGGGTCGTGTTTTTACTTGTTGTGCAATCGCTTGAATTTGGAACTGCTAACTAGCTACAGTAGATTGCCAAAACAACAAAATACCACGGTTTGAATATAACTATCACTACAAAAAGACATGCTGTATACAACATAACATGTGATATCTCAGGATTATTGATGAGATCTGAATATCTTGAGAACATGAGGTCTGTAAAGCCTGATACTGTAATATAATACCTGTGACAGCCGAGGATTTAAGGTTATAGTCTGAACGCTAATATCTTGAGAACAGAGGCCCTGCTGAACGACCTTAATTTGTATAAAATTACCTGTGACAGCTGAGGATTATAGGTTTGGTCTGATAATCTTGAGAATAGAGGACCTGTAAATCCTGATACTTTACTCCAAGTACCAAAGTAGTCATACGCCATAACGTTGATAAAATCTACATATCTGTCAAAAAGATATATTTATATATTTGTATGAGAAACCGTCGATCACTTACTCTTCATGGACTCAATGATATACTGAAATTGCATCAATGATTAATAATAGAATATAAAATTATTTTTGTAATATTTTTTATCAAATGCCTATAACAGATATTTGTAACAATGTCTACGTTTTTTACCGATTTGAAAAATTTAAATTATTTTGCAAAATTCAATAATAATTCGTTATCCGTTATGTTTTTTACATTGTCAGTTTTATCAACATTGTACTTCCTGCTTGGTTCCTGCAAATGTGAAAACAGGATTTAAGAGTAAGAGATCTAGACCAGACTGGTAGGGTGTTAGGGTGAATCGGAATAAAGAGTCCAGGTAGAATTGTAACACATCTTCCAGCGCACTATTACCTTTTGAATTGGCATTTTAAAAATCAAACTAACTATACTAGTCGTGTACAAAGCATGGATCGTGCTCATATCAAATCAGCATGTTCTCATCCTGATGTGAATGTTATATTTGCTATGGACGTTAAACACCATTCGATACAATGCAATATGATAATTGTATTGTCAATTAAAGACGCCCGAAGGACAGTATAATTACAAACGATTTACTACAATGATCCATCTATCCATCCACCAATTCCTACGAACCTTTATATTTTCATCCAGCCTGATCAATTTACTTACGTCGGAAGTTTTAACGGTGTAGCTCTGTGTCGTCTGCTTAAACATCAATTTTAGCATCGTAAAATTCAGAAAGTCGAAACAAACACATATGATGTGTGTGTTAAGGATTTTCTATATCAGAGAAATGAATTTTGTCAATTTTCTAGCGAGTGTATTGTACCCATCTTCGATTTTGTCGGGATTCCACGCAAACAGGTCAAGAAAAACTTTAGAATAGGCAATTTATGAATACAAAATAGTGAACGTAGGGAAACCTCTCACACAAAAACAAAATTTAGTCGATATGTTGGCCGTCTTGTGTTCACTTTGTTATCTGCAAATTTAATACTAGTAACTTTACACACAAGTTTTTCTTTTTATACGGAATGCTGGATTTTGTATGGAAATTTTTTGACGGACTGAAGGATAGTGTGAGATTATCTATATTTTCCTTCCCCGTAATGAATGGTCTCTTTATACTTACTTGACAATTTCTTTAACATTGTAGGATTCGTCAATGTTGGGTTTTCCTGCAGCAACTGCTATAGAAAGTACCAATCTTGGCTTGTGACTTGTTCTGATTGCGTCATCATTGTCAAACTCCGAACGCATTGCCTATAAACGTTGTAAATATAACATAAGTCAATTTTAAAGGAGAAACATTGCTTTGTGTGAAAGAGAAGCGAGAGATATCAAAGGGACGTTCAAACTCATAAAAAAACGACGAAATAACAAACAACAGTACACTAAACACAACATAGAAAACAAAAGACTGAGCAACACGAACCCTACCAATAAACTTATTATTATACTAACATGTAGTTAAACCTAATTATTACATTGGTAGCAATGAATTACATTAATTTCCCAGTCAAATAAAAACCGATAATTTCACATGTGAAATAAACGTGGTTATTTCACTCTCTGACGTCATACAACAATAGACGTTGTCAAGACGTCGATAACGTCGGATCAAAACAAATTGTGAATGCGTAGAAAAAAGATATAGTTCCTTACATTTTCTACATTAATTTCATTAAAAAAGCCATTTGCCAATGTAATAAAAAGAATAACTAATCAAAGAATTCAAATATCGAAAAATATTCAACTCGTGACCGAACAACACGCATTCGTGAATTAATGTGTTGTTCGGTCACTCGTTGAATATTTTTCTCTATTTGAATTCTTCGATTAGTTATTCTATAACTGTATTCATTTACAAAAATGTTAATTATTTTGTATATTCTCTACCCGTATGATTTCATATTGTTTGTACATAATTACTATCTGGACACTGGTGTTGTTGGTGATCATAAAGTCCAGCATATTTATTATATCATCTTTGATTTATTTGCTGTTGGGATCAGTGTGGTTCTTCACTCAGTAATATTGTTTATGAACCCAAACAAGGAATTTGTACCTACGATTCCCATTTTGTAAAAAAACCCCAGAAAAATCTCTTTTTAATAAAAATGTAGTTGATCTTTCGATTATGCATAGGGAATAGTAGTATAGAGCGTAGAAAAATCAAAAGTTTATGTCATTACTTCTTGATTGTAAAGAAATAATTGAAGATTTTGAAGTAGATCTTCAGAATTTTAAGATCAACATCTGATTGAAACAACTGGTTGTTTGTACCTTATCATAATATTTCTGAAATTCTTCTTTTACTGTAGAATTAATGGTTGCAAGAATCTTAGTCGAACATCAAAACGACCCAGTTATGTATCGTTTTTTATAAGGATTTTCGTCAAGTTTATTTATCCAGTGAAAAGACAGGAGATTTTCATCGTCCTATTTATGTTAATATGAACGGAGAATACGACGAATTTATGATTTTCGAAAATCTCCTCTTAAGTGAAAACTGCAGGGTTTTATGGGTGATTTACAGATTTACTGTGTATTCAGCATTCTGTAGTAAGGCATTCTAAGTGTTGGTAATATACATATAAAACCAATACGGTTAGTAGTTTTGTCTGCTCGAACAACAATATATTTGTTTTGAAGAGAGGATAAAGTGTCAATGCAACAAAATGCTACCACTTTGTTTCAAAAGTACATTTAGTAGTTTTTAAATTTATCTACTTTGTTATTAATCAAGTTCTTTATACAGAAATAATTTTGATGATAAAAAAGCCACTTCTTCCTTCTTTCATGTGTTATTTTGATAGTAAAATACATGTAATTGCGTTATAAAAGTTACATTTTTTCCCATACTAAAGGCAACAGTAGTATACCGCTGTTCGAAACTCATAAATCGATAGAGATAAAAACAAATCCGGGTTACAAACTAAAACTGAGAGAAACGCATCAAATATAAGAGGAGAACAACGACACAACAATAACACAACATTAAAATGTAGCACACACAGAAACGAACTATAATATAACAATGGCCATTAAACATACCTATTAACAGTATCATATGCTATGTTAACTATCCATTGAAAACATCAGTATATTAGTTCGTGCTTATAAATGTATGATTTTTTTTTACCTTTAATAGTTCTGTAAATTTGTCCTTAAATACTCCAGGATATTCCCAATCAATATCAAAGCCATCAAAATTCCGGTCACGTAAATAGATACGACAATTTTTAGCAAATGCTTTTCGTCGTTCGGGTGTCTCTGCTACATTATGTAAAGCTTCCGATGATGTTGCTCCACCAATAGAAAGCAGTGTTACTAATTTCTTATTTCTTATTTTAATATTTGTAAAATCGAAATATTTTCCTTTCGCATCAGGAGGAAGGAGTCCATTGTCATCATCAACTTGCAGTCTTTCAAGCTTTAGCTTTGCTGTATTAACTTTAGCAAATGCAAATATGGCATGGGTGCACAGAAATGGATCAATATCTTTGATGTAAAATCTGCCTGATATTACTTGAAGCGTGTTTGTCCATGTTCCATAATAACAAACTCTCTTGAAATCAGAACCTGAAAAAAATAATAAACTATCATAGATTTTTTTTTAATTTGGCAACTTTATCTATTTTACAAAATAATCCAAGTAAACCTTTCCGGTTTTTTCTGCATGATTTTTTTGTTTTTTTGACAGGCTAGCTCCAGCATGGCATCCTCTTACCGAATAACATAATTATAGAATAGTAAGTTCGTTAGTTTTCTCTTTTGAATTGCTGCACATTTTGTTATTCCTTGGTTTCTTATAGCTTATTATACGGTATGGTGTTTGCCAACTGTTGAAAGCAATAGTAGGACCTGTAGTTTTTTTCCATCTTCGTCAATGGGTCTTTGTTAGGAAGTTTTCTCATTGAAAATCATACCACATCCCCTTATTTTCATGATGATGCTGTTGCGTTTTTACCAACAAGAGACAAATAACTTGATACAGGTAAACATTTAATAAAATACAAATATGAAAATTAATTTTGAATGTGTATTATTATATATTTTTTTAAGAACGAACAAGGACTTCTAGTCATCAGCTGCAGGAAAGGCTAGCAAAAACATTGATTAACGAAAACCATCGTTTATATTCTAAGTATTTATCAAATTATCAAGAAATACAACAGATGAACACTTAAAATTCTAAACGTCATAAAGATTTAACAGTAATTGATGTTTGTGCAACCTGATCAGTTTGAATTCCTCAATACATTTTACAATTGCATCCACCTAGCCGTTATATGTGGGTAGTCATTAGTACATTTCTTCACAAATCTGTTTAAACTCGATAAAAAAGATTGAGACCTTAACATTTCGGAGACAGAATATATTGGCTCATATATTTTTTAACTGCATTGTTGAGTACCAGTCTATTTGATATATACACATATCGCCGTTTATATACTATATCGAAAATATAACTTCCCAATTATTATCATATAAACCTATTATGTCTGTTTTGGTAGCTCAACAAATTTTGTTATTATAACGGGACTATAAACAATTGTAATACAAGTGGGAGGTTTAGCTAGCTTTGAACACAGATTCAACACACCATTTTCTTCGGAAAACGCCTGTACCAAAGTCAGGATTATGGCAGTTGTTCACTTGTTCCGTTGATTGATATCGTTTGATTTTGTCAGTTTTTATGGACTTCCTCTTTTTGAATTTGCCTTGGAGTTCGTTTTTTTTATACTTTTTTCACATAAACAAATCACTAGCATTTAATTTCTTGAAAATAATTTGTTTAATGAAAATTGCGAAAACTTGATGGAAATGTTTTAAATACCAGAAATAGAAAAGAAAAGGCAGTGGATGGACATACATGTCCATTACAAACACAGATATAAACAATCAATGAATATATATATATATATTGTCATATATAGATATAAAAAGGTGTGGTATGCGTGCCAATGAGACAACTCTCCATCCAAGTCACAATTTGTAAAAGTAAACCATTATAGGTCAAAGTACGGATTAAAACACGGAGCCTTGGCTCACACCGAACAGCAAGCTATAAAGGGCCCCAAAATTGACTAGTGTAACACCATTCAAACAGGAAAACCAACGCATTAAAAGGTCTTCCATGCGGAACTGTGTTCCTATACTGACAGCAAGATCACTCGTCTCTTTTCATCATTTTCTTTATATTTTTTTGGTTATGGTTTTTTTTCAAAGGTTGGGCTTGCAGCCATTAAAGAAACAATCCAGCTTTTCTACGACCAATCCGAATTTGTATACATTTGTATACAATATCTCAATGAAAAGTGTCATTTTTGTACTGTTTGTATGATCTTTAAACCACTTATCCAATGACATTCATACCTGTATATAAAACTCACTATTGGAACTAGAGTAAACTGACCTTATAAGACATGTGACCCTTAAATTGGGGTAAAAATACATAGGGAAAAGAAGGGCGTGACATAACAAGACAGGTTTTGTTAAGGAGCGGTGACCTCTATAATATGTTTGACTTCTACTTTTATTTTATGACACTTACCATTTGAATATCTGACAAAAAGTAACAAAAATATTGAAATAATGGCCTCCGTCTCCATATCTTGTGATACCTATTTAAATAATGAGAAAAAAAGATTTTTTTTTAAATATTCAAATATTGGCCTCCGTCTCCATGTCTTGTGATACCTGTTCAAAAAATGGCCTCTGTCTTCATATCTTGTGATATCTGATTACGTGATTTGATAAAAGATTTTTTTTAACGGAAATATTCTTTAAATCATTTGCGCAAGTATGTTTTATCAAATATACATTCAATAATGAATTGGTAAACGCAACAAATTAACTAAAACATTCTGTTATTCTACATTTGACAACTTTTGAAAATATATATCATATGCTTCAAATAACAATATATCTCACAGAATATGAAAACAACGAAATAGGTGCATTTACATATGATTTTGGTTCCGACATATTTATCTTGACTCCCAGAGTTTTTGTTTGTGTTAGATTTTCTCCATCTTCTACAGTTTTAAAGAAATAAGGCAATCATTTGGATTTCAGTCCAAAGTTTTATTTTATCATTATTTTAGAGCAAGTTAAAACAAACCCGTATCAAGGTCTAAATATATCAGATATATGACTAGCAAGGCAAGCTGTGCACTAGGTTTCCTGAGAAGACACGTACGCCAATACCCCCTAGATTGCAAAAAACTAGCCTAGTTAGCCATGGTAAGATCTGTATTGGAATACGGCGCTGTCATTTTGAGCACATTTACCATCAGGGAAATAGAACAGATTAAAAGCATACATAAAAGAGAAGCACGACTAATCATGCACAAATAAAACAGGATGTGTAATAAATATGCTTTCAAAGCTGAAACTGCCACCTCTCCATGAACGTAGGACACTCCAGAGGCTGATTTTGTTATACAAAGTAGTTCAGGGATTGGTGACAGCTATTGATCCGATAAACGACCTCATAGAAATAAGAAATGAACGTCAATTTAAGGAAAAAAAATTAAGTGGTTTCCAATATTCAAACATAGTAGAAAGACAAGAAACCAGAAATAGCAGATCATACAAATACTTTTATATAAAAAAGACATCAGAAAGAACTCTTTTTTCCCCGAAAACAGTGGAACAGTGGAACCATCTGAAAGAGTACATTGACAGTTGTTTTCTATTCGTTTGATGTGTTTGAGCTTCTGATTTTGCCATTTGATAAAGGACTATCCGTTTTGAATTTTCCTTGGAGTTCGGTATTTTTGTTATTTTACTTTTTTGCATGCTCAAAGACAGTTGAGGGTTTCGCGGCTGCAACTCCAACAGTTGAACTAACCACCACCTATCCTTTAATGGACACATATCCGCGATCGTATCATGCACTGAGTCGCATAAAGATACAGATACAGATACAGATCATGGCGGCTTCATTGGTTGATAGACTAGTATAAAATTTACACAAACTAAAATGTAAAAACACTAAAGATCCTTCATTTCATATACAAAAGTGGCGTATTAATATGAAAAACGTATAAACTCGTGTTTTATCAGTTAAGAAATTAAATAATTTTGTACAGATCGATCCTGCATGGGGATTTTTATATCATGACTTAACATAATTGACAATTTTCAAATTTTACGATGGGAGGTGACTCTTATTACCTATTTGAGGATTACAGCTGTTCCTCCTTGCGCATACATCAGGAGGCCAGTTTTAAGTTTTCAATGTATTATATCCATCATTTCCATACATAGCAAAAACCTTAAACTAAAACGCTACAATAACCTGTTCACGTTGATGGAAACAGATGTAAACCATCCAAATTTTGTCATTTTGTTCTCAAGATCTTTTAAGTACACAAGACTGAAACAATTACCAATGGGTCTAGGAGGTTATTACCTTATGAAAGTGGTTCAGCCTACTCTTTGTCGATGTTACATCACAAAAAAACATAACATTAAAGCAGGAAGCAGAAAATACAAAGGGGATAATCAAAAACCATAAGTCGAAAAAAAAACAGACAAATTCAGGGGCCATTAAGAAAAACATGGGCCAAAAGAAAAACTTACAATACCATGGGCAAAACTTCCAGACAATACCAAACCTGCCAAAGGCAAAAAAAAAGAAAATATCAAAAAACCATCAGTCGAAGAAAAACAGACAATATCATGAGCCAAAAAGAAAAACAGCCAATACCATGGGTCAAAAAGAAAACCAGCCAATACACGGGCAAAAAAGGAAAACAGACAATAGCATGGGCCAAAAAGAAAAACAGGCAATGCCATGGGCAAAAAGAAAAACACACAATACCAGACATCCAGACAATACCAAACCTGCCAAAGGCAAAAAAAAAGAAAATATAAAAAAACCATCAGTCGAAGAAAAACAGACAATATCATGAGCCAAAAAGAAAAACAGCCAATACCATGGATCAAAAAGAAAACCAGCCAATACACGGGCAAAAAAGGAAAACAGACAATAGCATGGGCCAAAAAGAAAAACAGGCAATGCCATGGGCAAAAAGAAAAACACACAATACCATGGGCAAAAAAGAAAAACAGACAATACCATGGGCAAAAAATAAAACAGACAATACCGTGGACAATAAAACCCAGACAGTACCATGGGCAAATCGAAAAAAATAGAGTATACCATGGACAAAAAAGAAAAACAGTCAATTCCATGTGCAAAATAGAAAACGGACAATATCATCGGCAAAAAATAAAAACAGACAATACCATGGGCAAAAAAGAAAAACAGACAATACCATGGACAATAAAGAAAAACAGACAATACCATGGACAAAAAGAAAACAGACAATACCATGGGCAAAAACAATGCACAATACCATGGGCAAAACACAAAAAAATAAATAATACACTGGACAAAAAGGAAAAACAGACAATACCATGGGCAAAAAAGAAAAACAAACAATACCATGGACAATAAAACCCGGACAATACCATGGACAAAAAAGAAAAACGACGATAAACAAACATCGGCCGATAATATCACAACTAAATAACTGAAGATTTAGCATCAAAACCCGCCAAATCCCTGGATTGATCTGAGGTGCTCCGGAAAGCTAAGGAGATTCTCCACTTGTGACGCCCGTCGTATGGGGTCTTAAAATCATCCCATATTGGCCATATACTTATGGAAGTCACAAGTCTAAAGATTAATGTTTTAAAAACCTCACTCAAAATTATACTGGTTTAAAGATAAAAGGGTTTGTTATTCATCAATGTTGATATTAGTTTAACTGACAATTAACCGTCAGTCGTCTATATAGTGTATACAAATTTGGAAAAATTCTACAAAACAGATTAAGGCCAGGTTTTACATGATCTTAATTATACAAACTAGTAACCGCTAACTTCATATGAAATCCAAAACGACAATTTATTTTACAAAATTGGTTTCAAAACTACAGGAAAGTACAGATGATACTGCTTACCTTGTCACGTATGTGTCTTCCTTTTTTCTAATTTAAAAAAACTTGTATGATGTTTCTCTGTGCTGTTTTCTTAACTCTACGCCTTTCTACATCCGTATGAGAAAATGATTAAGAGAGCAAATAAATATAAATTCCATGCAATACTTCGGATCAATCCCAAAATGAATGTATATTTAGGTATGTCATTCTCAAACCATAAACATCGGATGAAAGTAAAGTTGTCTATCTCTTTATCTACATGACAACACAATTATTTAGAGGTTTATTGAAGGATAAGTTACAGATGTCGACTATTAATAATTGTTTACAACAATTTATTTTGATATTTTCACATTGAAATATTTTCAATAGATTTATATTTAATTGATTATTTTTTTTAAATTGTTTTCATTTTAGAGATCAGCTATTTTGCCTTGTCATGTCGTAAAAAAGGGGGGAAAGTAGAATGACTACGAATTCGGAAAGCGGTAGTTACGAGAGTGTTTGTAAGAGTGTTTTAATCAATTGTTGAAGACGTAGACTTTACAACTATGAATAAATACTTAAACCGAGATCATTCAATAGTAAAAGCCAACAAAGTATCGGTATTTGGAAATTTGTAATCCTATATTCTACCCGAAGTGCAGTCGCAAATGTTAAGAGTGAAGACATATCAGTATGATTTCCATATAAGCTGATTGGTTACTGTATGCTTGCTTTCGATAACTATGAACATTATTTTATGCGGTACTATATGATATTGTTTTAATTAAAGCTGTTTGTGTTGTTTTTTATAACATTCTTATTGAGTTAAGTTATGCGGGGAAGTTTGAATGCTCCAAAACATGTTATTTGTGTTGTCTTTTATCAAATTCTTATTGAGTTAAAAGGGAAGGTTTGAATGCTCTAAAAAAAAATGCTGTTTGTGTTGTCTTTTATACCATATTTATTGAAATAAAAGGGGAAGTTTGAATGCTTCAAAATATATTGTTTGTGTTGTCTTTTATCAAGTTCTTATTGAAATAAAAGGGGAAGTTTGAATGCTCCAAAACATGCTGTTTGTGTTGTCTTTTATACCATTTTTATTGAAATAAAAGGGGAAGTTTGAATGCTTCAAAATATGTTGTTTACGTTGTCTTTTATACCATTTTTATTAAGTTAAAAGAGGGAAGTTTGAATGCTCCAAAAATGTTGTTTGTGTTGTCTTTTATACCATGCTTATTGTGTTAAAAGGGGAAGTTTGAATGCACCAAAAAATGTTGTTTCTGGGACTGTCCCAGTCAAACCGTCAGTGATGTGTTAAGTTTTATCTTGATCTTTTTTGTTCTACGGGTATTTGCTATTGATGGCATGTCTTTGAAAGTCTCTGATAAATTCACCACTTTTCTACTTAAATCGATTGTAATTTTGACATGTTTTGTATGTATAGACTCTAATCTATTGTTCAAGAAACTTGGTAAAACAGTATATTAAGCAATCATTGCAGTATTTAATCTTTAATACTTCAACAATTCACAATACACAAACTGAATAGTGGTTCTATTTTAAATACACATTTTTGTATCTTGTGTGTACCGGTAACAATCGCAGCATTTTGTTTTAAAATTGTGATACAGGCTGACTGTAATCTGGTTTAAGGCGTTTATTTATGTGGACAAATGAAAGATAACAACATGAACAAGACGTACTTTATAACGTATCGATATATATCTTTAGTTTCTTGTTTTTACTTCACAGTTATGCTTAGAAAGATAAAATGTTGGTTTCCCAATCTAAAATACCATACTAACCGTACCACGAACTGGGAACTGTCATTAGAGATTTGACAAAAAGTAATCACTTTATATAAGGTTATTTTAGTGAACAATACTTTAAGGTCTTTGGGGAATTTTATCTGCAACTTGATATTATTTTCATATGGTTGAAGTTACACGTTTTTTCTTTCTAATTTGACTCGGCTTTAAGAATCTGTGAACATGGGGGAATTATGTTTCTTTTTCAAAAATATATTGAAATTGAATAATTCGAGTTGATATCAATAATAAACTCATCATAGAAACCAGGATTAAAATTTTGTATGCCAGACGCGCGTTTCGTTTACAAAAGACTCTTCAGTCGCTCGAATCAAAAACCTTAATAAGGCCAAAGAAAGCACGAAGTTGAAGAGCACTGAGGGCCCAAAAATCCGAAATGTTTTACCAAATACAGCGATATCAAATTCTCACTCATTAAGAAACAAATAATTATCTGTGATGTGAATTATTTAAATTTATTGAGTGATAAATAATTTTACTCGAGGGAGCGATTACATGAAGGACGGTATGTCTATGTCCCCCACATCCATTCGCTGCAGAAAAACACAATCTGTCATAATATTTCTCATATTCAAAATAATAAACATTATTATGTCATTTTCGCAAAAATTTCGCACTTACTTTCGCTCCCAAGTTAATATCTTGTGAGAGAAAAAAAGAGCTGCGAATTGACCGAATGATACGCTCGATGCCCTTTTAGCTCGTCTTCATGCTTTAACTGAATGTATATGATTAACTAGAAATACTGTTAGCACTGCTCAAATAGAACCCCCCCCCCCCCCCCCTCGCAAAAAAAAGACATGCACACACAGTGGTACCCATTGACACAAAACATGAATAATTTGGCACTATTAAGGCTACCTCAAGTTAACTTTGTTTATTGCCTCGATTTTTGAACGAATAAATTTCTATTCCCGTCCGGAATGTGAGAACAATTGACAGTTTTCGACTTTTTTTCAAAAAATAAAGTTCCATAACTTCGCAATGTCATATCAGAAATTTACGAAAAATTAAAGGGAACTTATTTCAATAGATATAAAGTCACCAAAGTTTCGTAAAAACTGCTCAAAGCGGTTTTTTTTAATTTATTTTCCGAAAGCTGGAAAATTCCCAACCTTTTTTTATGAAAAAATTCCAAAAAATCACCAAAATTTCATGAAAATTGGTCAAAGCGTTTTTGAGTTACTGTCCGAAGCGTTGACGACAGCCGGACGGACGGACTTACGAACGGACGGACGGACAGACGGACGGACGAACGGACGGACGGACGGACGGAAAATTGTATACTATAATACGTCCCGTGAAAGACTTTCAATTCTAAATACAAAACAGCGTTATTTTATTGATATTACTCCGTGGCTTTGTTCTTCAATTAACAGTTGTGGCGTGATCGTCAGTTTTCAAAGAATTCCGCGCAAACCGGCTCTAGTTGCCGACTTAAACTTGCAGTGAAGAGAGAGTATGTTTGCTCCGTGATGAAAGCATCAACGTGACTTTCAGCTGAAGAACAGCAATAAAATCGCTGTTTCTTTGTTTTTTGTGTTTTTTACTTTGCATGGACTCATTTTGTGTCATGGATGGATACCCCATATCCTTTCGTTTCTATTAGAATCATGAAAATGCATTTAAAAATTCGTCAAAGATACCAGATATAATATATTACGCCAGACGCGCGTTTAAACTACATGAGACTCATCAGTAGTTCTCGAATCAAAACAATTGAGAGGCCAAATCAAATACGAAGTTGAGGAGCAATTAAAAACCACAAAAATCACACCAGTTTGTGATAAATATGACTTAGGCAATCGATTCCTTGGTGTAGATAAACCTTAGTATTTGAATAATTCAATATTTTGTAAACAGTACAAAAATTAACGACTTACGATATATTTTGTCAACATATAAGTGCTGACTTATGGGTTGGTGATAACTACTAGAATGAAAGGTCAATCAGTAGTGTCATGGACGCAGTGGTTGTAAAAAATACATCAACGATAGCTTGTAATTTGGTACTCCAGACGCACATTTTGTTTACATAAGACTCATCATTGGCACTCGACTAAAAACAGTTGGAGGTCGCTATATAAGGCTGATATATTAACTTTCTTTCAAAGTGATTTGTTTTTTTCATACACAGAAACAATTCATTTATTTCTTGCTTCATGCAATTACAATTATATTTGTATTGTAACTGGACTGTGATTTCGTAAGTTTATATCTAGATTAGTCAATGATTTTTATTTCACATTATAAATGAGCTGTAGTGCGTATTTAAACCTAACCACATCGTTAAAATAGTGGAGGATCAAAATCCTGAAACCCGTTGCAGAAAATGATTTTGACGGTTTCTATAACGTATTTGGGAAAACCTTTCGGAATTTTGGCATTTTTAACGTTTTTGATTCGAAAGAAATACGAAGTTGAAGAGCATTGAGGACCCAAAATTCAATAAGGTTTTGCAAAATACAGTTAAGGTAATCTATTTCTAGGATAGAAAATCCTTAGTGTTTCGAAAAATTCAAAGTTTTGTAAACAGTTAATATATAACTTTGACCAAATCAATGATAATTCATAATTAACTGTTGATTTTTTTTTAATTTGGTGCTTTATTTAGGCTGTACAATATGACAAATGGTCTGCGTGTTGTCCGGATTGTAGGAGTTATATATTCCGTATTTTTAACATCAGTTGACAAAAGTGTTGTTTCTGTTCTTGTTATCTGAGATTCTGTAGAATTGTAGGAGTAAATTTGGCTCGTCTTTTCTTCTGTTTCTAGTGGAGTATTTGATGTTCTAGCTGGTTGTGATGGTGATATAGTCAGCGCTATCGTAGTGGGCGCTCTGTTAAAACTTGTATTAGATGCAGCAGCTTTTATAGCGTTTAATAAAGGGAATTTTCCCTGTCCGCAATGATTACCAGAGCAATCATCAAGGTCGTATGTCCAAAACATTATACCTCCTAATCCCATGGCTTTGGCGTATTTAACCTAGAAGACAAATTCAAAAACTTCTGCAATTTCTGATGTAATTGCAATCACAAATGATACCAGACTCAGTCTTAATGACTCATAATAATAAATGTCATTTTAAGAAAACAGGTTTGAAAATTCACTTCACAAAACTTATTCACGTTTTCCTATTTCAGCTATCTAGATGTGTTTTGTTTATGTATCTGTCTTCATTTTCTGTTTTCTGGTTCATTCAGGTAAAGTAAGGGAATACTCATGATTACACCAAACATCGTAGAGTAATTTTAGCATAGATCGTCAAACTTCGAGATTTTTTTTTACTTCTTATATTGTGGTTTTCATCTTAAAAATAACTGTTCATAGTTATTTGTATTTGCACGACTGTTTCTGGTTTTTTTAAGGAATTGGGTAGTGATGGGGTCTTTTGTAGTGTTCAGTATTTCTGGTGACCCCTGTTATCCTTTGTATGTACGATAAGGATTGTGAACAACAATAGCAGCCCTGATTCTTGCAACATATTCAGATGTGGTGGTTTTTATTGGACAATTGTCTTATACATATCCACGCAAATATTCCTTTACTAGTATTTTTGTGTTAACTTTACGACAAGTTTATATTATTTTGTCTTTTCGATGAGTATTACAGAAAACACACTTGATTATAATCTTAGACAATAAAAATGGGTGTTTACCTTTTCTATCATACTTCTCGGGGTATTATATGCAAACCACTGGTTACCAGAATTTGCATAGGTATTTTTCTGTTCATCGTCCCATATTCCACGAAGTCCTTTGACTTTGTCACATAACTGTAAATATAGAACGTATGATAAAGCTAATTTTACCTCCATAAACTCTCATTGATCTATCAAATAATAATCTTCAGATAGTCACTACACATTTGGTTGTCAGATATATAGGTAATAGTATGTCAGTTTTGTATAACTTTTGATCTTTCGGCTTTCAAGCTCAAAAGATATTGCTCGGAAACGAAACTTTCTTAAAATGTATGTGTGTTATATATAGACATGGTGATCTACATATACTAAAATCGATAGGGATGGCTTGTTTCTCAACGGGCATTTCATGATTTGCCTGAGAAATATGAAAACAACACTTTCACGCGATCTAAGCGCTTTTTTGATTAACTTCATCAGGAACGCTCAAAGCCGAAAATTTTAAGCCAAAGTATATAAAAAAAATACGGAAGAGTTAAAGAGCTATATGACCAAAAAGGACCTAAAATTATTGGCAAATTCATCAAAGCTCAACTTTGCCTAAGGGAGTTGAAACCTTAGTTTCTTAATAATGTCTGAATTTATAAACGGACAATTTAAGAAAGTTATTAATAAATCAGATAATGACCGAAGTACTGACTACTGAACTGATGATACCCTCGGGGACTGTTAGTCCACCAGCAGCAATATCGACCCCGTGCTGTAAAGAATTAAAACAACACTTTATAAATGTTATTCGTACGTAGTGCTTTTCCACATCATCAGGAACGCTCAAAGCCGAAAATTTAAAAGCCAATGATGAAAGAAGAACCGGAACAGTTGAAGAGCATTATGACTTGAAGGACCTAAAATAATTGCCAAATTGAAGGTATGAAAATCAGGGAGGGAAAAACAATATTGATTGATCGATTGATTGATTCGTGTTTAACGCCACTTTCCGCACTATTATGCTATTTCGTGGCGGTCAGTTTTTATTGGTGGAGGAAGCCGGATTCCTCGGAGAGTACCACCGTAGGAAAACTGATAATCCTAGTCAATTAAGATTGGAGTCAAACGCACCTGCTACGTGCGGGATTCGTACTCAAAACCTCAGCGTTGACTAGTGATACAGTAGTTCGACTACTTAAGACCACTTGGCTACCAAGGTTCCTTGGGAAACGATAAAGTAATGCATCTGACAGTTGCATACTAGTATCAGACAAAAGATAATGAATAAGGTTTTCGTAATTGTTAATTACATATTTAACATTGATACTCAAAATATAGCTTACAGATTCTTGTAACTTAAATTGGCTGTGTTTAAATCACAGTTTGTATTTCTTTCATATGAACAATCTATACCCTTATTCATTATTTTTAATTTATTGAAGTGTAGATTATATGTTACTTATGCCTTCACATTACACGTAGGAGAGAATATATCGATTGACATGTGCACAGCACGTGTTTCTTGTTTACCTTTGATCGAGTACGCACGAAACAAAAAGTTCAGTAACATTTATAAATCGATGTCTTAAAAGGTCGAAAAATTATACCGTTTGATAGCATAAGCCAAAACCGTTTCAAGTTAACTTTGTATAAGAGTTAATGAACTAGAATTTAAAAAAATGCAAGTATCAATTACTTGAACTTGTATTAATACTGTTCGCATGTAATAAAGTGAATGATAGCTCAAATTAACATTCATACTGCAACAAGGGTTAATTACCTCGAAATAAGACAACTGGCCCCTCAATTTCCTTATTGGACCTATAACAGTACTGTTTATCACTGGAGCTCCAATACCATGATTGGATGAACTTTTCAGTTAAAGCTAAAGCTGTTGCCGTGATCCACATCACTAACATTTCTGGCGGTGCTCCTTTTTTTCATCCAGTACTGTATAGTCCAATTCTACATAAAAGTACCAAAAAAACAAAATACTAAGGTTTTGCTTTTTGAATACATATATCTTTTTTCTAAATAAGATGTCATGATATTATCTAATACACCATTGAATGTTCCCACTTGTGTATGGTTTATCTAGATTTCCAAAACGAACTTTTAATAAGGTGAATTAACATTACTTCTTAAATATATAATGAGACAAGTTTACAAGCTTCAATCTTTGTATAGATCGAGCAGTTATTCGAAGTTAGATCTACTCGAATATTAAATGTGTTAAATAAATGAAAAAAGAAAACTGCAAAACAGAGGCGAAAGGGACATGCAAACTCATAAGCGGAAAATAAATGACGTCACCTTTCGATTTTTGCCATGGCGTTGTCAGTTCGACTTGCTAGTTTGAATATCCCTTTGGTATTTTTCTGCCTCTCTTTACTTTATGTGCTACGTTAAATAAACAAAATTAGAAACCGAACGTTCTTTATGTTTATACCAGTTTTTAATATGTTTCTGTTTATCTAACTTTCTTGTTAATATTACTAAAAGGTAAAGAAACACCTCTTCTAACCATCTACACCTGCTGTTTTGTCTTATTTATCAATGTATATTAGTTATTAACAAAGAATAGTTTTTTTTTCATGGCGTTGTCAGTTTGTAGTTGACTTACAAATTTAAATATCCCTTTGGTGAGTTCCGCCTCTCTTTAGTTAAAGTTAAAGTCATCTCTTATGTATTAGTATATATCTTTCTTTGATATGCATATACTTATAGGATAACATCAGATAACATCAGATCAAACGATTCAATGGCAGTTTATCTCACAACTGTAATCCTTCTGTACTCAAGCCAATACACTGAATCATTGAATATGCAGTTTTTATATCCTTCACACAATTTATGAAGGTCTGGGTGGAATTTACAGTATACAGAATAATTGGTCAATACTACGGAAAAATTGGTAAAAACAAATAAACAATAGAGAAAAATAAGCCATCGTTATAAAGAATAGAGAAAAAAAAATGGCTAAAAGAAATAAAGAATGCAGAATTAAAGGACGCCAATCCGTTTCAGACCATCAAGTATTAGTCTCCATCTTAATATCTGACATGACTGACAACGAAGTTTTTATTACAGTTCACATAATACAAATTTCATATCAAAGTATGATTATTTTGACGAAAACTTTAGGAAAGAAAACGTAAAAAAATTACTGTTTTTATTCAAAAATTTGGCATTGCGATCTTGAAATTGGTCTTTTCTTTTTATTGAACAGTCAAAGCAGCAGTTGGTAGTTTGTTGTTTAGTGACCTTTTGGAAGTCGTGCTAACTTTAACATTCAATTTTGCTGTAAAAAAAGTAGCAGAATCATACTCGCATAATTTAATTTCTATATTCAAATTAAGTGGTATACCGCAACTAACATTTTGCACTGAATTTTCGCAGCAAATATGAGACCAACGTGATCCTCGCTTTTCAAATAATATTTTAATACTTTTCCAACAAACAAGTCTAGTTTTGCGAAGAACACTTAACATGTGATGTTGGCGTATATGTATAAACCATTCTGGTATCAAACAACCATGAAATAAGATACAGTCATGTGCTTTGTTTTTACTTGTGCACTCGCTTGAATTTCGAAGTGATAATTAGCTACAGTAGAAATACAACAAAACCAAGATTTGAATATAACTATCACTACAAAAAGACATGCTGTGCGTTACATTACCTCTGATTACTCCGAATTATAGTTGACGAAGGCTGGTATTTAGCATGATACAGTACAATAATACCTGCGACAGCTGAGGATTATAGTAGGTACCTGAAAAAGTTGAGAACGAGTGCCCTCCACGGCTTTGCTTTGTGTAAAATTACCTGTGACACCTGGGTATTATAGTTTGGATCTGAATATCTTGAGAACAGAGGGACTGTAAAGCCTGGTACAACATTACCTGGAACAACTGAGGATTGCTGGTGGTATCTGAATATCTTGGAAACAGAGCTTCGGTAAAGCCTGATACAACATTAGCTGTGACAGCTGAGGATTATAGTTTGGATCGGAATATCTTGAAAAATAGAGGGCCGCAAAAGCCTGATCATGTACAACATTACCTTTGACAACTGAGGATAATAGTTTGGATCTGAATACTAGTATCCTGGGAATAGAGGGCAGGTAAAGCCAAATACTGTACAACATTACCTGTGTCAGTTGAGGATTATATGTTGGATCTGAATATCTTGAGAAAAGAGAGCTGGTAAAGCCTGATACATTACTCCAAGTACCAAAATAGTCAAATGCCATAACGTTGATAAAATCTACATATCTGTAAAAATATATATATATTTGTCTTAGAAACTATCAAGCACTTACTCTTCATGGACTCAGTATTACTGAAATTGCAACAATGATCAATAATATAAAAAAAAAATATTGTTTATCTATTGACTAATGCCTGCAACAGATATTTGCAACACTATCTAATTGTTATACTGCTTGACAAAATCTATGATATTGTAAAATTCATCAATAATTCGTTTTCCTGGAAAAGGTCATAGCGTTTTTCTATAACGAGTATGTTTTCTTTGCCAGATTTATCAATATGGTACTTTCATGCTGGGTATCCTGCAAACCGACAGCCTTTATAGTCTCGTATTATCGTTCACACCTCCAGTGCGGGAGGTCGTGGGTTCGATCACGGCTGGATTCTACCAAAGATGGATTCACAATAATGAGTCCGCATAAGATGGTAACACATCTTCCTGCGGACTATTACTTTGTGAATTGACTCTTTTAAAATCCGACTGAGTATGCCAGTCTATAGTAGTACAAAGCAGGCACATATACATGTTCTCGTTCTGGTGTGTATGTTATATTTGCTTCTGGACGTTAAACACCAATCAATACACCACAATACAAAAATGTTATTGTCAAGTAAAGACGCCCCGAAGTGTAGTGTAATTTCAAACGATTTACTACAATGATCCATCTATCCATCCATCAATTCCTTCGAACCTATATATTTTCATCCAGCCTGATCAATTAACTTACGTCAAAAGTTGTTTAATCGATGTAGCTCTTAATATATCGACTGCTAAAACAACATTTTTTAACATCGTAAAATTCAGAAAGTCGAAACAAACAAATATAATGTGTGTTTTGAAGAATTCCGCTATCAGAGAAATAAGGTGATTAGGTAAATTTTTTGTCGGCATTCATCTTTAAAATGTCAATAAAAATGTTGGAATATGCAATTTAGGCATACAAAATACTGTACGTAGGGAAACCCTCACACAAGAACTTATTATTTAGTCCTAATGTTGTTGTTGTGTTCGCTTTGTTATCTTCTATTGAATAATAGTAACTTTGCACAAATAAATCATGAAAAGTTTTTTTTAATGAGGAATACAGGATGTTTAATGGAATTTTTGTGACATCTTAAAGTATAGTCTGAGATTGATGTCTGACGGCCTTTTTATGACTTTTTGGGTGAAATCTATGACCAAATTAAGTCTGGCTTGCGTGTGTTCTCAAATTGTATTTTTTTCTTTTGATATAAGGCATATCTTAGTCCTGTACTTTTTAAATGTTTTTCAGTGGATATTCATCCTGACAATTAATACTTCATTTTTTTTTACCTTTTTTTCCTATTCTGTTCTTGCCCATTCAATTTCACATATGTGTCCCCTGTCATTTCAATTTTCTTAATTTTTCAATTATCTAATAATATAAATATGTGGCAATTCTCCTCAATATCGTTCTATTTTCATAGCCAATTTAGTTTTTTTTTCACTAATGTTAAACAAATAGCTATTGATGGAGTCATCATTGTAATCTTTCTGTTGTCACAGCTATCTATGTTTTCCTTCAACTAGATAATATCAGAGATATGTGTGTTACCCCCTTTTCATTTTCATCTATTTGCTGGTTATCCATTACCGATTACTTGTGTTTGTCTGATTTCAACAGAATTCTCTTTGTGAATAATGCAGGGGTATATGTGGGATTCCCATATTTGCTGCAAATTCAAAGTTCAGTAGTAAGGCATTCCAAATGTTGATCATATACATATAAAACCACTACTGTTTGGGGCTTTGTCTGCTGGAATAACAATATATTTGTCTTGAAGAGGGGATAATGCGTCAATAAAATGTTTCCGATTATTTTTAAAGGTATATTTTGTAGTATTTAAATGTACTTTGTTATTAATCAAGTCCTTTTTACAGAAATAATTTTGATGATAAAATTAGCACTTCTTTCTTCTTTGATGTGTTACTTTAATAATAAAATACAGGTAATTGCGTTCTAATAGCTGCAAGTTTTCCCATACTAAAATTACCTAGTAACAGTTTCACATGCTATGTTAATTTGCCAATGAAAGAATAAGTATATTAGTGCATTCTTATAAATGTTTTATAATTGTTTTACCTTTAATAGTTCTGTAAATTTGTCCTTAAATTCTCCAGGATATTCCCAATCAATATCAAAGCCATCAAAATTCCGGTCACGTAAATAGGTACGACAATTTTTAGCAAATGCTTTTCGTCGTTCGGGTGTCTCCGCTACATTATGTAAAGCTGCCGATGATTTTGCTCCACCAATAGAAAGCAATGTTACTAATTTCTTATTTCTTAGTTTCATATTTGAATAATCGAAATATTTTCCTTTCGCATTAGGAGGAAGGAGTCCATTGTCATCATCAACTTGCAGTCTTTCAAGATTTAGCTTTGCTGTATTAACTTTAGCAAATGCAAATAAGGCATGGGTGCACAGAAATGGATCAATATCTTTGATGTAAAATCTGCCTGATATTACTTGAAGATGGTTTGTCCACGTTCCATAATAACAAACTCTCTTGAAATCAGAACCTGAAAATAATAATAAACTATCATAGATTTTTTTTTTATTTGGCAACTTTATCTATTTTGTACAAAATAATCTAAGCAAACATTTTGTTTTTTTCTGCATGACATTTGTTACAAGATAACTCAAGCATGGCATCCTTTTACCGAATAACGTAATTACAGAATAGTAAGTTAGTTAGTTTTCTCTTTCGAATTGCTGCACTTTTTTGCTATCCCTTGGTTTTTTATAGCTTAATATATGGTATGGTATTTGCCAACTGTTTAAAGCAATACGAGGACCTGCAGTTGTATCCATCTTCGTCAATGGGTCTTTGTTGGGACGTTTTCTCATTGACAATCATACCACATTTCCTTATTTTCATAATGATGCTGTTACGGTTTTACCAATAAGAGACATATTATTAATAAAGAAGACTAGCTCGACAACATAAGACCTTATAATAGGGAGTAGACATTAGCCAAATATTAAACACAGAATATATTTGCTTATATTGTTTTTTTAATTATATTGTTGAGTAGTTGTCTATTTGATTCATACACAGATTGTCTTTTATATACTATATCGAAGATGTAATTTCTTATAAACAAAACACTGGCATCTGATTTTCATGACCATATTTTTTTTAATGAAAATTGCGATAACCTAATGGACAATTGTTTAAATACCGGGAATAGAAAACAAAAGGTAGTAGATTCATAGAACAAAGCCATTTATCAATGTATATATGTTGTGTATATTGTTGTGGTTCATATTGACCTGCATTAAAAGGTCTTCCACGCTGAGCGAAAGATCCCATACTGACAGCATATGCACCCGTCTCTTTTCGTCATTTTATTTATATTTTGTTGGTTATATTTTTTTTTTAATCACTGCAAAAGATTAGGCATGCAGCAATTAAAAAAAAACATCCTACTCTTCTACGACCAAACAGAATCTGTATACACAATATACCAATGAAAAGTTCCATATTTGTAATTTTGGTATGATCTTTAAACCACTTATCCAATGACAGCCAAAACGTATATAAAGGTCACTATTGTGACTAGAGTAAATTGATCTTATAAGACAAATGACCCTTAATATAAGGTTAAACATGCAGAGGGACAAGAAGAAAGTGACATTACAAGACATATTTTCAGTTAGGAGCGGTGACCTTTATAGTAGGTTTGACTGTAGTTCTATTTTTTGACACTTACCATTCGAATATCTCACAAAAAGTAACAAAAATATTGAAATAAAGGCCTCCGTCTCCATATCTTGTGCTACCTGTTTAAATAATGAGAAAACAGATTTTTTTTTAATATTGAAATAATGGCCTCCGTCTTGTGAAACCTATTAAAATAAAGTGATTTTTTTAAATATTCAATAAAGGCCTCTACGAAAGCCTATTAGGGTCACATTGGCGCATAAAGTTATATTAAATATAGTAAATAATGAATTGGTAAAAACACAACAAGTATTTTATTCTCCATTTAGACATTCTTCGAAAACACTTATAATATTCTTCAAATGAACAAAATATTATGTAAAAAGACCAAAACAATTGTGTTTCACAGAATATAACAACAACGAAACAGTTGCACATCGACTCGAAATTTGAGATAAACAAGAATATTTCCATTGTACACGGATGTTCCACTCGCACTATCATTTTCTATGTTCAGTGGACCGTGAAATTAGGGTCAAAACTCTAATAATTTGGCATTAAAATTAGAAAGATCATATCATAGGGAACATGTGTACTAAGTGTCAAGTTGATTGGACTTCAACTTCATCAAAAACTACCTTGACCAAAATCTTTAACCTGAAGCGGGACAGACGAGCGAACGAACGAACGAACGGACGCACAGACCGAAAAACATAATGCCCCTAGGTGGGGCATAAAAGATGTATAAAGTTTCATTGGTAAAAATAGGAGTTCCTAGTTATCTTTCATCAAATACGCTCGAGATAAAAAGTTTGGAAAACCAAAAATACAAAACGAATGAGTCAACCACAGGCCGGAATATTACATTGGATGTTATATTTATAAATTCCTTACGGCCGAAGCGCTTTTCTGACTGGATCTACCTTCATCAGGACCGCTCAATCACTGGCAAATTGTGTTATATTAATATTAACGTAAAAAGCAGGATTCAAATAAATTCGAAATCTTCCAAACCCCTCCTTTACAAAAGTTTAAATGGCTCTCCCAAATCAGTCATCAAAATATTTACCTCTGATAAAACTATTGCAATACATATACTTCATTAAGAAATTTTCTGAAGATTTTTTTATTGACAATTACTGTGTTTTCCTTTTAAATTTTCCCTATCTACTAAGTTTTCAAGAAGTTAGGCAAGTTTTTTTTGCATTCTATGCTTACGTTTTATTCTATCATGTCATGGCCCTATTGATTAGTAAACTGGTACTCCAGAAAAGTGAGCAAATCCTGCTCCTCTAGTGACACCCGTCGTGTAGGGTCAATAAACCATCCCATTATGTCCATCCTCCAGTCTAAAGACTAACGTTTTAAAACACTCACTCCAAATCAAACCATTTTGCATAAATGGGTTATTCATAGATATTACTTAACAAAAATATCGTTCCGACTGGAAAACAACCGTCATATTCCGGACATGGTATAGGCATGGTAAACATGGACATAAGTTTACAATGACAATTTACAGTGAATTTAAAAATAAGAAGATGTGGTATGATTGCCAAGGAGACAACTCTCCAAATGACAAAGAAGTTAATAACTATAGGTCACCGTACGGCCTTCAACAATGAGCAAAACACATACCGTATAGTCAGCTATAAAAGGGCCCGAAATGAAAAATGTAGAACAATTCAAACGAGAAAACTAACGGCCAGATGAATGTACAAAACAATAAATGAAAAACAAATATGATATACAGCAACAAACAACAGCCACTGAATTACAGGCTTCTGACTTGGGACAGGCACATACAGAATGTGGCGGGTTAAAACTAGTTTGAAGACGCCAACCCTCCCCATAACCTGGGACAGTGTCTAGATAGTGTACAAATGTTGGAAGGAAAACTTTACACACATATATAGTATTCTAAACAGATTTAAGCTACTTTTTCCATCACCTTAACTATCCAAACTAAGAACAGGTAGCTGCATATGGAATCCAAAACGAGAAATTCTTTTACAAAATTGGTTTCAAAATTACAAGGAAGTACAGAAAATACTGTCTACCTTGTCACGTATTTATCCTCCTTCTTTTTAGTTATTAATTTGTAAAAGCTTTATGGTGTTTATCGGTGCTGTTTTCTGATCACCCCGCCTTTCTACATCCGTATGAGAAAATGATTAAGAGAACAAATAAATATAAATTCCATGCAATACTTCGGATTAATCCAAAAATGACTGTATATTTAATTATTTCATTCTTAAACCATAAACATCGGATGAAAGTAAAATTGTCTATCTCTTTATCTACATGACAACTGTATTATTTAGAGGTTTATTGAAGGTACGTAACAGAAATCGACTTTTAATAACCTTTCAATAAATTAGTTAATTTTTTTACGTTAAAATATATGACATAAATATATTATTAATTGATTAATTATCTTTTCTTATTTTCATATTTGAGATAAACGATACTACATTGTCATATCGTTAAAAGAGGGGGGTTATACTTAATAGGGTGTTTTTTAGAGTGTATAAATCGTTTGTTGTATACTTAACTTTTGCTTTTATGAATAGGTATTAGAACCGGGATAGTTCAATAAAAAAAACGCAAACTATCGATATATTGAAATAATGAGATTTGTTATCCTACATTCTAGTCCCAAAGTTTGACATCCATAAAATCAGGTTGATTGCTTTAATTAAGCTTATTTCGGTAATTGTGAACATACTTTGATACGAAAGTATATAGTATCGCATTAATAGTTCTTTTGTTATTTCACTGATCAAGGTTAAAAGGGTATGGGTGAAGTTCCCAAAAGCAAGTTATTTGTGCAACTGTCTCAGTCAGTAAGATCGTCAGTGATGTCTTAAGTTTTATCATGAGAAATGTGTTTTTTATGAAATTTTGTAAAGTGATGACAGGTTTTTGGTAGTGTCTAATGAATTCACAACTTTTCTGCTTCAGTGTATTTAGAGTTTATACTAACCATAAGCAACATTACGGGTTACACATGTGAAGCAGGTTCTGCTAACCATTCCGTAGCATCTGATTTCAAGATCTTGTTTCGGTTGGGATTCGTGTTACTCAGTCTTTAGTTTTCTGTGTTTTAAGGATTGTTTGTATTTTCGTCGTTTGTCGTTTTTTTGCTATGTTGTTGACGGTTTCCCTTCGACATTTTTCTTTAATTTCGATTGTCTCTTTAGGATCTTCTGGCTCTTTTTTTGTATAACAATTTGTCTTCTTTTGAAGAGAATGTTCTTTTGACGCCTTGATTTTTTTAATTTTAATTTTTATTTTATGTCAATATTTTGGTAATACGGTATACTAGTATGAAATCATAGCCGTACTTTATCTATGACGTTTCAAAAATGCAATAGACCCATCATTCGTCAGTGAAAACTGATAATATGGTGGATTCGGTTATCATGTTTAGGCTCGTAGCCAGGGGGTTGGGGGGTTCGTACGGTACAACCCCCCACCCCCTTTTGAAAACAAAAAAAAGCACTATAAAAGACAACGTTGTGTTTGAACTGTGACTATTAAAGTTGAGATTTTGTTTGTCGCGAGTCGATGTACACCTCCCTACTCCTTGAAAATTCCTGGCTACGGGCTTGATGTTCAGGACCCTTATGATCATAAAGCTCATAACGTTTGCACGTATTTATGTTTCCATGGATTTCAAATATTTCGGTTAGATCGCTACTGACGAAGGTAAATTCAGAGAAGTGCTTCGGACGCACGAAATTTATAATCTGGTCTGGACTTAAATTTTTGTATCGTACGTCTACCAGTGACAACTTCACAACGTTTTGTCTTTAAATCGTGAAACTGACTGACTGTCATCTGGTTTGAGGCGTTTATTTGTGTGCACAAATAAAAGATAACAAGATGGGGCTTACAGAATAGAGAAAAATGGACAAAAGGTGCAGAATAAAGGTTCAATTTACAGAAAAGAGAAAAATAGGCAAAGAAATAGGGAATAGAGAATAATGGCCAAAATATATAAAGAATAGGGAAAAATTACCTAAAATATTAAAGAATGCAGAAATGATGGACCCCCACCCCACCCCATCCAGACCCTCATACATCTCCAATCTTCTTGTTTTCACTTCACAGTTATTCTTTGAAAGATAAAAATTGCAATTTTCGTTTTCATATGCGTCATCGTAGTCGGTATATCGTTCTTTCAATACTTGAAAAACTTTAACTATATATAAAATATATATTGTTTTAGGAAACCGACTTACTAATAAATTCATAGGCGGATCCAGGGGGGCCTGGGGGTCCCCCCCCCTTTTGTGGGAAAAATTTGTTTGATTATATAGGGAATAACTGAAGCATAACTGGAGCGGGCCCCCCTTAGGTCAGTCAGTGCCCCCCCCCCCCCCCCCCCTCCCTTACAAAAAGTTCTGGATCCGCCACTGAAATTATTTAGTTATAGTTAACACAAATAACTTTTACTATATTCTTTCATAGATACAAGTATAAGGTAGTTGGCTGTACCTGCAGAAATCTGATAAATTTGTATTTCTCCTTTTTTTTACAACTAATAGATAAGTATAGATATTAAGCAGTCTAAAATGTGTGAAGATCCATATTTTAATATGTTAATCCATATTCTCTTTTGATTGGTGTATACAACGGTTTTAAAGAATAAAATGGTCTTGTCTTGTGTCTTGTATTGAAGAGATTACTTTTTATATTTGAAAATTCAAATAAAGAACCAAGATTAACTGTGAGCTATTGCTCACTAATGTTACCCCCGCTATAAGTAGGGTAAGTGCTGCTAAACACCTCCATAACAGGAGTTTGATGAGTGCTGAATGCATAACATACGCACATGAAAATGATACCAAATTAATTTCAGAAAGCCTTGATTTGTAATTTCAGAAGGAGAAAAAGGATCAAAATTTCATACATGGCTATTATGTGCAAGAAAAAGCGATATTCGGTAAATAGAAAGTGAACGAGCAATGTATCTGAAAAGGCAAAAACAATATATCATGCTGACCAAATCTCAAAATTGTTACATTACTTATTAGGCAAGTAATTAATTAAGAAAAGAAATAAATAAAATAAGTTTTAAGTAAATTGATGCTACTGACATTTATGCCAAGAACAAAATAATCAAAACAAAAGCTTTGAATAACAAAAAACAAAAAAAAAAAAAAAAAAAATTCATAAAAAAAAACCAAACTATTTCTTCATTTGAATTGATCGAATGTATTATTCATAATTTAACATAAAAATTGATCTTTTTTTTTTAAATTTTTATCACCTTGAAATGAGGTGTATATTAAACTGCTAAGGAATGTCTTCATACCAAAATTTACGACAGACGGAACCTTCTGATAATTACTATTTCCTTTAATACGATTTTCGGGTGGCTCCTTTTTGTTGAATTAAAATTTTTCAGTTATATCTAGAATTATTTTTACTTTAAACTCTCGTAACAATGATATAGAATCAGGCCAAAACCTGGGTAAAATGCACTTCACCCAGCTATTTACAACTATACGTAATAACGCAAACAAGCTAAAGTCATATCCTATAAATCTTACTTTGAAAATCTTTTTTTTTATTTTCTTTAAACGATAGATGATACGGGTTCACATGTAAAAACTATCGGTTTTGGCTCTTTATATCTTACCATCCATCATATTGCTTCCAGCTTCAAACCGGACTAAAATGTTTCATTTATATATTTTTTTTCTATATATTGACAATTAGTATACAAGTTTACCTTGGACCTTGGACCTTTTGCAAAATTTGCATTTATGCATCATTCACATTCCTGAATGAAATTTATTTCGAAGTACAGCGACCGATAATAGAATGTCAGAAATTACCGTGATAAGCATATCAAGAACTATAATTTTCTGTCCGTGTATAGTTTGTTTCCATTAGGGTTATTTTTGGTCATCAAAAAGACTGCTTTTCCAGAAATCTTTAGGTCTTTCAGCTAATTCATTTCCTACATCGATCAGACGTTTTTTTAGTAAGTGTTTTGATTTTTCTATACATGATTGAATATAAAAATAAGAAGATGTGGCATGATTGCGAATGAGACAACTCTCGACCAGAGACCAATTGCCAAATGACATAGAAGTTAACAACTAAGCAAAGGGGAAGGAACACTCGAACATTTGAAAGTACACAGACACATTAGTTATTCCCCTTTGTACAGTCTCTCTGGAGGGTATAGATAAACAAGCGAGATTTGAGAAAAAATGTTAAACTGCTGTTTACGAAACGTGTGTGTGAATATGTCGATCATATTACCAAGGTTTTTTGATATTTAAATTTCACTAGGCCTCATCAAATTTCGGATTATGACTCCGTGAGTGAAACATATTTTAGGGAATTGGTCTTCACTATTTAGGGAGCTACCATTTGATTTTTAGGGGGAGGGGGCTAGGATGAAATTTGGAAAAAAAGGCAGGACAGGAGGTTTGAGTAAAAAAAAAGGCAGAATGAGCAACTTGGCAAAAAAAAAAGGCAGGATGACAATATATGTAAAAATAGTCAGGATAAACTAATAAAAGAAAAGGCAGGACCGAATAGAGTGGAAAATAAAAAGGCAGAACAGAGATTACAACAAAAATAAATGCAGGACAAACATTTTCAGTATAGTTAGATGATGACTTCAACATTTGTAAATATCACACATTTAGTGAATTATTTATTCCAACACTTATCCTTATCAAGTCAAATTATAAAATATGAACGACACAAATCCTATCCGAAACCGAGTGTGATCATAGGTGCTCCGAAAGGGTAAGCAATCGCAATTTAACTGTTGATCCCGTGATAATTCATGACACAGTTGTGCCTATATATCCAGTAAATTAAGTTCCTAAACATCAGATCAACTGGAAGATAGGTTCTCCTATTACATGTGCTGCTAGATGTGGAAAGTTCACAATTGGAAAATTCATTTCTCAGTATGTCTTCACTGTTGTACAAGTCAAGTTAAAAAGAGAACTTAATTGTATCAGAAGTATATCCTTAAATTAAAATAAATGGGACAGATGCAATGATATAACATAGTCATAAAACTTGGAATTATTTAGTCAAGAAACATCATAGATGTAAGTCTGAGTCAGGCGTATTTCTGGTATCCTTTATGTTAAGTTAAATGAGATATATGAATATCAAGGGAAGACAATGGAATATTTAGACTTTTTTAGTTTAGTTTAATCAAAAATGTAAATAAAAGCAGTAATTAGCATTTATTGTTAAGCTAACAGCTATCCTTGGCTATTATGTATGATTTGTTATCTGAATAAGACTTCAGTCGAAAGCGATAAAACAAAAAGCAAGACATGGGAACGTTTTATTTTTTAGGGTGTAGGAATTATATTAGCCTGACCACCAAATTTGCTGTATTTTTTTATGTGCATACACAAACTTACAGGAAGCATCATGTACTTTTCGAAAATATTTGTCATCAAAATTCTGTGTGAAGACGGGCGTATTTACTGGTACACATCCTATAATATATATCGGAAATAAGCCACACACAATGTCTTAAGCTCTTTGATCAATGATAGATAATTCTTAAATCCGCCGACGATTTGTACTGATTATTTGGCCGAAGTAAGAAACCTACATTTTGTGTTACATCTATATCAAAAAAGAAAAATCAAAGAGGTGTCTATGCAATTGTTTACACCTGTCCTAAGTCAGGAATCTGATGTTCAGTAGTTGTCGTTTGTTGATGTGGTTCATAAGTGTTTCTCGTTTCTCGTTTTTTATATAGATTAGACCGTTGGTTTTCCCGTGTGAATGGTTTTACACTAGTAATTTTGGGGCCCTTTATAGCTTACTGTGCGGTGTGAGCCAAGGCTCCGTGTTGAAGACCGTACTTTGACCTATAATGGTTTACTTTTATAAATTGTGACTTGGATGGAGAGTTGTCTCATTGGCACTCATACCACATCTTCTTATATCTATTTAGTCATAAGTTTTGTTCCTCACCATGTGTACATTCGAAATTAGTAATTTCAATTCTGAATTTCGATAAACAGGTCCATCATTTTGACGAAGAATTTCAAACCGGTAAGGATGAGCTTGTTTCTGGGAGTCCTTATTTCTTCTTTTTTCCTGCAGATATTTAATTTTTATGATGCACTTTTTTGTTCCTTACGTACTGCTTGTTTGTTTTAAATCAAAATTCTGCATGTTCAGACGATGAAGGTAAATTAAGGAATATTTATTTCAGTTCTCAAGAGATAGAAGTTTGGACATGTAAAGTGGTGAATTGGTAATATTGGTTTGTGTAGTCATCGCATATCCATGGCATCACAAGGTAGTATAATATAAGATAAGATCAATTGTATTTCCAAAAGAGGAACCATTATTATGGGCAAAATCAGTTTAATTATTAGCACGTTAAATATTTATAATATAGATAATACAAAAGAAAACAGCGCAAATATGGAATATAGTATAACCATAAAAACCATAATGTCGAGCATATGTAATTAATGTATTCGGTAAAGATATGCGTTATATATATGGTTTATTTATTTGGGAATTGTGAATTTTCTTTTTTCTACAACAGTTTCTATTGTACAAATTTTTATACTGCAACAAGTTGTGTTTATTTCCTAATTATAGTAACACAGCTTTATTTTGTGCACTGTCGATTTCATCATGGAACACTTTTCCCACAATCAGGGGTTCATTAAGGGATGAAAATAAGTTTGAAATTTGTGCAACAATTTAAATAACTATCAATGTTTTAAATCAAGTTGCAGTATAAAAACAATATTAGGTCAATGTCATAAAAATATAAACTTTTTTTGTATTCGGCACAAAACTGGGAAAGGGCTCAGTAAAACCTCGCCCTTCCCCAGTTTCTCAGCCTCATACAAAAAAGTTTATATTTTTCTGACATTGACCTAATATTGTATATATAATTATCTAATGTTGCGTGTCTTTATATTTATATATTATAATTTATTATATTTAGGAGAGGACTATCAAAGTTGTGATAACTTGTGTCTGATCCTTTTTGTTATATGTAATAAAAATAATATATGTTTAAATGAGAGAAAAAAAAATATATGCGTGCAGGTTAATCAGGTGACTGTGTGAGTTTAGTTGATAACAGCGATGATTCATGATAAGAGATAATGGTCACAGAAACGAGTTATCTCCCCTTTATTTATAAGCTATTTTTGAATTACCGCCTTCAAAATAAACAATGATAATGCATCTGTAAATAAATAGATATATGTAGATGTAGTAGATGTATAAAATGTAAACAATAGATTGTGAACACAGATTTATGTGTAGTTTTTCTATAATTCGTAATTAACTGATTTAGGAAAAGCTGTAAAATGCTAGAAAGGTAAGCCGGATTATTTTTATACAGATCATCCCTTTAAGCAACAATCAAATTAAATGTGTTTAGTATATCAAACTGTTTTGCGTTACATTGGGATGTATGTATCTATTAGGAAATGCTTATATTTTAGAGTACATTATTGTCGCAACTGCTAGTGACATGCGCCTGGTGCACTGAGGCATAGCGGAAATTAGGGAAGTGTAACTGAAAGGATGGAATAAGGTCAAGGAAATGAGAGAGCTGCAGGTCTAAAGTGAAAATTTGGGGTCCTCAATGCTCTTCCATTTCGTACTTTATTTGGCCTTTTTAACTTTGTTTATTCGAGCGTCATAGATGAGTCTTTTGTAGACGAAACGCTCGTCTGGCGTACAGAATGTTAAGCCTGGTATCTATGATGAGTTTTTTGAAATTCAAATGAATTAGTGCAGAAGGTGGAAAATGTAAAAAAGAGAAAGAAGAGAAAAAATGAATGACAAAAAGAAAAATAGAAAGATACCCATGTTCGTCAATTGTTACCTATAGCTGTTTTAATATTGATAGTTGGAAATATGTCTGTTAGTACAAAGTGAAAGAAGGAAGCCAAAGTAATAAACATACTAATGCAATCTCTAATTTCCCATGATAAAATTCCGACGTTGTCACTGATATTTATGTCATACTTAAAGTCGTCACTAAGCTTCACATAATCCAGAATACAATTTTAACCTGATCCATCTTTTCCAATTTCCGTTCAAATTCCTTTTTATTGCTTAATTTACTTTTTATCTTCCTTTATTCGAGAAAAGTTGCAAATACATTTGTAAAGTTATTACCTGCATTGCCATTTTTTTTTAATTAAAATTCTCAGAAATTAATCGTAAACGTATCGATGGTGAAAAAAAATTTCGTTTCTGATAGTACAAGCATAGAATTAATACTTCTATGGTACTAGCAAAAAGGTTGGCAAAACTTTTCAATGTTAAACTACGGTACCACCAAAACAGTACACGAGACAAAAAATTGTTTCAAAAAGTACCGAAACAAAAATGTGATCAGTTCTTCCATCGTCCTGAACATGCATGATATATTTTCCACTGGACGTTAAGCAACCAACATCAACAATTTACATTAAGTGATTCTATCTGCACCGGTACTCCCCCTAAAGCATGGTTCCGCTTGAGTTCACACAGTAGTCAACCTAATAGTTATGTTGCTGTACTATGCCTTGGAGTCAAACACCGTGTCGGAGATGTAAACGTCACATATAAAGATTATTAATATTTACCTCATACCTTTATCATCATGTATGTTAAACCGCTTTAAGCAACGGTTGGGATTTATTTTTATTTTACTTATCATTGAAATATTTCACTTTTCGAGTGTGAGTTCAAGTGGCTCTCCGAGAACTAATTCGATAGTCTTCTTAATGGATATATAAGCTACTTATACCTATCATTAACAGGTAAGAATGATTTTGTCTTTGATCTTACGATATAGGTAATATTGTTTACAGGTGTAAGGCAGGTGGAATATGTAATATTTTTCTGCATAATGACTGATATGTCTACACAATTACAAGTACTTACAGTCATATTTTGAATATGTAATTTTTTTGAACGAAAAAATTATTACATTTAAATTTACAGGTAAGCTCTTTTAAATTTTTCAATCAAAATTGTAATCAGGAAATTTAAAATTTCAATACAACCGTCTATTTGTTTTGATTTGAATAGTGTGCTTGTATAACCACTTCTCTAATACACTGGAAACTTTTATTTGTATTTAAAGGACCCTTTCATTATAATGTACTTTGGTTGGCCGTTTTATTTTAAAAGTTCCGGCGACATGAGAAGCCACCTGTTTCAATCAATTTTCAAAAAGTCAGTTTAACACAATAAAACAAGCGATTGAAACTTGCAATTGAAACTGTTTTATCGCAAATAATCTATGATTCCTTGCACAACGTTTTCTGTATACACATACCAAGTATAGTTCACCTTTCAATTGTAGGTGAACTTAGAAACCTAAGTACCCGTTCATCAAACAGAGGTTCAACCCTCGTTTTTCCTTGTATAATAGCAACGTTAATGTTAAAAATTCTTGCGACATTAATAAGGGTCTGATGTTCCTCGGTACTTTGCATAGCTCTATGTTTGTTGTGAATTTTGAATCGTACGTGGTGTCTTGTTTTATGGAATACGTTTTCATATTCGGTAAAAGGGTCCTTTAGATCTTATGCTGTGAATTCCAATATTCCGAATCAAATAATTCTAAGACTATTTATATGAACCAGTACTGGTGTAATGGTTTAGTGAGAAGTTAATGTACAAATTATCAGGACATTGTGTGCCACAAAGTGACATTGTAATTTAATGTTAAGTTTTCTTTGTCAGACATATTCCTTTACATGTATGTCTTACCCTCCTTCTAACCATCTAACAATACACCCCTGTATAGCTTTGTCATGTCCTCTAAGCTAGAGGCGACAAAATTGTCTTTTTATTGACAAAAAGTTGTATTGTTAAAGGTCTCTCACCTGGCCACCTGCAGATAGTTTGTCAGACCATATGTTTAACACACACACATAGATATATCTTCGATACTTTGTCAGAAATGATCAAATATTAATGACATAAAATGTATATTTTATTGATTTCCCTCAGTGAATTACTTTATTTACCTGTTAACTGTATTTTTGTTTGTACAAGTAACAGCATTACCCAAAAAATATGTTTCTTTCATCATACTTTAACGAGGACTTGTCTTCGGGACATACCGAATTATGTATATACAAATGTATATATTTTATTAATTGTGAATGAGACAACTATCCACAGGGTACCAAATAAAGTGGAAGTAAGCAACTGAAGGTTACTGTACGACATTCAACAATAAGCAAATCCATACCATATACTAAGCTAAAAGCCCACTTATGGCAAAATGTAAAACGATTTAAAAACACTTTCTAAATTTTATGCGTCCGAAGCACTATTCTGGATTTACCTTCATGAGGAACACTCAAAACCACGCATTTGAAAGCCCCGGATGTAAAATAACCTAAACATGTAAAGCCGAGCTACATAACCAATAGGGACATATTTATAAAAGATAGCCAAAACCATTTGAGGTAAACTTTTCCTGAGGGAGTTGGAACCTTAATTTCTTAATGATTTATAAATTTATAAATGGACAAAATTCAAAGACCTGCATGATTAAAGACAAAACGATGAACGAAACACAAATATAACAAACAGCAAACAACGATTACCACTGAACAAAGTTCCTGTAAAAATTAAGCCTTGTTGATATTTGATGATGTCTGATTTGACATGCCATCAGAAGTTCGTCTCCGACATTCCTTTCGATGAAAAGGGTACATATATCTCAACCGGATAAATATCTACAAAGAATTTGATTATTAGTTCATCAAGGAAGAGTTTTGTTGTCATTTATAATATACTACCCAGATAAACAAATACAAGACGGGAGAAATCTACATTAACAATACTTGCTATAATACAGTATAACACTGTGCATGCAACGGTGGCCTGAATCGGTTCTCGAAGCTGCACATGTAGGGTCTCTCTTATTTAGTAATGATTTTAGCCGAATAGTCAATGCATCTGTTGGTTCCAGTTATTGCAACAAATACATGAGGGTCTGGGTTGGGTTTAAATACAGAATAGATGATAAATAAGAGACGATGAGTGGTATACGTCAATGAGACAGAAACCCAACGACACGGAAAACAAATGACATTTAGAGGTCAATTTACGGGTTTCAACAATAGACGAGTGTCTATACAATTTGTCAACCAATTAATCGGTTGAGCCTTGAACTGCCATATACATCCACCCCATATGATACAGTTTGTAAGGAAATTTCCGTTCTACTTGTCCAATGCTGAAGACAGGGTAGGAAATGGAAACGACCTTCACCGCATAACAATGGCCAAACGATCGCTGTGACTTGACAAGTACAAAAGTGCAATGTTCTTCATGAATGCAAATTTATTGCAAACAGTTACGCAAATACAATGAGCTATAAGGGTCAAGTAGTCTTTACCGGTCAACATAAAACAACTTGACTGGTAACGCCTTCGTTTTTAGATTACAGGGAACACGAACATAAAACAAATTCCTTTCTCCACTCACACAATAGACTCTATGCTGTCACTAAAATTATGTGGTTGAGGCATGAAGCAAATATTTACAGTTGCTCCCGGCCTTCGTGTCAACTAGAAAATTTACAAAATGAAGGTTACATGAAGTTGTTGTGTACAATTCATAACACACAATGTATTGTAGATTTACTCTGCGATTCAGTATAGTTGTCGTTGGTTGCTATCTGCCCTTTTTTTTTTTTTTTTCGTTAATTTTTTTGTCATGCATCAGGTCGTTGCCTTTTTTATTAGAACTGTTTCACATTTTGTAATGTTGAGGTCTTTTATATCGGACTATACGGTATAGGTTTTGCGCATTTTTGATGGCCGTGCGGTGACCTATAGTTGCTTCACATCCACGTCATTTGGACTCTGTTGGATAGTTGCCTTAATTGCAATCATGTCCCATCTCTTTTTGTATATATTACATGCTAGTCTCATGATAATATTGTTACTTCGATTTCAAGCTTTGACTTTTCTTGTTGCAATCACTGAATATGAAGTTCACCATAGGTGCGCAGCGTCTATGAAACGGAGCTAAATATTATTAAATCATTGTTTCCTCCACTGATAATCACCGGTGTGGTAAAATATAGCAGCGTGTATGTACTAGTGTCTTCGCCATTTTATTGCGAGCTACTAGACGTATTGTATATTGGTTGCCATGATAATGATTGTTTGGTTCTTTGCACGTATTCAGATGAGAATCCAGGCGCGGATTCAGACGGGGGCGCCCCCTCCCCTTTAAGTAATGCAATTTACAGGTAAAATTACAGCCAAATTTCTTGTCGTCAATATATAGTCCTTTAACTCCTAATCCTCAGGAGCGCCTCTCACCTAAAGTCAAATTCAGGATCTGCGCCTGGGATTCGTTATCTGATTAGAAATCTATTTTAAATCGAAGTTTTATTTAAAGCTGATATTTAGTAAACAAACGACAAAAATAAACTTCAAAAATTAGCCTACAATATATATAGGTTGCAATTTCTACTTGCTATAATGTATCTTAATTTAACATTTAATTTTTTCAATTGCAAAGTCGGCAAATAGGAGACTCGCATAATCTTTGAATTACGCTCGAACGATTTTTTCCTTTTACATTGTGTTTATATCTTTTGAAATCTGTATCTTTATGTCCTTGTAATTATTATTCATTACAAGCCCTCTATAAGCTCGTTATCGAGTCATTCATAGTCAAGTAAACATTGATAATTTATCATAACTAATCATAATTAATCGTCTTTCATAATATGAAATGTATGCAGGAAATCTTTTAAAACAACTTTCGTCCTTATACGACCCAAAACGATTCGTTTCAAAGTTAATGTTACAAGAAAAAAATATGTGGAAAAGGAATGTAGCAATTTACAAATGGAGGTCATAGCGACTCAAATGATGCAGATTTTTTCAGTATTTTTCAATATGAGGTGTATTGATATGTCAACTTATCAGCTATATTGTAATTTTCGAAGCTCAAAATATTTTCAAAATGAATATACTGGCCTAGTAAGAACTGAAGAAAATAATCTTGCTCAAAATAGGCAAGAAATATGTTGCTGAAAGGGATGTTGTTACGTTTTGCACACTTTATCGTTGATTTTTTTTCTTCAAATTACATTATTGGTATATTGGCGAAATTAGGGATGCAACGGGTTCTTTTTCACGGCTATATGATTCAAACCTTCACAGAGCCACCTTTAATGATTTTCTACCCCAGGAATAGATTACCTTAGCTGTATTTGGCAAAAGGTTTCGGAATTTCGGTCCTCAGTGCTCTTCAACTTTGTGCTTTATTTGGCCTTTTTAATCGTTTATGCTATTTTTTATTCGAGCGTCACTGTTGAGTCATTGGCAGACGAAACGCGCGTATGGCGTAAAGTGTTTTTTTTGGCCTGGTATTTATTATGAGTTTATGAAAATCTGAGTCCCGTCACTGTGAATTTAGATATTTTAGTATGCCAAATACACGATTCATATAACAACCTTGTCAGGTATTTTGTTTACGGTTTGAATACATAATATGTATATCATTACGTCTGAACAATGAGAAGATATCTTTGTATCTCATTCTATTTAAATTTAACAAAATGTTTATTGATATTCTTCGTGTCTCTAGTCGGAACTATCATCTTTTGTGCCTTTGTCAATTGTATATTTTCAACTCTTTGTCAGTTTATGTAAACATTAGTATAGTTACAGTTTAGCTGCGTCGGATAGAAATCGACCTTATGTAAGTGGCGATTGTTACATATATACATGCATTACACAATTGTTGATTGGGAAATAAAGTTCTGACATTCAAGGTCAGTGTTGGTCTGAATTTTTAGTTTCTTACAAAATATCCAAATTTAGAAACGGTTCAAGCATTTGCATGCAAATTTCTACATCAAATATAGTGTACATGTATTTGAATTTATTTGCAAAAGGTCGATTTTTATCTGACGCAGGTCAGTTGTAAGTTAGGTTAAGATTACAGCATAAAGTAAAATAAAATTCGTAAACCTTTTTTCCACTTGAGTAACCATAAAAAAGCATGACTTGTTGCATGACTCCAAATAAAAAATTAGTACAAGGACATGCTGGTAACCATCAATGAGAAACTGTTAACCATGATTTTTTTCAATCTTTCAGTTCCAATTTTCATAGTTCTGTTTCCAATCTAAACTATCTGTCAGTATTTCATAAAAAAGTATTAACAAAAATCCCGAACTCCAAGGTAAATTCAAAAAGAGGAAAGTCCATACCAAACTGACAAAATCAAACGTTAGACTATATCAACCAACATAAATAATGGAATCCGTATCTACTTTCCCACTTTATTTATGCCATGTTAACATAACCTTAGTAAATGGTCGTTTCAGACAGTTTTCATACCTCCAAAGTACTTTAGCTACTTGGCTTTAATAATGTTTTTTTTTTCTCCTTTTACATTTCCATTACCTGTTTTATTACCCAGAACGTATCACCGTATAACCGTCAGTCTTTACTAACAATCCCTAACAAGGAAATAAATAACGTGCATGGGCAATTTATTGCTAACTTCAATCACATTTTTATTACCCCGTTTACTTGTAGCGTAAAATGTTTTTGATGAACTATAGGATAAAGAAAATTCCGAGAGTTATATCATCGCAATGCTTTATCATTTAATATTTCTATCCAACTAAATATAATTACACGTTAGGACTCGCGAGAGTCTATGAAACTGTCACACTAAACCCTCAATTTCCAGACTGTCATTCTAAGATATGTTGTGTTAGGTGAATCCGGCCTTTGAGTGCTGTTCATATATTCGGCGTGCTATTTTTGTTATTAACGGATTCATAACATCCAAGCAATCTAGCATTATCAAAACCTGACTTTCAACAGTCCTTATCTTGACCCTTAATTGTATTACATCTGTACACACCATATTACCGCAGTGAGATAACACATATCAAAAGTATAACAATGGCTAAATAAAGGAAGAGCAGAGAAAAATCTGCTTTACACGATAGCAAAACAATTGTCTTTAATGGCAACGAGGAACTTAAGTCAGATCCTATTTAATCTTTCGTAGTAAGTCCTTGAAATTGGATGTGCTATATTTTGATTTCAAATTTCAATTGAATATTTAACCGACTCTTTACCACACACTGAATCAAATACCAATATCACTATCTTACACTAGATTTTGTTTCATCTGTCCTTGTGGTAATATGAGCTACTGGTTCATGATGAACCATATGTTGACATTCCTAGTAGCATTGAAATGGATATATATATATTTGCGGAAATAGAATATAAACTAATAAACGTGACTATAACACAACAAGAAACTTTCATAGTTGTGTAATACATAATTATATAGGATTTATACAGACGTACGCGTGGCTTTTAAACTTTGTTTTTTGTAGATCTAATATGAAAAATGTATTCTGGAAGATAGCATCTCCATGTAAGAGAACTCCCATTAGGGCCGCTAAGGACGTTAAATCTGAAGTCGTTTGAATAAAATAACAAACACATAAAACAATTTATACAGATAACAAATAAATATATTATGAGATAAATTCTGAAGTCTTTTCAAAAGGCTTACGATGTTTAGAGGTAGAATCTTAACTAGAACTATACGATTAAGTGGCTCAGTGTTGTCCGTCACTCACGAAAACAATAGACTAAGAGTACGGAAGCCAATTTGTAACCCCTCCCCCCTCCACCCCCACCCCCAAAGTAAGTGTATCCAAATTTGACTGCAGTGTATAAGCCTTTTTTCCAGCAATTTAGTCAATAAGCAAGCTCTATCCATAGTTAGCATTTGTTTTGGGTCCAGTGGTCTATAGTCTTATGGTCAAATATATATTTGATTTCATTTCCAGAACTATTCTTACTACTGTAAAAGTGATTTCTGTCAGACTTTTACGGCATTATTTATTTTGATATGTCCCTGTAATTGTTAAATAATGAATGACTTTTATGATGTAAATACAAACCAGACGAGATAGTCATCGCGAGAATTGGCCTGCAGCGAATAACAAATGTCATTATTTTTCTAGTGTCGTAACGGTGACATAATTGTTGTACTTCAAGCGACATGAATTAATAATTATATCACGTTTTACGGTCTGAGGACATACTAAACATTCTGTATGTATATTTTTTTCTTTTTTGTGTGTTGGTTTTTTTTTTGTTGTTGTAAAATTGGTTTTATTTCCTTTGAAATGACAACTAAAATATTCAGCGCATGATTATTTAATCGAGTATTCAGGGAATACCATATATTTTGTTTAAATGTATTGTTATAGATAAGGCCGTTAGTTTCGTGTCGAGACCTTTTATAGCGGTATGGGTTTTCCTCATTGTTGAAGGCCGTACAATGACCATGATGACCTGAAATTGCTTATATCCACGTCATTTGAACTCCGGTGGATTATTGTCTCATTGTCAATCATACCACATCTCTTTATTTTTAAACAAACAAAAGAGGCACGTGAAAAAACAAACAAATATGCATCTCATCACTGTAGCATTTAAAAATTATTCAAAACTACTGCTTGGAGTACTAGTACTTGCAGATTGTAGTATTTACTAGTATATCAAAACAAACACCTTGTACTACTAACATGATAAACTTTTTGTGCATTTATTTTGAATGTTGTGCATTGTTAACTGCATGACTAAGGCCTACTGAATAATGCTTGAATATGGATTAAAATCCAGTTAATTTTTCTGTCGCGGCGACTTTCAAGTTCATCCAAGTTGAGTAAAGAGAGCGAACTCACGGTTTCAGTCAAGCATATATACCGAGTGACCGGATGAACCTTACTTATAGTCGACTACATTCAACTCCCCCACATTCGTTGTGTGTCTGTCCCAAGCTGTAGTCTAGTGCATGGATGTTGTCGGTTGCCGTCTATCATTAATGTTTTTGATTAATGTTATGAGCTAAATCTTAAATCAGACTGGCCGTAAATTTTTCTTTTGATGTGTTTCAAATTTTGTGACCCCCAGTGCCTTGTATTTCTTCCTATACAATATTAGTTTTGCGTGTGGTTGAAGGTGACTGTAATTGTTTACATCCTTGTCAATTGATTTTCGGCAAAAATTTGTTTCCTTAGCAAACATACTTCATCTCATTTAAATTTATATAATCATGATTCAGCAAAACCGAATAGCTGCACGAATTAACCCTGCTCATAGAACAACACGGCTGTATGAACCTGGAGCACATGAGATCATCCCCGTTTTTTTTGTGGGGTTCGTGTTGCCCAGTCTTTGTTTTCTATGTTGTGTGTTGTAGACTGTCTTTTCGTCGTTTTAAGTTGTTTCTAATGCCATGGCGTTGGTAGTTTATGAGTTAATGTCGACTTATGGAGAGTTGTCCCATTAGCAATCATACCACATTTTCTTATTTTTATAATTATTAGTTTAAATATCCCTTAGTTATCTATCCCCGCCTCCCTTTATAGAACCACGGCTGCTTATAGAGTCAAACGACTGTTTGAATGCAGCGTAGACACCACAGTGGTAGCAACACAGCTCATAATTCGTGCCATTATACATACCAATATGTCTGCAAAAGTAAACCCGGCTTAAAGAACCATATGGCTGCATGCACATATATATATATAGCTTGTAGAAATTTGTGGTTGCATGATTACAGAATTATGTAGCTGAAGATTCCAGATTTTAGATCTAATACATTATTCCGGTCATTACAGAACCATATGACGACACAAAAACAAAGGGCATACATATTTCCTAACCTGAATAATTTAGTCGTTATAATCCGTTGCTCCACGATGGCTCAGTAACTAACCTCGCGCGAGAAGGGAGGGGCCTGAATTATTCGGGTTAGGTGACACATAATATGTATTTACATTTCAAAGTATACACAATCATTGTTAACCTTAAACCCCTTCCATGTCAAGACTTTGATGGAATTTTGAGAATTGAATACTTTTTGAGGGTTCTTGACATTGATAATATTTTTGTTTCTAGTAATAATATTTGTTCAGATTAATATTTAAATTAGGTTGGTATCTTTGATAAACGATAAATAATTGTAAAATAAATATGAATTTAGATTAACTATAGCATTACAATGTTGGAATCTAATAAGTCTGTTTGCTTTCAAACGCTTTGGCGGCAAAATTCTTCTTGTCATGTTGATAGAATCACTCTGCTGTCAAAGATTTGTTGTACTATAACAGAACCACTACTCCTGACTTCTTATATTTCCAATACACACGAGTGGTGAAGCCCAGAAATGCTTGCTTCTTAGTTGGCATCAGAAGAGGCCAAAATATAAAATACTTGTGTTTAGGGTATCCGCTCATCTACCCTATGTTTTCTGGGTAATATTTATAACACAACGTTGTGATTGGTTAGTAATGTTCTCAACAAAGGAAATCCAACCAATGCTGTAACTTTATTTTCATTTTGATGCATGGATTAATGACATTATTCATAATCCTTTAAATTCTGAAAATGCGAATTAAACACTAACCCGAATAATTCAGTCCCTCCCCGTGATCGACTCTCCCACTCACTCGCTAATGTAGCCATCGTAGAGCAGTGGAATATAACGACTGAATTATCCGGGTTAATTAAACACAAGACACTATAAAAATGGACTTCACAAAAGAAGTTGGGTTAAGATGAAAATGTAACTTAAATCAATATTCGTGTTCAATAAATGTATTGTTCCTTTCCAAGTTTATGTGTAAACGTGGCATATTTGCAATGCGAGAACTCTTACAATGATCCATTGTTTCGATTTTTGAGAAACAAATGTTGGCTATACACCAAGAACAGTGTGTTTTATTTTATTTTATCATACTAGGCTTTGTTTCTTTTAATGTGAAAAAAAATCTAACAGGAAAGTGTTTAAAATCAATCAAGAAACTCATTTTTTACTCGTATACATTTCATAGTACTTACAAAGATGACGTTATATTTCGTTTACGTTTACCTGAACCTTCTAATCGTCTTATGTTACTTGTTCTTGTTGTCTCTGATTTGTTAATCTATAAGTGCAGTCTAGATATAAGCGAGTTAACAAGGCGAGACAGTTTTTCCTAGTCAAAACTTGTAAAATAAATCTTATAAGCTCATCATTAAGGGCCTGGATGGGGTTTACAGAATAGAGAAAAATGAGCTAAAAATAGATTCCATAGGGTAATGAAAATAAAGAATAGAAAAAAGGCAAACACAATAAGAATACAGAAATGAAGACGCCATTCCCTAAATGCTTCTTTACATTGACTCATAGTTTGGACGTTTTAAAGCTTAGTTTTGAGAAGTTACTTCCGTCTTCCGCTTTTTTTTTTGTCTAAGAATATAGAATTCAGCTCAACAAATCAATGCAAAAATATTTATTCGTATTATAAGCCAAAGACGACTGTGAGCATTTTAGCAAACACCCGTTTAACTGGTTCTTTAAATCAATATTTATATTTGTGCTGACATTGGTAACTCTTTTTATCCCGTCGAACGTTTAAATTTAGATGTTAAAGCAAATATTTACATTGTCGATGTGTTTGACCAAGTTTTGAAAATCCCTGAGCATACACACGGAATGAAAGGAAATCGGATACATTTCATAGTTCTATATCGCTTAAAGATTTTTTCTGTTCTAATTCGATAAACTAGCTGTCTGAAAGGGAAGCTGAAGAACCATTTTTGACAATTATGTTACATACAGGACTTATCTCAAGAAGTATTGGTCCATTGAGCGAGTATACATCATTAAACATGGATGAATGAGTTTTTAAGAAAGCATTTTCGCGGACTTTTTCTATATGACTTATGCATTTTTTGTGTCGTTGGGTTGATGTCTCTTTGACGTATAACTCACATCTCCTTTCATTGAAATTTAAGAATCATTGTCACTTTTAAATAATCTTTAGTGAATAAAGAGGAGCATTCCATCCAATGTATCAAGCTTTCCATTCCAGTGTAGCATAAACTCTCTCCAAAAACATTGAATCAGGGCTAATTATAGGTGATGAAAGTCGTAAATGTTTAATTTTAGTTTCTTGTGTATAATTTGGAGTTTAGTATGACGTCCATTATCACTGAACAAGTACACATATTTGTTTAGGGGCCAGCTGAAGGACGCCTCCGGGTGCGGGAGTTTCTCGCTGCATTGAAGACCCATTGGTGGCCTTCGGCTGTTGTCTGCTCTATGGTCGGGTTGTTGTCTCTTTGACACATTCCCCATTTCCATTCTCAATTTTATTACTAAATAAAAGCCTTATCCTCAGATCTCATCGTTTCACTCGTTAATTCGTTTGTAGTCTTTTTTTATAGAAAAGTATGGAAATCCCAAAACGGTTGAGTAAAGAAATCGAACAAAAACCAACCTATTAACTAAGTAATGCTGTATACATTAATAATAGGTGTCCTGGTCGATTGCTGTTATTAATTCTTGGTTAAAAATAACGTGCCTCCACATTAGTTTTTTTAAAATACAATTAACGAACGTATTTTAAAATCAGTGAAACCCAAGAGTTGACTCGGGTTTAGAAATTCCGGCAAAGAAAAACTTGCTTCTAAAGGAAAGAATGCATCGGTTTTGCTGTGTGGTGTGTAAATACGCATAGCCACAACCACGTTCGGTCAAAATGGGCTCTAAATCCGATAATATTTTAAATCTCAAGATTGACCGTTTGATGGGTTTTAAATATTTCGTTAAAGAATTTAAGCGAACTAAGGATAATTTCAATAATCCTTTTGCCAAGGTGAGAAAAGAAATTAATATCGCCATCGCTTAATGTGAACTCTGACATTATAATTCAAAGGAAGTGTTAATAATATACATTAACATAATTTAAATGGTCAATAAACAAATTAAATTAAAGATTATTTACTTTTAAAATGCCTTTTATATAGATTTAATTTAGTCAAAGAATATAAACTATTGAAGTATGATACATTAGTTCTTCGATACTGTAAATAGATATTTTTTCTTGTGTGGCATCTCAAAATAACAAACTGTACCAGAACTGCTGGTACGCGAAAATGTTAGTAAGTTGCTCACCGAGTTTGATGGTATAATCCGGGTGATTTAAGAAGGGTGTTTTTTTGGATTTGAACCTCAAAGATGAACTCTCTTCTTTTCGTTGAACTATGTTTTATTAGAATCACATAGAAATCGACGAAAGTTAGCCTAGAACTTCTCATTTTGGGTGTTCTACTAGTGGATTCCACCAGAAGGGAGGGGTTCACAGAGCCTCAATCTTTGTTACATAAAAGTTTAAATACCATTGAACAAACAAACACATGCAGTTTATTCTGGTCTACAGTTGTCTTAGGAAAAACGAGGGATGGTAACTATATACATGTCTCATTGCATGCAGATGTTAAAACGTCCTTGTTAAAATTCAATAGATCTAGTTTTGAACGTCTGATCAATGTCTCTCTACCTTCCTTGTCTTACTTTTTAACAGCTAAGTATGTTACATCATCAGTAGTAGGACTGCTTAAGATACATAAAATGCCGCAAAAAGTACGTGTTGTAAACTCCTAGTATAAACTACCGTCAAGTTTATGTGTTGTAGAATCACTATAAAATGCAAATATAATTTCCATCAAATTGATCTTTCCACCCACTATTACACCTTTGTGGTGTTTAGTCATAGCTCGTTTGATTTACACACCGATATTTTAAATCGGATTGTTATGAAATTTGGTCTGTAGTTATACTTTTAACGCCCATTGTTATTCTTTGCTCCTAATGCTATTTGGAATTTTCATTTAAATGAATGAAAATATTTAGTATGTTTTTGCGCTTTTTTTTTTGTCATAGTTTTAATATTTATCATGTTAAATTTGGAGGGAAACACAAATAATAAAAAAAAAAAACTACTTTTAAAGCTAAGGATGCGATGTTTTGAATATTTACAGAAGGTTCTGAATTTTTTATCAAAAGAATAAAAAAATATATTGGACGTTTATTTTTACTGAAATATTCACGGAATTTTAACGGATTATTTGTGTAAAGTTTTATTCTTATTAAGATCTTAACAAATAATATCACAGGCTGATCAATGTATGAAATGAAATCTAGAAGTTAATCATTTCATCCAGAAAATCAAACTGTCATGTTAAAGGGTCACTTTTCACATAAAGAAACTAATTATTAAGCAATATTTCATAATCAATTGTCATTAACAGCCAACTACCCAGAACACGCTACATGGATAGATGTGGTGTCAAATTTAAATAACACTTTGGCTGTACTCTTACTATGATCATAAATTATAAAGCGGAAACTAAAATCGACCTTATACCAATATTTAAGAGCTGTATTACATGTGTAAAATTAGTATTCCCAAACAGGAAATCCAGACATTTGTGGTAGTTCAAGGTGAGTCTTTAATGTCGGATGGTATTTTTTTAACAACAGATTAAAAGCTTTGTTCTCTTGCAAATCTCCAAAGGAAAGTTTAACACCACGACCCTTAAAAGCTTAAAAAAAATTACAGATCGATAAATTCTTCCCCTTGTCTCTCAATTATTTAGATTACATTTTGCTTTAATTCGTCTTGGTAACAGGGTGTTTTCCTTTGCCAGGTGTGAGGCTAAGCGTATTTAATGTGCAGGTATATTTATGGCTTAGATAACGTCGCCTACGCTCGACATGAATGCTTAGTTGTACTAGAGACTGTTTCGCTAACTAGTTGAATCGCACTCTCAGAGACTCGCTATACATAACTAATCTTACAATTCAATTTAAATTTTCTTTCAAAAAAAGTCATATTATTTAGATGAAATGATAGTTTTAATTTAAACCAGTTATTCAGTAAAATACTTTGCACTGACCGTGTTCACAAAAGAAAATGAAATTTATGTTAATTTGTGAAAGTTCAAAAGTTTACAGATGGCCTATAGTGTAAGTAAATATACTGAAATATGAATTTTAGATTTCTTAATCTACATACATAAATTGTTTACATATCATATAACTTATCTTTAATTTTGTAATTTTACACGTTGTATTTTTTAATTGAAAATATATGATATTGGGCGCATGTATAGTTTCCCGCTAAAATGAAATCTGTCAACAAATCGACAATATTTAAATTTATCAAAATAATATCAGTGGGAAATTATCATAAAATAATAAAATTTCATAAGAGATTTTGTGGGTGTGTCTCAAGATATTTTCCTATACATGTTTGTTTGTTCTTGTTTATGATATTGCATTATATAGACTAGTTTCGCAACCTTTCTGGAAGACCCTCCAGTTCTAGGTTGCTGAGGTTACTCTTGGACATCTATATTTTAGTTATCCTCTTCCAGGGTTACTGCAAAAACACAAGAGAAAATAAATGAGTTGCGCTTAAGTTAGTGGAATACCCTGAAAATTTCGGGCATATGTGTCTTTTTTGGTTCTATTGTGTTGTTGATTTGCTGTCCCCAAACACCTGGGGTTAATACCGTGAATGTATCTATTGGTCCCAGACAACACCCAGGGCGACGGAAAATGGTGTAAATTTAAGAAACCAAATAATACATGTAATATCAGGTCGTCAGTCATGATTTCTCTGTTTAAAAAAAATATCACCGGCAACTAGAAATGAATTGCCAAATTTATTATTGGATTTTTTAAAATATTTTTAGAGAACATGGAGAGAACATTATTTGAAGAAGAAGAAATATCAACATGTTTATACTAAGTATTAGAACATTTTAAAAAATACCATGAAATGAAATCGTCATCTTCTCAATTTTCGTATGACACAATATCTCAGAATTAGAAACTTTGAATTCCAGAAATGAGGAGATCTAATTCTTTTTTCCACCTGTCACAGGTAAATATTGATACGGAAGCAGATTAGTCATATATCTGCGCATGCTCTTAATTAATGACACATTCAGGATGACTGGACTATACTTTCAATTTTTCAGGTGAAAATGGGGTCTAGGAAAGACCAAGGTGGAACAGACCAATGTTTGGACCTCATACGAGGGGCCCAGGTATGTATATTGTAAATGTATAGCCCTATTTGCTCTGTTTACAACTTTTTCCAATCCAGGTGTCGAAGTTCCAATCATATCACGAAATTTAAATACCGGTAACTATAAATAGAACAATATCTAATTCAGGTAGGAGTTCCCTTTGATGTGTCCAATTACAGGTGTGAAGTAAACATACCGAAAAATTCGACAGATCATCTGCACAAATTGCAGCTATATTTATGTCTGGTTGACTTCCCAATGAATTAAATCGACATAGGAGTGATTGACTTTGTTTACAACCTGCGGTGAATAAAAATATTACCTTTTTACACGTACCTGACAATTTGAGGGTTTCCCATTTTATAATTAAAGTGACCACAGTAAACCTGTATAGGATAGATATACCATATTTCGATGCAGATTTTATGAAATTTTTAAAACTATTAAATCTGTGACAGATGATTAACTTAACGTGAATTCATATCCATTCCAACTGCCGATGTGTTAGGCTTTGATCCTGTCCATAATATGATAGTATTATATTAGGATCTAGTTTTTCTTTTTTCCAATCATATTGTGCTTAATATTGTTGTAAATGATGCCCTTTATGGGTTCTTGATTAGATTAATAAAATTCTTATCCAGAACTTGTTATATATTAATTATAAATCATATTCGAACATAACAATAGAATTTGAAATGAAAGTACGTTACTCTCGGAGATTTTTTTTTTCCTTTTTTGAATATAGGCTCTTTTGTAAGCTAATACAATAACTGTCTGTATTCATAAAAATGATATTCATTTCAACACGTATGGTTGTTATATAATCGTTGATTAATACCAACAGAGACATGTCTCTGATTCCAAGTATAAACTTTTGACATACATGGATTGAGATACATATGTATCTTCTGGTATTGATACAGTTTATGACACTTAAATTTGAATTCCCTGGGGTACTTTGTAAATGTAAATAAACAAGCAATGCAGAAAAAACTCTTATTACATTGAGAGAAAAAAACAGGAAACCTATCCCTGTAGCCCTAGCCCGATATTTTCTTCGTCCATATAAGCCATTAACCAAAACAACTTTTCTTGCAATGAGCATGATTATAGTTAATCATTTTTTTAATATATTTTTTTCTTTTCGTTTCTTGGGACATCGAACGATTTCAAAATCATTTATGACCAACAAAAGTCATGATTCAGACAGAATCAATACTAGATTTTTGTTTTGTTGTCACTGAAATTGAATAGTTTTCCAATAAAATGGTATCGTGTTACAAATTGTCAGTTTACTTGCTGTAGTGAGTTTTCTAAACTGGTCCGGTCCGGTACTGTTCTAAATTTAAACACTTTGTACTTGGGGAAGAAACACCGTTCGAACTAGTCCAAATAATTATGACGTCTTGAAAGGCTATTATATTTTTTTTTCTTTGACGCCTTACATCGTCGATGTAAGGCGTCAAAGAAAAAAAATATAAAAGCCTTTCAAGACGTCATAATTATTTGGACTACGTTCGAACAACAAGTCATTCTGAGCTGAGACTACTATAACACAAAGACCTAACTGGGAAACTCACACCTAAGTAAGGTACCTCTCCCCTATGACTTCATGGTCCCAATAATGAATACAATTGCAACTCCAGAATCCCTTTCTCAGAAAACTTGAGCAGTCTCATGGTCAAAATTTAGTGTTCATAGACATAGAACTTATTTGAATTGTTATGATTTAACCTTGAAGATGAACACTTTAGACCCTTCGTTTATTCTAGGTAACAACTCATATATATTTGGGTCCCCAACCCTTACCTGTACCCTCATGTACACTAGCCTTTAGCCATGTTAGCCCTGAAACTATAAACCCTAACTTTGAACTGAACCCTAACCCCAAAGTAATGGGTCCCCTACAGTAAACAAAGGCACACTTTGACCCTTCAGTCATGTACCACAATTACATTGTTAATAAATGAACCTCAGAAGCTTAAATGATATTTTGAGTAAAATTCATGATATTCTTTATTACAAATATTTTATCCACACAAACTCCATGAACTCATTAACAATAAATGGTTAAGAACTATTGCATAGGAAGTAAGTTAACTCGTACCATTGTAAACTCGTACCACGTAAACTCGTACCAAAAAAGTTAACTCGTACCATCGTAGACTCGTACCACTGGGAAGTTGTACCAATCAGAACTCGTACCACTGCAAACTCGTACCATTAAAAATATATTCAAAAATACGAATGTTTTATGATTTTTTGTTTGGTAAACTAAATAAAAAAAGTTGAATTACTTGAATTTTTTACTAGATTTTAATGAAAACTTAGACAAAAATACGAATGTTTTATGATTATTTTTTTTAAGCTTTATACAAAAAATTAAAATATCTTTGAATTTTATACCAGATTTTAATGAATGTAATTTCTTAATTACCATGCTAATAAATATATTAAATTCCTTTGATTGTGTGATTATTGGTTAATTATTAACTAATCAACTTGTTTAATCATATTAGCATGGTCATATTCTGCTTAAATGTGCTGAATATTGTATAAAAAATAAATTTCATACTTTCTAACTGTTGGTCATAAACAATTTTAAACCTTTAAAAAACAATAAATAAATTCTCATTAAATAAAATTCCTTTTAGAAACAATAGAAAAATACCCAAATCTATTCAATGTTACTGATTTGGAATGATTAAAAATTAAATCAAATAGTCAGTAAAAGTTTAAAAAAGAGTCTATTCAAGGGAGACAACAAAGCCAATCTGCCACGGTTTTCTCTATCCAATTAGACAAGGAAAATTAGTTACAAACTGGTCATTGTAATTTCAAATTATATACATTTTACAGACTTAAGAGGTATTGAGTGAAATTAAAGTATAAATTCATCATTAAACACCATTTGAATGCATTTAAAGAAGTTGGTACGAGTTTACAATGGTATGAATTTACCGTGGTACGAGTTAGCAGTGGTTCGAGTTTGCATTGGTACGAGTTTTTTTTTAGTGGTACGAGTTGACATTGGTACGAGTTTACAATGGTACGAGATAACTATAATTCATTGCATATATATGTAATACTATTAACAGACATGCTAGAATTAAGAGTTACATTCTTATATATCATATTATTAAACTATGAAAGAGGAAGACAATTTAATTATTTATGCTGAGCTGTCTGTGTACATCATTGAAAAAGAAGTCTAGTGCTAATTATTCCATTATTATAAACTGGAATGCTCTGAGCCAAAATTTGAGGGCAACTAAAGAGGGATGCAAACATGAAGATGAAAAGTAATTTGAAGAAAAATGGTGCAAAGAAGAGTTTACATACATTGACCTTAACCTTCAAAATTACAATCAGGGAGACATTGTACACAAATGTTAGTTAACCTTTCAAAAAAACTTAATATGAAAATTGATCGAATGAGATTTGGTCCAAGAAGACAAGTTTTAACTGTCATGTGTAACAGTTGGTTCAAATAAAATGATAAAATTGATTTACCATTAAAATGTGAGAATAATGAACTATATAATACACATTCCTATAGGATAGTAACACTGAGAAATGTTCTTCATACAATGATAACTTGTTCAGGTTGATGGATGTTTTCAAGGTTTAAATGGGACAACAAACTCTAGACACTAAAAGATATAAATATTGAATCAGGACACATTTTATTTGCATATTTACCATTACCAGCTAAATTTTTCAATGCAAAATGCTTGTTTCAGCAGTGTTGAATTGTTGCCAGAATTTATGGTTCTTTAAATTGTTTATGTTATTTTTGAGAGGGGCCTCAGTGGCCGAGTGGTCGAAGTAGTTCAACTACTGAGTACTGTATCACTAGCCTGGCAACACTGAGGTTGTGAGTTTGAACCCACATGTGGGTGTTGTGCTTGCAGACTCCAATCTTAATTGATAAGGATTGTCTGCAGTATGTTTGAATGCAATTTAATGTGTAACTGTTTATACATGTATGTTACCTGTGGTTGTTTCTTTCCCTTCTGTGATTGTTCTGGCACATTTAGAAAAAATTAGAAAAATAAATTTGAGATAATAGAGAAGCAATTGATGGAATTAATACAAGAACATGTATGCAGATACAGGATTCAAACTGCAAGATAGATATGCTTAATATAAACCAAGTTTCTTAGCAGACAGTAAAACATGTAAAACATTTATCCAGAGTCGATTCTTAAAACAGTGAATAATTTACATGTATATAACTTTTGTAATGGTTTAGCGCACAGTAAAACAAAGCACATATCATTGAGAATCAATAAGTTCAATAGTTGTAAGAGATATAAATACATTAATTAACTTCTATGTCATTTGGTCTCTGGTGGAGAGTTGTCTCATTGGCAACCATACCACATCTTCTTACTTCTATGTTATTTGGTCTCTGGTGGGGAGTTGTCTCATTGGCAATCATACCACATCTTCTTACTTCTATGTTATTTGGTCTCTGGTGGAGAGTTGTCTCATTGGCAATCATACCACATCTTCTTAGACTGGTGGAGAGTTATCTCATTGGCAATTATACCACATCTTCTTAGACTGGTGGAGAGTTATCTCATTGGCAATCATACCACATCTTCTTAGACTGGTGGAGAGTTGTCTCATTGGCAATCATACCACATCTTGTTAGACTGGTGAAGAGTTGTCTCATTTGCAATCACACCACATCTTCTAAGACTGGTGGAGAGTTGTCTCATTGGCAATCGTACCACATCTTCTTAGACTGGTGGAGAGTTGTCTCATTGGCAATCATACCACATCTTCTTACTTTTATTATGTTATTTGTTGGCCAGTACATTATACAGGAAATAACAGACATTTACACCAAATTTTAAGTCTTCAAAAATGGCATGCCATATTGCAAAAGTGATTGTTGTATGGCTTCATTAGTTAAAAACTTGCAAAATATCTTTCTTTCACCCAGCTGGCTCTTGTCTAACAAATTGTCAATTTTATTTAACTAATAAAAAGTTGCAGAATATCAAATACAGATGAATATAGAAATAAGGAGATGTGGTATGATTGCCAATGAGACAACTGTAATCCACCAAAGTTCAAATGAAGTGGATGTTAGCAATTTGTCTATTTGGCATTGCACATGTACTTTATCCTTTTTAACAGCAGTCATATTAAAAATGCAGAACCTTGTTACAAAAATGGAAATTAAAAATAAAAATAAATATTACTCACATTAAAGCCAATGCCAAAGGATGCTTTTTTCATTTTTAAATCTCATAGAATTGTTTTTCCTGGCAAATCATGCAAATGGGAAAGTGAAAAAAGCAAAAGATAACCCTAAAAATAAAACCCTGTTTCCTATTCTCTTCCAATTAGGTTTAGTTGGAATCAAATGGTGTATTTTTATTATTAATTCTTATCGTTCCTAGTTGTATAAAAATTAAAGCCAGAAAAAGAGAAAGGATACCAAAGGGACATTCAAACTCGAAGTCGAAAATAAACTGACAACGCCATGGCCAAAAAAGAAAAAGACAAACAGACAAAAAACAGTACACAAAACAACGTAGAAAACCAAAGACTGAGCAACACGAACCCTGTTAAAAACTTGGGGTGATCTCAGGTGCTCTGGAAAGGTAAGCAGAAGGGCAACCAGAAATCGTATGTGAAGCACAAAAATAGTCATACATAAAGTTACAGAAAAATACTTTTATGACACTTATATTGTTTTGTTTTTTTCAGAAAAAAATCTTAGAAGTGCCCTTTGCATCAAATTACCTAGCAGTACAACAAAAGTTGGATGAAACAAGAGAATGCACGTCACAAGTTAAGGCTTTAAAACGGAAAGTGAATGAGGTCAAACATTTAAAGGTATGTCTCCAAGGTTATTAGTACAACATTTTGTTCAATATAAAAAAAAAGGTTTATTTTATGAACATGCAATATCATGGCTAAGGTGCCATGAACAAAATTTTTCATTTATAGGGTTTGACTATTTATTCCTTTATAACTCCTGCTTCACTTTCTTGGGTTTCATTTTACACTTATTTCGGTTTGTATTATTCTTGGGCTCCTACTCCCCTGCCCACACTCTACACAAAATGTTTCCAAATTTTGAAGTGTCCCCAGATCACTTGATATCACAGCAGTATAAAAGGGTATTGTTACGCTCTAACGATGTTTTTTTATTACATTAGATAATAATTTATGGTTGATTTATTACACTTATGTAATTTTGAATTGAAAATATTAGGTAACAACCTTTTAGAGGAAGACACGCTATTACACTAAAAATGAAATGTTATCATTTTTTTCCTCTTATACAAATGCATACTCTGAGATTTAATCAGAAACGCTCTCTGTTGAAATACAAGACTTTAAAACTTTATTGGAATATATAAAATTGAGAATGGAAATGGGGAATGTGTCAAAGAGACAACAACCCGACCATAGAACAGACAACAGCAGAAGGTCACCAACAGGTCTTCAATGCAGCGAGAAATTCCCGCACCCGGAGGCGTCCTTCAGCTGGCCCCTAAACAAATATATATACTAGTTCAGTGATAATGAACGCCATACTAAACTCCAAAACCACTTTCTCTTTCAGTGTTCCCGTCTGCCCTAAATAGAAGGGCGGCCCGCCCTTGGTGCCCTTACCCCCGCCCTTTTGCCCTCCAAAGTAAAAGAATGCACCCCTCTGCCTTTTCAAAAAAATAAAATTTCCAAATTTCATGCCTACCGGCGTTTCCGGTAAAATTGTTACCTGATACACCTTATCGCTATTTGTCCGCCATTACTGGACATCACACAAGTTCCCGTAAAATTTTGACGTCATAATAGAAAATGTCTGACGCCACAATGGAAAAGTGATTGTTGTATGACGTCAAAAGTTCGAGCGGGACAGATTCTCGGGTCAAGCGGGAATAGCGATAAGGTGTATTGTGTAACACTAATTAACTGACAATGGGATTAAGTTAAATACCTAATGCTTTGGCAGTTTTACCACCTTTGTTAATGATTGTTTACTGCTAATTAATGGATTTAAGATAATTGAACAAATACTAGATATTTAATACAGAATGAAATGTCCACATGTTATCCATTTGTAATGTTTATGTACAGCATGTACACCTGAAAAAATTTATTTCAGTAGGCATAACATAAAAAATAAAATCTTAAACAATTTTATAGGCATACATAGTTATGACTTAATTGGTAAAAAATGTTTTGTTTCATAACCATGAGTATGAAATTTAAAGAAGAATCAAAGAATTTTGTACTTTGAACATAACAAGATTCACTTCCTGTTTTACCTCTTGTATTTTATAATCATCCTGACATAGGAGCACTCAACAAATTTATTTTTAACAATGATGGAGAAAAAAGTAACTGTTTATACCTTCTGCAATATATTATTGCATCAATATAATATGATCATCTCCTGTCTCGACTGTTATATTTATAAAACTCCTTACTGAGGAGCACTTTGGTGTGCACTTGAAAATACTTTTTTGTAACAATTCAAATGATAATAAATAACTCTCAATTACATATATACTATATGTTTGAACAAGCAATTTAAATGTTGATAATTTAATTACATTAAACATTCAATTTTGCATGTATAACTACATCTTTCAAAACTACTTGTTTATTTTGATAGACTGGTATAAGTTATAAAACATTGAAATTTCTGATGATTATTTTCCTTACCAAATGTACAAGTTTGTTTAGATTAACATCAAAATGATATGCTTTGTTTCATGGTATGATAATTTGATAAAAAAAAATTCTTAATGGAACCAACATGAAGAACATATTAATTTCTGAATATGGTTTAAATACAACTAATGTTCTCAAGCTGAGCCTATCAATATTCAAGGTAATTTATACATTGTCCAACAGTGCCCTTGAAATCTGGGTTATAACGCTAAAGTGCCCTTTCAGACAACTAGCACCCTTCTGCCCTGAGATTCAAGCTGGAACACTGTCTTTATTTATCAAAAATGATTGAAGCTATTATAATAATGATTAGACGTCATCATGTTTAATATAGTTGCCTTTCACTGTAGGGTTACAGGGATAAAAACCTAAATTTTCAAGTGTTAAGCCCAGTCAGAATTTTGGTGGCCCATTGTTATATGATCAAGCCAAAATATTGAAAAAGTTAGTAGCTCTGCTCAAATGTCAGGAGCATTGCCATGGGCCCCACAGTGAGCTTCCATTCCTGGGGTTGCAGTCGCCACTTAATTAATTTCAGCCTTTTATATACTAATATTTAACAAGTAAGAATTACAATATTTTTCTTAAAGTAGAGGTTCTATAAAAATATCTAGAAAAGTTTTAATCATGTTAAGATAAACAAAACAGGCATTGAAAATTTTTGGCCAGCGTAAGTTAAGGAAATTATAAAAGGTCATGTAATAGAATAAATTAATTTTGAACTACGTCCAAAATCTTATTTGTGATGAGATATAATATCTTATATATAACAAATTATTCTTTATGTATAACATATATCATCTAAATAAAATGTATGAAAGGTTGTCATCGCTAATCTGTTTGGATTCTTAAGTCTACTTTGAAATCAGATATTTAATATTAAAAGATGTGAACGAGATATTGAAAATTATGTACTCTCGACTACATTGAGTTCAACAACTTATCCGTAAAATTTTTATATAATTTGCATACTCAAGTGTGAAATTTATTCACTTGATGTATTTCACCTAGATAATAGTATTTGTTGAATTTTGACCTTTTATTTTTTAACTCAAAAGCTAGTATATATCGTGTATGTACATATATTTGTAACTATTAAAAATGAATTAAAGAAGGAATTTTGACTTAGAAGGTAATGATTTATTGAAAAAACCACGTTAGAAATGACCTTGAAAGCCTCTTAGTTGTATTTCTTATATTTTATGCAATAGAATAATAAAAACTTTAAAAACATCTAAAATAAAAATACAGACATTGATAGAAACTGAGCATACAAAAATAATTGGCTTGTAATATGTTTTACTGCATTTGCTGTTGTGAATCTCAAAATTTTAAGATGATACATGAAATACATGTATATGTTTATAAGAAGATGTGGTATGAGTGCCAATGAGACAACTCTCCATCCAAGTCACAATTTATAAAAGTAAACCATTATAGGTCAAAGTACTGTCTTCAACACGGAGCCTTGGCTCACACCGCACAGCAAGCTATAAAGGGCCCCAAAAATTACTAGTGTAAAACCATTCAAACGGGAAAGCCACTTATGAACCACATCAACAAACGACAACTACTGAACATATATGTATAAGAAAAAAAATCTGAGTTACAATAGAAAATAATAAACAAAATTGAACAAATGAAGCATACCACCAGAAAACTCAAGTATTGTAAAGAAAATACTGATCAGGAATAATAGATCTGTTTGTAAATATTATGTTTTTCAACAATTAAAAAAAATTCAAAGAATGAAATGTAACATCTGACGATAAAAAACCTCCACAATGCTTTCGGCAATGAATTAATTTTCCACCTACATTGACTAAGCTATATGTATATGAGATATACGGTAGAAATCCCATAACAAATGTCATGCTGAGATAAAATCTTCTGACTTCATTTAAAAATATAAGCACATTTAAATCGTCTTTTTATAAAATAATGATCATGAATAAGATTTTGGTATTTATGGAGAACAGCACGTAGGGGACCTTTTGAATAACAAGATTTTGGAATTTAAATATGTTTTAATGAAAAAGTTCTGAAGATTTATGTTCACTTTTGGTACTTGACCTATATTATCTAACAAAATGTAAACAAACATTATAGGATTATATGGACTTCTGTCTTGCATGGATACTTCAGATAGTGTAAAAAATGTATACCAAGAAAAAATTAATATTTTCAATTTTGAACCCAACCAGCACTAATATCACAAGCACTTTGGACATTTAAGCTAAAATTTAGGGTCCAGCCCAAAATTATGTAGTCTGCAGGGCTACAGGGTCCCTGCTAATCTTTTCCTCTGTACACCATGAGGTCAACGCTAGTCTAGATGGGGTTAAATAGAATAAAGAGTACTGGCCGAATACTACAGAAAAATGGGCTAACATAATAAATAATAGAGATATAATAGACCAAAAATATAAATAATAGAGACTAATGGGGTGCAAAAATATAAATACAAATGTAATAGAGAATAATTGGGTGCCAAAATATAAAGAATAGAGAATAACTGGCAAAATTTATTAAGAATAGAGAAAAATGGCTTGAAAAAATATAAAAATGTAGAATTAAAGGACTCCCCATCCAGACCATCGTCAATGGCATTTCTTTTTTATTAGGAACTACAGATTGAAATTTTTTGGGATTCCTGACTAAGCTTATCAGGGTTGAAATACTTCCTTTCGTAAATTTAGACTAAATCTTGAATATAATACTTATTTAATTAGCTCACCAGGAAAGTTCAAAATAATGATTAACTCACCGGGAAACTTATCATGACCTGGGTATTAAGTGAATTAAATAAAGGAGATCTCGGATATATGGCAATGAAGCAGTCATCCAACATAAAAAAAAGAACAACAAAAACGCAAATGACATCCTAGGATCACTAGACTTTGATGATTGTTGGGTAATAGGGAACATATTTCTCAACATTTCAGACCACATTCTGCCTGATAAAAACAATCACCTAGACAATTTAAATAAATGAGATTTCTTGTCATTATAAGAGAAATAGCAAATATAAGTTTCCTGGCATTGATATTTGTTATGGACTCTCACTGCATAATTTTTCAAAAGCCATTTAAAAAGCGAATTCAGAAAACTTGCAGAATACCAAAAAAAAATGTATAAATTTATGTTATAGCAGTGTATAGTAAGTTTCTGCTTGTTGAAAGAAAATTCTGTTTTTTATAAGAAAAGGTGATAATAATATGGCAGGAATAACATAATATTTATGCAGTGATTTCCCTAGAGGGTTTATGCATGTATTAAAGTTTGACCCCCATCCATTAAAATTTGAAATCCCCTATTACTCTATATAACCCCCATCCTTCAAAATTCATGTCCACCATCCTTTCAAACAAAGATTTGTATAGTATATAAATTCTTGTTTCAAACAATCCCCCATCCTTCAAGCAATTTCTAGGAAAAGACTGTTATTGAAGCAATCATATAAACTTTTTTATGAGGGGCCTAATGGGTTATTTTCGTTCTTCGTGATCGGTGCATTTTTGCTATCGTGATCCGTTTTTCTACAGATTTTTTTTTTTTTTTTATATTTTCGTGATCCGTGATCATGGAAATTTATTTTCTGTGAATCGTGATTGACAAAAAAATCAACTCGTGAATCGTGATGAGACCCCCCCCATCAGGCCCAGGCCCCTCTTTTATATTTCTACTTTAAATCTCAAGGGGTAAATACCTAATTTTCTAGTCACTACTTTGAGTTTATTACCATTTATGATCATAGTATAACAAAATCTAAGACACAGAAATAAACAAAACAGAAATTAAAAAAAATGGATTTTATTTCATACAAACATAACAAAGGTTCAAGGATCTATCCTGTCTAACAAAAATCAGCTGTTTGAAATGTTGATTTTATTGGTTATTACAAACATCTCTAAAATGATTTTTATTGCATTGATTAAGGTTAAAAAGTCAGTTATGACCATATTTTTCTGAGCTGATTGTATTTATCGTCTGGTAGCTGTTAAAAGTCCATTCACAACTATCTATGAAAAGCATTCCAATATTTCTCATATACAAATAAGTATTTGGTATCATAAATGTCTTATTTAAAGATTTATCTGAATGTATTGGTTTTAAAGGCGTCGGTTTCATAAGTTGTGTAGATTTGTTAACTTTAAAAATATATCCCTCACCATTGAAAATTGACACATTCGACCCAATTTACCCGGTAATATGATATATACATATAGTATATTGATTTGTGAAACATATAAGTAGTTAGCTTATACTGTTATATATCTAAATATATAAATATTTCCCCAATATTGGTCATAAATAGTTGACAATTGTTCTAAGTATCAATAAATACATTCAAAGTGATACATTTAAATGAAAACTATAGGTATATATATGAATTTTATTTACTAGGAAAACAGTGAATTAGTATACCAATTGATGCATATTGAGATTGTGGACTTTTATTAATGAATGCTGAAGATATCGTCATCAGGGGCATATCCAGGTTTTTTGAAAGGGGACATAAGTTGTCCCCAAAATGCCGATTATATTGTTTTTATGAAAAATTTTGGTAATGAATTGTGACAAAATTTCAGGTCTCTCAGTAATTTATTCAAGGTAAAAAAAAAGTTAACAAAATAAAAAAAGTCTTACCTTTCCAATTTTCCCTTAAAACACTCATGTTTTTCCAGACATAATTCTGCTGGTGTTGATATTATAAGAAAACATAATCATCACAATTTATTTTTATATTGTAGGGTCAAACTCCAGAAGGACTAAAGGTCGTTGGAGAATACTCAGTGCTTGAGGTAAACTGTTTAAGCAATATTTTTACATTAGTTTGTATGATCAGCAGCTTCACTTCCAAAGGTTGAAGGTTATAAAGTTATTTTGTTGCCTTACAGAATAACAATTTTTTTCATGTACAATCACCTTTACATTAGGAAAAAAAAAGACTTTGTTTTATCTCCTTGAATGAGTTTAGATATCTTTTCGTTTAAAAAGAATATACCTCAATGAAACAGTAACCTTACAACACAAAAAAAACATAAAAGACATCTTGAGGCCAATACTTAGTGTTGCAATTTTCTATGAGCAAAAAGTTTACACAGTTTGTATAATACAGATAAGTCAATATTTTTATGCCCCCGCCACTAAGCGACTTTGGCATTAAGTTTAACCCTTGTCCATCCGTACGTCCTGAAATTGTTTTCCATTCTCTAATACTTTAGTTTTAACTTAACCAAATGTTATGAAATTTATACACAATGCTTATAATTACCACCAACTGTTTGAACACAGATCAAGTTTGAACTTGGGTAGCTTTACTTTCATTGTTCTCGAGTTATATCCCTTTATTAACGGAAAAATTACTAAAGTTGTAGTATATTTACAAGCTGGGGCAGGGCATCTGTGTCCCATGGACACATTCTTCCTTTATTTAACCATAAAATAACTGTACTCAAGTTTTCAAATATTTTCCAGGATCAAGCCTTGCAGAAGAAGAGATGTTTAGAAACTTTATTTTATGTCACAGAAGTTGAAAATTTATTACAGGTAAATTAATGTTCACCTACATGAACTAAGAGACCATAAAACATTTTTTTTCGCATTTGTTATTTTTGACTTATGACAAGTTAAATGTTCATTCTAAACATAATGAACCAATAAACATCATTCTAAGGTCATGAGATTCATAACATTGTACGAATTAAAACATTTATAGTTCTTCCTAATTGAGATAGCACTATTTCACTTGAAACTCATTTGGAATTAAAGATATTTGACATTAAAAGAACCATTTAGTTAATGTACAAAACAAATGATCATTCATGTCATTAGCTTAATTAAAAAAAAATATTCAAATTGATTTTTGAAAGTTGTTTCGAGTCAATAATAATAAGTTTTTCAATTTGATCTTTAAGATTTGTGGAATTTTTAAGTAAACATTTGTAAAATTTTTAAAAGTTTTTACTCTACTTGCTGAGGTGTTCATTTTACAAGGTTGATAAACAATCCAAAACAGGAGTAAATATAAATAAGTTCATAGAGATTTTATGATGTCATACCAAAAACAACAATGTATATCTTGAATTAAGTAAATACATAAAAAATATCTTTAAAAATAACACTTTGTAGTCATATAATTTTAAATGTCTTCTTGAAATTTCATAGAAATTTAAGACAAAATTCCTTTAAAAATGCTGTTCATTTTACCTCAAATGTTCACCTGTTAATCAGATTCACATAAAAAACATTTAAAAGTCAACATAATTTTTCACCTGATTTGTAATAAATTACATATAACTTAGTCATAAAATGATTAAGAGACATGATATGACATTCTGCACCAGGTTTATAGACTGATCAGTACAAAGGTGCACTTTTGTTATGTGGTTAAAGAACTTACATGTGTAACTGTGGGAAAGAATGTACATTTAACCTGCTTCAAAGAATGTTTCTAAACATACTATATGGGATTCGTCCCCGAGGGTATCACCAGTCTGCCATTTTGTTTTGACATGAATATATCATTGATATGTTTAGTTTTCTGTAAATTTACTGTTTTTAAAATGTTGAATTATAAACAATAAGATTGACTGCCCTCAGATATAGATTGCCTTAGTCTTATTTGGCACAACTTTTTTGGGAGAAAACTTTATAAGTTTGATTAACTTGTGTCATCCATTTTGCAAGTCAGGAATATGGCAGTTGTTTTCCATTCGTTTGCTGTGTTTGAGCTTTTGATTTTGCCATTTGATAAGGGACTTTCTGATATGAATTTTCCTTGGAGTTCGGTATTTTTGGCATTTTACTTTTTGCATATTTAAGCAAATAAAATATGTTTAAACTAAACAACTTTTTTGGAATCTTTAGTTTTTAGTACTCTTCAATTTCTAATTGGATTTGTCCTTCCAAGAGTTTTGATTCCAAGTTCACTAATGAGTCTAATATATAAAGAAGAAATGTGCGTCTGTCTTACTAAATTATAATAAAGTTGAGAATGGAAATAGGGAGTGTGTCAACATGGTCAAAGAGACAACAACTCAACCAAAGAGCAGAAACAGCCCAAGGCCACCAATGGGTCTTCAACACAGCGAGAAAATCCCGCACAAAAATGTGTACTAGTTCAGTGAAAATGGATGTCACACTAAACCCCGAAACATATAAATGAACTTAAATAAAAAAAAATCATACAAGACTAACAAAGGCCAGAGGCTCCTGACTTGGGACAGGCGCAAAAATGCGGCAAGGATAAAGATGTTTTGTGAGATCTCAACCCTCCCCCCCCCCCCCTATACCTCTAGCCAATAAGCTTGGTATCTTTGATGAGTTGGTCTGTTGATTGATTGTTGCTTGTTTAACATCCAGTGGGTGAAAATAAGATGGGGTATGATTGTCAATCAATCAACTATCCACCAAACACCAAATGATGTAGCTGTAAGCAACTGTAGGTCACTGTATAGTTGTCAACAATTAGCAAAACTCGTACCCTAAAGTAAGGTATAAAAGGCCTTGACATGACAAAAGTAAAACATTTCAAACAAGAAAAAAAATAGCAGCCTGATTTATGTACAAAACATGAAACAAAAACATACAATAGACAACGACCTCCATTGAACTGCATGGCCCTGTAACATGTTCTTGAAGATGCTTTAGCTATTACAACTACAGGCGCCTTTTTGTTAGATTAAACAATACAGAAAAAATGTCAGCATTAATAAGTCTCTAAAAACATTATATCCAATTATTAATCACTCCAATAAATTGACCAGCCTGATTTTGTTACCTGTAGTAGGGCCTTTTTGTTAACACTTTTCATCATAAATGTCAAATTATCTTCTTCTATATGCTGCAAAAATGGTGTTTCTTTCTAATAATTTAGTACTTGTTAAGTTGTTTCTTTCTAATAATTTAGTACTTGTTAAGTTCACTTTAAACATGGTGCTTTAGATTATTATATACTAAATAATGTGTGTGTTCTGCCAAACAATTTAGCTATGATATTTTAATTTCAAATCTTTATTTATAGAATGTACAGTCAGACTTTGAGGAACGAGCTATGTACCTTACAGAAAGAAAGTTGGTGTTTGACAGCATGCACCGTGAAGAGGCTCTTAAAGTTTCCTCACGTATGCATAGGGTTAGTATTAAAATGCTATTTGTATGATGTATGGGGATTCCCCATGCCCCAAATAAATATACTTGTCTAGGGCTTTTGACATAGAATTATTAGGTGGGGAATTTTTTTCTTCGGTGGATTTTTTTTTGGGTCACATGTCTTCAATGTGTCGATCCTGTTCCAGTATTTCAATATGTCTTCAATGTGTCGATCCTGTTCCAGTATTTCAATGATAATTATTTGTACATTTTTGAAACATTTTTGTGTGGCCACACTTATAAGTGACATTCTTGGTAATTACTTAAGGAACATTATGAGTTATCCAGGATCTTCACAGGGGATATGGGCTCATAAATTGTGTGGCAGTTATTTATATCCACTGAGCCTGACGGCACAGGGGATATTAGGGATAGATAAGGAAAATGAGCTCATTTTTTTTATACACATTTTGTGGAAAGCGGTTGTAATGTCAAAAAGGTTCTTTCACATGTTACAAAAACACCATATCCTATTATGTATGTGTGTTTATGTTAATTCTCTTGACTTCCGAAATACTAGATTCTGTTAATATGGATATTTTTGCAGGTTGTTATTTTTGAAAATTTGAATGCATAAATCTTTCACCCATGGATTTAATTCACCAATCCATGGCAAGTGGGAACTTCATATCAATATTGTTGCTCTCTTCAAACTTTTGAGTAAGTCTTTACACACTTTATGTGTTTGGAAATAAGTTAAAATTTTGACTTTACAATATTAGTACCGTATTGTTACTGTGAAAAATTTTGTACTTACTACAATATGATTATTTTACAGGATTGTGTGTATGCGATGCGATCGACGTGGAGCTGGTTAGGACAGGTTACTCAGTGTTTAGAAATTCATATGAAAAATGCAGGGGAATATCATCAGGTAATATAGTCTGTCAGTGAATTTTTTTTTTCAGACTGTTTAAGTATAAATTAAGAGTTCTTGTTTATGTCAAAGATATTTTTGTGTGTCCACACTTTTGGAATATTTATTCGAAAAGGGTAATGAGTATCATAAGGTAATGTAGCTATTTAGTTACATATTTATTAAGTAACTTGATATCAGCTTTTATGCCATACATGACATTTTTGTGTGTCCACACTTCAAGAAAGCACATAAAAATGCTATGGAATTCCACCTGATAAGGCAATTTTTAATTGAAGAATGAGGATATATTGCATCCACCTTTTATGTCTGTCCTTCCATCTGTTGATATGTCCATTTGTCCAATAAATATTTATTTCACACTTTTTCTCAGAATAGAATGACGCCATATTTGGTCAACATCTTAACAGTGATGGCTAGTAACATATGAAAACTTTTAGGAACTGTCAGATCCCTGCTATCCTGTTTGCTGACAGTTTGAAAATTTCAGTATGTTGAATGAAAACAAAACATTTTAATCACTTCAAAGCCTTCCGAAAAAAATATACTAGTTGAACCACAAATTTTTCACAATAGGGCCACATGAAAGGTTAAAAATGCCAGCATTTTATTTATTTCTACTTGCATTTTATTTAACAAATTTGTTCTTTTTTCAGTTTTTCCATGAGGTACAGTTTATACATGAAGATATGCAGACTTTCTTGGGTTTGCTGAACAATAGTAAGATGAGAGCACACTTACAGCCAACTAAACCAGAAATTATGATCCAGTATTTTAAAGTATGTATATTAACATGATCATTTTTCTGCTTTAAAAATTAAATATGCAGACCATACAAGTACATATAAGCATATGGTCCAGAACACATATATGAAATATGGTTAAGATTCTTATAATGGTGTTACCAAAAATTGTAAGATGTATAAATACATCCCATTTCTGTATACAGAAGAATGTTTGGATCCTTTGTAAGGATGATTGATATGTCTCAAGGTCTTGCATACTAATCTTTAAATAAAAGAATATTATTCTGTTAGTTTTAAAAATACTTTCGTCAATGAGATGTCCTTGTTTTCCTTCATTAAGTCATGACATATTAGAAAATATACACCATAAATGATAGAACTAGGTTATTCAAACAAAATTTTGCTCAAAACGGGCTTTAACAGAGTAAATATTTTCAAGAGAAGATAAAACTATGTGAAAACCTTTTGATTTGTAGAAAAAATTTCAAATTTCCCTACAAAGACATTTAAGTCCTCACTTCCATTATCAGAAAATCATTCAACCACTGACGAAAACTACAGTCTAATGAGACCCCTTAATCAATTTAAGAAAATCGTACGGATTGTTCCATTTGAATATACACTGCAAACAAATGTGGGTAATAAACTGTACCAATGGTTTAGTCCTTTGAATTCCTCTTTAGAACCAAAATTCAGGAGAAAAATTCAAGTTCCTTCAGTAACAAGACAACCATCCATGGATACCATGTTCAAATAAACAGTTCTTATTTTTCTGCAGTTAATATAAACAAAAATTATAAAATAACTATGACAGAGTAGAAGATTGGTCTGTCTAATGTTATTATTTTATTTCTTTCTATTCCAGGACATAACAAACAGATTATTAGATTATCAGGCTCGAGTTGAAGATTTAGGACAGAGGAGTACATTAGTCCACCCTATCTATTTGAGAAAGGACCCTCCAGTGTTTCCACTAAGAGCTAAATGTCTGGTAGAATATTCTAATCCAGAGGTAAGGAGGACTAGTTTATAAGTTCTCTGGTCCACTTATTGTCAGAAAGGACCCTCCAGTTTATCTACTTAGAGCTAAATGTCTGGTTGATTATTCTAATCAAGAGGTAAATAGGACAGGTATATAAGTTCTGTGGTCCACTTATTGTCTGAAAGGCCCAACCTCTACATGAATTATATATATATATATTTAGTCTGGAAGACTACTGTCACTGGTTTATTACTGCTGTCGTCCACTCATTGTCTGAAAGTCCCAACTTCTATATGAATTATATGTATATTTAGTCTGACTAGAGTCAAACTCTATGTGTTTTTGGAAAGACACTTGAATTCGTTTATTGTTGAGAGATCATATAGAATATCATTTTGCTGCTACGTTGCTACTTTTTGTGAAATCTTGGACATAGTTGTCTGGAATACACTAAATTAAGAATGTTAAAAAAGCAAGATATAGATTATTGCTAATTTTAGGAAATGCTGCATATAAATAATGCTATCAAAATATAAAATGTAAATTTTTATTTTCATGAAACCTAGCTTTACTAATAAAAACATCTCAAACATTTGTTAATTTACATAAGAACTCAAAATGAGAGCTTGGATTAAAATTAAATTAAGTTTCAGGGAATTATTTGACTTCTTTCTTGAGATGCATAGAATACCCAGAAATATGGGTAAGATTCTAATAATGCTGTTACCAAAAATTTGTAAGATGTATACAATCCTTTTCTGTATACAGAAGAAAATTTTTGATCCTTCGTTAGGATGATTGGTATGCCTTAAGGTTATCTCCAACTTAACCCATTGTTATCTCTTTCAGATCAGTCTGTCCCCAGGGGATGCCTGTATTGTACTAGACAACTCTGATGCTGACAAATGGCAGGTTAGTACCATGCATGAAATATCAGGGGGGGGGGGGGATCTGAAATATGATGATTTTTAGCTGTGTACATACATCTACATCATTTGGTCTCTGTTTGATAGTTGTCTCACTGACAATCATACCACATCTTATTTTTATATGTATCTCCAGGTTTTGAGAATTTTTTTTATAAATCACACCTTTTAAACTTTTAGGGTTTTATTGATTTTTGGATCCTTAACCACTTCTACAATTCCCTCCTACTCCGACTCTGCCTTTATCCCCAAAATTAATATCCACTGTGCAATTACTTACACTGTTCAGTGGAGTAGGAAACCAAAATGTCCAGTTGCAAAATAATTTCTTGGGTTCATTTAGTAAAACCTGTATGATACCAGAAAATTTATTTGATAAAAAGAAATGTGTGTTTATGACATATTTCAACTAAATGAAATATTACTTTACATAAAACAAAGTTTTAAACTACCAGCATAATATGAATGAAAGAGATTTGAAATATAAGTAAAACTTGGGCAAACCTAATTCTATCAACAAATGGAAAAATAATAATAATTAAAACATTGATAATATCAAAATTAAATCATTTATTCTTATCTATATATAGTCCAAAGAAAACATGATACTTTACTGACAACATATTCTACTTAATTTGGAATAACAAACCAGATAAAGTAAAAGGACACATTTTATACTCCTAGTCAACTCTTGGTGTTTGTTCCAGTTAGAAAAATGTTTCCTTTAATAGATTTTAATTTTAAAAATGTTCCAACTGGTTCCAAAAATAACATTTGCACTGGTTAAAAAAAAAGGGATGTTTTTCTATAATTGCCTTTTTATTTCAGATAAGAAAATCAGATGGAACAGAAGCTGATGTTCCCGGAGTTGTACTGGTTATTCCTCCTCCTGACAGGAAAGCAGTTCATGAAAATCAAAAGTGAGTAACAGTACATCAACCAAACAGGGATATTGTAATAACACTTTTATGTATCATGATTATTACAAAAAAAAAAATAATCTATAACATATGTTCTGGAATGCAATATTCCCATGTGTGAAAACCAGGGGTCCAGAAACGGTCATTTTTTGCCATTCAAGATCTATCTGAAAGGCAAATTACTGAAATGGTAAAAGTTGTACAGCAATTCAAGCTTCTGTCATTTCATAGAGAACTGGGTTTTCAAACACTTTTTTCCCTAATTTTTGTTTGCAATGCTTATCCAGTATTGAAACTGCCACTGATTGAAAAAAGGACCCCAACTTTCAAGTCCTGTAACAATAACCGAATTTGTGTGAACATTTTTTCAGATCCTTGATGAAATTATTCAATTTTTTCAAAAAAATTTTAAAGATAGAAGTGTTTCTGAAGATTTCATGTTTTTACTGAGATCCTGTAAACCAACTTATTTTCGCGGATACTTTATTTCGCGTTTAGCCCTTTCTATCCCTTTTCGTGGTGATTTAATTTCACGATTTTCAAATTTATTTGAAGTAGTTGAATAAGGAACGATCTAAGTTGACTTTTGAGTGTTTTAGATAGTAAATGTAAGACCTGTGATTAAGATGTGTTTAAGTGGCTGTGTGGGATGTATAATTTGTAAAATTTGCTTTCATTCTGAATATAATTAATGAAACATTTATGAAGATATTTTATTTTACAGATTAAAAGATCAACTGGTGATTAACTGGGACACAACATTAAAACGTCTGTGTACACAGCTCACTCAGTATTTTACAAACTCAATCAAAGAGACTCCTTCAATTGATGTAAGTATATTACAAACTCAGTCAAAGAGACTCCTTCAATTGATGTAATTATATTACAAACTCAATCAAAGAGACTCCTTCAATTGATATAAGTATATTACAAACTCAATAAAAAAAAAAACAAAAAACAAAAATACCGAACTCTAGGTATATTCAAAAAGGGGAAGTCCATAAAACCTGACAAAATCAAATGTTCATGGAGTATATCAACCAATGTAAAAGTATTTCACAAACTTGATCAAAGAGACTCCTTCAGTTGATGTAAGTATTTCACAAACTTGATCAAAGAGACTCCTTCAGTTGATGTAAGTATTTGAGACATAGGATTATTGAAGAAATAAAAAATGCAGTCTATTTAAGCTTTTAGAGAGTTGTTTTGATAAACAACATTTTGATTGAATTGCGGTCTTTGATTTTCCACCAAATCTATTGAGAATGCAAAACCTTCTTTACACCCACAATAAATCTATGCTTCAAATAATGATCCTGAAATGTACAGCTTTGCCTTTTTTCAGATGAAAAGTTTATCAGGACCCCAAAAAGCTGAACTGATGAAGCTGATGAATGAAGCTGTTCAGATTTTACGACCAGTTTCCCATGATGACAAAAATTTTCAGGATTTAATGAGCAGTGTTACCAACTTTAGAAAAATCTTGAGTCAGTTTAAACCAGGAGATAGGGATGCCAGAAATAGTTCTGTACAGAAATGGCAAACCAATGGCAGAGTTATGCTACTGTATAAAGTAAGGACAATACACATGTGATTCTTCCAGCAGGAGACAAAATCTCCTGATTTTTAAGCCCTTTAAACTGTTTTGTTATGACCTGCCTACATTAGTTGGGGGCTTATGTTTACTAGTTCGTATGTCCATGCGTCAGATTTTCCATATGTATGTCCCATATCAGGTTAAATTTTAGTTTAATGTAGTTTTCCATAAACTTGAAACTTAATAAAGTACACCTTTTCACTATGACGTGAATTATTGGTTAAGTTAGTTTACCATGAGGTCAATGATAGTGGGAGCATACATGGACATGATGTCCTATGGACACATATTCTTGTTTATTTTTTATTTGAATCATAAGTGAGGTATCACCTCTGGCCTTGTGGTCATAAACTTTCGAGCACCATTATCGTACTCAGACTCAGAAATCAACCAATCAAAATACAGGATTTGGTGTTTCGAGCACAAATTTTGTACAAGTACTGAGTAAAGTTTTGTGACTGTCGGGGCCCTTATTTTCATAGCTGCAGTTGTTCTTTTATTTACCAGGCATTTGTTCTCAAATTTTGATTTATACATCATAATTAATGTAGAGAGGATATTTCTGATGAATTTATCAGTTTAAGGGATGATATCAACGAATTATAAAAATTTCAATAGAAATAAAATTTTATCAAAACTGGGATGAATTTGTTGTGAAGCTGCCATCAATATTGTTTTTATGCCCCACCTATGATAGTAGAGGGGTATTATGTTTTTCGGTCTGTGCGTCTGTTTATTCTTTTGTTTGTCCATTAGTTTGTCCTTCCGTTCGTCCGTCTGTCCCGCTTCAGGTTAAAGTTTTTGGTCACGGTAGTTTTTGATGAAGTTGAAGTCCAATCAACTTGAAACTTAGTACACATGTTCCCTATGATATGATCTTTCTAATTTTTATGCTAAATTAGAGTTTTTACCCCAATTTTACACTCCACTGAACATAGAAAATGATAGTGCGAGTGGGGCATCCGTGTACTATGGACACATTCTTGTTTACCCATGTTGTCAATTTTAGTCAGATTCTATCTTTACCAACTGAATGTAATTTGATATATACAATGTTGAATTTGTTTCATACTAGTAGATATTTTTTGTCTCACCTAGATATGTGGCAACTTTTATAATTGTCTCCCCTGGACAAAGGGTTTTGGTATTTATGTGACAAGTTTTAATTAATGTAATTCAAATCCTATGTTAATTTTTATAATAATGTCTGAATTTACAGTTTACTTAATAAAAATCATATGCACAAGTATACTTTTAAAATAAAATTGAGAATGGAAATGGGGAATATGTCAAAGAGACAACAACCCGACCAAAGAGCAGACAACAGCCGAAGGTCACCAATGGGTCTTCAATGCAGCGAGAAAATCCCACACCCGGAGGTGGTCCTCAGCTGGCCCCTAAATAAAATAGTGTGCTAGTTCAGTAAAAATGGACGTCAAAAGACAAATAAAGAAATAATTTTTGATTTCAGGATTTTTTGACATATGGAAAGTCTTACAAAGATGATGTGTCATCAAGCAGAGGTCAGGAACAATTAATGGTAAACACAGAACAAGGACATATGTTTGAATCTAAAGCTTATTTTGAAAGGTACATTTTTCTCATTTTTCCCCTAATTTGACTTCATTTTAAAGTTTATGGGACAGTTTGAAGATTTATGTTTATCTTTACAGATTGCCTCATCTTTTTATGCCCCCGCCGGTGCGGAGGGGGGTGTTAAGTGTTACCCTTGTCCATCAGTACGTCCATCTGTATGTACGTACGTACGTCCCAAAAATATTTTCTGTTCTCTGACTTTAGTTTGCCTCAACCAAATGTTATGAAACTTGTACACAATGCGTATTACCAAAAAACACAGATGTAGTTTAAATTGGATGATGTCGCTTTTACCAGTCTAGAGTTATGCTCCTTTATAACGTTATATGTAAGGGGGGCATCATCTGTGTCCTATGGACACATTCTCCATTTATTTTACAATTGTCTACTGTCCCAACAAACAACATTTCTAAGTTATAATAGAGAAAAAGGGGGGAAAAACAAATCTTTAAGAATTTATTAGTAATATGTGAAATGTAGCAGAAAAGTTCTTAAAATACCATGAATTTATTTCCTTTTAGTGGGAACCAATTTTGGAGGATTGAGAAAAAATTGTATTTTCATGGAATATTGATTTCATTGTTTTGCCAAAGTCTAGAAATTTTGTACTTGAACAGTTAAATGTGTGGTACGAAATTGAAGACAATTGGTATCCACCGAATAATGACTAATCCACAGTATAGAGGAATATTATTGCAAACTTTAGAAACAGTTTTTGTACTTCATCTTTGCCATTTTACCTTGCATACATTGACAGCATCTGCTGAAAGAAACACAATTCTCATCTTGTTACAATTTTCAACATAACATGGCAATTTGCATAAACCAAACAAAAGTCACAAAGCAAACATTTTATGTAAATAACGAGATGTGGTATGATTGACAATGCAACAACTATCCACCAGAGTTTAAATATAATTTAAATCAAATTCTAAAAGTTGAGCAAGAAGTAGATATAAGAAGATGTGGTATGAGTGCCAATGAGACAACTCTCCATCCACTTCCAAAACATAAATAAAATTGATGATTAAAACAAAATAATAATTCAGTTAAATACAATTTCTTTCAAACAATTAACAGTATTTTGTTTTATTCTCTTTAAAATAAATGACTCTTGTATTTTCAGGGTTTTACCAGTTATAGATGTGGATGTAAATTCAAAAGAAGCCATTCTTACAAATTTCAAAGCGGACATGATCATAAATGAACGTCACAATGCAAAACGACCCGTCCCACCACCTAGACGAAAACGTCCGTCTAGACAAGCATCATTAGTGCCCTCTAGTGGAGAGAATTTGAGAGATTTGCAAGACTTCATGGAAGAAATCAAACCATTTACAATCGTAGGTGTTATTGATCCAAAATCAAAACAAAAATTATCTGTGTTCCAAGCGATGTCTCAGGGTATTTTAGATTTGTCGCAAGGGACTTTCACGAATCCCTCAACAGGGGAGGTAATGACTATACCAGAAGCCATACATAAAGGATTTATTCTGGCAGACTTTAGTGAGAATCTGACAAATGGGGACAGCCATGATGGATTTAATCCAACGAGGAATATGTTAGATACAAGAGTATATCCTGTGTCCGGTGTTATTGACCCTCGCACTGGAGAATGGATTGGGGTCAGACAAGCAGTCAATGCTGGAATACTCAATCCAAAAACAGGAAAATACAGGAATATTGTCACTGGAGAGGAAGTTGATTTTCTTGAAGCAATTCAAAATGGCTACCTTGTTGTTGATCCATCTGCTGTTGGTGATTTGTCAGAAAATGGAGTTTATACTTTCGTTGATCTAGTAGATGCATCTTTTAAAGTTAATGGCATCATTGATCCAAATAGTGGCGAGGAAATCTCATTAAAGAGAGCTATTATGGATGGAGTTGTTGATATTACAAATTCTGTCTACCGCAATCCTAATACAGGTGAAACAATGTCGCTTGAAGAGGCTTTAAAACAAGGCCTGATCAAAGCACAACCAGCAACAGCTACGGATGTAGATAAAGGAATTGATATTATAACAATCAAACAACTTCAAGTTAAGCGACAGAAATTTGTTCCTGGCGATGACAAAATGTTAGGTGGACTAGATAACGTTGATGGATGGAAACCTGATCAGAATCAATTATTGTTTGATAAAGTTCGATCGTTGTTAGATCCTGATTCCGTAACTGTAATTGATCCCAGTGATAACTCTCCTATGACCTTGACTGAAGCTTTCGAAAAAGGTGTGATTAATTTCTCTAAAGGTGAATTTCATCTGCCGAATGGTGAAGTTTTAACTTTAGAACAAGCTGCAGCCAGAAATTTTATTGATCCAGAGGTTTTGAGAGATTTATTAGAGGTCTATAATCAATCTAGTTTGGGAGATTTGTGTAAAAAGGGTAAATTTGACCCAGAAACTGGACTAGTAACAGATCCACAGACTGGAACAACAATGTCTTTAGAATCGGCTATTGCACAGAAACTTGTAGATCCAAATCAAATTTTCATTTATGATGTTCCTTCACAGAAAATTATGAGTCTTCAACAGGCTATAGAAGAAGGCAAATATAATCTGTCATCAGGGAAATATGTTCATCCAAAAACAGGTGAACTTCTGACCCTTACTGAAGCAGAGAAAGCTGGTATTGTCAAGTGTTCTATTGATCCTAATGAAAGATGCAAAGTTGCTAAAACCCTTGAAAGGTTAAACAAATTGATGGATACTTCGGTGAAATCTGCACCTTCACCATTTTCTGATGGCAAAATATCATTGGAAGAAGCAATCCAAACTGGAGTCCTTGACCTTCAGAAGGGACAGTTTACTGACCCAGTTACTGGAGAGGTTATGACCCTGGCTGATGCAATTAAAGAACAAAAACTTGACCCAGCAGCAGCAAGTCATCTGATCAAAGCACTTGATAAATTATCACTCAAAGAAATGATGGAGGACTTGAACTATGACCCTGAGACTGGTTTACTTGCCCCAGGCAACAGTTCAAGGCCAATGTCTATGGAAGAGGCTCTAAAACAAGGACTTATTTGTCCAGAGAATGTTTTCTTAGTTGACAAAGTCAATGGAAGAATTACAACTCTGGGTAATTTGATTGAAGAAGGAAGATTTGATCCTAAAGATGGTACATATATAAATCCAAATACTGGAGAAAAACTCACCTTAACTGAAGCTATTGAGCAAGGTCTTATAGAACCTAGTATTTTAGAGGAAGACTTCATTGACACTTCTGTGACCTTGAAAGATTTGATTGACAGTGGTAAGGTCAATCCAAGGTCAACTAACTTTGTTGCTCCTAATGATGTTAAAATGTCACTGAGAGATGCCTTAGCAAATGGATTTTTGACCTTGAATTCTAAAGTGAAATTAGATCCAAGGTCAGGATGTGTACAGCTGGCTTCTGATGAGGAAGTTGTTAAAGCTTTGTTAGATGTCAGGGAGAGCTCTGATTGGCTACAGACAGTTGAGCAGACATTGGGGACCAATGATAAAGCTAGTCAGAAGTTGGAAAATCTAAAGCAACAAACAGAAGACTATCAGGTAATATTATTAAAAGACGTTTGTCGTTATATGCTGTGGATTCATTATTATTCCTTGGATACCAATTATCATGGATTTTATTGGTAAACCAAAACTTAAATGAACAATGAAGCATAAATTTTATGGAGGCTTTAATGCTTTCTTGGACTAAACCATGAAATCAAATATCCATGAAAATACATGTTTTCCTCAAACTATGAAAATTGTTAGTTTTAAGGAGAGAACATCAAAAGAGTAGTTCAAGAAGGGGTAAAATTGGCACTAAGATTTAATATTTTTTTAGATCTGGCCAAAATGGTCCAATCTTTCCATAGTTTATAAAGGTTTTTGGAAGAGTTAACTTTGGCAGCAACCCACAATCTTGAAAATTGTTATATATCTAGGGATTCAATATAGACTTTGGCACCTTTTGATAACAGAACATTTTAGATTGTAGGTTTGGGTCAAGGTTTTCCTGAAGCGTTGAATTTCCAAAATACTGCACAAAATCATCTTTTTTTTTACAACATCTACAAAATGCACTGAGTTTAATTGGAACCCATATTACAACTGTTTTACCTAGGAGAAAACTTTTGATAAAGATCCATTTAAGAACCAAATGGAAACTTTATTGATAATTTATGATAAAGTTGAAATTTAAGGCAATTTTAAATGCTGATATTTTGTTCATTAAGAATAAGAATATTTTATTAAATTTACATCACTACTACATGTATATTCACTGGAATGCAAATTTTCTCTTGTTTCAAAACAAGTACTAATAAATCTTGAGACTGATATATTCACATTATATCAACCAAATAAACGTTTGAACTTTGAAATATAAGGGAAGTTTTTACATTGAATACATGCTTCCTTAAGAATAAAATTCCTGTCCTTTTCGTATGCAGTGCATTCTATTAAACAATTAGCACACAAAACATGTCTAGGATTCATGTACATGTACACATGATGTAAGGCATTTAATTAACGAAATCAAAGCAAATCATGTCCAAAGTTTAATTATGGCTTTGCTCAACATTTGTCTGGTGTATTTACAAGCATACAAATGATAATAATACATTAACTTAATGAATTCCTCAAACCAAAACAGATTGTTATCGATGATCAGTTTTACATGACCATGATGACCAGGATAGTTTCACCAGGCAAAATCTATTGGATTTATAGATTTGTGTTTTGAAGTATATCAAATGATTCTATCATTTGTTTTTGTTTTAAAAATATTTATATAATAGCAGTTATTGAAAATTATTATATTAAAAATCTCTTTATTTAATGTTGTTAAGAATTGAGTGTATGCAGAAGCAAAAAAGCATTTCTGTTATTAGATAAAGGATATGTAGCAGTTCTCAACATACAATGTAGCTCAAATTGATAGAAGTTGATTGGGAAATCCTGTAGGTGTATAGACTGCAGATTAAACATAATACTGTGCATGATAAATCAATCCAACTGTTACATAAAATAAAATGACAATGTTTCTATATCAAACAAAATTATGACAATGTTTTTTATCAAACAAAATTATGACAATGTTTTTTATCAAATAAAATTATGACAATGTTTTTTATCAAATAAAATTATGACAATGTTTTTTATTAAACAAAATGATGACAAATTTGACTCCTGTATTCAGTTTAACTGGTTAATATAATGGTAGTATACTGTTCCTGGATTTAAAACCTAGTTTTCCATTTACATTTTGAGAGATGAAATTTTTTCCCTTGGTCCAAATGTTTGCCGGCAAACTGGTTGATTTCTTATTGGACTAACCAAACTTAAGCCAAACTCTAGTCAGGTTGTTTTCTCTTTAACACATACCCGGTTTCCATTCTCAATTCTATTAAACATGTGGTACAACGTACTTAACAAGTCTGATCATAGATCTTACTAGATGGTAGTACTTACAAAACTAAATAACTCGTTCCAATGTTCGTGAGATACCAATTTTCCTAGATTGTGTTGGTGTAGGTAAAGCACGAATTTAAATGTTCAACGAAGTACAAATTTTCTATAGGCTTGCTTACAGATTTGTCAAAACCACATAATCAAATATCTACAAAAATGCAACATTTTTTCAATCCATGAAAATTGATATCAACGAAAATAAGTGAAACCACAGTCGAATTGATTGAAAAATAAATTCCGAATTAGAATACGGTACATACATATAAATTAGAAGATGTGGTGTGAGTGCCAATGAGACAACTATCCATCCAAGTCACAATGTGTAAAAAGTAAACAATTATAGGTCAAAGTACTGCCTTCAACACGGAGCCTTGGCTCACACCAAACATTTTGCCAAAAAGCAAGCTATAAAGGACCCCAAAATGACTTGTAAAACCATTCAAACAGGAAAACCCAACTGTCTAATCTATATAAAAAACAAGAAACGAGAAACACTTATGAACCACACAAACAAACAAATGCATATTTGACATGATAACATGTATAAAATTAAATGATATCATAAGCTAAAAACTGATTGGTACATCTAAAGGATATTCTTCTTGATGTTTTTATTCCATGTTAAGTTTTTCATAAATATTCAAAGCAATAGTAATTCTTTTGAGAACCATTTTCTTTTTCTTTATTTTTAACTTTCATTAACTGACCATCAACCAATAGCATGTTGCTTCTTGAGGACTTTATTAATTTCTGGTATGTACATGTAGTCGAGAACCAGCAGTCCTTTGATTAAATAAGATACCATGGGCTTGGACACAATAAAGGTTTATATTAAAGAGATACCTACCTGTCAGTGTGTAGGTAGGACACAACAGGTGTTAAACCCTTTGATCTTTTGTCCAGGTAGTTGTAAGATGGCTTAAGTTGTTATTGGGATGATAGATTTGTATTTGAATTTTAATGGTCTAATTGAGAAAAGTACAATGACTTTGAAGTGAGTTAAGAATATAACAACAACTTCCAAATCTGTATAAGGGGGATTGGCAAAAAAATAGAAAATACTTAAGGGGGCAATAAAAAATAATATTGAAAAACACACACTAGCATGACTTAAAAGGTAAAAACAAAAATTTGATAAAGACAGAAATTTGGTCAAAATCAAACTATTTAGCTTGCATCCCAAACATATCTAGCTGAACATTGAAATTTATTTTGTTTGCTAAAAGGAAAAATTGAAATTGGCAAAAAAATATTATTTTGACAAATGGGGGATGGAGAAAAAGAAAAAAATCACTGAGGGAAAACCCTGTTCATGGTAACAGTGTGCTCACCTTCAAACCATAAGTCCATAGACTTGAAATTTGTGACAGCAGCTTTTTTGCTAAGCATATGGCATTTAGGTGTAAAACCAAATGTTCTCTTCATGATATGCATGTAATGTTTGCCACTGGATGTTAAACACAAACCAATTCATCCATGACAGCTGTTTGAAGGTCTTCTGAGATAAAGTTCAAATTCTTACAGTAAAATCATGACAGACCCAGTTGTTGGTCTACTCTTAGATTTTCAATTATTAATATGAAAAATGATTCAAGTTAACCTTTAACCTTAGTCTTTAGGGTATTAGTTTAGATAGCTATATATATGTGTCCTGAAGATATGATGACTCAGTGTAACCCTGGAGAAAATTATTGATGGGAACATTTACTATTGTAACAGCTTTATATGTGAACAAAATTAATGATCATAAAGACAAAGGGGAGATAACTTAGACATTATTTCAGACTCTGTTTAAGATTTGCACATTGTTAGCTGCAGCAATGTTTTCCACATTAAAATTTGTATACTGCTTTTGAAATTAGCTGAGACAAATTTCTGATGTTATATAAAAAACAAATGAGATTAATGACATTTATTCTCAAATCAAAAAAAGTATCATCGATTATTGAAATGTCAATATTTAATAGCATTGATTAGGAGAATTAAATCTAATAAAAGTTTATCTGTGAATCAGTTCTTTGAATCATATTTATTACAAATGTTCTTCATGATACTTATGTATTATAAAAGTACAAACATTTATTATATAATTTCTGAACTTAAGTTTAGGTATAAATATGTGACTTTAAAAAACAGCAAATAACTTGCAGAATTAAGGGACTTGTTCATTTATCATTTTTCATTTTCGACAGTCCACTGCTTAGAAAATTTGTTGGATTTGTTTTCTTTTTGAATAAACTGGACTGTAACCAATGACCCATTTCAGATTGGTCATTATCAATGTTAACAAAAAAAGTCAAGAAACTAACAATTTACACAACACTGTCACAACTTTTTTTTATCACCATATACAATATAACTGTAAAACTGACCAACCACAAATTACCACCGGTAGGCGATAAGTATTTTCTAGTGTTACACCAGTTTCTGTAAGTCAGGCAATTAATCAAAAGGCCACCACACTGAGTAATTGACGAGTACCTATAATTTTACTATGTCATTTTCACCTTTACACACCTGACTTTGGATCATTAACACACCTGTGTTCAGAGGATATTGTTTATGCCTGATTCTTGTTTGGAGATATAAATTTCAATGTAGGTATTTGTGTTTTGGGGATGAAATTCATGTACATGTATAAAACAAAATATGGATGTAGCAAAAAAGGATTTAATCAGAAAGGATTATCATTCTGTGTGGCTCAATTGCAAAATAGTGTAAGTGAAATAAATTCATTTATTTTTTTATTCATTGATAAAAACATGTTGAGGGAAAAATTTAAAATAAAAATGATGATGCCAGAAAAATAACTAAACATGAAAAAATAAAAGATCTATAATATAAAAAAGACCAATATACAGTGACCTATGTATTAACTTCTATGTCATTTGGTATTTGGTGGAGAGTTGTCTCATTAGCAATCATACCACATCTTCTTATCTTTATAAAAGTCCCTCTCCTTTGCTGAAAAAAGAAGAATTAGCAAAAAGAAAATTAGAAAAATTGTATACAAAGATTTTTTGTTATGCATAATACAACTTAAAGCTATTGTTTGTTTACATTCTGACTACATTTGTCATGTGTGTACATGGTGTATGTAGAAAAGTGGGCTAATTTACAAAGATTTGAACAACTAATAACAATATAGATTTGTATTTCAATTTTTTTTTCTCAGGTGTGGCCACAATATTTTTTCAATAAGCTTTTGTTTTCTGTAATCTTTTGCAAGTTAAAGAAATGCACATTTTTGCTGTTTAAGTCCCACTAATAAGGTTTTTATAACTTTAAAAAATCATTCAGAAAAAATATGTTAATTATTGTGATAATTGACAGATATTTCCATTCACAATTTTTTACTGCAGGTGTTAATTATGTTTTAAAGTTAAAATGACAAATAGTAGCATTTTGTCTTTGTCCTCAAAATATGTTCCCATAAAAACAGATGATGTATGAGGGGCTTACTTAGAATGTGGATGTGTTGAAATGAGAATAAAAAATATTCAACTAAATAAAATTCAGGTTTGTTTTATATCAATCATGTCTATTTGAATAAAAAGTATTTCAGAAAGTGTTTGTAAAAACTAGTTGTTTATGCCTGAAAAAATGTATGGTTGTTTCTTAACTCCTGGCAGAAAAAAAATGGTAAGGTAGGTAGGAAAAGAATTTTCATTTTTTCATTTTTTAATTATTTTATATAGACTACATTGTCATGATTGTAGATAGGGAAAAGTAACTTCTGGAATTTAAGAGTGCTTACCCAAAAATGGCAGAGTAGGCATGAACATTTAGGGTAGGTAGTAAAGCCCAAACACATCAAACAAATGGGAAAGAACTGTCATATTCCTGACTTGATACAGGTATTTCCTTATGTAGAAAAATTGTGGATTAAACCTGGGTTTATAGCTAACAGACCTTTATGTATTTGCTTCATAAAGTAGATCTTGCCACAATAACCTGTTGATTATGTTACCTTATACCACAAGTATTGACAATAGAGTGCACCTTTTCATTGTAGGTATTACAAGATGACATTTTGAAGCATGAAGGTGAAGTGAAAACCTCCATTAAACAAGCCGAGGAGTTGATAGAAAACAATCGTACTGTCGACAAAAAAGACGATGGAGCACAGCAGCTACAAAAACTCAAGTTCAACACGGCTGATCTTAAAGTTCGCTTTAATGATGTAAGTTAGTTTTATATGGTCTAAAAGTTTGCTAAAATGATGATAAGTAGTTGTGTTTAATCATGAATAGTAATTTCTTTTCGTATAGAGAAAATTTAAGATTGGAAAATAATCCTATGTCTTGTTTTTAATCAATAGTTGTGGAGTTGCAAAAATTTCTCGAAAGCAATGATTTTCTGAATCATTTTTTGGACTTGGTTAACTGTGATATTGCTTCGTCTATATGTCCCAATGTGTCACTGCCAATTGTAAGGAAAGGCATTATTCAATTATTTTGGAAACTTGAAAATTATTCTTTGGGAACTAAACTTTTTCGTGGGTATAGGTGGACAACACTTTTAAGTGTTAACGAGAATAATTTAATCATTATAGGCTTGTATGTAGAATTTGTAAAAAATATGAAATCGCAAGCATTGCTACCCTTTAAAAAAATAAATGAAAACCACATAATAATTGTTAAATATAAAATGTTCTTGGTATTTTTTTTAAATCAGAGGAATTTGTATGATACCTTGAAAAAAAAAGTGCTGAAATCTAAATCAATAAGTAAACTGAAGTGTTGAAAAAAATTACTCTCATGAATTTATGTGGAGTTTTGAAAAATTTCTAATCAAAAAGTGAAAGGGTTGTTTTGGTTGTCAGGACTTAGTACTCAAAACAAGTAAATAATTTCTATTAGATTCAGGAGTTCATCCCAAAGGTGAGAAAGTGGAAATAAATCTTAGCTTAATGTATACACTCTGTTCAAATTGACCTTTTCTTCAGAATTTCATTTGTCAATCCTATTCTTTTATAGTATGTTTGGTTCAAATTAATTCCATATACAATGTATATGTATATGTTATAATTTTGTAAATGGTTTGCAAGGGCTGGGTGAAAGCTCTGACCAAATAGACAGTAATTGTCTGGGTGAAAGCTCTGACCAGATAGACAGTATTGGTCTGAGTGAAAGCTCTGACCAGATAGACAGTATTGATCTGAGTGAAAGATCTGACCAGACAGACAGTATTGGTCTGGGTGGAAGCTCTGACCAGATAGACAGTATTGGTCTGGGCGAAAGCTCTGACCAGATAGACAGTATTGGTCTGGGTGAAAGATCTGACCAGATAAACAGTATTGGTCTGGGTGAAAGCTCTGACCAGATAGACAGTATTGGTCTGAATGAAAGCTCTGACCAGATAGACAGTATTGGTCTGGGTGAAAGCTCTGACCAGACAGACAGTATTTGTCTGGGTGGAAGCTCTGACCAGATAGACAGTATTGGTCTGGGTGGAAGCTCTGACCAGATAGACAGTATTGGTCTGGGTGAAAGCTCATAGACAGTATTGGTCTGGGTGAAAGCTCTGACCAGATAGACAGTATTGGTCTGGGTGAAAGCTCTGACCAGATAGACAGTATTGGTCTGGATGGAAGTTCTGACCAGATAGACAGTATTGGTCTGGGCGAAAGCTCTGACCAGATAGACAGTATTGGTCTGGGTGAAAGTTCTGACCAGATAAACAGTATTGGTCTGGGTGAAAGCTCTGACCAGATAGACAGTATTGGTCTGAATGAAAGCTCTGACCAGATAGACAGTATTGGTCTGGGTGAAAGCTCTGACCAGACAGACAGTATTTGTCTGGGTGGAAGCTCTGACCAGATAGACAGTATTGGTCTGGGTGGAAGCTCTGACCAGATAGACAGTATTGGTCTGGGTGAAAGCTCATAGACAGTATTGGTCTGGGTGAAAGCTCTGACCAGATAGACAGTATTGGTCTGGGTGAAAGCTCTGACCAGATAGACAGTATTGGTCTGGATGGAAGCTCTGACCAGATAGACAGTATTGGTCTGAGTGAAAGCTCATAGACAGTATTGGTCTGGGTGAAAGCTCATAGACAGTATTGGTCTGGGTGAAAGCTCTGACCAGATAGACAGTATTGGTCTGGGTGAAAGCTCTGACCAGATAGACAGTAGTGGTCTGAGTGAAAGCTCTGACCAGATAGACAGTATTGGTCTGAGTGGAAGCTCTGACCAGATAGACAGTATTGGTCTGGGTGGAAGCTCTAACCAGATAGACAGTATTGGTCTGGGTGAAAGCTCTGACCAGATAGACAGTATTGGTCTGAGTGAAAGCTCTGACCAGATAGACAGTATTGGTCTGAGTGAAAGCTCTGACCAGATGGACAGTATTTGTCTACATGTTATTGTTGTACAGTGCTCTAAGTTCACAAACTATTGCAATGTTTTTATTAAAATAATTACAAACATTTGCATTGATAAAAAAACTCACATTTCAAAATTTTAAAAAGAAATCACAATGATTAGTCTTGCATTATTTTATTGTCCATTTATAATTTTCAATAATCACAATGATAATTGTTCTAAAAAATTTCTATATATATGTAGTATTGGTATGTAAACGGTTTGTGAAGGCTTGGTAAAGACTCAATATAGACTGACAGTATTTGCATGTATGTATCACACTGTTTGATGTAAACTTGACATAGGTTATTTAAGGGATGAATTATCCTAAAAACAAATAATTAATTAGTTTTAGATACTAGAGTTGTACCCAGAGGTAATACACAATCTACATACATTGTTTGGCCTAATTGTATGTCAAAGTACATGTTTTATGGACATCTTGTCTAAAGTACCTTTTTACAGAAAACATTTACATGTTATATATATATACATATATAGGTTCAATATGTAAACAAGAAATAGTTTTTGGTGAATTTTGAGGAAATTTTGTCAGTCTGTGAGATAATCATGGATGGACAATTCTGTGGGACTTCTTGACCATGTTGTTTGGAGAACATTTTAGCTCTTCTTTATGGGTAAGCCTTTTAAAAATGTTTTATTTTCCTGAAAATGACCTTGAATAATGTGAGCTGTATTTTTTTCAAATTTTCGAGACCAATCAGAAGATGGAAATATAGGTTATTCATAATTCTGTTTATAGGATTCAAAGAGAGTATTATGAACTTCTCCATACATTATGATTTCTGAAATTCAGTAACCATTTTCTTGGTGCTGTAGTAAATTACCTCTATGTGAGATTCTTGAAGAATTATCATACTTATAGATTATCAATGGTTTTTCAAACAAGAGGGTGTTTCTCAGCTACAATCTCATTGAAGGGCGACAGTCCTGAGATGAGATTTGGCAGAGAAACATCCTTGAGTTTGAAAGACCATTGATTATCTGTTTATCGCTATTTTTACTATGACGTGGTTGATATTTACTTTGACAACGTCACATGCATTCTTAGTTTTTGACAATGATTTTCTATCTCAAGCCAGTAGCATGATATGAAAAACTATTGCAAAAAAAAGATCAGAGGAAAAATACACAAAATAGCAATGAATGCACAGTAGTAACAAAATAACTAGAAAATATATAAATTTGGTAGCAAAAAGGTTAAGATTATGGATTATTTTATCCCCTTCATGTTTTAGGCATCAACAGAGACAGAAGGAAGATGCCGTAGGTTTGGGAAAATGTCTGCTGACTTGGAAGATTTCTACGGCAATTTACAAGACTTGGACCAATGGTTAGATCAAGCTATAGAGCTGTCAGAGGAATACCAGGCTTCAGATGAAGATATAGAGTTACAGTTTACGAACTATAAGGTAAGATTAATTGGTGTTTTAAACATGAAAAAGGGGGGAGTTTATAATCTATCTTAGGATTATATCCAAGTTTAAACCAGGTAATAACAACCATACCTGAAACAGAGGAGGAGAAGGTTTATCATTTATAGCCTAATTCTCGTAGGTTTTTCTGTGATTGAATTTGAAATGAATTTCCAGACACCCCTTCTAGACATGGGCATGAATAGATAGGACTTTAAACATGAAAATTATCAATTAGTAGAAAATCACACAAAATCTTTGAAGATGATACATAGATTTAACAAACACATTCATTTCAGGAAAAGAATGAATTTTTGCATGAAGTATAGAAAATGAGATTGATATAATTTGACTTTGTATTTAAATAATCTATGACATCTCTCCCAGTGTGGGAAATGATTTGATTAGTTAAACCTGTGTGTCAATTTTTATAAAATTGTAAATCCCATTATCCACTAAGAGCATGTGGTAGTTTAACATGCTAGGGGAAACAACTCTATTTAAATTTCATGATTTACTTGAATGGAATTTGCTATGCAACATTTAAACGACCATCATAGTGTGTATTTCAATTAAAAGCCCCAAGCTTCAGTCTAACCATTGTCATCCTATGAAAGAAAACACATGCATGAATAAGATTGTTTAAAATCAAACAACTTGAGGAATTCATGTAACAATTTCAATTTTTATTGATGAAAAAGTATGTTGACCATGAAACAGGTTCATCTTTATAAAACGTAAACAACGGACTTATCATGGACGACGATAATATGGCTCACACTTCATTGTTTATGTTTAATTTCGAGGAAGAGGATGGTTTTTGTTATACGGTAAAATCATTTATTTCTATATTTTCCCCAAATTTTGTGTGTTACTTCTTGGAAGAATTTCACCTTGGTTTTAGTTATAAATCTTATCAAGTTTTTATACACATGTGTGATTTTCTTCACCCTTATAATTGCTTAATATGTATTTTGTTAGGTAATAAGTAATGGTTTGAAGGGAACTTTATCACATAAGAATTGTTATTTTATACATCTTTACAAAAGTAGTTTTGATTCTTTATAATGGTTAAGTTTGTGTATGTTGAGTACTGTAAATTTATGCATATCGAGGACTGTGAATTTGTACAATATATTGAGTGCTGTGAATTCAAAAGTTATTGAGTTGTTTAATTAAAGCAGCTTTTTCACTTTTGCTATAGATAAAGTCCTTTGAATTCTACATTAACCAAAGAAAAGAAAACCCTCTAATGTTGTTTTTAATCCAAAAGAAAATAATTATAAATAGATTGACAGAATAGATTATCAGTTATGTCACAAATGTTTTAAAGATATATAGATAAAAAATACAAAAGGTAAAGTCAAATTGTGTATTTACACAACATTGGATCATACAATATAGTATAGTCTTGTTTGGGATCTATAATTTTCCTTTTGGTGTGAAATCCAACGTTTAAAAAAAGTTCAGACTTCTACCATTTTTAATCTGAGAAGTTCTTATATTAAGATGTACACACATGTGTATGGTGGTAATTCTTTCTAAACAAGTCTTTTCAGATTTGATTTTGATGTTGTTGTGACTATCTCTTTGATATCTTCTTGATATCTATTTATATTGTTTAAGAATTAAGTTATAATGATGGAATATGCTCAAAAGAAAAAAAGCCCTTCATATGCATTCACATATTTAGAGGACTAAGAAATTAGAGCAGAGTTTAAAATGGCAGTCCTTCTAGCTGCCCAAGAGGGCTTTTTTTTGTTGACCAAAGGTCAGGCCATTCACATTTAAGCTAAAGACTTGGTGACAGTTTTATAGAAAGTAAAACCAAATTTCTGCATTGGCCTTGAAAAAAGATTTGGCACTCGTGAGTAAGAGCTTTTTTCTCCAATATTAGAGAAGACTTTAGCATTCCTGCACAATGCTAAGCTTATGTCATTACATCACAGAAAAAGTTGATTGATTAATAAAGTCATCTTTGTAGTATGACCTCAGCATAGCTCATGGGTAAAAATTTGTCTAGTGAATGAATATTTTCTATATAGAATTCCTTTTATGTTTGAGTAACTGCTCATTGATATTAACCACATTCTCCCTTTTGTCCAAATGAACTGTAAACGGCTTAATCTTTTCAAATTGATACATGTTTGGTATTCGCCTCATAAATTTTAATAACTTTTGTCAGAAGTCATCTATATACTAAACCTGTCAGATCTTAATAAAGGGAGATAGATAATGTTTATAAATTGTTATAAATCCCTTGTTTAACGTGTTTAAGTATGATAATGAAGTAAAGAATTGAACTCGATCATCTGAACTTCTGGTTATTTATGTAAAGATATGTAAAACTCTGGACATTGGTTTAAAGTTTTCAAAATTTTTAGTTTAATTGATACATGTTACAATAACATTTTGAAATTGAAACAATGTTCACATATTCCATAATCATGTTCTGAGTATAGTGTGTAATTAAGGTAAGATAAGCAGGTAATATTCACGTTTTGCAAATCTGGAAGTGATATGGTTTTTTTTCATATGAAATAAAATACAACTTGGGATCATGTGACTTTGACCCATTTGACCTTTTTTTATCCTTAAATTCAATACTTTTCTAAAACGAAATTTAAACAAAAGGGCTCAATTTTCAAAGTTCCTGGCACTTTTGGGATAAATTTAACAAAATTATTAAGGTTATGTATTTTTTTTTATTAATTGGACAGCAGGATCACTCAATGCCACAATTCTTCACCATTTTACACCAAATTTTTTAAGGTCAAGCCTCAAGCGACCTAAATGTTTGTCTCGCTAAGGAGACTTGCTTTATCTGTACTGGGGCTATTGCTAGCTATATCCCCTTATAAAGTTCATCATAAATTGTCCAAATCATTTGAAGCAGTTTAAAATCTTTGATGTTTTGATTAAAAGAACACACAACATGTTGGTATGTAGATACACGAACAAGGTTTATACATTTTAAAAAAAAATTTTGACCATAGACTGTTGTTCATTTGTTTGTGTACATGGATTTAATTTCAATTTGGCGAAATGTAATACGGAAAAATTAATCTTAATTAATCTAGGATTAAGACATATTCATAAATTCTAAATGTGTTGTAATATGTCGAATGTATAAATATGGTGATTAGAGTACAATATGTAACCAAATTATGTTTTGAAATATTGAAAAAAAAAATGGTCCAAAATAGAAAACTGTTTTTTTATTGTTGGATTATATATAAATATTGTGTAATGGGATAATTTTATTTTTAATGTGAGTATATTATAGTTTACAAATTAGTTTTCATTGGACTGATAATGCTGTAACTTTAATCTTATTGACTCGGTCAAAGGATTAGACCGAAACAATTATGCAAGACATCTTGATAACTTTACTACACCCTTGTATAGTCAGAGACATATAGTCGTCTACATTCTTTTTGATATGAATCTTAATTCCTTTGAAATGCAATTGAAAATTTATTGATTCATCAGCTGATTATAAATTATTGTACATTCACAAATTTCTGCTATGTTTTCACTAATGCAAAAATTGTGAAAGGATCGGTTTCGAAAAAAATAAAAATTCACATTTAAATTTTGGTAGCATTATATGTATGTAGAATTTTATGAAGTCGCAATAAGTCATTTTGCAATGTTGTTCATTGTTTAAATACTGAAATAATATATATACACACACAAATTTACAGTAACAGTAAACTTAAACTCTTATATTATGCTTCTTCTTTATTAGTCCCCTACCGACGAAGTCGAAGGGGACTTTAGGTTTGCACTCCGTCCGTCTGTCTGTCTGTCTGTTAGTCTGTCCATCCATCAGTCCGGCAAATCAGCTTTCCACACTTTTTTTCTTCGTTCTTGAAGATATTGATTTGATATTTGGTATAAAGTTTTATCATGACAAGTTATAGATCAAGTTCGAATTTTGTTCCGGTCTGATGATTTAGTCCAGAGTTATGGACCATAACTCTGGACCATATCTAATGTTAGAGTACTATGTTAAACCATATTTCTGTACAAAGGGAGTTAACTCATTTTTTAAAAGACATTCTTTGTTAAACTATTTGAAGAATTTTTTGACGGGTTTGTTTGTTATTTAGTATATTTTCTGAATGCTATATATATCAAAAAAAATTATGAAGAGTAATCCTTTAATTAGATAATAATCTATTTTTATTAATGTATATATTTCAATACATTACATTGTGTAGATAAAAGTTGTTGACATTTTATAGATAAGTTACAAATCTATATTAGTTTGTGACAAATGAAAGAAAAAAATATTTGGAACTATTAATTATATCTGATTATAATTTGAAATAGATATACACTGTATTACATCATATCTAATTCTAGAGAACTATTAATCATATCTAATGTTTTTTCATCATGCTTAAAAGATATTGATTGATAATTGGTATATAGTTTTATCATGACAAGTTACAGATCAAGTTCAAATTTTTGTTTCGGTCTAATAATTTTGTGCAGAGTTATGGTCCTTGGACTTGAAAAATTCACTCATATAATCAGTTTTCAACACTGTTTTTAGTCATGCTTGAAGATATTGACATGATATTTACTTTTTGTTTACACCATGACAAGTTATAGAACAAGTTAGCATTTTGTTCCAGTATAATGAATTTTTACCCGGTAGGGGACTATGTATTGCCATGCAATACTCTCAGAATGCTTGTTTATCATGATATGAGTCTATCAACTTTTTGGCAGTAAAAATACATTTGCCTTATACTGTTGAAGATAGATTTTCAATCCTGGAGGGTACAATCTAGGCACACAGTAACCAGTGCTTCAGTAATTAATTGATATGAGTGAAAGGTTACATTTTGCCTGTAATTTAAAAAAAATTATATTATTGTGCAATAAGTAAGGTTCAGGCAAAGCTGATATTGGACAGTTTTATTTGTGATTATGTGTAAACCTTTTCTTTTTTTTTATATTTAAAACCCATATAGTAGACTAACAATTTTGATATTTTCTATGTTACAGGAGTTTGTGGATGAACTGCAAGCAAAAGAAACAGAAATGGCCAATGCCTTCAAGATAGCTGATGGTTTCAGAGATGAGGCGCAGGTTTGTCAAATCAGTTTAAAGAGACTTGTGTATACTGGACATATTTTTCATAGATTTCAAGTTAACAATGATCATCATGTCAGTTGAAATGCAGATGCCCTCATAATGTGTTTGGAACCAAAACCTTTTGAAAATTCCTTTTTATGCCCCGTCATAGGCGACGGGGGCATTAAGTGTTACCCTTGACCGTCCGTCAATCCATCCTTCTGTCTTTCCGTTTTTCTGTCTGTCCATTCCATTTTTGTTTGTTTGAAGCTTGAGCGGGGGCATTCGTGACCTCAGACCCATTCTTCTTTTATTTCATGCTGAGCAGAACTTAGAAATAACTATTCAAATAAGAATGTGTGGTTGGGTTGCTGCCTCATTGACATATATGCCATATCTCTTTTTATTGATACAGTCCAAAGATATCTTAATGGAGAATCTAGAACTGAAAATGTAATGATACATATTTTGATTTAACATTGTAATCAATCTTAATTTCTCAACCTTTTATTTCTTTATTTTCCCAAATATCATTTTTTCAAATTTGGAATTTAAGGCCCACCTCAGAATTTGACTCATGTATCCTATGCAGACTCCCAAATGTAATGCCTAATCCCTGGTGATAAATAATGCTTAGATTGTACTTTCCATATAAACATTTGGATTATCTCCCTTAGTATTGCATATACATCAATAGTTCTTGCTGTGCAATTGGCAGATTGTTTTAACTATTTTTAACTTATGACAAAAAGAAATTTTGTTGAAAATATAAAACAGGGTTGTTCTGTAAATAATCTAACAAAATAAAGTATGACCATTTCAAGTCCTTGAAATACCATATTAATAATGTAGGTAAATGTCTTCTTTGACCTAGTTTCATTGTTAAAGACCCAAAAATCTAGTTAAATAACACAACATATTTTTATATAACTTAGTATGTAGTTTATGATCTATTTTAAACATTTGAATATTTAGCATACATGACCATTTAGGTATTAATAAAAAAGATATATATTTAAGATAGCAGTCTATCATACCATTCAATAAAATATAACGTGATGGTTGGCTCATTAAGTAAATATTATGGATGTGAACAATAGATGTACATATCATTGTCTGATGGTTGAATTGTTTCAATAATTTGTTATAGGAAATATACAAAAGCAGCTTATGGAAGTTTGCCCATTTGGATATTAAATATAATTTAAAAGAGAAAAGATGTTATTAAGCTCTCTCCCATTACTTGTACAGGTACTTAAAGATAAAGGCCAAATCCCGAATTCCCACAAAATTAAAGGCCCAATCCCAACGTCTCGAAAAAGGTCCTTCCGCCCCTCCTTGTTCCCTCATGATTAATTCTCTTCATTTCTTATTTTTTTCATGAGATCAAAATTTGAGGTTTATCTCAGTAATGTCTTTAACAGATTCAATAATTAGTTTGGATCAAATATTTTTATAAGAATTATGACCCTTTGGAATGTAATCTATATTGAAAATTGCATTGTAAGTGCACTCTCATGCATGTTTTTCTTGTAGAATTTTTATGAAGTTTATGATAAGGGTTTCTATCAGCAAGATCTTGGACAAATTTGATAATCAGCTATGATCAACTATTTTTACGGTAGTTGTACCATTGTACCCCTTGAAATAGAAATTATATATGGAAATTTGCATTGCAAGGTATTTTTTTCAAAGAAATAGGTACAAGAATTTAAGTTTAGAATCATGTATGGACAACACAAAAAAAAAATGTAACGTCACTGGAGTCGTAAATAATTATGATAGACCTATTATGATAGACCTATTAAACACTATCCTTTTATTCTTACAATATCTAAATACATTGTGATATTGTTTACATTCTATCAGACAATATAGACATTGTTTACACACCAGCATGATACTGTAAAATAGTTCAAAACTATCTTATCTCGTCCACGCAATTATGAATAATAATTCCACAACCGTGGATTAAGCCAAAATGGAATACCTCGTCATTCCCGAGATAGTGTGAACTATTCAAACCTTTTCAATTTGTAGATTTGACTGTTAGTAAATTTATCACATTTAAACGTTTAAATCATTCGACGAGGCATTTAAATCAATGATTCGGGTCTTTTGTTTGTATACCATGTTAAGTTAATACAGGTTTTACGATTATGATAGTTTAGTGTGAGTACGAATTACAGATCCTGGTGACTTTAACCACTGTTGGTCATATCTCTGGATTAGCATATGTCCACTGTTTTACAAAATCTTGATTGCTTGATATATTTTATCAACTGAGGAATTTAAAATGGAAAGGATTTTATTGGCATGTGTGTTTTTATGAAAAAGTGTTTTCTCATTGATAACGATTTTTCTCGTCTTTTAAAAGTGATAAAGTTTGCCTATAGATATAAATAATTTAATACTTTGAATTTAATCCATACTCGATGTGTGAATTTAATTTGAAAAGGGAAAGTAAAACTAGTGAAAAGTAAGTTTGGTTTACAATTTGTTCATACGATATATTGGATTTTAAAACATTGATGTAAAAGTTTGAAGTACTAATAATTTCTGATCATCAGAGAACTGGCAATTGTCTCTCAGCATTTGGATTAGATAACCTTTATTTTCATGGACTTAAACAACCAAGTGACAAGATTTTTTATTAAATATTTACTCAGTTGCAGTGAGAGTTTTGAAAACAAAAACCTTTGTGTTGTGTTGTAATACATTGGAAGTAAAAAGTTAATCATGGAATTAAATATATTCTGGGAATTGAAGTTCTAGGGATGGATGAAGCCACACTGACACTATGGCAGAAGGGAACGACATCAGTAATCTAAACATAGAAGATATATTTAAGGTAGTCATTTTGTGTTAAATAATATAATTTTTCTCTAATACGTCTTGCCAATGATTTTATTATATTATTGGGTTGCTGTCTCATTGACATATTTCCAACATCTGACCTTTCATATTGAGCTCTATAATGATCTAGAAGGGAGAAGATGTAATGATCTTGGCCAGCTTTAATACAGAATAAGTTTTAACTCTGCCACATTGTCATGTGCCTGTCCCAAGTGAGGAACCATGTCAGTAGTTGTGGTATGTCATATCTTAATGTTTTTGATTATTTGGAGAGTCGGGTTTAGATGGCAGATCTTTGATTATTTATGTTAAATTTTTTGACAACCTTTTAAGACTCAGGAGGAATTGGAGCATGACATATTGTAATTACACCTGTCTATTGTTGAAGACTAAATATTGCCCTCTGAGTGTCTTTTGATTATTTTTGTAGTAAGGTTGCTGTCTCATTGACATGATGCCCAACATGTTTTGTTCATCTTACCTAGTCAATGTGGTCAGTTTAACTATTTAACCTTGTAAGATCTTATACTGCCATTAACTTGTTCCAATTTTGTTAAATTGCCTCCTATATTTACCTTTAAAGTGTAATATAAATAACACTAAATGCAAACAAGTTTACTAGAACACTTTACATGTAATTTTCACCTCAAACTTAACCTGCAAAACTGAATTCGTTAAAAAAATATTTTTATACTTGAAGAATTTTAGCACTGAAATATTAAATAAACTGTTATGGAAAGATAAATAATACTTATTTCAGTTGAATAAATTGTTTGATCCAGATTGAAAATTTTTGGTGTGTTAAATCTTTACAATTTGTGATTCTTCAATGGTGACATGAATAGTTTATAAATCCTTCTTAAATAGTTTTAAAAGATTTTGAATGTCATAATGATAGATAAAGAATCACTTTGGTCAGAAGTGCATTGCTCTATCCTGGAAAACATCCAGGCCTATTGAAGGTAAAAGTTGTATACATATACTGTTGACTCAGAAACATGCCAACTTTTACTATATATCTTGTGTTCTAAATAAAACATATGTCCACCATGGGATGAAACCTCAAGCTTTCAAGTTTTCGATACTTTTAAAGATTATAAAGATTAAATGTTATGTCATATTTTTTTAGATTCATTGTTCAAAGAGGTCATTTGGTCATTTAGTAAATAAAACTTGAGATCAGAAAATTTGTTGGCTCACTGATTTTGGTTAAGTTTTACATCTCATCAGTCTTTGTAAATCTCCTTGTGGTTTGGATGTTTTATTCTATTCAAAAATATTTAACAAAGATTTACTGGTTTTACTGTGTTTTAGCTTTTATTATTTTTGGTGCTTCTACCTAAGATTTATGGAACTTTGGTTGTTGTGTTTTTGACTATTTCTTTATTTTTGGTATTACATGTACTAAGTTGGTAAAGTATCCGAAGGAGGGGGGGGTAGTGTTTTATCCCCTGTCTGTCCGTCTGTCCATCACTTGAATTTTCCATACTGTTAGCATTTTCAGTACCGATACAATTAAATCTTGAGCTTTTATGAATTATTGTAAAATCCCCATGCTTAAAAACCACCAAAGCTTTTCCTGTGCCCCTACCACATACCATCAAACTTTATGAATAGTAAGAAGTGTTGTAGAACAAGTTTAATATGTGTTCTTGTCTTCTCGATATATAAATCATACAAACAGCAATCTAGAAAACTCAATTTTAAAACGGAATGAAATATATTGTGATGTGTGGAACTGTTGTCAGCTTGAGAATGCCCTAACTTGGACACTTTTTACAAATGCGACATGTTTACTATAAAAAAAAATTCTTATTGATGTATTGTATTTTATTATTTTTTAACACTTTCCATTAACTAAGTAAGAGTTTTATTGTAACTTTATTACTTTTCATCAATAATATACCTCTTATCATAGTGCTTAATGAAGTGGAAAAATCAATTATATTTTTTAATTACTAAGTTTATAATCCTGATAGCATTGTGATAAGAAAGGTAGATAGATGTATCTTGCTCTGACCAGGGTTCAACCTTCAACCTGTCTTTGAATGCAAAAAATCAATAAATAAAAGATATAACAGCAAAAAATTGTAAGAAATTATCTTTAAAAGAAATCATAAGATTTTGCTGACTCAGCATTATTTAATTTGAGTAGATCACACCTATCAGAATTTCTTCCTAAATGAAATCCCTGTACTTCAGAGCTACCATGATTCTTTGGGTCAAATAAATGGAGATAAAACTAACTGCTAGGTAGTTGGGCTTTTCTGCTTAACAAAAAGAAAAAGAAGCATTATTAGTCTTAGAAAATATAATCATTTTATCTATATTCACTACCTAATTCTTTCAAATCTTTTTTGATGTGTAAAAATGTGTAAAAGTTAAATTTTGCCACATTTCAAACATGCTTTTGTTTCTTCAAAAAATCTAAAGAAATAAATTGTTCTTTATGTAAATTTATAAAGTAGTTTTTCTTAAAGGGGCACTAGCTGTCAAATTCATGTTCACCGATTTGACTCAAATTCTCATATTTGATTTATAACAATGTAAAACATATGTCCAAATTTTAAAAAGTCTAAAATAAACAATATACCAGCATGGGCTCGATAATATGTAGCTTCGTTTCGTGTGTATTTTAGTCTAGACGCCATCTAATTAACTGTCTAGTTGACCTCCGAACACCTCCGATTGCCATATAAGCGATATAAACATAAATATAGATATAAATAGATATCAGACTCGTGCATTTGGATTTTTCTAGGTCAATTTAATTTAATTTTTCATTTAAATAATTGAACAGGCACAAAGCATGCGGTATCCATCTCTAGCTAAGGGGTTAAATTGAAGTTCACATGAATACGATTCAATGAGGTTGAATTATTCACTTGCAAGTAAATAATTCATCATCAATGTTTCTTAGCTTATTTTGACAAAATTGAACCATACTGGCTGCTAAAAGCGATATATTATTTCACTATTTCACTTTCATTATTGATTGAACAAAAAATATCATATTTTATATTTTTTATATATCTCGTAGCTAGTGCCTCTTTAAAGGAAAAAGTGTTCATTTGTTATTATGTAATTTCGTCTGTCCCTGATAAGTTAATTTGTTATAATTTTTCACCATTGAGAAATTTTATAATAATGAAATTTGTCATAGTTTGTCTCCCTTGAGTAATCTTAAAATGTTATACATGTGTATTGCAACCTTGATATTAAATGTAATATTATGTATAAATATGTAACAGTATCTACCATTGACATATACATTGATATGAAACTTGATTCCAATGGTAAATGAATTAAATTTCTGGTGTAATGAAATTTGACATAATGATTAAACAGGCATATGTGTGACTATACTACACATATACTGCTGTCTACCGTTATAATTATTATTTAAGTTGGATTTAAAATACTTAAGTCATATTAGTATAAGTTTTCCAAAACGTTTTGTGATCATAAAGCCAATTACAGCTCCATAATAAACCCAGTAACAATTCTTTTTATATTGTAAGTCTCAAGGTTTATATCCTCTGGGAATTAATTATGAGTAGTCAGTTCTTAATCTTTGAAAAATTGTTGTTCGTGTTGCTCAGGTTTTAGTTTTCTATTTTGTGTTTTGAATACTGTTGTTTGTCATTTGGTCGTTTTCCATTTTTTGCCATGGTTTTGTCAGTTTGTTGTCGACTTATGAGTTTGAATGTCCTTTTGGTTTCTTTTGCCTCTTTTTTGCAAGAATTGGCATGAGTCATTAACTAATAAAAGGGGGGAAACTCAAGGACTTCATATCATGGATATTACTTGCAAATATTTAACTTACTGCCATTAAGACAGCCTAAAACAATAAATCACTGTCCATTTCTAATAATATATTATAGTATCATTGTTGTTTTGTAAAATTTTGGAAATACAATGTACCTTTTTTGAAAAATAAATTCTGAACATACTAGTAAATATTTTACAGTATAAACTGAAGACATATATATGTGCCTTTTTGTTTGTTTTGATTTATTTTATAAATCTAAAAAGAAATTGAACTTTCACAAAGTTAAATTTTTAATTGTAGTAGCATTCAAAATAACCACAAGTAATTTTGAGTTATCTCCCATTAAATATTGTAACATTCAAATGTTAGTAAACATTGTGAGTCCTTATCTCCATTATTTGTTATTCTTAGTAAACAAAACAACAAACGTACGTGAACAAACAAACTTGAGAACACTTCAATACTTCAGTGGGTGCAATGTATAGGGGTATAAAGGAATGGGTCCTTATTACAATGATAAACTTAAGGAAAGTATTAGTATAGTGCTGTAAAGGTAATAGTTTGAACAAGGAATTAATGAGTCAGCTGGTTTAGGGAAGGTTGTAAAATACTTGTTATGACAGAATAATCAATGTTGATGTAACTTTTAAAAGTTGATAGATATGTTGTAAATTTCATTTCAAATTACTCTCCCAAGGTTTTCATGGGTAAAAGCAGAAAACTGCCTTGATGCGAGTTGTTACTGTTGATTCTTGGCATTTCACTTTGTTTCAAACTTGGAAATTTTTGTGTCTGAAGTGATCCTTGTTCAGGGATGTATGGTGACCTTTAGATGTTTATAGTTGCTGGGAACAAATGGCTGTTCTGCTAATTGACTAATTCAAAAATGGCATTTGTTATAGGAGCATCACTATTTTGGTCTTTCTGGTTGGTCATTTACTGAGACCCTTTGTACAACCTAAATTGGTCAACTAAAATTTATACAATATCTCGTTTTATTGCCAAAACAGTCTATTTAAGACAGTAAATTTGTTAGATATATATATATATACTATATATACATGGCCTAATAGATTGATTTAGCTGAGCTATATGATGTATATAGTTTTGTCATTTTTTCAAACTACAAATGTTATTGATGCGAATTTTCGTTTAATTTTCTTTTTGAAAGTTACCTGATTAAATATGCAAACATAAATGTCTAGATGAAGTAAAAATTGATGTCGTGATCATTGAAAATGCATAAAAGTATTTATTGTAGTAAAGTTTACGACCCGCCCTAAATAGATAATAATCTCAATATATATAACTCAAAGGAATGTGGCAGTCATCAACATAAAAAATATGAAAGCTTTGATTTTCTGTAATTTGAATCTTAAATTTTAACAAATCATGGTTTATATTCAGCATTTGATAGTGATTGGATTCAATAAAAGGGTGTGGATTTCCCCTTGTAATTGTGATTCACCGTAATAAGACTAGCATGCATGCATTCCACTAAAAAACAAAACAAATAGTAATGCTGATGTTTTTTAACAGGCTGCATGTGATGAAAGAGAATAAAAATGATGTCGTGATCATTGAAATTCATTGAATCACGATTGCAAGTGGAAATCCACACCCTAATCCAATCCAATCTGTATCAAATACTGTTTATACACCATCATTTGCTAAGATATAAGATTTGAAAACTTAGGTGCCACACCCACTTTTTACCAAATTAGTAGACCATTGTCAGATTCTTATATTGCGATTCCAGCTACAGGTTGAGACAACTCTTTGCTAGAACCCACTAAATATTTATGAAGTAGCTAATGAAATATACATAATATAAAGCCTGAAATGTTAATTCAGCATTTAAGCAATTTGAGTACCACTTGATCAAATCACAAACCTTAAAAATTCAGCTCAAATTTGATTTTTGATGATTGAATATTACTGTTCAAGATGTATGCCCTTTATCATTTGATATGGTGCAAAGTCAGTGTAGCTATAGATTTAAAATTCCTTACCCTTTTGTGGCCATGAGCAGTGTATCAGTTCGGTATTTTATAAGGATTGCTGTGTTTTAATTGTGCAAGCTCTTCACTAGCTCTCATTAGATATCACACTTCTAACATGTTTTCTATTTTTACCAGTGTAATTTCATAAAAAGAAGCCTCATGATAACACACAAAAAGGGGAATAATTGTGAATTTCTGGAAAAGAATCAAATATGGTATAAAACATCTTTTGAGAAAAAGGTGACCGGGAGGGCACCACTATATCTCATAGAATATTCCTTCACCCTTATGATGGATTAAATTCTAATTTTCAATTATTTAGCTCTATCATATTCAGATTCTGTATGTATCTTTTTATGTTGAATAAAATTGTAACTCCCCTATTTCTTCAACTTTGAAGATAATTTTTTACCTGTAAGTGCTATAAACATAAGTAGGTCACAGTGACTTACAAATATAAATTGACTATCAAAAGATATGTACTGTACATTCAAATGAATGGAAATAGGTAAATAAAAAGAGGACAATGTTCTTTGAAAAGATTTGAATATAAGTAACCTAAAAATACTTTCGTATTAGCTCTTTAAATTCTCATTAATGTTTAGTTCATTGATAAATAGATGACTCGGTGAATGTTGACATAATCATAAATATTTTTATTAAAATCTATTTCTTTTAACCTATAACAAAAACGAAGTCAACAGTTACTTTCAAATGGTGTTTTCGTGCAAACTGACTTAATTCCTTGGCTGAACTTTGATTTATATTTCATTTCCGAATTCCTGCTGTCAAAATTAAATATCGTCGCAGTGTAAACAAAATTTTTTGGAAAACTTTCAGATATTTAAATTTTGAAATTTAAATTGATTAAAATTACTTCATAAATTTTAATTCTAATTGATCAATAAATATGTAATGGATGAATTACCTATGTGGTTGTTACGTTACGCTAAGTAAAAATATTGAATTTCTTCATGTTGATATCTCTCTCATAACTTGCGGCTGAATTGTTAGATGAAGCATTGGATATAAGGAAATGTTCAGGAAAAAATCCTTGTAAAAAAGTTCTTTGAGGACAGCAATATTGATTTAAAGTTGATTTTCAAAAAAAGCAACCTTGCCGTTTTGACGACAATTTGAATTATGTTTGTACTTCGTCAAGAAAATATGGAATTTGAAAAAAAATATCTATTAGCATTGCACCTGGAGCCTATTGTAAGATGAACATTATCAGTACTGTTATGGAATGTTTCTATGGCTGTTAAATAATAAATTTAAAAGGATTTTTGCATTGAAAATGGTACTACAATTATAATGTTTTTATTGTCTATATACAATAAGTATTATGGATTTTCCTGGAAGACAAGCATACATTAAATTTGCTGGAGCAACACAAAAATCTGAAAGCATTTTATGGTTATCAAGTACTATGGGTATTTTGATACAGAAATAGATTTTTTCAAAACATTTCAAATAGTACCTAGCTGTACAAGTAAATATAATGGTGAGGAAAATATTTGCAAAATCATGCATTTATTTTGATTGCTGGATTTTCAATATGTGATACGGATCTGTATTGTGGATGTGTATTAAAATTTCAATGATCGGATCAAAATATTTACGTAGTGGATTAATTACTACTTTTATCAATAGATCCACCCAGGGGAGGACATCTATTTAGATCAATAATAAATAAGGATTAAAATTGAAATTCAGTTTTATAAACATGTTAATATAAGTAGCTGTTCGCAGTGACCATTTGGCTAGGTCAAATTTTAGTTAAATATGAAAGTGACCGTTTGGTGATATTTTGGTATTGGAATGACTGCATCAAAATGATGCAATTTTTTAAATCATTCAGAAATTAGAATATAAAAGGAAATAAGTATGATTCGTTCAAATACATTCAATTTGAACTGTTGCATAAGTAAAAAAGTGTGGAAGGTCAAGGTCAGAAAATTTTAATGAGAGAATTTGAAGATCAAATGTGAATTAATGGGGTATTAAATGGCAGGAAAAGTATTGGAATAATTGGGAAAAGACATGGACAGATAATTATAAATAGAGAAGGTCACAGTTCATTGAAAAGGATTTAACTTCATGAAATGTTTTGAAATTTGATCAGCATGATCAGTTTAAAGGAAAAATAATTAAGTTTCAAACATATTAAGCTAAAAAAAACTGGACAATTTTTAATTTCAGTTTTGAGGTGTGCTACTGTAGATTAAAATGAAGTTTTAGCAAGTGATGACAGATATGGTTATATAACTTCATTCTAATTGCTAGGCAAGACAATTTGGAAAAATGGTACTCATATTGAGCCTCATTTTAGTGAAATTTACCTAATATCGGGTACATGTTACAGGTGTTTTAAAGCTTTAAATCTCCAGACACTTGGTCATTACAATGTTTTAATCCATTGAAAGGTTGCATTATGGACCATAGTTATAAGTAAAAGGTTAAAAAGGTGAAAAAAATGGAAGAGAAACTTTCAGTAAACATGGATGATAATGATAATGATGATGGAGAGATATACTTCCGAAGTTCGTGTGTGATTGAAATCGGTAAAGTTAACGGATTAAATGTTTCTCAAATAAATATAGAGAGTGGAGGAGTTGATAAAAATGAATTGATCGATAAATCACGAATTGATATTGAAAATGAGAATTTAGATAAGACAGAAATAGCTAAAAATAGGCAAATTAATGAGAAAAACGTTACTTCTGATAAAAGGGATTTAATTGAAAGTCAAGCAATGAGCTCAGAAAATGGCAAGTTAGATGTAAAAGAAGAAGTCATAAATAGACATTCTTCAGTTAAGCATCTATGTCATGATGTGGGATTTACAAATGTTCAGATTAATCAAAATCAATCAGTTATAAATCATGACACTCATGGACATTATACTAGAAGTTCAGACCAAAATTCAAACTTGCTACATTCAAAAAATGAAAACAGTGAAATGTTAGAACGTAATGATGATGTATTGAATCCTGATAAATCTGACACTGAAATTCAATATTTTTTAAAATGTGAGTCATGTGAAAATCAACAGCAAACAGATAAAATTTACAGTTTGAAAAATGAATCTGGACTAGATAAGGGAGACAATAATGAAACTGGACAAGACAAGGGAAACAATAATGAATCTGGACAAGACAAGGGAGACAATAATGAATTTGGACAAGACAAGGGAGACAATAATGTATCCAGTGAAGTTGAGGGAGGCTTTAGTTCAATTATGGTTGAAAATAAATCGTTTGAAATGAATTCAGAAGAAAATGAATTACAGTGTACTTTGAATGGAAACAAATTAGGAAATAAAAATGTAAAGATGAAATGTACATCTACAGAAAGAGGAGGTCAAGAGATTCCTTACTCTTTTGACGTTCTTGCCAATATTGGCAAGGAACTCAGTGCTGAAATTTTACCATCTGTTCCAGAAAATTCCAACTTTTTGAATAAGCTAAAATTCTCAGGTTATACACAAAATATTGGAAAATTAAATGAAAATTTGCATAAAGATGTAATAGCAAAGCTACCAACAACAAGAAGTGAAACATTTTCGGTTAACAAAAATCATACTGTGGAGAATAAAACTTTATTGAATACAAAACTTTCTTCAGTAAGATATTCTTCTAAGGGAAAATTTACTGATGTGGATGTGTGTCCAGATGTTGTGATAAGTAGAAAATACCAGAAGTTTAAACACATAGAGGAGGACCTTCCAGATCTTTGTGTATGTCCACATCAGGATAAATATGCTTTCTCTGTAAAAGTACGTAATATTTGTAGAATGGACTCATCAGAGTTGTCTTATAAGTTGAGGAGTTGTAGCTTTTATGTTCCTTGTAATATTTCTTTCCATAATTTGCAGACCATAGAAGATTAAAAAAAAAATTTTGCAAGGACCGTAAGAGCTACTTTTCTACAGTTACTATCTGATGTAATCTATTGACACCAGTATCATATGTGTACATTTTCAACTTTGAAGTTCTAAGAGAGATTATTGCTGGAGTCTATGCTAGGGGTTGTTTAGAAAAATTGAGTTCCTCTTCCAGGTCTTTTGTAGCTTACTTTATGGTATGGGTTTTGTTCACTGTTGAAGACCGTTCAGTGACATATAGTTTTTGCATCTATGTCCTTTGGTCTGGTTCATGATCTGTCGTTTCGTTGGAAATCATACCACATCTATTTATAATTTTACATATAATTAAAAGGAATAGAAATTTCTATAGCTGATTTGCTAGACTATATGTATTTAGAATTAAAACATTTTGAATGCATATCATAAAATGTTATGTAGCAAAATTTAAACTTAAAGTTTAACAAATAATCTGTCTGTACTTTGATCAGTTTTATAATTGGTCTCTGTGAAATTCACATAATCCTGTATTCAAGGCTGCCACAAAATCAGTTACCGGGTACTTAGTTATAAAACAGTATCTTCCATTCATATTCAATTATTCTGTAAAATATAAAGAATTGTGATCGTAAGAAACATTTTATGGGAATGGATATATTACTAGTTATATGATTATATCCTTGCCCCAAGATAATTTAAAGGCTTATACATGACTAACGTAATAAAAGATTTAATAAAGAAATTAAATTAAAATGTGAAAATTAACTTTAATGATTTATAATAGTTAAATACAAGACAGGCTTTGTGGTCTCAACTTCAAAAGACAAACTATTGACTGTTAATATTACAAGCTGTAGTAAAACATTTCTGCCAACAATTTCAAGGTATTAAAATATGGATAGGATGTAATTAGGCAGGAAATTTTTGTTACGTTCTTTACATTTGTAGTCTTAATATATAATTTCAGTATATTTTTCGCATATTTTTTTTCTGGGTCCATTTCTTCAAAATTTAAAGAAACAAGTTAACTTGACACACTCTGTATTTGTGATCCATGATGTATTGCAACATTTTCTTTATCACCAAAATCCACTACCCTATGAAGAGGATCGTAATGGGGAATGACGAATAATGGTAAAAAATCTTGCCAAATGACGTGAACAGCAATTTTTGGTGGATGACGATAAAATGTAAATTTTCTTTATGACAATAAAAAAGTTGACTGATTTTGACAAATCACGTTAAATTCTTTCTAAAACCATTAAACAGTAACAGAAAATTATTTGAGACCTCTGACGAATCTGGATAAGGATATTTTGATGAATCACGATAAAATTTTAACCAATATGACCTTAATGGTAGCTGAAAATGACCATTTGATGCCTGACAGTAAAGGGCATTCCTACCTTCTATGAAGAAAGAATAAAACAAGATGTCTATAGCCATCATCGGTTCCACTCTGATCTTAATTTACAAGGATGCCAGATTTCCTTCAAAAAGTCAGTGATTCTCATGCACTGGTACTCTGGCTACCTGCATCAAAATAAAAACAGGCTGCAATGATATAGTCAAGGTAGCTGGAAGTGCAATTATACACCAACAAACATACAATACCTCTAATTCTTATACTGTGTTATTTGTACAGAGACCAAAATTTCCATGTTGATTTTGAAAAATTAATACCATACTCAGAATTAAATTGAAAGTAATAATATGGATATGTATTATGATTCAAATTTCTATTGAGAACTTCTTAAGTTTTTTATTCCCCCTCCGCTAGGTAAAGGGGTCATTAAGTGTTACCCTGTGTCCGTCAGTAGGTACATTCCCAAAATTGGTGAAGCTCTCTAACTTTAGTTTGCCTCAAACAAATGTTATGAAACTTATACACAATGCTTATTACTATAAAACACAGATCAAGACAAAATTTGGGTGGCGTCACTTTTACATTTCTCTAGTTGTGTCGCTTTATAATGTTATATGCAAGTGGGGGCATCATCTGTGTCCCATTGACACATTCTCCATTTTTTGGTCATATGCATTTGTACTCAACTCCATTGTAAAATCAAAATTTTTATTTATTTATTAATGTTGAGTCAATCTGGTCAGGTTTCTCATCTCCTTTGTGTTTTTATTAAAGATGTTTGCATATCAAAGAGAATTTTAAATCGTCAATGTATATTTAATATGATCCATTTTACCCCCTCAGCTTATAAATAAAACTACAAATGCCATATAACAGTAATGAATGAGTGAATTAAACACTGGACACCAGATCTGCTTTATTTATTTATCTTCCTTAAAAAACAGAATTAGATATCTAGAAAAACAGCCATGTGGATAAGGAAATATAAAAAAGTGTATACTGTGGATTCATTTATTTTCGTAGGTACCAATATTCGTTGATTAAGGAAAACTTACATGTATGGGGTATTTATTACTTCGTGGTTTCGCCGAAGTTTGCATACAAGCCTATAGGAAATTTGTCATTCGTTGAACATTTAATTTCGTAGTTCACCTGTACCCACAAAATCCACGAAAATTGGTATCTAACGAAAAATAATGAATCCACAGTACTTAAATCTTAATTATATTTCAGTTGTGTTTTATATTTCATTTGAATGATTCCTTGTTTTTCTCAGTCGTACATTTTCTTAGTCCAAATAATTATGTAATTTTTTTGCTGTGACGCCTTCCTATGACGTCATAATGCTGAAGCCATTTTTTTTGGTTGGACTTTGAGAGAGAATTTCTCTCTCGACTTCGGCATTATGACGTCGTAGGAAGGCGTCACAGCTAAAAATTAAAACAGCCTTTTAAGACATCATAATTATTTGGACTTACATTTCCTTAAAAACAATTAGTAATAACTATAACATCTGTAATATGCATCTTTTGTGGCCTTTGGCTGTTGTCTGCTCTTTGGTCGGGTTGTTGTCTCTTTGACATATTCCCCATTTCCATTCTCAATTTTATCTGTTTTGTTTTCTAGGAATTCGAAAAAGAGGCTGAGGCATACAGACAGAGAACACATCAACTTCCACCAATCAGAGAAGAGCATGACAATGATGTCATTGATGATGAGATTGAGTCATTGGAGGCCAAGTACAGGGATATATCTAGGGAGTGTTCTAAACATTTGGAAAAATTGTCCGCCATAATGAAACAGAAAAAAGCATTTGACGAACTCAGTGACAAATTATCAAGTGTCTATCCTCAGATCGAAAAGAAAGTCTCTCAAATTGACGAACAGGAAGTGGGCAAAATGCCTGACAGAGATACTCAGGACTTAGCCATGCTGAAAGATCTTAAAGCAGATTTGATTGGTCAAGAACGAAAATTAAAAGAACTTTCTCAAACTGGAGAAAAATTAGTCAAAGGATTAGAAGGCATTAATATGCAGTCAAAAGCTGATACGGTTAGAAACACAATGGACGAGTGTCGTGAGAAACATGACAGTTTACAGCGAGATATTGCATTAAAAGAAGAAGTGTTTGACTCAGCGGTTTCACAACAACATGACGTTATGAACAGATTAGATGAATTAACTGAGTGGTTATCAGAAACGGAACAATTCCTAAACGAGGGAAGAGCCATTAGTCTAGACAAGGATAAATTATTGCAACATCTAAAGGAACAACAGTTGATGAATGCAGAGATAGATAGTAATAAAGCCTTACTAGAGAGGTTATCTGAGGCTCCTGATACATCCATGACAGAAGATGCTGAAACGGCAATATTTGATCTCTCAGAAAGGTAATTTGATCTGTTTGTAATTTAATTCTAGCCTCCTAGCAAAGCAAGACTTAGGTGAGCAATTCAGGTGTTATTGGCAATAATGTCAGAGTGGGTGCAGGGCTTGATGAAAGTTGGGTATTATTGTTCCTAATGATAAAATTATTGCGGAGGGTAGCAGAGTATTTTTGTCTCACCTCCTTGCAAAGCAAGATTTAGGCATGAGGTTGTGCGTTAGTGTCGACAGGTGTTCAAGTTCAATATGATGAGGTCACAGGCAAGACCTATCTTTGTTGTCAGTTTAAAAAAGAGTAATGGTAAATTTACTTCCATTTCACAATTTTTACAATTTACACCCTGGAAGCAGGAACTACTGTAGCATTTCAATTAATTTTGTTGGTATCACTTTTTGTGGTTGCAGAAAAGATAGCCATTTTGATTGTCATCGTAACCTAATTTCTTGGTTTCATATTTTACTCATCATCATTGTGATTAAAAATGTTCATTTCAATAAATATTTCGATTTGTGATTTCTCTACCCAAGAAGCCTACTAAATTTTGTTTCCCACGAATATTAATGAATTACAGTACTATACATCTGAAGATATTTACAAGTAGTAACCTGGGAATGTTAAACAGTGTGATTGACATTAAGCACTAAAAATCAATAGGTGATTCCTACAAATTAATGTATTGACATTCTTAGATAAATACTGGTAAATGATTTTCGCCCTCAGAATTGAAGTCACTTGAAATTGGATAATTGATTGCTGAAATTTGCCCTTGTTTAACAGAGAGTATTTTATATTAACATGTACCTCAGCAACCCTTTTCACAAAATATGTTACAATAAAAAATACTTGTAAGTCATGATTATTTTAGTATAACATATACCATCAATTTTCGTGAACAGATCTATAGAATTTCAGAATTTTGGGTCTTGTCATAGGCTTGTTTATCTAAAGTAACAATGAATATGTCCTAATGCAATGAAACTTTCAGTTTAAACTTTTTATGCCCCATTTATGGGCATTATGTTTTTCGGTCTGTGCATCTGTTCGTTCGTTCGTTTGTCTGTCCAGACAATGCTTCAGGTTAAAGTTTTTCAGGTTAAGTTTTTGGTCAAGGTAGTTTTTGATGAAGTTGAGGTCCAATCAACTTGAAACTTAGTACACATGTTCCCTATGATATGATCTTTCTAATTTTAATGCAAAATTAGAGTTTTGACCCCAATTTCACAGTCCACTGAACATAGAAAATGACAGTGCAAGTGGGGCATCCATGTACTATGGACACATTCTTTTTTGGATACAAAAATTAGATGTGGTTCTATTGCCAATGAGACAACTATTCACCAATGTGGATAGCCTTCATCAATGAGGAAAACCATAATATATAGTCAGCTATAAGAAGCCCTGACATGACACAATATGAAAGAATTCAAACAAGAAAAGACATCATGATTTAAGACAAAACATAAGGCAAAAAGTAAATATGACTGACAACAAATACAGGCAACAACTGAATTACAGGCTACCTACTTGGAACATATTAGACATTTTCTCTTTAAGATATGTTTATTGTAATTTATGTTATTACAGGGTAACTGATGTTGAAAGGAAAGCTGAACTTGCCACAAAAGGTCTGGAGGAAATTGCCAGTAGGATGTCTGACCTTGACAATGGTGTATCTCAAATGGAGGGGTGGCTGACCGAATCAATTGATCTTCTTAAAAATAAATCAAGGGGAAGTAATCAAAAAGCTATCAAAGCAAAAGTGGACGTTTTATACAATGAGAAACGTGAACGTGAAATAGACATGGAAAATATAAGGGGTGCTGCTAAATCTATCATGGACGATGACCGTGTCTGTGATGAGTTTGCCGTTAAAGAAAGTATGGGAGAGGTTGAATCTAAATGGCATGAATTAACTGAGCATCTAGTACAACAGGTTTCTCTTGAGGTGAGTTCAGAATGGAAGAAGCATTTAGTGGTTGTCTATTAGTAACTTCTTTGGTTATGTTGTAGTAGATTAAGATACTAGATTAGTTCATGGTTGACTCATTACCACATTGGAACATGATTGAGTTTATTCTGCATTCTTGCAATAGCTGTTTACATACTTAGGGCCCTTAGTATATAAGAGCTGTTGTTGAAAAGAAGTGCATTTTTTAAAACTTTCTTGCTGTATGTTATCACATCTCTTAAACTACGTTGTATAAAGAGGAATTAAACACTTTTTAAAACAAGTAAACGTTTCATTGCATGACTTTTTTCAATTTATTAACAAATATTTGCAGGCTTTAACTGAAATAGAAGGAATGTTAAAGTATTTAGACAAAGCAGAGAACGACATCAACACAGCTGAGCCAATCAGTATAGACCCAGAAATACTCACAGTACAACTCAAAGATCATCATGTAAGTGGGTTAGACATGATATTTATACTCAAGTTATTGTAAATACTTGCATAAAACATGATAGGACTATGTGTAGATTTGATGTAGCCATTGTTTAGCTAAGGGATAACTGATATTATTGTTTACTGAATAAGGAAAATGCATTCAGAGCATGGCTATCACATATTCTTGTCGAACTCTGATTGGTGTAATGGTCCTGAGTAATAATGTGTGATCTTCTTATAATGAATAGATATAAGAAGATGTGGTATGAGTGCCAATGAGACAACTCTCCATCCAAGTCACAATTTATAAAAGTAAACCATTATAGGTTAAAGTGCGGTCTTCAACATGGATCTTTGGCTCACCCTGCACAGCAAGCTATAAAGGGCCCCAAAAATTACTAGTGTAAAACCATTCAAATAGGAAAACCAACGGTCTAATCTATATAAAAAACGAGAAACGAGAAATACTTATGAACCACATCAACAAACGACAACTACTGAACATCAGATTCCTGACAGGTTTAAAAGTTTTAATGGTAGCAAACTTTCACCCTTATCTGAAACAATAGTGCAACATCACAACATAGAAAGACACACCATAAAATATCAATTGAAATGGCTTAACTCAATCAAAAGACATATTAACACATGTGAACATACACTGAATGAATGAATGTATAGTTTGGCATTGAGAGATCAAACTTTGTATGAATATTTTTGATTTTAATATTCATTGCTTTTCTTCATCTTCAAAGTTTAAAGAAGGTTTTTATCATAGATAAAAAAAAAATCATAATGAATCTGATCAAAATGTTATTGAAATTAAGCCACTACTATTATCCAACAGATGTTGTCTAGAATTTTTTTGATTCCAATCCATGTTTGTAAGATGTTTTAATTTCACATTTAAGTTAAACACACTGTTTACTAACAAAGAGTTGTCTCCCTTAAGTGTTATTATTATATTTAGGGTTATGTATCCTCTTATAGTTAAGTAATAATGTTTTTTCAGTCATTTAATGATGACCTCAACCAAAAGAGAAATGCTGTAAAAGAAATTATAAATAAATGTAACCGCATGCTTCGTGAAACAACCAATTCCCAAACTGATGAAATCAAGTCCAGGTTAGACAGCATTAGAGCACAGGCTGACATTGTGTGTCAGCTCAGTTCTGAACGCCTAGGTCAGTTAGAAGCTGCTCTTCCATTGGCTACACACTTTAGTGAGAACCAATCAGAAATCCAGTCTTGGTTAGATGAGATGGAGGCTGACATGAAAGCACAGTCATCTCCTGGGGAAAGTTTGGATCAGATTAAAAAACAATATGAAAACATAAAGGTAATTGTTAATTATTATGTAATACATTAAATAATTCAGTATTGAAAATTAAAAAAAAAATATATATAAAAATGACCTTAAATTTCATTGCAAATAATGGAGCAGTATTGAAAATTTAAAAAAATTTCATAATTTTTTTTAATGCTCATATCAAATAATATGACAAATCCATGTAATCAAATATATACAAAAATATAATTATGACTCAATCAACGAAAAATGTTACCTGAAAAAAATAAAAGAATACATTGTATATACTATCTCAGCTATATTACTGTAAATTCAGAAATTATTGTGTGCACTTATTATTGCGACTTTGTCATTTTAGACTAAAATGCTATTCCAATTTTTGCGATATTGAGAAATTTCCAGTTTAATTCCTATAAAAAATTTCAAAATGCAAGTTTAAATTTTTGCGATTATAACCCTGTCGCATTTTTCGCAATAATAAGAACATCGCAATAATTTCTGAATTAACAGTATTGAAAAATTCACAGTTTATATAATGTAATTCCAATCATGTTGTTGAAGATATTAAAATCTTTTTTATTTAATGCAGGGATCACAACAGAAGATTGATGACCACAAACCATTTATTGACGATCTTAACACCACTGGGTTAGAACTGATGGAATTATGTGGCGACAGTGACGCTGGCGAAATACAGACAAAATTACTGAGCCATAATGATCGTTATGCTAAACTGAAATCTCTGTCGCGCCAAAAGGCTAAAGACATGATCGATGCTAAGTCCAATATGACACAGGAAGTGGGAGAAATGTTAGATAATTTATTGGACGATTTATCCCAGATAAACAGGAATTTGACTACAGCTAACCCAATTCCAGCCAATCCTGATAAACTTCGGGATGACCAGCAGGAAAATAAATTGTTATTGGAAGATTTAGAGCGATACCGACCAATGATTGTTAAGGCAGAAGATGATGCCAAGAAAATGTTGATGACCGGGATGGATGACGATGCTGAAGGTATTATATCAGACTTTTTACTTTTTTGTAAACCTTGTCTTCTAAACCTGAGAGTTAATTAGTAGCTAAAGATTTCAAACAACAATCACTGAATGAAAGTTTTTGCCAATTATACATTATGGATTCTTGAAAAATGTAAATAACGTGCATAGAGGACTTAGTTTAGTATATAATGCATGGTTTTTTTTATCAATAATACTGCTTAAGTCGACGCTAGGGGCCGTCTTGACCTTGTTGTAGGGTATGAATGATTCGTTCATTGTTGAAGACCCTACATCAACTTTCAAGATGAAGAACAGGAATAAAAGCCCTGTTCATTGATAATTTTCCCATGTTTTCTAAGTATTGTGTGTGATTTTGTCCCATGTACATTTACTCCATATCCTTTTATTTTCTATTGAAGTCCAATTGGTTCAATAATTTCCTTTATGTTATTATTACTAGAAATTTGTTTCATATGACGTACATGCTATATCTGATTTTTTCTTAAAGTTAAAACCACTGACATATTCTTTACTATAAACCTACTAACTTTCGGGTATTTCATGAAAATTAATTGTCAGGTAAATGGCAAATTTGATTTTTTTCTTCTTAAACGAATATATTATCAAAGTTATAAAATACAGAAAATAAATCACTGCAAAGTTAGCTTATAAGAGCTGAATGTGAAATTAAGTGTTCACAAAAATCATTCTATTTACAGTACTTTAGGCAGGCACTTTAAAGGTGGCAGAGTTACTACTATGTGATTATAACTCTCCCATTATAATTTATTTCACTTGTTTTACTTTTACAGAAGAAGATCTGAAACAGAAAGTTACTGAAATTGCCACACTGAACAATCAGATCAGAGATCAAGCTCAAAGACGGGATCAAGAACTTGATGATGCCCTACAGGTGGCAGAGAAATTCCATGACCTTTGTTCGGAAACCATGTCCAATCTGAGGGATCTGAAAGATAACATGTTGTCTCAAGAACCTCCAGGTGTGGACTCTCCAACTGTACAGGAACAACAAAAAGAATTGAAGGTACCAAATTGAGGATATTGAATAAGAAAAAGTACAAAAGCAAAAAGCTTTGTAAATCATAGAGAAAATTTATTTTTGAAGTTGAATAATAAACAACTTCTTCAACAATGTGAATTAATTTACAATATCATGAATATGAGTAATAACAGATGTGGAGGTGTACATCAGTGAGACAGCAATCCAACAACACAAGACCAAAATAAATCTTATAATTATTATTCCTTACTGAAGTGATCTATTTTTTTCTGCAACAGCTTTTGATTTTTTGTTACAGGAACTACGCAAAGAACTTGGTAAAGCTCGTCTCTCACTGGAAGAGTGCAGACAGTCAGGGGACCAGTTAAGTGGTATGGTAGGGGAACCAGGACTTGTGGAAGTTCGTAAACAACTTGAAGATCTACATAATCTTGCCGATGATGTTCATGACATAACACGGGAGAGAGAGGAAGATCTGAAGACAGCACTTGGCCATACTGACAAATTCCAGGAACTTGTTGATGTAAGATATTCTCTTCATTAGTTTGTGATAGAAAAGGCTATAAATGTAATGGGCTTTGCTCATTGTTGAAGGCTATAAATATAATGGGCTTTGCTCATTGTTGAAGGCCTTATAGTGACCTATAGTTGTTATTTTCTGTGTCATTTGGTCTCTTTTGGAGAATTGTCTCATTGGCAATCATACCACAACATCTTATTTTTATATAAAGTAAACTACCGGTAACTTATTTTTGCAAACTCTGCATAAGGAAAATGTGCAAATTGTCTTTAATATAATTTCAAATAGAAATAAAATATATAGAAATCAGACAGGCAAGTGATTTTACGAAAGAAAAATCCAGAGTTCCAAGAATTACACATTTCAGAGATAGAAAGAATGTAGAAAACAACAAAATTTATCATATCCATGTTCTATACGATTTCTAATGTATCAATTATTTTATTTCTTTTCATTTTAGTCAATAAATTCCTGGTTGCCACTGTCGGAACACAAACTAGCCAACATGAAGCCTGTCTCTACTAATCCAGAGACATTATGTAAACAAATGGAGGAAATTAAGGTAAAGGGAGATAATCAGAAAGAACATTTTTCCTTTAACTTTGTAAAAATGTTGGGTAATCTGCATTTTTGTGCTTCTTAAATTATGAGTGATCCTTTTTCCTTTTTTAATAGATACTATGGATTTATTATTATTTATGGGATACTTATTTTCATGAAAAATATGAATCCACAGTAGCCCTTTTTGTTAATATATTCGTTGATGATGAAATGAATACCTATTTGAGCAAACCTTTAACAAAAAAAAATAATATTACAAAAGTTTTTGTTAACAAACCCTTCTTTGTGCAAAATCCTGAAGCTTAGATAAAAGGTTAGTAGTAAAATGCTAAGAGAGCAAAAATTAAATTTTAGAAGGGGGAAAAGTCATTACAGAATAGGAAAACATGAAGTTTTTTAAAAGGATTCCTTTATTACTTAATACCAATTCAAGATTATGATTGTTTTTTTTTCCAATTGTTCCATCGATTGATATATTAAGTATTTTCCTATTTTCATCAGGGGTTTAGATTTTTGATATTTTTAAAGAGTTCACTATGTTAGGTATTTTCTTTTCTCATACAACACATGTATATGTTTTTCCGTAAGTTCTAGTAAGTTCAGAAATTTTGCAACGTTTTTTACGAAATGTGCTGTGAAAAGTATTTCATCTATAATGACAATAAACACACACAAACGTCTGAACTTATAATATCATCTCATCAGGGGTTGAAAGCAAAAACTGCATATACCAAGAAAAAAATTAATTTATATTTTGACTCCAAAATTATAAACTGTTTTTTTGGTATCAAGATGAATGAACATTTATTGATTTTTCTTTTCATTAGATTTTAAATTTATTGTATGATAGTTTGATTCCGTTTACAGGATTTTGCTGGCTACATGTATAATGAATCACAAGGGGTTTGTATCTCTTAGAATGTCACAGTGTGTAGCACCCCCCTTTTTTAGTGTCAGATATGTTTATAATACTGCATCAAAAAGGGTCATCTGCTGACTTTGAAAAGTTATCGTGAGACAATGTTGAAATAGTGAACAAAAGTTATTTTCCACTATTTGAATAACTTAAAACTTGCTTGTGCTAAATTTCTCTTGCAATTTATATGAAAATGGCTTTGGTAAAATAATTACTTCTGAGTTGAGTTACTCACTAAATGAGATGACAATTTTTTTTTTTTAATTTTTTCACTTTTTGATGCAGTTCATCCCATTTTAAAAATACATTTCAGTATGAGAATGCATGGCGGCTTTTTACATAGCTTGAACATATTACCAGAGGAAAACAGATTTTATTTTTTATGAATTTTGTTTTAGTTAGCATTGAGAAATTGTATGTCATTACACAACATAAAGATCTGTCCGTATTAAGTTTTGCCATTCCCATTTCATATGGTAGACAATCCATACTATTTCAACTCGACAGTCCTCCTGTTCAGCATAATTTATGTCACTATGATCTATATTTCATGCTTGAGTGATATTGGTTTAGTAAAACTTGTATGTTGGTGTAATTGATAGATGTCATAGCTTTATTGTCCCAAACTAAATCTTCTTTAAAATATGTTTTTATAGAAATTTTTGAGTTTCTTGTTACACAACACAGTATGACATGTTCTCCGTTCTAATGATGTGTTAGTTATAGATTAGTGTTTTTTTTGTTTTTAATGTTTTACCCTCCCCCTTTTATATATTTTTAATTCCTGTTCCATTCTAACATTATAACATTAATAGTTCATAATCATCCTTCAGTATATACATGTATGATTATATATTTTTTTAAGACTAAGTATTGTTTAGATCCATTTATCAGAAGAAATGACAGATTTAACAATCAGTGTTTTTAGCATGTACATTTTACCAAAGACCTGTGTGCTAAATTAGCATGCATGCATCACTTCACGTTATTAGGCAACATGCTTACTTTTCAGTTACAGCTTTATCATTTTATATCTAATTTAAGTTAGTTTGACTAGACTTTTTGCATGCATAATGCTACAGTATAATATGCCTGAAAGACATTTCTTGACATATTTCATATTGTTTTTTTTTTGTAATTTTTAACACTACTGGATGCTAAGTAGTAAGAATCAGATCTTCAAAAAAAGGAAAATATTCCTAATCAAGTTTGTAGATATAGCTGGAAGATATGAAGTGACATCACATGCCATAAGTCTTTCATTTTTAATGGGTTTTTTTAGTCAATAACCTGGGACTATTATACTAACAGTCCCAGCAATAACTAAGAAAATATTAAGTCCCCTTTGGGTCAAGTGATATTGAATTTTGAAATGTCTCTGTTATATAATACATATAGGCTATTAATCAGAAACTCATTGGTACTAACTAAAACTCATTTTTTACATTGAGCATATTTAACTTTTGATGCTTTGACCTGAAAAAAGATCAAAATTTTCTTTCCAGTTTTACAAATCTCAAGTCCATCCACATGTAGCTGAACTCCAGCAATTGAACCAGGAGCTTGGAGCACTGAAAGAGATGTCTCCAGTCGCAGCAGAGGTGCTCCATAAACCTGTGGAGGACATTAATACAAAATGGAAGGAAGTTCTAAAGGGAATCTCAGAAAGAGAGGTGTGGATCCCTGAGTAAAAAATATTAAACATTTTAGTACTCATGAAAATAAATAAATCCTCATTATGTGACATCATGCTGCAGCAGTATTATTTACTGTACAGGGCGGAATTTTCATTAGTGGTTAAATTTTGCTAATTTTGTGATTAAAACAGGTTCCATCCTATGAGAATAAAATCAAGAATTTCAATCTTCAGGAAAATAGACCACTTAACAGTATATATCTTCTCTAACGTTTTCTAAGTAATTTAGCTATAAATTACCAAAGAGATGTTGTATTTTTACACCATGCAGTATTAAAAGTTGTGGATGTTATAATGTTTTTCTGTTTGTCAGTCAATCCATCATCCTTTTGTTGTGGTCAGAATGGCATCTTCATTTTTTTGTCGGACCTTTTTCAAATTTTGATGAAGAGGTTTCCACTCTTCAAAACTTGTCTATCCACAAGAACAAATGTTAACATGTGTCATACTTTATATTTACAGAATAGAATAAACCAGATGCAAATGAAGTTAGGGGAAGTCGAGGCTGGCATGGATAGCGCCATTAAATCTCTGGAACAAGCTCAGGAAGATCTGGATAACTTTGACGAGTTTGTTGGTGACCCTAAAACACTTGAAACACACATGAAAAAATTACAGGTAATTCTACAGTGTTGATCTTCTGATCAGATTTGAGGATGAGCATTGGTATTTGAGTCAAGCTTAAATTCAACTCTTACAAATTTGACTCTAGATAAAATTTATATAAATTGCTGAATATTGAAGTCAGGTTCACATAAATATTTGAACTCATGGGTAATTAAAAGTCAACCGAAATTCAAGACAAAAGACTACCGAGTGTAATATTTTAAAATAAATTTTAAAATTTGAAATGATGGACCCTATTTACTTAAAAGAAAAATTACTAAATTATCAGGGGAAAAAATGAAAACAACACGTTATTAATTTCATGCATCCTAAGCGCCTTTCTGGATTTACCTTCATTAGGAATGCTCAAAGCCAAATATTTGAAAGCCAAGAATGTATAAAAAAAGATTAATTTAAAAAAATCAAAAACAAAAAAACTGTTATCTGAATTTTTTGACAATTTAAAACAGGAATTGAAACCCTATAACATCAAAGACAGTGATGTTCAATGGATGGAGGCAAAGTTAAAAATAGTACAGGTATACATTTGTGAACAAGGTGTTGGTTTAAATGTCACAATGTTGTCTAGTTTAATCTCTAATTTGCTTCATTACACTTTGTCATCATTCTAAAAAAAAAGTTGAATTATTGAGCATGAATTCCTCAAATAACTTTTTTATATTAATCATGTTACATTGAAGTAGAATTAACAAATGCATGATCAAAAGTTAAATGCTTTCAATTTAACATATTGATTAATTTTAAATGTTTTCAATTGAAAATACTAATTAATTTAAGTGCAGAATTTCATTTTGACATGAAAAAAATCTACTCGCTTTGATTACTTACACATGTAGTATTATCAATAATATTTCCATAGGTTTCTAAAATGTACAAATAGTTCATTCAAAATTTAGTGATGAAAGATCTTAACAGTATATATATTAATAAAAATCCAGAAACTATTGTGCATCAAGTGTGCTGGTGTGGTGTTAAACAGTCATCAATCAATCAAATAAAGATCAACATTTCATACCTAACATGGAAAAGTCATCCAAAAATGTGCTAATGATATGCGAACAAGGAAAATGTTACAAATAAAGTGTTCACTGTATAAGAGTGATAAAGCACAGTGAATTTAATGACTTCATTGCACACTGGTATATTACTTCACTAAAAATATCATGTCATGTTCCTAAATTTGTATGAGCATACAATTATCATTCTTTGTTTTAAGCTTTCAATGAGAAAATTTAAAAGTTGGGTGAGTCTTTCCCATATTTTTCCAGGGAGAGTTATTCCCCCTTCTGGTATTTTTCATTTGTTGAGGTACTTTCCTATTAAGCAGTGAAATTATGGTTACCTTGTTTTTATTTGGTTTTCTATTTCAAAATTAAATGCTTATTTCCCACAACTTTGTTTTGGACTTCAACGGTAAAAAATTGGCTGTGGATTTTTGGGAAGTCAAACCTATTTGACAATTTTTGTTCTATCTTGTTTCTTTTTTTTTTTTTCTTTTTGTGTATGTCAATACTTTTTTGGAAGTTGCTATTTTTTCCAGGGCAAAAAATTATTAAAATATTGCTTATGTTTTGATATAAAAAAAGATGACAATGAATATATCAGAGTCCTTAAAGTGACTGTAAATTCAGAAAATTTGTGATCTTTATATTTTTGTGCAAATTGAGATGCTATATGTTTGGCATATTACTAAACCTTGTATTTCAAATATCAATAGAATTATTTTTTGCTGCTTTTCTTTGAATTGTTTTAATTTATCTGATATTTTTGTCAATTGTTGAGCAATCACTATAATAAATGCACACCAAATTTTCTGAATTTACAATAGTCCTATTTTTTAGATTCTAAGATTATTAAATCAAATGTTAAAACTAAATGATAGCTATCAATACTTCCATTATTTTCCATTTTAACTCTAAAATTTTGTACTTTTAGTTGTTGAATAGAGATCTGAAGCTGCAGGAGAGAGTTTGTAAACAGTTAAGCGATGCTGTAGATAGTATAATAGAAAAAGAAGATGAAGATACACCTGTGCTGGTGGAGAAACGGGACACCATGAATGATCTCCTCAGGTCAGCTCAAGCCAATGCTAAAGATAAGGAGTCCAAAGTTCATGAGAACCTTAGACAGGTTAGTACTTTGAAAATAGTTTTCATTTTGAATTCACAAATTTTCACTTTTGTTTTTGGATTCACATATTTTGGAAATTTGTAAATTCAGACATAGATTATAAATTTCATAAATTTAAATCTCAAATATAAAAGTATAAGATAAAGACTTGTTATATTCAAGCGATCATGGGACACAGATATCTGATGCTACTCAAAATTGATAAGGTCATTGCTAATTTTAAATTTGAAATAGAATAAACTTTTCTAAAGTTAATTTCTGCAAATCTATACCAATTTACCGTATTTTAAATACCATTTTGAATCAGAACTGAACTATGAATTATTCATATTTATACCACATAGAAAGTATAGGTCACTTCTTTATGTGTCTTTTTCAGATGAAGAAATACCTTGGTGATGTGGATGACATGTTACAATGGGTAACAGACCTTAAAACTGAACTGAAATCTTCTCCACCATTAGGAGCACTCCCTGAAACAGCCAAGATTGAATATGACAAAAGCATGGTAAGTATAGGATGTTGAAATGTTTCAGAACTTGTATCTTTACTCTTTTATGTGGATTCTTGAACAGGTAGGACTGAGTAATGTCAATTTCTTAAATTGGAGTAAGAAGATTCAACTATGCATTTTTAAGGGCTGACTGCACAGAAGATATTCTGTTATGTTCTGTTATTTACATGATGCTTCCTTCATTCTTTTCAAAAACTGCAAAAACACAAACTCTTTAGTTTATAAAACCTTCTGAATTTACATTGTCTCTTAACAAGTCATCAACGGACTAAAGAAAATTTCTCTAAGATTGAAAATTCTTCAACAGATTTTTATTTTGGGCTATTTTAAGATCCTAGTGCTATACTCTTGTAATAGCTTATAGAAAACAAACTGCTCTTTATTTTATAAAGGGCAAAGGTAAAACAATGTATTTAAGCACTCATTAACCAATGATTGGTGTGCTGAGTCTGCTAAAGTATGAAGGACAGAACATATTCACAGCAATGTTGTATAAATGCTTTCATGTGTTATTTTCAGAAACGACAAGAAGACCTCCTGAACAAAGATGAGCCAATAGCAGCTTTGATAGCCAAAGGTGAAGAGATTATCAGTAAATGTGATCCCACTGAGTCATTACAGATTGCTGAAAAACTACGCAAACTGAAAGAACGAACAGCTGATACTAAACATAGAGCTGAGAAAAGAAAGGTTTGTATTATATTGTTTAAATGCTCATAAATGTTTATACCTATATATTCCTGTATTATCTTGTTATTTTATTTTGTAAAATTTGGTGCTGGTGAAAGCAACATGAAACCCAGTCATATGTTACCCTTTTTTTTTTGACAGTTGGTAAATTCTATTGAATATTTTTAAGAGCTACTGTGGACTAATTTATTTTTCATGGATTTGGAATAAATGTATTTTTGTGGATACTTAATTTTATTATTTTGCTAATTTCCTGAATTCTTGAATGCAGATTTTGTCAAAACCATGACATTTAATTATTTACGAAAATGAAATTTTTCCTCCTTCCATTAAAAATTGGTACCCATGAAAAGAAATAACTACACAGTATATTATTAAAAAGAAATGTATGTCCAACTATTTATATTGTAATTGAATATCGGAATTTTTTTTATAGAGACTTGTAAACATTTCAAGATCTATTTTGTTTTATTTCACAAAACATAGAGTTGCATGTAAACAGGTTATTATACTGATGATCTATTGGCTTTGGAAGCAGAATAAAATGTACTTAAAGATCAAACCATCAATGACTTAAAAATCTACATTTTGATTACTGCTGGTCTTAAATAAATTATTTGTATATTTCAGGAGAAGCTAAATGAACACATGCAGAATGTTGATGAATTCCATGGTACACTGAAATCATTTACTGATTGGTTGAATACGGCTGAGGTCGCCATGAGAGGATTTAAATATCCCAGTAAACTGGTTGACAAGGTTACACTTCAGATAGATGAACATGAGGTTAGAGTCTTAATTTAAAATGAAACATGTCTTCTCCCAATGTCTTTTTCATTCAGTTTTGGCTTTTGGTTATTGGAGACTAGATTTGTTGATTGTTAGTATTTAACACCACTTTCAGATCTTCACTATATCAAATTGACATAAGGCAAAAGCTTCTGAATACATGGTAATCTTTCCACCTTTTCTTTCCAGAAATTAAGAGCTGAATTGGAGCAACATTCTGAGAAAATGATGTCACTGGATCGTACAGGAAGTTATTTGAAATACTTTGGTAGGAAACAGGACACCATTTATATAAAGAATCTTCTTATTGGTATTAGATTACGATGGAAAAAACTTCTGAGACGAACAGATGAGAGAGGCCGTCTGCTGCAGCAAGCTTACAGAGAAGATAAGAGGGTAAGTACATTGTATCCACACTGTTTGGAGAATCAAATTTAACAATATAAAAATAAGGAGATGTGGTATGATTGCCAATGAAATAACTATCCACCAAAGTTCAAATGAAGTGGCTGTAAGCAATTATAGGCAACCGTACGGCCTTCAACAATGAGAAATACCCATACCGTATAGTCGGCCTTTATTTTGATACTGAGATAACTTTGGAAAGATTTAGATGTTAAATTGCTAAATTTGTATAATTAAGTGCATTTATTTTTCAATGTTTCTCGTGGTATAATTGTGACTTGGTAGATCTTAAAATCAGGGATTTAATTTTAGTATCCCTAGCATCAGAAATGCAGTTAAATTGATGGTCATGCCTAGTAATTTGCTATTTACTTTCAGTTTTATGATGCCTGGAGGAGTCTCTGTGATTGGCTAGATGAGAGTTCAAAGTTGATGGCAAAGTTCCACAATCCACAAGGTGCTACAAAACAAAACATTGATGAACTTAAGGTAAGTTGATATTTTTAACTTAATACTATCCCAGAAATATCAAATATATACATATATAGATAATCAGATGAATATATTAACTTAATGGTCTTGTTGTTTTAATGCTTAAAAAAATGTATACTTGTTAAGATGCTTACTGGTTATATAAAGACTTTAATAAGTCCATATCTGGCTTACTTAGGCCACACCAATATATTGATTATCCTTTTTGACAACAAATAGTTCAAAAAAATTAATTAATGCATATATGATACTTTTTTCAACTTTTACTTTTGAGTCTAAAAAATAAAGCCAAGAAATAACAGTATACAGTTCTTCAACTATTGCTTTAGACAAATGGTTTCAATGAATTTATTAATGCATACGGTACTAAACTTTTACTTTTGAATCCAAAAAATGAAGCCAAGAATGTCATCTTCTGTCAATATTAGTACCAATTAAAAGTCCAAAGGACTATAGATTGGTGTGGCCTTTATGGGAAATTATTTTAAGAAAATTAACAGACAAATTAATTTTGACTATATTATATTACAGTGGGACCCAAAGGTACTATACATAATAGTGTGTAAAACACAACAACTCTCACTTTACACAAAATTAATAGTGTGCCGTGATGTTTCTGGCTACAAAACAGATCAAATATTAAAGTCCAATTTGAAAAATACTTTTATTAGAGGTTTACTATTTAACTTATCAGCGTGCCTTGGATATATATAATATAGTATATGATTAAGTGGAATGCCATTACAAATTGATTTATATCCAATTAAAACATTTCGATCTTTGTTTTGATCTGTTTTCTAATGAAACCTTAAATAATATCATATTAACACACAGCTATTGGGATAGGTCAAAATGAGACCGTACATTTATAGATTTATGTTATATAATTGGAAAGGTATCCTTTTTATTGCAAGCAAGTGTCCTTTATTTCAATAAAATCATTCAGTCAAAAAAATTGTATGGATGAATTGACTGAAGATTGTTTTATGAATAAGATCATATTTGTCTTATTTTTGTCAAATCAGCTCGAAACTGTAAAATTGATTGACCAATGTTTGATGACTTTAATAGAATGCACTGTGGGAAACTTATATGGAGGTATATAAACTTGTGTGTGTGGAAAGCTAGCCTAGTGTTTGGTCTTGCACTTTATTGCTATTGTAGTGAAAAAAGAGTTATCTCCCTTTGTCTGTAAAACCACAAAAAAATTCTGTCCCACCTTCAAGGATATCTGAATCAACCCTTGCACATACTTGTACACAATTGAAATATTCTGAACACCAAAGCAATTACCATGTAAAAATGTGATTTCATTAACATCCAACCAAAAAAAAATTTGCTATTGTAAAAAATTTGAGTTATCTCCCATTGTCTGTAAAAATCAAAATTCACAAAAATCTGAATCATTGCAGTACACAAATTTGGAGTTATATCCCATTGTTGGTAAAACCAAAAAAATAGTCCCATCATAATGTATGTTTTCTGAATCAATCCTTTTACACGCTTGTATATAATTAAAATGTTCTGTACACAAACCCACTACCACATAATGTCTTTGAAATGATTTCATCAACATTGAAGCTAAAAAAAGATGTCAGATGTATAGATGTTCTCTTTTATTTATACATGCTCTATCTTAGGCAGTTACAAAGGTATGAACAGGTTGGAATTGGTTAATGTTCTTAAGGAACAGAAATGCATGCATTGTATAAACCATGACATAAATTAGAGGTGAAATGTTCCCTTCACAGAATATATACTCAATATATCTGTAGCTGTTTTAATTTTATGTAGGATCATCAGTTTATTTTGACTTGCAAGCAATATTATAATTGGATCATTAGCTGTACATTTACATATTCTAATTTCACTTACTGTAAATGATATCGTTAATTTCTTTTTCTTTCTCTGAATTATATTCATTATCACAATTATGAAATTTCATGAGAAAATCTCTTTTCATAAAAAAAAATTTATCTTAAAAGCATCTACAATGTTTTATGAAAAAATAAAATAGTAACCAGTATTTACAAATATTCATTTTTTCTCATTCAGAATGAAATATGTATGGGAATTCTTAAAGTATTATGAGTGAAAATCTAAATGTTATAGGAGTATTAACATCACAATTTTCCAGAGATGTCAGAACCTAGTGTTCTAGGAAAGACCGACTATCAAAACTGAACTATTGATTGAAAATGAACACGTCCCTTAAATGTCAACTAGTTGTGAAATTTCACCAGGAAATTTTTTAAAGGGAGATTTTCTTCAGCACTTATTGCTTCTCATAATACTATAAACATAATTTTTGCAGTATGGGTTTTGATCATTGCTGATGCCTGTATGGTAACCTATGGTTGCTTACATCCATATCATTTGGATTCTGGTTGATATTTGTCTCATTTGCATAGTACCACATCTCCTTATTTTTATGTTAGGTAACTTTTGTAAAAAAAAAAATTAACATTGATTTCTGTTTGACAAGAAAAACTACTATTTTATTTTGATGAAAGAGGAAGAAATTAGGCAAAGTGTGAGATTTTACCTCACTGTGAGAAGATTGTGCTTCGTAGTTAGATTTCTACATTTTTGAAAAAAAATATTGAGACTTCTGGTTCAAGTTCAAAAATTGATTTAGAATAGAATGACCTAGATATTGATATCAGTTTTACTACAAATGTTTCCTCAAGTGTTGATTAAGACAGGATACAGTTTATTACAGGACCTATTTATATTTTTTATTAACCTGTTATTAAATGCCAGAGGCAGTATCACCTTATGAAATGGCCATTGAAATCTATTGACTAGATAACAATAGCACAATATTGATACAGGAAATTACACTTCATTTTATTATACTGGGTCAATAAGTCAAAATAGTGCCCGAGGATGATACACACATAGTCTCTTCATATTTATGATACTTGTAGAATAATTGTATTTTTGTTTTTGATTCTTACTTTATCAGCAAAAAATATCGAGTGAGCAGATGAAGTCAGTATAAAGAAATAAAATGTTTTTTTTCTTTTTATTGGCAATTTGTCTTTAAAATATGTTTTTAGGTGAAGAATTTGAAATTACGCGAAGTAGCGTCCAAAACAATTACATTAATTCCAATTTTAATACAATTAAAACAATTTCTAAGGTGGTCCATTTGAAAAGAGATGGAATGATAGCAAAAAGGAAATGTGTAATAAAATTAAGGAATTTATCTAGGCCTTAAATCAGGATGAGTCTTGTAATGTCCTTTTCATAATTTTCATACCACCCTTTATATAATTTTTATTTGTTCGAAAAATTAAGCAATTTCTACCCCCAGGAATAGATAACCTTAGCTGTATTTGACAAAACCTTTCAGAATTTTTGGCTCCTCAATTCTGACTTCATCTTCCTAATTGATCTAGCCTATTTAAATTTTTTGATTGAAGTGTCACTGATGAGTCTTTTTGATTGCGTGGAAGAGTCATGAAACAGCAGATTTCTACTCTAAAACTCAAGCTAATACACTGGATAATAGAAGAACTATACTCTTTCTATTTGTGAAAGGGAAGATTTAAATGTGTAGTTTCATTGTCCTGAAAAGAGACCTTTTTTTACAACCTATAATTTTCTTTGTATCTGTATTTGTTGGTATTTGGGTGTATCAGCTTTGAATAAACACTAAATGAAGTAACTATTGTGAGGGTCTTGAAGAACGACACATTTATCTCAATCTACTGAAATGTTATGCATTCCAGCTTTATGTAGGGTGATTTCTTTGAGCTTTTCATAGACTTTATTTATTCTTTGCAAGTTTTTCTAGAAGACTATGACAATATTTGATGGGTTTGCATGAAACAAACTCCTGTTTTTATTCTTTTTATTTAAAAAGAAAAAAATTGCATTATTTTAAATAGCATTTAAGATTTACTTGAATTTGAGGTTAAAAATCTTACTGTTGGTTTGCTGTCTCACTATCATTTATTTCACATTTTTTATTCATCCATTACATATATCCTAAAATAAGACACGAATACAGACTTTGGTAAACTTTGGCCCCATTCTGCATACTATTAGAATTTGACTTAGATAAAATTTGGCACCATTCTACAAACCTTGATAATGGTATGTAAAAAGTTAGTCAAAAGATGATAATGATTCGACTTTGGTAAACTTTGGATCCATTCTTGAACTAGGTGAACCATATATAAAAAGTTGGTCAACAGATGATTGGGATTTGGCATATTTTATTGATGTCCATCATTTTGGATAGTCATAGCTATGACCACCAATGTTGCTAACTTCTACATCATTTGGTCACTGTTGGAGAGTTGTCTTATTGGCAATTAGACATACCACATCTTCTTATTTTTACATTGGCTACCTTGTGACCTTAAAAGTAGGAATTGGCACGAGTGAGCATGTCGATGATGTCACCTTCATTTCCCAAATTAGGCTTTGTGTATGTGCAATATTCTTTGTAAACGTGGTAAAATTGTAGATGAGGATATTTTAGGGTTATTAATTTGCACTCACTCAAAAACACATATATAGCTGCTTTCTGTGATAAATTTCGTCAACCCTTTCCTTTTTAATCGCCCCTAGATCCTCTACAAGAAACTTTTATGGCCTATAAATAACACAGTATACCCACTTGTGGTTTGTCTCAGATCTTTTTGTAACAATTCCAAAATAAATAAGTGTACATTTGTAACATAGTATTTAAGGACTTAAGATTGTTACGATAAATAGGAGTATTTCAATGGATTGAAGATTGAGTTCGCCTTTTAAATCACTTGATGAATTTGTTGAGAGAATTGTCTACAATTGTGTCAGGTCAAATAAAAAAAAGAAATTTGATACAGTGATTATATGACACGAATGGAATTGTATAGTAGTACAAATAATTCTGATGGTGTATAGCCAATGTTATACCAACTTCTTAGTATCTGTTTTATGGATATGATACAATGACTTTGTAATTTTAAGTTAATGCTTTTAAAATATTTTTTTTTATTTTATGAATTTGAGATTAGATATAGAATTTGGAATAGATATCAGACAAAGGTCCAAGTACTAGGGCTTTTTTTTTTTTTTTGCTGTTTTTCATTTTGAAAATTTCCTCACAGCAAAGAAATAATGTAAATAAATTAACGAGTTTTATAGCACATATAAAGAGTGGAAAATAAATGCGTACAGAAGAAGACGGAGTATAAAGTCCATGTATTAAAAACTCAGTTAATTTTATTTTTACTGGACAAAATTAAAAAGCAATCTTCGCAGTTATGCATTTACATTTGCTATAAATGATACCGAAATTTGGTTGAAAATATTAAAATCATCTAGAATTTACATTTTGGAATTTTGAATGAAATATTTGTCCATACACGTATTTTAACTATGTAAGAATATGAATGGTGATCATATCTGTTTCTTTACATGATGGTTTGTCATTTCTATCCAAACAACAACTGTTATTAACATCATAATATAGTTTGTAGATTTCATAAATAACAGATTTCACACCTCACTGGTTCTAAATTCTGATTGGCCGAGAAGATAAAAAGATTTTTGCTCTTGCTGTGAAGTGAAAACTTAACTAAAATTTGGATACAGTTTTGGGAATTATCTATTTTCTTGATTTATATTGTTTTATTGGATTAATTTTTGTGAGTTTTTGCATCATTTCCTTGGTTTAGCATCTAATCAACAGGTATGGTTAATAATTTACAGGTAAAATAAGGTTTTATAGCTGTCAGACAAATCTCGTTAACAGGTGTCCTCTAACTTTAGTCATCATACATACATACTGTAAGGATACATTAATGCTTTATTGAAGTTGTGACCTTAACTTAAACCTAATAAATTTTGTTAAAACATCAAATGTTGTTTAGATTTAAAGCATGAAATTGTTTCTTTTAACTTGCAGTTTATTTTGAAACAATTTTATACATATGAAGATACTTTGCGGACATATTTGTTTAATCAGCCATTTATGAATCTTTCGTTGGTTTGTAAGAATGAGTAACACATTTCCTTAAGCCAAAACTGTGATTTTCATTGATTTACATACTTTCATTTTTTTCCTTATTGATGACACATCGATATATATTTGAACTTTTTGCTATTTTCATATATCAATTATTAAATTAAGTTATCTTGTCAAAAAATATGTGAAAATATTCATAAATTATTTACAATTTTACCTGTTGATTTCAAGATATTAAAATGTACTTAACCTTCCTTTTGAAGTAGTAAATGAATTTTATATGTTTTCGCTGGCAAACTGCTTCAGTCTACCATCCAATTGTGAAGGCTATGATTTCAAGCAGTGTAGCATGTTTATGTTTCTGCTGTCACAAACTGCTGCACTCTTCCATCCAGTTGTGAAGGTCACTAATTGGCTGGTAGATGGTTTGATCATGCTTTACACCCCTTCAATGGAAATACACATTTGACAAATGAAAAGATATATTGGGGAAATTTAGATTAGACAGCAACCCAACAAAACAAGCAAATCAGTACAGACATCTAAGAGTATTTTTGACTCTAGATGTCAACCTGTTTTGGTAGTTGTGTTTTTGATATAAAGTGAAACCAGCCAGCTACACTATTTAATGTAAAGATCGATGCAACTGACCAATCGTTTGTTCACATACATGTACAACTTTTTCCTGCCAGTTTTGCAAATACAGTTAAACCTGTTATAAAGGTCACATTGGTGACCAGATAATACTGACCTTATATGGGAGGTGAAGTTTGAATGATATTCAAACTTCACCTCTCAATACCAAAATGCCTCTTGGTATTTCAACAGCAAAATAAGGATGACTAGATAGGTTTTGACCTTTATAGCAGTTTGGACTGTACTGGTCACTCTCAGGCCCAGTCATTCCAAAATTCCATCAGACATGTGGAAATGTTCAGTTATAAATGGTTTGGTCCAGTATAATTTCATCAATTACTGGACCAAATGACCATTGTAGATGTAAGAATTTTGTAATACTCATGATGTAAAAGACTGCTAAAACACTGACTGGACCAGTAATGCTTGAACAATACTAGACCAAAAGACCACTGAGGTCTGAAAAAATTTGGAATGTCTGGAGGTATAGAAAAAAAAGAGACCTAATAAGAGTCAGGTGACATTTGAATTAAGGTTCTAAATGCATAAAGGTGTTGCTTCAACTGGACAACATAAGAACATTGTCACTTAATAGAGTGACCTTGATATAGGAGGTTTGACTGTACTGGTGATATATTACTTCTAAACCACCGTGTTTAAGAAAATAACATCTTTTATTTTAATTGTCCTTAGGATATTTGTTCAAAGATGTCACTTTATATCTTAGATAGACCTATTATTTTATATATGAATAGAAAAATAATGGTTTTAAGTATTCAAATGGTATAAGAATAAACACCAATACCAAAAAGTTCAAACATTTCTCAATAAGTGACACCGGTTTGTTTAGAGTACAGGCTTAAGAAAGCTGCTATTTCTGATTTACATAAAATGTTGCATTACTGAAGCATTACAATTTTCTTTACCTTCTTATTTGAAAGTAAATACTTGTCAGTAAAATTCATTTGCTTCCATTTGTTGAAAGGCTACCTTTGTCTATGATGCTTGTATTCCTTTAGTGCTGTAAATCTAATAACTCTGTTTTGAAAGGTGAAAGGTCATCTCTTAGAAGTCTTTGCTTATAAGCTTGCTTAAGGTAAAAAATGATATCCCACAAGTTTTATTCTCATATGTGCATACAATCTGAAAATGACTTTTAATAACAGGAAATTCTTTATTCTGCCTACTAAGAATTTTTTAAAGGTTACAGATTATAATCTGATAATCAAAAGAAAGTCACTCCTTTTCATCTGTAGAAAATTCTTTATCCTTATATAGTACTGCTCATGGTGTGTGGTTGACCAGGTTTCAATATTTGTGGTTTGCATATTAATATCATTTTTACAGATGTAGTTACAGTAACTTTTCATAGAATTTCAACAAGGTTATTAAAAAGTCACCTTTAAAGTATTGCTCGGAGGTATACTAACGAAATAATATTTCTTTTCTTTCAATTTGCATGTGTATTCAACAGAACGTTTTCTGTTTCAGATAAAGTTTCAGAATGATATTTTTTTTTTCAAAAATCCTTTTGTGTTACAAGGTTACTTCAAGGTCAAAATATTTCTCTTTTATCATCAATACTGTCCCTTTGTGAGTGGAATTCGGTTAATATGTTTTAAAAATATTTTAGTCATGCAATTTTAAATTGAAAATTTTAACTGACTTTAGATGAGACTGTGAGACCCTTATTTGATAGAAATTTTGTAACTTTTTCATTAAGGTGGTACCCAACACCTTGACTAATATTAATTTGGCTCGTTTAATTTTCCTAAAATTTTGACAAAATGTTTACTTTGACCCTTTGACAAAAATATAAAAATTTCAAATAATTTGAACCAATCACTTTATCAGAAAAATTTCACTGGTTATATAGCAGTTTGACAAACACTAATTTTGATCATTGAGAAGCTTAATATTTCCTTAACAATACAACGTGATTAAAACGTTTAGTTGATTTTTACAGAGTTATCTCCATGTAGTGTTAGGTACCACCTTAAATTAGAGCCCTGCAACACCTTCCCAAAAAACAATTGTTTAAGAGTAATTTACATGGAGTGGAGAGAAATGTTGTTCATCATAGGAAATTATTGTCAATTCATTGCAAATTCTCTGCTTTATTTAAATTAAATAATGGTAGTAAAATTGAAACAAAAAATTTAATTGTTATCATCTTCTTTTCCAGAAATTTCAGCATCAATTAGCAGGAAAACATCCTTCTTTCTATTCTGCTACTCGTCTTGGAAGAAACTTGAAGGATCGGTGTACCAAAGCTGACCCAGAGAGAGATGTTCTCCAACAGATGGTTGATGATTTAAAACATAAATGGAATTCTGTTCGTTCTGTTATATCTAAAAGGTAGGAAGATAGAATGAGTATATGAAAGAATTAGTATAGAGATCAAGAGTATGTGGAGTAAGAACTAGTATAGAGATCAAGAGTATGTGGAGTTAGAATGAGTATAGAAATCAAGACTATGTGAAGAGAGAATGAGTATAGAGATCAAGAGTTTGTGGAGTAAGAATGAGTATAGAGTGTGTGGATAAGAGGTATGGATAGCGACATATATTGAGACATTGATTTACCTGAAAGCATGAGTGACAGATTTTTAATTGTGACTTACAGAAAGAGGGAGAGAGAGGCCGACAGATAGAAAAAGTCTCTGTGAGATTGCTCTGGAATATAATAGCCTTTGTGTGGACTTGTTGGGCCATGGCAAGTCCTTACAAAGGCCTTCAGACATCAGACCAATCTCAGATTAATAGAAAGACAGACAGACAGTCTGATGGCAAAATGTTCTAAAATGGCTGTACATTACAGTGAGGGAGTATATGATTAAAAGTAAGATTTGAGGTAGAAAAAACACAGCTGATAGAAAGTTGATGATGATGATGTTCTACAGACACTGCAAGCTAGAAGAATAGACTTCTTGCTTTATGTATATTGTCTCAAAGCTGTATGGTCTTTTGTGGCAGATAAGGCAAGATTTTATAAGAGGGAGTGTTAAAAGTTTTACCTGGAAGTTAGGGTAAGGGAGATTTTATGGGACCCTGGTATTATATGTGTGTTCCACATTTGATCCTTATTTTAACTGATCTTTTTGTGATTTAAAAGTTCCTAAGGTGGATGTGCATTTAAGGGATAAGAACAGTGAGGCAACACCAATTTTGGTAAAACTTCTTGCCATTTTTATTGTTTGAAGATTTAAAATATGTGATCGGATATCTGTGGTATCTTTAACAGTTGAAAAAATGCTAATATTTATGAAGTTTACAGAAAATATAATGTTTGAGATAGAATAAAATTGAGAATGGAAATGGGGAATGTGTCAAAGAGACAACAACCCGACCATAAAGCAGACAACAGCCGAAGGCCACCAATGGGTCTTCAATGCATTGAGAAACTCCCGCACCCGGAGGCGTCCTTCAGCTGGCCCCTAAACAAATATGTATACTAGTTCAGTGATAATGGACGTCATACTAAACTCCAAATTATACACAAGAAACTAAAATTAAAAATGATACAAGACTAACAAAAGCCAGAGGCTCCTGACTTGGGACAGGCGCAAAAAAACGGCGGGGTTAAACACGTTTTTATTGAGATCTCAACCCTCCCCCTATACCTCTAGCCAATGTAGAAAAATAAAATAAATCTACATTTCAATAGTGTGTTAATTTTATCGACATCATACCCAGTGTGAAACCTTGTAAAGAGATAACAATCTATATTACTCCAATTATTATAATGTCACCAATCCTAGTATGTCTGTGGTCAGCGACACATAAAGTTGACGATTTCTTTTATCTTCGTCTAATTAGTACTACAGAAATGTGACACAGACCAGCCCTTAAGGTCTTTATATTGAAGATCTATGATAGTAATGGCTAATTGTCTTGTGGGTAAATACTTTTTTGCTTTGAATGGGCTAATTTGAGAGTGACAAGAATATTGACACTTGTTTTATGAAGAGTATACACACGGTTGTTTACTTCCTAATTTGTGTGTGAAATAAATGTGACATTTTTTTAATTCAGGTGTATATAGTTATAGTTAAAAGTATGTCAATATCTTGTCCAATTGTGATATATTAAACTAAACCAATAAAATATGAAGTAATTATAAGTCTAAAATATCAAAATCAAAGGTGAAACTTTTCCTAATTTACATATAATTTGTTTTCAAAAATTTTATAAGTTAAAACAAATTTTAGAATTAATGAAAGTTAGCCTTCAAAAATATGAAAATGGCATAAATTTGTTGTTTGTTAATTGTCTTCAATTAGTGATTAAAAAAAAATTCTTAAGTATTAAATATTGTAGGAACATTTGCTAAACAATACATGTTTTGATATTTTCCTTGTCATGAACATTCATAATATTGTCCACATGATTTTAAGCAATCAACAATCAATCAATTGATTTGTTCCTTGACTGTTTTAAATTTGTAAAATAAAGTGCCTTTACTTCATTATAGGAAAACCAAGTTGTAAGTTTTCTATCAATACTTAGAAAACTATATCAAGTGCTTTTCAAGTTACCAGCAGAAATTAACCTTAAAAGTATTCCTAAGACTAATTAACATATTATTGGTGAAATAAGACATTATTACAAACTGTCACAATTTTGAATAATCAATGCTTATACTGCCTTCTAAACTGCATGATTTCATTGGTTTACTAAATTACCATCGTAAGTCACTCCTTAAACATCTGTGGCTCTTTTCACAAAAAATCTTACGACTCAAATGGATCGTAAGTTATACTGAAATGTTCATGACTTAAGAGTGTTTTTACTCGTAAGATATTTTGTGAAAAGAGTCGCTGGCCTTGTGGTCATAACACTTTTATCATACTCAGACCTCGAAACCAATCAAAATGCTGGATTTCACTGGTATTTACAGCACAAATTTTCTACTCTGAGTACTCCGTAAAGATGTATGACCGAGAGCTTTGGTCTAATGGTATAATCACAGCAGGTCTAGATTCATACAAAGCTAAAATTGCATGTGATGTCATGGAAGTATATAGCGTCTTAGTTTTTATTGAACATTGACGTTCAAAACTCTGTGGTTATAAATAAAAATCCAAAGTGTCATCAAAAAGGATACCTTAATACTGATGCTTGGTAACACATTTTATGAATGTTATAGACTGGTGAAAAAACGGACACACAGACAAATTGATATATCACCAAATTAAGGAAGTGGGAGGGGTATATGATATTTATTAGATATATATAATGGTCGAATTTCACAAACATAGTATGGTGGTACATAACACTACAGGGAGATAACTCTGTAAAAATCAGCTGAATGTTTTAATCACGTTCTATTGTTAAGCAAGAAGCTTCTCAATGATCAAAATTAGTGTTTGTCAAACTGCTATATATCCAATGAAGTTTTTCCAATAAAGTGTGTGGTTTAAGTTTTTTGAAATTTTTATATTTTTGTCAAAGGGTCAAAGTAAATATTTGGTCAAAATGTTATGAAAATTAAACGAGCCAAATTAATTTTAGTCAAGGTGTTTGGTATCACTTTATATTGACCATATTTTATAAAATATTCAATGGTATCAATAAAGTAAATAATGGCCAAAAATTGCAATGTAGCTGGAATCGCAAAAAATTGTAAAAATGCTAAAGTTTATTAAATGATTTTTTTTAATCAAAATGTAAACAAAAGAGATGTAGGATACAAGTCACTGAGACAGCAACCCTAGAACTAAAAGAAGAAACTAAATGAATGAAATAATTAATGCCAATCCAGTAACATTGGAGATATTGACTATGGGAAAGCTGTGGTATTGACCTCATGGTGGGAAATCTAACTCCAACCTATACTGATTTAGCTGCAGGTTTATAATGCAGCAGAAAGAAAGGCTTCAAATTTGGATTATTCTGGATTTAATTGCATTAAAAGCCATAGATAGCAAAATTTGAATATAGTACTATTCAAACATATCGGTATTTCAAATTTTCTGCAGAGGAAATAGCAATAGAAAAGCATTAAACACCAGTTATTTTTTTTCGGATTTAATTACGTTACAAGCTACTGGGAGCAGCCACCAGAAGCAACAAGAGATATAATAAGTGTATTATTTAGATTAACTGATTGTGAAGATCAGAAGACCATACAGGAGTATTATTGGATTATGGACAGCTGGATATATTGACAGGATTAGAGGATTGTAAAACACATGGTGTTAAGAGGATTTATGTAGATAAGGCACCACCCATTCATCTTTTGTGGATAGATTTTTTTTCTCAGGAAAAAGTTTTTTCTTCAAGAAATTCAAAATCAAATAATTTATTTAATAAAGAAAACCATGCCCTGCAGAAAAGATGAAAGAACCAATATTGAAAATAGTAGCCATCTTGATCAACCTCAAGGTATACTGTGGTCTTTACTCATTGTTCAGATCCTCCAGCAGCTGTTTGAACAATGCAAGTCTTAGCTGTCCCCAACTATTCATCTGGTCCCTTATTGTTCTTTTCTTCCCCTTGTAAGAATGTAAAGAATTATGCCATTGGTCCCTAAATGACTGTGATTAATATGTTATAGAGTTTCTGGGTTTATTTTTGTCATGGACTTTTAGTTTGCACTAAACAATATTGCCTTATGTTTTGTATACCCATAATTGATGTTCAAATTTGTTTAAACTCTAACCTGACAGACAGTGAGTAAAGTGACCATAGATTATTTTTATTTTAGGACAAGATTAAACAGTTTATTTAGTTTGTCACACCTCCTTAAACAAATAGTTTTAATAGCCAAGAACAAACAATCCTAAAGGTTTTAATATTTGAACCTTTGTGGAACAAGTTAGTGAAGGACAAAATATTGTTAGTATAGACAGAAAGTTGTAGCAATTCTGGAGACTTAAAATAGTCCAGATATGTTTGATAGGGAGCATTCCTTTTTTCCTTTCACTGACCTTGAGTGTTTTATTTAAGTTTTTTGGTTGACCTTCACAAAGATTACTTAGAAAGTTTCTGAAGAAGTTAATGTTGTGCTATAACCATGGAAACGGAACAAATTACAAAAATTTTGAAACATTTTTGCATGTTCATAGGTTATTAGATAAACAACAAAAATACATTAAAGTTATCTTGTATTATTTTCCTTATTTGTTTTTAACAAGTTTACTGTAATACCACTTCTGGGGTTCTATATCAGTGGTCCTCTTAAAACCCACTTTTGAGGTTCCATTGGAAACTGAAAACAATTTATGATCAGATGCCTGAGATAAACAAAAAACATTAACAATATCTTGTATTATTTTCCTTATTTGTTTTTCACAGTTAAGATGTAATACCACTTTTGGGGTTCAATATCATGGGGTCTATAACACATGCTTTTATCTCTATTCATAATCATAAACAAGGTTTACCCTTTTTCATATTCAGAAAAGATTGCAGGACAAGATAACACCATCTTTATCCCTCTATCCCCCCTATACCCATTGTACATAATCCAATAAAACCCTAAGGCTTATGTCATTACCATAACATTTGTTTGGACAGTCTGTCATATTTATAACAATTTTTTGTCAACAAGGCCCTTGATAAGATTGGGTAGTTTTAAAAATTTCTTGGACTAAGGAGTTATTCATAATTCATTTCTGTAAATAGTTTCACTGGAATTTTAAATTTTACGATTCGAAGTGTCCGGAGTACATTATAGTTTAAATATTTGAAAGTGAACCGTTTGTGTTATATCTATGGATGTGATTCACACAAGGTATGGTAATTATACAACATATGTTAATTTATATTCAAGGTATGCATTACATATAATAGAAATGTTAACTAGAAATTTGTTAAAGATGAATTTCATGGAAGTAAGGTATTATGCACACAAATATTTATTTTATAGTAACATTAAAGGTAGCTTGTACCTGGATCATCAATTTTGAATAGCCTTGTACCAAGGATTTGTACTTAAGACTATTAATCTAAGCCTTGTATAAGTAAAGAAGCTGCAATGGGTCTTTTCAATATATTGCAACACACCTCTCTTGTATGTTATTTTAAGCACCAATTATTTACAAAATCTAACAGAATTTAAAGTTGATACAAAATATATATAATTAGTAAATATACATAAGAAGATGTGGTATGAGTGTAAAATGGAATAACTTAGTTAGACCATATATATTACTCTAAGTGTATTTGAATGTTGTAAGCACATTTTGGTTTCATTCCTGAGGTTTCCTACTTTTATGTACAAATCTAGTTATTTAATGGCTATTTTCAAATATACCTAAAATTTATAAGTAATAACCATTGTTCAATATATCTTTATTTCTGTGCTTTATGATTTTATCACTTAAATTAATTCCTCTTAGAGTGAAGCTTGATGTCCTTTCCTTCAATTTAAAACAAATTATTGTTCTCTATATACAATCCCAGGAACCTTTTTCTGTATGCAAATCATCAGACTATAGGTTTGTGACCCCATACATTTGACACAAATTTTGATGTTACCTTTCTATTTGATGTTTTGGTCCCTCACCTCACTTCACATTGCAATCTCACTTCACCTCACATTGCAATGAGCTAGCCACGACATTCCTAGGGGTGATTTCCATAATCTATACTTATTAATTAAAGATGTATATGGTATCCTTCAATGAGACATCAACCCAACAATACAATAAAACCAGAATTGTCTCCAACAGTTAGTCTGTACCATATCACAATATGTTAAGACAAGAAAAATATAAATTTAACAGAGATCTTGGCCTCATACACGAATTTGTTACAGCAGGGACTAATTAATATTTGCCTTTCTGTGTTCCTTTTGAGAAATTTTTGGGGTAAGACTAGAATAGAGGTCTTAGATCTCTATCACTTACGTGCCTTATATAACAGAGTATTAGAGCTTTGACACTTGTTATGAAATTGCTGCCAATTTTTGCCTTTAGATAAGTTCTAATTGATTTGCTAATTGAACATAATGGACACATTAAATGTTACAATTAACAGGCATTCCTTACTTGTCACCTCACTACGAACTTTATCGCCAAATATTTGCCCAACAAACAACTATGTTTATTGGAAGAAAAGATCTATGTTTAATTTGGAAGGAGTAAAATTTACAAATCGTATGTGTAGTTGAATTTTAAACATCGAACGAAGCCAAAATGGAGGCCGTGGAACTTGGCTTTATCGGTGGGCTAATATTGCGGTTGTATATCGTTTTCTATTTCAAATAAAGTGTTATCTTTAAACAAATTATCCCCTTGTTGTTGGGGAATGATAGGAGTTTAATAAACTTTTGATGGTGTCGTAAATTTGGGTATATTAAATCAGTCCTATTAAATGGCAGGTCAAAAGTACAGCTTTGTTCATTTTCCCTCGAGATTTGTTAGCGAATTCAAATTAAAAAAAAAACAATTTTCATTCAATTAAAATTGGTGACAGAAAGCCAAAGTTCCACAGTTCTTGTAAGCAACGATATAGTTCTATCAATTGTAATATATGTCTCTGATACTAGGATATATGGACTTAATCAGCATTTCAAAATTAATTTTAATTAAACCTGTGACCAATAAATTATCTATTGGTCCAAGATTAAACTTCAAAATTTCGAAAATAAGCTAAGAATGTATAGACAAAAACATTAAATCTCTGTTCAAAACGTTTTAAAGACAAAGTAAAAGAAATGCGTTTAATTTTCTATTTATAACAAAAAAGATTGAAGAATAGATTCAAATTACGCGGGAAGTTTATCTAGAAAAAAAACCTTTATCAATATTGATTCTAAATAAGGGAATCAACGTGTGTCACAGATTTACCTTGATAACGGATACACACATCAAAGCCTTACGAATGTACAGGTAAAAATAAACTGTTTACGTGTTGTAAATATTTCGCTGGGACTTTTTTAACTTGTGGAATCTCTACTATATATCATATCTTGTGCATGGATAAATAACCAATTTAGATTCCGAATGTGTCTTGAAAGAGAGAAAAAAGTGAAAGCTTAGTTATTTAATAAAGAATTCACCTGTGGTTTTAAATGGATTTACCTGTGATCTCTTTAAAGAAAAATAAACAAAATGCCCAAGGAGAGAATTGAAAATAAAGAATTTATATGATTTGGCTCGGGAGGAAAATTAAATGCTGCCAACAGTGTTTTTGGTGCGATTTTTTTTTCTTCAATAGAACGGGATTACGGAATTCACGGTCCGTGGAAGATTTATTCTGATTTCTCATGCAAGCTGTGAATAAATTTTGAAATCTGTCAAAAATTGAGTTATGGAGATGTAAATAATAAACTAGTGGAATTTAATATACTTATAAATGGATAAACATAACAATAGCAGTGAAGCGGCGCCACATCCCCGGGACGATGATCCATGGGGAGAGAACGACCCGTGGGATCAAACATTCATTCCTCGATTTAATATGATGTCTCCCAGGTAAGATCATCATAGGTCACAGTTAGTATTCAGTGTTTTAACTTGAACATGACCTTTGTAACTTCGTGAACTGGGAGAACCCGTCAGGTCTTTGTTGTAACTGCTAGTATTGTTGTGCTTAATGTTTCGGGTGAATGATTTCTAAACTTTAAGCCATTGATATGTTGAGCTAAAGCCTAAACTTATATGCCCTAGTGGCTACATAGTCATTTGGATGAAATTCGTCTGTAGTTCATGCATTATTTGGGTCGATACATCAGTCACCATCGAGGGTATTGCTTGTGTATTTGTATGTCACTGGTGCAACATATGAATACATGCAGGGACCGATAGATATGTATGTGAATATTTTCAAGTTATTCGTTTGCTGTGGTATTACAGTGAACCAGATCTTTCATTGTCGTTGGAGGGAATTAATAAAACTTTACCCCCATTGCCCATGGAGAGCAAACAAAGCTAAAACTGACTACACTCTTTTCCTTGATGTTTAATATTTGACTTTCAAAATTCTATAAATAACCAAGATCTCGTGGATATGAGTTTCTAATCTGGTCAACACAAATTTAAATCCTGATCAGTTTACTTTCAAAATTCTATAAATAAGCAAAATCTCGTGGCTATAACTAATCAATCTGCATGGGAATAGTATATTGTCCAATGTATTATAATGTAAATCCAGGATCAACACACAATTTAATTACCTGGTCTTTTTTACCTACCAAATGTATTACATCAATCATTTTCTTCCAGCTGTTATCTAGTATGACATGGGATTACGATAAACTTGATATACATGGTTTCTTGACAATTTATGTAACAGAATTAATCATAAACTTTATATATGTCTATGGCCTATTTTACCATTTAACGTATTCGGAGGTTATTCTTACCATAAAACTTTTGACAACTGTGACCCGGCTAGAAATAAAGTAGTAACTGTATTGTTTATTCAAATTTATTTACATTTACGTGCTTCTTACCATAGCATACCTCTTTTACCTGGCAATATGTTTATGTGTCTACTGGGAGCCATGGGTAAAAAATGTAGTAAAGGTCACAATAGGATACGTTTTCTGGGAATTGTAGGTTAAAAAATGTACAGTAAGTTAGGTATAAAATATGCACATTCTTGCTATGGTATCTGTTTAACTTTAAGTACATGTGTAGGTACCCCAAAAAATGTAACAAAACAACTACATGTACTATGTTTGCATGCAGGTTCATACACTTTCTCTATTTGTATTTTGTTTTATGGGACTATGTTATGTTTATTTTGTCATTCATTTGCAAAACTGTTAAAAACTTGCTAATTTAGGTTTAGGATTGGGCTGACAAGAGGTTAACATGCCATATCACTGAGACAGGTTCCAAATTTTCGTATGCACAAGAATTCATATATACATGAACATTGTTATCTCAATTGGTTGAGTTGCATTGTGTGCCAAGGACTAAAATGTCTAGATCATAAATAGTTCTGGGAATCAATGTATTTATATGCAAAAGAACACATGTATGTTCATTGGCCATTGGTGGCCTTGGGCTGTTTTCTGCTCTTTGGTCGGGTTGTTGTCTCTTTCACACATTCCCCATTTCCATTCTCAATTTTATCAATTATATAGAGAACACAATTATGTTCAAATACAGAGATCACATACATGTTCAAATACAGAGATCACATACATGTTCAATATAGAGAACACATACATGTTCAAATACAGAGATCACATACATGTTCAAATACAGAGATCAAATACATGTTCAAATACAGAGATCACATACATGTTCAAATACAGAGATCACATGCATGTTCAAATACAGAGATCACATGCATGTTCAAATACAGAGATCACATACATGTTCAAATACAGTGATCACATGCATGTTCAATTACAGAGATCACATACATGTTCAAATACAGAGATCACATACATGTTCAAATACAGAGATCACATGCATGTTCAATATAGAGAACACATGTGTATGTATGTTCAACTATACAGATCACATGTATGTTAAAGTTCTGAAATAATATTTTTGTTCATGCATGGATAACACATTCATGTTCAAGTTGAAAGAACACATGTGTTTACTGTATAAGTTAACAGAAAACACATTTATGTGCAAGTAGTAAGGACAAATGTATGTTCAAGTTAGAAAATGGATGCATGTTAAAGTTTAGAGAACATGTTTATGTTTAAGATAAAAAAAAACTTATTTATTGTATGTTCAAGTTCAGAGAATGCATTTGTATGTTTAAGTTCAGAGAAACGATTTGTATGTTTATTTAAGTTTATAGAACATATGTATTTTCAAGTTTTGAAAACATGTATGTTTAAGCTCAGAAAACACATGTGCAATGTGTGTTAAAGCTCAGAAAACATGTGTACAATGTATGTTTAAGCTCAGAAAACACATGTACAAGTATGTTTAAGCTCAGAAAACACATTTACAATGCATGTTTAAGCTCAGAAAACACATGTACAGTACTATGTTATCTGAACTTGAACATACATTGTTCATATTTTCTGAGCTTAAACACATCATTCCATGTTCAAGTTAAGAGAGCACCTATATTTTAAGCACACTCGTATATTCAAAGTAACATAAACAGATGCAATGCTACATCAAATCAAAAACAAGGATTTTATTGCTTCATTACTGGACTTGGTATTTCAAAAAACAGGTTCCAACCCCAAGGATGGTATTGATTGACCTTTGATTATTTTTGCTAATTTTAAATCTATTTTGATTTCAATGCTTCTATGGGTATATGGGTTTATGCATCTTGGCACAGGAAACCTTTTAATTTTGAAACTCTCCACTTAATACCTTCCAAGTAAAGTTCATTGTGATCATTTTGCCATTTATTATAAGATTCTGCAACTGCCACTAGGTGAAAGGGACATTAAGTGTTACCCTTGACTGTCCTTCTTTCCGTCCTTCCATCTGCCCCACTAATTTCCGCACCCTAAAATAAATTTCACTCCTCCAAATCTTATGAAACTCATACACAATGCTAAGAACCAAAACTAGCAGACAGGATTCAAATTTGGACAGTGAGTCATTTACCGTTCTAGAGTTATGCCCCTTTATAACTTGGAAAATTGCTATTTTTTTTCGTTTATGCACTCTAACTTTACTTTGTCTAATGCAAATTTTATGAAACGCATACACAATGCTTAGTTATTTAAGAACCACAATACGCAGACAGAGTTTAAATAAGAGGTATGCCCTTTTTAACTTGGAAAATTGCAAAGCAAAACATACTTCTTTTATTTACTAGTTACCAAAATATACTTTGGAAGAAATTTTATCTAAAGACCACCTTCAATATCTTCAAGGCAGAAAAATAGGAATATTTGATTTCATTAAGCCTAATTATAATTACTCTGATTGCTCAATTCCATGGAATTTGTAAGGAGGTGGGTTTTGGGGTGTTTCGTCTGGAGAAAAGAGGGGTCCATGCCTTATTTGTAAACATTTTTATATTATTGGAATAAAAAAAAAAAAATTTAAGTGAAAGCACAAGTTCTGACCCCTGAACCACAACCCCATTTTGCTAATATAAGCAACCGCTGTGATTCACACCTGAATCTATACTCTACTATTGATACAGAGGAATACACTATATCTGTGATTCACAGTTGAATCTTCATCTTTTTAAATACATGTACTATTTATACAGATGAGTTATGTGTAAATCTGAAAGTATAACCAAACATAGCATTTAATCCAATAAGTAAGGTCATGTATAATTAACAAATAACGGGCTGTAAAAATACAAATAATATCAAATATTTATGTACATGATACTAGGTTCTCTGATCAATACACAACATATGTTATAAGGGCGATTGATTTGCAATGAGACATCAAGGTAGATTGTACTTAATCATATTATACAATTCTAAACTTAAACAGTGGGTGGGTCTTAGTATGGAAATTTGAAGATGACTAAAGGGGGTCCTATGGGTTATTTTGTTTTAATGATAACTTACGTAATGTATTAAATTAAATTCTCTGTATGACTGTAATTATTAATTTGACATTTGATAGTATGGATATTAGTTTTTAACAAAGTAAGAGTGTTTTTGTCTTTATATAAAATTTGTAAAATTGATTCCATGTTTGGAAAATTCCCAATTAAGCCTCATTTTAAACATGTGTAAGCACATGCAGGTGATGACAAAGATTCCTTATTTATTTCTGTTTCATTGAAAGAAACTAGCATTAAACAGATTGTGAAAAAAAGTACTTTCAACATATTTGCTCTGGGACTATATTTTGAAACTAAAGTAATATTTTCGTCACAAAAAAGCCTGAAAGTGTTTAAATAGAAATATTGCTCATAGCAAAACCACTATAGTGTATTAATTTGACTGTTGACTGTGAAAGCGATCAAATTCAAACTTTTCATGGTGATATAACGTGGTAAAACTGTTGAAAAAGGATTGATTTAATTGAATTTACCTCTGTGGACTATACGTGAAAGAAGTTCTAATTGTATGAACTGTAGTGATTGTGACTATTGAACAAAACTGAGTTTACAGTATGAAAGTGTTGAAGAATATGTATGATGATCTGAGGAGTAGGATCAGTGAGGATTTTGACGAGGAGCCAGAGGATGATATTGAGTATGATATATGATCTCTATCTATGTGATGTTTAAATTAACAACTCATATTAATTTGTTACTGCCAGGAATTCCTTATTCTCAGAAACAATGCTATGGGCATTTTAGACTTATAAGAAATTCATTTATGATATTTAAATTAACCTTTTTCTTTTTCTATCAAATTTAGAATTATAGAAAATGTTTTGAAAAAGTTAAATTATCTTTCATTTTTCTCTGAACTACAAATGTGACTTTTATTATAGGCATGTCTGGGGAAGCAACATAAGTTAAACCTTACTTAAGTATAGTATCTATCAGACATGCAAATAACCATTTGTAATTGTGGATATATATATGCGATATTTTACATTTAAGTTATTTTTAGTTGAGTTTTGTTTCTTCATTAAATAGGAGAGAACCCAATTTGAACTATTTGCTATTATCCATTACAAATGCAATATACATCCAATACTTATTTTAAGTATGCCTTTGACTATTTATTAGTTATGTAGATTCAGATGTTTTTTTAGAAGATCTGTACATGTGTTTGTAGCAGCTTTCAATATAAATAATTATTTATTTTTCAGTCAAAATAAGCTGGACGAGGCACTGTTGACATCAGGGAGGGTGGCTGATGCCCTCACGTCACTACTAGAATGGCTCAGCAAGGCAGAAGCTACGTTAGCCGAGGACCAACCGGTATTGGGTGACCTTGACACTATTAACATGCTGGTGGAACAACACAAGGTGAAACATATTCAGACAACACAATAATATGAAGGAAAAATATCTCATTATAGATACCAGGATTGAAATTTTGCACACCAAGCACATATTTCTTCTACAAAAGACTCATCAGTGACATTCACATCAAAAAGTTTAAAAGGCCAAATACAGTACGAAGTTGAAGAGCATTGAGGACCCAAAATTCTGAAAGGTTTTGCCAAATACAGCTAAACCATATGCTCATGACCAAATGATTTGAAAGCCAGAAATATAAAACATTTGACAGAATAAATAACAAACAATGACACAAACCATTAATCTGCATACATTTAATTTATAAAAAGACGACTTTTCTCTTAATTTTATTATGTAAACATAAATAATCACTTTAATCTTCGATAGTACACAGTTTTCTGTCCATTTTAAAGCCATGATGCTGAGGTCATACTAAACATTTGTCTTTTGTTTTCACGGTCTTATAAATCCATGATGCTGAGGTCATACTAAACATTTGTCTTGTTTTCATGGTCTGACATGGGAAACATATTTGATATTTTAATGACTTCTGTATGAATATTTGACATGTCCTGTAGGCTTAAAACAAGTTAACATCAACACCGATGACATCATACGTCTGTGTCCTTGAGATAACAGTGTGTTATACAAAAATATTGTTTAAAGTTTTTCTTTTCCTGAATACCTGTTTAACATTCCTTTGAGATGGAAAAGATTTTGTATTTGGTGTACAATGAATGAATAAATTATGTTTATTAAATAGAGTGCAACTTGAATATATACAATGCAATATAAATTTATCACATTGATTCAGCCAGCCAAATAGACCATTAATGATTCAGCAAGCCAAATAGACCATTAATGATTCAACCAGCCAAATAGGCCATATTAATGCACTATTGTGAATAATAGATATAAGAAAATGGGTTTAAATTATAGCAGGCTAATATAGAAATGCATAGTGTCATAACTTTGATAAACTGTAATAGATTGTTTAAAAAGTTATAGGAAGTCCTGTCTTATATTAAAGCATTCTATAATAACGTTTGATACTAGTTTGCTATTAGCATTAACAATTACTATAATGGCTCCATATTTTCATTAGAAAAAACATTTGAATACATATGACTTTTACCTTTATTTCAGGCTATGCAGCAGGAACTTGGTGCTAGAGAACAGACTGTTGCCGCTATGAAGGCCGCAGGCAATGTGTCCACGGCAGCACTGGATGAGCTAGAAACAACCTGGGATAGGGTCAATAACCTAAGTGATATTAGAGAGGCTAAACTCAGGGATTCTCTTAAAATGGTAGGTTTTTTTTCTGCCAATACAAAATCCATATGTTTTTTTTGACAAGATATGTTTGGTTTTTAATTCCATAAGAATGCTTCTGTCATAGTTGCAAATTCAACTTTACTCACATGGTTTAAGAAAGATTGACCAAAATAGGAAATTACGATAATTCATTGACCATGGTGTTGACACATTAAGTTTAAGTTGCTATTATGTTTAGACCTGACAATTTCTAATCCAACATTATCTTTATAAGCTGTACATTAAGCAACCAACAATCAATCAATCCATCAATCTTAAGCCTCCATGACATTAAATGAACAAAGCCTCTTATCAATATAATACAGATAATCAATTCTGCAGTTTTAAAATTTTTTTAACATAAATAATATTTTGAATAAATTGTAGAGTAAATTTGAACTGTTACTGTTGAATTATTAACCTCGATGTATTATGCACCATTTTATGAAGAAATAATCAGAATCATGTCATTGTATTCAGTATGCATGCTACTGGCGAGCAATAGAATGCCAGGTTACAATTGTATGATGAATGTTTGTATCTCCTTAGGCTGAAGAGTTCCAGGAAGTTGTCCAAGTCATGAGAGAGTTTTTACCTCAAGCAGAATCAGAATTGAAATATAAGACTTTACCCGAAGATGAAATGCAAATTATACAGCTTATCGAAAAACATGAAGTAAGTTTTTTAATTGTCCAGTTATAACAGAAACATAAAAAATACATATAGGAGGGTATGGATGGGGTTTACTGAATAGAGAAAAATGGTCCCAAAAATTTAAAAAAGAGAAAAATAAGGTGCTTAGATAAAAAGAATACAAAGTAGTTGGCAAAGAAAAAAATAGAAGATAGAAAAAAAACTCTCCCATCATGTTGGTAGATATAGAAACAATATATATTTTGTTATTAATTGCAGTAAAACTTCTTGTGAAAAAAATAGTGACATATTTAATTTTTTACGGTATTTTAAACAGATATGATAATTTTGATTTGCTTTCTTTATAGAAATTCCAAGAAGAATTACGGAATCATCAGGAATGTGTAGATAAAATACGAGTATTAGCCGAAGAAATTTTACTGAACTGTCATCCTAATGCAATAAGATTTGTTAAATATTACCTCACGATAACCCAGACTAGATGGGATCAGGTTTGTGTTTTATATTATTTTCAAGAAAATAGTTTTATTATATATTATTTTTTATATGATTTGATTGTGAATTAGCAATTATTACAAGAAATAAGAAAAAAACATTAATCTTCTTAGTTATACATTTACCAGTGATGTTATTCTCCACTCTATAGTGGAGGTTATATTGCAATCACCTTGTCTGTCTGTTCACCAGAAACTACTTCACAGAAAGACTTTATATTTGGTCAGCAGCTCAACAGTGTGTTCTTTTCGGATCTCCAATACACTGACTTCCTGTTTTCTAATATTATAATTTAAGGGTATGCTTAACACGACAACATATGCATTCTTGTTATCTTAATTACAGTTATTACAGCGAGCTAAGACGAAGGAAGAGAGATTACAGGACGCGTTACGTAATATCCAGGGTAACGCTGCATTGGTAGAGGAATTACTTGCCTGGATGTCAGAGGCCTATGTTTTATTATCTACAAAAGAAAGAGATCCCATACCCGATGATCTGAATACTGTAGAAACTTTATATAAAGAACATGTGGTTGGTATTTGAATCATATTTTGATTTAACGGATTAAATTTATTTGAGCTTATTTTTGTTTGTTTTTGCTTCATTTTTGTAAATAAGTTATTTAGTTAATTTTCTGTTTTAAAATTTTCTGATTTGATATTGTATCGTGAGAAATTTGCTAATTGGCATTTACAATTTTCATTGTATTACATTTACTTTTTTTCCACAAATGGTACCGTTTAAATATTTACTCACATTATGTAAAAAATGGTGCAGTACACATTGTTTTTTGTTGAGAGTTTGTAATTTTTTTTTATCTGCTTGGGATGTTGTTGCCCACCAGCATGTTAAAAAATCTATTAATCATCAGTTGAATTTTGTAAGATATATAAATGTTTACATTTGAAAAACTATGTAGTTCAAGATTAATTTTGAAATGTATAAAATTCAAGAGTTGACTTTTAAATGTGTACAAATAACTTTAGAACTTTTCAAGAATCTTTTTTATCACTTTGCTTTAAATAATGTAATAAAACAATGAAATGTTGAAATTTTCAGGAATTCCATGATGATATTGGTAGTAAAAACGGTGATGTTGAACGTTTAACTAAAATAATAGTTGCTGAACCAAAGTCACCAGGACGACATTATGGAAGGTATGTTAACAACTGTCAACAGTCATATGTATATTGTGCAGAACGACCATTTTAACCTGATCATGCTTACAATGAAGCTTATTGAATTGTAATGAAATAATCACTTCTGAAACAAAATATCAGAAGAATGGTGACTTGATTCTCTTAGACTTTCTTAGACTAAAGATGATTAAGAGATTGTCAAATGGTGATGGCCTTTGGTTGAACACAGCCTAGCGCTTTCACATTTGCTCATTTTCCTGTACATTTCCTATTTCATAATGCTTACGTTATTTATCACAGTAAAAGTCAATTGTTCAATAGTGTCTTTAACACATTTGACTTCAATTTGCATAGCTCATTCATAAAGAGGAACTTGAAATTTGTCTAGAGTGAACTTTATATATATATTTTTGGTCTTTATAAAGGCGTATGTGATAAATATTGTGTTTGTTTACTTTCAGTAATATGAAGTTAAATGAATATGACCCCGGTTATAATCCTAGAGTATTAACATTACAAAATAAATGGCGAGTAGTATGGAGAATGTCACTCGATAGAAAGAAAAACCTTCAAGATGCTTTAGATAATTTATTAGAGGTAGGTTATTAAAAAAATAAAAACTTAACTCATTGATTGTTTATCTTGCAACAAAAATAGAATTTTATCCTCTCCAATTGTGATATATGTCTTTAAATAATGATATAAAATTATAAACCTGCGAAAACTGAAAAAAATCATCATAATACTAGTATATTCATATGAAAAATGTTACATAAAGTTACTTCATGAAGAAATCTTTATTTTGAAATACTTTTTCTTTATGTTACTTTCCTTTCATTCATATTTTCTGTATATAACTACTATGGGAGTGTTTAAACGACTTTGACTGGCTATAAAGCCCTTGCACAGTTGAAAGAAAGAAACTAGGTTGCTGAATATGTTCTGATTATTGTTTTTCTCTTTTTTTCAGTTGGAAAGCTTTAAAAACTTTGATTTTAATGTTTGGAAACAAAGATATTTAAATTGGATAAAGGTTAAAAAGATGAGAACAACAGATTTCTTCCGTCGTCAAGACAAAGATGGAGACGGGTATTTGTCTCGGGATGAATTTGTTGATGGAATGTTACAGTCAGGTTTGTAGTTTGATGCTTCTCTAGAATTTCTGTAATATTCATGTAGCAGACCAGACTCACAAAAGAAAAGATAAACATTTGAAAAAAAAACTGACTTAACAGACAATACCAAAAGGAAAGTTAAAACACACAAGAAGAAGAGATACCAACAAAATGGCAATAGAGGAAAAGACAACTGTATAAAAAACACTATATAAAAACTAATTTAAAAAACTTAGCAGCACAAGCCCCCACCCAAAACTCATTGTGATTTCATGTGTTTATGAAGGGTAAGCAGAATTGCTTCACATGTGGCATTAGCCTTTTTACAAGATTTGTCTGCCAAATATAAATACCGTTTTCCTTTATATTTTCTTCTCAGATTGCTAATTTGTACTTCTATGATTTTTAAAAAAATTTTGCATTGTCTTCTTCATATACATGTATTTCAGTACATACTTTAAATTATCCTATTTGGTGGGTTAAATTATACTATGACAACAATTGAAAAAACAGAAATTAATATTTTAGAATTTTCTTTTATTATTAAAAGAATTTCTTCTGTCCATTTCACTTAATAATTATTAATAATTAAATGTATCTGCTTGTTAAGTTGCATTTATAGAAAGAAGCAATCTGATTGGTCTGTCTTATTTTTTTACAGGTTTTACCACCAATAAAACAGAATTAAATGCTGTATTTGATATATTTGATAAAGACAATAAATATTATATGCAATATAGTGAATTTATAGAAGCTTTAAAACCTGATAGACATGTAAGTATTGTCAAAATCTTAGCTTAGGGCTATAACATTAACATGAATGGGGGTATGTAGCTTAGGGTTATTCCATGAAGATGAATGAGGGAGGGTAGGTAAGGATTTCCAAAATACACACATAGCTAACAAGGTTTAAGCTGGGACTTAAACTTATCTATTGGTCCCAGGTTTATGTAATTTTTCATACATAAACGTACAAACAACCATAAATGACCAAAGACATATGTCCAGAAATACAACTTTCCTTCCTATGATTCCACTGTCATTTAAATGGAATAGCACTCAAGTATTTTGAATGTTAAGACTTTTGATGATATGTTGAATTTTTGAAAAAAAAGTTCATGAATGTAGATGAAGATGCGATATAAATTGCAAATGATGAGAATAAATTCATGTTATTACTGTTAAGTGGTTAATTTTTACAGAGATAAAAAATTTGCATTTTCAAAGGCCAAATCTGTTTGCAAGGTTTTATTTTCAAGTTTTCCTAGTCCTTACTTCTCTCTTCTTGAAAGGTTAAATTCAAGCAAGGGATTTTTATCTTAATCACAAAATAGGCAATGATAAATTCTTCGTGAAGATTTCCTACTTTACAATATCAAGGTCAAAAGTCTACATTGAATAAGGGAGACAACTTATCAGTTTTGTTCATCACTAGATAATTGAAGTGAAAAAAAAAATGATTTTAATTAAAAATAGTTATGACAACCTGAACAAAATTACTGCATAAGAGTGTATGTAACAGAAAATGTATATTAAGCTATATTTTACAGCAAAAGACGAGATTAAAGAGTGGCAAGAAACAAATGACAGACTCTGAATTAATACAAGATCAAATAGAGAAAGATGTATCACAGTGTCAGTGTAGGAATCCATTTAATGCTCAAAGGATGTCTGAAGGAAAATATAGGGTAAGTCCTAGATATAGTGTCAGTGTAGGAATCCATTTAATGCTCAAAGGATGTCTGAGGGAAAATATAGGGTAGGTCCTAAATATAGTGTCAATGTAAGAATCCATTTAATGCTCAAAGGATGTCTGAAGGAAAATATAGGGTAGGTCTTAAATATAGTGTCAATGTAGGAATCCATTTAATGCTCAAAGGATGTCTGAAGGAAAATATAGGGTTGGTGCTTAATATAAGAAAAATATTGCTTCTTCATTCCAAAAATTATATGGTATGTTTTAGAGAGTTTCTAATGGATGACAGAAAAATAAAAAGCATCTATCACTTAAAAGCAATATGTAAGACAATTATTGAAAATTTATTTAATTTCTAAAATAACTCAGGCCTTTGAATTGTAAGAGAAGAGTTATTCCCCTTTCCCTATGATATGAGTTTGATTTAATTTAAATCATGATATTTATATTTTTCAGTTCGGAGAGAAACAGAACATACGATTAGTACGATTTCTGAACAGTACTGTGATGGTGCGAGTTGGTGGTGGTTGGGTCACTCTCAATGAATTCTTAGAAACAAATGATCCATGCAGATGTAAGTTATCCCTTCGAAAATCATTAATATGCAAATTAGCAGGTTTATTCATTATTATGCAAATTACCATAAACTGCATATTTGCATATTAATGAATTCATTAATTTGCAAAATGTCAATTTTATTCATCAAGATGCAAAATACTGATCTTATTTATAAATATTCAAATTATCAATTTTATTCATATTAAGTAATTCCTAATTTTATTCATAGATATGCAAAATGCCAGTTTTATTGCATAGCTGTAATAGTCTTATAAAATATTATTTTCTTTAAAAAAAATATAATTGCTTATATCTTTGTCATTTGAACTCTGGTGGATAGTTGCCTCATTGGCCCTATATAATACATCTGATATGCTAGAGTATTAAAGTATGAAATAGTCCACAGGCAAAACAATGAAAGTGAAAACCTAAAACAGAATTAAAAAAAAAACACCCCAAGGGCACCATTAAGTTTATTCTACCTTGAAATGAATTTATTTTTCTAATGCAACTTTTCATGTAACATTAATTTTGAGTGGCTGAGCTCTAATGTTAATCTTGGATTTGATGGTTGCAAATATTCAATTTGCTGGCTCTACTCTGTGACGCAAGTAAATCTGCATTTGCGACTATCAAATCCCAAATTGACAGTGGCAACTCTTCATATAAAGTTATTCCTAAATTATAGCAGAATTTCACAGTTTAAAGCAAAATTGTAAAGTTTAACATGAAATGTTTTTGTAAAAACAAAAGTTAGCTGTAATGAAACAAATCTTTCAATTTGATGACAGCACTTGAATGTCAGAAACCTGTCATCTGTTATAAGTGTCTGTTATTAACATTGTGTAAGGTTAACACTGATGTTTTTGTGTGTGGTAGTTGTAACTTAGAAAATTAATCAACAAAATAATTTAATAAAGATTTTTATAGTTGTAATATACATTTGTTTGAACGTGTATTGAAACAAAACAAAAATAAAAAAGATATCTGAATAAAGAGCAGAAAAGGTAATATCAGAATAATGGATTCGTACAGCATGAAACAATGAAAAAAAACTAATGCAAATTATGATTTTATTTATTTGTACCCTCATAAAAAGAAACAGCAGTGGCTATATATATATATAAAGAAAAAGAAACAAAATCAAAATACATCAAAATATATAAAGATAGCTCAGATCTATCCAACTTCCTGCTTTGGTGATTTGGATGAAATCATTGATGCAAAACTCTTTCTTATCCAGATTGAATATATTTACATATATATGCATGGTGTAGGATTAATAATCCAGAAAGAAATTGCTTTTATGTATCGCTTAAAAGGTCACATTTATAATTGTATTATTGATAAATTTTTCATATACCGTCATGAAAATATGTATTATAGATCTAATGGATAAGCATTGATTCTTGAAAAAGAAACCATGAGCCCGCAGGGATATGGTTTTAGCATAATTGAAACAGTTATTGCAGCTTTTTGTAAATCTTAATACAAGAAAAGATTTCTATACATTAAAAAGTTAGGGTGAAATCATTGAAATAATATATCAAGTTTTGTCAACAGGTCAAGTTACTTATACATATTCAACAAATTGTAAGTACCGGAATCGGACAAGGAATGGATATGAATCGGTGTTGGATTATGTTCTATGCATTACATTGTACTATATAATTGTGATTGAGTAAATCTGTCAAATTTTGAATTATGTCACAGAATGGAAAAAAAAAGCTAAAGCCACTATTTTATACAGCAGTTCTTTAGTTTAAAATATATGTAGTTTTTAATAGAAAATTATGATTTAATTTGACATTATGCTAAAAAAAAAAATATGAAAATATTGAGAGAAAAAAAAAATTATGAATTTATGGAAAAATATTTAAGATTCTTTATGATTCTAAAAAATCCTAGGAAAAATTTGACAGATCTATGAAAATGACAAGGTATAATGAGTAATCTTGCATCCAAATCAAGTTTATGTTTTTTAGGAGATGATATAATTTATGACATTAATTACATGTACTGACATTTGATTGGGTTAATTAGCTAATAGCATGTCATTTTGGAATTTTGATTAATTTTTTCTACAGCTAAGGGAAGAACTAACATAGAACTACGGGATTCACTACAAGCTAACGGACAACCAGAGGGGTTCCGCTCTCGAAGGGGGAGTGGAACGTTTGGATATAAATCCAAACTAAACGATACAGGATATGCATCATCGGTTTCCTCAGGTATACAGAAAAACACGTTTTTAGTTTTTAGCACTTTGCAGTTTACAGATACTTCACCCTATTACCAGCTATAAGTACGACAGATGCAACAGGAAACACAGATTAAAATCTGCTGTACATGATTGCAAAACATATTTTATTGCAATGGCAATCAGAACGGTAGACAAAAATCTGCTGTACACTATAGCCAAAACAATTGTTTTTACAAGCAATTGGGAACACAGATCCTTTTGTATCTGCCTTACCGATAGCCAATAATAGGGTGTGAGATATCTTGTGTGGCTAGGTTAAGGAGTATCATATTGAAGTCATTTAAACTGGTGGCCGATCTGCCCTACGCATATTATTCGTGCACTTGTTCCATTCTACTCTGATTTTGGAAGGTAATTTAAAAAAACTGATAGGTGCTAAAATTATTGTAGTTCATGCAAAATAGACTAAACAATAGAAACGCCTTCTTGCAAGAAATTTTACCACACTAATTTGTGCTAGCAGGGGCATACCCATAACTGTTGAGGAAAAAGTATTCATTTAAGGTCATTACTTTTTTGTAGGTTTGTGAAAAGAAATTTTTTATTTTATCTTTGAAAAAATACTCAAACTATCTGGACCATAAATTTGGTCCCTAAAATCAGAATGGTCTAGTTTTCAATGATTTAAAACTTAAATCACAAGAAAATGTGAAATTTAGACTTTTAATCTTGATAGTATATTCAATACTCAAACATATGCAAGAAAAAAAACCAACAATTTTAACATGTTTTGTTTTTATAATAAACATGTGACCTGCATAATAGCATGCAGCTAACAAGATTGATACATAGTACATATAAGTGGTATTTTACTTTTTTGGGGGTGAATTGTTCAAAAACTGAAATATTTAATTTTTATTGGGACGGAGGATCCCGAAAGGTCATTGCTTTTTTCAGGACTAAAACTGCCAGATTTGCCTGAAAAAATGTAAAAAAAAGAAGAAGAAGTTTCCAATTGAAAGAAAATACTTGGTTCCTTCTTCTCTCATCTCTACGCTGAATCCTCCATAAACCAAATAAAAAATGTAATGGTTTATAATTTATTAATTAAAGCAAATCTAGAAAATAAACATTTAATTGTGACTTGTTAGAAGTCTGAATGAATTTATTATATAATTGTCTTTTACTGAGCTACCATTTATATGTACTATGTTTAATTATACTAAAACTAACATGTATATAATCTTACCATATAACATCAACCTAAACTGTCAAATACAAGCTTTGTTTGAAATTAACTGGTTTACAGAATTTTATCTCTAAGAGTTATTTCCCTTTGCATAGTTTTAAAAAGAATGTATTTAAGCAGATTTGGATCATGTGTGAATAAGACAGCCAACCAATGACACAAAATACCAAGAAACATCTAGAGGTCAACATAAGGTCAACACAAGATCATCAACAATAGATCAGTGTCTATGTAAAGACCCAGTATAGGTTCAAAACTGTTTCAATTGACTGATAAACAAATTTGGTTGACATCTAATTGACTTATAACTTCTAAATCTGCCCTGTACTAATAATTGACTTATAACTTCTAAATCTGCCCTGTACTAATAATTGACTTATAACTTCTAAATCTGCCCTGTACTAAGACTCTTAGCACTTTTCCTGAAAAGGTCAAGTTCGTTAAACCAGTTAATTTCAAAGAAGTATGCTTAAAAGTTATCATTTATTTTATATCACTACATTACAAACATTTGGCTAAACACATGCCACACTATATAATGCTTTATAGTAAGATGTGCTATAATCATGCAGGGACTTCTTTGATATAGTGTGCAGGCATTTTATTTGCACAATTTATATTTTCCTTTTTGTAATTGGTTCATTTTAGCTGGAAGTTCAGGAGATCAGTCGTTACGGAGGAGTAAGAATGCAACTTCTATGGTAAACTTGTCTGGCGTTGGTTCTCTGTCGGTGAGAACTACGTTAAGAAAAAATCCTGATTTTGGTAGGTTTTATCATAATGATATCCGTCAGCTTTTTGCTCGAGTGTATATATGATTTTAAAATTCTTTTTAAAACTGAACTAAGATTGAAAATAGCCATTTACACAAATATTTATTTCACGTTCACACTAACATTGTTATTTTTCAATTTAGCATGAAAAGCATTTTTGATCGGTTTTGTTTTGGAATGGTGGTTATGGATAAAAAATGAAACATATTAATATACAAATAGTGTGAATAACAAAAAATTATTTTCATGATATATGAATTAATTCCCTTCTTTGTCATATATTTGCATATTATTGCCATGTTTGTCACACCTTTCTCTTTATCTCTTGTAAATCAACAGCTTGAATAATATACATAATAAAGCCCATACATATTATTTATATTAATGATTAGTGATCTATTCACATGTGTAAATGCAGTAACATCTCTGTTCTACAGCTTATAATTGCTAGATACTACTATGTTTTGCTACAACGCTGATGAAATTTAATTTTTGTATTTAGACTTGCTTTAGGTAGTTCTTTTGCTACAATGCTGATGAAATTTAATTTTTGTATTTAGCCTTGCTTTAGGTAGCTCTTTACTTTTCAGATGCTTTGATATGCTCACTAAAAGTTATTCCTTATATGTTGGAATGTATTAATTGGTTTGTTAGGAAATGCTCATGACTCAAATATTGATTATTTTTCAAAATTTGTTTTCTGCTTAGATCTTTGAAAGATAAAAATAAAAAATACTTATAGTAGGCTGAAAAATTATAGAATTATTGTTCTATGTGGCTCCAACATGGTCAAATCCGACCTGTGACCTTGGAGGATTTGTTGGCACCTTGGAACCTGATGTAGACTTTTAAAGGACCTGTAACTTTAAAGATGTTCATAATTGAGAATCAGATCAGTTTATAACTATATTTTGGTTAAAAGTGACCTGGTGACTTCAGGCAAATTTTGTCTCACATTGACAGAGTCATAAAGCAAGACATAGGTGTGCTGTTTCTGGCTTCGGCAGTGATAGCATCAACAATGTATTAGTTTGTGATTAGGTCAGTTTATGAGGACCATTAGTGGTATTAAGTCAATGATATTTGGTATGCAGTTGTATTAGCATTGGCACATCTCAAGTTCATGGAGATTGTTTGGCCCTGTAACTTCAGTCATGGTTCATTGACTTTGAATATTTTGCATAACTTACATGTTAAAGTATTGCTATTTTGAAAATAACAAAAAGGCAAAATATATCTCTGTGTAAACAGTTTATTAATCCTGAAATTGTGACCTAAGGGGGTAACCTACTGGAGCCCCTTATATGTTTTTATGTTGTCAAAATTTAATCAAGGTTAATTTTGAGATCCAAGACCACAATGTTTGGTGATACACCACACATTTTCCTATAAAAACTGTGGAAGACATATACACATATATCATTGGGAGTTTTAAAAAAGGGAAAAAGGATGCCTAAATAAAAGCAAAAATTATCTACTGCTATCAAGAATGAGATGAATCTTAGTTATACTTAGTAATTTACATCATGAAAAAGCTGTGAATTTGCAGAACTAGTATAATAAGGTAAATCATACCTGTACCAAAGAAACATCTACTTTGTGAATAGTATAACAAGGGCAAGTAACCCCTTGGTTCAATGTGTCTTCCCAGATGTAGTATAATATATTGAAACTTAATTTTATGTTCATAACTTATGTTTCTGAAGCGATTTTCATCAGGGGTGATTAAAGACATTCTTGGTTATGAAAAAACACCTTAAACTCTATAACTAGAGCAGGTTACTAAAATCATTTGAAAGTTGAAATTTTAGATGTTACTGCATTTAAAAGTGAATTTTATCCACAGTGTACATATATATACACCTGAGTTTTGCACTATTAACTTAAAAGTTTGTCCTTTTTTGTGTTTAACAGTAAACCCAGCTAAAACAAATTTAAATGTGTTAGCAGATATTCCTAGTAGAATTAACTGTGCTTACTTGTATATTAATAAAAGTACTTATTTTTTTTTAGGGTCAACAGGAAGTTTACAAAGAACTAAACGACTCAGTAACTCATCATCAAATATTCATTCAACGCCACCTAGGACACCACGGACAAATTTAAACAATTCATATAATTCACGCACGCCAAATATTCAACGATCAACTACACCACAGCCAATACCAACATATACAGCAAGAGCCAGAACTCCTACCCCTAGGACTTCATCTACTTCTCGTTATCCTCCTCCCCCACCCCCTAAAACATCAACTCCAACACGGTCTGGTCGAACCACACCTACCTTCTCAGGAGGTCGAACAACGCCATCTGGTAGAACGACTCCAACAGCCATGACAAATGGAATGAGTGGTGCAACACGTAGATTACCAACAACACCCAAAAATCCACGGTGATACAACTGAAATTTTAAAGCTAATGTTAGAACTTGTATTTATTTAGTTGTAAGGTGAACTATGAAATCTCAATTAGCAGACTTGACAAAAAGGCAGGATATGTATCCTTTAGTTACATGTTGATACCCATTACATTTGGGTAGAGTTCAGGGGGTGTTGTACAAACCTCCCTTATTAAACCACTAAGCACTATTTCAGTCAAGCTATAACTGTTTAAGTGGATAAGAACTATTATTATCATCTATATGACCCCCCTTAGAAATCCCCGGCTATGGGCTAGCATGTGTAAAATGATCACTAGATAGAGATACATTGTAATAATGATTTCATGGTGGACTTACACACTGAGATGAATCAACCCTAACAGAACTATGCATTGTGAATTATTAAATGTTCTAAAGTGCCAGTGATTTGGAATTGCTGAGAAATTATATAGATTTTTACTGGTGGATTTTTAAATTTAAAAAAAGCTAAGCAGTTTGTTAATGATAAGGGTTATTACAGCAGTTATTTTCATTCTATTCTAATTTTTAAAAAAATCTTCCATATTTTTTATATTTACCATAGCAAATTTCCGTCTTAAAACTTTTTAATGTTTCGATTCAAAATTTCGACCTTTACTTCTTTCGATTTAAAAGTTTTCTCGGATGGATTTTACATTAAAACTTACAAATGCTGAAAACACACAAATATATATTATGATAAAGTTATGATTTTAATTTGGAATCTGAATCTGAATTAACCTTTAAATTTAAAGAGGCCTGGCTATCTTATTAAAGTGTATTGTCTGAATGATAAATGTTTATTCTAGTTAATTAGATTTATTTATTGGGACTTGTGTCTTTTTGATGAGATGTCTCAAATGGGCAACAAGGGAGATAATTTGTTAAAAGGGAGATAATTTGAGAGTTACCTTTAATGTGAAAGATAATAAAAACGTTTAAAGCAGAATAATTTATAGAAAATATTTCCATCAAATTTTCTAATTATTTGGATGAATCATTGCAGTGAAACCATAAAGTGTAAGAATAACATGCACTGCTTTTAAAGAAGGATTTTGCTAAAAATATCAAAAATTTTGAATTTATTTAAAACAATGTACATTTATATACTAGAAGACAAACATTTTGGATCTTAATAAGGACAATTTATCATTGGTTGTTGTTTTATAAAAGTTTTAATTTACTTTATTAATTAAATTTGGGCTATTTAAACTAAAAGGTAGACCCAAAAGACTAGAGGATGATTTGAGACATTTTTACATTAGATGTCCTTAAATCTAGGATTGAAAATAATTTATGACTAAAATTATTTTATTTAAATTGAATGTATGAAAACAAAGGTAATCTACTGATATGAATGTTATGTTTACAATATATGTAGAGAGTTCAATAAAATTTGGTATGACTGTTGATTGCATGATTAGTGTTTGAGGTATATGGATGTAAACAGAGATTGCCTTAACTGTCAAGTTAAAGATATTATTACGAGTATATTCAGTTTTTAAAAGTATATAGTCAAATATTAGACATATCATTTCAATCATTACATATCAAATATACATGTCTTTCTTGCAGTGTATTTAATCTAATATTTATTAAATTATGAAATGCTCAAAATTTTTATCAGTTTTTCCAATAAACATTCCAGCTATGAAAAATCAAATCTTAATGATCATAAGTAAATGGAGAAGAAATTTAATTTCTGTCGGCAAAATGATAAAAGTACTGATATATACTGTTCTAAAGTCTTAGTGCTACAAATGTTAAAGTTCAAAGATCTGCTTGAAATTTTATTTGGTGATAAAAAAACACTATTTTTAATCAAAATTTTGATATTATGTCAGTTATTACAGATATGCTGAGTTTATTAACTGGTATTGATAATAGTACTGGTATAAATGAATGTATCAATACATTCAGTATGGTGGTCACATTCTTAAATTATAATTTTAAACTTAAAGGAAATGTGTAAAAGCAGAGGTATTTTGTAATCAGTTCATTATTCTAATCAGAAAACAGATCTGAATTTTAAGAAATAAAAAAAAATTCCTTGAGAAAAAAATTGAAAGTTTTTGTGAATTAAGTGCAAGATTAAATTTCAAAGAAAATGTTCTTAGAATTATCAAGTTTAAATAAAAACCAGGTTTAACAGAATCATTGGATGATTATATTTTTTATATAAATCACTAAAATAAAGGTGCGAAAGTTGTCTTTCTCGTGAGAGTAAGGGAAGGACTACAGGGGAAGAATGGTATTTTAACCTCTTGATATTATTTTTCTGCACAACACATTTATTTTGAGTTGTATGTTAATTTATAAATAATAATCAAAATGTACAAGCTAGCTTTCTTTATACTTTCATAGTGCATTTATAAGTACAAAGTTTGGTATTTAATGTTATATCAGAAAAATTGTTATTTCTAGGTTGTCATGGTAACAATTCTATGATGGCTGATATATTTTTATAATCATATTTACATTGTAGATAGTTTTTCATTTGTTATGTCACATGCACATATCACTATCAGCCATTTTGTTACCATGGAAACAAGCAAATGTACATATCATTTAGCAGACGGTGTATTGACTGTCGTTGTATGAAACTGACATTAATAAAAATGTAAGTTGTCAAAATAAAAATGTGTTCTTTTATTCTTTTGTTGGCCGGATGGGATGAAGTAAAAATCTGCTTACAGTATGGTGATGTCAGGCGTGCTGGGAAAAGTGGGGACATAATTTGTACATGTATACCAGTGATCAACTTTTAGTTTTCAACCCAGATCCTTAAAACTTCACAAGAAGACTGCACGTATATTGAAGTTTGCACATGCTATGATGGAAATGTTTGAGAATATTTTTTCTCTTAAAGTTGCGGAGGGGAGACATAGGTGTTGCTTGTTCGGTAATGTCGTTGTTGTATCCGTCAACAATTTTTAGGTTTTCTGATTAAGATAGTTTGATAGGAACTACCTAGATAAATCAATGATATTTCAGTAGAAGTTGCATTACTATCAGTACATATCAGTTTGGACGGCTAATTTTGAGGCGATTTTCTATCAATAAGCAATTTTCAATGTTAAGTTTTCTGCTTAAGTTAGTTTATTAGGAACTGCTTGTGATAGATCATTGAAATGTTCTATAAAGTTGCATTACTATCAGTACATCTCAGTTTGTCTATCATTTCGAGGCCTTCCCACGAGTTCGTGGTCCAGTGACTTTGAATCAATTAGCAATGTTGCTGTCCATCAGATTGTCTTTTTCCAAATTCTAGGCCGACATGCAAGACATATCTCTGTGTCAACAGTTTATTTCAGACTTTGGAACTTAAGTCATTTTTCAGCTAAATTTACTCCAATGATACAAGTCAATTGCTAGTTACTGCTATCTTTATTATTTTGTAACTTCATCTTTAATATGTATTTTTCTATTATACACAATGAATATTGAAAATAGCTGTATATCAAAGTCGCTTTTCTTCAACATGTTAGATTTCTTGTTAAAAATTCTTCAATCAACTTCAAGTAATTCTAATGCAATTATTTTGTATCAATGGTTCTGATTGGATGACGGTAAGCGTAAAATTCTCTATCTCTTTGTCTGTAACTAAGGAAGCCGACATTTTGAATTGCGGAATGTATTGACATGTAATTTCTACAATAATAAGCAAAAAACTCACATGTTGCACCTAGAAATCTTCTTTTTATCAAATTTTATTACATTCTGAAGCGGCCAAGAAGCCAGAAAATGCCCGGTATTTACGTTTGACGCCGGAAGCATATCTATGACGTCACCTAGTATAGGGGCCAAAGAAGATAGCATCTTTTCGCGGAATTTTCTTTAATGAAAATTTTACACGGAAATAATGATTGAAATTGAATTATGTACTTGTTTTGCATTAGAATAGAGATAACTTTATTGTATTTGAAGCTTTGCGGACGTCCATCGGTAGTTTTACTGTCGCAAATACCCGTTTACCTGTCTCCGCTACGCGTCGCCAGGTAAACTAAATTTGCGACAGTAAAACTACCGATGGACATCCGCAAAGCTTCAAATACAATACAGTTATCTCTTAATTGCAACTACATTGTGAATATATGGGGTATTGTCCATGAGATGTATATTGTTTATGTGATTTCTTATAATAAGAGATTAAACTAGGGTATTATCTCATACATAGGATATGAGATATTAACTCCATGAGATCTACAGAACTGTAAACCTATAAACATGTTCATTGTCATCCGGCTTGTGCCATGGAGACGACTGTAAAAACCTGTTGACCTAGCCCTGATGTGACCACCATTGTTATTTTTACAAATACTTATGGCAGGGGACTATATTAAATAGAGTATCATTATGGCTTTTTCAATATCACACCTCTATGAACCCGAGACACCAATTTCCTTTCTCTATTGGTACTGTACAGGTATACCTAACAACAAAATTATTTTCATTTACCTTTGTTTAAAGTTATTGCAAATGGATGGTATTTTTGTTCGAGCATATTGTTTTTCTTTAATTGTTTAACATTTCTTACCGATATAACATGTTACTTTTATTATTCTTCCCTTAGTTTATTTATTTTGTATTTACATTGTGTCATAGGTCAAATTTATTTGTTCAGTGTATGTTCAATGGTGTTAATATGTCCTTTGATTGAGTTAAGCTATTTCAGTTGATATTTTATAGTGTGTCTTTCTATGTTGTGATGTTACACTATTGTTTCAGAAAAAGGGTGAAGGTTTGGTACCATTAAAACGTTTAAACCCGCTGCATTTGTTTGCACCTGTCCTAAGTCAGGAATCTGATGTTCAGTAGTTGTCGTTTGTTGATGTGGTTCATAAGTGTTTCTCGTTTCTCGTTTTTTATATAGATTAGACCGTTGGTTTTCCCGTTTGAATGGTTTTACACTAGTAATTTTTTGGGGCCCTTTATAGCTTACTGTTCGGTGTGAGCCAAGGCTCCGTGTTGAAGACCGTACTGTGACCTATAATGGTTTACTTTTATAAATTTTGACTTGGATGGAGAGTTGTCTCATTGGCACTCATACCACATCTTCTTATATCTATATAGGGTACAAGTACATGCGATTTTATATAAAAGGATTAGATGTAAGTTCGTGCGACCTTATACAAAGGGGTTAGATACAAGTACATACATGCGATCTGATACAAAGGGATTAGGAACATGTACATGTGATCTTATACAAAGGGATTATAAGAGATCTATTATAAAGTGGTCTTGTACAAAGGAACTATATACAAATACATGCGATCTTAAACACAGGGATTATGTACAAGTACATACATGCGATCTTATATAAAGGGATAAGGTAGAAGTACATGGAATCTTGTGCAAAGGGATAGGAGAGATCTATTATAAAGCGGCCTTGTACACAGGGACTATATACAAGTACATGCGATCTTATACAAAGGGATTAGGAGGGATCTATTATAATGTGTTCGTTTACAAAGAGACTATATACAAGTACATACGAACTTATACAATGGGATTAGATACAAGTATACACATGCGATCTGATACAAAGGGATAAGGTACAAGTACATGTGATCTTATACAAAGGGATTAGGAGAGATCTATTATGAAGTGGTCTTGTACAAAGGGACTATAAACAAGTACATATGATCTGATCTAAAAGGGATTAGGTACAAGTACATGCGATCTTATACAAAGGGATTAGGGGAGATCTATTATAAAGTGGTCTTGTACAATGGGACTCTATACAAGTACATGCGGTCTTATACAGAGGGATTAGGTACAAGTACATAAATGCGACCTTATATAAAGGGATTAGGTACAAGTACATGCGATGTTATACAAAGGGATTATGAGAGATCTTATATAAAGTGGTCTTGTACAATGGGACTATATACAAGTACATGCGATCTTATACAGAGGGATTAGGTACAAATACATACATGCGATCTTATAGAAAGGGATTAGGTTCAAGTACATGTGATCTTATACAAAGGGATTAGGAGGGATCTATTATGAAGTGGTCTTGTACAAAGGGACTATATACAAGTACATATGATCTTATCTAAAAGGGATTAGGTACAAGTACATACATGCGATCTTATATAAAGGGATTAGATATAAGTACATGCGATCTTATACAAAGGAATTATGAGAGATATATTATAAAATGGTCTTGTACAAAGGGATTATATACAAGTTCATGCGATCTTATACAAAGGGATTAGGAGATATCTATTATAAAGTGGTCTTGTACAAAGGGACTACTAGTATATACAAGTACATACGATTTTATACAGAGGGTTAGGTACAAGTATATACATGCGATCTTATATAAAGGGATTAGGAGAGATCTATTATAAAGTGGTCTTGTACAATGGGACTCTATACAAGTACATGCGGTCTTATACAGAGGGATTAGGTACAAGTACATAAATGCGACCTTATATAAAGGGATTAGGTACAAGTACATGCGATGTTATACAAAGGGATTATGAGAGATCTTATATAAAGTGGTCTTGTACAATGGGACTATATACAAGTACATGCGATCTTATACAGAGGGATTAGGTACAAATACATACATGCGATCTTATAGAAAGGGATTAGGTTCAAGTACATGTGATCTTATACAAAGGGATTAGGAGGGATCTATTATGAAGTGGTCTTGTACAAAGGGACTATATACAAGTACATATGATCTTATCTAAAAGGGATTAGGTACAAGTACATACATGCGATCTTATATAAAGGGATTAGATACAAGTACATGCGATCTTATACAAAGGAATTATGAGAGATATATTATAAAATGGTCTTGTACAAAGGGATTATATACAAGTTCATGCGATCTTATACAAAGGGATTAGGAGATATCTATTATAAAGTGGTCTTGTACAAAGGGACTACTAGTATATACAAGTACATACGATTTTATACAGAGGGTTAGGTACAAGTATACACATGCGATCTTATATAAAGGGATTAGGAGAGATCTATTATAAAGTGGTCTTGTACAAAGGAACTATATACAAGTACATGAGATATTCTACAAAGGAAAGAGATACACTTACATGGAATCTTATACAAAGATTTGCCATCCATGATATAGGAGGGTCTGGATTGGGCTCACAGAAAAGAGTATGATGGACAATAAAATACAGAAAAAAGACAAAAAAATAAGGAATAGAAAACAAACGGCCCCAAAATAAAGAATACAGAATAATGGGATGCAAAGATGTTTAAAAAGTAGAGAATAATGGGGTGCTAAAATATAAAGAATAGAGAAAAATGAGCAAAATAATAAAGAATATAGAAAAATGGCCTAAAAAGTTCAAGAAAACATAAATGGACGCCCCCTTTTTTAACTTTTGTTCCACACTGAGACTTTGTGGGGCAAATCATCTGACACAATTTAAATGAAAGCTCTCATATTTGATATGATTGTTTGCCATCATATGTAGTTGACCATATTGTCATTTTGATTTTACCATTTTTGCAGGAGCTACTGTCATATTTTGACTGTATAACAACAATCATTATGACACCTTGTGACACACCATTTGACACAGCGGCGATGAACATTTCGCCACGGCGTAACAATCTTGTTCAATCTAATGTTGGTATGGTGTTAAAATATTGCATTTAATTATTCTGTGATACTTTTAAGCAAAATGAAAGTAATTTTGTTTACAGATTTACTACCTTCAGAAATCAGCAAATCGCCTTGTGAATCTTGTAATGGTGTATTTCCCATTTGGTAATAGTGGTAAAAATTTAGATGAAAGCTTAAAAGCCCAATATCATAAGTATAAGACATAAAATGTTATATAGGAATCGAATTTACGTACATGAAGTGTAACTCTTTATTTAATTGTTTTGTTTTTGTTTTTGTTTTTTGTTTTTTGTTTTTTTTTTTTTGATAGACCAGCAGCTTAGATAGATAAAGCATCCCTTCTTTTCTGGAGATACAACACTATAAAAATATTTGTCTCTGAACTAACTAGACGATTAGACAATGGGAGTGTGGAGATAGAACAATGTAGTTCTGACAAAAATTCGTAGGGTGTAGAAATCTCGTATTATAGTTGTATAGGGAGACAGACCATTGCGCTTGATTATCAAATATATAGCTGTCTCAATTTTGAACAAAAGTATACCGTATGTTAGCTATACTAGGCTACGAGATAACAAAATGTGCAACAATTCAAAAGAGAAAACTAACCACCTGATTACAGCCAATAATATTTAACGAATTACAATCATGACAGATGACAACAAACGACAGCCACTGACAGCTTGAAACTTGTGAGGGAAACCTTTTCTCGTGAATATTTATAAAAGGATATGTAAGCGGTAAAAAAACCTCACAAACGACATCAAGAGGTCAACAGTAGACATGTGTATATAAACATTACTTCAAGCTCAAATTACTCCGAATATAGAATATATATATATAGTGGTGCGACGTTGCTTTGTTAACTGTTGAGATAGTTGGGTAGGAGTGGACTAAAAATAAGGGGGCAAACTTCTGGAATTGAAAAAAAGGTCTAATAGTGTATGAGTTAGTTTGGGTCCGTTTTCGTTTTCTTTACAATATTTTGATGTCATAAAAAGGGGGGGGGGGTAAAATATTGTTTTTCCCTACCCCTTTTTTCGTTCCTACGCAAACGGGTTGTGATTGTCTCAAACTGAAGATGTTGAAACATTTTTTACTTTACTTTAATTTTAAATACAAAATTCACATTATTTCAAGAAAATAAAAACTCTTAATTCAACATGGTTTTATTTTGAATTATGATGGGTTACAAAGTGGATTTTAACCCCTGATAAAATATTTGATAAATTTTATCATTGTTGTCACTAGACTTACAATACTGATTAACCTATACCTATACTTATGTAATTAGTTCAAAGTTGTTGCTGTAATCACATTGAATATAACATATGTAACAATCAATTATGCATCGAAATTTTAAAATTTCACTTGTTTGCTTTGCTGGAGTTATGACATTGTCAGGAATAGTAAACATGTTGATATTGTACTGGTACGGTAATACCGTCGTCATTTACGTCCCGGGACCAGTTATAAATCTGTTGGACAGGACTGGGTTACGGAAAGTAGAAATGAATGACAACGACGCAGGTGCATATAGTGAGAACTTGTCTGGTGATGGCCATCTTGGATTACAAAATGAAAAAATGAAAGTGTTGAACAAACGTAACTTGAATGTTCATGGACTTTCAAATAGAACTGGAAGATCTTTTCTAACACAAGTTTCAGAGTTTGAACCACTTATAGAACCAGACATTTGTAAACAACATGATAAAATCTTGCTTGCAATTCTAATATTCTCAAATCCATCCAATATTGAACGAAGACAAGTTATACGCGAAACATGGTTGTCCGACATAAAGTCTTCAATCCGATATGTGTTTGTTGTTGCAAGAAACACCAATTCAGATCACAAAAAGGAGCTGCAAGAAGAAATCGATGAACACAAAGACATTGTCCAGTTTGACTTTATTGACTCATATAAAAATTTAACGTTTAAAACAGTATCTTCCTTCAAATGGATTATCGCCGTCTGCCCACGAGCGTCTTATGTGTTGAAAATAGACGATGATATGTGGCTTAACAAGAAAGCTTTAACCAGTGTCCTTGAACATGGCGCAGTTAAGGGTTCAATTGGCGGGAACTGCCATCGCGGAGAACCACCAATTCGTGATCCAGGAAACAAGTACTATATTCCCTGGAGCAGCTACCCATACGGTATATATCCTCCATTTTGTTCCGGTACTGCGTACGTGGTTGATTTTCAAGTGATGAAAGGCATTGTTAATGTTTCTAAGGATGTTCCCTATTTTCCACTAGAAGACATTTATGTCGCTTTATGTATGACTAAACTGAAAGCGAAAGTTATTAATCTTTACGGATTTAATTCAGTTCGCGTTCGTGCAAATCCGTGTTGGTTAAAAAGCGACTGGCTCGTAACGACACATGAATTTTTACCTTTCGAGTTACGAAGAATTTGGAATACACAATGCTATGGGTTAAATCAGGTTAGGCAAGTCAAGGGCCAATTCGATCCGCAAATAAGAGGCTCGTTACATTTAAAAAGACAACAATTAAATAGGCTTAACATGGAACAAATGTTTCGACAAAACGCCAAGATGAATTTGAGATCTGGTGGAAGACGTTTTGTCAAAAGTCCAAGATTAATTTTCAATTAAATCGATATGGAACTTATCATTCTTACAAACATGATATGTTCTCCCCAGTTCACTGCTGATTGATTGATCCATGTTAATCGTACAGTGACATGGATATTCAGTACGAGAAACACGTACTATACAATAATTACCATAGGTAGCATTGCAAAGTTTTCGACCGAGATGAAGGACAGAATTTCGGACCACCACTGGAAAATGAGGAGAAGTAGGATACGGGCAGAAAATTTGCCTTTCAACATGCGTCGTTTTTACCCATCGAAGAAGAGTAGTAAGGACTTATACGTGCAGAGAACGAGGCACTCCCCCACACGGCATCGATGTCCCCAATCCGACCGGACGTGGCTGCGTATTGATATCCCGAATAGCCAAACTGACGCCTCCAACATAGGTTTTACTGCCGTTTGAGAAGCCAAGGTGGTCATATTTCTTAACACCAGCCAACCATTGGGTTAGTTCCATGTTAAATATATAGTTTTCCATGTTCTCGTACATATTTTCTCTGGACGTTTTAATTCCCCAAAAAAACCTTTCCGGATCGAGGCAAATTGGATTTGTTCGCTTTTTGACCGATGATTTATTTGTTTCCTCGTGATTCGTTCATCATTGAACGTTCGTACAAGTTTGACAATAAAACTTTGATTTATTTTTACTTTGTTTTCTCGTCGTTTTTTCTTTTTGTCATGGTTTTTTTTCCTTCCTTGATTTGCAAATTGTATTTCCCTTTTTAAGTAATACATGTATTGTTTTGGCTAAATATTGACTTATTTTTTTTATATATAAAAATACAGATTTATTCTTCATTAATGCCAGGTTACTACTGGCGAAAATTCCAGCAATTCTAATGCGAGTCATAATTTATTTTATTTTTTTCAAAATGACTGACCTGACTGTCTCGAAAATTTGCCTGATCTAGTCTTTGTTAATTGTTAAAGTACCTCATGCTATAGATGATGAATTTCATTCCTTCTTCCATTGCGAAAGAATGAAAATGTAAGAAGTACTAGTAACTTCTTATCTGAACTGGTCTATCTTAATACTGACTTTATGAGTTTCACTTACAAAAAAAGCTACAATATATACCTAATCCAACAATTCTTCAGCAGGTACAAATTAAGTCTCGGTTCTTTTTTAAAAAGGGCAATGGAACTTAGAAAAGGGGATTCTTGATTATCCAATTGTTGTGAAATTTGTTGTATATACTTTATATATTCAGAAACTGGGTTTTTTGTTTTTTTTTTCAAAAAATTACTACATTTGTAGATCAGGCTTTAAACTTCTTACAAAAGAAGATAACGGAGGTTGGGCGTTTAGCTTCTTTAAGAAACTATTGCTTTAATTTTTGATACAATGGAATTCTGTATCAATATCACGAGGATCAGTGGAGAACCCAAATGCAGATATGTGCTGGTGAAAAGCTTTGGCTCTTTCAAGACCATTTTAATATATCTGATTCTATTACGATCCCTAAGCGGAGAAATTTAACTCGAGTGTATATCATCACATAAATTAGGAACAAGGTTGTTACCAGGGTATTCCCAGACAAAACCGAGTATTCTCAGGTCCACCTCTGATGCAACCATTGTTTTGTATTTTTTTGTGCATTTCATCTCAAAATAAGAGAAACTGCGTGTATTGATGATTAACTCTCTGTCCTAACATTAAACCCTTGAGTTCTTTTATTAATATCGGTTTCAGATTTGATTTATGAATTCAAAAATATAGGGGAATCAAGCAATGGACAAAATTCTGAAAAATCTAAGGTAAAGGTACTCAAATTCAAGCCACTAACAAACTTCTGAAAAAATCTAAGGTATTCGTAACGATACCCAAATTGAGCCACTGACAAAACGCTAGTCAATCTAACGTAAAGGTACCTGACTCAAGACACAAGCAAAAATTTCTGGCAAATCAAGACACAGGCAAAATTCTGGTAAATCTCAAGTAAAGAAACTTAATCATGACACAAAATTCTTGAAAATGTAGATAAGTCAAGACATAGGCGAAATTCTGACAATCTAAAGTATATGTGCTTAAATCAAGACATTGGCGAAATTCTAGTAATCTAAAATATATGTGCCTAAATCAAGACATTTAAGGTACCTGACTCAAGCCACTAACAAAGTTCTGGTAAATCTCCGGTTAAGGTACCTTACTCAAACCACTAACAAAGTTCTGGTAAATCTCCGGTTAAGGTACCTGACTCAAGCCACTAACAAAGTTCTGGTAAATCTCCGGTTAAGGTACCTTACTCAAACCACTAACAAAGTTCTTGTAAATCTCCGGTTAAGGTACCTTACTCAAACCTCTAACAAAGTTCTGGTAAATATATAATGAAGGTCTCTGAATCAAGCTACCGACAAAGTTCTCGTAAATCTATGGTAAAACCTCTTAAAAAAGTCTGGTAAATCTCATGTACAATTCTTAATCAAACCACAAAATGTTGGTAAAAGAGAGGCACACGATACCAAAGGGACATTCGAACTCATACGTCGAAAACAAAACTGAAAACTCCATGGCTAAAAAAGAAAAAAAAAGAGAAAGATAAAAATACAAACTCCAGTACACAAAACACAACATAGAAAACTAAAGACTGAGCAACACGAACCCCATCAAAACCTGGGGGTGATCTCAGGTGTTCCGGGAGGGTAAGCTGATACTGCTCCGCATGTGGCACTCGTCGTGTTGCTCATGTAAGTACAAACCCGGTGATAAGTCTAATTCGGTCGGTTACATTCGGGAAAAAGAGGATGGGATTGTAATTACGACAACTGGAACATATCCGTCGTCATCTGTAAAACAGATATTCCATAACGGTCAACCAACTCGTGATGGCGTCCTTAAAATTTACGAAGGAATGATTTCAACTTCACCACTTGGAACTCTTGGTTTAGTAGCTTCCTTGTGAGCAGCAATCCTCTATCAAGGAAATCATGATAGGAAATAAAAGCCCTGGATTATCGTATCAACTGGGAAATATGTACTCTGTATACAGGCGCTGCTGGAATGTTGCTACATAGAAATGGAAAGTTCACAATTGGGAAGCTGAAATCATCTCTTTTGTCGTAAAGTTTTTTTTCAACCGACCCTCATTGCCAATTTCTAAATGTAATTCAAGATATGAGGCAGACTTACCTGTATCTGTTGTATCCTTTATCTCAAGTTCGATGGGATAGATGCGTTCAACATAGTCACCAAATTTTGAATTATTTAGTCAGAGAACATCATCTGTATAGCTGAAAGGGAAGTTAACTGATACTAATAAATTCTTTTCTTTCTTCATAAGAAGTTCCTGTATGAAGTCAGCCTAGCTCATGTGAATAAAGGAACAAGTCGACAAGAAGAGGAGCACAGTTGGTTCCCATGGGAATGCCGATTGTTTGTCTAAAAACACGTCCTCCAAACGTAACAAATATGTTGTCAATCAAGAAATCAAGCATATTGATAATGTCAGTTTCAGAGAATCTTTTGTTGGAATCAGAGTGATCATTCTTTTTGATGAAACATAGCAGGACAATTCTTTCAACTTGTCTTTTAGTTTGGAATGGGGAATACTTGTGTTAAGTGTAGAAAAGTCAAATGTTTTAATACTATTGCAAGATGAAAGAGTCTTACTTTGAATGTACTCTAAAAGATCTTTGAAATTTTTAAGTATCCACATCTGATTCACGCCACCTCTAGAAAAGGTAGTTTCACAATAACATTGAAGCCTAGCTATGATTGCTGATAAAATTGATGTTAATAATTTAGAAAGAAGTTTCGTGGAGCATTTGGAAGACCAAGTAATATAACGTTTTTTGTAAGGACACTTATGTAGTTTAGGTATCCAATACAGTGAAGGAAGATCCAGTTTTTCATTTTTGGTTGAAATTCCAAAGAAACATAGAAGAGACCTATGATTATCCAGGTCCTTGGTAAGTGTCGTGGGGATGTTGGCCAGGTCCTTGGTAAGTGTCGTGGGGATCTTGGCCAGGTCCTTGGTAAGTGTCGTGGGGATGTTGGCCAGGTCCTTGGTAAGTGTCGTGGGGATGTTGGCCAGGTCCTTGGTAAGTGTCGTGGGGATTTTGGCCAGGTCCTTGGTAAGTGTCGTGGGGATCTTGGCCAGGTCCTTGGTAAGTGTCGTGGGGATGTTGGCCAGGTCCTTGGTAAGTGTCGTGGGGATCTTGGCCAGGTCCTTGGTAAGTGTCGTGGGGATGTTGGCCAGGTCCTTGGTAAGTGTCGTGGGGATCTTGGCCAGGTCCTTGGTAAGTGTCGTGGGGATGTTGGCCAGGTCCTTGGTAAGTGTCGTGGGGATCTTGGCCATGTGTTGTTAGTTGTCTTTATTTGCTCATCTTTATGTTCTGGGAGGAGATGGACCATTCCTCATCTGGCAGGATGTCCCCCTCATCTTTATTGTCTGGGAGGAGATGGACCATTCCCCATCTGGCAGGATGTCCCCAACATGCTCAACATAAACATGAAACTTAATAAAAAGACTGTTATTTTTCTTGTTTGAATTGTTTCACATTTTTCATGATGGGCCCTTTTATAGCTGACTATACAGTGTGTATTTTTCAAATTGTTGAACGCTGTACAGTGGCTTATAATTGCTTACATTCACTTCATTTGAAAGCTAGTGGACAGATGTCAGTGATCGAACAACAGTATATTGATATCCTCAAATTTGTAAATCATCCTCAAAATCATGATCAGCCTGAAAAGAATTAAAAGAGAAACTAACAGCTAAATATGAATTCCAATTCAGATTATGGAAAGAAAACAAAATTTCTCAATATTTAAAAGAAAAAATTAGAAATTAGTGTCATTCCGAAATAGACAGGGTCGTCAAGTTGGTTACTTTTTCCTTATTCCTTATTTGTTACTTATTCCTTATTCGTTACCTATTCGTTACTTATTCCTTATTCCTTATTCGTAACTTATTCGTAACTTATTCCTTATTCGTTACTTATTCGATTTTAATATGTTTCCCCCTTTTAATGATAGTTCTTGGTTTATTGAGGTGAAATTCCCCTTTTAGCGCGTAGGTATCCGTTTTTGCACTCGCTTGTTCCCATGTTACTTTTTCGCTACTTATTCGTTCCTTATTCGATTTGTATACGTTGCACCTTTGAATTGCTTTATTTTCGTGTCTCTGGTGTTGGTTTTTGGTTCTTAGAGGTGAAATAACCCTATTTGCGCGTATGTACCCGTTTGAGCGCTCGACTGATACAATTACTTATTCGCTACTGATTAGTTCCTTATTCACTTTTTATACATTGCATCTTTTTAATGCTTTCTTTTATTTTATTTCCTTGTCTCTAGTGTTAGCTGTGGGTTTGTAGATAGGAAAGAACCCTATTAGCGCATATGTATCCTTTACAGCGCTCGACTGATACCCTGTTACTTATTCGTTCCTTATTCGTTTGTATTACGTTTGTTATAGTTGCACATTTAAAAAAAAAAATCTTTTCAATTTTTTTCTTGTCTCTGGTGCTAGCTGTGGGTTCGTAGAGGTAAAAGCACCCTTTTAAACGGGATTTAACTCCTTTTTATAACTTGAGCGCGTATGCCTGGGGCGATTTGGCAATGGGACGAGTTGGTATTGATTCAAACTTACCTTAGTACTGTTCATTACTATCCTCTGCATTTATAGTGTACTGAACTCGAGTTACAATATACTTCCATTTTACGTAGAAGAACCACTATAAGCACCATTGATTTTGATACGACCGCAAATTTACGGTAGTATTATGTTATGGTGTTGTCTGCGTCTGAGGACATTTTGGTTCGCAGACAATAACTTAAGTATCAGTTCATGGATCTCTATAAAATTTAGCACAAGGTTCCATACCACTAAAGATTGGTAGGATTGTTTTTGGGGGCTATTGTCCTTGCGGTTTTGTAATAAGGGGCCAACTTTGAAAAGGTCAGTTTTACTGGTTAATGGACAATAAATTGGTTCGCAGACAATAACTTTAAGGCAATGTCCCATTCCACAATAGGAGGGTTGGGATTGATTTTGGGGGTTATTTTCTTAGCGGTTTTGTAATTAGGGACCAGAAAGGGACCAAAAACAATTATTGGTCTGGTTTTAAGACAATAACTTGAGTATAAGAGATATTTATTTGGTCAATATTATAGCACAAGTTTCCACATCACAATAGGAAGGTTGGGATTAATTTTTGGGGTTATTGCCATAACTATTAAGGAATAAGGGGCCAAAAAGGGTCTAACAAAAACAACATTTTGTCAGGTTCACAGACAATAACATGAGTATAAGTGTATGGATCTCTGTTAAATTTTAGCACAATGTTCCATACCACAATAGGAAGGTTGGGGTTTACTTTGGGGGTTATAATAGTATCTGTTTATGAATTAGGGGCAAAAAAAGGCATAACAAAAACAGTTATTTGTCTGGTTCAACGACAATAACTTGGGTATAACTGTATAGAACTGTATTAAATTTAAGCACAAGGTTCCATGCCACAATAGGAAGGTTGGGATTTATTTTGGGGTTTATTGTTGTAGCTGTTTAGTAATTAAGGACCAAAAAGGGGTCAAAAAGAAGCATTTTTCATGTTTCAGGGCACTAATTTGTGTATTAGAGTTTGGATTTCTATGAAATTTTACTACAAGGTTCCATATTTTAAAAGAAAAGTTGGGATTGATTGTCATGGTCAAAACCGTTCAATAATAAGGGGCTAAAAAGGGGTAATAAAACTAGGATTTCCTGATTTCTGGACAATAACTTGAGTATAAGTCTATATATTGCTATTTAATTGCGCCACAAGGTGTTATACCATAAAATAAAGTTTGGGATTGATTTTAGGGGTTAGGGGCCAAAACCAATACTTTGTATAAATTGCTTATTTTTTTTAGCAATTTCAATTGAGTATAATTCAAAAGTCTTGAATTCTTGGGAGTCTTTTAATATTATTGAATCTAATTGGATATTTAATATTTGGATTTTAGGGTCTGTTTTTGAAATGATTCGCATTAAGGCCTGTTTTCAAATTGGTCCACATTAAGGTCCAAAGGGTCCAAAAATACAACTGGTTTTTTTTATTTAATATAAAATAAAATACTGCTTGTTAATCAGTAAATATTCTATATAATATAAATGTAATTTCATGGTAAGTATATTTAACCAAATTCATATAAAATGGTTATTTTTGAAATCTCAAGAAGAGATTTTATATGAATTTATAGGGTTAAATATACTTACCACAATCCACCACCACCCCTGGAATAAATTCAGTTTTTTGTTCACATAATTGAAATTATTCAATTAAACGACAAATTAAAACTAAAGATACTGTATGTTACACAGGTAAATTATGACGTAGGTGAGTACATCTTATGGATGTAATTTTTAATCACCTAGTTAATTGCGATGAGAACATGTTGTGAAAGCAAGCATATTTTATATAATATAAATGTAATTTCATGTTAAGTATATTTAACCCTATAAATTCATATAAAATCTCTTCTTGAGATTTCAAAAATAACCATTTTCTCGGTATCTCTACTTTATAATGCCATTTTGCACCTCCATTTTTGTTTTTGACACTGATCACTTTTGGACTTTCTTTTAGCAATCTTGGTTCATCTAGGGTACCCATTTTGTATCCTCAACTCCTCCGTAACCCCATATTAGAATTTATTCAAACATTTTTTAGAATATAACCCATATAATTGCACATAGGGGAGAGTTGTTCACTTAGTTATTCATAGACTGTTATTCATGTATGATGGGGCGGGGTATCATTTTTGGAGTTTTGCTGACATGGTTTCTAGTTTGTACTTATTTTCCATGTTTTAACGTTCAGTGGAACGATCCACAACTCGATCTGTAGCCATCTTTATGCACTTTGTGGCGGAGCATAAAATTAATGTTACCAGCCACATGTGTATGTGCCTGTTCAAAGTCGGAAGCCTCATCAGTGGTTGTCTTATTTCGAGTTTAAGGGCCTACGATACAATTACAGAGGAGGTAATGAAGTCGCTAACGTAAAATGTTATTTTTTCCGACGTCAAACTGTGACACATTGGGAAAAAGATACATTTTTGACTGATTTTAATCAGTAACTTGAAAACGAGCACATGGACCCCTCTTTTTTAAATGGCATTTGGCTTGATTATGTTTGAAGATTATTTGTACCAATTTTTATGAAAAAATCACCGATGATTTTTTTTTTAAATCAGAAAAATATACAGACAAAATGCCTATTTTTTCTAAAATCATGTATATTTGATAAAAGTTAATTATATAACTCTCTTGTTGAAGACTGTATGTAGCCATATAGATGACTTACGAATATCATTGCTGTCTCATTGAAGTTTACTCGACATCTCATGTATTCCTAGTCCAGAAATCAAGTGGTACCGTTTATGTTATTACTACCATTGGGTCGATGCCTCTGCTGGTGGACTGATAGTCCCCGAGGGTATCACCGGCCCAGTAGCCAGTACTTCGGTATTAAATTATTTAAAATTAAGGAATGTATCTCCCTCATGCAAAGCTCTGATTCCTTGCCCGGCTTTGGCTGTACTTTTTTGTCCTTTTTGGTTTATAGCTCTTCATCCTTTTAATAAGCTTTGGATTTTCAAATATTTTGGCCTCGAGCATCACTGAAGAGACATTGATTGTCGAAATGCGCAACTGGTGCAGAAAAATTGGTACCGTTTATGTTATTACTACCACTGGGTCGATGCCTCTGCTGGTGGACTGATAGTCCCCGAGGGTATTACCAGCCCAGTAGCCAGTACTTCGGTACTGGCATTAAAATACGGATTTTGTGTTACTAAAATTTGCTGTTACAAAATTTTTGAAATTATTTAAAATTAAGGAATGTATCTCCCTCATGCAAAGCTCTGATTCCTTTCCCGGTTTTGGCTATACTTTTTTGTCCTTTTTGGTTTATAGCTCTTCATCCTTTTAATAAGCTTTGGATTTTCAAATATTTTGGCCTAGAACATCACTGAAGAGACATTGATTGTCGAAATGCGCATTTGGTGAAAAATTGGTACCGTTTATGTTATAATAATAACAATATTTCTTTCTATCTTTCACTCAAAAAATAAAATTGTCTATATTAAAGTGCAAGTTGAACTCTATTTAACTCAATTACATGTGAACAAATAAAGACGTTTATTTAACTGATTTCCATTCTATAAGATATAAGATTAGGAAAATGTTAACAAACGTTCTTATAGCCAAATGGCATAATATATACTTTTTTAAATATTGAAAACCATGACGTAATGGGTACACTTCATTTATTTTAATAGCATTTGGGAAAAAAGATAGGAAAACGTAAAGGGTGTGCTGAAAATAAATAATTAGACCGGTATGATGTTGTTTGAACCACAGAAAATACTGTAACAGGCAGATCGAGGATTGTTTTTAAAATGAGGGGGGGGGGGGGGGGTGGGGGTTGGGGGGCGTAAACTCCCGAAACTGGCGTGCGGAGCGAGGCGAAACCATTTTGGACGATTTTATGCTTAAAAATACATATAATTGTGAGAAACATGAGATTTTCTTTTTTTGGGGGGCGATCAAGGGGGAGTGTATGCCCTGTCGCCCTATCATAGATCGCCACTGCCACTGACAAGACTCGATGGTTTTGGGATTTAATGGTAAAAAATGTGATATGATCATAATCCGCTCGAATCTCCATGAATACAACTTAAATATTGTTTTACATTTTAGGTAAAAATTGTGTATTTAACTGAAAATACAGATGAACGAAATGATTTCACAAAATCAGGGATATAAAAATACCTTAAACCCTTCAAATAAAATCACTAAATACAGAAGAATAGATGGCTTTAATAAAAAGCATAAAATACTGAAGTCCCTAATTAATAGTATAAGTTCTTGTGTGCATAGGGTGCAGCTTTGTCCGTATCAGTGCACTCCACAGTTGGGGTGGTGTAAACAGATTTAAACCTGCGAGAGGTATAAAAACGAGCAAAATAACGAAAATCTAAAAATCGTGCATGTAATGTTTGCCACTGAATGTAAGAAATCATTCAATCAATGTATCTATAATTCGATCGTGTTTAAACAAATACAGTATTACAACATGGGGGATAAAGTATTGATATGGTTACTCGTGTTAATGAGGAAGTGAACCGTTCAAGAAAATATCGATTTCCGAATTGTATAATATTCCTCACACACGTCAACGTGTATGCTATTTGAAGAAGTGCCTTTGATTTTTACAATTTCAATGAAAAGAACAGGCATTTTGGGAACAGGATTCGCATATATTTTGTTTTGATAATGAGTGTGTACACAGTACCGGTATGTTTAACTCTAAATAGTGTTGAGTCCATGAATTGAGCCGTAAATGTATTCAACAGACCGCAATAACTGCCTGAAATGGTTCAATTCATTGGTTGGTTCAACTAGTTTTCTTATACCTCAAACTTGGCCACCTTTTCTCTGTCTTCAACAGTGAAATAATTAAATGTACAAAAAGAACGAATGATAGAATACATATTCAGGAATGCAAGGAAAAACACTTAACTTTTAACTTTAGGTATATGTTACTCATACATATGGAAGCTGAACTGGATCAAAAGTTTATAATTCATATTGACATATTTAAGTCAAAATCTATACAACATTTCTACAAGTTAACTTAAATATGGGTTCTTGTTGAGTTGATATCTCTCTAAATATCAACAAATCAACTTAATTGTGTATACATATCGAGTGAACAAAGTATACATTAAATATCATTGGTAAAACATGACTTTAGCTATGTGGAGTATATGATTTGTTTTCATCTTGTTTACTTTTAAATGTCATTTTGACGACACAACTTCTCAACAAGTGGAAAAGTAACAAGTCATCTTATCGTGTTGTTTAAAATATATATACTTATTCTAAGTCAGATTGTCTTAAAAATCACAGCATATTAGCATAAGTGGTGTAAATTTGACTATAAATTCCAAAGACGAGCCATACAGTCTAAAGTAACGGTGCTTCTACAGATCTTTGCTAGGCTAGTGGAAAGAGTACAATGCTTCGGACAATGTATTTCAAGGTATGATTATTCATTTCTCAATACTAAATATCGAATTAGGATCGTGTGAAAGTTAAAATACATATTGCCATATTTGACTATGAAACTGAAAAGGTGTTACCGGTACAATATGCAGTCAATGGTATTGCAATGTTTAATTGTACGAACAACTAATATCCAAATCCTGCAGAAGCTCATTAGGATAAACCATGGGTTGTAAAAAGCAAAAAAAAAAAAATAATTCCGAACTCCGAGAAAAAATCTAGATGGAAAGTCCTTTATTAGATTGCAAAATAATAAAAAGCTCAAACACATCATGTGAATGGAAAACAACTGTCATATTCCTGACTGGGTACAGGCATTTTGGTGTGTGTAGAAAATGGCGGATTAAACCTGGTTTTGAAGGTAGCTAAACCTCTCATTTGGATAACAGCCTGAGAAGACATGACATTGTACAATGCCAAAATTAAAGTAAAGACAGGTTGTAGGACCGTATGGGTTCATAGTACTATGAATATATGTATATATATATATAGCTATTTTACAAGTATAAAAAACAAATTTTTGAATAGGCTTGTCTGTGTATTTATACATCCCAAAAGAGTTCATTAACAAAATAATATATCTAGTAGTGTTTTAATTTATTGATAACAAAATCGATATTAGTACCGATAAAAACAATGTTCAAAGTTTTTATTACGATATTAATATGATAACCTCTAAGAGTTAATTCATTCAAATGGTCAATAAGTGTACAGGGTCGTTTATTAATTTTCGTGCTCTATAAACAATATTACCGTAAACATTAGAATGTGAAATCCCGTTTTTGATAAGTTTTCTACAGGTACAGCCAAATTTTCTACCCAAATCTTTATATCTATTAAAGAATTTTGTGAATGATTTAAGAAATTTGTGGTAACGAAACCCTTTACTCAATAATTTACAAGTGATACTCTGATTACGTACGGTGAAATAAATTACCTCACTACAGACACGGGCATGGCGATCGAGTTGGGATGTATGAACACCGTAATATGGAGCCAATGGAACTTCGCCATCAAGAAAAGGAAAATTAACAATATGGAAAGAAAAATCGTCTTTTTTGTCGTAAATTTTGGTATAAAGTTTTTCCCTGATTAATAGAAATATCTAAATCTAGGAATGGAAAATTACTACTGTTGACATTAGATTTATTTAAAGTAAGCTCTTTTGGGTAAATTTCGACAGTATATTTAGAAAATTCTTGATTATTTAACGAAAAAATATTATCAAGATAACGGTAAGTTTTGTTAAATTTTTCTATTCAATGAAATGTGTACATATTACAAGGTTTGTATAGCATATAGGGATTCAAGGTGCTGTTGCCATATTACAGATGTCTAAATATATGTATATGACTAACTATGTATTTTTTTTACAAGTAACATTCCTTGTGATGCATTTCTGTCTTGCTTGGCGTATGCCCGGAGACATTGCAAACACCCAAGAACTTGTTCGCTATATATTATCATGATCTTCGGTACACTACGAAAGAAATATGTGGATTTTTTATGTTAGTTCATAATACGTATTTTAGTATATCAACAATTAAGCGGATGAAGAGACGCCTGAACCTGAGAAGTCAGGTGAGCTAATGAAATAGAGCTTTTTATTATTTTGCAATCTAATAAAGGACTTTCCATCTAGATTTTTTCTCGGAGTTCGGAATTATTATTTTTTTTTTTTTGCTTTTTACAACCCATGGTTTATCCTAATGAGCTTCTGCAGGATTTGGATATTAGTTGTTCGTACAATTAAACATTGCAATACCATTGACTGCATATTGTACCGGTAACACCTTTTCAGTTTCATAGTCAAATATGGCAATATGTATTTTAACTTTCACACGATCCTAATTCGATATTTAGTATTGAGAAATGGATAATCATACCTTGAAATACATTGTCCGAAGCATTGTACTCTTTCCACTAGCCTAGCAAAGATCTGTAGAAGCACCGTTACTTTAGACTGTATGGCTCGTCTTTGGAATTTATAGTCAAAATTACACCACTTATGCTAATATGCTGTGATTTTTAAGACAATCTGACTTAGAATAAGTATATATATTTTAAACAACACGATAAGATGACTTGTTACTTTTCCACTTGTTGAGAAGTTGTGTCGTCAAAATGACATTTAAAAGTAAACAAGATGAAAACAAATCATATACTCCACATAGCTAAAGTCATGTTTTACCAATGATATTTAATGTATACTTTGTTCACTCGATATGTATACACAATTAAGTTGATTTGTTGATATTTAGAGAGATATCAACTCAACAAGAACCCATATTTAAGTTAACTTGTAGAAATGTTGTATAGATTTTGACTTAAATATGTCAATATGAATTATAAACTTTTGATCCATTTCAGCTTCCATATGTATGAGTAACATATACCTAAAGTTAAAAGTTAAGTGTTTTTCCTTGCATTCCTGAATATGTATTCTATCATTCGTTCTTTTTGTACATTTAATTATTTCACTGTTGAAGACAGAGAAAAGGTGGCCAAGTTTGAGGTATAAGAAAACTAGTTGAACCAACCAATGGATTGAACCATTTCAGGCAGTTATTGCGGTCTGTTGAATACATTTACGGCTCAATTCATGGACTCAACACTATTTAGAGTTAAACATACCGGTACTGTGTACACACTCATTATCAAAACAAAATATATGCAAATCCTGTTACCAAAATGCCTGTTCTTTTCATTGAAATTGTAAAAATCAAAGGCACTTCTTCAAATAGCATACATGTTGACGTGTGTGAGGAACATTATACAATTCGGAAATCGATATTTTCTTGAACGGTTCACTTCCTCATTAACACGAGTAAACATATCAATACTTTATCCCCCATGTTGTAATAATGTATTTGTTTAAACACGATCGAATTATAGATACATTGATTGAATGATTTCTTACATTCAGTGGCAAACATTACATGCACGATTTTTAGATTTTCGTTATTTTGCTCGTTTTTATACCTCTCGCAGGTTTAAATCTGTTTACACCACCCCAACTGTGAAGTACACTGATACGGACAAAGCTGCATCCTATGCACACAAGAACTTATACTATTAATTAGGGACTTCAGTATTTAATGCTTTTTATTAAAGCCATCTATTTTTCTGTATTTAGTTATTTTATTTGAAGGGTTTAAGGTATTTTTATATCCCTGATTTTGTGAAATCATTTCGTTCATCTGTATTTTCAGTTAAATACACAATTTTTACCTAAAATGTAAAACAATATTTAAGTTGTATTCATGGAGATTCGAGCGGATTATGATCATATCACATTTTTCACCATTAAATCCCAAAACCATCGAGTCTTGTCAGTGCCAGTGGCGATCTATGATAGGGCGACAGGGCATACACTCCCCCTTGATCGCCCCCCAAAAAAAGAAAATCTCATGTTTCTCACAATTATATGTATTTTTAAGCATAAAATCGTCCAAAATGGTTTCGCCTCGCTCCGCACGCCAGTATCTATTGCCTTTTCGGGAGTTTACGCCCCCCTCCTCTCATTTTAAAAACAATTCTCGATCTGCCTGTTACAGTATTTTCTGTGGTTCAAACAACATCATACCGTTCTTATTATTTATTTTCAGCACACCCTTTACGTTTTCCTATCTTTTTTCCCAAATGCTATTAAAATAAATGAAGTGTACCAACTACGTCATGGTTTTCAATATTTAAAAAAGTATATATTATGCCATTTGGCTATAAGAACGTTTGTTAACATTTTCCTAATCTTATATCTTATAGAATGGAATTCAGTTAAATAAACGTCTTTAATTGTTCACATGTAATTGAGTTAAATAGAGTTCAACTTACACTTTAATATAGACAATTTTATTTTTTGAATGAAAGATAGAAAGAAATTTTGTTATTATTATAACATAAACGGTACCAATTTTTCACCAGATGCGCATTTCGACAATCAGTGTCTCTTCAGTGATGTTCGAGGCCAAAATATTTGAAAATCCAAAGCTTATTAAAAGGATGAAGAGCTATAAACCAAAAAGGACAAAAAAGTATAGCCAAAACCGGGAAAGGAATCAGAGCTTTGCATGAGGGAGATACATTCCTTAATTTTAAATAATTTCAAAAATTTTGTAACAGCAAATTTTAGTAACACAAAATCTGTATTTTTATGCCAGTACCGAAGTACTGGCTACTGGGCTGGTGATACCCTCGGGGACTATCAGTCCACCAGCAGAGGCATCGACCCAGTGGTAGTAATAACATAAACGGTACCAATTTTTCTGCACCAGTTGCGCATTTCGACAATCAATGTCTCTTCAGTGATGCTCGAGGCCAAAATATTTGAAAATCCAAAGCTTATTAAAAGGATGAAGAGCTATAAACCAAAAAGGACAAAAAAGTATAGCCAAAGCCGGGAAAGGAATCAGAGCTTTGTATGAGGGAGATACATTCCTTAATTCTAAATAATTTCAAAAATTTTGTAACAGCAAATTTTAATAACACAAAATCCGTATTTTCATGCCAGTACCGAAGTACTGGCTACTGGGCTGGTGATACCCTCGGGGACTATCAGTCCACAAGCAGAGGCATCGACCCAGTGGTAGTAATAACATAAACGGTACCACTTGATTTCTGGACTAGGAATACATGAGATGTCGAGTAAACTTCAATGAGACAGCAATGATATTCGTAAGTCATCTATATGGCTACATACAGTCTTCAACAAGAGAGTTATATAATTAACTTTTATCAAATATACATGATTTTAGAAAAAAAGGCATTTTGTCTGTATATTTTTCTGATTTAAAAAAAAAATCATCGGTGATTTTTGCATAAAAATTGGTACAAATAATCTTCAAACATAATCAAGCCAAATGCCATTTAAAAAAGAGGGGTCCATGTGCTCGTTTTCAAGTTACTGATTAAAATCAGTCAAAAATGTATCTTTTTCCCAATGTGTCACAGTTTGACGTCGGAAAAAATAACATTTTACGTTAGCGACTTCATTACCTTCTCTGTTATTGTATCGTATGCCCTTAACTCGAAATAAGACAACCACTGATGAGGCTTCCGACTTTGAACAGGCACATACACATGTGGCTGGTAACATTAATTTTATGCTCCGCCACAAAGTGCATAAAGATGGCTACAGATCGAGTTGTGGATCGTTCCACTGAACGTTAAAACATGGAAAATAAGTACAAACTAGAAACCATGTCAGCAAAACTCCAAAAATGATACCCCGCCCCATCATACATGAATAACAGTCTATGAATAACTAAGTGAACAACTCTCCCCTAGGTGCAATTATATGGGTTATATTCTAAAAATGTTTGAATAAATTCTAATATGGGGTTACGGAGGAGTTGAGGATACAAAATGGGTACCCTAGATGAACCAAGATTGCTAAAAGAAAGTCCAAAAGTGATCAGTGTCAAAAACAAAAATGGAGTTGCAAAATGGCATTATAAAGTAGAGATACCGAGAAAATGGTTATTTTTGAAATCTCAAGAAGAGATTTTATATGAATTTATAGGGTTAAATATACTTACCATGAAATTACATTTATATTATATAGAATATGTTTGCTTTCACAACATGTTCTCATCGCAATTAACTAGGTGATTTAAAATTACATCCATAAGATGTACTCACCTACGTCATAATTTACCTGTGTAACATACAGTATCTTTAGTTTTAATTTGTCGTTTAATTGAATAATTTCAATTATGTGAACAAAAAACTGAATTTATTCCAGGGGTGGTGGTGGATTGTGGTAAGTATATTTAACCCTATAAATTCATATAAAATCTCTTCTTGAGATTTCAAAAATAACCATTTTATATGAATTTGGTTAAATATACTTACCATGAAATTACATTTATATTGTATAGAATATTTACTGATTAACAAGCAGTATTTTATTTTGGTGGAGGATAAATTCTTTCACACATATACAATTTCAAACATATAAAACTATGTCAAAGTTTTTAAAAAATAACTCCACTTAATTTTGTAAATACGGATATTAGTCAAAACCGAAATTACTAAATTTAAATTTATTATACAATAAAGCTATGCTGTATAACTGTATGTATCAATGGCAAAACTTTGCAGATTGCATAAATAAAAGTATGCAAAAATAGACTGGATGGAGAGTTGTCTCATTGGCACTCATACCACATCTTTCTATATCTGTTGAATAAATAATCTACAGGCCAGTATAGAAATTATTTCATTAAAGCTCCTTCATTATGAGTTAACTGTGTTGTAATATTATTGCAACAGTAAATAAGCATTTATTTTTTAATAGGTTGTTCTTATTGCTTGTACAAATCGACAAGAACTAATCCAACCTTAGTATCAATTACTTTCAACTTTGAAATATTAGTTTTCAAAACTTTAGTTTATTTGAAAACAATTAGCTTCTCTCTAACTTTCCATTGTTTTCTCTATAGTTTTAATATAATAACAGAGAATATATGATTGCTGTCATCTTTTGATAACCTGATCAATATCATATCTTTCGAAATAAATTCTTTTCTGCTTAATTGTCAAAGAATTATAATCAATTAAAATATACTTTGTAAATAAGTGTCCTTAATACAAACAAAGTATAATAAAGACTCAAACAAAAGTTGTTTCATGATTATGTTAAATCTGGATTAATCTATAAACTTTTTTTTGAAGTTATAGTCTCCCTGAGTACTTATTCTTCTGCTAGATATACTACTCTTTTTAATATCTTATAGATTTAGAACGAAAATATTTTTTGCCAAGAGAGGTCTTGCATTATTATAGAATGACAATTTTCCAAACCGACTAAATTTTAAAATCTGATAGAAATTTCTATGAGTGGTGAGAAATGGACAAATCAGTGGAAATGTTTAAATATACATGTTTTCCAATGGTATCATAATGCTTCTACAGAGCATTTGGATGTTGAGCAAGCCAATAACTGTTGTCATAATAAGCCAAAAAAGAATGCTGTCAGATGATTTTCTCCAACTATGAAAAATCTGTCTGTCAATGTTGTTTTGATATTTCTAAATAATATTTCACAATGATATACTGTCTAAAATTAGAACCCTTATAAATTATATCTTGCCATGTACAGTTCCAAATTTAAAGAAACAAAAGTTTGACATATTGAACAACTCTTGAACTGCTGCTCTTGACAATTGTTTATATTTGTTTCAGAAATTATTTCGCAATCAGAAATACTAACATGCAACTTGTTAAATATAGTTCTATAGGTGTATTTAAAGAAAACACGTTTGACCATATGGAAAAACACTTGTACTAACTTGCGGACTTAAGTGTTCTTAGTTGTTTTAGAAATGGTTTCACAATCAGAAATGCTCATTTTATTTCTCTCTTGTTCACATTATCTGAATTCTATACATTCTGATATGATTCCATATATACCAACCAAAACACTTTTGGTAGTATTTTTGTGACTTCAACCCAGTCATTTGGTTCACTAAAAGTCACTCAGAAAAATTTTGCATTTGTCCACAGATTTGACAAAACAAAATAAATGTGATTTATATAATCACATCTTTGAAAACAGTATTGAATCAAAATTCAAAGTAACTGTTAATAAACACATTTCAATTTTGTCTAGTATATTCTTGCATAAAATACTAACTCTATGCTAGATATTAATATTATTTCTGCAAAGTTCTGCAGAAAAAGGACTAAGAAATATTGTTTGATAATTGACTGGTCATTATGAAATCTGAATAGTGAATACCATCAATTTGGGGATTAAATCACACGCATTTGGAAACCTTCCTGCATGTAGATAAGTCACAACTTGACTTTGACAAGACTAGATTTTTTTTTTTTTTTTTTTTTTTTTTTTTTTTGTACTCTTTGCTTATAATGAGCAAAAATAAAAATAAACAGTGACATTTTAAATTTAGAAAATGTCTTGCACTTAATATAATCATGGAATTATCATATTGCATTTTACTTCCATGTACTAACAGACTATTGAATGTTATTTGCTAACTATTAATCAGTCTTTTAAATAAACTGCTTTTCATGTATTTTGCTCTTAGATTAACTGCTTCTACACTGGTGCTAAAATTTGAGAACCAATTGAAATATATATATGTATATATTGGTACATTATGTAGCCCAAAAAACCTCTTCTTTTTTCTGCATCTTGTAAAGACTGGCTAAAAAGAAGCTTTATATAAAGAGCTGTATTAGATAGTTCATTTTTAAAACTTGTGAACTACTCCAATCTCCAAGTCCATGTCTAGCATTTTTAATGAATCCTGCATCCACAATGCTTTAAATTTTCTTTATCTATTTACTAATATTTTACTAATCATATCTAATTTTTTGCAAAATCTATCTGATATGTCTTTATTTTTACACTAAATTCTCAAAATACAAATCCTAAATTAATGATAATCTTGTTTTTATATATCAGTATCTTTGAGTCCTCTATAGTTCAGCTTTCTGATTCAATATAAACTCACGGAAAAAAGAACGGGTAGCAGTTTGTTAAGCTGTTTTTTACTACCAATCTCACATTAAGATTGAAAACAGACCAAATGAATGAATCCCTTATAGCAGAATCTTGCCAAACTTGTTGGCATTGCTTTGAAAACTTAAGATGTAAAGGCATAATTTTCCATCTTTAAAAGAGCTTCCAAAAATCTCTCCCTTTCATGATTGGAAGATACATGTATTATTTGACAGTGATTCTCATATAGTGAGGGTAACATAGACCCTTAAGTCTTATGTTATCACCTTTTTGGTGTACTTAACACAAAATAGCACAAGTACATATTATGTTATATGCATTGGCAATGTACACTCTGAATTATGTAATCAAAATATAAGCCATTTCCCTGAATGAGTCTTTGTGAAATGCATCATGGCATTCCCTAAACTCTTAATCCAAGAGACAATCTAATGTTTACTTAAAAAACATTATAAAAGTCTTTGTTTCGTTACTGCAGACAAAACAAACAAATGGTCATAGCAGTACATACTGATAATATTAATGTTCTTCTTGTCAGTAGTAAACTGACCATGAAAATTAAAAATTGATAAAATGAGTTGTCACAAGCTTTCAACTGGTTTTAGAACGGTGTTCCATTCTTACTGACTCAACATATTAGTATTTTCTTAACATCTGTAAGATAATAATTTATCAGTAAAGAAAATATTTACAGCAGTTTCCTGCTCCGAGAAAATATTTCAGGCTTCTGAGAATTTACTGTCCTGATTAAAACTGGACATAATTAAAAAATTTGTGTATTGATATGCTTAATCTGCATACACATTTGTATTGTACTAGATAACACTGTACTATTTCAGTGTTTTTATCTGTCTTGACCATTTCCAGACACTCTTTCAATATATTACATTGTATTATCAATATGAGTTTATATGTAAATTAACTGAACTGTTGGTTCATCACAAAAATCAATGTGCAAACAAAAATTAGCTATGCTTGCAGGTTGTTTTAAATATAATAAGGGTAGACCTAACGTTCCCTGGATGGAAGGATGTCTACTGCAACAATCAGATAGACCTGGACTAAAATTCACTATTCTGATTCTAATTTATTTTATTTTAGTACGTCAAAAAATGAAGTTTTTATTTACAACAATGGTCTATGCTCCATAAATATCAATGTGCAATCAATTAATAGTTATGATTTTTATGTAAGATATCAAATCTGTATTGTAGTAGAATGCATGCAACTTACAGATCCAAAATCATGCATGTTGTTCTAGTTCCTATGTTTTCTGGATGAAACGATGTCAACATTAATCAGATAGACTTGGGCAAAATCCCTATTCTAATTTTAATTTTATTTGTGATTCATTAAGCACGTTTTATTTTCAATAAATATGGTCTATGTTCCCTGAATGGAAGGTTAACCAAATAAACATAATCAGTTGTGGGCAAATTCCCTATTCTGATTGTGATTTATTTTATTTTATTTTATATTTATTTATCAACTTTAAACAGTCAATGTGAGTATCAATGTTGGTCTACGCTCCCTGTATGGAACGTTATCCAAATAAAATAACAATCAGATATGGGCAAGTTCCCTTTCCTGATTGAAATTTATTGAACCAATTGAGGTTCTAGTGACAATAGTGGTCTACGCTCCCATATTTAAAGGACGTTATCCACATTAAAATAGTGACAATAGTGGTCTACGCTCCCACAAGGACGTTATCCACATTAAAATAATCAGATCTGGCCAAAACACCTATTCTGATTTTAATATAGTGATGTGTTTACACAGTCTCGTGTACAGACTGTAAAATTGTAATAAACAATCAACTTATCCAAACTTTCCACTTGACCCGTTTCGTAGATTGCTCTAAACAGCTAAAAATTCGGTCAGCGTGGAAGAAGTATTAAAACATCCGTTTATTCTAAAAACGGAGCACTCACGTAACATGTCCGATTTTGACAGAAAAATTCTGTCTTTCCTCGGACCGGACTTAATGTTTGAAAATGGCGGCTAAACAAAGGTCATTTTCTAGGTCGTCGTTGTTCCAGACTCGTAAGATGTAAAATTGACGAAACGTGCATATCAGAAACTTGACAGAAGCGCTGTATTCACATTAAATTAATCGTAAAACGATATACCGAAAACAAATAATGTCTTTTATAAAACATAAGGATTTAAAAAACCTTGTCGACGAGAAACATGCGTTCACCTGAACGCAAAAATTAAAACTAAAGATACTGTATGTTACACAGGTAAATTATGACGTAGGTGAGTACATCTTATGGATGTAACTTTTAATCACCTAGTTAATTGCGATGAGAACATGTTGTGAAAGCAAACATATTCTATATAATATAAATGTAATTTCATGGTAAGTATATTTAACCAAATTCATATAAAATTTCTATAAAATTATGCTATTTATGAGGAAAAGCGGATATAAATGTGAACTGTAGTCGTGCGGATATGACAAAAGTCTATGTCATGCCAAAATGAACCCAAAAAATCCTTCGAATGAAAAAATGAAATAGGAGGTGTACCAGTTCATCCGTAAATAAGATTCTATTACAGTTTACAAAAGGAGGACCTCCTAACACTATATACCTCCCTCTCCAGAAAGCGGAAGGTGTAGGATTATTAAACCGTACCAAATAATGATAGCTGTGACTGAAAGCAAGCTCATAATACTTGATCTACTTAGAGTAATTATGCAAGCATACATATTAATATCAATGACTGTATTTCACACAGCAACGCCAAAAACAGTGCAGAAAAAGAAACGTTGCTTTAACTAACTGTACAGAATTAAAAATGTAATAAAATAATAGAAACAGTCAATCTGCAAATGCACTGATTCAACCAAAATAGTATGCTTTCAAATTCACGAATAACAGCTATATGACCGTGAAACTTTTAATCAGCAACATCAGAAAATATGTATAATTTTATTTTACAAAATACACAAGGAAATAATACGTGTTTCCCCTGCTATAGATAGACATTACAATAACATCTTTTTCCTGTTTGAAATTCAAGTGATCATTGAATATCGTTCCGCTTACAATTTGAAATGAAACTCGATCAGTCATGGAATATATTGAAAAATAGGCACAACAAGTCTATTCACTTCCCATATTTGACATTTCGTTGGCAGAAAATAAATATGTCTGAAAACAAGTGTTAACATTTGTCCCTGATTTTAACTTATCATGAGCAACATGATGGGTGCCAATGGTGGTAAAAGGGATTCGTGTGGATTTTACTTGAGTTTTCTATGTTGAACTTGGTGATATTTTTATTTCATGTCTTAGCTGTTCTATATGTAACTGTTATCCTTCTAATCTTATACATTCGGTCATGAATTAATTATATTTTTTGTACGTACCGAATATTAGTTAAAGTAATGTCTTTTAAAGGGACTCTCCATTTTGAATTTTCCTTGGAGTTAGGTATTTTTGTTTTTTTTCTTTTGTTTGTAAGACGAGTAACATTTGACAATTCTCTATGATAGAGTGCATAATCACCGGTATGAACATGGTTTTACCACAAGTTGCACGATTATCATCAGCGCAGAGGAGAAAACCTGCTACCCTTCTGGAGTGCCTAAACTCATCACTGATTTTTTTTGTCCGTTCATCTTTAATTTTCTTTGTAAAATATTGATTACTTTTTCGTTTTCCACCTTTAGGCTCAAGTATTGTCTCTTTACTTGGTTTATTGTTTTCGATGTCAACGGCTTCTTATTTTTTCATTAAAAAAGCCAGAGGCAAACAAGTTAACAACTATTTTTCTTCTTTCGTTCTTGGTTATGGTTATTTCTATGACACATGAGGTCCATAATGGCCTAAAAGTGAAATTTAAGAGATATAAAATAAGGAGATGTGGTATGATTGCCACTCATACAACTATCCACCAAAGTTAAAATAAAGTGGATGTAAGCAATTACAGGCAACCGTATGGCCTTCAACAATGAGTAAAATCCCATGACGTATTGTCAGTTATAAATGGCCCCGACATGAAAAATATGAAACAATTCAATTGAGAAAACTAACGGCCTTTTTTGCTAATGCAAGAATTTATTTTTGACACGAAAAAACGAACAAATTGAATGCATCTGTAAATATAGTTACTCGTGCTTTGGTTACAACTTATAATTAATCATTGGTCTCAATCTAATATTCCAAAGTCAAATTCTTGAATAACTGTTATGCGTAGTCACAATATCCTGCTGGGTTCCATACAAGACCCTTACCACAATGTTGTTTCGCAGGTCTCCCCCATACACATTGATAGAAACCATTCTTGTCACATGTATCTACATAGAATTTTCCATGTTGACAGTTCTCTGGACCTAAAAATGAAATATAGTTTTACAAAATTTTGGTACAATTTTAATCAAAACTAAAATTCATCCACGGGTATTAATTAATATTATGTTAATTTTTAAAAATGGCGTTGTTAAATAAGAATAGAGGTACAAATAGTAATGATTTAATATACTAAAAGAAGTAACGTTAAATATTTACAGTTAGTACATTGAACATATGCTTAATTATGGTGTCATTGACTCAATTTGTGCAGTTTTCAAATTTTTGTCACTTTTAGTTTCGATAGTGTGAGGATTTTGTTTACTTTCAGTTTCGATAGTGTGAGGATTTTGTTTACTTTCAGTTTCGATAGTGTGAGGATTTAGTTTACTTTCAGTTTCGATAGGGTGAGGATTTTGTTTACTTTCAGTTTCGATAGTGTGAGGATTTTGTTTACTTTCAGTTTCGATAGTGCGAGGATTTTGTTTACTTTCAGTTTCGATAGTGTGAGGATTTTGTTTACTTTCAGTTTCGATAGGGTGAGGATTTTGTTTACTTTCAGTTTCGATAGTGTGAGGATTTTGTTTACTTTCAGTTTCGATAGTGTGAGGATTTTGTTTACTTTCAGTTTCGATAGTGTGAGGATTTTGTTTACTTTCAGTTTCGATAGTGCGAGGATTTTGTTTACTTTCAGTTTCGATAGTGTGAGGATTTTGTTTACTTTCAGTTTCGATAGGGTGAGGATTTTGTTTACTTTCAGTTTCGATAGTGTGAGGATTTTGTTTACTTTCAGTTTCGATAGTGTGAGGATTTTGTTTACTTTCAGTTTCGATAGTGTGAGGATTTTGTTTACTTTCAGTTTCGATAGTGTGAGGGTTTTGTTTAAGTATTAGTGTTTCTATATTTTTTATTTATGATTTTTTTGCTTATAAATTAACTGTGATTGCTAACAAAAAGTATGAAAAAGTCAAATATGTGATCCAAATTCTGCTTGAAAAGATAAAAAGAATAATGTATTCTAAAGACAAGTTTAAGATGTACATTATGTAATAAATAAATATTATAACATTAACTGGCACTTGGCCAAACAAAGATAAGGCGACTTACTTTTTGTTGACGCTAGTTGTTTGAAAGACGAAATGTGTCAATGCTTCCAAAGTGTAACTCAAACTCAAATATAAAATCCATAAAATATAAACTTGATTGAGGATGACCTTCAAATATAAACTTGATTGAGGATGACCAAATACACCTTCAAATATAAACTTGATTGAGGATGACCAAATACACCTTCAAATATAAACTTGATTGAAGATGACCAAATACACCTTCAAATATAAACTTGATTGAGGATGACCAAATACACCTTCAAATATAAACTTGATTGAGGATGACCAAATACACCTTCAAATATAAACTTGATTGAGGATGACCAAATACACCTTCAAATATAAACTTGATTGAAGATGACCAAATACAACTTCAAATATAAACTTGATTGAGGATGACCAAATACACCTTCAAATATAAACTTGATTGAGGATGACCAAATACACCTTCAAATATAAACTTGATTGAGGATGATCAAATACACCTTCAAATATAAACTTGATTGAGGATGACCAAATACACCTTCAAATTAGGCAGAGCTATAAGTTTGACTACAATGTATTAAGTTTTTTTACGAGTTGTTGCAGAAAGGCACAGACGGACGGAAAACACTACAAACATGTATTTGCTGGTATATGTATCATTAGTTTGAGTGGAGAAGTATGAATATGTAGTCACAATGCTAATGATTTGTAAAACAATGTTTGGTAGAAGGCGTTCATCTACATTCTAACAAAAAAATAACGGGCAATAAAGTATAGCACGTTATAAAGGCTGATGAAAAGACCATATATAACATTTATGCTCACCACACTTATCAGATTCTTCATTCCTTGTTTTTCTGGATGTTGTGGTTATTGGTCTTGGTGACTTCTTGGGACTAACTACAATTAGCAACATTTTTTCCTCTTAAATAAGTTTAAGTCCAATTTTGCTCTTCAAAAGCATTGAAATATGGGATTCTGATTAAGGTCAGTGAATATATTATTTAACAAATATAAATGGAGTTTTTGATAACTTTAAGGTAAAGCTGTTAAAATGTTTAAAAATATAGAAAATTATGCCAAAATTTTAATTTTCTTTTGTTTTAATAGTAAAACGTCAATTCTTTTCTGCAATTTAACATTTACGGACAAGAAGACCTTAACGCAAACGCTGGCAAAAAGTTCCGAAAAGTCATTTCTAACGGCTTACAAAATTTATATAATTATATTTCACCTAATTTTTCGTCCGCCATTTGGGATATCCGGAATTGCAGTTACGGACATCAGTTTAATCCCAGTGATGACAGAAAGATGTAAATACTAATAAATGTCAAGCTCGAATCGTTCTGGATTCAAGCTAACTATAAAATTGAGAATGGAAATGGAAAATGTGTCAAAGAGACAACAACCCGACCAAAGAGCAGAAAAAAGCGAAAGGCCACCAATGGGTCTTCAACACAGCGAGGCTCGTGACTTGGGACAGGCGCAAACATGCGGCGGAGTTAAACATGTTTTGTGAGATCTCAACCCTCCCCCTATACTTCTACATATAGCCAATGTAGAATAAACAAACACACAGCAATACGTACAGTAAAACTAAGTTTAAAAGAAGTCCGAGTCCTTTATATGTTATGTTGTATCAGAAAATATTTTTAAAATTCGAACATGGTGCAGCAAAAATCGAATAAATTTTGTTCATGTGTCATAACGATGGTTGAGTAACATATTCAAATGTAGCTTGATAATGGGAGTCATTAAGTTAAACATACTTACTAGTAACTATATATTGTGGAGTTATGATTCTTGATTGATGAAGATTTTTAAAGGTTTTTTCTCAAAAAATTAGTTTTAAACCAGAACGTTGTAATTGAAGTTTGATTTTATTAAATCTAACATCTTGCTTTCTGCACTTGCTGCCCTGAACTGTTAGATATTGATTTAACAAGTCATCAACGGACAAATTATGTAATATGGTACTGACTGATTTGTATCAATTTCAATATATTAACCTTTATAATAGAGGTTAAACTCATTGGGGTGTATCTCAATATAACTTGAGCAAGATGTTAGATTTAATAAAATACATAATGACGTGGCTCTTTTTTTTTTAGAAGAAATTCACAATAAGCATATAGAGTTATAGACAAGCGGCAAGAAGGACAAGGGAAAATTCTAATTTATATTCTGCAGAGGATATGCCTAAAAGAACTAGACTACATTCTGTTCATACTTTGAACGACAAAATTATTGTATTTCTACCTGTGTGACGTTTACATGCTGATCAACTGATGTACGTCAAACGCGCAATGTTTTGGTTTTCTAACTATTTCGATCTGAGCGTCACTGATGAGTCTTATGTAGACGAAACGCGCGTCTGGCGTATGAAATTATAAGCCTGGTACCTTTGATAACTATTAACCTAACCATGTGCCTGTCAGGGTAAGGAGTCAGTCCCAGTACTTAAAATCTTTCAATCCTTTATGGGTGGACATAGATAAATAAAATCGTATAATAAAAAAGCAATGAATGAGGTTGTTAAATTTGATATCTGACTTTTTGTGCTTCTTTGTTACATATTTGTTTTTTTTATAGTGATTAAGATTATAACACAATGCTGACTGCTGTACCCCTATTTTTGATATTTTTACCTATTATGTTTGTTTGATTTGTTCACGCATCGTTGTCAATATAATGGAATTTGATTCGACTGTCATACAAGTGCGAGGTTTAGCTAGCTATAAAACCAGGTTCAATCAACCATTTTTTACATAAGAAAAATGTCTGTACCAAGTCAGGAACATGACAATTGTTACCCATTCGTTTAATGTGTTTGAGCTTTTGATTTTGCAATTTGATTAGGGACTTTCCGTTTTGAATTTTCCTCGGAGTTCAGTATTTTTGTGATTTTACTTTTTGAAATGAAAATGATAATGTATAAGTGTCGTGCGTTGGTTGCCCTTCACTGGATTATCCTTTATCAACAATGCTCAAACTAAAAAAAAGTAAGCCTGGGATGTATAAATACGTAAAAATGTTAGGAACTATATGACCTAAAGGGACTTGAAGTGAACTGCTAATTTCATCTAAGTAGATATAAGAAGATGTGGTATGAGTGCCAATGAGACAACTCTCCATCCAAGTCACAATTTGCAAAAGTAAACCACTATAGGTCAAAGTACGGGCTTCAACACGGAGCCTTGGCTCACACCGAACAGCAAGATATAAAGGGCCCCAAAAATGACTAGTGTAAAACCATTCAAACAGGAAAACCAACGGTCTAATCTATATAAAGTACGAGAAACGAGAAACACTCATGAACCACATCAACAAACGACAACCACTGAACATCAGGTTCCTGAATTAGGACAGGTGCAAACACATGCAGCGGGTTTAAACGTTGTAATAGGCGCCAACCTTCACCCTACCTGAATTAATAGTGTAACATCACAACATAGAAAGACACACTATAAACTATCAATTGAAAAGGCATAACCCAATCAAAAGACATATTAACAAAAGCAAGTGATCATACACTCAACGAATAAATTTGATCTATGACACAATGTAAATAAAAAAATTAATAACACAAAGGGGTTACATGTATGTTACTCCAAAAACACACGTGTTGTGCGCACTGAAATAATTTCATTAGAATTTCTATGTTGTAATTTTTACCTTTTGACAATGGTGTGCCTTCGTCGTTCCATTCATACGGCTTGATTGTAAGTCCACTAACTTTTGCGAAAGAGCAAAAGAACGCTTAAAAACAGATAGAAATTATGTTTCTCTTCGTTCAACTGTTATGACGATTTTATAATTTGGTAAAAAATTGATCTTGTGTTATTACATAATGATACTTTTATAACATCAGGGATTGAGAATAAACGGTACACTTTTACCTGCTGATAACATATTTTCATTTATTTATTTTTTTTTGTTATTTGTTGAATTGTTATACAAAAAAGGTAAGTGTATAGTATTTTATTTCAACCTGGAATTTCACAATAACTGTACGAAATTAACTAGGTGCCTAATGTCCTATATCGTTTTACATTTGGCGTTACGAAGTCATAAACAACTGATGTTTTATTAAATTTTGTTTTCCGAGTCCGCTTACACTTTATCATATGAAGAAGGAAGTATCGATATAAAATGTTTTTTTCTGACGAAAATACTGTTCATCAATTTGAAATGAACAAGTTACAGGAATGACGTGAAAATGGTTACACAAATGGGGAATGTGAAAAAAGTGTTAACATTTATAAAAAAAAAAAACGGAAAAATAAAACATTACCAATACCATTCAGTACGAAAACTGCAAGGAGGAGAGCCTGTGTGCGATTTCTTTTGATCATCTACAAAATAATAGAAATAATAAAACGTTCCATTATCCTTAAGGATGTTTGCTACTCATGTTTTTGACTTTTTGACTTTTTTCGGAATCCTCTAGTTTTATCCATGTAGTGCCAATATAAATTTTGCACGCTAACCCCTATTTTTCTTTTCATAATTTTAAAACATATAATTTAAACATCTATTTTTGAACATCTTATAAAATCCATGTTTTTTTTCATAGTGTTTGAAATAAAAAAAGGTGTCAATGTTAAATTTACGAAAAATCTAGAGAGAATCTTTCCCGCCAAATTTTCAATTAATTATATCTCTTATACAAGGATACGGACCTATTATTTTTTCTGCTTTTTAAGTTCCATTATTTATATACTATCAATTAATTACAGGCTTTTAAAAGTCTTGTTATTTTGAAGTAAAGAAGCGAACATCTTTAAAACAGAACATTTTAAAAAAGGATTTGTGTGGTAATCGTTTCTCGGAAGATCGAAAAACTTTTGAACAATTTAGAGTCTTTCAGGTAAAAAAAAGTAATCTTTAACATTACGCCCTATTCCGTCTAAACGAACTGATGGTCACATATTTTGAATTATTTTTTCATATTCTGGATGTCTACTTCCTTGTTTGCTGAAATTTACTCATCATCTCTATATAAAACTCAAAAGATATGGTATATATATATATAAAGGCAACAGTAGTTTACCGTTGTTCAATAGTCATAATTCGATTAAACAAAAAAAAATCAGGGTAACAAACTAAAACCGAGGGAAACACGTCAACTATAAAAGGAAAACAACGGAACAACACAAACACTGAACCACAACAAAATCAAACGCCAACATACATAGAAACGGACTGTCTGATAACAACTGCCATATTCCTGACTTGGTACAGGACATTTTAAGAAAAAATAGTGGGTTGAACCTGGTTTTATGGCTAGCCAAACCTCCCGCTTATATGGCAATGCTAAAAATACCGCTAAAATGACAACACCACGTGACAGGTATACAATACAAACAAACGAAAAAAACACTCAGCACAGAGAAATACATAAATAAATAGTATAATAGTACATTATAACTTATAAACCACAGAATAACAACGGACACCTCCCATGAATTTACGACAGCACACCAGGACACCACAAACGAAATATAAACTGCGCGTCATATGAATGGACCACCGTCACAAAAAGTGACGTATTTTTTGTGACGTTTATATTATCACAGGTAAATTTCTAAAAATAAAATAAATTTGTTTTATCTATAGACACATACAAGAATATTGAATTGGGTTTGAGTTTGTAATGGTGTTATTTTATGTATTTTTTTAACTATGTCGGTTTTTCTTCTAAATCAAAACTGTGTATAAACAAAAAAAATCCTGTGCATATAGTTGCTTTGAACTTAAAATCAATTCAAACCACAAACGAAATAAACAGACAACAACTCAGTACAAAATGACACAGCGGACCCACACGTATAAGAAAGTAACAACAAAAAGCCCGAAAGCGGGATATATAAATACCGAACCACGTCGTCTCGAACATAAGACATAACAAAATATCTCACAGGACTTACAAAAGAAACATCATAACTAAATACATGAATGTTGAATATATAAATACCGAAACACGTTTGATTGCCAGTGAAACAACTCTCCCCCAGAAACCAAATGACGTCGAGATTAGCAACTATAGTTCACCGTATGGCCTTTGCCATTAGGAAAACCCGTACCGCAACTGCAAGCTATGAAAGGACACAAAATGACAAATGTAAATTCAAACGAGAAAATAATGACCTAAAAGTTTGACCAATTTGGTTCAAAAGTGTTTGCAATTTCTATAGAATACGTATTGCATTACAGTTCTTCTTAGAAAAAAAAACCCATTGAAAATAGAGTTTTTTCACTGGACTAAAAAGTTTTGTTAAATATTTAAGACCGTCTCAACCTTGTTTGTTGAAAAACAATATTGCATCTTTAATCTGTTAAACAGTTTTTTGATTTGATTTTTGTTTTACTTTATTGTTACATGTATTTCTATTTTCTTATTCCAGAAATATGCCCGAAGCATTGTTTCTTTGATCGAAAACGCATGCAATTTAAATGAAAATAAATTATTGCAGCCAAACAAACGCTGGTCCACTGGATTGTCCAGTCGTCCGTTTGTTCGGTTTTTCTCCCGTTTTCATGCACCTTTGATTAGCAACTCCTCATAACAAGTGGAAACATAGTCCAAGTAGAGATTTCCCTGTTGCAGTTTGAAGCTGTATTATTGTAGCAATCCAGAAAATGAAAATTCAATTCAGAACGTAACATTTATTCTTTTATATTTTATTTCAAAAAATTATGGTTTAACAAATTTCAAACTTTGTTAAACAATGCCCTTGTTTAAAGAAATTAAATATAAAGATTGTCTTACCGTGAACAGTGTAGGTCTGTTTATGTCGAAGAGAAATCTGGATGCTTCTTAAATATCAAAATTTATCTGACCTCCTACACATTCCTAGGAATATGATTGGTTAAAAGAAATCGCGTGGAGACCGTGTATATTTCATTTGGGGTTAGTAGGCGGGGCTTATTTCAATACACGGTTAGTAGCGGTGTTACGTCCCTTTATAAAAACAACTAGGTGTTGAGGAAAAATTTGAAAGGTTTCAACAGATGAAGAAATTGATGATGAAAAATTGAAATAAATTCATAAAACACATTTAAAACTTACAAGCTGTTATTGTTGGCATTTGTTTTTGTATAGACCAATGGAAATAGGTTCTTAATACTAACGGTATTGAAGACATGATCATTTTGAAAGGCCACTAGTCTAAATACCAAATGTTAAGATGCTTCGCTCTCACCCCATATGGAATTTACTGACCCTATATATATCGTATTAGGTCACTACCACACTATGTAACTAACAATACGCCCCACATGCAGGACAGCTTATACAGTTATAATCACTTTTCAACGTAGAGATGAAATACGAAGCAGAAGTGTGTTTTCATTTCATGGATAAGGTCCAGATAAAGTGATAGACTGTAAAATTAAATGTTTTATGAATTCCTTATATCTTTCAATGACACTTAATTAAACTTTATATTTGAAGTAGTGGTCACATTTCAGTAAATTAGTGCTAATGATATTTTCATCCCAAAAATTCCCTTACGTTGTACCTTTATAGCAATAGTAGGATGAAATTAAGAAAGTTACCTTGCAACTGTTAATATTCACCCAAAGCATGCATTGACACTGAAATAAAGTATGCGTTATCATGCAAATAATGTGTTTGTAGCAAAAGTGTTTGTTCATGAAATATTTAGTTTATAAACACGACATAGTGTAATAGAAAGTGACAGTGGAGACTCAGTAAGAATATGAAAAAGAAAAGAAAGATAAAATACAGACATTTCAAAGTTGAAGAATAAGCAGTTTTTTGTGATCAGGTACAGTAAGCATTATTATACTTCATGTTAGATTGCATGGTTTTTTTATTAGTGAGTACAAGAGTAGTATTCTACTCTTACACATGTGTCAGCGAGAACATTTTTGTAAATGATATCATCTCGTATTAGCAAATAAAATCTTGCAAAACAAAAATCGATTATTTAAAAGTCAATAAAATCAGAACATTCATTATATTGAATTGAAAACATATAGCTTCAAGGGTGAAAGAGTAGATTTTACTCGGCTTCGTCTCGGTTGATAATATTTTTCTCGGGGTAACAATCTGCTCTCTCACCCTCTCGGCTTTGTGTTATTTATATATTTTCTTACGAATTTGATTCGTACTAGATTGATATTAAGCAGTTTTACTACAACTGTTAGAAGCACATATAGTTTTGAAAATTATAAAACGAATAGAATACGGGCAATTAATATCACTTACTTTAAAAGTCAAATAATATATTGTGAAGCAAACAAAAGCATCAAGTTTTATGGGACCTTCTTAAGTTGTTCGTGTTTAAAGTGATCAGTAAATAGTTTCAAGAAAGCTGAATGCTAACAAAGGAACAATAAATATTCCTGTTTTACAGAAAGACAAAACAATTGAAACAATCATTTTTGAAAATTCTTTAAATCTAAGCACTTTGTAACTATTTTGTTACCATTTTTTTCTGGACAAATTTAAAATAACTGATTGACATATAATTCCTTCCTGAGAATATTTCGAAATACTGGTCCCAAATCAGTATTATTAACAAAAATATACAATATCTCATGTGTCATAAGCTTTTATAAAAAAGAAGATGAGGTATGATTGCCAATGAGACAACACTCCACAAGAGACCAAATGACACAGAAATTAACAACTTTAGGTTTTGTTCACTTTATGTCTACAGTATTCACAGCTTTTTAGCTGATAGTTCCACTAACTAGCAAACTATTAATGATATACATCACAGTTTTTTCAAAGGATTAACAGAACAAAATAAAAACAATTTAACTTTATACACTATGACAAACAATAACAATTTACCCTAGACACAACCTTAAAGACTAATTCTCAATCAGTATATAGTATAAAGAAATATAAATAACTCTCATTGAAAACAAAATACTCTTTACCAATTGCAAGAAAATATGTAAAAGTTTGGATCATTCCTGTTTTATATGTTATTAAATAAGATGAATTTAAAACTGTTAGAAATACATGATTACGATTAAACTAAAGATGTGATTGAATTTATATATAGTGTTATATCAAGGTTAGTGAATTTTTTTCCTGCGACTTCAACTCCTGAATTGGAAGATGTTTATATGTATCTATTTTTATGCATTTGAATTCTTTGTGTTTCCTGAAACATTAATCAAAACAGAATTTGAGATTTTTTGTTTTTATAAGTGAATCAATCATATATGGTACTACTAGGGGGCGGGGGGTTGATAACATTGACTACCTATGAGAGTGTCGCACGGTCGGTCATATATTGAGACATTAATTTGTAAATTTTAGTAATTTTTAATTTTGGTAGGATTATATGTAAAAAGTTGTCTTTTAAGGACAATTAATCCTTTAGGCAGTCATTTGATGGTTTCAAGCATATCTGCAATCTTTAGTTTTCTGGGTAGTGTTAAGTATTGTTTGTCTTTTCATCATGTTTTTCTTTTGACCAGCTGTGTTCTGATTTTCTTGTACATGGATTCTGATTACCCCCTTTCTCTCATTTTTTTGTAGATTTTTGTATTGTAGATTAATTTTTCTGTAAACAAAATTCTCTTCCTCATTTTTACTTATGCAGAAATTGTCAAACTGGTTAAAAATCATCATTCAAGGACTCTTGAGAATTTGGTGTTTAAGGGAAGTAGCTAAATCCAATTTCTGAGCATTTTACCCTGTCAAATTTTCTGGCTCTACTATTGTTTTCTAAATATTAAACAGTTACTTGCACTTCAAATATATGTTCTATTTAGCAATTTTGACATATTGTTTGATTGGCATGAACACCAGGAACAAATCTTACAGAAGACACTAGCGGACAAATTGGTTTCAAATGGCTTAGCAATCTCCGGCACAGAGATCATATTCGTTCCGTTCTATACTATGTAACACTACACTCAATATGAAGGGAAGTATTGCAAAGCACGTATGGAACTGATATGAACTCTGTGCTGGAGATTGATGGCTTGGTGGTTTCAAAGGAGAAAATTATGTTAAATTTTCAACTAGACATTATACAGACAATGGATTATGAATGCCAAGTAAAGAGAATAGATAAGCTGATCTAAAGGGAGTACAAAGGACTGTATTTTGAAATACTAAGTACTACGAAATAATTAGTTTCTATCACAGCCATAAACAAATTATTAATTCAGATATTTCATATATTTTTCCTTAGCACAAAAAATTACATATACTTTTAAAGGAGTGTTTACAGGTGGAAACCCAGTTGAAATTAAACAAAAGAAATGGAACTCTTTAGTAGAGAAGGTAAAAAAGGCCTAGTTGGTAAATCTGTTTTTATGGGCTTTAAAAATTTACTGAATGTGCATAATTGAGAATTTTATGCATCTTACATATGTGTTGTACTTAAATCATGGTATTGAACGTTATGATATTTTTAAACTTTTAAATTAAAGACAAATTTTCACAAAACAGTCCATTGTGGTAGGTGCAAATACATGTGGATTTGTTTTGTGCATAAGCATAAATTCCCCCGAAAAAAATTCCAAAGAAAGATAATAGATTGGTCTCTTTAAAACATTAATTTGCATCTCTGCCCCCGGCAACAGTTTTTTTGGGAAAAATCCCAAAAAGATCAATGATCTCATCGAAAAGAGAAAGTCGTGTACACCTTTTTATGTTCTGGCATGTTTGAATTGACTATTGTGTCTTGAAATCATACAAAAGAAAAATATTTGATACATCATCTCGCTTCATATTCTATTATTTTTATATATTTAGGCTATAGGTTAATATAATAACATTTAAAATTTACAGTACTAAGAATTAAATATATAGGTAGAGTGAAATACCTTTCTAATGAGTCATGACAACAGAGTAGGTGTGTTCGAATAACAAATTTTTACTAAATGTACCTGACGACAGACTTTACAAGTGAATCTTAAAAATGCATACCTTCAAAAAAGCTTCATTTTTTGTGTGTGTTATCTATGGTAATTAGTCTTCAACCTCTGAAAATTTTTAGTCTGCCCTTCCACGAAATATCTAATTAGATTTTTTTTTTATTTTTGAACTTTCGAAAATTACCCCTGACAACCGATCAGACAATAGTTTTAAGATGACTAAAGAAAAGCATAAAAGTACATAAACTCATGCTCAGTAGCTAGTAGATACATTTGTCTTTTAAAATACAACTGGCATATAAGGATCGTAATGATGGTATGTGGATAAGTTGATCGGTTTTCAAGAGCTAAATTGATAGCGCGTCATTACTACAATGGCTTCTATTTTTACGATTATAAAAATAATGTGGCGTAATGGGGAGATAATTTTGACAAAGTAGAATCCTGATTGCTTATACTCTCATAAAACATAGTTTACATATCAATCATCAATAAATGTTTAAGCAAATAATGAAGTTGACATTTAACGTCTATTGATAAATTACAAAGTGCTCTTGTTTTATCAATAAATGCTTAAGCAAATTATGAAGTTGACATCTAAAGTCCATTGATAAATTAAAAAAAGTGCACTTTGTTTTTGTATTTCAACAAATCTGGCAGTATAAGTGACACTTGAGGACAAATTGACACGATGTTTTCCATCATTTAATTCTTAGTAAATATACAATAAACATATGTTTGCCTAAATACCCTTTTCAATCTGAGAATGTTGTGGCTGGTGACATTTAGATAATACTTTTATTTTATATGGTATTCTATAAATAAACTGTTATTTAGTCAGAATCAATGAGAAGTGAGCTATATTAAGACTTATTACATTAAGAGCAAATTACATACATTTTTTCCTCCTGTCACAAACTTTAACTGGAATTTCTGAAGCCTAAAAAAAGGTAAATATTTCACAATAAATTTTCTTCTATAGTATCAAATTTTTCAGCTTTTACAAAAGATGAAAAATAATTAATTTTGAAAAAATTGTCAAATGAACATCAAGTTTATTATTTCATGATTTTTTTATTTTTTCTACATTAAAAAATATAATTGATTTGTAAAGATTATGCCATCTTTGTTAAGTGATTAATAAAAAGACAATATAATATATAACAATATACATGTAACATTTCCATATGAACACATTACTAATAATTTATGTATTTATGGTATTTTTTTGTTGTAAGATGATTAATATGAAGAATACTATAAAGATGTTTATTTTCTAATACTGTGGATTCATTTATTTTCGTGGGTACCAAATTTTCATGGATTAAGGAAAAAATTGTGATTTCTTGGTTTTTCAAAAAGTGCATACAATCCGATAGAAGATTTGTACTTCATCGAACATTAAAATTGGTTCATCTGTACCCAAGAAATCCACAAAAATTAGTATCCCACGAATAGTAATCCACAGTATCTAATTTGTGCAAATTATATGGCAAATTTTTTTTGCAAGTATAAAAAAAAGAAGATGTGGTCTTTTTTTATCCATTTCTTGTCACTTATTCTGTAATTAAGGAAAGAAGATTTTTGGGGTTTTCATTTTAATTGTAAAATTAGCAAAATTAAACCACTCAAAAAAAAAAAACACATTCAAGACAACAAAACAATAAAGATACTGCGGATTCATCATTATTCGAGAGATACCATTTTTTTTTTGGATTTCGTGGGTAGAGCTGAACCACGAATTTAAATGTTCAATGAAGGATAAACTTTCTATAGGCTTAAATGCAAATTTTGCCAAAACAACAAAATCAAATATTCACCAAAATACAATCTTTCCTGAATCCACGGAAATAGGTAGCCACAAATATTGAATCCATAGTAATTGAACTGTTTCCGAACAAAACATCCATGTTTATAGCACTTGATCTAGTTCAATTAAAATGGGTTTAACTGTGAAATTATAACTTCAACAAAATGGTGATTTAATTAACTCATTAACCTAATATTTTTGTTTCAAAATCAAACTGTTTGGATATTTTCCTTTCCTGGTCATTCTTTATCTTCAAAATTATAAAAACAAGACAATGGTATTTATCACAAATTCACCAAGATATATATATTCATAAAGGCACAAGACAAGCAGAATTGAATATTGCACTTGTTATGGACAGATCAGTCCTGAAAAAAATTGTTGACATGAAAATTTCCTTTCATTCACCTATAACTTGAAAAACTTTTAAAGAAAAGTCTAAATGCATGTTGTTCTTTCTGTTTGAACAGTACATAGATAAATATATCTAGACGCGGTTGTTCATAGATAGAATCCATATAAGGTATGGTTCAAATTTCATTCTGATTTTTCATGATCAGCCACTGCGTGAGGAGTTTCTACCGAAGCTTGTTCATCATACGCTGAAATAAAATATGGCTTTGAATTGAAAATATCATTATGTGTCTTGTCTTAATGCAAAACCACAATATATGATTGATTGATTGTTCTTTGCTTAATTACCCACTATATCTGTATTGACTGATCATGCTAATATGGTTCCATACAACATGCAGTGCATTAGGTCAAAACTATACAACAACAAAAAAAGAATCTTAGTTGCAGTGTCCCCCACGTTGTACATATTTTATCTATTTAAGGATCAACGGCAATAACTAAAAAAACACTTTTTTTTTGTTCTTTAAAACTTTTTAAAATATCTTTATAGAGAAATAAAGGCTTGAGAGCAAATGCAATGCAATTTCCGATATAGTTAATATTTCCAAAGGCACAACTCTTTTTAAAATATTTGATCAGCACTGATTTAAGAAATTGTTCGAGACATCGCTGATATATATTAACTTTCTTCCATTTTGTACCATACAATGTTCAAATTGAACGAATCCGGATTGCATAAGTTTAAATGAATTGAACATGTTAAATCCATATTTGACAATACTGGATTTAGCTTTATATGGAATATTCAATCAAAGGTAGATCCAATTCAGATTAAAACGAGTATAAAGCAAAGATTAACAGATGAATTCATCCAACAGTGACACTCTCAAATCCAAAACTCATCAAGGGGGGATATTACGGTCTTTTCAAAATCGACTTTGGCTTAGAAAAATATTTATTAAGACTCTCATCTGCAGATCGTAAAAATATTACTAAGCTGCGATGCTGTAACCTAAAAATACCAATTGAAACAGGAAGATGGAATGGAATTCCTAGAGGTGAAAGACAGTGTCATCTCTGCTTCTTGTCCATTGGAAATGAGTTTCACTACTTATTTGAGTACCAGTCTGATGTTGATAAAAATATCAGAAAAATACATATTTCAGAATATTACCGCATTTATCCATGTGTTGAGAAAATGAAAGGACTGCTTTCATTTTGCAATATCAAAGTTTTTAAGAGTTTATCCCTGTTTATAAAGGATGTTCGCTCCTCTTGTTTTTGATGTTTTTGTCAGATATTCGGAATCCTCTGGTTTTATCCATGTAGTGCCATTAAAAATTTTGCCCGCTAACCACTACTTTTCTTTTCATAATTCTATTACATATAGTTTAAAAAGCCATATTTGAAAATCTTATAAAAGCCTTGTTATTATTTCATAGTTTTTGAAAGAAAAAAGGTACCAATGTTAAATATTTAATTTTTTGCTGCTTTTTAGGTCCTTCATTTATATATTATCAATTTATAACAGTCTTTTATAAAGCTTGTAATTTTGAAACAGAGGAGCGAACATCCTTAAGAAATTATTTAAACTATTGTAATTATACTCTAAACTATATGATTATATGTTAACATTGTTTTGTAGCAACCATAAATACGAATATGTATTATGCCTCTTGTTACACATGTAAATATGTGTCTCAGTGTTTCAAAATAAAGTATATTGTTATTGATGTAAATCTGATATAAATCTGGGAAAAATTGTACATAAAAATTGTACATATGAGAACGGTTACAATGCAATTTTCCATAGTATTAATATTTTTAAGGGGCACAACTCTTTTTAAAATATTTTATCTGCACTGATTTTCGAACTTGTTCGACACATTGCTGATATAAACCTTTGATATAATTTTTATAAAAATCTGCACGAATTTTACACGTGAGAGCGCTAACAATGTAATTTATCCATATAATTAATATCACCAAGGGGTATAACTATTTTAAAATAGTTGATCGGCACTGATTTTCGAACTTGTACAAGACATATAATGTGAACAACAAATCTATTAATTTTGTAAAAAAAAATTTACTACCGTACTCCTAACAACAAAATTACTATATTTAAATCTACCTGTGTACGTTGTTTTATTTAACGCCATTTTCAATAACAGATAGAAAACTCAGGGTTAGAATTCATAGAACAGAAAAGGGCAGTGGCAAATATTTCATGTATATTTTGAACACAGAGAGAATTACCCCGGCACCCTTTGCAAAAAAAAAAAAAAAAATTCTTATTTGTGCCTTCGGACTTCATGTTTTGAATTGTAGTTTCACTTTCCATATTCGGTATTTATTCAAATGTAAGCTCTACGTGGTAAAAATCACGTGATGCAGGAATATAGTGTCTTGGAGTTGGGCTATTTCTTTCTTTTCGGGCGGGGACTCCAAGCAAACAACATGCATGTGTATAACGGCACTGCAGATTTTCGTATTAAATAAAGAAAATTGGCAGTCCGGTACATTAATAGATTGGTTAGAAAGCAAGGTTTCAATTTTAATTAGATTGGAAAGCTTAATTCGAGGGTTGAAAATAGAGAGCACAAAAAAGAGGGAGGGGCGGTGTTCCACAGGAAATATTTTTATCTTATGAACTCTACATTTGAAAGGTTTATTATTTTTTTTTATTTAATCAAAAAAGAGGAAAACAAATGTAAGACAAATTGTGAATGGTCTTTCTTCTCCCATGCCAAGAAATTGCCTCCGTTGAAATTCTGCAAACACCCCATAGAGCAAATTACATGGATGATTAATATTGACCATTTGGTATATGGTTGTGTTCTAAGCGACACATACATGAAGGTCATAAATTAATTTGTTGAATGAAATCAAATCGTTAGCTACTAATGAGTGCCGTAGGAGGTAGACCGGAATTTTTAGCGAGGATTTCTTGGCATGGTCCCATGTTAGAGTTGTCTTTTTGACACTGTTCCTACATCTTTTTTTTATTAATATTATATTTATATTGTGTAATAGATCAAACTTATTCGTTCAGTGTATGTTTACTTGTTTTTGTTTAAATGTCTTTTTGATCGAGTTAAGCCATTTCAATTGATATTTTATAGTTTGTCTTTTTATGTTGTAATGTAACACTACTGTCTCAGGTTAGGGTGAAGGATGGCGCCTGTTAAAACGTTTAAAACTTGCTGCATTTTATGTACCTGTCCCAGGTCAGGACCCTGATGTTCAGTGGTTGTCTTTTGTTAGTGCGGTTCATAAGTGTTTCTCGTTTTTTATATAGATTAGACCGTTGGTTTTCCTGTTTGAATTGTTTTTCACTAGTCATTTTGGGGCCTTTTATAGCTTACTGTTCGGCGTTAGCCAAGGCTCCGTGTTGAAGGCTGTTCTTTGACCTACAATTGTTAACTTTTTATACATGATGAGTTGTCTCATTGACACTCATACCACATCTTCTTATTTAAAGCTGTTATAAATCTATGATGTAATTTTTATAAAAATCTGGCAAGAGTTGTGCATGTGAGAGCGCCAACAAGACCGGAATGACAGATGCACTGATAGAGACCTGGTATATATATATTTCTATGTCCCATGCAATGCACCCCACGAAGGACAATAATTACCATGGCAACATACTTAACTTTTAGATTTCCATTTTTTATTGCATTGCTGAAGATTTGTCATTATATTTGAAGCAACTTCTTTTATTTATATAAAATGTGTATTATGAGTGAAGTGAAATAATTTTATCAAAGTATAAATGGAGAAGATAGACATGCCATGGACTATAAAAATTTCACACAAGGGATTATTTTCATGGATTTTCTAATTTACATACAAAATAGATTAAATTTAACCTTCGGAATCAAGGACCACTAAAATGTAAAAATAAAATCTTTCAAATAGGATTAGCAAAGTTTAGACTGTGATATAAATCTCTCAACAGTACATTATTTATTTTAAAAAAATGTGCCGAATTTATCTTTGTTTCAAATAAAGAAATACTTGGCATGAGTAAAGTTTTATCCTGTCCAGTACTACAGTGAAAATTTCACATAACATTTCATTGCATATAAGATAATAACCACTATCGGAAGTAAAACAATCAAATTTTCATCCCTTTTTTCCTGTTAACAAGCTTTGGTAACCATGTCAGCTCAAGTTTCCAAATTTTTTTTATGGAAATACCAAATAAAAAAAGAATAGTGCTTTGAAACATCTAAGATATAAGTTTATGAGTCAGACTCAGAATTTTTTTTCTGCAATAAAACGCAAGGTTAATTTCCTACAACTGTCAAATTCAAGGCAATATTTTTTTCGACCCTTTTTCATATGAAACCGAAGTGACGTACTATGATTCGGTGGTCTAACACCTTCATCAGTGCCAATTGTCCTGCTTCTCACGTCATAATTCTATGATAAATATAAAAATAAAAACAAATGGTACGATTGCCAATGAGGCAACTCTCCACCAGAGACTAAATGATGTAGAAGTTAGCAACTATAGGTCACTGTTTGGCCTTCAACAATGAAGTCTAGATCACTCATCTGCTGATAGAGCACCTGCTGATATAGCACCATCAGCTGGCGATATAGCACCTTTTTGGTAAATTTGATTTGCCTCCCTTTGTACAGAATTTTACGTTTTCAGAGAAAAAATAAAATATGGGACTGCTTAAAAGAAACATTGACGAGCTGTGCGCTTCCACAATCATTTTTAAATTACACATACATCCACAAATGTATTTTTCACAAAAACATCTAATATACAACTCTTTTCTTCTCGTTTTAACCTAATTTAGATTGTTTTGTCAGGATTTATTTGAAGTAATATTTTGAAAATGTAAGTATTTTTCATTGGCTTTGTAGTATATTATGTAAACTATAAGCTTAAAGACTAAAATGTAAATTTTGTTCTGAATATTTTTTATATAACTAGACAAATAATGATGCCTGCCCTGCCATATGCATGAATGCAGTTCTGGATGGAGTGTTTATATAATATAGAGTAATGGTCAACGACTACAGAATGGACACCAAAAAAAGGAATAAACAATAATAGGATAAAAATAGAGAATATTATGTTAACTACAAGCTAAAAGACTAAAATATAAATTTCGTTCTAAATATTTTTATATATCTAGACAAATAATGATGCCTGCCATACACATGAATGAAGGCCTGGGTGAGGTGTTGATATAACAGAGAATAATGGACAAAAACTATAGAGTGGAAAAAAAATGAATAGGAAATAATATGATAAAAATAGAGAATAATGGGATAATATAATTTAAAGAATAGAGAATAATGGGGTTCTGAAATATAAAGAAAAAAAAAAAACTAGGGTGCTAAAATATAACGAACATATAAAAATAGAGGAGGAGAGATTTTTTTTCATTTGAATTTATTGTAAAAAAAAAATGCACAACGAAATAACTGTGGTCTCGGGCCAGTCAACTACAATTTTTTTTTAGAATTCTTCGACTCATCCCGTAATTATGATCCAAATTCAAAGCTTTGACTTTCGACCTCTTTTACTTTTCTACTTTTAAACTATATCATATCATGATTTTAAGAAAAGGTAAAATAACAAAAAAACACTCCGTGACACTTCGAATATCCACGTGCTTAATAAATCGCTTTCATAATATAAATTCCACTGCCGCTAATCGAAATTCACCTTCAAAATTTAGCACAATTGTGTTAAAGGAGGCAATGCCTCTGCAGCTAGATTGTTCAATCGAATCGCACGTGGATATCCACAAATGTTCCCGTGCAATGTCAGAATATGACAAACCTGCTCCAGATTATCTTCAGTGAACGGAAGAACTTTTTCTCTCGCCTTTTCATGTGACATTACTTGGAAAACCCCAAACTTCATATATCTTGTAACATGAACAAAACTGAAATGTAGTATTCAATGTAGGGCAAACTGGACGTGAATTTTTTAAACGAACAAAAGAATATTTATACCGCTTCCGCAGACCGAAGAAATTCAAAAGTTTAATTTACCTACATTTGGAAAAACGCATAATCAATATTGAATTTATTAAATTCCAACCACTTCAAACCGTCCTGAAACAACCAGGACGTCATTATAGAAAATAATGCTCCTTCGACATGAGACCATTAAACATCGAAGTTTAGCTATGATCCATTTATTCACGTACTTACAGGGGACCTCAACATCGTTCAAGACCGAGAGGTAAACTTTTTGAAAAAAGGACCAAAATATTGTCCACCGTCGAAAATAATTGGGAAGAGTATCGTCAGAGAAATCTGACAAAAAGTCACTTGATTGGGAATCCTTTTTAAATAAATGTCTGAATATTGTTGATATTCGCATATCACATTTCGAAAATAATGTAGAAGTAAATAAAGAAACAAGTAATACGCCAATGTCTAGGATTAAAAACAAAATTCAAGTACTTGCAAAGCATTTTGTTTTTGTACAGGCCGACAAAGCAGCCAACAATGTGGTGGTGGTATGACGTAAATACTATACGGAAGTCCTTGAGAATGAAAATATACATTCAATTGCATTCAAGGCCGTACGCTCAACAGCGAGTCATATAGTAAATAATCATGTCATTACCATGGCTCAGCTTAAGGCCTTCTATGAACATTTGACTTATTTAAATAAACTGCACAAACAAACCCGTAAAATATTGTTTCATCTCCGCCTCTATTAAGTGTTCTACTACTAATCTTTCAGTGCTTTTAATGAGTTCCTTAACTACTATCAAAGAACTTGTCATTAATTTTTGTAATTAAATATATGAAAAGTGTGGAATTAACCATTTTTGGAGTGTAAAATCTTCTTTGGATCTTTTAGATAAATTACTTTGTAAAATCCTTTGTTTCCGTTGACAGTGTTGACTTTTCAACTCTTTATACTACACTTTCAAACATTCTTATCATTGAAAAGTTTTGCTAAAAATTAAATGTTCGTTTGATAAATCTGGTTGCAAAGTTATTTGCTGTTACTTATATAAAGCCTTTTCTCAAATGAGAAAGGTAAATATGCTAGATATACTTACTGGAGGTGTGATGAGATGATTAAAACAATATTTTTTTTCCTTGATAACATTTATGTACGTTTCTGCATTAAAGTTTATCGACAGATCGTAGGTATTCCCATGGGCAACACTTGTGCCCCTTTAATAGCAGACTTGTTCTTGTACTGTTATATCACAGTTTATGGCCAAACTCAGTAAAGACCCGTCTAAATTCCATTTAATTGATAAAATCAACAACACTTACCGTTATCTTGATGATATTTTTAGTTAAATAATCAAGAATTTTCTAACTATACTACCAATATTTATACCCAAAGGAACATACCTTAAATTAATCAAATATTAACAGCAGTATGCGTCTTTTCTTTGATTTAGACATTTCAGTTTTACACCAGAAACTCTACAAAAAAATGTTAATTTTCCTTTTTTGGACGGTGATGTACCTTTGGAACCGTCTTACGGTGTTTATTTATTCCAACGAGTACGCTATGCCCGTGTCTGTAGTGACGTTTTGGATTTCAATGAGCGTAATATATGTATTTCTAGTAAATTATTAAGTCATGGATTTCGTTACCACAAATTACTTAAAACCTTTACTAAATTCTACCATAGATACAAAGATTTGGTTTGCAAGTTTGGCTGTACCTGTAGAAAACTGATTTCAAACGGAATAGCACATACTACATTTTACAGTGATGTTGTTAATCAAGCCCGGAACATTTTTTATATTTTATAATATATTCCAATTTCTTTTAAGAATGAAATATATTTGTAAATGGAACATTATTAAATAAATCATACATATTATTGACATTGAAATGCTTCTTCCGAATATCAGCAAAGTCAATACAATTAATTAAAACATGTTTAATAGTATACTTGCAGTTGCAAGGTACACATTGTGGTTCATCTTCATTTTTTAAAAGATACTCGTGTGTCACTCTAGTATGACCGGAAATTTAGATACGATCCAGGTAAACTTATCAATCCTTTAAATAAACTTATTCTAAAATGTTACCAATTCAACACTGTAATTAAATCTTTGACTATTGTTTTATTGGTAGAAATATTGATTTTGTTATCAGTAAATCAAAACCATACTAAATATTATTGTTATACTCATATGACTTTCACGGAACAACAATCTGTGGATACCTATATTTTGGCATTGTACAAGGTCATGTTTTTCTCTGATTGTTAATGACGTCTTTGGATGTCGGATGTGTACTAATTGATATTTTAGTCTTAGATACACGATTGTTTTATTAGTTTTAATTGGTTTTGAACTAGCTGTCAGTAACTGCGAGTACTCTCAGATCTGTACTTAGTGTCTTTTTTGTTGTAAGGGATGAGGGATGGATAAATACCCTGCCACGTCCGGTCTGTGTTTTTGTTTGATGTGTTTCTGCATTGTATCGATCTGATGAGTTAATATAAAATTAATAAGAAGATGTGGTATGAGTGTCAATGAGACAACTCTCCATCCAAGTCACAATGTGTAAAAAGTAAACAATTATAGGTCAAAGTACGGCCTTCAACACGGAGCCTTGGCTTACACCGAACAGCAAGCTATAAAGGGCCCTACAATGACTAAACCTTTTTCAACAGATTTTTTAAGATTGTTCTTATGTTGTGCTGTTACACCACTATCCCAGGTTAGGGGAGGGTTGAGCGCTCACATTCATGTTTAACCCCGCCACATTCTATATGTGCCTGCCCCAAGTCAGGAGCCTGTAGTTCAGTGGTTGTCGTTGGTTCATATCTGTCATAATTGTTTTTCGTAATTGTTTTGTTATAAATTAGGCCGTTAGTTTTCTCAATTGAATTGTTTCATATTTTTAATGTCGGGCCTTTTATAGTCGATTTTACGGTATGAAGTTTTCTCATTGTTGAAGGCCGTACGGTTGCCTATAACTGCTTACATTCACTTCATTTGAATATGGGTGGCTAGTTGTCTCATTGGCAATCATATACCACATCTACTTATTTTAATATATGAAATAATGGGGTGCTAAAATATGCACCACGTTGCCTAATAATCTTATTTAGAAAAAATTCACACACCTGATTAAATGGGCATTTAAAAAGTCTGAATGCAAAATTATTTGTTCAAACTCTTTTAGGTCATTTTTAAGTAACAACAACTATGTCAAATGGACCAGCTTTGATACTATAACTGCCCTTGAATTTTTACTAGATAACATTTTTGTTCGCTATGGAGATTCCGTATATCGTCAGGTTATCGGAATTCCCATGGGGACTAACTGTGCACCACTTATTGCGGACCTGTTTCTATATTGTTATGAGTTACAACATATGACTAAAATCAGCAAAGACCCATCGAAACAACATCTGATTAAAAAATTTAATAACACTTATAGATATTTAGATGATATATTGGCTCTCAATAATGACGATTTCAGTATGTACACTAAAGAGATTTATCCTGCCGAACTGGCTTTAAATAAAGCTAATACTTACAATGAACACTGCCCTTTCCTGGATCTTGATATCTTTATCTTTAACGGGAAGCTTAATACCAAAATTTATTTCCTATTGTTAATTATCCATTTTTAGATGGTGACGTTCCCTAGTCGCCATCTTATGGTGTTTTTATATCTCAACTTGTTCGAATCGCTCGTGTATTTAACAACGTATTTGATTCAACGAAAGAAATCTCTGTATTACTGAAAAATTATTACACCAGGGTTTTCGATATCACAAACTAGTCAAAACATTTACTAAATTTTATCATCGATACAAGGGCATCATTCGTAAATATAAATCAACATGCAGACATCTTATACGTTCAGGTATTTCACATCCAATATTTTATGGTAATATTCTTTACAAAGCACAAAAATGTCGGCATTCACCTCAAAAGCTAACCAGACCTTTAAACAGACTTATTCAGGAAAGGATATAGTTACGATACTATTGTCAAGTCATTAAGGATTGCATATTTTGGTATTGATATTGATTCACTCATAGGGCCTTTGCATCGAAAATAAACACATTTATTCTAAAACCAGTTGTTGGCATGGTACGGGTTATGTTCTTCTCATATATTTTATGATGGTATGATACTTAACCCCTAACGGGAGGGATTGTACCTGATTTCATATGATGAAGACATAATCTTTCAATCAGTTTAACTGAGGTCTGGAGCTGGCATGTCAGTAACTGCTAGTAGTCCTTTGTTCATTTATGTATCATTGTCATTTTGCTTAGTTTCTTTTGTTACCTATTCTGACATCGGACTCGGACGTCTTTTAAACTGAGTTTTACTGTGCGTATTGCTATGTGTTTCTTTATTCTACATTGGCTAGAGGTATAGGGGAGGGTTGAGATCTCACAAAACATGTTTAACCCCGCCTCATGTTTGCGCCTGTCCCAAGTCAGGAGCCTCTGGCCTTTGTTAGTCTTGTTTGTTTTTTAGTTTTAGTTCATTTATATGTTTTGGAGTTTAGTGTGACGTCCATTTTCACTGAACTAGTACACAATTTTATTTAGGGCCAGTTGAGGATTTTCTCGCTGCGTTGAAGACCCATTGGTGGCCTTCGGCTGTTCTCTGCTCTTTGGTCGGGTTGTTGTCTCTTTGACATATTCCCCATTTCCATTCTCAATTTCAAGTGTTTGGTGTTTGCTTTACGCAGCAACAGCCCAAAAATGCTATATCGTTGCGGCGATGCTTACATACAAAGAATAGAGACCATTGGACAAAATGAAAAGAAAAAAGTGATCAAAATGAATTAAAGAATAACAAAAAATGACAGTTACTGTTAAGTGGTTGATTGGTGGCGTTAAATGCCATTTAGGTTTTTATTGGTGGAGGAAACCGGAATGCCCGGATAAAAACACAGACCCTAGGCAGGTAAACTGGCAATCCTATAGACGGGTTTATCATTAATTGACCTAGAAAACATGGGCGCATCCATTAACCTCTCACGTGACCGATCCGCCATTACAACCGTGAAACATAACGCACGTGTATTGATCAAAACATTATCGGTTTTTTGTTTACATTTGTATTTCTTACATTTCTGATTTATTTTACTATGGATACTGCCGAAAGTTCTAGAAAACGTGGAGGCATTTTTTGTGCAGTTATTTGTTGTTCAAATAATCGTAAAAAGACTTCAGATGTGGAAAAAAAGCAATATGTGAATTACACAACGAGTTAACAATTGCACAATGACTACCCTAGTTTGATTCCATATACGTCTCATTTGATGCCTTCAAACGAGCCAACAAACTTGGGTGGATCAAAGACGTATAAACAGAAAAAAGCTTTGCATGAACAGGTTATTGCATGGTCCGGTAATTTTTTATGGGTGATGCGCTACTAAACACAATCCGTTTTTTTTTTTTTTTTTTTTTTAAATAAACTTGTTATGAAAGTAAAATAACATTGGCAGACGAATGTTGACACGTTGTAAACAACTGTTAAAAACTTAAATTAATCTATGAAAATTAATCCGATGACTACAGTGCATCTGCCTCTTTTTGTATAGAAGATCCACACACCAGATGCGGATCCAGGATTTTGAAAAAAAGGGGGGGGGGAAGGGGGGGGGGGGGGGGCAAACTAGACAAAATTTAGTGGAAGCGGTAAAATGTTTGGATTAACCACAAATGAAGCTAATAACAATAAAACCTACCCCGAGGCTACATGTAGTTATAATTGCAAGCAAATCAACCCAGTTTGAAGAGACGACTATCTTGACAGACATTCCGACAACATTAACTCAGGCAAACTATATCAGAGGAGAAAGGAGTTCAAAATTAAATAAAAGGGGACATCCACGTCAGCCGGTAAAGAAATATTATGAATGACAGGGATGCCTTATTGTATACTTATGTAACTAAGTTTTCTTCACTTTAGTGGAATTACTACACAATTTAATTTTCAACTGCGATATTGCAGATCAGCTGTTGCTCGATCGTACTTATGAGGTTAACACTTAGTTTGATATTTGGTTATTTGGGACGACGTTTTCATATTTCAAAAAGTAAGGCTTGTAAAACATTTAATTCCTGGGTGCACTTCTTTCTGAAAAACTTAAAGGTTCTACAATCAGCTGCATTCATAGACAAATCCCAGCAAAACTAACTAATAAGGGCCCTTTTCTATAAGCCTTGTCTTAATGGTCCATGTATGTAGGCCTGTGTGCTTATAGTATATATTCACTTTATTTTCTTTATACAATGTATACATTTACTTCTGTGAACTTTCCTCGGTAGATTATTCTGTGCATGAATTATAAAATTGTATACATTAGAAAGGATTTTTCAAAGGTCCTGGTAATCAAATAGTTTTTTAGAAACTACGTAAGCGTAGCTATAATCCGACAACCCGAAATTAAAACTCGGCAGTTCAGTGGTTCGACGGTCCGATATACATCCCTAATGTTATACTGTAATACTGTATTTCACTGATTTATATACATTAGGGACTTATATAAGAGTCTAATACAGATTTAAGATGAAAATCTACGAGACCTCTGTTTTGGGGTGGTTGGGAGTGGAGTTGGCAAAACACTAAATGACGCTTCTAAAATATAACTAATCATCGCTTTGAATTTACATGTTGGAGTCTTTGGTGGTTTAATGACATGATAGGTAAAAATGTCAAAAATTGGGGTACAGCAGTCAACATTGTGTTATTATCTTAATTACTGTTAAAACAAATAACTATTTTAAGGACACCACATCTGGCCTGTAATACACTTAAAAGCCTTATCTAATTACTTTATTATTTATATCACTTATAATTTTGCCGAGGTCAAATATGACTTCACATTCTTGTGTTTACATTTAATTATATGCGGTCTGGGCAATAGATGAATATCTTGTTTATAACTTTTTCACGGTTGTAATGGCGATCGCTTTTACGACGACGCCTAGGAGTTGCATCACAAACTAAGGCAGATAATCGGAAAAACCTGTCTATTCAATCAAGATTTAAGTCGAACGCACCTCCACTCGAACTCACAACCTCAGCGTTGACAGGCTAGTGATATCTGCCAATGAATTACTTAGACCACTCTACCACAGAAGCCCTACAAATTTAGAGAACCCCAAAACCAAATTCTCATGAATACAGTTACTTGAGATGGTTTGAAAGACACATTTGCCTTCGCTGTCATGAGTTTTAATGAATTGAATAATACAGGACAATTAATTGTACCAACAGTTTTGTTGTTGTTCCATTCAGACTTTATAACCCGAGTTCGGATAAGTTTACAGGGGGTATAAAATGTGAATGAAATAATGTAAAAACAAGTGCAATAGCTAGTTAACAATTGTTCTTGTGGCTGCATGTAGAACTGATGTGATAACTTCAATTTAGAGAAAATTTTATCCTAAATGCATATAATATTCATAATTTATCATGAATTCGTTCTTACATATATTCTAAAATTAATTACAAACATCGAGAACTTAATTGATAATAGAATTTTATGATAGTGGTGCGATTTTTCCTTTCCTTTTGTTAATTTTCCTTTACAGTGTTTCTCAAGCTAACGAGTATCTCAAATCATGCTGCCTTTTGATCTTAAATTTACATGGAACTCAAATACCCTTATACATGACGCAAAACTACTTAGTACTCCAAATAGATAGGATAAAGGTTTGGCTAAAATATGTTGCAGTTTATGAGTTGTTGCGGAATCCATATACAAGAGTTTCATACGAATGAACAGTTGAACGACCTTCCTAACGAACAAACATAAGAAGACATTTTGAAAACTACATATGTTCCACAAGGATACAGATGTTTTTAAAATTTGGCTGATCTCTTAGATGATAGGTAAAAATGTCAAAAATTGGGGTACAGCAGTCAACATTGTGTTATTATCTTAATTACTGTAAAAACAAATAACTATTTTAAGGACACCACACCTGGCCTGTAATACACTTAAAAGCCTTATCTAATTACTTTATTATTTATATCACTTATAATTTTGCCGAGGTCAAATATGAATCCACATTCTTGTGTTTACATTTAATTATATGCGGTCTGGGCAATAGATGACTATCTCGTTTATAACTTTTTCACGGTTGTAATGGCGATCGCTTTTACGACGACGCCTAGGAGTTGCATCACAAACTAAGGCAGATAATCGGAAAAACCTGTCTATTCAATCAAGATTTAAGTCGAACGCACCTCCTCTCGAACTCACAACCTCAGCGTTGACAGGCTAGTGATATCTGCCAATGAATTACTTAGACCACTCGACCACAGAAGCCCTACAAATTTAGAGAACCCCACAACCAAATTCTCATGAATACAGTTACTTGAGATGGTTTGAAAGACACATTTGCCTTCGCTGTCATGAGTTTTAATGAATTGAATAATACAGGACAATTAATTGTACCAACAGTTTTGTTGTTGTTCCATTCCGACTTTATAACCCGAGTTCGGATAAGTTTACAGGGGGTATAAAATGTGAATGAAATAATGTAAAAACAAGTGCAATAGCTAGTTAACAATTGTTCTTGTGGCTGCATGTAGAACTGATGTGATAACTTCAATTTAGAGAAAATTTTATCCTAAATGCATATAATATTCATAATTTATCATGAATTCGTTCTTACATATATTCTAAAATTAATTACAAACATCGAGAACTTAATTGATAATAGAATTTTATGATAGTGGTGTGATTTTTCCTTTCCTTTTGTTAATTTTCCTTTACAGTGTTTCTCAAGCTAACGAGTATCTCAAATCATGCTGCCTTTTGATCTTAAATTTACATGGAACTCAAATACCCTTATACATGACGCAAAACTACCTAGTACTCCAAATAGATAGGATAAAGGTTTGGCTAAAATATGTTGCAGTTTATGAGTTGTTGCGGAATCCATATACAAGAGTTTCATACGAATGAACAGTTGAACGACCTTCCTAACGAACAAACATAAGAAGACATTTTGAAAACTACATATGTTCCACAAGGATACAGATGTTTTTAAAATTTGGCTGATCTCTTACAGTAGTATAAAGCCCAATTGTTCGACTTTATCACCCCCCCCCCCCCCCCCCCCCCCCCACACCTTTCAATCCGATAGCACTTTTCTCTAAAAACCCATCTGTCTTACAAATATAAGAAATACATTCTTTAAACCTGCTGCATTTTTATGCAACTGTCCTAAATCAGGAGCCTGTTGTTCAGTGATTGTCGTTTGTTGGTGTAGTTCATAGGTGTTTCTCGTTTCTCTTTTTTGTATAGATTAGACAGTTGGCTTTCCTGTTTGAATTGTTTTACACTAGTCATTTTAGGCCCTTTATAGCTTGCTGTTCGGTGTGAGCCAAGGCTCCGTGTTGAAGGCCGTACTTTGACCTATAATTGTTAACTTTTTATACATTGTGACTTGGATGGAGAGTTGTCGCATTGGAATTCAAACCACATCTTCTTATTTATATTATGTAAGGAATAAGTAACAAGATTTCTTTGTTATGGCATTTTAAAGGGTATGGCATGTATTTAAGTAAATAAAAACATGGGTTACTTTATGTTGGCAAGGCTCATTTAAAATCGCTGATGATTGTTGAATAATAAGGTTTAACAAATTACTAGTACACAATGAACGTCGAAAACTAGAAAAATAACAACACCTAAAAGTTGGCAAATGAATGCAAATGTTTGCGAAATGACACATTGTTTGTGGAATAACGCATTGTTTAATAAACAATGAAAAAGTTAGCGCAATGATGTTAAATCTTTGTGAAATTGTGAAAATTTGGAGAGAAAAAAACGCAAAATATTAACGAAATCTTGAGAAAAAAAATACAGAAAGGTTTGCTCAATAACACAAATGTTTGTGAATTAACGGAACAAAAAATTTAAAAAATGTCTGATTGTTCGGTGGTAAGGATATACCTTTGTGCCTAATTTTGTATAGCCAGCCGGTGAAAGAATGATATATGAGAATCGCATATAAATATAAGATAAATAAATCCTAACATAAATTGAATGTGCAGGAATCATGTCCACTATTGGTCGTGTGAGAAATGTCGGTTATCAACTTATGACTGTTCACTTTAGAATTTTAGATAAATTCATCCCACGGGAAATTGGGTTCGACACAGTTTCTTGTCTTTTAGAAGAAAGATGTCTCCGACGAGATCGGTATGATCTATGGAATTTCCATTGTTGCTGTTGCAACGGTAGGCACTATTTTCTCCTATGTTGAGAGACATGACTTTAGCTATGTGGAGTATATGATTTGTTTTCATCTTGTTTACTTTTAAATGTCATTTTGACGACACAACTTCTCAACAAGTGGAAAAGTAACAAGTCATCATATCGTGTTGTTTAAAATATATATACTTATTCTCAGTCAGGTTGTCTTAAAAATAACAGCATATTAACATATATGATGTAAATTTGATTATAAATTCCAAAGACGAGCCATACAGTCTAAAGTTACGGTGCTTCTACAGATCTTTGCTAGGCTAGTGGAAAGAGTACAATGCTTCGGACAATGTCTTTCAAGTTATGTTTATCCATTTCTCAGTACTAAATATCGAATTAGGATCGCGTGAAAGTTGAAATGCATATTGCCATATTTGACTATGAAACTGAAAATGTGTTACCGGTAAAATATGCAGTCAATGGTATTGCAATGTTTAATTGTACGAACAACTAATATCCAAATCCTGCAGAAGCTCCTTAGGGAATACCATGGGTTGTAAAAAATAAAAAAACAATAATACCGAACTCCAAGAAAAAATCTAAATGGAAAGTCCTTATTTAAATGGCAAAATAATAAAAAGCTCAAACATATCATGCGAATGAAAAGCAACGTCATTATCCTGCCTGGATACAGGCATTTTTGTGTGTGAAGAAAATGGCGGATTAAACCTGGTTTTGAAGCTAGCTAAACCTCTCATTTGGATAACAGTCGCATAACATTCCATTCTATTCATACTATTCCATATATGTAACAGGGTTAAATTTTGATTCTAATTTGTGCACTTTAATATCTGTACTTGGTCAGTTTTCTGTAGTGTAGAACGTATATAAACACAACAGATGTGGTATGATTGCCAATGAGACAACTCTCCATTCAAGACCCAAAACAGTGAACACAACCAATTATAGGTCACAGTGCGGCTTTCAATGTGGAGCCTTGACTCACAACGCAATGTAAGCTATAAACGGCCCCAAAAATTACTAATGTGAAGCAATTCAGACGGGACAAACTAACAGCCAGATTTATATATTAAAACAATAAACAAATAGTACACTCAGTAACAAGCGACAACCACTAAAATTACAGGCTCCTGCCTTGGGACAGGTACATATAGTATATGTGCAGCGAGGTTACACGTATTTGTTGGATCCAAACCCTCCCTCTAACCTGGGACAGTGGTGTTACAGCACAACAGAATAACAAACATTTAAAACTCTTTTGAAATGGGTTTAACTCATCAGACCTTTATCATGTAACATAAAGTAATCAACCAATGAATAAACAGGTAAGATAACACAACTAATCACAAAGGACATCACGAAGAAAATAATAAGAAATTAATAGTATCATCGGACAATTAAAACAAAGTAAAGATCTGAGAGTACTCGCAGTAACTGAAAGCTAGTTCAAAACCCAAAACAAATGATAGAGAAATCAAATGTTCTAGATTAAAAGTCAATTAATACACATCCAAAGTAGTTAGTGTATAGACGTCATAACAGCCTGAGAAGACATGGCATTGTATAATGCCAAAATAAAAGTAAAGAGTGGTTGTAGGACCGTATGGATTCATAGTACTATAAATATATATATATCTATAGCTATGTTACAAGTATATAAAACAAATTTTTAGTCCTGTCTGTGTATTTATACGTCCCAAAAGAGTTCATTAACAAATAAATATGTCTAGTAGTGCTTTAATTTATTGATAACAAAATCGATATTAGTACCGATAAAGAAAATGTTCAAAGTTTTTATTACGATATTTATATGATTACCTTTAAGAGTTAACTTATTCAAATGGTCAATAAGTGTAAAGTGTCGTTTATAAATTTTCGTGCTCTATAAACAATATTACCGTAAAAATTAGAATGCGAAATCCCGTTTGTGTTAAGTTTTCTACAGGTACAGCCAATATTTATTTACATATTACAAGGTTTGTATTAGCATATAGGGATTCAAGGTGCTGTTGTCAGATTGCAGATGTCTAAATATAATGTATATGACTAACTATGTATTTTTTTTACAGGTAACATTCCTTGTGATGTCCGGCGACATTACAAACACCCAAGAACTTGTTCGCTATTATCATGATCTTCGGTACACTACGAAAGAAATATGTGGATTTTTTATGTTAGTTCATAATATGTATTTTAGTATATCAACAATTAAGCGGATGAAAAGACGCCTGAACCTGGGAAGACGTAAAATACCGTTGCAAACAGTGATCAATTGTATTTTGGAACTTCGCTTTCAAGGTTTAGTAGATCAGGGATATCGAGCAATGTGGCGACAGCTTAATATTTTGCGAGGTATACACGTGCCCCAAGAAGTCGTTCGAATATGAATGAGAGAAATAGATTCCTGTGGCTAAAAGCTGGGCCATCAAACAATGACCCCAGATACATTGCAAACTTTTACATCAACTTCATCAAGAAAAATCGTCGCATTCCGGCTATAATCAGATCAGATGCAGGAACAGAAAATGTAATCATTCGATAATGCGTGACACTAGAGTCCTGAATAATCACAATCCTATCCATATTGAATGCATACGATATTGTTTTCTTCCAATTATTCAGTCTCAGCTACAAGATTTTATGACATCATGGAATTCACTAACTGTTCGTGCTCAACGCCGAAACCAATTATTAACTCCTATTGGCAAACCAGATGTATTATATTACTAACCTGAATTATTTGGTAAAGTCGACCAGTCTTTCCCATTGCCATGTACAGATCAAGCAATAAGTAAACTGAAAATTATGTTCCCAGAAAGGTTCCCATTCAGGGGATGTTCTTCAAATTTCATTGAAGTTGTTAACCTCTTGACAGGCTTGCCACCAGATTATACCCCTGTTCCACACACTGTTCGGGAAGCATTGGACTTGGTTAGTGTTTTAATTACTGTGTGTGACTTTTTTGACACGTAAACATTGTTTGTCTTTATAAAGTTTTCCATTTTTCAGTATATCAGTTGTGTACTATGTATCATTTGTATTCCAATCAGTTGATTTTGGAAAAAGAATTTGAGATGTAATATAAAGTCGATACACCCACTTTTCAGGAATATTGCAAGTGTAAATTTGGTCTTTGAGTCGAATTAAGTCCTTAATTACGATTGCCCATTTGAGTTTCATTACTAAATCATGAACTCTCTGACTATTGACATTTCACTATTTCATTAGCTCACCTGACTCACTGACTCAATTTTTTGAAACTATTTCGCCAACTGACACAAAACTTAGTTAAAATAGACATTTGGTGGTACCCTTTATATAATGTGTCTGACATGTCCGACCTTCATCCAAGATGTCGGCCATTTCAGTACATAGTTCAACATTGGACCCATGGGAAAAAATTTTTAATGGTCATCTTTTGTAAAACTATTTAGCAAGCTGGAAACAAACTCGTTCAAAAATCCTTGGTTTGTCCCCTTTATTAAATGTGTCTGACATGTCCTATTCTATCCAAAATGACCAGAGTAGGACAAAGTTTAACATTAAATCACATGGGAAACATGTTGATGGTCATCTTTTTGACACTATTTTTTCAAACTTGAACCAAACAGTGTAAAAATAATTCTTGAGTGCTCCCCTTTTGAAATGTGTCTGACATGTCCGACCTTCATCCATGATGGTTAGATTTTTTTTATCAAATAAAACTAAACTTTACATGAATGACGTATTGAATGTCCTTTTTAAAGATTGCTCATTTTGTTCCATTCCGACGGAAAACATTGCCACCAGCGCAGAACATAGATTAATATTGGACCCTACAAAACATGTAAATGGCCATCATTTCTGAACCAAACTTTGTTTAAATAGTCCTAAGCTTGTCCTCTTTTATAAAATATGACTGACATGTCCTACCTCTAACTGATATGGCCACCAGCGCAGGATATAGTTTATAAACATTGGACCCCATTGGAAAAAATATTAATGTTAATTTAAGTTCATCTGACCCAAACTATAAGCCATCCGTCCGTTAACTTTTCACATTTTGATCAACTACTCTGAAATGACTGAAGCAAATTGAACCAACCTTTATATTGTATAGAAGGTCTTTTTCAAAGATTGCTCATTTTATTCCGTCAAACAAAGAACATAGCCGCCATCACAGAACACAGTTGAACATTTGACCCTATGGGGAAAACATGTAAATGGTAATCTTTTCTGAAATTATTTGGCCAAATAGTCCTTGTATGGTCGCCTGTATAAAACGTGCCATCGCAGGACATAGTTTTACAGTAGGCCCTATGGGAAACATATTAATGATAAAATGTTTTGCCAATTCGAACCAAACTAGATACAAATAGTTCTTCGGTAGTCCCCTATACAAATTGTGTCTGACATGTCCGACCTTCATCCCAGATGGCCACCAGTGCAGCTATGATCAACTGCCCTTAAACAACTTGAAGCAAATTGAACTAAACTTTACAGGAATAATGTATGTGAGATCCTTTACACTGGACCCTATGGACAAAACATGCTAATTCGAAAAACACACATGGCGGAGTGATTGTTTTATTCTGATTATATATCTGAAGGCAGACAAGCTCTGAGTAATACCTTAATCATTTGTGTAGGTTTATCTTCCTATGGAAGTTTGCTTCAAAAGCATTTTGTGCAAGTGAGCGATACAGGTACAGCCATTTGAGCCTCTACTTATTTTACAATTTACCTATTAATAAATTTAAAATTATGCATCAAAATACTGCAACGTTTATAATTATAAATGTCGACAAAGTCAAACAGCAAAAATGGAAAACGTGTACAAAACCCAACCAACAAAGAAAACGAAAATCAAGAAGTATAACTAGAAATATCAAACTTGAAAAAATAATGTCTTTGTTTGAATCTATGCAGTATATCTGGCTCGATATATTAAAAAAAGTAATTGATACTGAGGAAGGTGAACTCCCTTACTGCATAAGCTTCACATTATAATTTAGTTATGTACTGTATTTCTTCATGTTGTTATTAAATAGATGTATTTTGCTTAATTTTTCATGTTAAATGTGCCTTCAGTCCCTTATTGAATTAAAACATCTTATATTCAGTAAAATATATGTGAAATTACAATACGTTGTTAATAAGTTTCTATGGAAGATAACCTAAAACATTATTCTTTTGAATGTTGAAGACTTTTCAAAAGAAAAATTGATTATCTCCCATGGAAACTTACTAAACACGTGTTGTGATTTCACACATATTTTACTGAATATAAAATGTTTTAATTCAAATGATGTCTGATTCTTATGAATATAGAAGACTTTTCGAAAGAAAACTGTATGAAAGCTTAGTTTGGACATTTTTATAGCAATTCAAAATTACTACCCATCACCTTTAGCATGACAATAACAACAAAATTTCTATACAAACTATTAGACTGATTTTTCATAATAACATTGAAGTGGAATTTAAGTCTTATAGGATTGTAAGTATGCTTTATTTTATCACCTTGCACTTTCACAACTTGGCTGTGGTTTTCCACAGCAGTTTGTTCATATTTCTGACAAGTTGAACAGTTTGGTTTTATAAAACAAATTGCAATTTAGTTAGAATTTTGAATAAATTGCAATTGGTGGAGAGCAACACTTACAGTCAAGTCACAGTAATATCAAAACAAACAACTAATGTGTAAGTCAGTGTCCACCATGGCAATGTTTGTATATCATCAATGTTAGAAAGTTTTATATCACTATATATCTATGAACACTGGACATGGTTGTTAGCTGGCTCACAGTTAATGATTAAGTAGAGGAAGTTCAGAAGACAAGTGTAGCACATCGACAGAAGGGGTTAAAATCATAATCCATTCTATGGCAATTCAATTATAACTAAAGAAATAACCAAACAAAATAAAGAACTAAAGCACGGACAACACAAACTCCATTAAAAAACCAGGAGTAAGATCCAGAAACGTTACCATAAAATTGAGAATGGAAATGGGGAATGTGTCAAAGAGACAACAACCCGACCATAGAGCAGACAACAGCCGAAGGCCACCAATGGGTCTTCAATGCAGCGAGAAACTCCCGCACCAGGAGGCGTCCTTCAGCTGGCCCCTAAACAAATATGTATACTAGTTCAGTGATAATGGACGTCATACTAAACTCCAAATTATACACAAGAAACTAAAATTAAAAATGATACAAGACTAACAAAAGCCAGAGGCTCCTGACTTGGGACAGGCGCAAAAATGCGGCGGGGTTAAACATGTTTTTTGAGATCTCAACCCTCCCCCTATACCTCTAGCCAATGTAGAAAAAAACAAACGTACAACAGTACGCACAGTAAAACTCAGTTTAAGAGAAGTCCGAGTCCGATGTCAGAATAGGAAACAAAATAAAATAAACAAAATGACAATAATACATAAATAACAACAGACTACTAGCAGTAACTGACATGCCAGCTACAGACCTCAATTAAACTGATTGAAAGATTATGTCTTCATCATATGAATCACTACAATTTAATCTATTCAAGTGCAACACATTTTTATCAAAAGCATCCCAGCTGCAGCAACTGTATTAATCCACACTCTACACTTTACCATTCCACATGATTAACTAAATTCGGTATTCTGTGATCTAATCCACGGGTCTAAAAAGGTGAAAACAGATATTCGTATTTTCAGGGTAAGGAGAGTTTACTCTGATGAACATCACACTGATTCCCCCAAAAGGTATTCTGATGGGAATGCTGTTGTCATGCTGGAGTTTTATTTGAAAACATATTAGGTTTTTCAACAGACAATTGGGATACCTAAGGGGTGGGGGTATTTGCGCGCGACTTTTTGCCGATTTATTATTGTATTTGTATGAAGCCAGTCACATACAAGGACTGCTTCAGTAAAAGAGAAGAAGCTAGCCAAGGCCTTTAATTTCAGCTTCCGTTACATAGATTATGTTCTTTCGTTGATAACTCAATTCTATTGATTGCTTGCATTTTTTTAGCAAGTTAACTGGAAATTAAAGAGACCACTGATTCACGAACATCAACATCATACCTTGACCTATACCTTTGAAATGGTAATAGTGGACTATTGAAATATAAACTTTATGACAAACGTGATGATTTTGACTTCCCAATAGCTAACTTTCCGTTATTAGGCAGTAATATACCAGTGCTATACATCTCCAACGTATTGAGTCTACATTGCATATATGGTTAATATAAATTTCTTTTTCATAGTATAATATGTTATTCATACAAAAAACCAATAGGTTTATACATTCCATAATGGAATTATTAAGACTGTTAAGATTTGATTTACTCTCAACGGACCAACTCAATTGACTTGAGTTTCAAGAGTCTACTCATTAACTGACCCATGTTTTATCAATTTTTAATAATCTTCATAAATATAAGATATTGGCGTCGGGTGTTTAGGTGATGTATTCTACTAACTCTTATCTTCTTTTGGCATACTTTTCAAAGTGTGTTTGCAAAGTATTTCTCTTGAAAATGCAAAAATGATGTTTTTTACATTTGAAAAGATCGAAATGTTACCGTGAGCAACATGTTTTTCTAAAATGCTGTAACGATGTAATAACCGTTTATCCATACATCTTTATTTTGGTAGAAATTAGAAATTAAAAAAGAAATTTGAAAAAATCATATTATTTAGTAAAAAAAGCAAAATTTGAAAAAATCATATAAATTAGTGAAAAAAAGCAAAATTTGAAAAAAATCATATCAATTAATGAAAAAAAGCTAAATTTAAATAGCCTTCCTGTCGATAGTTCGATAAAATCAGATCAACGGACCCATACCTACTCGGATTAACTGATCAACTTCCACTGTAACCTTACATAACGTCAAATCAACGGACAACTCTCTAAATAAGCCGAATGACTAATGTGAATGTAGAAAAATGTCACATGAGAAAGCAAAATGAAATCAAATAGTATATATTAAACATGTTAAAAATGCATCTCTGCCTATATCTAATGATGATCCATCATATATGCAGAGCCACTCCATGGGCAGTATAAGAGAATAGGGTTTAACAGAGAGCGAATTGCCAATGTTTATAAACGGCATAACATCGAAAGATTTGCAATTATATTACTATAAAGACGTCTTCACGTCATAAAGATTTCACAAACTAAATATTACAAACTCCATATACATTCTCGGATAAGCAGATCAAATCCAAAGGATCTCAGAAACTTACAGTCGCTTTAAGCTTCTTACCTTATCACTACAGGAATATTTTATTTTACTCTTACGGTATTGTAATGCGGCAATGATATAATTATTTATCACCAGCAAAATACCAGGGCCCACCAGCAATATACCAGGACCCACCATCACATATTCAGGACAGAGCCAAATTACGGAAAACGTTATTTCCACTATGATTTTCAAAACAAAAACTAAACAGTATTCAGTTGTTTAATATACCAATATCTTTCTTTGATATACGTTTTATGCTAATGATGGTAAGAAAATGACGAAAAATACAGCTTAAGCTCTAGTATGAAAGTTACAAAAATTACTTTTTAAAGATCCAAATTTTAAGCTTACCTAATGATAGAGAAAATCAAATAATAAATATAAATCTTCTTTTCCTCTTTAAAATATAATATTTGTTTTCCGTTTTGTGCATATTCTGGTTACTAGTACTTTTGCGATTGGTTAACATTTTTAATAGTATAACCAGCTCAAATCACCACATTTACGATAGTGATTATGGCAGTTGTTATCAAATAGTTCGTTTTTGTGTGTGTTGGCGTTTGTATTTGTTGCACTTCGGTGTTCCTGTTGTTCCTTTGTTTTCCTCTTATAGTTGATGTGTTTCCCTCGATTTTGGTTTATAACCCGGATTTGTTTTCTCTAAATCGATTTATGACTTTTGAACACCGGTATACTACTGTTGCCTTTATTTACGGTAAAACAGCATACGGATGACATTGATGTGTTGTACCGTGTAAGCGATGTTCAGCATTATTGTTCCATCACAAATACAAAATGCCTTCACTCTTGTTGAAAGCCAATTAGAAAACCAGTTGAGCGACTACAGGCTCCACGGAACCTCTGGTATGATTCTCTTGAAATTGTTCAGCCGAGTTTTTTAAAATTTGGTTACAAAGAAAGCATGAGCCCGACTGAGCAAAAAATTAAAATCAATATTGTACACAAATTTACGCAGAACTATAACGAAAATATTTTTTTTCAAGCCGAATTTAAAAATCTAGTAAATGCATTGTTGCCTTTTAGATGGTTTATTTTTGATACAGTTTGTTTCAGATTCTTGCTTATAAAATTGTATATTTGATGATGTAACGAACTTGAGGCTGCATCTTCGATTTCGGAGATACACAGATGAAATGTTGAAATTGATTGTCAAATGGGTTCATCCGGCTGATTTCTATAGTTTGGTACAGCCACTTCAGTTTAAGGTCATTCTTCTGTGAAGCTATGAAAACAGAAAGGTCCACGCACAAGAAACAATATTGTTTATGCATCGCATGGAGTTTCCCGGAAAATATTAAGTAAATAATGCGTAAAAAACTGAAAGCGCAGTGGTGACACCAACAGAAGGACAAATGTATTGGGCCCCATCATATGTTACTATGTATCATTGATTCCTGTTCAGTGAAATTAGGACCAAAGGTAGTTTTAAGATAACAATATTTTTTTCTTTAACATATTCGACTGCGTTTTTTCTATTGTGGTCCCCAATTCATACATTTCGGAACCATATAAATAGATAGTATGTAGCTTTTAACGTTTATAGGATGTTTTGTACATCCCGTAACTGTGGACAAACGTATCTAGTTCCAGGCCAGTTCAGACCTTGCCATGTTTAGCAGCTTACCACTTGTTTCATTTAGAAAAAATCAAATGTACGCAAAATTTGTTCTTTCGGTATAATAACAACAAGACGCCAGCAGGCTACATTCAACTTGGCCATAAAAATATTTTTTTTTATATTAAATTGTCAATGACCTTCAATAATGTACATGTAAGGTACCAAAACTTTCAAAATTGGGTAAAATATGTTTTGATAGCTCCAACCCTACTTCCTTAAAAGTTGCATGGCAGGTTATCTCATCCTTCTTGATTTTTATATCTAGCACAATTTTGAAGATATTTGCCAATACCATGAATACCGGGTTTCTGGTCCCTATATTGTATATTTAGTAACGTAGCCATCTTGTTTGATTTACTGCAGCCTCGAATATAATTTTAAACAAGATACCATATTAATGATTCAGACACATTTTGATTCCGATTGGCCAAGTGGTTTCAGAGGATATTTTTGAAAAAAAAAGTTTACGGGTGACGAAGACGGACACTAAGTGATGGCAACAGCTAACATGGCATTTAGGTAAATATTCAAGGACTCGTTAAAGAGAAAGAACTAGCATGGTGAACCTGAAAGTTGCTTACACAGTAGAACCCATTTGAAAAAAATTACAAAAGCATAAAAGATGCAAGTAAATTTTAAACTGGAGGTTATGTAATGATGTGTGCAAAAGGTTAATCAAACATTGAAAATCTGGCAACCACTGGTTCAGTTGAGCATTTTATTTTAGTACCAAGGCTTCTTGAGACCCCGTAAAAAAATTGGAACAGGGTCTCCCTTATAATATCAGTTATCGAGATTGCTAGAAGCAAACCGTGAAAGTCAATTAAAAGTACATTATTCTCACAATTTTGCCTTTTTCTTTGGTTTCCAAGACAACTAAAGTCATTCATAAACTCTCTTTATAGTTTTTCGTGCGATTTTCCATTGCAGTTAGAGCCAATCATAGACTTTCACAACTGCTGAATCCCTTTTGAGACCACCTTTCAATTTTCTTTTTTTTGAAAGTATCAGACCGAAATATATGTATATATATATATATATATATGGCAGCTCGCCCATCCGCCAACCTTTTACCACACAATAAGTCATACGCTACAAAGGCATATTACTGACGGATACTCCATCACAACATAGCCCTCACTTTGCTTACTTCGATATAAATGTGCCATATTAGATGAACACCATTTCACAGGACTCCCATTTGCTTTACATAAGCATGGTTAATGTATTTGACATCTATGTATATATGTAATATCAACATTACTAAATATGTATAGTTCTTTGTTTGGTGTAAAGATCAGCTATCGGGATAACAGACAAACAAGCTTTGCTGTCTTGCTTCATTGTCTTGTGCAAATAGAACCATCTTTTGGTGATGGGCCTTACCTCAAGCTTTTAATTAACTTTATTTACTTTGTTCGCAAATGCACAATTATGTTCGAAAGGACTGAAAGCACATTTAACGTGAAAAATTAAGCAAAATACTTCTATTTAGTAACAACATGAAGAAATACAGTACATAACTACATTATAATGTAAAACTTATGCAGTCAGGGAGTCCACCTTCCTCAGTATCAATTACTTTTTTAATAGATGGAGCCAGACATACTGCATAGCTTCAAACGAAGACATTATTTTTTCAAGTTTAATATTTCTAGTTATACTACTTGATTTTCGTTTTCTTTGTTGGTTGGGTTTTGTACACGTTTTCCATTTTTGCTGTTTGACTTTGTCGACATTTATAATTATAAACATTGCAGTATCTTGATGCATAATTTTAAATTTATTAGTAGGTAAATTGTAAAATACGTATAGGCTCAGATGGCTGAGCCTGTATCGCTCACTTGCACAAAATGCTGCTGAAGCAAACTTCCATAGGAAGATAAACCTACACAAATGATTAAGGTATTACTCAGGGCTTGTCTACCTTCAGATATATAGTCAGAAAAGAATAATCACTCCGCCATGTTTGTTGTCCGAATTAGCATGTTTTGTCCATAGGGTCCAGTGTAAAGGATCTTCCATACCTTATTCCTTTAAAGTTTGGTTCAATTTGCTTCAGTAGTTTAAGGGCAGTTGATCTAAATATGTCTGCCATATTGTCAAATGTTAAAACACATCATAGCTGCACTGGTAGCCATCTATGATTAAGGTCGGACATGTCAGACACAATTTGTATGGGGACTACCGAAGAACTATTTGGATCTAGTTTGGTTCGAATTGGCAAAACAGTTTCTGAAATAAATTATCATTAAGTTAAACATGTTTCCCATAGGGTCCACTGTTAAACTATGTCCTGCGATGGCACGTTTTATACAGGCGACCATCCAAGAACTATTTGGCCAAATAATTTTAGAAAAGGTTACCATTTATATGTTTTCCCCATAGGGTCAAATGTTCAACTGTGTTCTGTGCTGGTGGCTATGTTCTTTGCTTGACGGAACAAAATGAGCAATCTTTGAAAAAGACCTTCTATACAATATAAAGTTTGGTTCAATTTGCTTCAGTCATTTCAGAGTAGTTGATCAAAATGTGAAAAGTTAACGGACGGATGGCTTATAGTTTTGGTCAGATGAACTTAAATTAACATTAATATTTTTTCCAATGGGTTCCAATGTTTATAAACTATGTCCTGCGCTGGTGACCATATTCGTTGGAGGTAGGACATGTCAGTCATATTTTATAAAAGAGGACAAGCTTTGGACTATTTCAACAAAGTTTTGTTCAGAAAAGATGGCCATTTACATGTTTTTTAGGTTCCAATATCAATCTATGTTCTGCGCTGGCGGCAATGTTTTCTGTCGGATTGGAACAAAATGAGCAATCTTTGAAAATGACATTACATACATCATTTATGTAAAGTTTAGTTTTATTTGATAAAAAAAAATCGCCAAAATTAAAATACATATCATGTTCTTCTGACCATCGTGGATTAAGGTCGGACATGTCAGACACATTTCAAAAGGGGACCACCCAAGAACTTTTTTTACAAAGTTTGGTTCAAGTTTGGAAATAGTGTCAGGAAGATGACCATCAACATTTTTCCCATGTGGTTTAATGTTAAACTATGTCCTACTCTGGCCATCTTGGATAGAATAGGACATGTCAGACACATTTAATAAAGGGGACACACCAAGGATTTTTGAACGAGTTTGGTTCCAGCTGGCTAAATGGTTTTACAAAAGATGACCATTAAAAGGTTTTTTCCCATAGGGTCTAATGTTGAACTTTGTACTGAAATGGCGGACATATTGGATGAAGTTCGGACATGTCAGACACATTATATAAAAGGGACCACCAAAGGTCTATTTTACTAAGTTTTGTTTCAGTTGGCGAAATATTTTCAAAAATGTTAGTCAGTGAGTCAGGTGAGCTAATGAAATAGTGAAAATATGAATAGTCATTGAGTTCATGATTTAGTATGGAAGTCGAATGGGCAATCGTAATTAAGGACTTAATTCGACTCAAAGACCAAATTTACACTTAGATTGCAATATTCCTGGAAAGAGGGTGTATCGACTTTATATTACATCTCAAATTCTTTTTCCAAAATCAACTGATTGGAATACAAATGATACATAGTACACAACTGATATACTGAAAAATGGAAAACTTTATAATGACAAACAATGTTTACGTGTAAAAAAAGTCACACGCAGTAATTAAACATTTAACAAGTCCAATGCTTTCCAAACAGTGTGTGAAACAGGGGTATAATCTGGTGGCAAGCCTGTCAAGAGGTTAACAACTTCAATGAAATTTGCAGAACATCCCCTGAAAGGGAACCTTTCTGTGAACATAATTTCCACTTCACTTATTGCTTGATCTGTACATGGCAATGGGAAAGACTGGTCGACTTTACCAGATAATTCAGGTTGGTAATATAATACATCTGGTTTGCCAGTAGGAGTTAATAATTAGTTTCGGCGTTGAGCTCGAACAGTGTGTGAATTCCATGATGTCATAAAATCTTGTAGCTGAGACTGAATAATTGGAAGAAAACAATATCGTATGCATTCAATATGGATAGGAATGTGATTATTCAGGTCTCTAGTGTCACGCATTATCGCATGATTACATTTTCTGTTCCTGCATCTGATCTGATAATAGTCGGAATGCGACGATTTTCCTTGATGAAGTAGATGTTAAAGTTTGCAATGTATCTGGGGTCATTAATTGATGGCCCAGCTTTTAGCCACAGGACTTTTCTGGAAAATCCGTCGATCCCCCATGAATTGCGATTACATATGGTTTAAGTTTATCGTATCCGTCCACGTGTATTAAATAATTGGGATCCAGACTAAAATACTGCCTTCTTATAAGTCTTATTTGCGACCTTAGTGCGACCTCCTCTCTATCTATTTCTCTCATGCATATTCGAACGACTTCTTGGGACGACTTCTCGAAAAATATTAAGCTGTTGCCACATTGCTCGATATCCCAGATTTACTAAACCTTGACAGCGAAGTTCCAAAATACAATTGATCACTGTTTCCAACGGTATTTGACGTCTTCTCAGGTTCAGGCGTCTTTTCATCCGCTTAATTGTTGATATACTAAAATACGTATTATGAACTAACATAAAAAATCCACATATTTCTTTAGTAGTGTACCGAAGATCATGATAATATATAGCGAACAAGTTCTTGGGTGTTTGCAATGTCTCCGGGCATACGCCAAGCAAGACAGAAATGCATCACAAGGAATGTTACTTGTAAAAAAAATACATAGTTAGTCATATACATATATTTAGACATCTGTAATATGGCAACAGCACCTTGAATCCCTATATGCTATACAAACCTTGTAATATGTACACATTTCATTGAATAGAAAAATTTAACAAAACTTGCCGTTATCATGATGATATTTTTTCGTTAAATAATCAAGAATTTTCTAAATATACTGTCGAAATTTACCCAAAGGAGCTTACTTTAAATAAATCTAATGTCAACAGTAGTAATTTTCCATTCCTAGATTTAGATATTTCTATTAATCAGGGAAAAACTTTACACTAAAATTTACGACAAAAAAGACGATTTTTCTTTCCATATTGTTAATTTTCCTTTTCTTGATGGCGAAGTTCCATTGGCTCCATATTACGGTGTTCATATATCCCAACTCGTTCGCTATGCCCGTGTCTGTAGTGAGGAATTTATTTCAACGTACGTAATCAGAGTATCACTTGTAAATTATTGAGTAAAGGGTTTCGTTACCACAAATTTCTTAAATCATTCACAAAATTCTTTAATAGATATAAAGATTTGGTTAGAAAATTTGGCTGTACCTGTAGAAAAATTTTCACATTCTAATGTTTACGGTAATATTGTTTATAGAGCACGAAAATTTATAAACGACCCTGTACACTTATTGACCATTTGAATGAATTAACTCTTAGAGGTTATCATATTAATATCGTAATAAAAACTTTGAACATTGTTTTTATCGGTACTAATATCGATTTTGTTATCAATAAATTAAAACACTACTAGATATATTATTTTGTTAATGAACTCTTTTGGGATGTATAAATACACAGACAAGCCTATTCAAAAATTTGTTTTTTATACTTGTAAAATAGCTATATATATATATACATATATTCATAGTACTATGAACCCATACGGTCGTACAACTTGTCTTTACTTTAATTTTGGCATTGTACAATGTCATGTCTTCTCAGGCTGTTATCCAAATGAGAGGTTTAGCTAGCTTCAAGCCAGGTTTAATTCGCCATTTTCTACACACACAAAAATGCCTGTACCCAGTCAGGAATATGACAGTTGTTTTCCATTCACATGATGTGTTTGAGCTTTTTATTATTTTGCAATCTAATTAAGGACTTTCCATCTAGATTTTTTCTCGGAGTTCGGAATTATTATTTTTTTTTACTTTTTACAACCCATGGTATATCCTAAGGAGCTCCTGCAGGATTTGGATATTAGTTGTTCGTACAATTAAACATTGCAATACCATTGACTGCATATTTTACCGGTAACACCTTTTCAGTTTCATAGTCAAATATGGCAATATGTATTTTAACTTTCACACGATCCTAATTCGATATTTAGTATTGAGAAATGGATAATCATACCTTGAAATACATTGTCCGAAGCATTGTACTCTTTCCACTAGCCTAGCAAAGATCTGTAGAAGCACCGTTACTTTAGACTGTATGGCTCGTCTTTGGAATTTATAGTCAAATTTACACCACTTATGCTAATATGCTGTGATTTTTAAGACAATCTGACTTAGAATAAGTATATATATTTTAAACAACACGATAAGATGACTTGTTACTTTTCCACTTGTTGAGAAGTTGTGTCGTCAAAATGACATTTAAAAGTAAACAAGATGAAAACAAATCATATACTCCACATAGCTAAAGTCATGTTTTACCAATGATATTTAATGTATACTTTGTTCACTCGATATGTATACACAATTAAGTTGATTTGTTGATATTTAGAGAGATATCAACTCAACAAGAACCCATATTTAAGTTAACTTGTAGAAATGTTGTTTAGATTTTGACTTAAATATGTCAATATGAATTATAAACTTTTGATCCATTTCAGCTTCCATATGTATGAGTAACATATACCTAAAGTTAAAAGTTAAGTGTTTTTCCTTGCATTCCTGAATATGTATTCTATCATTCGTTCTTTTTGTACATTTAATTATTTCACTGTTGAACATGTTGAAGACAGAGAAAAGGTGGCCAAGTTTGAGGTATAAGAAAACTAGTTGAACCAACCAATGGATTAAACCATTTCAGGCAGTTATTGCGGTCTGTTGAATACATTTACGGCTCAATTCATGGACTCAACACTATTTAGAGTTAAACATACCGGTACTGTGTACACACTCATTATCAAAACAAAATATATACAAATCCTGTTACCAAAATGCCTGTTCTTTTCATTGAAATTGTAAAAATCAAAGGCACTTCTTCAAATAGCATACATGTTGACGTGTGTGAGGAACATTATACAATTCGGAAATCGATATTTTCTTGAACGGTTCACTTCCTCATTAACACGAGTAACCATATCAATACTTTATCCCCATGTTGTAATACTGTATTTGTTTAAACACGATCGAATTATAGATACATTGATTGAATGATTTCTTACATTCAGTGGCAAACATTACATGCACGATTTTTAGATTTTCGTTATTTTGCTCGTTTTTATACCTCTCGCAGGTTTAAATCTGTTTACACCACCCCAACTGTGAAGTACACTGATACGGACAAAGCTGCATCCTATGCACACAAGAACATATACTATTAATTAGGGACTTCAGTATTTAATGCTTTTTATTAAAGCCATCTATTCTTCTGTATTTAGTTATTTTATTTGAAGGGTTTAAGGTATTTTTATATCCCTGATTTTGTGAAATCATTTCGTTCATCTGTATTTTCAGTTAAATACACAATTTTTACCTAAAATGTAAAACAATATTTAAGTTGTATTCATGGAGATTCGAGCGGATTATGATCATATCACATTTTTTACTATTAAATCCCAAAACCATCGAGTCTTGTCAGTGCCAGTGGCGATCTATGATAGGGCGACAGGGCATACACTCCCCCTTGATCGCCCCCCCCCCAAAAAAAGTCTCATGTTTCTCATAATTATATGTATTTTTAAGCATAAAATCGTCCAAAATGGTTTCGCCTCGCTCCGCACGCCAGTATCTATTGCCTTTTCGGGAGTTTACGCCCCCCTCCTCTCATTTTAAAAACAATTCTCGATCTGCCTGTTACAGTATTTTCTGTGGTTCAAACAACATCATACCGGTCTAATTATTTATTTTCAGCACACCCTTTACGTTTTCCTATCTTTTTTCCCAAATGCTATAAAAATAAATGAAGTGTACCCACTACGTCTTGGTTTTCAATATTTAAAAAAAGTATATATTATGCCATTTGGCTATAAGAACGTTTGTTAACATTTTCGTAATCTTATATATTATAGAATGGAATTCAGTTAAATAAACGTCTTTATTTGTTCACATGTAATTGAGTTAAATAGAGTTCAACTTACACTTTAATATAGACAATTTTATTTTTTGAATGAAAGATAGAAAGAAATTTTGTTATTATTATAACATAAACGGTTCCAATTTTTCACCAGATGCGCATTTCGACAATCAATGTCTCTTCAGTGATGTTCGAGGCCAAAATATTTGAAAATCCAAAGCTTATTAAAAGGATGAAGAGCTATAAACCAAAAAGGACAAAAAAGTATAGCCAAAACCGGGAAAGGAATCAGAGCTTTGTATGAGGGAGATACATTCCTTAATTTTAAATAATTTCAAAAATTTTGTAACAGCAAATTTTAGTAACACAAAATCCGTATTTTCATGCCAGTACCGAAGTACTGGCTACTGGGCTGGTGATACCCTCGGGGACTTTCAGTCCACCAGCAGAGGCATCGACCCAGTGGTAGTAATAACATAAACGGTACCAATTTGTCTGCACCAGTTGCGCATTTCGACAATCAATGTCTCTTCAGTGATGCTCGAGGCCAAAATATTTGAAAATCCAAAGCTTATTTAAAGGATGAAGAGCTATAAACCAAAAAGGACAAAAAAAGTATAGCCAAAGCCGGGCAAGGAATCAGAGCTTTGCATGAGGGAGATACATTCCTTAATTTTAAATAATTTCAAAAATTTTGTAACAGCAAATTTTAGTAACACAAAATCCGTATTTTCATGCCAGTACCGAAGTACTGGCTACTGGGCTGGTGATACCCTCGCGGACTATCAGTCCACCAGCAGAGGCATCGACCCAGTGGTAGTAATAACATAAACGGTACCAATTTTTCTGCACCAGTTGCGCATTTCGACAATCAATGTCTCTTCAGTGATGCTCGAGGCCAAAATATTTGAAAATCCAAAGCTTATTAAAAGGATGAAGAGCTATAAACCAAAAAGGACAAAAAAGTATAGCCAAAGCCGGGTAAGGAATCAGAGCTTTGTATGAGGGAGATACATTCCTTAATTCTAAATAATTTCAAAAATTTTGTAACAGCAAATTTTAATAACACAAAATCCGTATTTTCATGCCAGTACCGAAGTACTGGCTACTGGGCTGGTGATACCCTCGGGGACTATCAATCCACCAGCAGAGGCATCGACCCAGTGGTAGTAATAACATAAACGGTACCACTTGATTTCTGGACTAGGAATACGTGAGATGTCGAGTAAACTTCAATGAGACAGCAATGATATTCGTAAGTCATCTATATGGCTACATACAGTCTTCAACAAGAGAGTTATATAATTAACTTTTATCAAATATACATGATTTTAGAAAAAAAAGGCATTTTGTCTGTATATTTTTCTGATTGAAAAAAAAAAAATCATCGGTGATTTTTGCATAAAAATTGGTACAAATAATCTTCAAACATAATCAAGCCAAATGCCATTTAAAAAAGAGGGGTCCATGTGCTCGTTTTCAAGTTACTGATTAAAATCAGTCAAAAATGTATCTTTTTCACAATGTGTCACAGTTTGACGTCGGAAAAAATAACATTTTACGTTAGCGACTTCATTACCTTCTCTGTAATTGTATCGTATGCCCTTAACTCGAAATAAGACAACCACTGATGAGGCTTCCAACTTTGAACAGGCACCTACACATGTGGCTGGTAACATTAATTTTATGCTCCGCCACAAAGTGCATAAAAATGGCTATAGATCGAGTTGTGGATTGTTCCACTGAACGTTAAAACATGGAAAATAAGTACAAACTAGAAACCATGTCAGCAAAACTCCAAAAATGATACCCCGTCCCATCATACATGAATAACAGTCTATGAATAACTAAGTGAACAACTCTCCCCTAGGTGCAATTATATGGGTTATATTCTAAAAATGTTTGAATAAATTCTAATATGGGGTTACGGAGGAGTTGAGGATACAAAATGGGTACCCTAGATGAACCAAGATTGCTAAAAGAAAGTCAAAAAGTGATCAGTGTCAAAAACAAAAATGGAGTTGCAAAATTGCATTTTAAAGTAGAGATACCGAGAAAATGGTTATTTTTGAAATCTCAAGAAGAGATTTTATATGAATTTATAGGGTTAAATATACTTACCATGAAATTACATTTATATTATATAGAATATGTTTGCTTTCACAACATGTCTCATCGCAATTAACTAGGTGATTTAAAATTACATCCATAAGATGTACTCACCTACGTCATAATTTACCTGTGTAACATACAGTATCTTTAGTTTTAATTTGTCGTTTAATTGAATAATTTCAATTATGTGAACAAAAAAGTGAATTTTTTCCAGGGGTGGTGGTGGATTGTGGTAAGTATATTTAACCCTATAAATTCATATAAAATCTCTTCTTGAGATTTCAAAAATAACCATTTTATATGAATTTGATTAAATATACTTACCATGAAATTACATTTATATTATATAGAATATTTACTGATTAACAAGCAGTATTTTATTTTGGTGGAGGATAAATTCTCTCACACATATACAATTTCCAACATATAAAACTATGTCAAAGTTTTTAAAAAATAACTCCACTTAATTTTGTAAATACGGATATTAGTCAAAACCGAAATTACTAAATTTAAATTTATTATACAATAAAGCTATGCTGTATAACTGTATGTATCAATGGCAAAACTTTGCAGATTGCATAAATAAAAGTATGCAAAAATAGACTGGATGGAGAGTTGTCTCATTGGCACTCATACCACATCTTTCTATATCTGTTGAATAAATAATCTACAGGCCAGTATAGAAATTATTTCATTAAAGCTCCTTCATTATGAGTTAACTGTGTTGTAATATTATTGCAACAGTAAATAAGCATTTATTTTTGAATAGGTTGTTCTTATTGCTTGTACAAATCGACAAGAACTAATCCAACCTTAGTATCAATTACTTTCAACTTTGAAATATTAGTTTTCAAAACTTTAGTTTATTTGAAAACAATTAGCTTCTCTCTAACTTTCCATTGTTTTCTCTATAGTTTTAATATAATAACAGAGAATATATGATTGCTGTCATCTTTTGATAACCTGATCAATATCATATCTTTCGAAATAAATTCTTTTCTGCTTAATTGTCAAAGAATTATAATCAATTAAAATATACTTTGTATATAAGTGTCCTTAATACAAACAAAGTATAATAAAGACTCAAACAAAAGTTGTTTCATGATTATGTTAAATCTGGATTAATCTATAAACTTTTTTTGAAGTTATAGTCTCCCTGAGTACTTATTCTTCTGCTAGATATACTACTCTTTTTAATATCTTATAGATTTAGAACGAAAATATTTTTTGTCAAGAGAAGTCTTGCATTATAATAGAATGACAATTTTCCAAACCGACTAAATTTTAAAATCTGATAGAAATTTCTATGAGTGGTGAGGAATGGACAAATCAGTGGAAATGTTTAAATATACATGTTTTCAAATGGTATCATAATGCTTCTACAGAGCATTTGGATGTTGAGCAAGCCAATAACTGTTGTCCTAATAAGCCAAAAAGAATGCTGACAGATGATTTTCTCCAACTATGAAAAATCTGTCTGTCAATGTTGTTTTGATATTTCTAAATAATATTTCACAATGATATACTGTCTAAAATTAGAACCCTTATAAATTATATCTTGCCATGTACAGTTCCAAATTTAAAGAAACAAAAGTTTGACATATTGAACAACTCTTGAACTGCTGCTCTTGACAATTGTTTATATTTGTTTCAGAAATTATTTCGCAATCAGAAATATTAACATGCAACTTGTTAAATATAGTTCTATAGGTGTATTTAAAGAAAACACGTTTGACCATATGGAAAAACACTTGTACTAACTTGCGGACTTAAGTGTTCTTAGTTGTTTTAGAAATGGTTTCACAATCAGAAATGCTCATTTTATTTCTCTCTTGTTCACATTATCTGAATTCTATACATTCTGATATGATTCCATATATACCAACCAAAACACTTTTGGTAGTATTTTTGTGACTTCAACCCAGTCATTTGGTTCACTAAAAGTCACTCAGAAAAATTTTGCATTTGTCCACAGATTTGACAAAACAAAATAAATGTGATTTATATAATCACATCTTTGAAAACAGTATTGAATCAAAATTCAAAGTAACTGTTAATAACCACATTTCAATTTTGTCTAGTATATTCTTGCATAAAATACTAACTCTATGCTAGATATTAATATTATTTCTGCAAAGTTCTGCAGAAAAAGGACTAAGAAATATTGTTTGATAATTGACTGGTCATTATGAAATCTGAATATTATAGTGAATACCATCAATTTGGGGATTAAATCGCACGCATTTGGAAACCTTCCTGCATGTAGATAAGTCACAACTTGACTTTGACAAGACTAGATTTTTTTTTTTTTTTTTTTTTTTTGTACTCTTTGCTAATAATGAGCAAAAAATAGAAATAAACAGTGACATTTTAAATTTAGAAAATGTCTTGCACTTAATATAATCATGGAATTATCATATTGCATTTTACTTCCATGTACTAACATACTATTGAATGTTATTTGCTAACTATTAATCAGTATTTTAAATAAACTGCTTTTCATGTATTTTGCTCTTAGATTAACTGCTTCTACACTGGTGCTAAAATTTGAGAACCAATTGAAATATATATATGTATATATTGGTACATTATGTAGCCCAAAAAACCTCTTCTTTTTTCTGCATCTTGTAAAGACTGGCTAAAAAGAAGCTTTATATAAAGAGCTGTATTAGATAGTTCATTTTTAAAACTTGTGAACTACTCCAATCTCCAAGTCCATGTCTAGCATTTTTAATGAATCCTGCATCCACAATGCTTTAAATTTTCTTTATTTATTTACTAATATTTTACTAATTATATCTAATATTTTGCAAAATCTATCTGATATGTCTTTATTTTTACACTAAATTCTCAAAATACAAATCCTAAATTAATGATAATCTTGTTTTAATATATCAGTATCTTTGAGTCCTCTATAGTTCAGCTTTCTGATTCAATATAAACTCACGGAAAAAAAAACGGGTAGCAGTTTGTAAAGCTGTTTTTTACTATCAATCTCACATTAAGATTGAAAACAGACCAAATGAATGAATCCCTTATAGCAGAATCTTGCCAAACTTGTTGGCATTGCTTTGAAAACTTAAGATGTAAAGGCATAATTTTCCATCTTTAAAAGAGCTTCCAAAAATCTCTCCCTTACATGTATTATTTGACAGTGATTCTCATATAGTGAGGGTAAAATAGACCCTTAAGTCTTATGTTATCACCTTTTTGGTGTACTTAACACAAAATAGCACAAGTACATATTATGTTATATGCATTGGCAATGTACACTCTGAGTTATGTAATCAAAATATAAGCCATTTCCCTGAATGAGTCTTTGTAAAATGCATCATGGCATTCCCTAAACTCTTAATCCAAGAGACAATCTAATGTTTACTTAAAAAACATTATAAAAGTCTTTGTTTCGTTAATGCAGACAAAACAAACAAATGGTCATAGCAGTACATACTGATAATATTAATGTTCTTCTTGTCAGTAGTAAACTGACCATGAAAATTAAAAATTGATAAAATGAGTTGTCACAAGCTATCAACTGGTTTTAGAACGGTGTTCCATTCTTACTGACTCAACATATTAGTATTTTCTTAACATCTGTAAGAGAATAATTTATCAGTAAAGAAAATATTTACAGCAATTTCCTGCTCCGAGAAAATATTTCAGGCTTCTGAGAATTTACTGTCCTGATTGAAACTGGACATAATTAAAAAATTTGTGTATTGATATGCTTAATATGCATACACATTTGTATTGTACTAGATAACACTGTACTATTTCAGTGTTTTTATCTGTCTTGACCATTTCCAGACACTCTTTCAATATATTACATTGTATTATCAATATGAGTATATATGTAAATTAACTGAACTGTTGGTTCATCACAAAAATAAATGTGCAAACAAAAATTAGCTATGCTTGCAGGTTGTTTTAAATATAATAAAGGGTAGACCTAACGTTCCCTGGATGGAAGGATGTCTACTGCAACAATCAGATAGACCTGGACTAAAATTCACTATTCTGATTCTAATTTATTTTATTTCAGTACGTCAAAAAATGAAGTTTTTATTTACAACAATGGTCTATGCTCCATAAATATCAATGTGCAATCAATTAATAGTTATGATTTTTATGTAAGATATCAAATCTGTATTGTAGTAGAATGCATGCAACTTACAGATCCAAAATCATGCATGTTGTTCTAGTTCCTATGTTTTCTGGATGAAACGATGTCAACATTAATCAGATAGACTTGGGCAAAATCCCTATTCTAATTTTAATTTTATTTGTGATTCATTAAGCACGTTTTATTTTCAATAAATATGGTCTATGTTCCCTGAATGGAAGGTTAACCAAATCAACATAATCAGTTGTGGGCAAATTCCCTATTCTGATTGTGATTTATTTTATTTTATTTTATATTTATTTATCAACTTTAAACAGTCAATGTGAGTATCAATGTTGGTCTACGCTCCCTGTATGGAACGTTATCCAAGTAAAATAACAATCAGATATGGGCAAGTTCCCTTTCCTGATTGAAATTTATTGAACCAATTGAGGTTCTAGTGACAATAGTGGTCTACGCTCCCATATTTAAAGGACGTTATCCACATTAAAATAGTGACAATAGTGGTCTACGCTCCCACAAGGACGTTATCCACATTAAAATAATCAGATCTGGCCAAAACACCTATTCTGATTTTAATATAGTGATGTGTTTACACAGTCTCGTGAACAGACTGTAAAATTGTAATTATCAACTTATCCAAACTTTCCACTTGACCCGTTTCGTAGATTGCTCTAAACAGCTAAAAATTCGGTCAGCGTGGAAGAAGTATTAAAACATCCGTTTATTCTAAAAACGGAGCACTCACGTCACATGTCCGATTTTGACAGAAAAATTCTGCCTTTCCTCGGACCGGACTTAATGTTTGAAAATGGCGGCTAAACAAAGGTCATTTTCTAGGTCGTCGTTGTTCCACACTCGTAAGATGTAAAATTGACGAAACGTGCATATCAGAAACTTGACAGAAGCGCTGTATTCACATTAAATTAATCGTAAAATGATATACCGAAAACAAATAATGTCTTTTATAAAACATAAGGATTTAAAAATCCTTGTCGACGAGAAACATGCGTTCACCTGAACGCAAAAATTAAAACTAAAGATACTGTATGTTACACAGGTAAATTATGACGTAGGTGAGTACATCTTATGGATGTAATTTTTAATCACCTAGTTAATTGCGATGAGAACATGTTGTGAAAGCAAACATATTCTATATAATATAAATGTAATTTCATGGTAAGTATATTTAACCAAATTCATATAAAATTTTTATAAAATTATGCTATTTATGAGGAAAAGCGGATATAAATGTGAACTGTAGTCGTGCGGATATGACAAAAGTCTATGTCATGCCAAAATGAACCCAAAAAAACCTTCGAATGAAGAAATGAAATAGGAGGTGTACCAGTTCATCCGTAAATAAGATTCTGTAACAGTTTACAAAAGGAGGACCTCCTAACACTATATACCTCCCTCTCCAGAAAGCGGAAGGTGTAGGATTATTAAACCGTACCAAATAATGATAGCTGTGACTGAAAGCAAGCTCATAGTACTTGATCTACTTAGAGTAATTATGCAAGCATACATATTAATATCAATGACTGTATTTCACACAGCAACGCCAAAAACAGTGCAGAAAAAGAAACGTTGCTTGAACTAACTGTACAGAATTAAAAATGTAATAAAATAATAGAAACAGTCAATCTGCAAATGCACTGATTCAACCAAAATAGTATGCTTTCAAATTCACGAATAACAGCTATATGATCGTGAAACTTTTAATCAGCAACATCAGAAAATATGTATAATTTTATTTTACAAAATACACAAGGAAATAATACGTGTTTCCCCTGCTATAGATAGACATTACAATAACATCTTTTTCCTGTTTGAAATTCAAGTGATCATTGAATATCGTTCCGCTTACAATTTGAAATGAAACTCGCTCAGTCATGAAATATATTGAAAAATAGGCACAACAAGTCTATTCACTTCCCATATTTGACATTTCGTTGGCAGAAAAATAAATATGTCTGAAAACAAGTGTGAACATTTGTCCCTGATTTTAACTTATCATGAGCAACATGATGGGTGCCAATGGTGGTAAAAGGGATTCGTGTGGATTTTACTTGAGTTTTCTATGTTGAACTTGGTGATATTTTTATTTCATGTCTTAGCTGTTCTATATGTAACTGTTATCCTTCTAATCTTATACATTCGGTCATGAATTAATTATATTTTTTGTACGTACCGATTATTAGTTAAAGTAATGTCTTTTAAAGGGACTCTCCATTTTGAATTTTCCTTGGAGTTAGGTATTTTTGTTTTTTTTCTTTTGTTTGTAAGACGAGTAACATTTGACAATTCTCTATGATAGAGTGCATAATCACCGGTATAAACATGGTTTTACCACAAGTTGCACGATTATCATCAGCGCAGAGGAGAAAACCTGCTACCCTTCTGGAGTGCCTAAACTCATCACTGATTTTTTTTGTCCGTTCATCTTTAATTTTCTTTGTAAAATATTGATTACTTTTTCGTTTTCCACCTTTAGGCTCAAGTATTGTCTCTTTACTTGGTTTATTGTTTTCGATGTCAACGGCTTCTTATTTTTTCATTAAAAAAGCCAGAGGCAAACAAGTTAACAACTATTTTTCTTCTTTCGTTCTTGGTTATGGTTATTTCTATGACATATGAGGTCCATAATGGCCTAAAAGTGAAATTTAAGAGATATAAAATAAGGAGATGTGGTATGATTGCCACTCATACAACTATCCACCAAAGTTCAAATAAAGTGGATGTAAGCAATTACAGGCAACCGTATGGCCTTCAACAATGAGTAAAATCCCATGCCGTATTGTCAGTTATAAATGGCCCCGACATGAAAAATATGAAACAATTCAATTGAGAAAACTAACGGCCTTTTTTGCTAATGCAAGAATTTATTTTTGACACGAAAAAACGAACAAATTGAATACATCTGTAAATATAGTTACTCGTGCTTTGGTTACAACTTATAATTAATCATTGGTCTCAATCTAATATTCCAAAGTCAAATTCTTGAATAACTGTTATGCGTAGTCACAATATCCTGCTGGGTTCCATACAAGACCCTTACCACAATGTTGTTTCGCAGGTCTCCCCCATACACATTGATAGAAACCATTCTTGTCACATGTATCTACATAGAATTTTCCATGTTGACAGTTCTCTGGACCTAAAAATGAAATATAGTTTTACAAAATTTTGGTACAATTTTAATCAAAACTAAAATTCATCCACGGGTATTAATTAATATTATGTTAATTTTCAAAAATGGCGTTGTTAAATAAGAATAGAGGTACAAATAGTAATGATTTAATATACTAAAAGAAGTAACGTTAAATATTTACAGTTAGTACATTGAACATATGCTTAATTATGGTGTCATTGACTCAATTTGTGCAGTTTTCAAATTTTTGTCACTTTCAGTTTCGATAGTGTGAGGATTTTGTTTACTTTCAGTTTCGATAGTGTGAGGATTTTGTTTACTTTCAGTTTCGATAGGGTGAGGATTTTGTTTACTTTCAGTTTCGATAGTGTGAGGATTTTGTTTACTTTCAGTTTCGATAGTGTGATGATTTTGTTTACTTTCAGTTTCGATAGTGTTAGGATTTTGTTTACTTTCAGTTTCGATAGTGTGAGGATTTTGTTTACTTTCAGTTTCGATAGTGTGAGGATTTTGTTTACTTTCAGTTTCGATAGTGCGAGGATTTTGTTTACTTTCAGTTTCGATAGTGTGAGGATTTTGTTTACTTTCAGTTTCGATAGTGTGAGGATTTTGTTTACTTTCAGTTTCGATAGTGTGATGATTTTGTTTACTTTCAGTTTCGATAGTGTGATGATTTTGTTTACTTTCAGTTTCGATAGTGTGAGGATTTTGTTTACTTTCAGTTTCGATAGTGTGAGGATTTTGTTTACTTTCAGTTTCGATAGTGCGAGGATTTTGTTTACTTTCAGTTTCGATAGTGTGAGGATTTTGTTTACTTTCAGTTTCGATAGTGTGAGGATTTTGTTTACTTTCAGTTTCGATAGTGTGATGATTTTGTTTACTTTCAGTTTCGATAGTGTTAGGATTTTGTTTACTTTCAGTTTCGATAGTGTGAGGATTTTGTTTACTTTCAGTTTCGATAGTGTGAGGATTTTGTTTACTTTCAGTTTCGATAGTGTGAGGATTTTGTTTAAGTATTAGTGTTTCTATATATTTTATTTATGATCATTTTGCTAATGCTTATAAATTAACAATGATTGCTAACAAAAAGTATGAAAAAGTCAAATATGTGATTCAAATTCTGCTTGAAAAGGTAAAAAGAATAATGTATTCTAAAGACAAGTTTAAGATGTACATTATGTAATAAATAAATATTATAACATTAAATGGCACTTGGCCAAACAAAGATAAGGCGATTTACTTTTTGTTGACGCTAGTTGTTTGAAAGACGAAATGTGTCAATGCTTCCAAAGTGTAACTCAAACTCAAATATAAAATCCATAAAATATAAACTTGATTGAGGATGACCTTCAAATATAAACTTGATTGAGGATGACCAAATACACCTTCAAATATAAACTTGATTGAGGATGACCAAATACACCTTCAAATATAAACTTGATTGAAGATGACCAAATACACCTTCAAATATAAACTTGATTGAAGATGACCTTATACAACTTCAAATATAAACTTGATTGAGGATGACCAAATACACCTTCAAATATAAACTTGATTGAGGATGACCAAATACACCTTCAAATATAAACTTGATTGAGGATGACCAAATACACCTTCAAATATAAACTTGATTGAAGATGACCAAATACAACTTCAAATATAAACTTGATTGAGGATGACCAAATACACCTTCAAATATAAACTTGATTGAGGATGACCAAATACACCTTCAAATATAAACTTGATTGAAGATGACCAAATACACCTTCAAATATAAACTTGATTGAGGATGACCAAATACACCTTCAAATATAAACATGATTGAAGATGAACAAATATAAATTCAAATATAAACTTGATTGAGGATGACCAAATACATCTTCAAATATAAACTTGATTGAGGATGACCAAATATACCTTCAAATATAAACTTGATTGAGGATGACCAAATACACCTTCAAATATAAACTTGATTGAGGATGACCAAATACAACTTCAAATATAAACTTGATTGAGGATGACCAAATACAACTTCAAATATAAACTTGATTGAGGATGACCAAATACACCTTCAAATATAAACTTGATTGAGGATGACCTAATATACCTTCAAATTAGGAAGAGCTATAAGTTTGACTACAATGTATTAAGTTTTTTTACGAGTTGTTGCAGGAAGGCACAGACGGACGGAAAACACTACAAACATGTATTTGATGGTATATGTATCATTAGTTTGAGTGGAGAAGTATGAATATGTAGTCACAATGCTAATGATTTGTAAAACAATGTTTGGTAGAAGGCGTTCATCTACATTCTAACAAAAAAATAACGGGCAATAAAGTATAGCACGTTATAAAGGCTGATGAAAAGACCATATATAACATTTATGCTCACCACACTTATCAGATTCTTCATTCCTTGTTTTTCTGGATGTTGTGGTTATTGGTCTTGGTGACTTCTTGGGACTAACTACAATTAGCAACATTTTTTCATCTTAAATAAGTTTAAGTCCAATTTTGCTCTTCAAAAGCATTGAAATATGGGATTCTGATTAAGGTCAGTGAATATATTATTTAACAATATAAATGGAGTTTTTGATAACTTTAAGGTAAAGCTGTTAAAATGTTTAAAAATATAGAAAATTATGCCAAAATTTTAATTTTCTTTTGTTTTAATAGTAAAACGTCAATTCTTTTCTGCAATTTAACATTTACGGACAAGAAGACCTTAACGCAAACGCTGGCAAAAAGTTCCGAAAAGTCATTTCTAACGGCTTACAAAATTTATATAATTATATTTCACCTAATTTTTCGTCCGCCATTTGGGATATCCCGAATTGCAGTTACGGACATCAGTTTAGCCCCAGTGATGACAGAAAGATGTAAATACTAATAAATGTCAAGCTCGAATCGTTCTGGATTCAAGCTAACTATAAAATTGAGAATGGAAGGGAAAATGTGTCAAAGAGACAACAACCCGACCAAAGAGCAGAAAAAAGCGAAAGGCCACCAATGGGTCTTCAACACAGCGAGGCTCGTGACTTGGGACAGGCGCAAACATGCGGCGGAGTTAAACATGTTTTGTGAGATCTCAACCCTCCCCCTATACTTCTACATGTAGCCAATGTAGAATAAACAAACTCACAGCAATACGCACAGTAAAACTAAGTTTAAAAGAAGTCCGAGTCCTTTATATTTTATGTTGTATCAGAAAACATTTTTAAAATTCGAACATGGTGAAGCAAAAATCGAATAAATTTTGTTCATGTGTCATAACGATGCTTGAGTAACATATTCAAATGTAGCTTGATAATGGGAGTCATTAAGTTAAACATACTTACTAGTAACTATATATTGTGGAGTTATGATTCTTGATTGATGAAGATTTTTAAAGGTTTTTTCTCAAAAAATTAGTTTTAAACCAGAACGTTGTAATTGAAGTTTGATTTATTAAATCTAACATCTTGCTTTCTGCACTTGCTGCCCTGAACTGTTAGATATTGATTTAACAAGTCATCAACGGACAAATTATGTAATATGGTACTGACTGATTTGTATCAATTTCAATATATTAACCTTTATAATAGAGGTTAAACTCATTGGGGTGTATCTCAATATAACTTAAGCAAGATGTTAGATTTAATAAAATACATAATGACCTGGCTCTTTTTTTTTTAGAAGAAATTCACAATAAGCATATAGAGTTATAGACAAGCGGCAAGAAGGACAAGGGAAAATTCTAATTTATATTCTGCAGAGGATATGCCTAAAAGAACTATAGACTACATTCTGTTCATACTTTGAACGACAAAATTATTTTATTTCTACCTGTGTGACGTTTACATGCTGATCAACTGATGTACGTCAAACGCGCAATGTTTTGGTTTTCTAACTATTTTGATCTGAGCGTCACTGATGAGTCTTATGTAGACGAAACGCGCGTCTGGCGTATGAAATTATAAGCCTGGTACCTTTGATAACTATTAACCTAACCATGTGCCTGTCAGGGTAAGGAGTCAGTCCCAGTACTTAAAATCTTTCAATCCTTTATGGGTGGACATAGATAAATAAAATCGTATAATAAAAAAGCAATGAATGAGGTTGTTAAATTTGATATCTGACTTTTTGTGCTTCTTTGTTACATATTTGTTTTTTTTTATAGTGATTAAGATTATAACACAATGCTGACTGCTGTACCCCTATTTTTGATATTTTTACCTATTATGTTTGTTTGTTTTGTTCACGCATCGTTGTCAATATAATGGAATTTGATTCGACTGTCATACAAGTGCGAGGTTTAGCTAGCTATAAAACCAGGTTCAATCAACCATTTTTTACATAAGAAAAATGTCTGTACCAAGTCAGGAACATGACAGTTGTTATCCATTCGTTTAATGTGTTTGAGCTTTTGATTTTGCCATTTGATTAGGGACTTTCCGTTTTGAGTTCAGTATTTTTGTGATTTTACTTTTTGAAATGAAAATGATAATGTATAAGTGTCGTGCGTTGGTTGCCCTTCACTGGATTATCCTTTATTAACAATGCTCAAACTAAAAAAAAGTAAGCCTGGGATGTATATATACGTAAAAATGTTAGGAACTATATGACCGAAAGGGACTTGAAGTGAACTGCTAATTTCATCTAAGTAGATATAAGAAGATGTGGTATGAGTGCCAATGAGACAACTCTCCATCCAAGTCACAATTTGCAAAAGTAAACCACTATAGGTCAAAGTACGGGCTTCAACACGGAGCCTTGGCTCACACCGAACAGCAAGCTATAAAGGGCCCCAAAAATGACTAGTGTAAAACCATTCAAACAGGAAAACCAACGGTCTAATCTATATAAAGTACGAGAAACGAGAAACACTCATGAACCACATCAACAAACGACAACCACTGAACATCAGGTTCCTGAATTAGGACAGGTGCAAACACATGCAGCGGGTTTAAACGTTGTAATAGGCGCCAACCTTCACCCTACCTGAATTAATAGTGTAACATCACAACATAGAAAGACACACTATAAACTATCAATTGAAAAGGCATAACCCAATCAAAAGACATATTAACAAAAGCAAGTGATCATACACTCAACGAATAAATTTGATCTATGACACAATGTAAATACAAAATTAATAACACAAAGGGGTTACATGTATGTTACTCCAAAAACACACGTGTTGTGCGCACTGAAATAATTTCATAAGAATTTCTATGCTGTAATTTTTACCTTTTGACAATGATGTGCCTTCGTCGTTCCCTTCATACGGCTTGATTGTAAGTCCACTGACTTTTGCGAAAGAGCAAAAGAACGCTTAAAAATAGATAGAAATTATGTTTCTCTTCGTTCAACTGTTATGACGATTTTATAATTTGGTAAAAAATTGATCTTGTGTTATTACATAATGATACTTTTATAACATCAGGGATTGAGAATAAACGGTACACTTTTTCCTTTGTATTTAATTGGATCTCTATGCATGCATACACTTCCGGGTCTCTTGATATCGTTTTCGGTATTTATCAGAGTCAGCATTGCTCAAGCTTTGGTTTAAGTGCTACCTGCTGATAACATATTTTCATTTATTTATTTTTTTTTGTTATTTGTTGAATTGTTATACAAAAAAGGTAAGTGTATAATATTTTATTTCAACCTGGAATTTCACAATAACTGTACGAAATTAACTAGGTGCCTAATGTCCTATATCGTTTTACATTTGGCGTTACGAAGTCATGAACAACTGATGTTTTATTAAATTTTGTTTTCCGAGTCCGCTTACACTTTATCATATGAAGAAGGAAGTATCGATATAAAATGTTTTTTTCTGACGAAAATACTGCTCATCAATTTGAAATGAACAAGTTACAGGAATGACGTGAAAAATGGTTAAACAAATGGGGAATGTGAAAAAGTGTTAACATATATATAAAAAAAAAACGGAAAAATAAAACATTACCAATACCATTCAGTACGAAAACTGCAAGGAGGAGAGCCTGTGTGCGATTTCTTTTGATCATCTACAAAATAATAGAAATAATAAAACGTTTCATTATCCTTAAGGATGTTCGCTACTCATGTTTTTGACTTTTTGACTTTTTCGGAATCCTCTAGTTTTATCCATGTAGTGCCAATAAAAATTTTGCACGTTAACCCCTATTTTTCTTTTCATAATTTTAAAACATATAATTCAAACATCTATTTTTGAACATCTTATAAAATCCATGTTTTTTTTTCATAGTGTTTGAAATAAAAAAAGGTGTCAATGTTAAATTTACGAAAAATCTAGAGAGAATCTGAGAATCTTTTCCGCCAAATTTTCAATTAATTATATCTCTTATACAAGGATACGGACCTATTATTTTTTCTGCTTTTTAAGTTCCATTATTTATATACTATCAATTAATTACAGGCTTTTAAAAGTCTTGTTATTTTGAAGTAAAGAAGCGAAATCTTTAAAACAGAACATTTTACAAAAAGGATTTGTGTGGTAATCGTTTCTCGGAAGATCGAAAAACTTTTGAACAATTTAGAGTCTTTCAGGTAAAAAAAAAGTAATCTTTAACATTACGCCCTATTCCGTCTAAACGAACTGATGGTCACATATTTTGAATTATTTTTTCATATTCTGGATGTCTACTTCCTTGTTTGCTAAAATTTATTCATCATCTCTATATAAAACTTAAAAGATATGGTATATATATATATATATATATAAAGGCAACAGTAGTTTACCGTTGTTCAATAGTCATGATTCGATTAAACAAAAACAAATCAGGGTAACAAACTAAAACCGAGGGAAACACATCAACTATAAAAGGAAAACAACGGAACAACACAAACACTGAACCACAACAAAATCAAACGCCAACATACATAGAAACGGACTGTCTGATAACAACTGCCATATTCCTGACTTGGTACAGGACATTTTAAGAAAAAAATAGTGGGTTGAACCTGGTTTTATGGCTAGCCAAACCTCCCGCTTATATGGCAATGTTAAAAATACCGCTAAAATGACAACACCACGTGACAGGAATACAATACAAACAAACGAAAAAAACACTCAGCACAGAGAAATATATAAATAAATAGTATAATAGTACATTACAACTTATAAACCGCAGAATAACAACGGACACCTCCCATGAATTTACGAAAGCACACCAGGACACCACAAACGAAATATAAACTGCGCGTCATATGAATGGACCAACGTCACAAAAAGTGACGTATTTTTTGTGACGTTTATATTATCACAGGTAAATTTCTAAAAATAAAATAAATTTGTTTTATCTATAGACACATACAAGAATATTAAATTGGGTTTGAGTTTGTAATGGTGTTATTTTATGTATTTTTTTAACCATGTCGGTTTTTCTCTAAATCAAAACTGTGTATAAACAAAAAAAATCCTGTGCATATAGTTGCTTTGAACTTAAAATCATACAAATGAAGTAGCTGATTTTTTATCTTAACTTTTACATACATGTAGAAAATAAAAATAAAATATCTGTAATATAAGGCAAGATCTTATAAGGCTAAACAGTAAACACACATGAAAACACACAACATAAAACAAAAACCCTGTAGACGAACCACGAGTAACCCGACTATACTGACAAATTAGACATATGTGAAATGTACCAAAAATACAGAATTCAAACCACAAACGAAATAAACAGACAACAACTCAGTACAAAATGACACACCGGACCAACACGTATAAGAAAGTAACAACAAAAAGCCCGAAAGCGGGATATGTAAATACCGAACCACGTCGTCTCGAACATAAGACATAACAAAATATCTCCCAGGACTTACAAAAGAAACATCATAACTAAATACATGAATGTTGAATATATAAATACCAAAACACGTATGATTGCCAATGAAACAACTCTCCCCCAGAAAACAAATGACGTCGAGATTAGCAAATATAGTTCACCGTATGGCCTTTGCCATTAGGAAAACCCGTACCGCAACTGCAAGCTATGAAAGGACACAAAATGACAAATGTAAATTCAAACGAGAAAATAATGACCTAAAAGTTTGACCAATTTGATTCAAAAGTGTTATTTCTATAGAATACGTATTGCATTACAGTTCTTCTTAGAAAAAAAAACCCATTGAAAATAGAGTTTTTTCACTGGACTAAAAAGTTTTGTTAAATATTTAAGACCGTCTCAACCTTGTTTGTTGAAAAACAATATTGCATCTTTAATCTGTTAAACAGTATTTTGATTTGATTTTTGTTTTACTTTATTGTAACATGTATTTCTATTTTCTTATTCCAGAAATATGCCCGAAGCATTGTTTCTTTGATCGATAACGCATGCAATTTAAATGAAAATAAATTATTGCAGCCAAACAAACGCTGGTCCACTGGATTGTTCAGTCGTCCGTTTGTTCGATTTTTCTCCCGTTATCATGCACCTTTGATTAGCAACTCCTCATAACAAGTGGAAACTTAGTCCAAGTAGAGATTCCCTGTTGCAGTTTGAAGCTGTATTATTGTAGCAATCTAGAAAATGAAAACTCAATTCAAAACGTAACATTTATTCTTTTATATTTTATTTCCAAAAATTATGGTTTAACAAATTTCAAACTTTGTTAAACAATGCCCTTGTTTAAAGAAATTAAATATAAAGATTGTCTTACCGTGAACAGTGTAGGTCTGTTTATGTCGAAGAGAAATCTGGATGCTTCTTAAATATAAAAATTTATCTGACCTCCTACACGTTCCTAGGAATATGATTGGTTAAAAGCAATCGCGTGGAGACTGTGTATATTTCATTTGGGGTTAGTAGGCGGGGCTTATTTCAATACACGGTTAGTAGTGGTGTTACGTCCCTTTATAAAAACAACTAGGTGTTGAGGAAAAATTTGAAAGGTTTTAACAGATGAAGAAATTGATGATGAAAAATTGAAATAAATTCATAAAACACATTTAAAACTAACAAGTTGTTATTGTTGGCATTTGTTTTTGTATAGACCAATGGAAATAGGTTCTTAATACTAACGGTATTGAAGACTTGATCATTTTGAAAGGCCACTAGTCTAAATACCAAATGTTAAGATGCTTCGCTCTCACCCCATATGGAATTTACTGACCTCATATATATCGTATTAGGTCACTACCACACTATGTAACTAACAATACGCCCCACATGCAGGACAGCTTATACAGTTATAATCACTTTTCAACGTAGAGATGAAATACGAAGCAGAAGTGTGTTTTCATTTCATGGATAAGGTCCAGATAAAGTGATAGACTGTAAAATTAAATGTTTTATGAATTCCCTATATCTTTCAATGACACTTAATTAAACTTTATATTTGAAGTAGTGGTCACATTTCAGTAAATTAGTGCTAATGATATTTTCATCCCAAAAATTCCCTTACGTTGTACCTTTATAGCAATAGTATGATGAAATTAAGAAAGTTACCTTGCAACTGTTAATATTCACCCAAAGCATGCATTGACACTGAAATAAAGTATGCGTTATCATGCAAATAATGTGTTTGTAGCAAAAGTTTTTGTTCATGAAATATTTAGTTTATAAACAAGACATAGTATAATAGAAAGTGACAGTGGAGACTCAGTAAGAATATGAAAAAGAACAGAAAGATAAAATACAGACATTTCAAAGTTGAAGAATAAGCAGTTTTTTGTGATCAGGTACAGTAAGCATTACTATACTTCATGTTAGATTGCATGGTTTTTTTATTAGTGAGTACAAGAGTAGTATTCTACTCTTACACATGTGTCAGCGAGAACATTTTTGTAAATGATATCATCTCATATTAGCAAATAAAAACTTGCAAAACAAAAATCGATTATTTAAAAGTCAATAAAATGAGAACATTCATTATATTGAATTGAAAACATATAGCTTCAAGGGTGAAAGAGTAGATTTTACTCGGCTTCGTCTCGGTTGATAATATTTTTCTCGGGGTAACAATCTGCTCTCTCACCCTCTCGGCTTTGTGTTATTTATATATTTTCTTACGAATTTGATTCGTACTGGATTGATATTAAGCAGTTTTACTACAACTGTTAAAAGCACATATAGTTTTGAAAATTTTAAAACGAATAGAATACGGGCAATTAATATCACTTACTTTAAAAGTCAAATAATATATTGTGAAGCAAACAAAGTTTTATGGGACCTTCTTAAGTTGTTCGTGTTTAAAGTGATCATTAAATAGTTTCAAGAAAGCTGAACGCTAACAAAGGTACAATAAATATTCCTGTTTTACAGAAAGACAAAACAATTGAAACAATCATTTTTGAAAATTCTTTAAATCTAAGCACTTTGTTACTATTTTGTAACCATTTTTTTCAGGACAAATTTAAAATAACTTATTGACATATAATTCCTTCCTGAGAATATTTCGAAATACTGGTCCCAAATCAGTATTATTAACAAAAAATATACAATATCTCATGTGTCATAAGCTTTTATAAAAAAGAAGATGAGGTATGATTGCCAATGAGACAACACTCCACAAGAGACCAAATGACACAGAAATTAACAACTTTAGGTTTTGTTCACTTTATGTCTACAGTATTCTCAGCTTTTTAGCTGATAGTTCCACTAACTAGCAAACTATTAATGATATTTATCATAGTTTTCAAAGGCTTAACAAAACAAAATAAAAACAATTTGACTTTATACACTATGACAAAAAATAACAATTTACCCTAGACACAACCTTAAAGACTTATTCTCAATCAGTATATACATGTAGTATAGAGAAATATAAATAACACTCATTGAAAACAAAATACTCTTTACCAATTGCAAGAAAATATGTAAAAGTTTGGATCATTCCTGTTTTATATGTTATTAAATAAGATGAATTTAAAACTGTTAGAAAAACATGATTACGATTAAACTAAAGATGTGATTGAATTTATAGATAGTGTTATATCAAGTTTAGTGAATTATTTTCCTGCGACTTCTACTCCTGAATTGGAACATGTTTATATGTATCTTTTTTTATGAATTTGAATTCTTTGTGTTTCCTGAAACATTAATCAAAACAGAATTTGAGATTTTTTGTTTTTATAAGTGAATCAATCATATATGGTACTACTAGGGGGCGGGGGGTTGATAACATTGACTACCTATGAGAGTGTCGCACGGTCGGTCATATATTGAGACATTAATTTGTAAATTTTAGTAATTTTTAATTTTGGTAGGATTATATGTAAAAAATTGTCTTTTAAGGACAATTTATCCTTTAGGCAGTCAATTGATGGTTTCAAGCATATCTGCAATCTTTAGTTTTCTGGGTAGTGTTAAGTATTGTTTGTCTTTTCATCATGTTTTTCTTTTGACCAGCTGTGTTCTGATTTTCTTGTACATGGATTCTGATTACCCCCTTTCTCTCATTTTTTTGTAGATTTTTGTATTGTAGATTAATTTTTCTGTAAACAAAATTCTCTTCCTCTTTTTTACTTATGCAAAAATTGTCAAACTGGTTAAAAATCATCATTCAAGGACTCTTGAGAATTTGGTGTTTAAGGGAAGTAGCTAAATCCAATTTCTGAGCATTTTACCCTGTCAAATTTTCTGGCTCTACTATTGTTTTCTAAATATTAAACAGTTACTTGCACTTCAAATATATGTTCTATTTAGCAATTTTGACATGTTGTTTGATTGGAATGAACACCAGGAACAAATCTTACAGAAGACACTAGCGGACAAATTGGTTTCAAATGGCTTAGCAATCTCCGGCGCAGAGATCATATTCGTTCCGTTCTTTACTATGTAACACTACACTCAATATGAAGGGAAGTATTGCAAAGCACGTATGGAACTGATATGAACTCTGTGCTGGAGATTGATGGCTTGGTGGTTTCAAAGGAGAAAATTATGTTAAATTTTCAACTAGACATTATACAGACAATGGATTATGAATGCCAAGTAATGAGAATAGATAAGCTGATCTTAAGGGAGTACAAAGGACTGTATTTTGAAATACTAAGTACTGCGAAATAATTAGTTTCTATCACAGCCATAAACAAATTCTTAATTCAGATATTTCATATATTTTTCCTTAGCACAAAAAATTACATATACTTTTAAAGGAGTGTTTACAGGTGGAAACCCAGTTGAAATTAAACAAAAGAAATGGAACTCTTAACTAGAGAAGGTAAAAAAGGCCTAGTTGGTAAATCTGTTTTTATGGGCTTTGAAAATTTAATGAATGTGCATAATTGAGAATTTTATGCATCTTACATATGTGTTTTACTTAAATCATGGTATTGAACGTTAGGATATTTTTAAACTTTTAAATTAAAGACAAATTTTCACAAAACAGTCCATTGTGGTAGGTGCAAATACATGTGGATTTGTTTTGTGCATAAGCATAAATTCCCCCGAAAAAAATTCCAAAGAAATATAATAGATTGGTCTCTTTAAAACATTAATTTGCATCTCTGCCCCCGGCAACAGTTTTTTTGAGAAAAATCCCAAAAAGAGCAATGATCTCATCGAAAAGAGAAAGTCGAGTACACCTTTTTATGTTCTGGCATGTTTGAATTGACTATTGTGTCTTGAAATCATACAAAAAAAAAATATTTGATACATCATCTCGCTTCATATTCTTTTATTTATATATATTTAGGCTATAGGTTAATATAATAACATTTAAAATTTACAGTACTAAGAATTAAATATATAGGTAGAGTGAAATACCTTTCTAATGAGTCATGACAACAGAGTAGGTGTGTTCGAATAACAAATTTTTACTGAATGTACCTGACGACAGACTTTACAAGTGAATCTTAAAAATGCATACCTTCAAAAAAGCTTCATTTTTTGTGTGTGTTATCTATGGTAATTAGTCTTCAACCTCTGAAAATTTTTAGTCTGCCCTTCCACGAAATATCTAATTAGATTTTTTTTTAATTTTTGAACTTTCGAAAATTACCCCTGACAACCAATCAGACAATAGTTTTAAGATGACTAAAGAAAAGCATAAAAGTACATAAACTAGTAGATACATTTGTCTTTTAAAATACAACTGGCATATAAGGATCGTAATGATGGTATGTGGATAAGTTGATCGGTTTTCAAGAGCTAAATTGACAGCGCGTCATTACTACAATGGCTTCTATTTTTACGATTATAAAAATAATGTGGCGTAATGGGGAGATAATTTTGACAAAGTAGAATCCTGATTGCTTATACTCTCATAAAACATAGTTTACATATCAATCATCAATAAATGTTTACGCAAATAATGAAGTTGACATTTAACGTCTATTGACAAAGTGCTCTTGTTTTATCAATAAATGCTTTAGCAAATTATGAAGTTGACATCTAAAGTCCATTGATAAATTAAAAAAAGTGCACTTTGTTTTTGTATTTCAACAAATCTGGCAGTATAAGTGACACTTGAGGACAAATTGACACGATGTTTTCCATCATTTAATTCTTAGTAAATATACAATAAACATATGTTTGCCTAAATACTCTTTTCAATCTGAGAATGATGTGGCTGGTGACATTTAGATAATACTTTTATTTTATATGGTATTCTATAAATAAACTGTTATTTAGTCAGAATCAATGAGAAGTGAGCTATATTAAGACTTATTACATTAAGAGCAAATTACATACATTTTTTCCTCCTGTCACAAACTTTAACTGGAATTTCTGAAGCCTAAAAAAAGGTAAATATTTCACAATAAATTTTCGTCTATAGTATCAAATTTTTCAGCTTTTACAAAAGATGAAAAATAATTAATTTTGAAAAAATTGTCAAATGAACATCAAGTTTATTATTTCATGATTTTTTTTTTCTTCTTCTACATTGTACATTAAGAAATGTAATTGCTTTGTAAAGATTACGCCATCTTTGTTAAGTGATTAATAAAAAGACAATATAATATATAACAATATACATATAACATTTCCATATGAACATATTACTAATAATTTATGTATTTATGGTAGTTTTTTGTTGTAAGATGATTAATATGAAGAATACTATAAAGATGTTTATTTTCTAATACTGTGGATTCATTTATTTTCGTGGGAACCAATTTTTCATGGATTAAGGAAAAAATTGTGATTTCTTGGTTTTTCAAAAAGTGCATACAATCCGATAGAAGATTTGTACTTCATCGAACATTAAAATTGGTTCATCTGTACCCAAGAAATCATCAAAAATTGGTATCCCACAAAAAGTAATCCACAGTATCTAATTTGTGCAAATTATATGGCAAATTATTTTTGCAAGTATAAAAAAAAGAAGATGTGGTCTTTTTTATCTAGTCACTTATTCTGTAATTAAGGAAAGAAGATTTTTGGGGTTTTCATTTTAATTGTAAAATAGCAAAATTAAACCACTCAAAAAAAAAACACATTCAAGACAACAAAACAATAAAGATACTGAGGATTCATCATTATTTGAGAGATACCATTTTTTGTGGATTTCGTGGGTAGAGCTGAACCACGAATTTAAATGTTCAATGAAGGATAAACTTTCTATAGGCTTAAATGCAAATTTTGCCAAAACAACAAAATCAAATATTCCCCAAAATACAATCTTTCCTGAATCCACGGAAATAGGTAGACACAAATATTGAATCCATAGTAATTGAACTGTTTCCGAACAAAACATCCATGTTTATAGCACTTGATCTAGTTCAATTAAAATGGGTTTAACTGTGAAATTATTTCTTTATCTTCAACAAAATGGTGATTTAATTAACTCATTCACCTAATATTTTTGTTTCAAAATCAAATTCTTTGGATATTTTCCTTTCCTGATCATTCTTTATCTTGAAAAATGACAAAAACAAGACAATAGTATTTATCACAAATTCACCAAGATATACATTATCATAAAGGCACAAGACAAGCAGAATTGAGTTTTGCACTTGTTATGGACAGATCAGTCCTTAAAAAAATAGTTGACATGAGGATTTCCTGTTGTTTTTTCTGTTTGAACAGTACATAGATGAATATATCTAGACGCGGTCTTTCATAGATAGAATCCATAAAAGGGATGGTTCAAATTTCATTCTGCTTTTTCATGATCAGCCACTGCGTGAGGACTTTCTATCGAAGCTTGTTCATCATATGCTGAAATAAAATATGGCATTTAATTGAAAACATCATTATGTGTCTTGTCTTAATGCAAAACCACAATATATGATTGATTGTTGTTGTTTGCTTAACTACCCACTATATCTGTATTGACTGATCATGCTGATATGGTTCCATACAACATCAGTGCCTTATGTCAAAACTATACAACAACAAAAAAGAACAGAGTTGCAGTGTCCCCCACGTTGCACATATTTTATCTATCCAAGGATCAACGGCAATAACTAAAAAAAACTTTTGTTTTTGGTTCTTTAAAACTTTTTATAAATATCTTACAGAAATAAAGGCTTGAGAGCAAATGCAATGCAATTTCCGATATAATTGATATTTCCAAGGGCACAACTCTTTTTAAAATATTTGATCAGCACTGATTTCAGAAATTGTCCGAGACATCGCTGATATATAACTTTCTTCCATTTTGTACCATACAATGTTGAAATTGAAGGAATCCGGATTGCATAAGTTTAAATGGATTGAACATGTTTAATCCATATTTGACAATACTGGAGTTAGCTTTATATGGAATATTCAATCAAAGATAGATCCAGTTCAGATAAAAACGAGTATAAAGCAAAGATTAACAGATGAATTCATCCAACAGTGGCACTCTCAAATCCAAAACTCATCGAGGGGGAATATTACGGTCTTTTCAAAATCGACTTTGGCTTAGAAAAATATTTATTAAGACTTTCATCTGCAGATCGTAAAAATATTACTAAGCTGCGATGCTGCAATCTAAAAATACCAATTGAAACAGGAAGATGGAATATAATTCCTAGAGATGAAAATACAGTGTCATCTCTGCTTCTTGTCCATTGGAAATGAGTTTCACTACTTATTTGAGTGCCAGTCTGATGTTGATAAAAATATCAGAAAAATACATATTTCAGAATATTACCGCATTTATCCATGTGTTGAGAAAATGAAAGGACTGCTTTCATTTTGCAATATCAAAGTTTTTAAGAATTTATCCCTGTTTATTACGGATGTTCGCTCCTCTTGTTTTTGATGTTTTTGCCAGATATTCGGAATCCTTTGGTTTTATCCATGTAGTGCCATTAAAAATTTTGCCCGCTAACCACTACTTTTCTTTTCATAATTCTATTACATATAGTTTAAAAAGCCATATTTGAAAATCTTATAAAAGCCTTGTTATTATTTCATAGTTTTTGAAAGAAAAAAAGGTACCAATGTTAAATATTTAATTTTTTGCTGCTTTTTAGGTCCTTCATTTATATATTATCAATTTATAACAGTCTTTTATAAAGCTTGTAATTTTGAAACAGAGGAGCGAACATCCTTAAGAAATTACTTAAACTATTGTAATTATACTCTAAACTGTATGTTAACATTGCTTTGTAGCAACCATAAATACGAATATGTATTATGCCTCTTGTTACACATGTAAATATGTGTCTCAGTGTTTCAAAATAAAGTATATTGTTATTGATGTAAATCTGATATAAATCTGGGAAAAATTGTACATAACAATTGTACATGTGAGATCGGTTACAATGCAATTTTCCATAGTATTAATATTTTTAAGGGGCACAACTCATTTTAAAATATTTGATCTGCACTGATTTTCGAACTGGTTCGAGACATTGCTGATATAAACATTTGATATAATTTTCATACAAATCTGGCAAGAATTTTACACGTGAGAGCGCTAACAATGTAATTTATCCATATAATTAATATCCCCAAGGAGCATAACTCTTTTAAAATAGTTGATCGGCACTGATTTTCGAACTTGTACAAGACATATACTGTGAACAACAAATCTATTAATTTTGTAAAAAAAAGTTTACTACCGTACTCCTAACAACAAAATTACTATATTGAAATCTACCTGTGTACATTGTTTTATTTAACGCCATTTTGTCCCATTATAGAGTTGTCTTTTTGACACTGTTCCTACATCTTTTTTCATTAATATCATATTAATATTTTGTCATAGATCAAACTTATTCGTTCAGTGTATGTTTACTTGGTTTTGTTTTAATGTCTTTTTGATCGAGTTATGCCATTTCAATTGATATTTTATAGTTTGTCTTTTTATGTTGTAATGTAACACCTTTGTCTCAGGTTAGGGTGAAAGATGGCGCCTGTTAAAACGTTTAAAACCTGATGCATGTTATGCACCTGTCCCAAGTCAGGACCCTGGTGTTCAGTGGTTGTCTTTTGTTGGTGTGGTTCATAAGTGATTCTCGTTTCAAGTTTTTTATATAGATTAGACCGTTGGTTTTCCTGTTTGAATTGTTTTACACTAGTCATTTATGGGGCGTTTTATAGCTAACTGTTCGGCGTTAGCCAAGGCTCCGTATTGAAGGCCGTTTTTTGACCTACAATTGTTAACTTTTTATACATTGTGACTTGGATGGAGATTTGTCTCATTGACACTCGTACCACATCTTCTTATTTAAAGCTGTTATAAATCTATGATGTAAGTTTTATAAAAGTCTGGTTGTGCATGTGAGAGCGCAAAAAAGACCGGAATGACAGATGCACTGATAGAGACCTGGTATATATATATTTCTATGTCCCATACAATGCACCCCACGAAGGACAATAATTACCATGGCAACTTATTTAACTTTTAGATTTCCATTTTTTATTGCATTGTTGAAGATTTGTCATTATATTTGAAGCGTCTTCTTTTATTCATATGAAATGTGTATTATGAGTGAAGTGAAATAATTTTATCAAAGTATAAATGGAGAAGATAGACATGCCATGGACTATAAAAATTTCACAAGGGATTATTTTCATGGATTTTCTAATTTACATACAAAATAGATTAAATTTAACCTTCGGAATCAAGGACCAGTAAAATTTAAAAATAAAATCTTTCAAATAGGATTAGCAAAGTTTAAACTGTGATATAAATCTCTTAACAGTACATTATTTATTTTTAAAAAATGTGCCGAATTTATCTTTTTTTCAAATAAAGAAATACTTGGCATGAGTAAAACTTTTTCCTGTCCAGTACTACAGTGAAAATTTCACATAACATTTCATTGCATATAAGATAATAACCACTATTGGAAGTAAAACAATCAAATTTTCATCCCTTTTTTCCTGTTAACAAGCTTTGGTAACCATGTCACCAAATTTTGTTATGGAAATACCAAATAAAAAAAGAATAGTGCTTTGAAACACCTAAGATATAAGTTTACGACTCAGAATATTTTTTCTGCAATAAAACGCAGGGTTAATTACCTACAAATGTCAAATTGAAGGCAATTTTTTATTCGACCCTTTTTCATATAAAACCGACGTGACGTACTATGATTCGGTGGTATAACACCTTCATCAGTGCCAATTGTCCTGCTACTCATGTCATAATTCTATGATAAATATAAAAATAAAAACAAATGGTACGATTGCCAATGAGGCAACTCTCCACCAGAGACCAAATGATGTAGAAGTTAGCAACTATAGGTCACTGTATGGCCTTCAACAATGAAGTCTAGATCATTCATCTGCTGATAGAGCACCTGCTGATATAGCACCATCAGCTGGCGATATAGCACCTTTTTGGTAATTTTGATTTGCCTCCCTTTGTACAAAATTTTACGTTTTCAGAGAAAAAATAAAATATGGGATTGCTTAAAAGAAACATTGACGAGCTGTGCGCTTCCACAATCATTTTTAAATTACACATACATCCACAAATGTATTTTTCACAAAAAGATCTAATATAAAACTCTTTTCTTCTCGTTTTAACCTAATTTAAATTGTTTTGTCAAGATTTATTTGAAGTAATATTTTGAAAATGTAAGTATTTTTCATTGGCTTTGTAGTATCTCCTTTAGATTTAAATATTATGTAAACTATAAGCTTAAAGACTAAAATGTAAATTTCGTTAAAAATATTTTTATATAACGAGACAAATAATGATGCCTGCCCTGCCATATGCATGAATGCAGTTCTGGATGGAGTGTTTATATAATATAGAGTAATGGTCAACGACTACAGAATGGACACCAAAAAAAGGAATAAACGATAATAGAATAAACATAGAGAATATTATGTTAACTACAAACTAAAAGACTAAAATATAAATTTCGTTCTAAATATTTTTATATATCTAGACAAATAATGATGCCTGCCATATACATGAATGAAGGCCTGGGTGAGGTGTTGATATAACAGAGAATAATGGACAAAAACTATAGAGTGGAAAAAAAATGAATAGGAAATAATATGATAAAAATAGAGAATAATGGGATAATATAATTTAAAGAATAGAGAATAATGGGGTTCTGAAATATAAAGAAAAAAAAAAAAAACTAGGGTGCTAAAATATAACGAACATATAAAAATAGAGGAGGAGAGATTTTTTTTCATTTGAATTTATTGTAAAAAAAAAATGCACAACGAAATAACTGTGGTCTCTAAACTATATCATATCATGATTTTAAGAAAAGGTAAAATAACAAAAAAACACTCCGTGACACTTCGAATATCCACGTGCTTAATAAATCGCTTTCATAATATAAATTCCACTGCCGCTAATCGAAATTCACCTTCAAAATTTAGCACAATTGTGTTAAAGGAGGCAATGCCTCTGCAGCTAGATTGTTCAATCGAATCGCACGTGGATATCCACAAATGTTCCCGTGCAATGTCAGAATATGACAAACCTGCTCCAGATTATCTTCAGTGAACGGAAGAACTTTTTCTCTCGCCTTTTCATGTGACATTACTTGGAAAACCCCAAACTTCATATATCTTGTAACATGAACAAAACTGAAATGTAGTATTCAATGTAGGGCAAACTGGACGTGAATTTTTTAAACGAACAAAATAAGAATTTATACCGCTTCCGCAGACCGAAGAAATTCAAAAGTTTAATTTACCTACATTTGGAAAAACGCAAAATCAATATTGAATTTATTAAATTCCAACCACTTCAAACCGTCCTGAAACAACCAGGACGTCATTATAGAAAACAATGCTCCTTCGACATGAGACCATTAAACATCGAAGTTTAGCTATGATCCATTTATTCACGTACTTACAGGGGACCTCAACATCGTTCAAGACCGAGAGGTAAACTTTTTGAAAAAAGGACCAAAATATTGTCCACCGTCGAAAATAATTGGGAAGAGTATCGTCAGAGAAATCTGACAAAAAGTCACTTGATTGGGAATCCTTTTTAAATAAATGTCTGAATATTGTTGATATTCGCATATCACATTTCGAAAATAATGTAGAAGTAAATAAAGAAACAAGTAATACGCCAATGTCTAGGATTAAAAACAAAATTCAAGTACTTGCAAAGCATTTTGTTTTTGTACAGGCCGACAAAGCAGCCAACAATGTGGTGGTGGTATGACGTAAATACTATACGGAAGTCCTTGAGAATGAAAATATACATTCAATTGCATTCAAGGCCGTACGCTCAACAGCGAGTCATATAGTAAATAATCATGTCATTACCATGGCTCAGCTTAAGGCCTTCTATGAACATTTGACTTATTTAAATAAACTGCACAAACAAACCCGTAAAATATTGTTTCATCTCCGCCTCTATTAAGTGTTCTACTACTAATCTTTCAGTGCTTTTAATGAGTTCCTTAACTACTATCAAAGAACTTGTCATTAATTTTTGTAATTAAATATATGAAAAGTGTGGAATTAACCATTTTTGGAGTGTAAAATCTTCTTTGGATCTTTTAGATAAATTACTTTGTAAAATCCTTTGTTTCCGTTGACAGTGTTGACTTTTCAACTCTTTATACTACACTTTCAAACATTCTTATCATTGAAAAGTTTTGCTAAAAATTAAATGTTCGTTTGATAAATCTGGTTGCAAAGTTATTTGCTGTTACTTATATAAAGCCTTTTCTCAAATGAGAAAGGTAAATATGCTAGATATACTTACTGGAGGTGTGATGAGATGATTAAAACAATATTTTTTTTCCTTGATAACATTTATGTACGTTTCTGCATTAAAGTTTATCGACAGATCGTAGGTATTCCCATGGGCAACACTTGTGCCCCTTTAATAGCAGACTTGTTCTTGTACTGTTATATCACAGTTTATGGCCAAACTCAGTAAAGACCCGTCTAAATTCCATTTAATTGATAAAATCAACAACACTTACCGTTATCTTGATGATATTTTTAGTTAAATAATCAAGAATTTTCCAACTATACTACCAATATTTATACCCAAAGGAACTTACCTTAAATTAATCAAATATTAACAGCAGTATGCGTCTTTTCTTTGATTTAGACATTTCAGTTTTACACCAGAAACTCTACAAAAAAATGTTAATTTTCCTTTTTTGGACGGTGATGTACCTTTGGAACCGTCTTACGGTGTTTATTTATTCCAACGAGTACGCTATGCCCGTGTCTGTAGTGACGTTTTGGATTTCAATGAGCGTAATATATGTATTACTAGTAAATTATTAAGTCATGGATTTCGTTACCACAAATTACTTAAAACCTTTACTAAATTCTACCATAGATACAAAGATTTGGTTTGCAAGTTTGGCTGTACCTGTAGAAAACTGATTTCAAACGGAATAGCACATACTACATTTTACAGTGATGTTGTTAATCAAGCCCGGAACATTTTTTATATTTTATAATATATTCCAATTTCTTTTAAGAATGAAATATATTTGTAAATGGAACATTATTAAATAAATCATACATATTATTGACATTGAAATGCTTCTTCCGAATATCAGCAAAGTCAATACAATTAATTAAAACATGTTTAATAGTATACTTGCAGTTGCAAGGTACACATTGTGGTTCATCTTCATTTTTTAAAAGATACTCGTGTGTCACTCTAGTATGACCGGAAATTTAGATACGATCCAGGTAAACTTATCAATCCTTTAAATAAACTTATTCTAAAATGTTACCAATTCAACACTGTAATTAAATCTTTGACTATTGTTTTATTGGTAGAAATATTGATTTTGTTATCAGTAAATCAAAACCATACTAAATATTATTGTTATACTCATATGACTTTCACGGAACAACAATCTGTGGATACCTATATTTTGACATTGTACAAGGTCATGTTTTTCTCTGATTGTTAATGACGTCTTTGGATGTCGGATGTGTACTAATTGATATTTTAGTCTTAGATACACGATTGTTTTATTAGTTTTAATTGGTTTTGAACTAGCTGTCAGTAACTGCGAGTACTCTCAGATCTGTACTTAGTGTCTTTTTTGTTGTAAGGGATGAGGGATGGATAAATACCCTGCCACGTCCGGTCTGTGTTTTTGTTTGATGTTTTTCTGCATTGTATCGATCTGATGAGTTAATATAAAATTAATAAGAAGATGTGGTATGAGTGTCAATGAGACAACTCTCCATCCAAGTCACAATGTGTAAAAAGTAAACAATTATAGGTCAAAGTACGGCCTTCAACACGGAGCCTTGGCTTACACCGAACAGCAAGCTATAAAGGGCCCTACAATGACTAAACCTTTTTCAACAGATTTTTTAAGATTGTTCTTATGTTGTGCTGTTACACCACTATCCCAGGTTAGGGGAGGGTTGAGCGCTCACATTCATGTTTAACCCCGCCACATTCTATATGTGCCTGCCCCAAGTCAGGAGCCTGTAGTTCAGTGGTTGTCGTTGGTTCATATCTGTCATATTTGTTTTTCGTAATTGTTTTGTTATAAATTAGGCCGTTAGTTTTCTCAATTGAATTGTTTCATATTTTTAATGTCGGGCCTTTTATAGTCGATTTTACGGTATGAAGTTTTCTCATTGTTGAAGGCCGTACGGTTGCCTATAACTGCTTACATTCACTTCATTTGAATATGGGTGGCTAGTTGTCTCATTGGCAATCATATACCACATCTACTTATTTTTATATATGAAATAATGGGGTGCTAAAATATGCACCACGTTGCCTAATAATCTTATTTAGAAAAAATTCACACACCTGATTAAATGGGCATTTCAAAAGTCTGAATGCAAAATTATTTGTTCAAACTCTTTTGGGTCATTTTTAAGTAACAACAACTATGTCAAATGGACCAGCTTTGATACTATAACTGCCCTTGAATTTTTACTAGATAACATTTTTGTTCGCTATGGAGATTCCGTATATCGTCAGGTTATCGGAATTCCCATGGGGACTAACTGTGCACCACTTATTGCGGACCTGTTTCTATATTGTTATGAGTTACAACATATGACTAAAATCAGCAAAGACCCATCGAAACAACATCTGATTAAAAAATTTAATAACACTTATAGATATTTAGATGATATATTGGCTCTCAATAATGACGATTTCAGTATGTACACTAAAGAGATTTATCCTGCCGAACTGGCTTTAAATAAAGCTAATACTTACAATGAACACTGCCCTTTCCTGGATCTTGATATCTTTATCTTTAACGGGAAGCTTAATACCAAAATTTATTTCCTATTGTTAATTATCCATTTTTAGATGGTGACGTTCCCTAGTCGCCATCTTATGGTGTTTTTATATCTCAACTTGTTCGAATCGCTCGTGTATTTAACAACGTATTTGATTCAACGAAAGAAATCTCTGTATTACTGAAAAATTATTACACCAGGGTTTTCGATATCACAAACTAGTCAAAACATTTACTAAATTTTATCATCGATACAAGGGCATCATTCGTAAATATAAATCAACATGCAGACATCTTATACGTTCAGGTATTTCACATCCAATATTTTATGGTAATATTCTTTACAAAGCACAAAAATGTCGGCATTCACCTCAAAAGCTAACCAGACCTTTAAACAGACTTATTCAGGAAAGGATATAGTTACGATACTATTGTCAAGTCATTAAGGATTGCATATTTTGGTATTGATATTGATTCACTCATAGGGCCTTTGCATCGAAAATAAACACATTTATTCTAAAACCAGTTGTTGGCATGGTACGGGTTATGTTCTTCTCATATATTTTATGATGGTATGATACTTAACCCCTAACGGGAGGGATTGTACTTGATTTCATATGATGAAGACATAATCTTTCAATCAGTTTAACTGAGGTCTGGAGCTGGCATGTCAGTAACTGCTAGTAGTCCTTTGTTCATTTATGTATCATTGTCATTTTGCTTAGTTTCTTTTGTTACCTATTCTGACATCGGACTCGGACGTCTTTTAAACTGAGTTTTACTGTGCGTATTGCTATGTGTTTCTTTATTCTACATTGGCTAGAGGTATAGGGGAGGGTTGAGATCTCACAAAACATGTTTAACCCCGCCTCATGTTTGCGCCTGTCCCAAGTCGGGAGCTTCTGGCCTTTGTTAGTCTTGTATGTTTTTTAGTTTTAGTTCATTTATATGTTTTGGAGTTTAGTGTGACGTCCATTTTCACTGAACTAGTACACAATTTTATTTAGGGCCAGTTGAGGATTTTCTCGCTGCGTTGAAGACCCATTGGGGGCCTTCGGCTGTTCTCTGCTCTTTGGTCGGGTTGTTGTCTCTTTGACATATTCCCCATTTCCATTCTCAATTTCAAGTGTTTGGTGTTTGCTTTACGCAGCAACAGCCCAAAAATGCTATATCGTTGCGGCGATGCTTACATACAAAGAATAGAGACCATTGGACAAAATGAAAAGAAAAAAGTGATCAAAATGAATTAAAGAATAACAAAAAATGACAGTTACTGTTAAGTGGTTGATTGGTGGCGTTAAATGCCATTTAGGTTTTTATTGGTGGAGGAAACCGGAATGCCCGGATAAAAACACAGACCCTAGGCAGGTAAACTGGCAATCCTATAGACGGGTTTATCATTAATTGACCTAGAAAACATGGGCGCATCCATTAACCTCTCACGTGACCGATCCGCCATTACAACCGTGAAACATAACGCACGTGTATTGATCAAAACATTATCGGTTTTTTGTTTACATTTGTATTTCTTACATTTCTGATTTATTTTACTATGGATACTGCCGAAAGTTCTAGAAAACGTGGAGGCATTTTTTGTGCAGTTATTTGTTGTTCAAATAATCGTAAAAAGACTTCAGATGTGGAAAAAAAGCAATATGTGAATTACACAACGAGTTAACAATTGCACAATGACTACCCTAGTTTGATTCCATATACGTCTCATTTGATGCCTTCATACGAGCCAACAAACTTGGGTGGATCAAAGACGTATAAACAGAAAAAAGCTTTGCATGAACAGGTTATTGCATGGTCCGGTAATTTTTTATGGGTGATGCGCTACTAAACACAATCCGTTTTTTTTAAATAAACTTGTTATGAAAGTAAAATAACATTGGCAGACGAATGTTGACACGTTGTAAACAACTGTTAAAAACTTAAATTAATCTATGAAAATTAATCCGATGACTACAGTGCATCTGCCTCTTTTTGTATAGAAGATCCACACACCAGATGCGGATCCAGGATTTTGAAAAAAAGGGGGGGGAGGGGGGGGGGGGGGGGGGGGGGGGCAAACTAGACAAAATTTAGTGGAAGCGGTAAAATGTTTGGATTAACCACAAATGAAGCTAATAACAATAAAACCTACCCCGAGTCTACATGTAGTTATAATTGCAAGCAAATCAACCCAGTTTGAAGAGACGACTATCTTGACAGACATTCCGACAACATTAACTCAGGCAAACTATATCAGAGGAGAAAGGAGTTCAAAATTAAATAAAAGGGGACATCCACGTCAGCCGGTAAAGAAATATTATGAATGACAGGGATGCCTTATTGTATACTTATGTAACTAAGTTTTCTTCACTTTAGTGGAATTACTACACAATTTAATTTTCAACTGCGATATTGCAGATCAGCTGTTGCTCGATCGTACTTATGAGGTTAACACTTAGTTTGATATTTGGTTATTTGGGACGACGTTTTCATATTTCAAAAAGTAAGGCTTGTAAAACATTTAATTCCTGGGTGCAGTTCTTGCTGAAAATCTTAAAGGTTCTACAATCAGCTGCATCCATAGACAAATCCCAGCAAAACTAACTAATAAGGGCCCTTTTCTATAAGCCTTGTCTTAATGGTCCATATATGTAGGCCTGTGTGCTTATAGTATATATTCACTTTATTTTCTTTATACAATGTATACATTTACTTCTGTGAACTTTCCTCGGTAGATTATTCTGTGCATGAATTATAAAATTGTATACATTAGAAAGGATTTTTCAAAGGTCCTGGTAATCAAATAGTTTTTTAGAAACTACGTAAGCGTAGCTATAATCCGACAACCCGAAATTAAAACTCGGCAGTTCAGTGGTTCGACGGTCCGATATACATCCCTAATGTTATACTGTAATACTGTATTTCACTGATTTATATACATTAGGGACTTATATAAGAGTCTAATACAGATTTAAGATGAAAATCTACGAGACCTCTGTTTTGGGGTGGTTGGGAGTGGAGTTGGCAAAACACTAAATGACGCTTCTAAAACATAACTAATCATCGCTTTGAATTTACATGTTGGAGTCTTTGGTGGTTTAATGACATGATAGGTAAAAATGTCAAAAATTGGGGTACAGCAGTCAACATTGTGTTATTATCTTAATTACTGTTAAAACAAATAACTATTTTAAGGACACCACATCTGGCCTGTAATACACTTAAAAGCCTTATCTAATTACTTTATTATTTATATCACTTATAATTTTGCCGAGGTCAAATATGACTTCACATTCTTGTGTTTACATTTAATTATATGCGGTCTGGGCAATAGATGAATATCTTGTTTATAACTTTTTCACGGTTGTAATGGCGATCGCTTTTACGACGACGCCTAGGAGTTGCATCACAAACTAAGGCAGATAATCGGAAAAACCTGTCTATTCAATCAAGATTTAAGTCGAACGCACCTCCACTCGAACTCACAACCTCAGCGTTGACAGGCTAGTGATATCTGCCAATGAATTACTTAGACCACTCGACCACAGAAGCCCTACAAATTTAGAGAACCCCAAAACCAAATTCTCATGAATACAGTTACTTGAGATGGTTTGAAAGACACATTTGCCTTCGCTGTCATGAGTTTAAATGAATTGAATAATACAGGACAATTAATTGTACCAACAGTTTTGTTGTTGTTCCATTCAGACTTTATAACCCGAGTTCGGATAAGTTTACAGGGGGTATAAAATGTGAATGAAATAATGTAAAAACAAGTGCAATAGCTAGTTAACAATTGTTCTTGTGGCTGCATGTAGAACTGATGTGATAACTTCAATTTAGAGAAAATTTTATCCTAAATGCATATAATATTCATAATTTATCATGAATTCGTTCTTACATATATTCTAAAATTAATTACAAACATCGAGAACTTAATTGATAATAGAATTTTATGATAGTGGTGCGATTTTTCCTTTCCTTTTGTTAATTTTCCTTTACAGTGTTTCTCAAGCTAACGAGTATCTCAAATCATGCTGCCTTTTGATCTTAAATTTACATGGAACTCAAATACCCTTATACATGACGCAAAACTACTTAGTACTCCAAATAGATAGGATAAAGGTTTGGCTAAAATATGTTGCAGTTTATGAGTTGTTGCGGAATCCATATACAAGAGTTTCATACGAATGAACAGTTGAACGACCTTCCTAACGAACAAACATAAGAAGACATTTTGAAAACTACATATGTTTCACAAGGATACAGATGTTTTTAAAATTTGGCTGATCTCTTAGATGATAGGTAAAAATGTCAAAAATTGGGGTACAGCAGTCAACATTGTGTTATTATCTTAATTACTGTAAAAACAAATAACTATTTTAAGGACACCACACCTGGCCTGTAATACACTTAAAAGCCTTATCTAATTACTTTATTATTTATATCACTTATAATTTTGCCGAGGTCAAATATGAATCCACATTCTTGTGTTTACATTTAATTATATGCGGTCTGGGCAATAGATGACTATCTTGTTTATAACTTTTTCACGGTTGTAATGGCGATCGCTTTTACGACGACGCCTAGGAGTTGCATCACAAACTAAGGCAGATAATCGGAAAAACCTGTCTATTCAATCAAGATTTAAGTCGAACGCACCTCCTCTCGAACTCACAACCTCAGCGTTGACAGGCTAGTGATATCTGCCAATGAATTACTTAGACCACTCGACCACAGAAGCCCTACAAATTTAGAGAACCCCACAACTAAATTCTCATGAATACAGTTACTTGAGATGGTTTGAAAGACACATTTGCCTTCGCTGTCATGAGTTTTAATGAATTGAATAATACAGGACAATTAATTGTACCAACAGTTTTGTTGTTGTTCCATTCAGACTTTATAACCCGAGTTCGGATAAGTTTACAGGGGGTATAAAATGTGAATGAAATAATGTAAAAACAAGTGCAATAGCTAGTTAACAATTGTTCTTGTGGCTGCATGTAGAACTGATGTGATAACTTCAATTTAGAGAAAATTTTATCCTAAATGCATATAATATTCATAATTTATCATAAAATTCGTTCTTACATATATTCTAAAATTAATTACAAACATCGAGAACTTAATTGATAATAGAATTTTATGATAGTGGTGTGATTTTTCCTTTCCTTTTGTTAATTTTCCTTTACAGTGTTTCTCAAGCTAACGAGTATCTCAAATCATGCTGCCTTTTGATCTTAAATTTACATGGAACTCAAATACCCTTATACATGACGCAAAACTACCTAGTACTCCAAATAGATAGGATAAAGGTTTGGCTAAAATATGTTGCAGTTTATGAGTTGTTGCAGAATCCATATACAAGAGTTTCATACGAATGAACAGTTGAACGACCTTCCTAACGAACAAACATAAGAAGACATTTTGAAAACTACATATGTTCCACAAGGATACAGATGTTTTTAAAATTTGGCTGATCTCTGACAGTAGTATAAAGCCCAATTGTTTGACTTTATCACCCCCCCCCCCCCCCCCACACCTTTCAATCCGATAGCACTTTTCTCTAAAAACCCATCTGTCTTACAAATATAAGAAATACATTCTTTAAACCTGCTGCATTTTTATGCACCTGTCCTAAATCAGGAGCCTGTTGTTCAGTGATTGTCGTTTGTTGGTGTGGTTCATAGGTGTTTCTCCTTTCTCTTTTTTGTATGGATTAGACAGTTGGCTTTCCTGTTTGAATTGTTTTACACTAGTCATTTTAGGCCCTTTATAGCTTGCTGTTCGGTGTGAGCCAAGGCTCCGTGTTGAAGGCCGTACTTTGACCTATAATTGTTAACTTTTTATACATTGTGACTTGGATGGAGAGTTGTCGCATTGGAATTCAAACCACATCTTCTTATTTATATTATGTAAGGAATAAGTAACAAGATTTCTTTGTTATGGCATTTTAAAGGGTATGGCATGTATTTAAGTAAATAAAAACATGGGTTACTTTATGTTGGCAAGGCTCATTTAAAATCGCTGATGATTGTTGAATAATAAGGTTTAACAAATTACTAGTACACAATGAACGTCGAAAACTAGAAAAATAACAACACCTAAAAGTTGGCAAATGAATGCAAATGTTTGCGAAATGACACATTGTTTGTGGAATAACGCATTGTTTAATAAACAATGAAAAAGTTAGCGCAATGATGTTAAATCTTTGTGAAATTGTGAAAATTTGGAGAGAAAAAAACGCAAAATATTAACGAAATCTTGAGAAAAAAAATACAGAAAGGTTTGCTCAATAACACAAATGTTTGTGAATTAACGGAACAAAAAATTTAAAAAATGTCTGATTGTTCGGTGGTAAGGATATACCTTTGTGTCTAATTTTGTATAGCCAGCCGGTGAAAGAATGATATATGAGAATCGCATATAAATATAAGATAAATAAATCCTAACATAAATTGAATGTGCAGGAATCATGTCCACTATTGGTCGTGTGAGAAATGTCGGTTATCAACTTATGACTGTTCACTTTAGAATTTTAGATAAATTCATCCCACGGGAAATTGGGTTCGACGCAGTTTCTTGTCTTTTAGAAGAAAGATGTCTCCGACGAGATCGGTATGATCTATGGAATTTCCATTGTTGCTGTTGCAACGGTAGGCACTATTTTCTCCTATGTTGAGAGACATGACTTTAGCTATGTAGAGTATATGATTTGTTTTCATCTTGTTTACATTTAAATGTCATTTGGACGACACAACTTCTCAACAAGTGGAAAAGTAACAAGTCATCTTATCGTGTTGTTTAAAATATATATACTTATTCTAAGTCAGATTGTCTTAAAAATAACAGCATATTAACATATATGATGTAAATTTGATTATAAATTCCAAAGACGAGCCATACAGTCTAAAGTTACGGTGCTTCTACAGATCTTTGCTAGGCTAGTGGAAAGAGTACAATGCTTCGGACAATGTCTTTCAAGTTATGTTTATCCATTTCTCAGTACTAAATATCGAATTAGGATCGCGTGAAAGTTGAAATGCATATTGCCATATTTGACTATGAAACTGAAAATGTGTTACCGGTAAAATATGCAGTCAATGGTATTGCAATGTTTAATTGTACGAACAACTAATATCCAAATCCTGCAGAAGCTCCTTAGGGAATACCATGGGTTGTAAAAAATAAAAAAACAATAATACCGAACTCCAAGAAAAAATCTAAATGGAAAGTCCTTATTTAAATGGCAAAATAATAAAAAGCTCAAACATATCATGCGAATGAAAAGCAACGTCATTATCCTGCCTGGATACAGGCATTTTTGTGTGTGAAGAAAATGGCGGATTAAACCTGGTTTTGAAGCTAGCTAAACCTCTCATTTGGATAACAGTCGCATAACATTCCATTCTATTCATACTATTCCATATATGTAACAGGGTTAAATTTTGATTCTAATTTGTGCACTTTAATATCTGTACTTGGTCAGTTTTCTGTAGTGTAGAACGTATATAAACACAACAGATGTGGTATGATTGCCAATGAGACAACTCTCCATTCAAGACCCAAAACAGTGAACACAACCAATTATAGGTCACAGTGCGGCTTTCAATGTGGAGCCTTGACTCACAACGCAATGTAAGCTATAAACGGCCCCAAAAATTACTAATGTGAAGCAATTCAGACGGGACAAACTAACAGCCAGATTTATATATTAAAACAATAAACAAATAGTACACTCAGTAACAAGCGACAACCACTAAAATTACAGGCTCCTGCCTTGGGACAGGTACATATAGTATATGTGCAGCGAGGTTACACGTATTTGTTGGATCCAAACCCTCCCTCTAACCTGGGACAGTGGTGTTACAGCACAACAGAATAACAAACATTTAAAACTCTTTTGAAATGGGTTTAACTCATCAGACCTTTATCATGTAACATAAAGTAATCAACCAATGAATAAACAGGTAAGATAACACAACTAATCACAAAGGACATCACGAAGAAAATAATAAGAAATTAATAGTATCATCGGACAATTAAAACAAAGTAAAGATCTGAGAGTACTCGCAGTAACTGAAAGCTAGTTCAAAACCCAAAACAAATGATAGAGAAATCAAATGTTCTAGATTAAAAGTCAATTAATACACATCCAAAGTAGTTAGTGTATAGACGTCATAACAGCCTGAGAAGACATGGCATTGTATAATGCCAAAATAAAAGTAAAGAGTGGTTGTAGGACCGTATGGATTCATAGTACTATAAATATATATATATCTATAGCTATGTTACAAGTATATAAAACAAATTTTTAGTCCTGTCTGTGTATTTATACGTCCCAAAAGAGTTCATTAACAAATAAATATATCTAGTAGTGCTTTAATTTATTGATAACAAAATCGATATTAGTACCGATAAAGAAAACGTTCAAAGTTTTTATTACGATATTTATATGATAACCTTTAAGAGTTAACTTATTCAAATGGTCAATAAGTGTAAAGTGTCGTTTATAAATTTTCGTGCTCTATAAACAATATTACCGTAAAAATTAGAATGCGAAATCCCGTTTGTGTTAAGTTTTCTACAGGTACAGCCAATATTTATTTACATATTACAAGGGTTGTATTAGCATATAGGGATTCAAGGTGCTGTTGTCAGATTGCAGATGTCTAAATATAATGTATATGACTAACTATGTATTTTTTTTACAGGTAACATTCCTTGTGATGTCCGGCGACATTACAAACACCCAAGAACTTGTTCGCTATTATCATGATCTTCGTTACACTACGAAAGAAATATGTGGATTTTTTATGTTAGTTCATAATATGTATTTTAGTATATCAACAATTAAGCGGATGAAAAGACGCCTGAACCTGGGAAGACGTAAAATACCGTTGCAAACAGTGATCAATTGTATTTTGGAACTTCGCTTTCAAGGTTTAGTAGATCAGGGATATCGAGCAATGTGGCGACAGCTTAATATTTTGCGAGGTATACACGTGCCCCAAGAAGTCGTTCGAATATGAATGAGAGAAATAGATTCCTGTGGCTAAAAGCTGGGCCATCAAACAATGACCCCAGATACATTGCAAACTTTTACATCAACTTCATCAAGGAAAATCGTCGCATTCCGGCTATAATCAGATCAGATGCAGGAACAGAAAATGTAATCATGCGATAATGCGTGACACTAGAGTCCTGAATAATTACAATCCTATCCATATTGAATGCATACGATATTGTTTTCTTCCAATTATTCAGTCTCAGCTACAAGATTTTATGACATCATGGAATTCACTAACTGTTCGTGCTCAACGCCGAAACCAATTATTAACTCCTATTGGCAAACCAAATGTATTATATTACTAACCTGAATTATTTGGTAAAGTCGACCAGTCTTTCCCATTGCCATGTACAGATCAAGCAATAAGTAGACTGAAAATTATGTTCACAGAAAGGTTCCCATTCAGGGGATGTTCTGCAAATTTCATTGAAGTTGTTAACCTCTTGACAGGCTTGCCACCAGATTATACCCCTGTTCCACACACTGTTCGGGAAGCATTGGACTTGTTTAGTGTTTAAATTACTGTGTGTGACTTTTTTGACACGTAAACATTGTTTGTCATTATAAAGTTTTCCATTTTTCAGTATATCAGTTGTGTACTATGTATCATATGTATTCCAATCAGTTGATTTTGGAAAAAGAATTTGAGATGTAATATAAAGTCGATACACCCACTTTTCAGGAATATTGCAAGTGTAAATTTGGTCTTTGAGTCGAATTAAGTCCTTAATTACGATTGCCCATTTGAGTTTCATTACTAAATCATGAACTCTCTGACTATTGACATTTCACTATTTCATTAGCTCACCTGACTCACTGACTCACTTTTTTGAAACTATTTCGCCAACTGACACAAAACTTAGTTAAAATAGACATTTGGTGGTACCCTTTATATAATGTGTCTGACATGTCCGACCTTCATCCAAGATGTCGGCCATTTCAGTACATAGTTCAACATTGGACCCTATGGGAAAAAAATTTTAATGGTCATCTTTTGTAAAACAATTTAGCAAGCTGGAAACAAACTCGTTCAAAAATCCTTGGTTTGTCCCCTTTATTAAATGTGTCTGACATGTCCTATTCTATCCAAAATTACCAGAGTAGGACATAGTTTAACATTAAACCACATGGGAAACATGTTGATGGTCATCTTTTTGACACTTTTTTTTCAAACTTGAACCAAACAGTGTAAAAATAATTCTTGAGTGGTCCCCCTTTTGAAATGTGTCTGACATGTCCGACCTTCATCCATGATGGTTAGATTTTTTTTATCAAATAAAACTAAACTTTACATGAATGATGTATTGAATGTCCTTTTTAAAGATTGCTCATTTTGTTCCATTCCAACGGAAAACTTTGCCACCAGCGCAGAACATAGATTAATATTTGACCCTACAAAACATGTAAATGGCCATCTTTTCTGAACCAAACTTTGTTTGAATAGTCCTAAGCTTGCCCTCTTTTATAAAATATGACTGACATGTCGTACCTCCAACTGATATGGCCACCAGCGCAGGATATAGTTTATAAACATTGGACCCCATTGGAAAAAATATTAATGTTAATTTAAGTTCATCTGACCCAAACTATAAGCCATCCGTCCGTTAACTTTTCACATTTTGATCAACTACTCTGAAATGACTGAAGCAAATTGAACCAACCTTTATATTGTATAGAAGGTCTTTTTCAAAGATTGCTCATTTTGTTCCGTCAAACAAAGAACATAGCCGCCATCACAGAACACAGTTGAACATTTGACCCTATGGGGAAAACATGTAAATGGTAATCTTTTCTAAAATTATTTGGCCAAATAGTCCTTGGATGGTCGCCTGTATAAAACGTGCCATCGCAGGACATAGTTTAACAGTAGGCCCTATGGGAAACATATTAATGATAAAATGTTTTGCCAATTCGAACCAAACTAGATCCAAATAGTTCTTCGGTAGTCCCCTATACAAATTGTGTCTGACATGTCCGACCTTCATCACAGATGGCCACCAGTGCAGCTATGATCAACTGCCCTTAAACTACTGAAGCAAGTTGAACCAAACTTTACAGGAATAATGTATGGGAGATCCTTTACACTGGACCCTATGGACAAAACATGCTAATTCGGAAAACACACATGGCGGAGTGATTATTTTTTTCTGATTATATATCTGAAGGCAGACAAGCCCTGAGTAATACCTTAATCATTTGTGTAGGTTTATCTTCCTATGGAAGTTTGCTTCAGAAGCATTTTGTGCAAGTGAGCGATACAGGTACAGCCATCTGAGCCTCTACTTATTTTACAATTTACCTACTAATAAATTTAAAATTATGCATCAAAATACTGCAACGTTTATAATTATAAATGTCGACAAAGTCAAACAGCAAAAGAAACGTGTACAAAACCCAACCAACAAAGAAAACGAAAATCAAGTAGTATAACTAGAAATATCAAACTTGAAAAAATAATGTCTTCGTTTGAATCTATGCAGTATATCTGGCTCGATATATTAAAAAAAGTAATTGATACTAAGGAAGGTGAACTTCCTTACTGCATAAGCTTCACATTATAATTTAGTTATGTACTGTATTTCTTCATGTTGTTATTAAATAGATGTATTTTGCTTAATTTTTTTATGTTAAATGTGCCTTCAGTCCCTTATTGAATTAAAACATCTTACATTCAGTAAAATATATGTGAAATTACAATACGTTGTTAATAAGTTTCCATGGGAGATAACCTAAAACATCATTCTTTTGAATGTAGAAGACTTTTCAAAAGAAAAATTGATTATCTCCCATGGAAACTTACTAAACACGTGTTGTGATTTCACGCATATTTTACTGAATATAAAATGTTTTAATTCAACTGATGTCTGATTCTTATGAATATAGAAGACTTTTCGAGAGAAAACTGTATGAAAGCTTAGTTTGGACATTTTTATAGCAATTCAAAATTACTACCCATCACCTTTAGCATGACAATAACAACAAAATTTCTATACAAACTATTAGACTGATTTTTCATAATAACATTGAAGTGGAATTTAAGTCTTATAGGATTGTAAGTATGCTTTATTTTATCACCTTGCACTTTTACAACTTGGCTGTGGTTTTCCACAGCAGTTTGTTCAAATTTCTGACAAGTTGAACAGTTTGGTTTTATAAAACAAATTGCAATTTGGTTAAAATTTTGAATAAATTGCAATTGGTGGAGAGCAACACTTACAGTCAAGTCACAGAAATATCAAAACAAACAACTAATGTGTAAGTCAGTGTCCACCATGGCAATGTTTGTATATTATCAATGTTAGAAAGTTTTATATCACTATATATCTATGTACACCGGACATGGTTGTTAGCTAGCTAATGCAAAAATGATGTCTTTTACATTTGAAAAGATCGAAATGTTACCGTGAGCAACATGCTTTTCTAAAATGCTGTAACGATGTAATAACCGTTTATCCATATATCTTTATTTTGGTAGAAATTAGAAATTAAAAAAGAAATTTGAAAAAATCATATGAATTAGTGAAAAAAGCAAAGTTGAAAAAATCATATAAATTAGTGATAAAAAGCAAAATTTGAAAAAAATCATATGAATTAGTGAAAAAAACCTAAATTTAAATAGCCTTCCTGTCGATAGTTCGATAAAATCAGATCAACGGACCCATACCTACTCGGATTAACTGATCAACTTCCACTGTAACCTTACATAACGTCAAATCAACGGACAACTCTCTAAATAAGCCGAATGACTAATGTGAATGTAGAAAAATGTCACACGAGAAAGCAAAATGAAATCAAATAGTATATATTAAAAATGTTAAAAATGCATCTCTGCCTATATCTAATGATGATCCATCATATATGTAGAGCCACTCCATGGGGAGTATAAGAGAATAGGGTTTAACAGAGAGCGAATAGCCAATGTTTATAAACGGCATAACATCGAAAGATTTGCAATTATAATACTATATTTCACAAACTAAATATTACAAACTCAATATACATTCTCGGATAAGCAGATCAAATCCAGAGGATCTCAGAAACTTACAGTCGCTTTAAGCTTCTTACGTTATCACTACAGGAATATTTTATTTTACTCTTACGGTATTGTAATGCGGCAATGATATAATTATTTATCACCAGCAAAATACCAGGACCCACCAGCAATATACCAGGACCTACCAGCACATATTCAGGACAGAGCCAAATTACGGAAAAAGTTATTTCCACTATGATTTTCAATACAAAAACTAAACAGTATTCAGTTGTTTAATATACCAATATCTTTCTTTGATATATGTTTTATGCTAATGATGGTAAGAAAATGACGAAAAATACAGCTTAAGCTCTAGTATGAAAGTTACAAAAATTACTTTTTAAAGATCCAAATTTTAAGCTTACCTAATGATAGAGAAAATCAAACAATAAATATAAATCTTCTTTTCCTCTTTAAAATATAATATTTGTTTTCCGTTTTGTGCATATTTTGGTTACTAGTACTTTTGCGATTTGTTAACATTTTTAATTGTATAACCAGCTCAAATCACCACATTTACGATAGTGATTTTGGCAGTTGTTATCAAATAGTTCGTTTTTGTGTGTGTTGGCGTTTGTTTTTGTTGCACTTCGGTGTTCCTGTTGTTCCTTTGTTTTCCTCTTATAGTTGATGTGTTTCCCTCGATTTTGGTTTATAACCCGGATTTGTTTTCTCTAAATCGATTCATGACATTTGAACACCGGTATACTACTGTTGCCTTTATTTACGGTAAAACAGCATACGGATGACATTGATGTGTTGTACCGTGTAAGCGATGTTCAGCATCATTGTTCCATCACAAATACAAAATGCCTTCACTCTTGTTGAAAGCCAATTAGAAAACCAGTTGAGCGACTACAGGCTCCACGGAACCTCTGGTCTGATTCTCCTTTGAAATTGTTCAGCCGAGTTTTTTAAAATTTTGCTTACAAAGAAAGCATAAGCCCGACTGAGCAAAAAATAAAAATCAATATTGTACACAAATTAACGCAGAACTATAACGAAAATATTTTTTTTTCAAGCCGAATTTAAAAATCTAGTAAATGCATTGTTGCCTTTTAGATGGTTTATTTTTGATACAGTTTGTTTCAGATTCTTGCTTATAAAATTGTATATTTGATGATGTAACGAACTTGAGGCTGCATCTTCAATTTCGGAGATACACAGATGAAATGTTGAAATTGATTGTCAAATGGGTTCATCCGGCTGATTTCTATAGTTTGGTACCGCCACTTCAGTTTAAGGTCATTCTTCTGTGAAGCTATGAAAACAGAAAGGTCCACGCACAAAAAACAATATTTTTTATGCATCGCATGGAGTTTCCCGGAAAATATTAAGTAAATAATGCGTAAAAAACTGAAAGCGCAGTGGTGACACCAACAGAAGGACAAATGTATTGGGCCCCATCATATGTTACTATGTATCATTGATTCCTGTTCAGTGAAATTGGGACCAAAGGTAGTTTTAAGATAACAATATTTTTTTCTTTAACATATTCGACTGCGTTTTTTCTATTGTGGTCCCCAATTCATACATTTCGGAACCATATAAATAGATAGTATGTAGCTTTTAACATTTATAGGATGTTTTGTACATCCCGTAACTGTGGACAAACGTTTCTAGTTCCAGGCCAGTTCAGACCTTGCCATGTTTAGCAGCTTACCACTTGTTTCATTTAGAAAAAATCAAATGTACGCAAAATTTGTTCTTTCGGTATAATAACAACAAGACGCCAGCAGGCAACATTCAACTTGGCCATAAAAATATTTTTTTTTAAATTAAATTGTCAATGACCTTCAATAATGTACATGTAAGGTACCAAAACTTTCACAATTGGGTAAAAAATGATTTGATAGCTCCAATCCTACTTCCTCAAAAGTTGCATGGCAGGTTATCTCATCCTTCTTGATTTTTATATCTAGCACAATTTTGAAGATATTTGCCAATACCGGGTTTCTGGTCCCTATATTGTATATTTAGTAACGGTAGCCATCTTGTTTGATTTACTGCAGCCTCGAATATAATTTTAAACAAGATACCATATTGATGATTCAGACACATTTTGATTCCGATTAGCCAAGTGGTTTCAGAGGATATTTTTGAAAAAATGAAGACGGACACTAAGTGATGGCAACAGCTGACATGACATTTAGGTAAATATTCAAGGACTCGTTAAAGAGAAAGAACTAGCATGGTGAACCTGAAAGTTGCTTACACAGTAGAACCCATTTGAAAAAAATTACAAAAGCATAAAAGATGCAAGTAAATTTTAAACTGGAGGTTATGTAATGATGTATGCAAAAGGTTAATCAAACATTGAAAATCTGGCATCCACTGGTTCAGTTGAGCATTTTATTTTAGTACCAAGGCTTTTTGAGACCCCGTAACAAAATTGGAACAGGGTCTCCCTTATGATATAAGTTATCGAGATTGCTAGAAGCAAACCGTGAAAGTCAATTAAAAGTACATTATTCTCACAGTTTTGCCTTTTTGTTTGGTTTCCAAGACAACTAAAGTCATTCATATACTCTCTTTATAGTTTTTCATGCGATTTTCCATGACAGTTAGAGCCAATCATAGACTTTCACAACTGCTGAATCCCATTTGAGACCACCTTTCAATTTTCTTTTTTTTGAAAGTATCAGACCGAAATATATGTATATATATATATATATATATATATATATGGCAGCTCGCCCATCCGCCAACCTTTTACCACACAATAAGTCATACGCTACAAAGGCATATTACTGACGGATACTCCATCACAACATAGCCCTAACTTTGCTTACTTCGATATAAATGTGCCATATTAGATGAACACCATTTCACAGGACTCCCATTTGCTTTACATAAGCATGGTTAATGTATTTGACATCTATGTATATATGTAATATCAACATTACAAAATATGTATAGTTCTTTGTTTGGTGTAAAGATCAGCTATCGGGATTACAGACAAACAAGCTTTGCTGTCTTGCTTCATTGTCTTGTGCAAATAGAACCATCTTTTGGTGATGGGCCTTACCTCAAGCTTTTAATTAACTTTATTTACTTTGTTCGCAAATGCACAATTATGTTCCAAAGGACTGAAAGCACATTTAACATGAAAAATTAAGCAAAATACTTCTATTTAGTAACAACATGAAGAAATACAGTACATAACTACATTATAATGTAAAACTTATGCAGTCAGGGAGTCCACCTTCCTCAGTATCAATTACTTTTTTAATAGATGGAGCCAGACATACTGCATAGCTTCAAACGAAGACATTATTTCTTCAAGTTTAATATTTCTAGTTATACTACTTGATTTTCGTTTTCTTTGTTGGTTGGGTTTTGTACACGTTTTCCATTTTTGCTGTTTGACTTTGTCGACATTTATAATTATAAACATTGCAGTATCTTGATGCATAATTTTAAATTTATTAGTAGGTAAATTGTAAAATACGTATAGGCTCAGATGGCTGAGCCTGTATCGCTCACTTGCACAAAATGCTGCTGAAGCAAACTTCCATAGGAAGATAAACCTACACAAATGATTAAGGTATTACTCAGGGCTTGTCTACCTTCAGATATATAGTCAGAAAAGAATAATCACTCCGCCATGTTTGTTGTCCGAATTAGCATGTTTTGTCCATAGGGTCCAGTGTAAAGGATCTTCCATACCTAATTCCTTTAAAGTTTGGTTCAATTTGCTTCAGTAATTTAAGGCCAGTTGATCTAAATATGTCTGCCATATTGTCAAATGTTAAAACACATCATAGCTGCACTGGTAGCCATCTATGATTAAGGTCGGACATGTCAAACACAATTTGTATCGGGGACTACCGAAGAACTATTTGGATCTAGTTTGGTTCGAATTGGCAAAATAGTTTCTGAAATAAATTATCATTAACATGTTTCCCACAGGGTCCACTGTTAAACTATGTCCTGCGATGGCACGTTTTATACAGGCGACCATCCAAGGACTATTTGGCCAAATAATTTTAGAAAAGGTTACCATTTACATGTTTTCCCCATAGGGTCAAATGTTCAACTGTGTTCTGTGCTGGTGGCTATGTTCTTTGCTTGACGGAACAAAATGAGCAATCTTTGAAAAAGACCTTCTATACAATATAAAGTTTGGTTCAATTTGCTTCAGTCATTTCAGAGTAGTTGATCAAAATGTGAAAAGTTAACGGACGGATGGCTTATAGTTTTGGTCAGATGAACTTAAATTAACATTACTATTTTTTCCAATGGGTTCCAATGTTTATAAACTATGTCCTGCGCTGGTGACCATATTCGTTGGAGGTAGGACATGTCAGTCATATTTTATAAAAGAGGACAAGCTTAGGACTATTTCAACAAAGTTTTGTTTAGAAAAGATGGCCATTTACATGTTTTTTAGGTTCCAATATCAATCTATGTTCTGCGCTGGCGGCAATGTTTTCTGTCGGATTGGAACAAAATGAGCAATCTTTGAAAAGGACATTACATACATCATTTATGTAAAGTTTAGTTTTATTTGATAAAAAAAAAATCGCCAAAATTAAAATACATATCATGTTCTTCTGACCATCGTGGATTAAGGTCGGACATGTCAGACACATTTCAAAAGGGGACCACTCAAGAACTTTGTTTACAAAGTTTGGTTCAAGTTTGGAAAATAGTGTCAAAAAGATAACCATCAACATTTTTTCCATGAGGTTGAATGTTAATCTATGTCCTACTCTGGCCATCTTGGATAGAATAGGACATGTCAGACACATTTAATAAAGGGGACACACCAAGGATTTTTGAACGAGTTTGGTTCCAGCTGGCTAAATAGTTTTACAAAAGATGACCATTAAAAGGTTTTTTCCCATAGGGTCTAATGTTGAACTTTGTACTGAAATGGCGGACATATTGGATGAAGGTCGGACATGTCAGACACATTATATAAAAGGGACCACCAAAGGTCTATTTAACTAAGTTTTGTTTCAGTTGGCGAAATATTTTCAAAAAAGTGAGTCAGTGAGTCAGGTGAGCTAATGAAATAGTGAAAATATGAATAGTCATTGAGTTCATGATTTAGTATGGAACTCGAATAGGCAATCGTAATTAAGGACTTAATTCGACTCAAAGACCAAATTTACACTTAGATTGCAATATTCCTGGAAAGAGGGTGTATCGACTTTATATTACATCTCAAATTCTTTTTCCAAAATCAACTGATTGGAATACAAACGATACATAGTACACAACTGATATACTGAAAAATGGAAAACTTTATAATGACAAACAATGTTTACGTATAAAAAAAGTCACACGCAGTAATTAAACATTTAACAAGTCCAATGCTTTCCGAACAGTGTGTGAAACAGGGGTATAATCTGGTGGCAAGCCTGTCAAGAGGTTAACAACTTCAATGAAATTTGCAGAACATCCCCTGAAAGGGAACCTTTCTGTGAACATATTTTCCACTTCACTTATTGCTTGATCTGTACATGGCAATGGGAAAGACTGGTCGACTTTACCAGATAATTCAGGTTGGTAATATAATACATCTGGTTTGCCAGTAGGAGTTAATAATTAGTTTTGGCGTTGAGCTCGAACAGTGTGTGAATTCCATGATGTCATAATATCTTGTAGCTGAGAATGAATAATTGGAAGAAAACAATATCGTATGCATTCAATATGGATAGGATTGTGATTATTCAGGACTCTAGTGTCACGCATTATCGCATGATTACATTTTCTGTTCCTGCATCTGATCTGATAATAGCCGGAATGCGACGATTTTCCTTAATGAAGTTGATGTTAAAGTTTGCAATGTATATGGGGTCATTGTTTGATGGCCCAGCTTTTAGCCACAGGACTTTTCTGGAAAATCCGTCGATCCCCCATGAGTTGCGATTACATATGGTTTAAGTTTATCGTATCCGTCCACGTGTATTAAATAATTGGGACCCAGACTATAATATTGCTTTCTTATAAGTCTTATTTGCAACCTTAGGGCGACCTCCTCTCTATCTATTTCTCTCATGCATATTCGAACGACTTCTTGGGACGACTTCTCGAAAAATATTAAGCTGTTGCCACATTGCTCGATATCCCAGATTTACTAAACCTTGACAGCGAAGTTCCAAAATACAATTGATCACTGTTTGCAACGGTATTTGACGTCTTCTCAGGTTCAGGCGTCTCTTCATCCGCTTAATTGTTGATATACTAAAATACGTATTATGAACTAACATAAAAAATCCACATATTTCTTTCGTAGTGTACCGAAGATCATGATAATATATAGCGAACAAGTTCTTGGGTGTTTGCAATGTCTCCGGGCATACGCCAAGCAAGACAGAAATGCATCACAAGGAATGTTACTTGTAAAAAAAATACATAGTTAGTCATATACATATATTTAGACATCTGTAATATGGCAACAGCACCTTGAATCCCTATATGCTATATAAACCTTGTAATATGTACACATTTAATTGAATAGAAAAATTTAACAAAACTTACCGTTATCTTGATGATATTTTTTCGTTAAATAATCAAGAATTTTCTAAATATACTGTCGAAATTTACCCAAAGGAGCTTACTTTAAATAAATCTAATGTCAACAGTAGTAATTTTCCATTCCTAGATTTAGATATTTCTATTAATCAGGGAAAAACTTTACACCAAAATTTACGACAAAAAAGACGATTTTTCTTTCCGTATTGTTAATTTTCCTTTTCTTGATGGCGAAGTTCCATTGGCTCCATATTACGGTGTTCATACATCCCAACTCGTTCGCCATGCCCGTGTCTGTAGTGAGGTAATTTTTTTCACCGTACGTAATCAGAGTATCACTTGTAAATTATTGAGTAAAGGGTTTCGTTACCACAAATTTCTTAAATCATTCAAAAAATTCTTTAATAGATATAAAGATTTGGGTAGAAAATTTGGCTGTACCTGTAGAAAACTTATCAAAAACGGGATTTCACATTCTAATGTTTACGGTAATATTGTTTATAGAGCACGAAAATTTATAAACGACCCTGTACACTTATTGACCATTTGAATGAATTAACTCTTAGAGGTTATCATATTAATATCGTAATAAAAACTTTGAACATTGTTTTTATCGGTACTAATATCGATTTTGTTATCAATAAATTAAAACACTACTAGATATATTATTTTGTTAATGAACTCTTTTGGGATGTAAAAATACACAGACAAGCCTATTCAAAAATTTGTTTTTTATACTTGTAAAATAGCTATATATATATATATACATATATTCATAGTACTATGAAACCCATACGGTCCTACAACCTGTCTTTACTTTAATTTTGGCATTGTACAATGTCATGTCTTCTCAGGCTGTTATCCAAATGAGAGGTTTAGCTACCTTCAAAACCAGGTTTAATCCGCCATTTTCTACACACACCAAAATGCCTGTACCCAGTCAGGAATATGACAGTTGTTTTCCATTCACATGATGTGTTTGAGCTTTTTATTATTTTGCAATCTAATAAAGGACTTTCCATCTAGATTTTTTCTCGGAGTTCGGAATTATTATTTTTTTTTGCTTTTTACAACCCATGGTATATCCTAATGAGCTTCTGCAGGATTTGGATATTAGTTGTTCGTACAATTAAACATTGCAATACCATTGACTGCATATTGTACCGGTAACACCTTTTCAGTTTCATAGTCAAATATGGCAATATGTATTTTAACTTTCACACGATCCTAATTCGATATTTAGTATTGAGAAATGGATAATTATACCTTGAAATACATTGTCCGAAGCATTGTACTCTTTCCACTAGCCTAGCAAAGATCTGTAGAAGCACCGTTACTTTAGACTGTATGGCTCGTCTTTGGAATTTATAGTCAAATTTACACCACTTATGCTAATATGCTGTGATTTTTAAGACAATCTGACTTAGAATAAGTATATATATTTTTAACAACACGATAAGATGACTTGTTACTTTTCCACTTGTTGAGAAGTTGTGTCGTCAAAATGACATTTAAAAGTAAACAAGATGAAAACAAATCATATACTCCACATAGCTAAAGTCATGTTTTACCAATGATATTTAATGTATACTTTGTTCACTCGATATGTATACACAATTAAGTTGATTTGTTGATATTTAGAGAGATATCAACTCAACAAGAACCCATATTTAAGTTAACTTGTAGAAATGTTGTATAGATTTTGACTTAAATATGTCAATATGAATTATAAACTTTTGATCCATTTCAGCTTCCATATGTATGAGTAACATATACCTAAAGTTAAAAGTTATGTGTTTTTCCTTGCATTCCTGAATATGTATTCTATCATTCGTTCTTTTTGTTCATTTAATTATTTCACTGTTGAAGACAGAGAAAAGGTGGCCAAGTTTGAGGTATAAGAAAACTAGTTGAACCAACCAATGGATTGAACCATTTCAGGCAGTTATTGCGGTCTGTTGAATACATTTACGGCTCAATTCTTGGACTCAACACTATTTAGAGTTAAACATACCGGTACTGTGTACACACTCATTATCAAAACAAAATATATGCAAATCCTGTTACCAAAATGCCTGTTCTTTTCATTGAAATTGTAAAAATCAAAGGCACTTCTTCAAATAGCATACATGTTGACGTGTGTGAGGAACATTATACAATTCGGAAATCGATATTTTCTTGAACGGTTCACTTCCTCATTAACACGAGTAACCATATCAATACTTTATCCCCCATGTTGTAATACTGTATTTGTTTAAACACGATCGAATTATAGATACATTGATTGAATGATTTCTTACATTCAGTGGCAAACATTACATGCACGATTTTTAGATTTTCGTTATTTTGCTCGTTTGTATACCTCTCGCAGGTTTAAATCTGTTTACACCACCCCAACTGTGAAGTACACTGATACGGACAAAGCTGCATCCTATGCACACAAGAACTTATACTATTAATTAGGGACTTCAGTATTTAATACTTTTTATTAACGCAATCTATTCTTCTGTATTTAGTTATTTTATTTGAAGGGTTTAAGGTATTTTTATATCCCTGATTTTGTGAAATCATTTCGTTCATCTGTATTTTCAGTTAAATACACAATTTTTACCTAAAATGTAAAACAATATTTAAGTTGTATTCATGGAGATTCGAGCGGATTATGATCATATCACATTTTTTACCATTAAATCCCAAAACCATCGAGTCTTGTCAGTGCCAGTGGCGATCTATGATAGGGCGACAGGGCATACACTCCCCCTTGATCGCCCCCCCCCCCCCCCCAAAAAAAATCTCATGTTTCTCACAATTATATGTATTTTTAAGCATAAAATCGTCCAAAATGGTTTCGCCTCGCTCCGCACGCCAGTATCTATTGCCTTTTCGGGAGTTTACGCCCCCCTCCTCTCATTTTAAAAACAATTCTCGATCTGCCTGTTACAGTATTTTCTGTGGTTCAAACAACATCATACCGGTCTAATTATTTATTTTCAGCACACCCTTTACGTTTTCCTATCTTTTTTCCCATATGCTATTAAAATAAATGAAGTGTACCAACTACGTCATGGTTTTCAATATTTAAAAAAGTATATATTATGCCATTTGGCTATAAGAACGTTTGTTAACATTTTCCTAATCTTATATCTTATAGAATGGAATTCAGTTAAATAAACGTCTTTATTTGTTCACATGTAATTGAGTTAAAAAGAGTTCAACTTACACTTTAATATAGACAATTTTATTTTTTGAATGAAAGATAGAAAGAAATTTTGTTATTATTATAACATAAACGGTACCAATTTTTCACCAGATGCGCATTTCGACAATCAATGTCTCTTCAGTGATGTTCGAGGCCAAAATATTTGAAAATCCAAAGCTTATTAAAAGGATGAAGAGCTATAAACCAAAAAGGACAAAAAAGTATAGCCAAAACCGGGAAAGGAATCAGAGCTTTGCATGAGGGAGATACATTCCTTAATTTTAAATAATTTCAAAAATTTTGTAACAGCAAATTTTAGTAACACAAAATCCGTATTTTTATGCCAGTACCGAAGTACTGGCTACTGGGCTGGTGATACCCTCGGGGACTATCAGTCCACCAGCAGAGGCATCGACCCAGTGGTAGTAATAACAGAAACGGTACCAATTTTTCTGCACCAGTTGCGCATTTCGACAATCAATGTCTCTTCAGTGATGCTCGAGGCCAAAATATTTGAAAATCCAAAGCTTATTTAAAGGATGAAGAGCTATAAACCAAAAAGGACAAAAAAGTATAGCCAAAGCCGGGCAAGGAATCAGAGCTTTGCATGAGGGAGATACATTCCTTAATTTTAAATAATTTCAAAAATTTTGTAACAGCAAATTTTAGTAACACAAAATCCGTATTTTCATGCCAGTACCGAAGTACTGGCTACTGGGCTGGTGATACCCTCGGGGACTATCAGTCCACCAGCAGAGGCATCGACCCAGTGGTAGTAATAACATAAACGGTACCAATTTTTCTGCACCAGTTGCGCATTTCGACAATCAATGTCTCTTCAGTGATGCTCGAGGCCAAAATATTTGAAAATCCAAAGCTTATTAAAAGGATGAAGAGCTATAAACCAAAAAGGACAAAAAAGTATAGCCAAAGCCGGGCAAGGAATCAGAGCTTTGTATGAGGGAGATACATTCCTTAATTCTAAATAATTTCAAAAATTTTGTAACAGCAAATTTTAATAACACAAAATCCGTATTTTCATGCCAGTACCGAAGTACTGGCTACTGGGCTGGTGATACCCTCGGGGACTATCAGTCCACCAGCAGAGGCATCGACCCAGTGGTAGTAATAACATAAACGGTACCACTTGATTTCTGGACTAGGAATACATGAGATGTCGAGTAAACTTCAATGAGACAGCAATGATATTCGTAAGTCATCTATATGGCTACATACAGTCTTCAACAAGAGAGTTATATAATTAACTTTTATCAAATATACATGATTTTAGAAAAAAAAGGCATTTTGTCTGTATATTTTTCTGATTTAAAAAAAAAATCATCGGTGATTTTTGCATAAAAATTGGTACAAATAATCTTCAAACATAATCAAGCCAAATGCCATTTAAAAAAGAGGGGTCCATGTGCTCGTTTTCAAGTTACTGATTAAAATCAGTCAAAAATGTATCTTTTTCCCAATGTGTCACAGTTTGACGTCGGAAAAAATAACATTTACGTTAGCGACTTCATTACCTTCTCTGTTATTGTATCGTATGCCCTTAACTCGAAATAAGACAACCACTGATGAGGCTTCCGAATTTGAACAGGCACATACACATGTGGCTGGTAACATTAATTTTATGCTCCGCCACAAAGTGCATAAAGATGGCTACAGATCGAGTTGTGGATCGTTCCACTGAACGTTAAAACATGGAAAATAAGTACAAACTAGAAACCATGTCAGCAAAACTCCAAAAATGATACCCCGCCCCATCATACATGAATAACAGTCTATGAATAACTAAGTGAACAACTCTCCCCTAGGTGCAATTATATGGGTTATATTCTAAAAATGTTTGAAAAAATTCTAATATGGGGTTACGGAGGAGTTGAGGATACAAAATGGGTACCCTAGATGAACCAAGATTGCTAAAAGAAAGTCCAAAAGTGATCAGTGTCAAAAACAAAAATGGAGTTGCAAAATGGCATTATAAAGTAGAGATACCGAGAAAATGGTTATTTTTGAAATCTCAAGAAGAGATTTTATATGAATTTATAGGGTTAAATATACTTACCATTAAATTACATTTATATTATATAGAATATGTTTGCTTTCACAACATGTTCTCATCGCAATTAACTAGGTGATTTAAAATTACATCCATAAGATGTACTCACCTACGTCATAATTTACTTGTGTAACATACAGTATCTTTAGTTTTAATTTGTCGTTTAATTGAATAATTTCAATTATGTGAACAAAAAACTGAATTTATTCCAGGGGTGGTGGTGGATTGTGGTAAGTATATTTAACCCTATAAATTCATATAAAATCTCTTCTTGAGATTTCAAAAATAACCATTTTATATGAATTTGGTTAAATATACTTACCATGAAATTACATTTATATTATATAGAATATTTACTGATTAACAAGCAGTATTTTATTTTGGTGGAGGATAAATTCTCTCACACATATACAATTTCCAACATATAAAACTATGTCAAAGTTTTTAAAAAATAACTCCACTTAATTTTGTAAATACGGGTATTAGTCAAAACCGAAATTACTAAATTTAAATTTATTATACAATAAAGCTATGCTGTATAACTGTATGTATCAATGGCAAAACTTTGCAGATTGCATAAATAAAAGTATGCAAAAATAGACTGGATGGAGAGTTGTCTCATTGGCACTCATACCACATCTTTCTATATCTGTTGAATAAATAATCTACAGGCCAGTATAGAAATTATTTCATTAAAGCTCCTTCATTATGAGTTAACTGTGTTGTAATATTATTGCAACAGTAAATAAGCATTTATTTTTGAATAGGTTGTTCTTATTGCTTGTACAAATCGACAAGAACTAATCCAACCTTAGTATCAATTACTTTCAACTTTGAAATATTAGTTTTCAAAACTTTAGTTTATTTGAAAACAATTAGCTTCTCTCTAACTTTCCATTGTTTTCTCTATAGTTTTAATATAATAACAGAGAATATATGATTGCTGTCATCTTTTGATAACCTGATCAATATCATATCTTTCGAAATAAATTCTTTTCTGCTTAATTGTCAAAGAATTATATTCAATTAAAATATACTTTGTAAATAAGTGTCCTTAATACAAACAAAGTATAATAAAGACTCAAACAAAAGTTGTTTCATGATTATGTTAAATCTGGATTAATCTATAAACTTTTTTTGAAGTTATAGTCTCCCTGAGTACTTATTCTTCTGCTAGATATACTACTCTTTTTAATATCTTATAGATTTAGAACGAAAATATTTTTTGTCAAGAGAAGTCTTGCATTATTATAGAATGACAATTTTCCAAACCGACTAAATTTTAAAATCTGATAGAAATTTCTATGAGTGGTGAGAAATGGACAAATCAGTGGAAATGTTTAAATATACATGTTTTCCAATGGTATCATAATGCTTCTACAGAGCATTTGGATGTTGAGCAAGCCAATAACTGTTGTCCTAATAAGCCAAAAAAGAATGCTGACAGATGATTTTCTCCAACTATGAAAAATCTGTCTGTCAATGTTGTTTTGATATTTCTAAATAATATTTCACACTGATATACTGTCTAAAATTAGAACCCTTATAAATTATATCTTGCCATGTACAGTTCCAAATTGAAAGAAACAAAAGTTTGACATATTGAACAACTCTTGAACTGCTGCTCTTGACAATTGTTTATATTTGTTTCAGAAATTATTTCGCAATCAGAAATACTAACATGCAACTTGTTAAATATAGTTCTATAGGTGTATTTAAAGAAAACACGTTTGACCATATGGAAAAACACTTGTACTAACTTGCGGACTTAAGTGTTCTTAGTTGTTTTAGAAATGGTTTCACAATCAGAAATGCTCATTTTATTTCTCTCTTGTTCACATTATCTGAATTCTATACATTCTGATATGATTCCATATATACCAACCAAAACACTTTTGGTAGTATTTTTGTGACTTCAACCCAGTCATTTGGTTCACTAAAAGTCACTCAGAAAAATTTTGCATTTGTCCACAGATTTGACAAAACAAAATAAATGTGATTTATATAATCACATCTTTGAAAACAGTATTGAATCAAAATTCAAAGTAACTGTTAATAAACACATTTCAATTTTGTCTAGTATATTCTTGCATAACTAACTCTATGCTAGATATTAATATTATTTCTGCAAAGTTCTGCAGAAAAAGGACTAAGAAATATTGTTTGATAATTGACTGGTCATTATGAAATCTGAATAGTGAATACCATCAATTTGGGGATTAAATCGCACGCATTTGGAAACCTTCCTGCATGTAGATAAGTCACAACTTGACTTTGACAAGACTAGACTTTTTTTTTTTTTTTTTTTGTACTCTTTGTTTATAATGAGCAAAAATAAAAATAAACAGTGACATATTAAATTTAGAAAATGTCTTGCACTTAATATAATCATGGAATTATCATATTGCATTTTACTTCCATGTACTAACAGACTATTGAATGTTATTTGCTAACTATTAATCAGTCTTTTAAATAAACTGCTTTTCATGTATTTTGCTCTTAGATTAACTGCTTCTACACTGGTGCTAAAATTTGAGAACCAATTGAAATATATATATGTATATATTGGTACATTATGTAGCCCAAAAAACCTCTTCTTTTTTCTGCATCTTGTAAAGACTGGCTAAAAAGAAGCTTTATATAAAGAGCTGTATTAGATAGTTCATTTTTAAAACTTGTGAACTACTCCAATCTCCAAGTCCATGTCTAGCATTTTTAATGAATCCTGCATCAACAATGCTTTAAATTTTCTTTATCTATTTACTAATATTTTACTAATTATATCTAATTTTTTGCAAAATCTATCTGATATGTCTTTATTTTTACACTAAATTCTCAAAATACAAATCCTAAATTAATGATAATCTTGTTTTTATATATCAGTATCTTTGAGTCCTCTATAGTTCAGCTTTCTGATTCAATATAAACTCACGGAAAAAAGAACGGGTAGCAGTTTGTTAAGCTGTTTTTTACTACCAATCTCACATTAAGATTGAAAACAGACCAAATGAATGAATCCCTTATAGCAGAATCTTGCCTAACTTGTTGGCATTGCTTTGAAAACTTAAGATGTAAAGGCATAATTTTCCATCTTTAAAAGAGCTTCCAAAAATCTCTCCCTTTCATGATTGGAAGATACATGTATTATTTGATAGTGATTCTCATATAGTGAGGGTAACATAGACCCTTAAGTCTTATGTTATCACCTTTTTGGTGTACTTAACACAAAATAGCACAAGTACATATTATGTTATATGCATTGGCAATGTACACTCTGAATTATGTAATCAAAATATAAGCCATTTCCCTGAATGAGTCTTTGTGAAATGCATCATGGCATTCCCTAAACTCTTAATCCAAGAGACAATCTAATGTTTACTTAAAAAACATTATAAAAGTCTTTGTTTCGTTACTGCAGACAAAACAAACAAATGGTCATAGCAGTACATACTGATAATATTAATGTTCTTCTTGTCAGTAGTAAACTGACCATGAAAATTAAAAATTGATAAAATGAGTTGTCACAAGCTATCAACTGGTTTTAGAACGGTGTTCCATTCTTACTGACTCAACATATTAGTATTTTCTTAACATCTGTAAGAGAATAATTTATCAGTAAAGAAAATATTTACAGCAATTTCCTGCTCCGAGAAAATATTTCAGGCTTCTGAGAATTTACTGTCCTGATTAAAACTGGACATAATTAAAAAAATTTGTGTATTGATATGCTTAATCTGCATACACATTTGTATTGTACTAGATAACACTGTACTATTTCAGTGTTTTTATCTGTCTTGACCATTTCCAGACACTCTTTCAATATATTACATTGTATTATCAATATGAGTTTATATGTAAATTAACTGAACTGTTGGTTCATCACAAAAATCAATGTGCAAACAAAAATTAGCTATGCTTGCAGGTTGTTTTAAATATAATAAGGGTAGACCTAACGTTCCCTGGATGGAAGGATGTCTACTGCAACAATCAGATAGACCTGGACTAAAATTCACTATTCTGATTCTAATTTATTTTATTTCAGTACGTCAAAAAATGAAGTTTTTATTTACAACAATGGTCTATGCTCCATAAATATCAATGTGCAATCAATTAATAGTTATGATTTTTATGTAAGATATCAAATCTGTATTGTAGTAGAATGCATGCAACTTACAGATCCAAAATCATGCATGTTGTTCTAGTTCCTATGTTTTCTGGATGAAACGATGTCAACATTAATCAGATAGACATGGGCAAAATCCCTATTCTAATTTTAATTTTAATTTGTGATTCATTAAGCACGTTTTATTTTCAATAAATATGGTCTATGTTCCCTGAATGGAAGGTTAACCAAATAAACATAATCAGTTGTGGGCAAATTCCCTATTCTGATTGTGATTTATTTTATTTTATTTTATATTTATTTATCAACTTTAAACAGTCAATGTGAGTATCAATGTTGGTCTACGCTCCCTGTATGGAACGTTATCCAAATAAAATAACAATCAGATATGGGCAAGTTCCCTTTCCTGATTGAAATTTATTGAACCAATTGAGGTTCTAGTGACAATAGTGGTCTACGCTCCCATATTTAAAGGACGTTATCCACATTAAAATAGTGACAATAGTGGTCTACGCTCCCACAAGGACGTTATCCACATTAAAATAATCAGATCTGGCCAAAACACCTATTCTGATTTTAATATAGTGATGTGTTTACACAGTCTCGTGTACAGACTGTAAAATTGTAATAAACAATCAACTTATCCAAACTTTCCACTTGACCCGTTTCGTAGATTGCTCTAAACAGCTAAAAATTCGGTCAGCGTGGAAGAAGTATTAAAACATCCGTTTATTCTAAAAACGGAGCACTCACGTAACATGTCCGATTTTGACAGAAAAATTCTGCCTTTCCTCGGACCGGACTTAATGTTTGAAAATGGCGGCTAAACAAAGGTCATTTTCTAGGTCGTCGTTGTTCCAGACTCGTAAGATGTAAAATTGACGAAACGTGCATATCAGAAACTTGACAGAAGCGCTGTATTCACATTAAATTAATCGTAAAACGATATACCGAAAACAAATAATGTCTTTTATAAAACATAAGGATTTAAAAATCCTTGTCGACGAGAAACATGCGTTCACCTGAACGCAAAAGTAAAACTAAAGATACTGTATGTTACACAGGTAAATTATGACGTAGGTGAGTACAGCTTATGGATGTAATTTTTAATCACCTAGCTAATTGCGATGAGAACATGTTGTGAAAGCAAACATATTCTATATAATATTAATGTAATTTCATGGTAAGTATATTTAACCAAATTCATATAAAATTTCTATAAAATTATGCTATTTATGAGGAAAAGCGGATATAAATGTGAACTGTAGTCGTGCGGATATGACAAAAGTCTATGTCATGCCAAAATGAACCCAAAAAATCCTTCGAATGAAGAAATGAAATAGGAGGTGTACCAGTTCATCCGTAAATAAGATTCTGTAACAGTTTACAAAAGGAGGACCTCCTAACACTATATACCTCCCTCTCCAGAAAGCGGAAGGTGTAGGATTATTAAACCGTACCAATTAATGATAGCTGTGACTGAAAGCAAGCTCATAGTACTTGATCTACTTAGAGTAATTATGCAAGCATACATATTAATATCAATGACTGTATTTCACACAGCAACGCCAAAAACAGTGCAGAAAAAGAAACGTTGCTTGAACTAACTGTACAGAATTAAAAATGTAATAAAATAATAGAAACAGTCAATCTGCAAATGCACTGATTCAACCAAAATAGTATGCTTTCAAATTCACGAATAACAGCTATATGATCGTGAAACTTTTAATCAGCAACATCAGAAAATATGTATAATTTTATTTTACAAAATACACAAGGAAATAATACGTGTTTCCCCTGCTATAGATAGACATTACAATAACATCTTTTTCCTGTTTGAAATTCAAGTGATCATTGAATATCGTTCCGCTTACAATTTGAAATGAAACTCGCTCAGTCATGAAATATATTGAAAAATAGGCACAACAAGTCTATTCACTTCCCATATTTGACATTTCGTTGGCAGAAAAATAAATATGTCTGAAAACAAGTGTTAACATTTGTCCCTGATTTTAACTTATCATGAGCAACATGATGGGTGCCAATGGAGGTAAAAGGGATTCGTGTGGATTTTACTTGAGTTTTCTATGTTGAACTTGAGGATATTTTTATTTCATGTCTTAGCTGTTCTATATGTAACTGTTATCCTTCTAATCTTATACATTCGGTCATGAATTAATTATATTTTTTGTACGTACCGATTATTAGTTAAAGTAATGTCTTTTAAAGGGGCTCTCCATTTTGAATTTTCCTTGGAGTTAGGTATTTTTGTTTTTTTTCTTTTGTTTGTAAGACGAGTAACATTTGACAATTCTCTATGATAGAGTGCATAATCACCGGTATGAAATACACATGGTTTTACCACAAGTTGCACGATTATCATCAGCGCAGAGGAGAAAACCTGCTACCCTTCTGGAGTGCCTAAACTCATCACTGATTTTTTTTGTCCGTTCATTTTTAATTTTCTTTGTAAAATATTGATTACTTTTTCGTTTTCCACCTTTTGGCTCAGGTATTGTCTCTTTACTTGGTTTATTGTTTTGGATGTCAACGGCTTCTTATTTTTTCATTAAAAAAGCCAGAGGCAAACAAGTTAACAACTATTTTCCTTCTTTCGTTCTTGGTTATGGTTATTTCTATGACACATGAGGTCCATAATGGCCTAAAAGTGAAATTTAAGAGATATAAAATAAGGAGATGTGGTATGATTGCCACTCATACAACTATCCACCAAAGTTCAAATAAAGTGGATGTAAGCAATTACAGGCAACCGTATGGCCTTCAACAATGAGTAAAATCCCATGCCGTATTGTCAGTTATAAATGGCCCCGACATGAAAAATATGAAACAATTCAATTGAGAAAACTAACGGCCTTTTTTGCTAATGCAAGAATTTATTTTGACACGAAAAAACGAACAAATTGAATACATCTGTAAATATAGTTACTCGTGCTTTGGTTACAACTTATAATTAATCATTGGTCTCAATCTAATATTCCAAAGTCAAATTCTTGAATAACTGTTATGCGTAGTCACAATATCCTGCTGGGTTCCATACAAGACCCTTAGCACAATGTTGTTTCGCAGGTCTCCCCCATACACATTGATAGAAACCATTCTTGTCACATGTATCTACATAGAATTTTCCATGTTGACAGTTCTCTGGACCTAAAAATGAAATATAGTTTTACAAAATTTTGGTACAATTTTAATCAAAACTAAAATTCATCCACGGGTATTAATTAATATTATGTTAATTTTCAAAAATGGCGTTGTTAAATAAGAATAGAGGTACAAATAGTAATGATTTAAATACTAAAAGAAGTAACGTTAAATATTTACGGTTAGTACATTGTACATATGCTTAATTATGGTGTCATTGACTCAATTTGTGCAGTTTTCAAATTTTTGTCACTTTCAGTGTCGATAGTGTGAGGATTTTTGTCACTTTCAGTGTCGATAGTGTGAGGATTTTGTTTACTTTCAGTTTCGATAGTGTGAGGATTTTGTTTACTTTCAGTTTCGATAGTGTGAGGATTTTGTTTACTTTCAGTTTCGATAGTGTGAGGATTTTGTTTACTTTCAGTTTCGATAGTGTGAGGATTTTGTTTACTTTCAGTTTCGATAGTGTGAGGATTTTGTTTACTTTCAGTTTCGATAGTGGGAGGATTTTGTTTACTTTCAGTTTCGATAGTGGGAGGATTTTGTTTACTTTCAGTTTCGATAGTGGGAGGATTTTGTTTACTTTCAGTTTCGATAGTGTGAGGATTTTGTTTAAGTATTAGTGTTTCTATATATTTTATTTATGATCTTGTTGCTAATGCTTATAAATTAACTGTGATTGCTAAAAAAAAGTATGAAAAAGTCAAATATGTGATCCAAATTCTGCTTGAAAAGGTAAAAAGAATAATGTATTCTAAAGACAAGTTTAAGATGTACATTATGTAATAAATAAATATTATAACATTAACTGGCACTTGGCCAAACAAAGATAAGGCGATTTACTTTTTGTTGACGCTAGTTGTTTGAAAGACGAAATGTGTCAATGCTTCCAAAGTGTAACTCAAACTCAAATATAAAATCCATAAAATATAAACTTGATTGAGGATGACCAAATACACCTTCAAATATAAACTTGATTGAGGATGACCAAATACACCTTCAAATATAAACTTGATTGAAGATGACCAAATACACCTTCAAATATAAACTTGATTGAGGATGACCAAATATACCTTCAAATATAAACTTGATTGAGGATGACCAAATATACCTTCAAATATAAACTTGATTGAGGATGACCAAATACACCTTCAAATTAGGAAGAGCTATAAGTTTGACTACAATGTATTAAGTTTTTTTACGAGTTGTTGCAGGAAGGCACAGACGGATGGAAAACACTACAAACATGTATTTGCTGGTATATGTATCATTAGTTTGAGTGGAGAAGTATGAATATGTTGTCACAATGCTAATGATTTGTAAAACAATGTTTGGTAGAAGGCATTCATCTACATTCTAACAAAGAAATAACGGGCAATAAAGTATAGCACGTTATAAAGGCTGATGAAAAGACCATATCTAACATTTATGCTCACCACACTTATCAGATTCTTCATTCCTTGTTTTTCTGGATGTTGTGGTTATTGGTCTTGGTGACTTCTTGGGACTAACTACAATTAGCAACATTTTTTCATCTTAAATAAGTTTAAGTCCAATTTTGCTCTTCAAACGCATTGAAATATGGGATTCTGATTAAGGTCAGTGAATATATTATTTAACAAATATAAATGGAGTTTTTGATAACTTTAAGGTAAAGCTGTTAAAATGTTTCAAAATATAGAAAATTATGCCAAAATTTAAATTTTCTTTTGTTTTCATAGTAAAACGTCAATTCTTTTCTGCAATTTAACATTTACGGACAAGAAGACCTTAACGCAAACGCTGGCAAAAAGTTCCGAAAAGTCATTTCTAACGGCTTACAAAATTTATATAATTATATTTCACCTAATTTTTCGTCCGCCAATTAGGATATCCGGAATTGCAGTTACGGACATCAGTTTAACCCCAGTGATGACAGAAAGATGTAAATACTAATAAATGTCAAGCTCGAATCGTTCTGGATTCAAGCTAACTATAAAATTGAGAATGGAAATGGAAAATGTGTCAAAGAGACAACAACCCGACCAAAGAGCAGAAAAAAGCGAAAGGCCACCAATGGGTCTTCAACACAGCGAGACTCGTGACTTGGGACAGGCGCAAACATGCGGCGGAGTTAAACATGTTTTGTGAGATCTCAACCCTCCCCCTATACTTCTACATGTAGCCAATGTAGAACAAACAAACACACAGCAATACGCACAGTAAAACTAAGTTTAAAAGAAGTCCGAGTCCTTTATATTTTATGTTGTATCAGAAAATATTTTTAAAATTCGAACATGGTGCAGCAAAAATCGAATAAATTTTGTTCATGTGTCATAACGATGCTTGAGTAACATATTCAAATGTAGCTTGATAATGGGAGTCATTAAGTTAAACATACTTACTAGTAACTATATATTGTGGAGTTATGATTCTTGATTGATGAATATTTTTAAAGGTTTTTTCTCAAAAAATTAGTTTTAAACTAGAACGTTGTAATTGAAGTTTGATTTTATTAAATCTAACATCTTGCTTTCTGCACTTGCTGCCCTGAACTGTTAGATATTGATTTAACAAGTCATCAACAGACAAATTATGTAATATGGTACTGACTGATTTGTATCAATTTCAATATATTAACCTTTATAATAGAGGTTAAACTCATTGGGGTGCATCTCAATATAACTTGAGCAAGATGTTAGATTTAATAAAATACATAATGACGTGGCTCTTTTTTTTTTTAGAAGAAATTCACAATAAGCATATAAAGTTATAGACAAGCGGCAAAGAAGGACAAGGGAAAATTCTAATTGATATTCTGCAGAGGATATGCCTAAAAGAACTATAGACTACATTCTGTTCATACTTTGAACGACAAAATTATTTTATTTCTACCTGTGTGACGTTTACATGCTGATCAACTGATGTACGTCAAACGCGCAATGTTTTGGTTTTCTAACTATTTCGATCTGAGCGTCACTGATGAGTCTTATGTAGACGAAACGCGCGTCTGGCGTATGAAATTATAAGCCTGGTACCTTTGATAACTATTAACCTAACCATGTGCCTGTCAGGGTAAGGAGTCAGTCCCAGTACTTAAAATCTTTCAATCCTTTATGGGTGGACATAGATAAATAAAATCGTATAATAAAAAAGCAATGAATGAGGTTGTTAAATTTGATATCTGACTTTTTGTGCTTCTTTGTTACATATTTGTTTTTTTTATAGTGATTAAGATTATAACACAATGCTGACTGCTGTACCCTATTTTTGATATTTTTACCTATTATGTTTGTTTGTTTTGTTCACGCATCGTTGTCAATATAATGGAATTTGATTCGACTGTCATACAAGTGCGAGGTTTAGCTAGCTATAAAACCAGGTTCAATCAACCATTTTTTACATACGAAAAATGTCTGTACCAAGTCAGGAACATGACAGTTGTTATCCATTCGTTTAATGTGTTTGAGCTTTTGATTTTGCCATTTGATTAGGGACTTTCCGTTTTGAATTTTCCTCGGAATTCAGTATTTTTGTGATTTTACTTTTTGAAATGAAAATGATAAATTAATGTATAAATGTCGTGCGTTGGTTGCCCTTCACTGGATTATCCTTTATTAACAATGCTCAGACTAAAAAAAAGTAAGCCTGGGATGTATAAATACGTAAAAATGTTAGGAACTATATGACCTAAAGGGACTTGAAGTGAACTGCTAATTTCATCTAAGTAGATATAGGAAGATGTGGTATGAGTGCCAATGAGACAACTCTCCATCCAAGTCACAATTTGCAAAAGTAAACCACTATAGGTCAAAGTACGGGCTTCAACACGGAGCCTTGGCTCACACCGAACAGCAAGCTATAAAGGGCCCCAAAAATGACTAGTGTAAAACCATTCAAACAGGAAAACCAACGGTCTAATATATATAAAGTACGAGAAACGAGAAACACTCATGAACCACATCAACAAACGACAACCACTGAACATCAGGTTCCTGAATTAGGACAGGTGCAAACACATGCAGCGGGTTTAAACGTTGTAATAGGCGCCAACCTTCACCCTACCAGAATTAATAGTGTAACAATACAACATAGAAAGACACACTATAAACTATCAATTGAAAAGGCATAACCCAATCAAAAGACATATCAACAAAAGCAAGTGATCATACACTCAACGAATAAATTTGATCTATGACACAATGTAAATACAAAATTAATAACACAAAGGGGTTACATGTATGTTACTCAAAAAACACACGTGTTGTGCGCACTGAAATAATTTCATTAGAATTTCTATGCTGTAATTTTTACCTTTTAACAATGATGTGCCTTCGTCGTTCCCTTCATACGGCTTGATTGTAAGTCCACTAACTTTGGCGAAAGAGCAAAAGAACGCTTAAAAACAGATAGAAATTATGTTTCTCTTCGTTCAACTGTTATGACGATTTTATAATTTGGTAAAAAATTGATCTTGTGTTATTACATAATGATACTTTTATAACATCAGGTATTGAGAATAAACGTATCGTTTTCGGTATTTATCAGAGTCAGCATTGCTCAAGCTTTGGTTTAAGTGCTACCTGCTGATAACATATTTTCATTTATTTTTTTTTTTGTTATTTGTTGAATTGTTATACAAAAAAGGTAAGTGTATAGTATTTTATTTCAACCTGGAATTTCACAATAACTGTACGAAATTACGAAATTAACTAGGTGCCTAATGTCCTATATCGTTTTACATTTGGCGTTACGAAGTCATGAACAACTGATGTTTTATTAAATTTTGTTTTCCGAGTCCGCTTACACTTTATCATATGAAGAAGGAAGTATCGATATAAAATGTTTTTTTTCTGACGAAAATACTGCTCATCAATTTGAAATAAACAAGTTACAGGAATGATGTGAAAAATGGTTAAACAAATAGGGAATGTGAAAAAAGTGTTAACATATATAAAAAAAAAACGGAAAAATAAAACATTACCAATACCATTCAGTACGAAAACTGCAAGGAGGAGAGCCTGTGTGCGATTTCTTTTGATCATCTACAAAATAATAGAAATAATGAAACGTTCCATTATCCTTAAGGATGTTCGCTACTCATGTTTTTGACTTTTTGACTTTTTTCGGAATCCTCTAGTTTTATCCATGTAATGCCAATAAAAATTTTGCACGCTAACCCCTATTTTTCTTTTCATAATTTTAAAACATATAATTTAAACATCTATTTTTGAACATCTTATAAAATCCATGTTTTTTTTCATAGTGTTTGAAATAAAAAAGGTGTCAATGTTAAATTTACGAAAAATCTAGAGAGAATCTTTTGAGCCAAATTTTCAATTAATTATATCTCAAATACAAGGATACGGACCTATTATTTTTTCTGCTTTTTAAGTTCCATTATTTATATACTATCAGTTAATTACAGGCTTTTAAAAGTCTTGTTATTTTGAAGTAAAGAAGCGAACATCTTTAAAACAGAACATTTTACAAAAAGGATTTGTGTGGTAATCGTTTCTCGGAAGATCGAAAAACTTTTGAACAATTTAGAGTCTTTCAGGTAAAAAAAAGTACTCTTTAACATTACGCCCTATTCCGTCTTAACGAACTGATGGTCACATATTTTGAATTATTTTTTTCATATTCTGGATGTCTACTTCCTTGTTTGCTGACATTTATTCATCATCTCTATATAAAACTCAAAAGATGTGGTATATATATACATATATAGGCAACAGTAGTTTACCGCTGTTCAATAGTCATAATTCGATTAAACAAAAACAAATCAGGGTAACAAACTAAAACCGAGGGAAACACATCAACTATAAAAGGAAAGCAACGGAACAACAGAAACACTGAACCATAACAAAATCAAACGCCAACATACATAGAAACGGACTGTCTGATAACAACTGCCATATTCCTGACTTGGTACAGGACATTTTAAGAAAAAATAGTGGGTTGAACCTGGTTTTATGGCTAGCCAAACCTCCCGCTTATATGGCAATGTTAAAAATACCGCTAAAATGACAACACCACGTGACAGGAATACAATACAAACAAACGAAAAAAACACTCAGCACAGAGAAATACATAAATAAATAGTATAATAGTACATTACAACTTATAAACCACAGAATAACAACGGACACCTCCCATCAATTTACGACAGCACACCAGGACACCACAAACGAAATATAAACTGCGCGTCATATGAATGGACCACCGTCACAAAAAGTGACGTATTTTTTGTGACGTTTATATTATCACAGGTAAATTTCTAAAAATAAAATAAATTTGTTTTATCTATAGACACATACAAGAATATTGAATTGGGTTTGAGTTTGTAATGGTGATATTTTATGTATTTTTTTAACTATGTCGGTTTTTCTTCTAAATCAAAACTGTGTATAAACAAAAAAAATCCTGTGCATATAGTTGCTTTGAACTTGAAATCAATTCAAACCACAAACGAAAAAAACAGACAACAACTCAGTACAAAATGACACACCGGACCCACACGTATAAGAAAGTAACAACAAAAAGCCCGAAAGCGGGATATATAAATACCGAACCACGTCGTCTCGAACATAAGACATAACAAAATATCTCACAGGACTTACAAAAGAAACATCATAACTAAATACATGAATGTTGAATATATAAATACCGAAACACGTATGATTGCCAATGAAACAACTCTCCCCCAGAAACCAAATGACGTCGAGATTAGCAACTATAGTTCACCGTATGGCCTTTGCCATTAGGAAAACCCGTACCGCAACTGCAAGCTATGAAAGGACACAAAATGACAAATGTAAATTCAAACGAGAAAATAATGACCTAAAAGTTTGACCAATTTGGTTCAAAAGTGTTTGCAATTTCTATAGAATACGTATTGCATTACAGTTCTTCTTAGAAAAAAAAACCCATTGAAAATAGAGTTTTTTCACTGGACTAAAAAGTTTTGTTAAATATTTAAGACCGTCTCAACCTTGTTTGTTGAAAAACAATATTGCATCTTTAATCTGTTAAACAGTATTTTGATTTGATTTTTGTTTTACTTTATTGTTACATGTATTTCTATTTTCTTATTCCAGAAATATGCCCGAAGCATTGTTTCTTTGATCGAAAACGCATGCAATTTAAATGAAAATAAATTATTGCAGCCAAACAAACGCTGGTCCACTGGATTGTCCAGTCGTCCGTTTGTTCGGTTTTTCTCCCGTTTTCATGCACCTTTGATTAGCAACTCCTCATAACAAGTCGAAACATAGTCCAAGTAGAGATTTCCCTGTTGCAGTTTGAAGCTGTATTATTGTAGCAATCCAGAAAATGAAAATTCAATTCAAAACGTAACATTTATTCTTTTATATTTTATTTCCAAAAATTATGGTTTAACAAATTTCAAACTTTGTTAAACAATGCCCTTGTTTAAAGAAATTAAATATAAAGATTGTCTTACCGTGAACAGTGTAGGTCTGTTTATGTCGAAGAGAAATCTGGATGCTTCTTAAATATCAAAATTTATCTGACCTCCTACACATTCCTACGAATATGATTGGTTAAAAGCAATCGCGTGGAGACCGTGTATATTTCATTTGGGGTTAGTAGGCGGGGCTTATTTCAATACACGGTTAGTAGTGGTGTTACGTCCCTTTATAAAAACAACTAGGTGTTGAGGAAAAATTTGAAAGGTTTCAACAGATGAAGAAATTGATGATGAAAAATTGAAATAAATTCATTAAACACATTTAAAACTAACAAGTTGTTATTGTTGGCATTTGTTTTTGTATAGACCAATGGAAATAGGTTCTTAATACTAACGGTATTGAAGACTTGATCATTTTGAAAGGCCACTAGTCTAAATACCAAATGTTAAGATGCTTCGCTCTCACCCCATATGGAATTTACTGACCCCATATATCGTATTAGGTCACTACCACACTATGTAACTAACAATACGCCCCACATGCAGGACAGCTTATACAGTTATAATCACTTTTCAACGTAGAGATGAAATACGAAGCAGAAGTGTGTTTTCATTTCATGGATAAGGTCCAGATAAAGTGATTGACTGTAAAATTAAATGTTTTATGAATTCCTTATATCTTTCAATGACACTTAATTAAACTTTATATTTGAAGTAGTGGTCACATTTCAGTAAATTAGTGCTAATGATATTTTCATCCCAAAAATTCCCTTACGTTGTACCTTTATAGCAATAGTATGATGAAATTAAGAAAGTTACCTTGCAACTGTTAATATTCACCCAAAGCATGCATTGACACTGAAATAAAGTATGCGTTATCATGCAAATAATGTGTTTGTAGCAAAAGTGTTTATGAAATATTTAGTTTATAAACACGACATAGTATAATAGAAAGTGACAGTCGAGACTCAGTAACAATATGAAAAAGAAAAGAAAGATAAAATACAGACATTTCAAAGTTGAAGAATAAGCAGTTTTTTGTGACCAGGTACAGTAAGCATTATTATACTTCATGTTAGATTGCATGGTTTTTTTATTAGTGAGTACAAGAGTAGTATTCTACTCTTACACATGTGTCAGCGAGAACATTTTTGTAAATGATATTATCTCATATTAGCAAATAAAATCTTGCAAAACAAAAATCGATTATTTAAAAGTCAATAAAATCAGAACATTCATTATATTGAATTGAAAACATATAGCTTCAAGGGTGAAAGAGTAGATTTTACTCGGCTTCGTCTCGGTTAATAATATTTTTCTCGGGGTAACAATCTGCTCTCTCACCCTCTCGGCTTTGTGTTATTTATATACTTTCTTACGAATTTGATTCGTACTGGATTGATATTAAGCAGTTTTACTACAACTGTTAGAAGCACATATAGTTTTGAAAATTATAAAACGAATAGAATACGGGCAATTAATATCACTTACTTTAAAAGTCAAATAATATATTGTGAAGCAAACAAAAGCATCAAGTTTTATGGGACCTTCTTAAGTTGTTCGTGTTTAAAGTGATCAGTAAATAGTTTCAAGAAAGCTGAATGCTAACAAAGGTACAATAAATATTCCTGTTTTACAGAAAGACAAAAAAATTGAAACAATCATTTTTGAAAATTCTTTAAATCTAAGCACTTTGTAACTAGATTGTTACCATTTTTTTCTGGACAAATTTAAAATAACTTATTGACATATAATTCCTTCCTGAGAATATTTCGAAATACTGGTCCCAAATCAGTATTATTAACAAAAATATACAATATCTCATGTGTCATAAGCTTTTATAAAAAAGAAGATGAGGTATGATTGCCAATGAGACAACACTCCACAAGAGACCAAATGACACAGAAATTAACAACTTTAGGTTTTGTTCACTTTATGTCTACAGTATTCACAGCTTTTTAGCTGATAGTTCCACTAACTAGCAAACTATTAATGATATACATCACAGTTTTTTCAAAGGATTAACAGAACAAAATAAAAACAATTTAACTTTATACACTATGATAAACAATAACAATTTACCCTAGACACAACCTTAAAGACTTATTCTCAATCAGTATATAGTATAAAGAAATATAAATAACTCTCATTGAAAACAAAATACTCTTTACCAATTGCAAGAAAATATGTAAAAGTTTGGATCATTCCTGTTTTATATGTTATTAAATAAGATGAATTTAAAACTGTTAGAAATACATGATTACGATTAAACTAAAGATGTGATTGAATTTATATATAGTGTTATATCAAGGTTAGTGAATTTTTTTCCTGCGACTTCAACTCCTGAATTGGAAGATGTTTATATGTATCTCTTTATATGCATTTGAATTCTTTGTGTTTCCTGAAACATTAATCAAAGCAGAATTTGAGATTTTTTGTTTTTATAAGTGAATCAATCATATATGGTACTACTAGGGAGCGGGGGTTGATAACATTGACTACCTATGAGAGTGTCGCACGGTCGGTCATATATTGAGACATTAATTTGTAAATTTTAGTAATTTTTAATTTTGGTAGGATTATATGTAAAAAGTTGTCTTTTGAGGACAATTAATCCTTTAGGCAGTCATTTGATGGTTTCAAGCATATCTGCAATCTTTAGTTTTCTGGGTAGTGTTAAGTATTGTTTGTCTTTTCATCACGTTTTTCTTTTGACCAGCTGTGTTCTGATTTTCTTGTACATGGATTCTGATTACCCCCTTTCTTTCATTTTTTTGTAGATTTTTGTATTGTAGATTAATTTATCTGTAAACAAAATTCTCTTCCTCTTTTTTACTTATGCAAAAATTGTCAAACTGGTTAAAAATCATCATTCAAGGACTCTTGAGAATTTGGTGTTTAAGGGAAGTAGCTAAATCCAATTTCTGAGCATTTTACCCTGTCAAATTTTCTGGCTCTACTATTGTTTTCTAAATATTAAACAGTTACTTGCACTTCAAATATATGTTCTATTTAGCAATTTTGACATGTTGTTTGATTGGCATGAACACCAGGAACAAATCTTACAGAAGACACTAGCGGACAAATTGGTTTCAAATGGCTTAGCAATCTCCGGCGCAGAGATCATATTCGTTCCGTTCTATACTATGTAACACTACACTCCATATGAAGGGAAGTATTGCAAAGCACGTATGGAACTGATATGAACTCTGTGCTGGAGATTGATGGCTTGGTGGTTTCAAAGGAGAAAATTATGTTAAATTTTCAACTAGCCATTATACAGACAATGGATTATGAATGCCAAGTAATGAGAATAGATAAGCTGATCTAAAGGGAGTACAAAGGACTGTATTTTGAAATACTAAGTACTGCGAAATAATTAGTTTCTATCACAGCCATAAACAAATTATTAATTCAGATATTTCATATATTTTTCCTTAGCACAAAAAATTACATATACTTTTAAAGGAGTGTTTACAGGTGGAAACCCAGTTGAAATTAAACAAAAGAAATGGAACTCTTTAGTAGAGAAGGTAAAAAAGGCCTAGTTGGTAAATCTGTTTTTATGGGCTTTAAAAATTTAATGAATGTGCATAATTGAGAATTTTATGCATCTTACATATGTGTTGTACTTAAATCATGGTATTGAACGTTATGATATTTTTAAACTTTTAAATTAAAGACAAATTTTCACAAAACAGTCCATTGTGGTAGGTGCAAATACATGTGGATTTGTTTTGTGCATAAGCATAAATTCCCCCGAAAAAAATTCCAAAGAAAGATAATAGATTGGTCTCTTTAAAACATTAATTTGCATCTCTGCCCCCGGCAACAGTTTTTTTGGGAAAAATCCCAAAAAGAGCAATGATCTCATCGAAAAGAGAAAGTCGAGTACACCTTTTTATGTTCTGGCATGTTTGAATTGACTATTGTGTCTTGAAATCATACAAAAGAAAAATATTTGATACATCATCTCGCTTCATATTCTATTATTTTTATATATTTAGGCTATAGGTTAATATAATAACATTTAAAATTTACAGTACTAAGAATTAAATATATAGGTAGAGTGAAATACCTTTCTAATGAGGCATGACAACAGAGTAGGTGTGTTCGAATAACAAATTTTTACTAAATGTACCTGACGACAGACTTTACAAGTGAATCTTAAAAATGCATACCTTCAAAAAAGCTTCATTTTTTGTGTGTGTTATCTATGGTAATTAGTCTTCAACCTCTGAAAATTTTTAGTCTGCCCTTCCACGAAATATCTAATTAGATTTTTTTTTTATTTTTGAACTTTCGAAAATTACCCCTGACAACCGATCAGACAATAGTTTTAAGATGACTAAAGAAAAGCATAAAAGTACATAAACTCATGCTCAGTAGCTAGCAGATACATTTGTCTTTTAAAATACAACTGGCATATAAGGATCGTAATGATGGTATGTGGATAAGTTGATCGGTTTTCAAGAGCTAAATTGACAGCGCGTCATTACTACAATGGCTTCTTTTTTTACGATTATACAAATAAAGTGGCGTAATGGGGAGATAATTTTGACAAAGTAGAATCCTGATTGCTTATACTCTCATAACACATAGTTTACATATCAATCATCAATAAATATTTAAGCAAATAATGAAGTTGACATTTAACGTCTATTGATAAATTACAAAGTGCTCTTGTTTTATCAATAAATGCTTTAGCAAATTATGAAGTTGACATCTAAAGTCCTTTTATAAATTAAAAAAAGTGCACTTTGTTTTTGTATTTCAACAAATCTGGCAGTATAAGTGACACTTGAGGACAAATTGACACGATGTTTTCCATCATTTAATTCTTAGTAAATATACAATAAACATATGTTTGCCTAAATACCCTTTTCAATCTGAGAATGTTGTGGCTGGTGACATTTAGATAATACTTTTATTTTATATGGTAATCCTATAAATAAACTGTTATTTAGTCAGAATCAATGAGAAGTGAGCTATATTAAGACTTATTACATTAAGAGCAAATTACATACATTTTTTCCTCCTGTCACAAACTTTAACTGGAATTTCTGAAGCCTAAAAAAAGGTAAATATTTCACAATAAATTTTCTTCTATAGTATCAAATTTTTCAGCTTTTACAAAAGATGAAAAATAATTAATTTTGAAAAAATTGTCAAATGAACATCAAGTTTATTATTTCATGATTTTTTTTTCTTCTTCTACATTGTACATTAAGAAATGTAATTGATTTGTAAAGATTATGCCATCTTTGTTAAGTTATTAATAAAAAGACAATATAATATATAACAATATACATATAACATTTCCATATGAACATATTACTAATAATTTATGTATTTATGGTAGTTTTTTGTTGTAAGATGATTAATATGAAGAATACTATAAAGATGTTTATTTTCTAATACTGTGGATTCATTTATTTTCGTGGGTACCAAATTTTCATGGATTAAGGAAAAAATTGTGATTTCTTGGTTTTTCAAAAAGTGCATACAATCCGATAGAAGATTTGTACTTCATCGAACATTAAAATTGGTTCATCTGTACCCAAGAAATCAACAAAAAAATAGTACCCCACGAAAAGTAATCCACAGTATCTTATTTGTGCAAATTATATGGCAAATTTTTTTTGCAAGTATAAAAAAAAGAAGATGTGGTCTTTTTTATCTAGTTCTTGTCACTTATTCTGAAATTAAGGAAAGAAGATTTTTGGGGTTTTCATTTTAATTGTAAAATTAGCAAAATTAAACCACTAAAAAAAAATAAACCACATTCAAGACAACAAAACAATAAAGATACTGAGGATTCATCATTATTCCAGAGATATCATTTTTTGTGGATTTCGTGAGTAGAGCTGAACCACGAATTTAAATGTTCAATGAAGGATAAACTTTCTATATGCTTAAATGCAAATTTTGCCAAAACAACAAAATCAAATATTCACCAAAATACAATCTTTCCTGAATCCACGGAAATAGGTAGCCACAAATATTTAATCCATAGTAATTGAACTGATTCCGAACAAAACATCCATGTTTATAGCACTTGATCTAGTTCAATTAAAATGGGTTTAACTGTGAAATTATTTCTTTATCTTCAACAATATGGTGATTTAATTATCTCATTAACCTAATATTTTTGTTTCAAAGTCAAACTCTTTGGATTATTTTCCTTTCCTGATCATTCTTTATCTTGAAAAATTACAAAACAAAACAATAGTATTTATCACAAATTCACCAAGATATACATATTCATAAAGGCACAAGACAAGCAGAATTGAATATTGCACTTGTTATGGACAGATCAGTCCTGAAAAAAATTGTTGACATGAGAATTTCCTTTCATTCACCGATAACTTGAAAAAACTTTTAAAGAAAACTCTAAATGCATGTTGTTCTTTCTGTTTGAACAGTACATAGATAAATATATCTTGACGAGGTCGTTCATAGATAGAATCCATATAAGGTATGGTTCAAAGTTCATTCTGCTTTTTCATGATCAGCCACTGCGTGAGGAGTTTCTATCTAACCTTGTTCATCATACGTTGAAATAAAATATGGCATTGAATTGAAAATATCCTTATGTGTCTTGTCTTAATGCAAAAACACAACATATGATTGATTGATTGTTCTTTGCTTAATTATTCACTATATCTGTATTGACTGATCATGCTGATATAGTTCCAAACAACATGCAGTGCATTATGTCAAAACTATACAACAACAAAAAAGAATCTTAATTGCAGTGTCCCCCACGTTGCACATATTTTATCTATCCAAGGATCAACGGCAATAACTAAATAAAAACTTTTTTTTTGGTTCTTTAAAACTGTTTATAAATATCTTACAGAAATAAAGGCTTGAGAGCAAATGCAATGCAATTTCCGATATAATTAATATTTCCAAGGGCACACCTCTTTTTAAAATATTTGATCAGCACTGATTTCAGAAATTGTCCGAGACATCGCTGATATATAACTTTCTTCCATTTTGTACCATACAATGTTCAAATTGAACGAATCCGGATTGCATAAGTTTAAATGGATTGAACATGTTAAATCCATATTTGACAATACTGGATTTAGCTTTATATGGAATATTCAATCAAAGATAGATCCAATTCAGATAAAAACGAGTATAAAGCAAAGATTAACAGATGAATTCATCCAACAGTGGCACTCTCAAATCCAAAACTCATCGAGGGGGGAATATTACGGTCTTTTCAAAATCGACTTTGGCTTAGAAAAATATTTATTAAGACGCTCATCTGCAGATCGTAAAAATATTACTAAGCTGCGATGCTGCAATCTAAAAATACCAATTGAAACAGGAAGATGGAATAGAATTCCTAGAGATGAAAAGACAGTGTCATCTGCTCCTTGTCCATTGTAAATGAGTTTCACCACTTATTTGAGTGCCAGTCTGATATTGTTAAAAATATCAGAAAAATACATATTTCAGAATATTACCGCATTTATCCATGTGTTGAGAAAATGAAAGGACTGCTTTCATTTTGCAATATCAAAGTTTTTAAGAATGTATCCCTGTTTATTAGTTAAACTTTTGTAATTATACTCTAAATTATATGTTAGCATTGTTTTGTAGTAACCATAAATACGAATATGTATTTTTCTTCTTGTTACACATGTAAATATGTGTCTCATTGTTTCAAAATAAAGTATATTGTTATTGATGTAAATTTGATATAAATCTGGCAAAAATTGTACATAAAAATTTGACATATGAGAACGGTTACAATGCAATTTTCCATAGTATTAATATTTTTAAGGGGCACAACTCCTTTTAAAATATTTGATCTGCACTGATTTTCGAACTGGTTCGAGACATTGCTGATATAAACTTTTGATATAATTTTCATAAAAATCTGGCAAGAATTTTACACGTGAGAGCGCTAACAATGTAATTTATCCATATAATTAATATCCCCAAGGAACATAACTCTTTTAAAATAGTTGATCGGCACTGATTTTCGAACTTGTACAAGACATATACTGTGAAAAACAAATCTATTAATTTTGTAAAAAAAAGTTTTCTACCGTACTCCTAACAACACAATTACTATATTTAAATCTACCTGTGTACGTTGTTTTATTTAACGCCATTTTGTCCCATGTTAGAGTTGTCTTTTTGACACTGTTCCTACATCTTTTTCATTAATATTATATTTATATTTTGTCATAGATCAAACTTATTCGTTCTGTGTATGTTTACAAGTTTTTGTTTAAATGTCTTTTTGATCGAGTTATGCCATTTCAATTGATATTTTATAGTTTGTCTTTTTATGTTTCAATGTAACACTACTGTCTCAGGTTTATGCACCTGTCCCAAATCAGGACCCTGGTGTTCAGTGGTTGTCTTTTGTTGGTGTGGTTCATAAGTGATTCTCGTTTCTCGTTTTTTATATAGATTAGACCGTTGGTTTTCCTGTTTGAATTGTTTTACACTAGTCAGTTTGGGGCGTTTTATAGCTTACTGTTGGGCGTTAGCCAAGGCTCCGTGTTGAAGACCGTTTTTTGACCTATCAATTGTTAACTGTTTATACATTGTGACTTGGATGGAGAGTTGTCTCATTGACACTCATACCACATCTTCTTATTTATAGCTGTTATAAATCTATGATGTAAGTTTTATAAAAATCTGGCAAGAGTTGTGCATGTGAGAGCGCCAACAAGACCGGAATGACAGATGCACTGATAGAGACCTGGTATATATATATATTTCTATGTCCCATGCGATGCACCCCACGAAGGACAATAATTACCATGGCAACATATTTAACTTTTAGATTTCCATTTTTTATTGCATTGTTGAAGATTTGTCATTATATTTGAAGTGTCTTCTTTTATTCATATGAAATGTGTATTTAAAGTGAAGTGAAATAATTTTATCAAAGTATAAATGGAGAAGATAGACATGCCATGGACTATAAAAATTTCACAAGGGATTATTTTCATGGATTTTCTAATTTACATGCAAAAAAGATTAAATTCAATCTTCGGAATCAAGGACCAGTAAAATGTAAAAATAAAATCTTTCAAATAGGATTAGCAAAGTTTAAACTGCGATATAAATCTCTAAACAGTACATTATTTATTTTTAAAAAATGTGCCAAATTTATCTTTGTTTCAAATAAAGAAATACTTGGCATGAGTAAAGTTTTATCCTGTCCAGTTCTTCAGTGAAAATTTCTCATAACATTTCATTGCATACAAGATAATAACCACAATCGGAAGTAAAATAATCAAATGTTCACCCCTTTTTTTCCTGTTAACAAGCTTTGATAACCATGTCACCTCAAGTTTCCATATTTTTTTTTCATGGAAATACCAAATAAAAAAAGAATAGTGCTTTGAAACACCTAAGATATAAGTTTATGACTCAGAATTTTTTTCTGCAATAAAACGCAGGGTTAATTTCCTACAACTGTCAAATTGAAGGCAATTTTTTTTTTCGACCCTTTTTCATATAAAACCGAAGTGACGTACTATGATTCGGTGGTATAACACCTTCATCAGTGCCAATTGTCCTGCTACTCATGTCATAATTCTATGATAAATATAAAAATAAAAACAAATGGTACGATTGCCAATGAGGCAACTCTCCACCAGAGACCAAATGATGTAGAAGTTAGCAACTATAGGTCACTGTATGGCCTTCAACAATGAAGTCTAGATCACTCATCTGCTGATAGAGCACCATCAGCTGGCGATATAGCACCTTTTTGGTAAATTTAATTTGCCTCCCTTTGTACAGAATTTTACGTTTTCAAAGAAAAATAAAATATGGGATTGCTTAAAAGAAACATTGACGAGCTGTGCGCTTCCACAATCATTTTTAAATTACACATACATCCACAAATGTATTTTTCACAAAAAGATCGAATATACAACTCTTTTCTTCTCGTTTTAACCTAATTTAAATTGTTTTGTCAAGATTTATTTGAAGTAATATTTTGAAAATGTAAGTATTTTTCATTGGCTTTGTAGTATCTCCTTTAGATTTAAATATTATGTAAACTATAAGCTTAAAGACCAAAATGTAAATTTCGTTCTAAATATTTTTTATATAACTAGACAAATAATGATGCCTGCCCTGCAATATGCATGAATGCAGTTCTGGATGGAGTGTTTATATAATAGAGAGTAATGGTCAACGATTACAGAATGGACACCAAAAATAAAGGAATAAACAATAATAGAATAAAAATAGAGAATTTTATGTTAACTACAAGCTCAAAGACTAAAATATCAATTTCGTTCTAAATATTTTTATATATCTAGACAAATAATGATGCCTTCCATATACATGAATGAAGGTCTGGGTGAGGTGTTGATATAACAGAGAATAATGGACAAAGACTACAGAGTGGACAAAAAAATGAATAGGAAATGATATGATAAAAATAGAGAATAATGGGATAATATAATTTAAAGAATAGAGAATAATGGGGTTCTGAAATATAAAGAATAAAAAAAACTAGGGTGCTAAAATATAACGAACATATAGATAGAGCAGGAGAGATTTATTGTAAAAAAAAATTCACAACGAAATAACTGTGGTCTCGGGCCAGTTAACTACAGAATTCTTCGACTCATCCCGTAATTATGATCCAAGTTCAAAGCTTTGACTTTCGACCTCTTTTACTTTTCTACTTTTAAACTATATTATATCATGATTTTAAGAAACGGTAAAATAACAAAAAAACTTCTCCGTGACACTTCGAATATCCACGTGCTTAAAAAATCGCGTTCATATAAATTCCACTGCCGCTAATCGAAATTCACCTTCAAAATTTAGAACAATTGTGTTAAAGGAGGCAATGCCTCTGCAGCTAGATTGTTCAACCGAAACGCACGTGGATATCCACAAATATTCCCGTGCAATGTCAGAATATGACAAACCTGCTCCAGATTATCATCAGTGAACGGAAGAACGTTTTCTCTCGCCTTTTCATGTGACATTACTTGAAAAACCCCAAACTTCGTATACCTTGTAACATGAACAAAACCGAAATGTTGTATTCAATATGAAGGGCAAACTGGACGTGAATTTTTCAAACGAACAAAAGAATATTTATACCGCTTCCGCAGACCGAAGAAATTCAAAAGTTTCATTTACCAACATTTGGAAAAACGCAAAAACAATATTGAATTTATCAAATTCCAACCACTTCAAACCGTCCTGAAACAACCAGGACGTCAGTATAGAAAATAATGCTCCTTCGACATGAGACTATCAAACATCAAAGTTAAGCTATGATCTCTTTAACCACGTACTTACAGGGGACCTCAACATCGTTCAAGACCGAGGGGTGAAAAAAGAACCAAAATATTGTCCACCGTCGAAAATAATTGGGAAGAGTGTCGTCAGAAAAATCTGACAAAAAGTCACTTGATTCCTATTTAAATAAATGTCTGAATATTGTTGATATTCGCATATCACATTTCGAAAATAATGTAGAAGTAAATGAAGAAACAAGTAAATGTAATACGCCCATGTCTATGATTAAAAACAAAATTCAAGTACTTGCCGAAGCGTTTTGTTTTTGTACCGGCCGACAAAGGAGCCAACAATGTGGTGGTGACGTAAATACTATACGGAAGTCCTTAAGAATGAAATTATACATTCAATTGCATTCAAGGCCGAACGCCCCACAGAGAGTCATATAGTAAATAATCATGTCACTACCATGGCTCAGCTTAAGGCCTCCTATGAACATTTGAAGGTCCTCACTATGTATTAGTTACATAAACTGCACAAACAAACCTGTAAAATATTGTTTTATCTTCGCCTCTATTAAGTGTTCTACTACTAATCTTTCAGTGCTTTTAACGAGTTCCTTAACTACTATCAAAGAACTTGTCATTAATTTTTGTAATAGAATATATGAAAAGAGTGGAATTAACCATTTTTGGAGTGTAAAAACTTCTTTGGATGTTTAAGATAAATTACGTGCTTTTGATGGTCCTTTTGTTACCGTTGACAGTGTTGACTTTTAAACTCTTTATACAACACTTTCAAACATTCGTATCAAAGAAAAGTTTTGCTAAAAATAATATGTTCGTTTGATAAATCTGGTTGCAAAGTTATTTGCTGTTACTCATATAAAGCCCTTTTCTCAAATGAGAAAGGTAAATATGCTAGATATACTTACTGGAGGTGTGATGAGATGATAAAAACCATAAATTTTCTCCTTGATAACATTTATGTACGTTTCTTCAATAAAAATTATCGACAGATTGTAGGTATTCCCATGGGCACTAATTGTACCCCTTTAATAGCAGACTTGTTCCTGTAATGTTATATCACAGTTTATGGCCAAACTCAGTAAAGACTCGTCTAAATTCCATTTAATTGATAAATTCAACAACACTTACCGTTATCTTGATGATATTTTTCGTTAAATAATCAAGAATTCTCTAACTATACTACCAATATTTATACCCAAAGGAACTTACCTTAAATTAATCAAATATTAACAGCAGTATGCGTCCTTTCTTTGATTTAGACATTTCAGAAACTCTACAAAAAATTGTTAATTTTTCTTTTTTGGGACGGTGATGTCCCTTTGGCACCGTCTTACGGTGTTTATATATCCCAATTAGTACGCTATGCCCGTGTCTGTAGTGACGTTTGGATTTCAATCAGCGTAATATATGTAATACTAGTAAATTATTAAGTCATGGATTTCGTTACCACAAATTACTTAAACCCTTTACTAAATTCTACCATAGATACAAAGATTTGGTTTGCAAGTTTGGCTGTACCTGTAGAAAACTGATTTCAAACGGAATAGCACATCCTACATTTTACAGTGATGTTGTTAATCAAGCCCGGAAATTTAGATACGATCCAGGTAAACTTATCAATCCTTTAAATAAACTTATTCAAAAATGTTACCAATTCAACACTGTAATTAAATCTTTGACTATTAATTTATTGGTATAAATATTGATTTTGTTATCAGTAAATCAAAACCATACTAAATATTATTGTTATACACATATATACACTTTCACGGAACAACAATCTGTCGATACCTATATTTTGGCAGTGCACAAGGTCATGTTTTTCTCTGATTGTTAATGACGTCTTTGGATGTCGGATGTGAACTAATTGATATTTAAGTCTTAGATACACGATTTTTTTATTAGTTTTTATTGGTTTTGAACTAGCTGTCAGTAACTACAAGTACTCTCAGATCTGTACTTAGTGTCTTTTTTGTTGTAAGGGATGAGGGATGGATAAATACCCTGCCACGTCCGGTCTGTGTTTTTGTTTGATGTTTTTTCTGCAATGTATCGATCTGATGAGTTAATATAGAAGATGTGGTATGAGTGCCAATGAGACAACTCTCCATCCAAGTCACAATGTGTAAAAAGTAAACAATTATAGGTCAAAGTACGGCCTTCAACACGGAGCCTTGGCTTACACCGAACAGCAAGCTATAAAGGGCCCCAAATGACTAAGCCTTTTTCAACAGATAGTTAAAGATTGTTCTTATGTTGTGCTTTTACACCACTGTCCCAGGTTAGGGGAGGGTTGAGCGCTCACATTCATGTTTAACCCCACCACATTCTGTATGTGCCTGTCCCAAGTCGGGAGCCTGTAGTTCAGTGGTTGTCGTTGGTTCATATCTGTTATATTTGTTTTTCGTAATTGTTTTGTTATAAATTAGGCCGGTAGTTTTCTCAATTGAATTGTTTCATATTTTTAATGTCGGGGCTTTTATAGTTGACTTTACGGTATGAAGTTTTCTCATTGTTGAAGGCCGTACGGTTGCCTATAATTGCTTACATTCACTTCATTTAAACATGGATGGATAGTTGTCTCATTGGCAATCATACCACATCTGCTTATTTTTATATATAAAATAATGGGGTGCTAAAATATGCAAGTGATTGGTGTTTGCTTTACGCAGCAACAGCTTAAAAATGCTATATCGCGGCGATGCTAACATACAAAGAATAGAGACCATTGGACAAAATGAAAAGAAAAAAGTGATCAAAATGAATTAAACAAAAAAATGATTGATTAAATGGTTGATTGGTGGCGTTTAATGCCATTTTAGTTTTTAAGGGTGGAGGAAACCGGAATGCCCGGATAAAAAACACAGACCTTAGGCAGGTAAACTGGCAATCCTAGTCAATCAAGACTTAAGTCGAACGTACCTCCACTCGAACTCACAACCTCAGCGTTGACAGGCTAGTGATATCTGCCAATGAATTAATTAGACCACTCGACCGCAGAAGCCCTACACATTTAGAGAACCCCACAACCAAATTCTCATGAATACAGTTACTTGAGATGGTTTAAAAGACACATTTGCCTTCGCTGTCATGAGTTATAATAAATTGAATAATACAGGACAATTAATTGTACCAACAGTTTTGTTGTTGTTCCTTTCAGACTTTATAACCCGAGTTCGGATAAGTTTACAGGGGGTATAAAATGTGAATGAAATAATGCAAAAACAAGTGCAATATCTAGTTAACAATTGTTCTTGTGGCTGCATGTAGAACTGATGTGATAACTTGAATTTAGAGGAAAATTTATCCTAAATGCATATAATATTCATAATTTATCATGAATTCGTTCTTACATATATTCTAAAATTAATTACAAACATTGAGAACTTAATTGATAGTAGAATTTTACGAGAGTGGTACGATTTTTCCTTTCTTTTGTTAATTTTCCTTTACAGTGTTTCTCACGCTAACGAGTATCTCAAATCATGCTGCCTTTTGATCTTAAATTTACGTGGAACTCAAATACCCTTATACATGACGCAAAACAACCTAGTACTCCAAATAGATAGGATAAAGGTTTGGCTAAAATATGTTGCAGTTTATGAGTTGTTGCGGAATCGATATACAAGAGTTTTATACAAATGAACAATGAACGACCTTTCTAACGAACAACACAAAAAGACATCTTGAAAACTACATATGTTCCACAAGGATACAGATGTTTTTAAATTTTGGCTGATCTCTTTCAGTAGTATAAAGCCCAATTTTCCGACATTAACACCCCTCCCTCCTTTTTCAATCCGATAGCACTTTCGTCTAAAAACCCATCTGTCTTACGAATATAAGAAATACATTCTTTAAACCTGCTGCATTTTTATGCACCTGTCGTAAGTCAGGAGCCTGTTGTTCAGTGATTGTCGTTTGTTGGTGTGGTTCATAGGTGTTTCTCGTTTCTCTTTTGTATATAGATTAGACAGTTGGCTTTCCTGTTTGAATTGTTTTACACTAGTCATTTTGGGGCCCTTTATAGCTTGCTGCTCGGTGTGAGCAAAGGCTCCGTGTTGAAGGCGGTACTTTGACCTAATAAGTATAATTGTTAACTTTTTATACATTGTGACTTGGAAGGAGAGTTGTCTCATTGGCATTCAAACCACATCATCTTATTTATATTATGTAAGGAACAAGTAACAAGATTCCTTTGTTATGACATTTTAAAGGGTATGGCATGTATTTAAGTAAATAAAGACGAGGGTTACTTTATGTTGGCAAGGCTCACTTAAAATCGCTGATGATTGTTGAATAATAAGGTTTAACAAATTACTAGTACACAATGAGCGGCGAAAACTAGAAAAATAACAACACCTAAAAGTTGGCAAATGAATGCAAATGTTTGCGAAATGACACATTGTTTGTGGAATAACGCATTGTTTAATAAACAATGAAAAAGTTAGCGCAATGATGTTAAATCTTTGTGAAAATTTGGAGAGAAAAAAACTCAAAATATTTACGAAATCTTGCAAAATTTGAGAAAAAAAAAACCGGAAAGGTTTTCTAAATAACACAAAAGTTTGTGAATTAACGTAAAAAATAAAAATAAAAAAAAAGTCTGATTGTGTGGTGGTAACATTCGACGGTAGAATATACCTTTGTATCTCAATTTTGTATAGCCAGCCGGTGAAAGAATGATATATGAGAATCGCATATAAATATAAGATAAATAAATCTTAACATAAATTGAATGTGCAGGAATCGTGTCCACTATTGGTCGTGTGAGAAATGTCGGTTATCAACTAATGACTGTTCACTTTAGAACTTTAGATAAATTCATCCCACGGGAAAGTGGGTTCGACACAGTTTCTTGTCTTTTAGAAGAAAGATGACGAGATCGTTGTGATCTATGGAATTTCCATTGTTGCTGTTGCGACGGTAGGCACTATTTTCTCCTATGTTGAGAGACGGCGATGACGGTCTAGGATGGTCCTCTGGTAAGTCAAACGGAAGTTAGTACTCGATCCTCTTCTGAGTTTGCGGAATGTCACGTATTTGTGAATATCAGACGAAATCAATCGTTTCGACTTAACGTTCAATCCGGCGGATCTAGTAACTCCATCTGTGAAGTGGCGACCTCGATGTTTGATTTTGTCGTAGTAGTGTCTGACAAAAGGCGTTATTATATAAATATGTCCAGATAGGATCAATGGTTCCTTTTCATTAAGATTCAAGTCAGACTTGACGATACATCTTCCTACTCGGAGTAGTCCTTGCTTGTCCAAAGTCAGATTGAGATTGGCAATCGGTCTTTGTTTCGTTATAGTTTGTTGTTTGCGAATGAAATTTATTTCTTCTCCGTAAACTTCTGGTCTTGCTGATTCCAGAATGAAATTTGCGTTATCTATAGAATTTTCCACAAGTCACAGATGTTGCTATTGGTGACACAAGTGCTGTTCCTTTAGAGAAATTCATGAATCTACCAGACTTAGTGCTGGGTCCAGTACATTCAGGTAATTGTATGGCATGCGTTTTTGCAACTTTGACATTCAAATTAAAGGTTTGGTCGTTATCTTGGCCAACTAATTGATTTTCGTTCTTAAAAGCTATTTCCGGTCTCGAGGCAATAAGTGATTTGGTTCCGTAAGCAAGATTTCTCACTCTTAGCATCTTTGTAGATCTCTGTGCAGGTTGAACTCACAGAGGTTAAGATGATTTCAGCTGACTCTGTCTACTCCCCGTCGTAGATTGTGCCGGATGAACTAGATTGAAAATTTTTATGTGTAGTGCGGTGGTGTGTCGTTGACTTCCACACTCATTACAACTGATGCTCGCGTTACAATCCCGACTTCTGTGCGTGGTTGACTCACAGCACTTGTAGAAAATATTGTTTTGTCTTAACAGTTCCTTGCGTTCCTCGGTTGATTTGGCGCGGAACGCTCGGCATTCGTTCAAGGGGTGCTTTGTCTTGTGAAGGAAACAAAGATCTTGTTGTTGACTGATGTCTCCAAGTTGCTGTTCAACTACCGTCTTATGATCGTTGATTTTAGAATACGGCTGAGGTGTGAACCTTGGCGCAGCACCTTTTGTAATTGGTGTAACATATCCCAGGAGCGTTCTTGATCTTGCTGATCTCTCTGATAAATGCAGAGAATTCCGTGAAAAGCGGAAAGGCAACGTCGTACTTGGACTTATATCTTAAAGCCCTAGTTATCTACTCCTCCTGGAGTCCATAAAACAATTTTGTCACAATTGGGTTTATTCCAGACCTATAATGGTTTACTTTTACAAATTGTGACTTGGATGGAGAGTTGTTTCATTAGCACTCATACCACATCTTCTTATATCTATTTATTCCAGACGGTGAATCAAAATAAGTCCAGTCTCTGCCATAATCTCTGAAGGCCTTATGTAGGATTTTTGACGTTCGATGCTCTAATGCTAATGACATGTCTAGCAGACTCTGTCCCAAGCCACTTGATCAGTAGATCTATCTGTTCTGAGTCTGAAACTTGTAACTCGTCTTTAACATTTTTTGAAACTAGCTTTCCAGGTGTGGAAGGATTCATCCCGGTAGTTATAGTTTGTTAACCTGGAATACAGCAGGTCCTTGCATAGCAGAAATTTAGTTAGCTCCGATGTCGGATTTATTTATTGGTTGTTATCCGTTGGTATGAAAGGTTGAACCACAGGTGTTGATTGGTGTGCAACAGGGATCTCTTCTGTAACACCCTGTCTTTGGTGTCCAACAGGGATCTTCTCTGAAACGGCCTGTTTTCGTATGCTTGTTACCGTTCCCAGATCTAATAATAAAGTAACTTCTGTTGACTTAGCATCTGCAGGCAGGACAGCAGGTGTATGTGTTGGCAAGTTCAATGCCACAGATGGCACGAACTCTGGTGCTTTATGGCTTAGTTCAATTACCACAGGAGTTTGTTTTCTCTCTTGTGGACTTGTTACTTCCTGTACGGCATTAGGGTCAAGATGTTTATTGACGAAATCTTGCACGCGTTGGAGCGGGTCTTCAGTTTGGTCAGGAAGATCACTAATTTCAAATTCATATATTTTAGATTTCAATCATAATCTTTCTATATTTATATTGGTAGACTGAAATTATATACAGAATGATTTTTCAATTCCTTTCAGAAATGAAAACAAGTATAAGATATGTCTGAAGCATGTTTTATTCACATACTAACAATTCTAACAGAAACTGAACTAAAATAACCTTAGACATATTTGTTAAATCAAGAGAATCACAATATTTGACTAGGATATAAAGCCACTGCCAAACAGTGCAGTCCCCACCAACGCCTTGCAACAAGTTGGAGGAACTGATACTAAACATTTATCTTGCTTTTCTTTAAATCCATTGAGAGCGGATTAATTCTACAGTGTTTAAAAGTATCCATATAAAAATGCTGCAAGACCAAGTTTGATATTAACCAATGACTTTAAAAACAAATAGGATTCTACAGTTGTGTTAGTACATTATTTAAATCTAGAGTGTTCAAACAAATATGTTACAGACAGATAGTCCTGTTTAATACATATCCCTTCACAATAAGGGTTAATAACACTTTATAAATCAATAGCTATTCTAATTCAAAAGCGATGTAACTAACTAACAAAAAGAAACATGTCCAGTTAAATGTTTCAAAAGATGATAATAATCAAGTACAATGCAATCAGCATTCTTATTCAAAGCTCATATGTTAAAGTAACCAATGAAAAAGAAACATGTCCTGCCAGGCCAAATATTTCGACATTAATACTCAAAGACAAGACTTATTGTTGACATAAATGAAATTATTTTATAAGGTTTCTGTTCAACACATCCTTCCCACTTGTTTTACAAGGCATACAGATAAGAAGTACAACCCTGTACTTCTTTAACAGTTCTTTGTCTTTCTCGGCTTGAGGAGCTGTACAGTAACAACAAATAGTCTTGTCTACCGGCACAGTGTTGTTTTGTGCATAGTATGAAAATTCGACTGTAGAGTTGCAGTCCATCTGCATTCTCATGCAAACTTGGATGCTGTCAAAACCTGTTAACAGAATATTTAGACAAGCATTTATTTTTTTATTCAACCTTTGCGCAACATATTGAAAAAAAAAAAAACACAACAAACAAATCCCGCTCCCACTTATTGGCAAACAGGAAGTAGATGGTCAACAGATCGGAAAAGTACTTTATACACGGTACAACTCATCATGCTGAAGCTGTATACCAAATATTAAATCATTCTACCCAGTAGAAGCTGAGAAATCTTTAACAAAAAAGTTTTGGAACAGACGTACAGACGGACATTGGCATTAAGAACACATGTACAAGAATTGTGGACACTTTTGAGGGAGATAACTCAAATTAAGAAATAATTCTTTTGAACTGGGTTTCTAATCTCCTTGACTCATCTGGTGTCCAGTTCGCAAGATAAGACAACTCTCGATATGTGTCGCGATGGTCTATATATGATCATATATGTGTTAATTGATTAATCAGTGGAAATCGTTTAACATGTTAACTATCAGCAAGGATTTGTATAGTTTTAAATCCTTGCTATCAGCAAGACACTTTGTTTTAAAGGGAAAGAAAAATCATATTTAAATATGCAATTCCTTGGGCTGTAGTAGAAAGAATTCACGACTAACTATGTCAAAAAAAGTTCATAGTTTAATTTTCATTTGGCATAATTACAAATCTTTCAAGAGAATCTTCTTTGTCCTTCTTGATTTTAATAAACAAAAATCGGAAAAAAAGGTATTTACTATCTGTTTTATGCGCCTCTGAAACCGTAAACAATTGACTTTACAATGCTACATACATAATGAGGTCATAAGTAAAGGTATTTTTTCACAGTCCTGAGTTTCAAGTAAATGGCACAAAGTCACACGCCTGACCGTCACACACTTGATAGGACAAAAATTCACAATTAAATAGTAAAACTGTTTACTATCGTTTGAATATATTAGAGAAGCTTAAATTATTGAAGTACTTTATTTTTATCACATAAATTCATTATACAGCTTGGGATATTGTTCGTTAGAATTGATAAATGAATTAAGACTTATCAAAATTAAATTCATGCAAAGGATATATTTCTTGGTACCATAAAGCCAGTCAAGTAATAACAAATTTTCGCAGCCTATTTTCTAAATAATCACTAGATCATTATGAATTCTTTTACCGTGAATTAATTTTGTTTACAAAGTTGTTTCTACTTATAATTATTAATGTTCAAGAAAACACAAAATATTATTATGAAATAAGTTTTTCACATTGCAAATCAGAGACAAACTATCTCTAACCTGACTTCTGTCTGGTATATATACCATCTTCGTGTCCGGGGCTTTTATGTCCTACATTTGAAATGTATCCTCTTAATTCTAACAGCAAATGGATATATTGGCTTTAATATAAATAAAAAGATGTGGTATGATGAAAACTTTCCGTCAATTGAAAGAACAAAATACGAGGATGTTAACAACTATAGCACACTGTACGTCATTCAACAATGAGTAAAACCCAGTTATACATGTTATAAAAAGTTATATTATAAAATGCCCCGGTATGAAAAAATGAGAAATCATTTAAAAGAGAAAAACAATGGCCTGATTTATGTTATAATATAGTTAAAAGATTAAAATCGCAACTAGTTAAAATAGCGGTGTTTTTTTTCTAATTTTAAAAAATCCATTTTTCGATTTTGAGACGCTTTAAAGAAGATTTGGGTAAAAAAGACTAAACCTGTGAATTTTAGAAAGTCGATTTGATATATTTTGACAATTTTAAGGCTATAATAATTTTAAAGAGGTACATTAAAAGGCAATCTCACGTTTTTTCTTCTTTTTTACTAGTGTGAAATACATATAGGTTGGTATAATTCCTATTTTTCGAAATATTTGCCTACTTCGTGTCAATTTTCGCTGTATCTGTATAACCTTTAGATAATGATGTTTATTCTTAACATAAACCCATATTGAAAAGAAACGATGGGAGTAATATGCAAAAACAAGACACAATACAATTTCATATGAAACTTATTAACTTCGAAAACATATGCGGTGTGAATATAAATTTTTCAATAAACTATAGAGCTTCATCTTCACATGTGTATCCGGGATCGTTTTCCGTCTTCCTCAAGCAAGTTTAAAAAGCAATTCATATTGATGAAGATAACAAATGTTTTCATATAAATTAACCTGCAAAATCGCTAAATAAGTTCATGAAAAAGCGTTATAGGTGTGCTATATACAACTTTTTATACAGCCATTGTATGAGGGTTCTTTGAATTTTAGACATAAACAAAACATGTCTATCCCAAAAAAAAAATTGTAATCACATATAGCCCGGTAAGCAGAAAGGCAAAATATATTTTCAAAAATATTTAATATGCACTCATGTGGGACGGTAATTTTTATATAGACACCAATAGGAGGCTAATTGGAACTTAGACGATTAACTGGGAAAAAGGCATAGGATAGCAAAATTTCGGTACCAAATATAAGATGTGTGGCATAACCTTAAACAAACCAGAGTTAAGTTCGTTTCTAGAACTTGTCTTGTTTTGCATTTTCTTTATGCACGTTCTGTTAATCTATACTGAGATTCAAAAGGGGGAGGGTTGAGACCTACAAGAGTAGGTTTAACTCGACCACATTTCCATATACATGTACTAGTACCTGTCCAAATTTGGGGACCTCGTAAGTAGTTGTCGTATGTCATATCTTATTTGTGTTCGTTATTTGGAGAATGTTTGTGTTTATAACAGACATTAAGAAAAATAAGAAGATGTGGTATTATTGTCAATATAAGAAAACAATCCACCAGAGACTGAAAAACGAGGATGTAAGCAAACACCATTTTTTTTTTAATTCACATTGAACGTATAGACTCTGGGCGATTTAGATCTTGACATTTTTATAAAGGCATGTCTATTGTTGAGTATTTAAGTTGCCCTGTAAGAGCCTGTCTTTTGGAGAAGGCTATATTTTGCTCTCTAGATGTCTTAGTTCTTTATGTGCATGGTTGGGTTGCTATCTCATTTACTAGAAGTTCATGACTTCTGCATTTACTTATACCCCAAGTCTACCTTCATTCGTAGAAAAAGTTTGGTCTGATAGAAATGATTACACTGATGTTGAAAGGCAAAGTAATATTATTTTTGAACCTGTTGCACATATCAAATAATATGTCAAAGAGTGCCCAACTGTTTTTGAATTTATTATTATGATTTAACTGTTGAATAAGTATTTTTTTATATCATCGGACATTTGAATGTTCTAGATGCACAATTAACATATTGCCGCCAATATTTCAAAATTCAAAATTTTAGTTAAATCTCTCATGCACACTAGACATGCTAGACGGGGCTATATATGTTCATGTATAAACATCCCTGAGTACAGAAGTTGACGGAGTTATAATACTTTATAATTACTGTCAAATGAATATCAAAATCAGCATGAATGTCGGTCTACATCTTTCATTAATTGAATAGCTGGCAGATGATAAAACAGCGGGTGGTTGTTGTTTAAATTCACACCTCAATATGGTTAAGATAAGAACACAATAAACGATACTTGTACATATCTTTTTCCTTCCAATAAATAAAATATGTATTATACATAATAAGTGTTTACGAGAAAGAAAAACAATTAAATGTTACTTTTCCCGAACCCTACAAAACTTGAATAGCAATACACAAATGCTTTGCATTTTGAATTAATTCATCATCCAACTTTTAGTATTTCAAATTCACATTGATTCCTTTGTTATTAGGTGTGTACTGCAAATAAGCTCTTTGTAATTCATTAGCAATTTTCTAATCATACAAAATGTGTTTAAGTTCTATCTATATATTTAAATTATCCGGATAATGTTTAAAATTTAAACAATTTTTAATCAGGACTAAATATTTTCGTCATCATGAATTTATTTTAAACAATAATTGAAAAATAATTAATATTATTATTTTTTTTTTAAAGTTTCGACGCTATCTTATATCAAACATTTTCCGTCTTTCCCAATATGGTACGTATAGATATCGGTTTCAGTTCTTTACAATATACGTATACATGAACTGACGTTTGATAACGAAATAATCACCATATTCAAACTTCCAGGGACACCATCAAATGTAAACTTAAAATATTTTTTTTTGCACCTTCAGAAAGAAGAATTATACAAAAATAACATAGGACATGGCGAAATAATGTCACTGCAATAATGAATTTTATAGGAATTTTTTACTACCACTCGCCATCATTGAATTTGGTTAAGTTATGTAGGAAAAACGTATCTTTTCATGGGAAATTTTCAAATCATTAGGGACACCACTTTAAAATAACATAAAATGATTTTTTTTACATCAAAATAAAGATAAATCTAATAACTTTTTCACCTGCCATGGCAATAGTTTATGATTGTACAAATATCATGTTGACAAATCATTTTAAAGCAACTATCATGTTTTTTCCATATACAACAATGTTAAATTTTATCAGTCCAAAAGTGCTCCCTTGTTGGTCACTGATAACGTTACCCCCGCTGAGCTGTCCCTGATTCTTGTGTATGAGACAATATCTAATAACCTACTTTTGCATTTTTTTTTCTGGTCAAAAATAAAATGTCTTTTTAGAGACATTCTGGTATACCTTTACCCTCTATAGCTTATCACATTGTTGGTTACAGACATATTCCACATCTTATTCTAGATATCGAGTGTATAAAAGTATGTTACGTGTATGTATCACAACTCATGTCTTCTTTGACTGTCCATGGCGTTAAAACACTAAATCCCTGCCTGGGATGTCATAGATCAAACTTATTCGTTCAGTGTATATTTACATGTTTGTGAATATAGATATAGGAAGATGTGGTATGAGTGCCAATGAGACAACTCTCCATCCAAGTTACAATTAATAAAAGTAAACCATTATAGGTCAAGGTACGGCCTTCAACACGGAGCATTTGCTCACACCCAACAGCAAGCTATAAACGGCCCCAAAAAAATTACTAGAGTAAAACCATTCAAACGGAAAAACCAACGGTCTAATCTATATAAAAACGAGAAACACGTATGAGCTACATAAACAGACGACAACTACTGTAATCAGATTCCTGACTTAGGACAGGTGCAAACATTTGCAGCGGGATTAAACGTTTTAATGGTACCAAACCTTCTCCCTTTTCTGAAACAATAGTATAACATCACAACATAGAAAAACATACTATAAAATATCAATTGGAAGGCTTAACTCAATCAAAAAACGTAAATTAACACACAATGAACGAATAAATTTGACCTGTGACACCTGAATGCAAATACACAGTTAATAAAAAATTACAAGGGGTAAATAACTAAAGTCAAAAGTAAATAAACAGGTTTAAACAAAGTTAAAGTATAATATCACTGAAATTTCAAACAATTTATAGAAAATCATCACTTTTGAAGAAAACTGCGTCATATTATACACAGGTAAATGAAAATAATTTTGTTGTTAAGTATACTTCTTCTTCTGTGTGTATAAAATCTTCCGTTTAGGAATACCAAGAAATTTCTTTAATATCAATAAAACTAATCTAACACTTGGTACATATGGGGTGAATATCAACAATAAAAATATACAATTAGTGCTAGATAAAACTTCCTGTACAGGTCCAAGAACAGCATCTAAGGAAAAATGAAATAATTTTGATGTTCATAGTACGAAGAAGTGAAAATTTGTAGTAATTAAATACCAAATAATCAAAGCTGGTATATAGACAAGATCCATGTTAACATTAAATAGCAAAAAAGCATTACAAATAGTATCAACAGGTCAAATTAAAAAGAAAGTACGATTTGAGAGTACTCGCAGTTACTGACAGCTAGTTAAAAGCCAAAACAATTAATAATAAAAAATCATGCATCAGAGACTAAAATCAACTAAAATACATCCAAGGGATTTAGTATTTTAACGTCATGAACAGTCAAAGAAGACATGACTTGTGCAATGCCAAAAATAAATGTATCGACAGGTAGTAGGATAGTTAGGAGTGACTTCTTTATAGATAAAAATGAACGTGGGTGTGTCTCTATACATCCCGTTTGAAAAGAAAATACACATTTAGTTATGTTTTAATTTGATAATGACAATATGTCTTTTTTATCGAGTTAAGCCATTTCAACTGATATTTTACTGTGTGTCTTTTTATGTTGTAATATTACACCACTGTTTCATGTTAGAATGAAGGTTGGCGCCTCTTAAAACGTTTAAACCCGCTGCATTTTTATGCATCTGTCATAAGTCAGGAGTCTGTTGTTCAGTGGTTATAGTTTGTTGGTGTGGTTCATAAGTGTTTCTCGTTCTTTATATAGATTAGACCGTTGGTTTTCCTGTTTGAACTGTTTTACACTAGTCATATTGGGGCCCTTTATAGCTTGTTGTTCGGTGTGAGCCAAGGCTCCGTGTTGAAGAATATAGGCAACAGTAGTATACCGCTGTTCGAAATTCATAAATCGATTGAGAAAAAAACAAATCCGGGTTACAAACTAAAACTGAGGGAAACACATTAAATATAAGAGGAGAACTACGACACAACAGAAACACAACATTAAAATGTAACACACACAGAAACGAATTATAATATAACAATGGCCATTTTCCTGACTTGGTACAGGACATTTTAAGAAAAAAATGGTGGGTTGAACCTGGTTTTGTGGCTAGCCAAACCTCCCGCTTTTATGGCAATGTTAAATATAACATTAAAATGACAACATTACATGACAGGACTACAATACAAATAAATGGGAGAACATATAGGACAGTATGAAGGCCGTACTTTGACCTATAATTGTTGCCTTTAACACTTTGTGACTTAGATGGATAGTTGTCGCATTGGCACTCATACCACATCTTCTTATTTATAATTATTTCATACTGAATCCCATCAAGTAAGATATTAAAGTAACATTCAATGTATATATATTTTTTTTTTGGCATTTAATAGTCAAAATGTGAACATTTTCAATACAGTTTTTTCTAAAAGGCTATATTTATCTGCACTATCACATATAGAACTGCATAGTTATATAGTCGAGTCAAAAAGACTTATTGACTGAGTAAAAATTATATTCCATCTGGAAGGATTTCAGACCCACAGCTGTAGTCAAACTTTTCCAAGGCTCTATTCACGACTCTGAAATCCCTCAGTGAAAGCTTTTGTTTCGAATAAATGCATCAGGGATTTCACATTCAAAACACTCTTTTGTCATCCTCACATTCTGGGCAACAAGTCCGGCATTCCTGATACCCTACAGTTTATAAAAACAATATTGAAAATTGAAACATTTAATAATGAATTCCTTGATTTTCGGTATAAATGTTTGTCTCTCTGACAGTTCATTCTATTCTACAAATATGTGAACATTCAATAAGAGTAATGGTTAGTGGAGGTTACCCTGATGATAGTTGAGGACTACAAGATGTTTTTTGAATCAATGTTCAATGTCTCATGTGCATTTATTCCTATTTACCAAATACCATATAAAATACTATTTTCTATGTATATATGCACAATAAATATCAGCAGATGAATAAGAATCTAAATATATTTTCATATGACAGTAGGAGTCTAGGGAATGATGTTGATATGCAAATGTATAAACGATTTTTTTCCGCTAGGCAGTATATTTTTGCATGAACAAAATTCTGCAAGGAATACTTGTATCTGTTCAGCTACAACTGTCACTCTTGTTTTGTTGCAGACGGTTTGTCCTTTTCTGAGGTGTCTTTCCCAAGTAAATCATCTTAATCTTTGTAGTGATCTCGATCATTTTCTTTAAATATCGGGTCTTGAACCCAAGGTAAATCATGATCTGCTTGTCTTGGTAAACAACAAAGCAAGTCCCCACATTTCCTGATCTGGAAAAGGTATGACCTTTGTCAGCAGTGGTCTTCCAGAAACTTCTTGTATCCTGTAAAACACAAACTACAGAAACTAAGCAAGTTTCAACTAGTTTTGTCATTTTTATGGATTATATTTAGACACAATTCTACACTTGGCACTGCAAATACATGTATGAAGTAAATTTCTAGTAAAGCAAATGTTTCAGATCTGACTCAAAAGTATTTTTCAAAATGTGTTTTGGTGAACGCATCTGAGGCGACTTCAAGAGTCGAAACAGGTGTCATGCATGACGACATTAGTTAACCTTGGTATCTTTAATGACTTGTATTCATATGTGATCTTTTGTATACACAGATTATATTACAAACATAACAACATAAATTAAAGTTTGTTTATGTCTCCCCCATCCCCCAGACTAAGTTCAAAGGACATAACTCCCACAGAATTTAGCGGATCAAAAATTCCAGGTAATATGCACAGCTAAATATGACTTCCTTACTACATACCAAGTTTCATGAAACTCGGTTATTTAATTTCAGAGTTGCGTGGACAAAATGTGTGATGGACAGACGGAGGGACGGACAGGACAAAAACAAAACGTCTCCCCACCAAAATGGGAGGAGACAAAATCATGTGTATTTTAACGTATGAAAGCTTTTAATATTTTACCTGCTTTAGAACCAAGGAATCTTTCCTGATACTTCCCAATTTCAACCTCTGGAATTACATAGAGTACAGCATTTTCGAAACCTGTTATATCATCATCTGAGGCAGCATTGTGCACTTGAAAAGATTGTCCTTTCAGAATTAGTCTCTCTGTTCTATCCTCAAGAATCTCTTGCATAGGTTTGACTGATTCCATCCACGCATTTTTGACTTCACGATTATGCTGTGCCCTTTTTCTAATATCAGACATTGAATTGGCGCTTTTGAGTACTAGTACTTGCTCAATTTGACTTGAACATTCTTCTCTGCTAAAGGCAACATTTAGGACTGCAATATTGAGGATTGACATGATACGCTCAGCTGGGTTTAACCAACTATGTCCCGGAGCAGTCCGAGCAGCAACAAGCATGTCTAAGTTAAGCTTCTTGAATAGTACAATGAGACTTAATTTCACAGAACTATAAGTGATACGATGGTCAGGACCACCATCAGAATACCAAATAAGACACTCTGGAATTTCAGCTTTATCTCCAAGCATCTTTGCTATCTTAGTGGCATGTAACCATGGAGAACTTGCCTAGGAAATAGAGTCCGTATAGGTAACATGGACGGAGCCTCTATAAAATGATTTATCAGTTTTGTTAGGCATATTCACTTCTAAGCACACACTAGGTGTGAATGACCCTTTGCTTTACATATCATGATCCAATGCTGATAATGTTGACTGAACTGGAGTTATAGACATTTTCCCGCGTACAACTGTTGCTACTTTAAGCCCTGGTTCGCCAAAATCACAAATAAAAATGACAAACTGTCTCTGTATTTTACAGCATACTGCTGAGGTATTTGAAAATAGCAGCAGAGTAGTGGTCGTCCTGATGATTTTATATTAACTGGCGTGTCTGTACTTTGAACTGTTATGGTATCTTAGATTTATATAATTTGACACATTCTTGTGACTATCTCTCGGGACAAAGGCAAGTAACACAGTATTTTCACTTTGTATGTTGGTACCTTACTTTATCTGTAACTTGTTTCATTAAGTCCCTTACTGATACGAAGTGTGACATATGTTCCACGTTTTGACGACGATCGTCAGCAGCTGGAATTTCCTCTACGACTTCATAAAGTTTATCAAAAAGGGTATCAAATTTATCAATAGGGCGGCCAGTATTAATATGCCTTAAATCGGTTGCATGATCTGCGTCTTCTGCTAGTATTGCTTCTCTGATTTTTTCTACCTATTTGTTTTGTTCCATAGATGCATCTAACGTTAGCTCAGAATAGATTGTCTTAAGTACAACATAAGGGAAATTTACAGCATGCAAGTTGCAGAACTCTGACACAAAATGTTTTCTTATTTGCCTTGTATGGAATCTGGAAGTAAGGGAAGTACTCTTTCATACACTTGAATTGACAGTCTCATTACTTCATCAAGGCCCTATCAATACTTGCCCTCCAATTGATAAATGTAGATCCAACAGACCAACCTAGATTGTAGCTGAGAACTTCAATTGGAACTGAAAGATTCATTTTTTTAAAGAAAATTGAACCTCTTTTTGGTGTCCATGAACGTTAATGAGGAAGTGTGCTTTTCTTCATCAAAAAGAAAATAGGAGAAGCAATCTCGATTTGTAAGAATATCATCAAAAACTGAACACTGTGGTTGTACCAAGTCTACTGCAGGTCTGTGCTTTAAGTGCGAATGGTCCCCTACCATTCGAACAGGATGTTATAACCGTTGGCGTTTTTGCTGTGACTCATTTGATGACTGAAAGAATGAAGCATATGAAGTTAAAGACAGGGCAAGTATCTCCAAGTCGTCTTTAAGGTCATCCCATGGAGCAGTCAACGAGCAAGAAATGATATTAAATAGTGATGAACTGTGCTTTTCCAACTCAGAACCTCCCAAAGAAGGAGCCTTGTGTTTCTTTTTCCTCCAGTCATTGAAACCATCAAAGGAAAGATGTAGAAACCTGAAAATATTCATTTCATTTTAGTGTTTTTATATTTAAGGAATGCCTGTAATGTTTTTTCTGTCTATGAAGAAATAATTTCAAAAATGTGGGGCACCCTGAATAAAAGCGTGCACCACATTTTTCATGTTATTTCGAATAGACAGAACAAATATTACAGTCATTCCTTATAATTTAATTCTAAAAAAGGAGTAAATCATGATAAACACGTTGATGACGTCACGGTCACATGACAAAATTATGTCTATGAGCTGATAGACAAAACACTTTCAGCCAATCCAAAATTAAATTATTTCAACATATAGATTAAATATCAAACTGAACACTAGTGTCTAATTAATCTGAGTACAGCTCACTATATAACCAGTGGCGGATCCAGGATTTCCGAAAAGGGGCAGCCCACTGACGGAAAGGGGGGGGGGGAGGGGGCTCCCGACATGCTTCAGCAATTTCCTATCAAAGCAATCAACATGTTCTCCCAAAAGGGAGTGGGCCGCCCCTAAATCCACCTTTGAAAACTACCCCCATCTATATATGACAGATGCAGATTTCGAAAGATAAAAATTGCATGATAAATAGAACTCAACATCCCTTTTTAAAATTTTGTGAAAGTTTCATTCCATTCTTAGCACTGAAGGACAGACAGATAGATAGATGTAAAAAAAAAGTATACCCTCTCCAGTGTAGCAAATGCATTATGATCTTCAGTCAAACTTTTACTTACATGTAGCATGAACTTTTACATATGACTTAAAAACAAATTTCAAACATAGAAATATGTCATAGAAATTCAAAGGAAAATACAGACATAGTAATTACTGTGTGTATATAATTTGTGTATGAATACTAAAATGTAATGCATGTACCTGTCAGGTATAGGCTGAACATCCCTATTGTGAGTGCTTCTCTCAACTAGTTTGTGCTTGTTTCCATCCAAATACCATAAAACATTACAATTGTAGACATGAGTTTAGTGATGACATCATTAGTCATGGCAATTGGAAATTCAGCAAACACTTTATTCATCTCTTCACAAACCTTGTTGTATAACATGTCTTTCCCTTTACACGTACATGATGTAGGGGTGATAAAAAATTTACCGAACACACATATCCTAACCCAGTAAAAACACTGTTCAAGGTGTAATACCACCATTGATTTTCCCCTTTTAGTCTTTGTTAAATTTGCACTTTTCAAAAAACTGTGCAGAATTTACCTTTGTTTCAAATTAAGAAATACTTAGCATGAGTAAAGTTTTATCCTGTCCAGTACTATAGACAAAATTTCACATAATATTTCATTGCATATAAGAAAATAACTATCCCTGGAAGTTAAGAAATCAAATTTTCATCCTTTTTTTTCCTGTGTGCAAGCTTTAGTAACTATGTAACCTCAAGTTTCCAAAATATTCTATAGAAACACCAAATAAAAAAATAATGGTGCTTTGAAACACCCAATATATATGTTTATGACTCAGAAATTTTTTACTGCAATGAAATCTAGGTATAATTTCCTACAACTGTCAAATTCAAGGGAATATTTTTTTCGTCCCTTTTTCGTATGCATCTGGATGTGGCTTGGTATTACACCTCAAGTCAAATGACAAAGCCGTTAATTTAATAAACTACCAGAGTAAACCTGAAACCGCAATTACCATGACTTGGTACCGGGCATTTAAAAAGCAATAGGCTCACAAGAGCCTGAACTGCTCAACTGGCAAACGATGCCCTATTCAGCTCAGGATAGCATGCTTTATTTCTAATCCAAATATCGCTCCAGTCTGTACAAGCTCAAATTTTCCTTTAGAAAATGTCGACTATTTGAAAATGGCTGCCTACAGCTAATTTTTGTTGACGCCATTCAACTCATGATACCATGTTTCCTCTTTTAAATGAAATATAATTCAAATCTATAAAAGTTGAAATTTTGGCGAAAAAATGGCTGCTCTTAATAAATTTTCTGATCACCATTCAACTCGGGACACCATGTTTTTCAAATAAACCATATACCGTTGAAATCCGTATAAGTTGAAATTTTGACAAAGGGAAATTGGCTGCCATTCAACTGAGGATCACATGTTTCCTAATTAACCTAATATCTTTGAAATCCAAACAAGTTCAAAATTTTGGTGGGAAAATGGTCGCTCGGAAGAAATTTTCGTTTATATTCCCTGGCATTCAATTCAGGATATCATGTTTACCATTAAAAAAACTTTCATGTTCTATTTTGTACAGTAGTTTATGAAAAATAGACAAAACCTGCATTTTGACCCCTGCTATATTTTTAGTACTGGCAGCCATGTTTTTTTTTCAGATCATTTCAAAATGAGAATCGAAACAGCGGCCATGTTTTAATCGATTCATTTGAAAATGAGGATTGTTTGTAGTCAACATGCCATAGATCATTCCTGTAAAAGTTTCAATCAAATCCGTTAAGCGGTTTCAAAGAAGAAGATTTTTTTTAAAGTTTTAAACAGACGACGACGGCGGACGCATAGTGATGACATAAGCTCACCTGTCAAAGGGGCCAGGTGAGGTAAAAATGAAGGGTTAAATCAAAAATTGATAGTGTGCTAAACCAGTCCATTCAGTAAGACAGAGATCAAATTAAAATACAGTGCGAGATCATAAAAAAAATTCTAGTTTTTCAAACCATGTATTGAAAATGTTAAAACAAGTGAATTGAAAATTATGTATTAAAATACATGGCATTTGAAACTAGTACTTTACATGACATTTATAAATGGTCTCACCGTCTGTATGGAAAAAACTTGGCGATTTTACTGCCAATTAATCTCCACTTTATAGACCTTTGGTTCATGTCGGATATAAATAATATGTTGAGTTAATGTAAGTTTTTCTTTTTTTAGTTCAAAATCTCGTCATGTACTCATGTTTAGATACATTTGTAGGGAACATTCTGATATTGTTCCTGACGAAAATATAAATGAGACAATTGCAAATGTTACACATTATCCAAGTCATTGTGTGTGCACTGTTAATCAAGAATGTACATTTGTGATGAGTTTTACAGTAGAATTGCAGGAGGTAGTTCAATAGATTCTTCTGATTCACTGTTTGATTTAAGTAGTTGGTCAGAAGATTGTATTGATATTGCATTGTGTGACGGCACAGACATACCTTCAGCATCAGTTGTTCCAATCAGTAGTCCATATGTAGAATTTACTGGTAAAGTGTTGGCACTGCTGAAACTAATCAATCAAGTGATTCTAGAGAAACCGAATTTAATTTTTGTTATGATTAATTATATCAGTGATCAAGAATTCAAAATCTAGTGTTGGTACCTAGTGTTTTTTTTAACATTTCAAGAAAGGTGAGATACATGTATTAAAAACTTCAAATAACAAGGGACCTTGGCCCCATATCACCCATCCACACCCCCTGGATCAGCCTATGCCAAAAACACTTGCTTTCTAATTGTATGTTTAAATATATCTATATTAATTGATACTCCTTATAAATTAATTTTAAATCTGCACCAAAACATTCTTGATTTCTTCCATATTGCATACATCTTCACATCTTCAAATACTCGTTCCCAAATAAAGCTGTTTAAACACACAACATTTAGCAGTTACTTCAGTGCATGAGCTATAAACCCAAACATCACAACCTTTTTACACATTTTATGAGTAGTGTATCACTCACTAAAGTTATTGTCTGACTGGACCTAATAATCACATTATTCCACATTGCAACACCTTAACACAACTCACCATACCAAGTAAAGTCCAAAGAAACAGTAAATTAATTAAATTGTAACATGTACGATAAATTATATATGTATATATGTTAGAGAATGATAATCCTTTTCTTCATGATTTAGTATGATAATTATGAATTGTGCATAATCCCTTACAAAGAACATAATTTTATTCATTCTTCACAGTTAATAATATTATTTGTATGCATTATGATTGGCAACGACCCATCAACGACAAATTCAAGAAAAGGAAATATTTCAGTACCAAATTTTTTATAGGCTTATGAATTTATAAATTTGTTTATTGTAGGTTTACAGACATTTGAAATCGTCTTCAAATCGGAAATTTTTTGGCAGTTTGGAACATCTTCAGTTCAGTTTGAGGTAAGCATGCATGCAACAAATTATGATTATTATTATTTATTTTGAAAAACAATCAACATATTACAACATATGAAAATAAAAACTGAGCAACACGAACCAGACAAAAAACGGGGGGTGATAAATGCTTATAAATCAAAGGTACCAGGCTTATACTTTTCAGATCCAAAAGGGTAAGCAGATCCTGCTTCACATTTGTCACCCGTCGTATTATATCAACATATCTGATTCCCAAACAAATTAAAATACAAAGTTATAAAAATAGATGAAATGATAATAATAGTAGTTGCATGCACTATGATTGGGAACAACACATCAAATTGCAAAAGTGAATATTTCAATACAATTTCTTTATTGTAGGTTTAGTTAGTTTTGAAATAATCTAAAAAAACAGAAAAAACTTTTGGCAGTTATTCAACATCTTCAGTTCAGTTTGAGGTAAGCATGCATGCAACAAATTATTTATTATTATTATGGTGTTATAATTTGATAAAGGAAGATAACTCAATATATTTTGAAGTTGTTCAATATCTTAGTTTCACTGAAATGAAAATTTCATTAATGACTTTTATATATAATAAATGTGATTTGCTAATTGATAAATGTTAATCTTAATTCAAATCACCGAATTGAATATTTTAAAAAGGGATATAACTCAAAACAATTTCATGAATGGCATTTATCATAAAATGAACTGAGTTGTCCATTACTAAATAATTCAAGTTTTCCCCAAATTAAAATCTTTTACAGTTATGGTTTTCAAATGTAATGCATAAAAAGAAGTTGCTTTGACAATTTGTAATGTAATTGTAATAACACCAGCCAGATATGTTTGTTAAGGGAGATGACTCAATACCTTTAAATTGTTCATAAATGGTAAATCTATTGTTACTTTTTCATACTTCAGCAATATATAGTATTAAATCATTAGGTTTTGAGTTGATGAACTGTCATAATGTCAAATATGATGGTTACAAACAATGTTGTACATGATGTTTTAAACACATTAATGGAAAACCTCGAATGGTTCATAAAGTTCTGTGTGAAATTGGAGGTGTTACTCCACACACTATAATAGTTGGTAGCATTTACAATCAAGCCAAGGGAGTTGTACATTTAGTTAGGAAAGTAAAGAGCTGCAGAAACAATGAGAGATTGCAGAAATATTTGCAAACAGATTTTGTTTTTCAGAAGAGAGTGTTAAAAAGAAAAGTAGATGAAAATGATGAGGAATTGAGAGAAGACTACAGGAAATTAAAACATACAATAAAAGTACATGAGACCTCAAATTTGAAGTTAAGATAAAAGTAAGAGCTATAAATGTTTCACGGCTTAACAAAAAAATTAAAAGGCAGGCTTCAACGGTTTTAAGATAACACGAAACAATAGTACTATTAAAACAAAGAGTAAATGATTTGGTAGATAGAAAAAACCAACATGAAAAGGAAACACAGTGCAATACTTCTTAAACCATTATCAAGAACTTAAAAGATGAAATAGATATACTGAAGTCTGAATGTCAGAATGATGCGAATAACAATGTAAAGGATGATTAAATAGAAACGAGACTTGAAAGTAAAGGAAAATCATTTAATGATATGATCCGCAAAATCTATTATAATTTTAGAAGCAGTGGAATAGGTTTATAGCATTGTGCTTCATTGATAAAATGTGTTTTTAAATTATTATTAAATATGGAAAAAGGCGATTTGACCAGCAAGACAACCGCATGTAATTTAACCACCGAATTAGGGTTAATAGCAAAGCAACACATAGGTGAAGAAATTTATAATACTGAAAATGTTACAATGCACCGTGATGCAACAACAAAACTGGGTCGACACTTTTATGGTGTTCAAGTTACTAATGAAAAGCAGCAAACATTTACAACTGGATTAAGGTAGGTCACAGATGGAAAAGCAACAACATATGTAGAATGTACAAAACATTTTCCAAGAAATGACCAAATTTTCTGAAACTTTGGATCCTCCTAACATTTTTGGCAAAGGTAAAAATTTCATGACCGACCGCAGTGCAACAGAAAATAAAGTAAATAAAATGTTGGCAACAGAAATATCAGCTTTATCACCAACTAACACAGCACAAATGAAATTACAAAACAAAGATTCTTCTAATAAATTTATCAACTATCCTTGTAAGACATAGAACCAACAGATAGACTTAAAGCTAAGAACTTTATTTTGTCAAAAAATTAATCTGAAAAGGTTGTATTGGGGGCATTTTGTAAGTTGAAACATAGGTATACTATTTTTCTCCTCTGAGAATTGCTTATTCATTTTGAAAACAATCATCATGACTATACGGCACTGAAGATTAAAAGTTGTAGAGTGTATTTTAATCAATTTATAATTCAAATATTTTCCAGAAAAGGGCATTGAAATTGTACTTTTTCAACATAAACAAATTAAAAAACTGTTTATTGAAATAGGGATTCTTTCTTGATTTCAAAAATATATATAGCCTTCTTATAGTCAAATGACTAAAATTGTTAACAGACATTTGATGGGGAATAAACTAAAACAATATTGGTTTGTTCTAATTAAGAGGTTTAAAATTGTACTAAATGTTTCAAGCCAATCACTGATAAGCAAACTAACCTAAAAAAAAAAAAAGATCTTGTTAATCCTTAATTAATCATTTATCTTTCAGACATAATTTACAGAATCACTTTATGTAGTGTAGATCAAAAGTAATAGGCAATGAATAAATCTATCATTTCTATATTTCAAACATCTAATATATACATTTGTGTATTCAATTATGAGGTCAAATATTTGTGTATTGCGAGGTTATTGAGATGGATAATGAAGGGTCTGTTTAATTATGTAAAACTGAGGTTGATTAGTAATGTGGTCAATTTGATTGGCATTTAAGGAGATGGGGCATTGTAATTAAGGCCCCACATTGTCTCTGATTGTTTGGTGATCATGACAGTTGTCAAGCATACTGTTATTGTATCATTACTCTAATTGCCTAATCAAAAAGACATAGCCTGCACATCAACACACCTTAAAGACATACATACTTGAATGAACTCCTCCAAAAATATGGATCCCAAATTTTTCACAATTTATATGTGCATATGTACACAGACATGAAAAGTACAGGGAACTATATTTCAGTGTGTATACATTTTGTAGATTTAGTAGCTAACCTTGTGCTACTTGTTGTTAGGGAGGCCGGTGCATTAGGAAAGATTTAGAGCAAGTTCCAATCAGACAACAACTTAATGATGAACGAGTAAGAATAATTGACAACAAAATTAAGGGAAAAAAAGAAAATGAGGACAAGAGGTTAACAAAAGGAAACAATCAGGAAGAATATTACTATTTTAGGAATTTGGCAAAATTTGAATGAAATAAAATTACAACTGGAACCATTAAAAACAAAGAAAGAAAAAATTTTGGACTTAAAAAATCAACTTCATATACATAAAGAAACAATGGCAGTAAGAAGCAGCGACACACATCTTTTTAAATTTAGTACTAAAGGAGAACAACATACATTGAAACTCTAACCAACAATTTGCTGCAGTTACTTAAAATTAGAAGTGAGAAAATGGATCTTTTCCAAGACCCTGATAGTGTTGTTGGCAAATTCATCACTCATGTATGGACAGATGATGTGTCAAATACTGACACCAAATACAGTGGAAAGATTTTGTCCTTCAATAATGACACATCCATTATCCTCCAGTCTTTCCTTGGTGCATGAAAAACTCCATACTACTACAATATTATTGACTGTATATCAATGTTTTGGAATTTGTTGAATTTAAACCGAATTGTATTGAATAAGAGTGAGTTTAATCTCAAAAAGTAATTTATATGTTTCTATTATTGGTGAAAATATATATACAGATCAAAAATAGTAAACAGTGTGACCGTGGTGAATGGCGTAATTTAAAAATTAATTAAATCAATAACTGATGAACAACACGCAAATTCTTAAACACTCCAAATCGACCAATGTCTTAATTACAAGTTAAGCTTTTAATATCTGTTGATGGTTTTTTTCACACATCACTTGCATATGATAACTTGCATGCAGTTGTACTAATATTTGACATTTAAAACTTCATTATAATTTGCTTTGCTGCTTTCAGCTTCAAATGCCTTATTCGTTGCTATGTGTCTAGAATGGTATATATGTATATGTGTTAACGTCTTGTTCATCATGTCCATGTATCAAACATTATGTTACTTGTTGATGTTTTAACACTAAAAGTAGGCTCCTTTTACTTTTGCTAAGTGCTTTAACGCTTTCTGCTTTTGTTATTAGGAAAAAAGTGATTTTTAATATGAATTGTTTATAATACATTTTGTATATTTCCATTTACAGATCAAATACTATGAGGAGGAAATGAATGAAAATGAAGATGAGTAAGATTTAAACCTAGAAGAATTTACCAAAGATAACAGAGAAGGAAACCTTTATTTTAATGGTATATATTGTTTACTTTTTTAAATAAATGCACTAATCAATTGATAATACTGAAAGATGAGTAATATAGTTAGTTATGACTCCTACTATTAATTTGTAATTATTAATTTTTTTTATTATTATTTTTTTCAGATCAATAAAAGTATTCTGAATTTTTGGCAGTTATATTATTTTAAAAAACAGACCACAGTTAATTTGAAGGTAAGAAATATTAATTCAAAAAGAAAGATAACTCAATTTTTTTCATACAAATTACTAGATTTACCTCCCTGTTCATCACATAACCCATAAGATATGAACAATCTCATCTGGAGAATATATAGTTATACATTGATTGACCAATGAAAAGAGAGGTTATCAAATCCTTTGGATAGAGATAGCTTCCTGTTACATAATTTTTTTTTTTTTTTTTTTTTTTGAGATCTTTAAATTTAGGTGGATAGCCTATGACATGTCTCTTGTCAAAGTCATCTTTTACATGATCATTCTGATCTTTATCACCAAAAGCCGCCCCTGCAACATCATCCCAAACTTCCTTTGTACAAACGTTGATTTATTTTGTTTTGGATCAACGGTTTCTTGATTGAATCCTGCTCTTCAATTATTGTGACACACATGGCAACGTTCGTCATGCTTACCAAACATTCGACGTCGATGTCATACCAATGCTTTAAAGACCCAAATGTTGCAAAACACTTGTCCTACCTCCATGGCAAATATGTTGTTGTCCCCGCAGATAAAGCCCCAAACAACATCGTTTTTGTGTGTAAATATCATTACATAAACTGCATGATAAATGAATTAGGTATTGACAATTCATTTGGAAACTCAGCATATACCCTCACGACACTTACCAAAGAGGAAATCCTTGATAATCATAGGTCTGTTCTATGTTCCTTTGGAATTTCAACCAAAGATGAAGAACTGGATCTTCCATCACTGTATTGGATACCTAAACTACATAAGTGTCCTTACAAACAACGGTATATTGCTAGGTCTTCCAAGTGCTCCACGAAACCTCTTTCTAAATTATTAACATCTATTTTATCAACAATCAAAGCCGGGCTCCAAAGTTATTATGAAACTGCCTTTTCTAGAGGTGGCGTGAATCAGATGTGGATACTAAAAAATTCCAAGTATTCCCCATTCCAAACTAAAAGACAAATTGAAAGAGTTGGTATTACTTTGTTTCATTAAAAAGAATGGCGAACGTAGATACAAGTATCTTGCTTTGGGGAGGTATAAATCCTACTTTGTAGAGAATCACTCTGATTCATACAAAAAATTCTCTGAAACTGACATTATCAAGATGCTTGATTTCTTGATTGACAACATATTTGTTACGTTTGGAGGACGTGTTTTTTAACAGACTGTCGGAATTCCAATGGGAACCAATTGTGCCCCTCTTCTTTCCGACTTCTTTCTTTATTATTATGAGGCTGACTTCATACATGAACTTATTAAGAAGAAAGATAAGAAGTTAGCAATATCCTTCAACTTTACGTTCCGCTATATAGATAATGTTCTCTCACTAAATAATACAAAATTTGGTGACTATGTTGAACGAATCTATCCCATCGCACTAGAGATAAAGGATACTACAGATACAGTTAAGTCTGCCTCATATCTTGACTTACATCTAGAAATTGACAATGAGGGTCGGTTGAAAACAAAACTTTACGACAAAAGAGATGATTTCAGCTTCCCAATTGTGAACTTTCCATTTCTATGTAGCAACATTCCAGCAGCGCCTGCATACGGAGTATATATCTCCCAATTGATACGATATTCCCGGGCTTGTATTTCCTATCATGATTTCCTTGATAGAGGATTGCTGCTCACAAGGAAACTATTAAACCAAGAGTTCCAAATGGTGAAGTTGAAATCATCCCTTCGTAAACTTTACGGACGCCATCACGAGTTGGTTGACCGTTATGGAATAACCGTTTCACAGATGATATCGGATATGTCCCTTATGTCGTAACTACAATACCCTTCCCTATTCAGGAATGTGACCTACCGAATTAGACTATTTACCGGATTTGTAATAACATACGCAACACGACGGGTGCCACATGTGGAGCAGGATCTGCTTACCCTTCCGGAGCACCTGAGATCACCCCCAGTTTTTGGTGGGGTTCGTGTTTCTAAGTCTTTAGATTTCTATATTGTGTCATCTGTACTATTATGTGTCTGTTTGTCTTTTTATTTTTGGCCATGGCGTTGTCAGTTTCTTTTCGATCTATGAGTTTTGACTGTCCCTCTGGTATCTTTCGTCCCTCTTTTTGAATCTCAAAGCATGCCGGAGATCAAGTCAAACGCACCCGTGATACTAAACGGGCTTAACCTTTGACGAGAAAGATAAAACCCTAGGATTCCGATAAAAAAAGTTTTGAGCGGTAAGTACAAATATAAGATTTTCGGTCGGAAAAAAAAATCAATTAAAAAAAAATATGCCGGTAAATACAAATAAAAGATTTTCAGTCGGAACGAATTTATTGGGTCGGTCGATAAAGGGCAAACACACAATATTTTAAATAAGGCCATGGAGCTTCTGCTTTTAGAGGTTTTCTGGCTTTTTGATGTCCTTGTTTTGGTGGACTTGGCCTGTGTCAGGGTGAGGCGATGTTCGTGGGGCATTGTCATGACTGTGTCTGCCTTGGTTCGGCGAACCTCTGTTAAAAATTGAAATTGTCCAGGTCCTTTAGACTGTCTATCGTCCTTGTTCCTTTCAGGAAACATATGTACTCATCTGTGAGTCTGCGATACGTCGTATAGGACTGTATCAGATTCTCTTGTACTTTGGGGTTGCTGGAGGCGTGGCCACTTCCAATTACTGGGATTCAATACATGCCCAGAGGGCCTCTGTGTATGCTCCTTGACCTTTTTCAGTGAGTTCATGTTCTCGCATAGTCTCGGGAAATTCCTCTAAGTGTGTAACATCAGACGGATTTTCGACATGCTGTCTAGCATCCACTTGATGTTTCGCTTCTGCTTGGAGTTCTTTTTCTGGTCGCTCGGGGTCGTCTTGGCGTTCTGCGAGTTCAGAATCCATGTTTTTAATCAACTAACGGAGAGTAAGATTAAAATAAACTGTTTCCAACGTTGGTGGTTTGCTGCCTGGTACACAAAAGCTGTGTTGCGTATTGTCGGTGTAACAGCTACGAACGATGCTACGTTGTAGTTCCTTGTCTGGATATGTATAGACGGGTAGTCGTCAATTTATTGTGCGCCGAGGAATGGCGTTTTCTTGTAGGGCACAGCAGGAAGGTTGAAGCCGTATGACTGACGTGGAATGGCGTAATCTGTGAGACACAACATGCAAGTTGTAGACTTTTTACTGTAATGGCCAGGAGTCGGTTTCACAAAAAAACTTACGATTAAGATTGATCGTAAGTCATGAACAATTCAGTATACTTACGATAAATCTTAGTCGTAAGTTTTTTTGTGAAACCGACCCCAGACCATTAATTATAACCGACGATTGGGCTCAAGCAGAAAAGACTACCAGGTACTGATACTTTAATCAAGAACCAATCTAACAAAAGGTAAAAAACTGATAATACAAAATGAAATACAATTTTACAATGTGTTGAATTAATGTAATAATGAACGAAATGTCAAAAATAAATAATAGCACAGTCCATTGAACACGAAATAAAGTTGCAATTATTAAACAGTTTAATTTCTAGTATATCATGGATAAAAAGTTCACTATATGATGAGCAGTTTGGAGGCATCAAATACAATGTTATTAATGTAACTCGCTCTGTGGTTAGCCACGATTTGTTTCCAAGATGACGTTTGTCCTAAATGTTCCTCGGTTCTTCAATGACCGAGATACGTGTGAGACAGTAATTTCGATATTTGAAGTTCTTATACGGTTTAAAGATGAATAATCCTCCTTGATCAGGATCACATAATTGATTGTGAAAAAAAATCAAACAAACTGAGGAATGAGGTTACAGAATATGAAATCTTCCTGTTTAAATATTAAAAATCAAACTGAAGAACAAAATTACTACTGCTAATGAAAACACTTCAATTTTAAACATTAATTTGCATATTTAATAAAAAGTTTACCATGCAACGGAGGGATGAAAAATGCGTACATGCAAACAGTACTAGCAGTTAAAGGGAATAATATTATTTAAAATAAAATAAAAACACTCTGTGGTAAACCAAAAATATGTATATAGGTAGTAATAAAATATTTAATAATGTTCTAAATAGGAAACCTGCACTTTACATAATATGACTGGCTTGGTTATGTCTGGTTAACTCAAAATTTAAACCGTTGTCCTCGATAGCTTTATTGTCATGTGAATGCATATTATAACTTGTTAATAACAAAAATAAGTTATTGGTTCTTCTATAATGAAATTGAGAATGGAAATGGGGAATATGTCAAAGAGACAACAACCCGACCAAAGAGTAGACAACAGCCGAAGGCCACCAATGGGTCTTCAACGCAGCGAGAAAATCCCGCACCCGGAGGTGGTCCTCAGCTGGCCCCTAAATAAAATTGTGTACTAGTTCAGTGAAAATGGACGTCACACTAAACTCCAAAACATATAAATGAACTAAAATTAAAAAACATACATGTACAAGACTAACAAAGGCCAGAGGCTCCTGACTTGGGACAGGCGCAAAAATGCGGCGGGGTTAAACCAGTTTTGTGAGATCTCAACCCTCCCCCTATACCTCTAGCCAATGTAGAATAAAGAAACACATAGCAATACGCACAGTAAAACTCAGTTTAAAAGAAGTCCGAGTCCGATGTCAGAATAGGTAACAAAAGAAACTAAGCAAAATGACAATGATACATAAATGAACAAAGGACTACTAGCAGTTACTGACATGCCAGCTCCAGACCTCAATTAAACTGATTGAAAGATTATGTCTTCATCATATGAAAATCAAGTACAATCCCTCCCGTTAGGTGTTTAGTATCATACCATCATAAAATATATGAGAAGAACATAACCCGTAAACATGAATTCTAACTTATGAACTGACAAACATTTATTTGACCAAAACTTCACTTAAATATTGTTTAATCGTTGTTTTATTAAAAACTTTACTAAGATGAAGGACTGACTTTATATTTCATTATTCTGTTATTTTGTTATCGTGTATTTGTTCCTTCTAACAGCAGTTTCTCTGGAAACTTTGTTTTTAACAATGCTATAATATCTGTACCTTTCATTCCGTTAGAAACAAAGACTGTTAATATTTCTTCCAGTGGAAAAAATATTCAACAATATTCGTTCCATTTGGAATGATTGCCAATGAAGCAACTATCCACCAAAGTTCAAATGAAGTGGATGAAAGCAATTATAGGCAACCGTACGGTCTTCAACAATGAGAAAAACCCACACCATATAGTCGGCTATAATAGGCCCCGACATGAAAAAAATTGAAACAATTCAACTGAGAAAACTAACGGCCTAATTTATAACAAAACAATTTACGAAAAACAAATATGACAGACATGAACCAACGACAACGTTAACCACCGAACTACAGGCTCCTGACTTGGGATAGGTACATATAGAATGTGGCGGGGTTATACTAGTTTGCTGGCGCCAACCAATATTTCACTGAATTTTGAACTAGCCCTTAAAACAATCAGATGTTTTAATCAAAAGCAATACTACTCTTGTATTTTGTATTTAATTGTCTTTGTCTTAATGTAAGAGATTACAGACTCCATTTTCAAATTAATCTGCATATTCAGGACGAGAACATGTTAATATAATATGAATATTAACCCTGCTTTGTACTAGACGGACACGCAGAGCCGGATTTTTAACGTGCTAGTTCACAAGGTAACAGTCCGCAGGAAGACGTCACCTTACCCGGACACATTATTCTGACTCCCATCCGACCAGTCCTTGCTCTTACTCCTTAATGCCGTGTGCTTAACGGAGAAGCAGCAAATACCAATTTTAAAGTCTTTGGTTTGACCCGGCCGAGGTTCGAACCCACGACCTCCCACACTCGAGGCGAACACGCTACCATGAGACCACCGAGGCGGTTTACTCTGGAAGATATTATTAATACAATATGCCCCTTGAAAAAAATCAAAATATGAACGATATTCCGCTTATTTTTTCTGCAACAGATATAATCATTCTGCTATCTTATAAAAAGCTTATCATTTCTTTTAATGAGGTATACCCCTTTCACTAAGTATGATTCAAATATTAAAGCATATTTCAAGCTTCTGTTGAAGTCGTATTACTTTATAAACACTCTAAGAACACCCGTCTCCTTTCGTTTTTAATGGGGGTTTTTTCATGCAATTCGTGTCATGGAATTTTGATTGCGTTTTTAACATATAGGATGGTCTGGATGGGATATACAGAATAGATAATGATGGACAAAACGTGCAGAATAAAGGGCAAGAATATAACGAATAGAGAAAAATAGGTCAAAAGATAAAGAATAGAATAATGGGTTCTGAAATATAAAGAATAGAGAATAAGAGTCATAATAAATAAAGAACAGATGAAATGGTCTGAAGAGTTTAAGAGTAAAGAAATGCAGGGCCCCACCAAGACCAACCAAGAGAGGTTGTTATTTAAGGTTTTATTTTTTGAGTAATCTGTCGAAATATCATACAAGATAAACGAAGGTGATATACACACTATCTAACTAAAGTGCAAATAATTAACGTATAGTTTTATAATACCCACCTTTTAAACATATCAACAGCAGGATATACGATTAGGGTGTGATGTATCTGACGTTTTTATATTATCTAACCGTGTAAAAGTATTTAATGTATACATGTACATTCAGAAGTATTTAGTGAACCCTTTTACAACGGATGTAAACAAAAATATAACGGTAAATTAGTGAAATAAACTAACAAAGGTGGAATTTCCCGCGGGAATTGGAACTGCTTTTGGTTGTATAAATGAAATAGCTTAGATGCTACTGCGAAAACAATTTAAAAAATACAAAAACAAAACTTGAAAACTTTACCACTATCTGTCTGATAAATAGTTCCAAAAAAATTAAATACAAACTAATATCCATTCTGACAGTACATTTTGTGTGTACAGTACATTTTGTGTGTACAGTACATTTTGTGTGTACAGTACATTTTGTGTGTACAGTACATTTTGTGTGTACAGTACATTTTGTGTGTACAACTTCTGATATTTTTGTAGACGGTAAATACGCTAAGATGTTAAACTTGGAATTACTTAGTAGGAGGTAAAGTTTCTACTAACTTGTGTTTTGGAGTGTTTGTGTTTCTGAATATGCATACACTTTGTGACAGCTAACATAGCTAATGATGTCAAAAAGTAACAAGATTCTTAGGAGGCAACACATGACATGTTGTAATTATACATAAGGGTACAACTTATCATAGATATAAGAAGATGTGGCACGAGTGCCAATGAGACAACTCTCCATCTAAGTCACAATTTGTAAAAGTGAACCATTATAGGTCAAAGTAAGGTAGTCAACACGGAGCCTTGGCTCACACCGAACAGCAAGCTATAAAAGGCCCCAAAAATAACTAGTGTAAAACCATTCAAACAGGAAAACCAACGGTCTAATCTATATAAAAAACAAAAACGGGAAACGAGAAACACTTATGAACCACATCAACAAACGACAACTACTGAACATCAGTATCCTGAATCAGAATCATAACCATTTAACACGAGTAGCTATCTTTGTAGGGTTTTGTTTTCTTTAAGCGGTTAGAACACTAGCCGACACAATCTCAAATAATAGTATACAGAACAACCCATTTGCATAAATGAAAATTGCTCAAATCTCACATTTCTAATCCAGTAAAACTACCCGATTTTTTGTAATAAGAACGACAGCTCTGATAAATGTAGTTAAATTTTTCGAAATGCTAAGGATTTTCTACATGTACCTTAATATAAATCCTGGTATCTATGATAAGTGTATTCTAACGTCATGTGTATTGTGTATAGTTTTATATTATATTGAAGTAAAATATCCCGGTTAATCCTGCAATTTCATTGGTTCCCTAAGCGTGGGAAATGAGCCTATATCCCCTGTGAACGCAGGACACTCCAGTATAACGGTAATATAGTTATTTTATTAACTACATCCTGCTCGAAATCCTACTTCCACCTCCTCGTGGTGAGCAGGGGTAACAGATTACATTTGGCGAACGAAAGAGGTACTCCTTCATCATTCTTTTTCGCTCAAATGTCCCATGCTTATTTTCATTTTCGCTCAAATGTCCCATGCTTATTTCATTTTCGCTCAAATGTCTTAAAATTTCGACGCTCAAATGAAATAAGTATACTTTAGCGCCCACACGTCCTTTTTTATCGCTCAAATGTCCTGCCATTTCGTTCAAATGTCCATCGTCGAATATAGTTGTTCATAGGGGATAATGGCTCATATTCCCTGTCAATGCCATATATCTCCTTCGCCAGGCGACTCGGGAGATATAAAACACTGACTGGGAATATATGCCCGTATCCCCTGTGAAGATCCCGCATATGTATATTGTTTACTCTATTTTTTGCTGGCAAGTTTTCACTTATATTCAGAAAGATTGGTAATTTTCTGTAAATTTTTGGTAACATGTTTAAATCGAGTTCAGAAGGCCATAAAAAGAAAACCGTAAACATGTAACAAAATACAAACAAATATTTACACCGGCATTATGTAAGAGGTAAACTGTGAAAGTTTTTTTGAAATGCAGAAGTGCATGTTTTATTAATCAGCCTGCTAAGAACAGAAAAAATGTCTAGGTATATAGCGATGTTGACAAATTTCGTTTCATTCCAATGTAAACTGTATGACTTATAAATAATATTTTGCTAGGAGACACAAAACTACTGTGTCTAAACTACCCCGGCAAAAAAAGTTTGGACTCAATGATGTTGCATTATGTCCGTAATTTTCATCTGGTTTGTGTTTCTCAGCACGAACAATAAACGGTACTGGATCAGAAACTACATCATCAAATCTAACCATGACGACCTTAATAAAATACAAAGTTAATTAATTGCATTATTTTCTGTTTAGTAGCTAACTCACAATTACTTTTTTATATTATTGATAAGGAATACGACTATATATATAATTTACATGTACTACAAAACCAATAAATATAAAGAAACAAAATGTCACAGGTTATGGGAGGGTTGGGCGCCCGAAAAGATGTTTAACCATGTCACATTCTGTATGTGCTTTTCCGAAGTCAGGAGCCTGTTACTCAGTAATTGTCGATCGTTACTGTATACATATTTGTTTTTCGTTTGTCGTTTTGTAAATAAATCAGGCCGTTTGTTTTCTCGTTGGAATTGTTTTCATTTCGTCATGTCGGAGCCTTTTATAGTGTCCGTTGCTTAATAGTCAGCGCAGCTGTTGTTGGACAACCGGAAGTAAAAATAAAGTATGCAGTATGAGTTTTGCTTATTGTTGAAGGCCGTGCAGTAATGTATAGTTGATAACATCTACGTCATTTCGTCTCTGGTGAATAGTTGTCTCATTGGCAATCGTACCACATCTCCTTATTTTCTATAAATAAATAAATATCGACAACATGCATGGTTCCTGGACGTATACAACTAAAAATGTAATGTTGTTTTATCTCTTTCTATTTGTTATCATTTATATTTATGGAAAGTAAATTACTAATGTTAAAAATGACCCTTTCTGTATCGATAAACGCCATTTTTGTCTTGGAAATATTTACAATACTTACGTAAAACTCAATAGCTTGTGTATGGTCGAATGATGCAGTGTTATTTACAACGATATAACCCTTTTCATCTACCCTGAAGGCGTCTGTATTTTCTACTACGTATTTTTCATCCTGCAAGTGTTATGTAAGGGAGTCCATTTAAATTTGAAATAAAACTATTGCTATCTTTTGGTTTGTTCAAGACATCAAAGATCGTATTTCTTGATTGATTATTGGTTTTTTTTAATCAATAACAGTTACAAAATTCTCATTTGTCTTGTTAAATACGATACTTGTTTTCCATTTACCGTTATATAACTTTTGGTGTCAGCCTCTTCAGTTTTGTTCAAATATTTATTCTTTTTAATGGTAATTTTTCATTTATTTTTTGTCAGTGTTGATTCGTGTTCTATCAATATGTTCACTCACATTAATCTCCCATTAACGATTATTTAAAAATTAAAAAAAAATGACTGCAATAAATAGATTAGCGAATTTCATTAGACATAAAACCTACCCCAGTAAAGTTTCCTGTTCGAACTTTTACTTGAAGGTATTTCACCACCTCTCCGTCTTCTAAGAACCGGTGGCCTTCAATAGGTTTAACAATAACTTTAGATCCTTCTTTTACTTCAGAATTAACATACCCTTCGATTGCGTTCCCTGCAGTGTCCAGTTCAAATGGATAGTCAGGTTTGTGGAGCTTGTGGTCTGAAAAAGTAGTACTATATACATTTTTGGCATAGTCAGGGTATTTTGATTTACTTTCTGTTAAATTTGGTATTATTTGAATGTTTTTGGGAGGAATAGAAAACCAAGAAATCTAAATGTATTTTTAGACTAAGATTCCCTGAAGATTATTATTTTGTGTCAACTTCTTATTGTCAAAATATACACAGAACACATAAGATCTCGTTGCGATATTGCCTACTCGGTATACAGCGTAAAGAAAACACATAGCAATCAACCAATTCATTCATTTTTTAACTTCTTTTATCCTATTACACTAGTACTAATATTGAAGAATATTGTCTCTAGCAATATTATATAGCATTGCACGAACATGCAAGTGCAATATGATTTACTGTGAGGAACAATGTCCCGCGATATTAGTGCAATAACTCTTTTATAATATGGTTCCAAATATTTCTGCAAAATTGATGATACTTCGTCTATTTCCTGAAGCTCTGATGCCCGACGACGAAATATCAATTTCAGCCATTTTTTTAATCTCTTGATGCTAGCGTGCAAATATCGTTTTACTCGAGACCTCTCTAGTACGAACCAGACTTTAAGAAGGAATTATAAAATGCAATATTTTTGACACATCGAAAAAGCTCTACTATAAAGATATATTTATAACGGAAGACCATTAAACATGGACAATTACTACATTTTCTTTTTAATAAAAATTGTGCATGACATATTTAATACTTTATTATAATTGAAGGTATTATGTTCTATCAATATGCTATCAGAATTAAAGGGAATTCATTTGACAAGTTTTCAACGAAAACTGTCATTACATGTACTACATGTTCAGCTGTCAAAAATCAAATTAAATATCAATCGCCGATTACATTCGGGTTTTCAATGAAGGAAGAAAAACATGTTTACATATCAATGTTTTTCTACAAGTACAAATGCACGTTTGAGTACTTTATTATACACCCGGCTATTCATTTATATAGAAAAAAAGTTAAAACGTCTCCCTTTTTTATACTTATCGCTTATTATTAGGCACGAAATAATCCACCTTCTCGATTTAAATGATGACGACCATAAACTTTACATTCAGGAAATAAGAAATTTAAAAAAAGCGCTTTGGACGCACTTTCATAAAGTGTTATTTTCATTTCAAAGAGTAGTGTTACGGTGATTATTTATTTAACATGTTAACTGATTAACAGTTCAATCAGGGCCAGCCGATAAAAATCTTTATAATACTAAAAAGTAAATACATTTTATTTGTATTCCTCCACTTCTCCAACATCACAACTCCTGGTCAATGAAACAACATCCCGGCTACTTCTACTTCGCAATTTATTTCATTCTCTCTCTCCATCTTTTTATAAATTATTTACCTTAATCTTTATCATTATCATTTTACTGTCACTGATAGATTAAACTGAGAGAAATATGAAGTTAGAAGTGAGAAATACCAGCTCGGAAATAATGGAAAAAATGAATGTGAATGTGAGATATATCACGTTTGGTAAAGAACGTTAGTAAAAATACTATTCAAATTATAATGTTTCAATGTCAAACGTCAAATATTGAAACTTACCACAGGAGCAATGTGATACCAACAGGATAATGAGAGAAAGACAGTAGAAATTCAATGTAGTTCTGACCATTTCTATCACAGTTTAAACAGTCTAAAATAATGATATAATGTGTATGTTATACAGTTTCCTTTATATATTTAGTACAATGGTGCTTATCTTAATAGAACAATTGCTCTAGTTTAGTCATCTTGTTTAACAACAATCTTGCCAATATAATATGTATATCACAATGCATTTCATGGACACGTGAATTAAGGTTACTGCTAGAAGGTCAACGAACAAAAAATTTAGACGAAGATCAAACATTTTAACACGAGTTAATGAGAATGTTCACTGATTAAAAGACAAATCAGGAAATAAACGTTCACATTTAAATAGCAAGTTGTCGAATGGAAATGTAAAGTTATAAATGCATTATACAATGTAGGTTAATGTAAGTCTATAAATATTGTTAAAAAAAGGAAACGTAGAATGCTCAAGATTTAAGCGTAATTAATAACAAATGTAATTAAGTTAAACCAGGTTGTGACTGAGAAAGAGCTTTATTTGATTTAAAAAAAAACAGTCTTCAGCAAGAATGGGTACATTCCCCTTTATTACCTTTTGGACTTCCCATTACCGGGACTGCCTCATACAATGTAACTTTTTGTTTGATTGATTGTTGCTTGCTTAACATCATGCCAGTTGTTTCGTGCACATTCAGGACGAGAACACATTAAACATTGATATACAATAGATAGGTTCTACAATGAAGGCATGGAAATTTGAACTGTCACTGGGTAGGGGATAGGGGCATTTTAGCCTTGTTACAGGCCACCTAAGGCCCCCCAAAGAGTTGTAGCAAGGGGTGTTTGACGTACAAAGAGCGTGTCACTCTCTCTCTATATATATATTCCAGGAATCGGATTTAACGTTCCTAGTCCGACTGGACGTGGCTGCGTATTTATACATCCCCACAGTCACACGGACGCCCCACTTTAGCAAAGGTTTTAGTGCAGGAATGGCAGCAAATCAGGTTTACAACATTTGTGTTCATTTGAAAAAATAGTGAGACATTCATCAATGTTAATACGACATCAACCCTATTCCCAAATGTAAGAGACGGTATGAAAGGATAGTTTTCTCTCAGTCCTCAATTGATAAGCTTACCGCATTATCATAAATTTATCAAGTTTAACCATTTAACCATTGGTGTCGCTCACCTGTATTTACTGATGCTTTGGAAATCATGTAAAATAATGTTAAAATCATAATTAATAGTATTAGATATTAGATATTATAATGATATCTAAGATAATAACAAAAAACTGCAAAATTTCTGTAAAATTACTAACTCAGGGGCAGCAACCTAACAACGGGTTGTCGGATTCATCTGAAAATTTCAGGGCAGATAAATCTAAATCTGATGAACATTTATGCCACCTGTCAGATTTGCTCTAAATGCTTTAGTTTCAGAGATATAAACCAAAAACTGCATTTTACCACTATGTTCTATTTTTAACCAAGTCGGCTATGATGGTTGGAAGGCGGGGTCATCGGACAAATTTTTTAAACTAGATACCCTAATAATGATTATGGCCGAGTATGGTTAAATTTGTCTCAGTAGTTTCAGAGAAGAAGATTTTTGTAAAAGATTACAAAAATTTACGAAAAATTGTTAAAAATTGACTATAAAGGGCAGTAACTCCTAAAGGGGTCGACTGACAATTTTGGTCATGCAACTTATTTGTAGATCTTACTTTGCTGAACATTATTGCTGTTTACAGTTTATCTCTATCTATAATAATATTAAATAATAACCAAAAACTGCAAAATTTCCTTAAAATTACCAATTCAGGGGCAGCAACCAAACAACAGGTTGTCAGATTTGTCTGAAAATTTCAGGGCAGATAGATCTTGACGTGATAATTAGTTTTACCCTGTCAGATTTACTCTAAATGCTTTGGGTACAGAGATATAAGCCAAAATCTACATTTTACCCCTGTCTTCTATTTTTAGCCATGGCGGCCATCTTGGTTGGTTGGCGGGGTCATCGGACACATTTTTTAAACTAGATACCCTAATGATGATTGTGGCCAAGTTTGGTTAAATTCGGCCCAGTGGTTTCAGAGGAGAAGATTTTTGTAAAAAAACTAACGACGACGACGACGACGACGGACGACGGACGCCAAGTGATGAGAAAAGCTCACTTGGCCCTTCGTGCCAGGTGAGCTAATAATAATATAAAGAAATATATAAATATAACTAGGACATGTCCATTATTTTTGGGCGATTCCTGTTGTAATTTATTATGATATTTAACAGACATGACCCAATATCTTTAATCTGATGAGTACAGCAATATTTCGTCAAGGGTACGATTCCGCCGATTAATGAGCATGATTTAATGCATAATTCTAAACAAGTAAAGTTGTTTCAAACAATGAAAATAATCAAATGATTGTAACTAATAAATATTATGCACATTCTCAATCACTATTTTTTTTTTACAAGACTTATTTTCATATCAAAACTGAATTGCTATTATAATCTAGAGTAGTTTCACTGTCGTATAATTTTTGAAATATGCATTTTCAAGAATTCAATTCATAGTTTAACTTTAGTCTTTGATATAAGCAGCACAAAAATATTGCCGCGATACAGCTTTTAAGCGTTAATGCGGCGTTAGTTAAACAAAAATCAATCAATCACTCAATCAATCGCAATATTAGTATATGAAAGTACGGAAATGTAGTATGATTGTTAATAAGACATATATCCATCGGCGACCAAAGGACGAGGATGTATATACTTTAAGGCACTGTATGGCCTTTGAAATGTACATATTTGTTCGTAAATCTATATATCTGAAATTGTTAATGTTTAATATTGAAATTCTTGAAAATTAAAAAAATCTTTAAACAGAATTGAAAACTATCACAACAGACGAAACAAACTACAGACATTCGACCCCTGTGACAAAATGGACGTACAAACAACATTACATGGACATCACGTGGTCAAGATTGGTGCAGGCAGAGAATGAGGCCGGGTAAGATCGACTTTTAGTACAACACCCCCATTTTCTGCCTATCGATACCATATGTATTCCAAAAACACAATAAAAACCTGCACATCCCAGGGTTAGCAAAAATCATGGAGGATTTTTACCAGAGATTTGTTCTCATTTTACTTTCATTAAATTGAGATAAATACAATCAAGTGTGGAAAACAGAAATATATTTTAAGACGTAACATTTAAATCGGGTAGGTGGGTTATTTCGTACGTAATATTAAATATAAAAAAGGGAGACGTTTTAACTATTTTCTATATAAATGAATAGCCGGGTGTGTAATAAAGTACTCAAACATGCATTTGTGCTTGTAGAAAAACACTGATATGTAAACATGTTTTTCTTCCTTCATTGAAAACCCGGATGTAATCGACGATTTGATATTTAATTTGATTTTTGACAGCTGAACATGTGTAGTAGATTGACAGCTATCGTTGAAAACTGGTCAAATAAATTCCCTTTAATTCTGATAGCATATTGATTAAACATAATACCTTCAATTATAATAAAGTATCAAATATGTCATGCAGAATTTTTAGTAAAAAGAAAATGTAGGATTTGTCCATGTTTTAATTATCTTCCCTTATAAATATACCTTAAAAGTAGAGCTTTTCCGATGTGTTAAAAATATTGCATTTTATATTTCCTTCCTAAAGTTTGGTTCGTACTAGAGAGATCTCGAGTAAAACGATATTTGCACGCTAGCATCGAGAGCTTAAAAAATGGCTGAAATTGATATTTCATCGGGCATCAGAACTGCAGGAAATAGACGAAGTATCATCAATTTTGCAGAAATATTTGGAACTATATTATAAAAAAGTTGCACTAATATCGCGGAACAATGTTCCTCACAGTAAATCATACTGCATTTGCATGTTCGTGCAATGCTATATAATATTGCTAGAGACAATATTCCTCAATATTAGTGTAATATGATAAAAGAAGTTAAAAAATGAATGAATTGGTAGATTGCTTTGTGTTTTCTTTATGCTTTATACCCAGTAGGCAATATTGCAACGAGAGCTTAATATATGTTCTGTGTATATTTTGACAAAAAAGAAGTCGACACAAAATAATAATCTTCAATAAATCTTAGTCTAAAAAAACATTTAGATTTCTTGGTTTTCTATTCCTCCCAAAAATATTCAAATAATACCAAATTTAACAGAAAGTAAATCAAAATACCCTGACTTTGCCAAAAAATGTATAAAGTACTACTTTTTCAGACCACAAGCCCCACAAACGTGACTATCCATTTGATCTCGACACTGCAGGGAACGCAATTGAAGGCTATGTTAATTCTGAAGTAAAAGAAGTATCTAAATTGATGATGAACGTTTGAAATAAATGCAGAAAACACATTAAAAGCTATCAAGTTGTAATTGTTGGCATTTGTTTTTGTATAGACCAATAGAGGTAGGTTCTTTATATTGAAGACTTGATCACTTTGATAGGCCACTAGTCTAAATGCTACAATCCCTTTGGTATCTTTTGCCTCTCTTTTCAGATATTCGGTAAGATAAATTCGTTACACAATATGGTAGTGACATAATACGATATATATGGGGTCAGTAAATTCCATATGAGGTGAGAGTTTCGCTCTCACCCCATAAGGAATTTACTGACCCCATATATATCGTATTAGGTCACTACCACACTATGTAACTAATAAAATGTACGTACATTTGGTGAAATAGTAGTCATAATTCCTTTACCTCACTTTTAATGTTGGCATCGCCAGTGCTTGTTTATTGAATAAAAGTCAAAAACAGTACCTACGTTATAAGTGTATCATACGGTTATCATTAAGAGGAGAAATGTCAACAAAACTTTGCTTAGTTTTTTAAAAATGTAAAGTTGGTTGTTGCGCATGCATCGGCCAGGTGTAACCAAACTGTTAAATAATTATTAAGTAAACACGTAAAAAGGTAAATTTCGTTTAAGTTAATGAATTAATTTTTTAAAAATGGCGCATAATAAGAAGAAATTATACAAAGCATTTATTATTTGTCTTCTGGGTGAGATATAATTTAATGCTTGCATTGTTACAAATAAAACATATATATTAAAATAGCTAGACGTGGTATGGTTGCCCATGAGACAACTATTCATTAGAGACAAAATGACATAGATGTGAGCAACTATTTCGCACTTGGTAAAAATCTATCAATCGATCTCAATTTTCTATTGCTGATTGTCGAGGAATTTTTCTAACCAAAGCTCAACATTTTCAGGAGAATGTTTATCCACGTGGTTTATCACTGTTACATCAAGTCGTTATAACAAGTTTTGTTTAAGCTTAAGTACCAATCTGCCTAAGAATCAGGCAGTGGTGAAAACATGACAAACAAAAACCCGCTCAACTTTATATTAATTTAAGTTCAGAATGTATGATGGATCATGAATATAACATTCGTTTCCTTTCCCTGTTCTGGTAATTCAAGATATAATTTGGTTGAAATGCTTTAGAAAATAACAATTAAGGGGAGATAACTCCGTAATTTGCTATCATTCTAACCAAAATTTGTCTAGATATTTCTCGAATTACCAGACACGCAGAAACGAAAGACCTACCATTTCTAACACAGGATGAGGGTACCTTCAAAATAGGGTGGTTAGGTCGGTGGGTTTTTTTCGGCCATGTTTTGATTTTTTTCTAAATTGCCTGATTCTTACAAAGACTGGCACTTAATATGTACAATACCACCTCCCTGAATCAACATCTGCAAAGACTGACAAGATAGTTGTAAAAAGAGATCGATTTGAATAATCTGCATAACGCACAGGAATCCAAGAAAGACAGCGACAGTGGGGCTTTACTGTTTTTCTTATTTGCATTCATTTGTTAAATTTCTTTTTCGCGTAAGTTGTCAAATCCTACTTGAAATTGAACATTAGAGAGTTTGAATTTCTATTAAATACATAAAAGCATCCGTTCAAAATTTTACATGTTTCCATACAATTAAAAAGATAATTAACGCCACATGTTTTTGTAATTTTTTGCATCGAAGGACATCGTTAACCAACATGAAATAATTTGTACCCTAAACACAATACGTAACTTTATTTCCAACATATTTTTTTGTTTTTGTTTTAACGATGTCCTTCGTATATATTTTTGGAATTCATACTCAAAATTTGCCAAATTTCTAAAAATTGCCGATTTGGGAATTCCGCAAGCATTTATATTTTGATGACTTGTTTAGAAATTAGCCAAACTATAATTGTTAGAATCTTTAAAGTCACACATTTGGCTGTGATGTTATGAATCTAAGTAAAGATTGAAAGAAAGACTTTATGAAAATGGCCCAAGTGGGAATTCGATTCAGGGAAAATCGGCCCTTCTCCTTTTGAAAATTGTTACACCCTCGCACACATATACAAACGTATAAAAAATCCCCCCAAAAACTTTGATTACCCTATAAAATAAATCCTTTATATTCTAGACTCACTATTCACATTGTTAAGTATATTTCGGGGATATACGAAATTCAAATCGTCTAACATAATAGTACCTTGACAATTTCTTTAAGACTTTATTCTAGATTATGTTGTCAGATGTTGCATTTAAATTTTAACCTAGTGATATATTTAATCATTCTTGGCCTACTTTATTTCCGAAAATGCATTATGTACTCCATCATAATTTCAAGTACATTAAAGGGGCATAAGCTGTCAATTCGACATGTTCACCGATATTACTCAAATTCTCCTGTTTGATGATTTATTACATACTAAAACGTATATCCAAATTACAGAAAGTCACAAAGAAACAATTAATACTGTATAGACTCGTTATAATGTATCAGCATTTCGCGTGTATATTTTAGACTAGATGCCATCTAATTAACCATCGTAAAGACCTCCGAAAAATCCCGATGGTCATATGACCTGATGAAAACATGAATATGAATATATATATATACATAGACAAGCAAATGCGATTTTTCTAGGTCTGTTCGATATCATGTCATAAATTAAGAAAAAAATTGCAATCATCATTTCACCTGTATAAAATGTTTTTTTTTGTGGACAGAATCATTCAACGAAATATTACTTCCCGGTGACTCCTTTGAATTACTTTTCAATGTTGACATTCTTTTTATTTTAATAGCTGAACATGCTAAGCACATGCGTAACCCATCTCCAGTTAAGGGTAAAACTGAAGGTCGCACGCATACGGATTCAAATGAGTTGACGTATTGACGTGCATGGCTATAATACATCGGCGATGTTTTTCGGATTATTTTGACAAAACTGAACCAAACTGACTGTTAACAGAAAAATATTGTTTCACAATTCCGCTTTTTAACGTACATGTATTTGGAACATTAAAAAATCCTATTTTAATTTTCTTTTCTCTAAGTCATAGATATGCCCGTTTAAAATAAAGACGACAAAGACTGTATGCTAAAGCTCAAAATTATTTATAAAATGGCCGATGGTATGATAAATACAGAAAATTGTAATTTCACATTAATGACAATTGTAGCGTCTGCTTTCCCTCCTTTTTTTTCTACGTGTTTATTTAATATGATTATAGATTTTGTCAACTTACATGTGTATTACAGTTCGAGTCCGATTTTAATTCTTGGCCAATTTGAACAAAACTTCTAAAATAAAGTATTGGATAAATTTTAATCTCACTTATTTCACAGACAACTCATTAAAATCTGAATTATCAGAAGGTGGAAAAACCTCAAAAGTACTCGGAACAATTGAATAAATTTTATGATTCAGTATATAAAAATTAGGAGATGTGGTATAATTGTCAAGGAAATTACTTTTTTAGGTCACAATTTAGCCTTTAACAATAAGCAAAACCAATACTGTATAGTCAGGTTTAAAAGGCCTCGACATGATAATATTTATGCCTAATCAAGAACAAAATTTCAATTTACCTGTGTTAACATATCTGTTTTGTTGTTTTGTGTGTTCATAAAACATATTTTGTTTGTATAGTGCTGATACTTTTAACCACGGTGTTCATTATTAACTGATTTTAAAAAGTCTAGTATAAACACACAGACGATTTATACATTTGGCTATATTACTTTCATATGTAGACTAGTATCCGGCAGTCCCTAAGTCAGAGCTTCAGTATCAATTTAATATGCAATATGTAATTGTACTTTTAAAAACTATGTCTTATCCATCCTAAGGCAAAGTTTGTCTTTTAAGTTATTCGTTTTTGACTTGTTTAAGTAGATCCATTTGTTTTGATTCTATACATTTGATCTCAGGTAATCTCGGTAAAGGTCATCCCAAATTGCACGGAAATATGTATATTTCATGTGTGTCGACACTTTGGTTATGAGGTCATAATACATGGAATTGTGGAATACATTTAACTGTATTTAAGTGGAGGGAGAAGGGTGACGTTTTCATTGTGAAATCTAGTCGTGATCCATGTACAAACGTATAAAATTAATACAACTGCTTATACCAACTATCGTTGACTTACCATTTGTGGTTTCCCTTAAAGTGACCTAATCACAAACTTGACATGTTAATTATGCGTAAGTTTCAAATTTAATGTACAATAACTGAAGGAGCAGGGCAAAATAACCAGAGGCTCTAAAGAGCCTATACCGCTCACTTGCATCTTCAACAATGGCCACTTTTTAGTAAAAACCATCATTAAAGGGGAATAACTCTGTTAAGAGATAACTGACAATTTCAGTCATGTTGACATATTTGTAGATCTTATCCTGCTGATAATTTTCCTTTTTAAGTTTCTATTTATCTATTATAGTTTTCAAGGTAATAGACAATAAATGCAAAAAAAAATTAAACTTTATCATTAAAGGGCAATAAATCCTACAAAGAGTCGAATGAAGATTTCGGCCAATATGGCTTATTTGTGGATCTTGTCTTGCTGGTCATTTGTTCTATTTAAAGTTTCTATCTATTACAGTTTTCTAGATAATAGGCAAAATTTGGAAAAATTGTCATTAAAGGGCAATAACTTCAATAAGGAGTTGACTAACAATTTCGGTCATGCTGACATATTTGTAGATCTTGTCTTGTTGATCATTTTTGACAATTAAAGTTTTTATCTATATAATATAGTTTTTAATATATCAGGCAAATACGCAAACAAGTGGTAAAAATCGTTAATAACTCTAATAAGAAGTCGACTAAAGATTTCAGCCATTTGACTTATTTGTAGATCTTGTGTTGTTGATCATTTATGCCATTTAAAGTTTCTGTCTATCCATTATTATTTTCGAGATAGGCAAACATTTTTAAAAATGGTAAAATTTATTTTTTAAGGGCAATATTTCCTGTAAGAAGTCGTCTGACAGTTTTGACATATTCAACAATACGTAGAGCTGAACATTGTGAACATTTTTGCTCCTGTCAGATTTTCTCTATTTATGGCGGTTTTCAAAATAATAGGCAAAACTTGTATTTTACACCTATGTTCTATTTTTTAGCTATATCGGCCATCTTGGTTAGCTTGGTTAGCTGGCGGGGTCATCGGACACATTGTAAAACATAGGATGATAATTGTGGCCAAGTTTGGTTAAATTTGGCCCAGTAGTTTCAGAGGAGAAGATTTTTGTAAAAGTTAACAGACGACGACGGACGCCGGACGCCAAGTGATGAAAAAAGCTCACCTAGCCTTTTAGACTAGTTGAGCTAAAAATTAATATATGAAAGTACAACTGCATATCAATGACTGAAGGATGTTTGCTTATCCGTTTCAAAATAACAAGGTTTTCTTTAAAGATTCAGTGTCATATTGATAGTATATAAATAAGTGCAATAGAAAAGCAGAAACTAGAGGCTCTAAAGAGCCTGTGTCGCTCATCTTGGTCTATGTGAATATCCAACAAAGGACACTCTCCAACATTATAGACCAGAATAGAATTCATGACAAAAATCTCTGTTTTGTTGATCTTGTATTGCTGATTATTTAGTCTGTTAAGTTTCCCTCCATTTTCTTTGGTTTTTGCTAAAAACACAAATGAGAGCAAAAAAAATCCTCATTTAAGGGCAATCACTCCTATAAAGAGTGACAGTCTACTAACTATATCAGCAAAATTTGACTTTTTTTAGTAGATCTTGACTTGCTGAACATTTTTGTGATTTAAAGTGTCTATTTATCTATTAAGATTTTAATCATATAAGGCTAAATGCAAAAAAAATTTAAAATCGTCATTAATGGGCAATAACTCTAATAAGGAGTGGTCGGACAATTTCCTTCAAATTGTCTTAATTGTAGTTCTTGTCTTGCTGGTCATTTTTGCCTTTTTAATTTTCTATCTATCTATTATAATTTTTGAGATATAAGGCAAAAACGCAAAAAATAGGTAAAAATCGTCATCAAAGGGCAATAACTCTAATAAGGAGTCGACTGACGATTTCGACCATCAGACCTTTTTGTAGAACATGTCTTGCTGATAATTTTTGCAATTTAAAGTTTCTCTCTATATATTATTGTTTTCAAAATAATAGGCAAAAATGATAAAAAAAACATTAAATTTGTCATTTAAGGGCAACAACCCCTATAAGAAGTCGTCTGACAGTTTTGACGTATATGGACAATTGTTAGAGCTCAACATTCTGAACATTTCTGCCCTTGTCAGATTTTCTCAATTTATAACGGAGTTACTAGTTACTGGTTTTCAAAATTGCAGACAAAACTTGCATTTCCCCCCTATGTTCTATTTTTAGCCATGGCGGCCATGTTGGTTAACAGGCGGGGTCAGTGGACACATTTTTTTAAAACTAGATACCCAAATGATGATTGTGGCCAAGTTTGATTAAATTTGGTTCAGTAGTTTCAGAGGAGAAGATTTTTGTAAAAGTTAACGGACGACAGATGACGGACGACGGACGAAGGATTTAAAAAACTACAGAGAGATTGGCACTCCCACAACACAAACTAGCTCGTTATTACAAACCTGGAGATTCACGGACCCGAGGAGGTCAACGCATACACCAACAGCGTACTCTAAAAGACCAGTACAGATACTGATGGATCTCTGAATGGTGTAGGAAGGGTCCGACTCTGTACTAAAAGAAGACCAGGCAATCTGATTTAAGGGATCCATTGTCCGACCGGACGTGACTGTGTATTCATATATCCCGCACAGCAGTACGGACGCCCTCTTATTTTCGGGTGAAAGAAGTCAAGCCACATGTCTATATCACAGTCAATCCTTGTGTAACTACCATATAAAGACCTAAGCAACATGCATGATGAATAAAGAAATTAATTAGATAAATCAAATTAGGAAAAAACTATAGTTATGAAAGTATGTATATGATCTCCATACGTGTATTTTTTTCTAAATACGGTATTTCAAAACATGTCACTAACCATGATGTTTTATAGGAGGGGGTTACAAGTACTAACTTCTGTTATCATTCATCACAACTGAACTTCAGCGGATTCACCAACTCTGTGAACAAATTCTATACAGCTTAAGTTCTGTTGCAATATCTGTTCCCATAAAAAACAAAAGTCTTACAACTGACGACATCAAATTTCCCCTTCGATATTTATAGCTTGATCTTATATATAGTCTTCGACTCTTTTATTTTCTAATTAATTTCCGTTTCGTTATTTTCTGTTATGCAATATCCTGCTGCTTACTGTTCCAAATGCAAATATTTCACTTAAGTAGGCCAATAAGTCCACTGAACGATTCACAAAATGTGACTTGTCACAACTGTCCTGATGAAAACTGTCATTTATCACTGAACTAGTATACATATTTGTTTAGGGGCCAGCTGAAGGTCGCCTCCGGGTGCGGGAGTTTCTCGCTGCATTGAAGACCCATTAGTGGCCTTCGGCTGTTGTCTGCTCTATGGCCAGGTTGTTGTCTCTTTGACACATTCCCCATTTCCATTCTCAATTTTATTAAGCTTAATTTGTCAAACAAAACACAATTAAGTATAGCGCATTAGAAAGATTGAGAATACTTTACGTTAGGTTACCGACCTAAATGTATTTTGCAGACATTTCAGACGTTTCCCTCTAGCAAATTTTAGAGTTTCTCCAGAACGCTAATATTGCTATTATATCACCAAGTAGTATAAAATGTTTTAATTGCAAAACTATATACTTATAAAAATGAAGATGTGGTATGATTGCCAATGAGACAACTCTCCACACGTGACCAAATGACACAGAAATTAACAACTATAGGTCATCGTACGACCTTCAACAATGAACAAAGCCCATACCGCACAGTCAGCTATAAAAGGCCCCGAAATGACAATGTAAAACAATTCAAACGAGAAAACTAACGGCTTAATTTATGTACAAAAAATGAACGAAAAACAAATATGTAACACATAAACAAACGACAACCACTGAATTATAGGCTCCTGACTTGGGACAGGCACATACATACAGAATGTGGCGGGGTTAAACATGTTAGCGGGATCCCAACGCTCCCCTAACCTGGGACAGTGGTGTTACAGAACAACATTAGAACGAACTATAAAAATCAGTTGAAAGAGGCTTAACTCATCAGATGGATGAAAATACAAATACTACAAATACAAGTGGACGTGGACGGGTACTTGTACATCCAAACAACAAAAAGACACTAAGTACAGATCTGAGAGTACTCGCAGTTACTGACAGCTAGTTCAAAGACACTAACAACTAAAAAAAAAAATCATGCATCTAAGACTAAATTATCAATCCGTACACATCTAACATCCAATGGATTTAGTGTAAAGACGTCATAAACAGTCAGAGAAAAACATGACCTTGTGCAATGCCAAGATACAGGTACTTGTACGTTTTCTTCAACAACCGTTAGACACGTCTGCCATCTTATGTTGGTGCTTTGTTGTAAGATTATGCCGTAGCAGAATTTTCTGTATCTAAAATAGTCATCTGCTCTCAAATTGGCATAATTTCTATATATGATATTTATTTAGTAGATTCGGCTCGTTTTTAGTTTCTGCAATTTCTAAATTTTTAGTATGATAATACTATTGGATGTGTGTGTGGTGTCTGTTACAGGTATCAGAGGATTAAATGTATTTTCCGAACTTATTTTTGTTGCAAGTTTTAACTTCTACGTAACCTTTTTTTCACTCCATCGTCACCCTTTTTTCACTCCATTGACCGACAGGAAAGGATTAAGTGAAAAAAAACATTAGACTTAATTGAATCCCGTTACAAATGTACATGTTAATGTAACTGTCTCAAGTCAGATACATCGTCGATGGTTTTCCTTAGTTATAAATTATCTTGTTTCAAATTGCTCCTTAGAAACGAGGTATAATCATTATATTAATAGTAAATCATGAATTAAAGAGTTTGGACCCATTTCCTGTTATTTGTTTCACTCAAAAGATCAAATTTTAAAATTGCCAAATACCACATGCTTTTAACGAACGTAAACAATGTATCACTGGTAAATTATTAAGTCAGGGATTTCGTTTCATGCATAAATTACTTAAAACATTTACTAAATTCTTTCATAGATACAAAGATTTGATTAGTAAATTTGGCTGTACCTGTAGAAAACTTATTAAAAACGGTATCTCACATCCTAAATTTTACGGTTATATTGTACTAAAAGCGCGGAAATCACTATGTTACCAGTGTAAACTCATTGAACCTTTAAACAAACTTATTTATAAAGGTTATCTTATTAATGTTGTAATAAGATCTTTGAATATTGTTAACATTTGCACTAACATCGATTTTGTCATCAACAAATTAAAACATAACTAACTTTGTATTCTTTTCGAATGTTTTTTTGGGATGTATTAATACACATCCACGTTTATTTTCTAATTAGAGGTTGCTTTATCTATATATATAACATGATACATACTTATTAATAGGTTAAATCCTAACTATCCTACTGCCTGTCGATACTTTTATTTTGGCATTGCACAAGTCATGTCTTCTTTGATTGTCCATGGCGTTTAAACACCAAATCCCTGGGATGTGTTTTAATTGATTTTAGTCTCTGATGCATGATTTGTTTTAATTATTAAAGGTTTTTGGCTTTTAACTAGATTTCAGTAACCATGGTAACTGCGAGTACTCTCAAATCGTACTTTCGTGTTAATTTGACCTGTTGACACATTTTGTAATGCAATTCTGTTATTCAATGTTTACTTATTTTGTGTTATATCTCGTCTCACTATTTTTAATATGTACCACCTTTGTTAAGTTTTTAACGATAAATGTTCACTTATGTACTCGTACTGTTAACAATAAATTTATTTTGTAAAAAAATGTTTCTGTACTCCTAACAACAAACTTATTATATTTAAATGTACCTGTGTACGTTGTACTTTATTTAAAGCCATTTTGTCCTCGGTTAAAGTTGTCTTTTTGACATTGATACATCTTTTTTATTCATATTGTGTCATAGATCAAACTTATTCGTTCAGTGTATATTTACTTGTTTTTGTGTATGTCTTTTTGATCGAGTTAAGCAATTTCAATTGATATTTTATAGTGTGTCTTTTTATGTTGTAATGTTACACTACTGTTAAAGGTTAGGGAGAAGGTTTGTGCCTGTTAAAACGTTTAATCCCGCTGCATTTGTATGCACCTGTCCAAAGTCATGAGCCTGTTGTTCAGTGGCTGTCGTTTGTTGATATGGTACATAAGTGTTTCTCGTTTCTCGTTTTTTATATATATCAGACCGTTGGGTTTCCTGTTTGAATGGTTTTACACTAGTCATTTTGGGGCCCTTTATAGCTTGCTGTTCGGTGTGAGCCAAGGCTCCGCGTTGAAGGATGTACTTTGAACTATAATTGTTTACTTTTTACACATTTTGACTTGGATGGATAGTTGTCTCATTGGCACTCATACCACATCTTCTTATCTATATATATACACTGGATGAATAAGTTTACAATACAATGTTTATATAAGAAGATTATTATTCTTGAAATCATAGGGTTGTTTTGCCTACTTTCGATTAATATAACTGTGAAGAAGTAGACCTTGTTTCGCAAAAGAGCCTAAAAAGATTAATTTAATTTTTCTGTTTTATGAGGGAAAAATATTTCACGTGTTTTTTATTCGTTATTTTAAAAAGTGCACACAACAAATCAATTTGGAAAATTTAAATTTCGTTAGTTATTGAAATCCATCGTCTCAATAACCTCAGAACTAGTGGAAACTGATGCCCTATCAATAAAATTTCAAAATTGTTCTTACAAACAAATAAATGTTGCAGGATCTCATATTGATTAAGAAATGGAAACTATACTAAATCTAACGTAAAAGAAGGATGGACTCTGAGAATATGAAATTGTCAGTATACTGGACTCTCTAACTCATGAAATGTTTTGAATTACGAAAGAAAAGCCAATATAAAAAGAAGATGTGGTATGATTGCCAATAAGACAACTCTCCACAATAGACCAAATGACACAGAAATTAACAACTATAGGTCACCGTACGGCTTTCAACAATGAGCAAAGCCCATACCGCATAGTCAGCTATAAAAGGCCCCGAAATGACAAATGAGAAAACTAACGGCCTAATTTATGTACAAAATAATGAACGAAAAACAAATATGAAACACAGCAACAAACGACAACCACTGAATTACAGGTTCCTGACTTGAGACAGGAACATACAGAATGTGGCGGGGTTAAACTAGTTTGAAGGCGCCAACCCTCCCCTAACCTGGGACAGTGGTGTAACAGTACAACATAAGAACAAACTATAATAATCAGTTGAAAAAGGCGTAACTCATCAGATGGTTACAAATAGAAATACATCCAACAAAAACACAAAGTGGACGTGGACGGGTACTTGTACATCCCAACAACAAAGAAGACACTTAGCACAGATTTGAGAGTACTCGCAGTTACTGACAGCTAGTTCAAAGACACTAACAACTAATAAAAAAAATCATGCATCTAAGACTAAATTATCAATCAGTACACATCCAAATTAAAAATCCAATAGATTTAGTGTAAAGACGTCATAAACAGTCAGAGATAAACATGACCTTGTGCAATGCCAAATACAGGTATCGACAGATTGTAGAGCCATGAATGTGCATATGTATATAACAATAATATTTAGTTTGATTTTAATTTACTGATAACAAAATCAATATAATAGGAATACCTACAACCTGTCGATAAACTTTATTGCCGAAACTTACATAAATATATTATCAAGGAGAAAATTAACAGCTTCAATCATCTCCAGTGAGTATATCTAGCAAATTTACCTTTCTCATTAGAGAAGAATGGTTATCTTTTATATATTTTGACTTGGATGGAGAGTTGTCTCATTGGCACTCATGACACATCTTCTTATATCTATTTAAATGAGTTGCAGCAAATATATTTGCATTCAAACGACCATTTAGTTTAATAGGAACACTTTTGTTTGATAAGATTGTGTGGAAGTGTAGTGTAAGGAGTTGAAAAGTCAAAACTGTCAACAGAATCAAAAGGACCATCAAAAGCACGTAATTTATCTAAAACATTCAAAGATTTTTTTACACTTCAAAAATAGTTAATTCCACTATTTTCATATATCTAATTACAAAAGTTAATGATAAGTTCTTTGATAGTAGTTAAGGAACTAGTTAAAGGCACTGAACGATAAGTTGTAGAACACTTACTAGAGGCCGAGATGAAACGAAATTTTACGTGTTTTTTGTGTAGTTTATGTAACAAATACATAGTAGGGACCTTCAAATGTTCAGAATAGGCCTTAAGCTGTGAAGTGGTTATGATATGTTTGTTTACTATATGACTTTCTGTGGAGCGCACGGACTTGAATGTAGATGAATTTAAAATTTCATTCTGAAGAACGTCCGTGTAGTATTTACGGCTTACCAACACCACATTGTTGGCTGCTTTGTCGGCCGGTACAAACACAAACCGCTTTGAAAGTTTGTTTCTTATTCTAGAAATAGGCGTATTATGTACTCTTTTATTTATTTCTGAATTATTTTCAAAATGTGATATTCGAATATCCTCAACATTCATGCATTTATTTAAATAAGAATCAAGAGATTTTTTATCAGATTTTTCCCTTTTACACCAATTTTTACAATACGATGAAAAAGTGTCTTTTGTGACCTGACGACACTGTTTCCAATCTATATTAGATGGAGAACGATATTTTGGTCCTTTTCTAAAAAGTTTTGAACCTCTCGGTCTTGAACGATATTGAGGTCCCCCGTGATAATATGGCCATAGAGATCATAGCTAAAATTCGACGATTCACAGTTTCAAGTATGAGGAGTATTATTTTCTACATTGACGTCGGATGTTACTGACGTATGATTAAAAATTAAACTGGGTTTTTTGTATGTATACGAAATAATAGGTGGTTCTTTGTTATCAAAAAAGGTAGGTATAAAGTTTTAAATGGAAGAGTCATTAAATATACTCGATAAGTTGATGAAATCAATACCTCTGTTAATATATTCACGGTAGGTATAGTGTCCGGCTAGGATCGTGGTTTTTTTTTTGGAGTGATTTGATCGGGTTTTTTCGAGTGTGACCACTTTTTTTCGAGTGAATATGAACAAAAATGTAAACAAACAGACTTCCTTTCTAACATATTATTAATCTGACATTATTTTTCGTTAAAAAAGTTAAAATTAGCCTTAAAATGCTTTTATTCCAAAATACAGAATAAAGCCATTTTTGTACACACACCAATGCAAATGTCGAAGGAATTGCATACATGGAATCTATATATCTTTAGAAATACAGACACTTTACAAAAATTTTTGTTATTGCATTGAAAACGAGACTACATTCATTTCTTTATGTTCGGGCTTTTTCGAGAGCAGTTCGGGCTTTTTCGAGTCCGTCGAGTGATTATACAAATTTCCTATAGCTTAAAATGTTATGTGTCAGTGTATTTACGTTTTAAAACAATAAACAAAGGTTTAAACTAAGTACATTTCAAGGCATGAAACCAATGCATTCTTCAGTTTGAAAATGGTGTACTAACACTTACATGTTATAAACAAGTATCGTACGTCATTTCTATATATTGTTGTTTGTCATAATTATCTTATAAATATACAGTATATATTTATTCGTGATGTCAACAATATAATGTAAGCATAGATAATTTGGATTGAGACGTACATACAGATAGTGTGTTAAGCTGATGAACTGTTCATTTCATTGTTAATTATGTATGAAATTTAATTCAAATGTCATTGTCAATGGGAATAGAAATGGGTGGATTAAGTGTGTGTGTGTTTTTTAAAATTTTTTATTCAAGGATTTTTTTGAGTGGGGACGGGGGCAGGCTTCCTTTAGTAGAATATGTTTTATTACATAGCATTTTTCTGATTCCTCACTGCTGTCTAGTAGGTTTCTTACTCCTTTTTATAAAAACCCCGGGGTTCACCACTAAAAATATTGTTAACTGTAAAATGAAATGAAGTTGAAAAGATTATGAGTCACCTGCACTATGAAAGAACAAACCAAATCAAAAGAAAAACAAAATATTCCGTTAGTTTTAATAACTAAATATAACCCATATATACGTAAGATAAAGAAACGTATCATGAAACACTGGCATGTGTTACAGTTTGACGAGGATTGTGCACAATTATTCAATACAGCACCAATAATTGCATATAGCAAACATAAAAGTGTTGGAGATATGCTTAGTAGATCAAAGTTAAAAAATTTAACATAGCATTGACAGTTGGACCCCTGATGATGACAGATCTGTCATAATAACTAGATCTATATAAGAAGAATTAAAATATAAATATATCAATATATACATGAATAATTTTCATATTTGATTATATTAAAATAATGCATCTTAAAATGATCATCCCAAGCTTAACTGCCGAAACACTAAAGTAGTGTCGGGTCCTATCATGCAATATGGGATGCGTGGTTGCATGGGTGATTTATAATAACAAAATGTATGCAAGGACGGCTGTCCTACTGCACCTTACCGAGTATCGTTTTCTGCATTGAGAACGATCCGCATTTCCTGTTTGATGGGATACAGTGCTAATTTATTGTTCCGGTAGACAACATATATTTGATATAGAGTGTCCAAAAAAATATGGTTTTAGTTACCATATAGGGTTAGTTACCATATGGGGTTAGTAAGGAGTTACTTCCCTTTCAAAACAAAAAAGAAATCTGAAAGGTTTCAACGGACGATGTAATTGATAATGAACGATTGAAATAAATTCATAAAACAAATTTAAAGCTAACAAGTTGTTATTGTTGGCATTTGTTATTTGATTAGACAAATGGAAGTAAGTTCTTAATACTAAGTATTGAAGACTGAATCACTTTGATAGGCCGCTAATCTAAATACCACATGTAAAGATAGTCGGTTTTCTCTCTCTCTCTCTCACCCCATATGCAATTTACTGACACGATATATAATCGTACGAGGTTACTAACACACCATGTAACTTTTAATATGTAAAAATATCTTTCTTTGTACCATTAACTTGGTTTTTATAAGAAATAAAGAAAAAGAAAGAATCAGTAAAAATTTTGATTAAATATGAATAAGTATTTGATGATTTTATAACTGTAATGGCTACTGCTCATTAAAAGTACATAAATACAAAGGTTTATTTCTGTATATATAATGCATTCTTGAAATAAATAGACACATAGGATATGAATTCTTTATGGAAATTATAGTAGTTCGCCACTCTAATAATTTGCGCACAATGTAACTTAAAAATATAATCTCATCATCTCGTTACATAATAGCGTTTTTTTTTTATTTTCACATGCTGTAAATGCCATTTCAAATAGACTAACTTCACGGCAGGTATAGTGTCCGGCGGGGGATCGTGTTTTTTCGGGTGAATCGGTTTAACTTTTTCGAGTGTAGATAAGGTTTTTTCGAGTGATATTACATGCGATCAGATCAATTTAATCTATTTCGCCTATATAATAGTTTTATTCATGACTGTTCATCTTATTCTGAATAGTAAACATATTTTGAGCACAAACGACGCACAATTTCCTTGTAGTTCACTAATAATTCAGTGTTTTACATTGTCCGGGTTTTTTCGAGAGCAAAATTTAAAACGTCCGGGTTTTTAAACAAATGGTCCGGGGTTTTCAAAGAAAATGTGAATAAGAAAGAAGGCATTATTGAGGCATAAAAACTAGCTTTTTCTAGTTATATATATGATAAACAATGAAATGAATTATCTATAAGCTTTAATATGATCCTTTTGAAATAATGATAAGATAAATGTGTATACAATAGCGTACACCTCGTTTATTTAATTCATGTCTTTCGCAGAGTTCCGTAGATATACATTGGCAATTGTAATGTCTAAATAGAGAGGGCTTACAAACCAAATATACCAATGCCGGTGTCCATGCAATTTATAAGTAGCACATAGTAATATATGCAAATATACGATGTTTTTAACGAATGTACGTGTTACGTACTAACAAACTGGTTTAATGTTTTGTGTTGCGTGCATTGAAAAGTACTTCATTTTGAACCTTTTCATTGTTTTTAAACATAATCGCACTGACATATAACATTTTAAGCCATTGAAATTTTGTTTAATCACTCGATAAAAACCTGATCCGCACTCAAAACACCCGGACTGCTCTCGAAAAAACACGGACATATAAAAATGATTTTTTTCTAAAAATGTCCTTCTCAATGCAATAACAAGAATTTTTATAAACTGTCTGTATATATAAGGATATATAGATTTTAATTATACATTTCCTTTGACATTTGCATTGGTACTTGTATAAAAATGACTTTATTCTATATTTTGGAATAAAAGCATTGAAAAGCTAAATTAAACTTTTAAAACACAAAATAATGTAGGGATGATGATTTCTTTTACTACCAATAATAACTTATCTTGTATGATCTTGCATATTAAGTTTAAGCATCTATTTCACGTCTTACAAAAAAAGAAGTCTGTTTGCTTACATTTTTGATCCCATTCACTCGAAAAAACGTGTTCACACTCGAAAAAAACCCGATCAAATCACTCGCAAAAAAACACGATCCCAGCCGGACACTATACCTACTGTGAACTCTATAATGCAGATTTGTTTTCTTCCTCTTATTATAAATTTGTTTGTTTAAATTTACACAGATAAATGGAGATGTGGGGTCGAGTCCATGAGACAGCAACCCAACGTCACAAAAAAGTATACAAAACACGGTCTTTAACAATATGCAAGTATGGATACAAATTAAACTTTCAAGCTCTGAATCTGAAGTGTTCTTTTGTGTTCTTGAACTTATGTCAAAGTTTACATCACTTTTGGAGAATTTTATCTTCAGTTTTCTGTGTAGTATTTTGTATACCGTTGTTTGTCCCTCTCGTCATTTTTCATTTAACCATGTTACGCACGTTTTTGCGCCAATACCGTGAAATCAACCAGTCCACACTGATGAACAGTTTTTCTATAAAATCAGAACAGTTTAGCTATATATATATATATATATATATACAATTTATATTTATAGAATAGGCAGGTATTACTGTTCCCAATTGCAACAAATCAACAAATTGTTTTATAATATTTTACAATAGTCTAGAATAAGGACTAAAATATTGGCAAAACGTCAAAAATCAACGAATTGTTTTATAATATATCTTTCTCCAACTTTTAGTGTTTGAACGCCCCACTGGTGGCGTTACGCACGTTAGAGTTGTCTCATGGGCACTCATACCACATCTCCTTAATTTATACAGACCCTATTATCTTACCCAAATACATATATTGTGTTGTTTGTTACTTGCGTAACTTCCAGTGGGAAATATTTCATGCATATTCAGTACAATCAAACATTTAGAAGTATCCATATTAATTTGCAGAAAAAATTTGCCACCGAAAAAAAATATCCTCGATTATCGGCGTAAAACCTCAAATTTAGACGTTACCAATTAAGACGCAATATCGTACGTAACGTCTGGTATCTCCCCTCCCCATTTTTATGTACAACAAATGTATGCATATCAAAGTATGACTAATTCTTGTTATTGAAAGGTAGCACTGTACTTTTAACATAAAGGAAATTAATAACTTTCCTATTCTTAAAACCAAATTACCGTACTTGACATTCACATTAAGTCACAAGATTATTTGAGAATTGTTTGTCTCCACCTAAATGTCACTACATACCAAGTCAGTAAAGATCTAAATATGCCTTTTACACTTCGACGTCAATACGTGTATTCAGACTGTTCGCTCTGTTAATTATCAGGTTACAGAATGCATTTAAAATGCATGCATTTAAGATATCAAGTACGTTATCCAATAAAAAAAAGGCAGGACAGGAGTTTTGAGGTAAAAAAAATGCAGGATTAGACACTTTGCCAAAAAAATTAAATACAGGATGACAATTTATGTACAAAAAGACAGGATAAACTAATAAAAAAAGGCAAGACCGAATAGAGTCAAGAATAAAAAGGCAGGACAGAGATTACAAATAAAAGAAAATGCAGGACAATTTTTTTTTATCCTAGCACCCCCCCCCCCCCCCCCCCCCCCCCTTAAAATCAAATGGTAGCTCCCTTAGTCATAAACGTCGAAATGAGGACAGAAATATTGTATTTATCGGAGGTTTTATAACAAATATATCCGTAAAACTAATTGAAGTTCTGATAAGTTTTATCAATACATGTATCTAGGAAACATTTATGGGGATTTCAATGTTTAATACTATGGTGGCCGAAGCTGCTTACCCTTCCGGAGCACATGCGTTCATCCCTCGGATTTAATGGGGTTCAAGTTACCACTATTTAGTTCTATACGTAGTCCTTTGTGGACTGGACTAGTACTAACTTCCGAAGCAAGGTTGTCAGCCCTCCAAACTTTCCCGAAGTCCTGCGATTGCCGAGTTTATGAGCCTTGCTTGGAAGTTGGACCCGTACGTCTTTCGTCGTTTTTCGTTTTTTTGCCATGACTTTGTCAATTTTTCTTCGACTTTTACTTATGAGTTTTGTTCTTGAATTTTAAGCCTAGTACCTTTTGTTAGCTATTATTCGTGTGTTTCTTTGTCCTATATGTTCTCCCATTTATTTGTATTGTGGTCCTGTCATGTGATGTTGTCGTTTTGATGTTGTGTTTGACGTTGCCATTAAAGCGGGAGGTTTGGCATGCCACAAAACCAGGTTCAACCCACCATTTTTTTCTTAAAATGTCCTGTACCAAGTCAGGAAAATGGCCATTGTTATATTATAGTTCGTTTCTGTGTGTGTTACATTTAATGTTGTTTTTTTGCTGTGTCGTTGTTCTCCTCTTATATTTGATGCGTTTCCCTCAGTTTTAGTTTATAACCCGGATTTGTTTTTATCTCTATCGATTTATGAGTTTCGAACAGCGGTATACTACTGTTGCCTTTATTTTTGAATATCCGCTTGGGATATATGTTGAGTTTTAAGTGAATTGTCAATACCTAATTCATTTATCAAGCAGTTTATTTAGCAGATATTTCGGGCCTTTTGATAACACATTTCGCAGAGAAGTGTTATTGACAATCTTTACGTCACCAGTAATAACGTAGCCAGTCGAATAATATATGAATTGGGAACTAGCACAGGTGCAGTCAGGAAGTTTAGACTTGAAGTCTTCAATATTGAGATCCTGCAACACGTGTTTGTAATTAAAGAATTTAGTTGCAATTGGTTTAGTATAGGTATAAGAAATGATAGGTACACACTGATCTTTAAAATAGGGAGGTATTTATGAACTGATTTATGATGAAGGATATTGCCCAAGTTGATGGCATTGAGTCTTATGTTGACAAAGTCACATTTAGAAAGGATCTTTTCTCCTTTTCGTCTTTTCCAATGCGAACTGTTTTTGAAAACTCTATGACTGGCAATATCCGATATGATAGCCTGTAAGTTTGTATTGGTTTGAATGGGGGTTTGTAAGTTACAGTGCTTTCCATACATAAGCAGACCTGCCAACTTTCACACTTTATGGGGGGTTTCCCCCATGAGAAGTGTTGACCTGAATTTTATAATTCTTTGTTATATTAACTAATTATATAAATACCTCAAAACAGGCTTTCAAATGTGTTAAAAGGGTATTCAAACACGTGCATACTCAATCAAATAATATAGTAGTAGATGAAAAACACTTAAGACAACATAAGAGGAGCATTAGGTCATCTTGCGCTTCAAATCACCCATTGAGACTTTGAAAAGTTCGCAGGTATGCATAAATTGTACAGGGAATCAGGGACGGTCTAGTATAGACTGTCCCTGAGAGAATGAAGTTTTGAAATGGGTAATGAATAAAGCTTCGTGCGAATGTGATGAATACCTAACGGCTTTTGTATAAATGGTAGCAGGTCATTAATAGAGCTAAGCCAAGTTTGAATGGAAACAGAGTTCTAACTAGATATATAGAGGCTAATATCAAGATACCTGGAAATACCAACACCACTAACCAACATGTAATGCTAGTAGTACCTGATAGCAGATATAGCCAACACATACCAGCTTTAATTGGAACCAATAACTTAGACAACATGATGTTTTAACCAAGAACAACAACAGAGTAGCAGTAATAAGAACATGTAAAAGAATAACCATACTTCCGAATACCACCACTGAAGTTCTTGGCTACTATGACAAAGAGATACCTTACAAAACAACTCCATCAATCATTCAATCAACTATTTTGGCAGAAGATTACAGAGAAATTGATGCAGAACCAACTTTTAGGACTTATCAGTACAAAGAAAATGGAACACTTACAGTCAGACTATCTAACATCACAACCAGAACCATAACCATACCACCAAAGGCCATAATTTGTGAAGTTCAACCAGTTACTATTAAAGCACAACCAAGCAATACAATTGAAAAAGATCTGAAGTTACTCGAAGATGTGGATATTACCCAAAGTGATCTCACAGATGAACAACTTGATGAAGGGAAACAACTCATATTGAGATACACAGACATTTTCAGTAGAGGAGACAACGATTTAGGAAAAACCAACAGAGTTAAACATCGAATAGATCTGATTGATGAGACTCTATTTAAACACCAGTACAGAAGAATTCCACCATCAATGTACGATGAAGTTAGATCTCATCTAAGACAACTTTTGGACATGGGAGTTATCAGACCATCACGTTCACCATTCGCATCAGCTATTGGCATTGTTAGGAAGAAGAATGGACAGCTAAGAATGTGTGTGGATTACAGACAGTTAAACAAGCAGAGTAAACATGATAGTTACGCACTCCCGAGAATAGAAAAGCTTTTAGATTGCTGTGCTGGCAGCAAATTCTTCTCAGTCGTCGAGATAAAGTCCGGTTACCATCAGGTGGAGATTTTGAAAGACCATAAGGAGCGTACTGCTTTCTCCGTGGGACCTCTTGTTCAACAGGATGCCTTTTGGACTTATGAACTCTCCAGCAACATACCAGAATCTGATGGAAGATTGCCTTGCAGATTACAACCTGAAGATATGTTGCATCTTTATTGATGATTTCATCATTTATGGTAGGACATATGAGCACTTAAATAATCTACACCTAGTATTTAAGAGGATAAGAGAGGCCAATCTGAAGCTGAACTCCAGCAAGTGCGAATTCTTCAAACGCGAGGTAAAGTATGTAGGACACGTGGTATCAGAAGAAGGAGTGGAAATAAACCAACAGAAGACAGAGAAGGTAGTGAACTGGCCAACACCAACTAGTCCAGAGGAAGTCTGGAAATTTTGGGGATTTGTCGGCTATTACAGACGCTTCATACAGAGTTTCAGCAAAGTCAGCCGACCTTTGACCGATTTGATTCCAGCACCAAACAAGACGAAGAAGCCCATATCCAAGTCATCCAGAGAGTGGACATGGAATGAGCAACACCAACAGGCATTCCAGACACTGAAAGACCACCTTGTAAGTGCACCAATCCTTGGTTATGCAGATGGTTCATTACAATATGAGCTTCATACTGATGTCTCTGGAGATGCTTTAGGAGCAGTTCTTTACCAAGAACAGCAGGGAATGAAGAGAGTCATCAGTTATGCCAGTCGAGGACTCAACCAGGCTGAACGCAACTATCCACCACACAAAAGAGAATTTCTGGCATTGAAATGGGCAGTATGTGACAAGTTTAGAGACTACCTTTATGGACAAGACTTCACAGTGTACACGGACAACAACCCAGTCACCTATGTCAAAACATCTGCGAAGTTAGACGCCACAGGACACCGTTGTCTAGCAGGATTAGCAGCATTCACTTTTGACATCAAGTACAGACCTGGCAGAACCAACGCAGATGCGGACGCACTTAGTCGGTTACCCATCAGCAGTGATTCCATCCAAGCCATCTGTAATGTAGCCATGCCAGAATCTTACATTGACAGTCTTACGTTAAGATCAACTGGAAGAGTCATGTCAGTCCATTGGTTATCGCCTACAACTACACCAGACATGACAGTACAGGACAGTCGCCTTACATGTTGATGTTTGGACGTAACCCTAGGTTACCGATTGATGCAGCTTTAGGCTTGAGAGAAAACCAACAAGAGATAACAACAAAGTATATAAAAGATCTGAAGGACAGAATCACACAGGCACACGAGTTGGCAATTACATCTGCAAATAAGGCCAGAAATCAACAAAAGAGTCATTACGACAAGAGAGTTCAAGGAGGGACAGTAAAAGTAGGAGATATTGGTAAAGATTGTTAGCTTTGAAGGGAAACACAAGTTGGCAGATAGATGGCAACAAGAACCCTACACAGTGCTAAGCCAACAGTCGTGAGAATGAAGACATCCCTGTATTCATGGTCAGGAAGGAAAATGGAAAGGGACGCACAAGGACGCTCCACCGTAACCTTCTGGTACCAATTGGTTTTCTTAGCGACACGCCAGAACCTACATCTACTCAAAAACCGAAACCAAGGCCATGGAAAAGACCTGCCAAGAGGACACAGGAACTGGGAACAACCCAACCTGACGCAAAAAAAGATTCAGATGAAGAGTCAGAATGGGATTATAGAGTCATCACAAGAACTGGTATCGTCAGTGATTCATCCATCACTGAACAGAGTATACCAAAAAATGCTGATGAGGATATCGTAGATACAAGCGAGACAGAAGGGGACGCCCAGTCATCTGAGGGTACTACTAATATCACAGAAGAAGTCGAGCTTGTACTTGAAAGAAGCGCTTCAACTGTTGAGACTGTTCAGGAGGAACCGCCTGATGAGGAAACAGCTCAGGATACTGATATAGAATCTGATGATGAGCAACCAGTTCAACCATGTCGTTCCGTCAGAGAACGGAGAGTTCCCCTCCGATTCCGATCAGGAGATTACGATATGACAAAGTGTGCACAGAGGCCACCTATACCAGATTTGGAAAAGAAGGTGCAATGCATCATTTCACTGTCAGACAGAGGATTTTTGGAAGGATTACAATCTGAGGCAGGAAAGACCATCTTAGAGATACTGAAGTCTTCTTCACATGCTCTAACCTGAAATGACGAGACGTCATTTTCCAGCTGGGGGAAGTATGTGGAAGGGTGAAATTTCAATGGTTTGTATGTATATATTTTTAACTTTCAGGATTGTACTTTGATCTGTATGAAATTACTGTTTTTATAATAAAATATCCATTGGAACATATTTATTGGATCTGTTTACTTAATTACAGAATAGTATCTTATTTCAATAATAAAAGAATGAAGCGTGCTGTTTTATTTATCTTTATATGCTAATTAAGGTGATGACCTGATTTCTGGTATGTGAATCCTTTAAATGTCTATTCATTGTATTGGTCACTTTGTCCATTCTCATTGTAAATCACATGACTTTTGTATATCTGTGGAAGGAAATCTTTGTTCTTTGAAAGTATTCCTTTTGATTTGTATTCAGCATGAAGGCAGACATTTTGAGATATACAAAATATTTTATATTCTGATGTCCATTTGAGGCTTTATACTCAGTTACTGTTTTACTTTGTCATCATATTCTTCATTGAGGTAGTTATGATTACTAACATATATTTAATTATCATTTATTTAATAATTCTAGTGTATTTGAGATGAGTGATTGATTGACTGACGTATAATACAGCTAAATTGATTAAATGGTTAAAAACTATAAAAGTATTAAAAACATATATGAGTTAATATTTAAAACCATTAAATATTAATATAAACTATCTGAATAGTATTTTTATCATTACACTAGTAATTATTAATTAAAAGTAGGATTTCATGTACAATATGTGTACTGGTGTAATTGTGCATTTTGGGCCACAATAGTTATAATCTTTATTTTATATTCAGGTGTTACCATGTTTTGATGAGTCATGTTTGATTCCATCCTATTGTTTTGACCTTTGCGTCTAAGTATGAGGTAAGCATTGAGTTTGGTTTTATATGTTTTGCTATCAATGCTTATTATTTTATTTGCTTATGCTTATTTTTAATTGCTTTGGTTTCGCTTAACATTAGCTATTTAGTTTGTTTCGTGTAGCATTTAGTTTTGCATGTAATTATATTTTCAAAACATTATTACATAATTGAATAGTTTGTAAAATCAATAAGCGATTTAATTCAATTAGATTACATTAACATATTTTGTTAGAGAAAAGGTTCAGAACTTGTATCATTTATTTTAATTGGAAATTCATTGCGTTCTCATTGTACTCATGCTTTTATTCTTGAACCGTTGTTTATAATTTTATATTTCATTACAGGGTCTTTTTGTTACCAATTATTTTCCATATCGTAATGAAAAACGAATCCAAAACGTGAGAAGTGTTTTTATTTGTGTTCTACAAACCCAGAAAAACCACCTGACTACATCCACATGAACGGTAAATAACTTTGAAGAGTAAGGTCTCTAGATTACTGGAAGTACAAGGCCCTTACTCTGGATATGTTGACATTCAAATTTGATTGGATTGACGTCATAACATCCGTGTTATCGAGTCGATCTCGAGGAACCCTGCCCACATCCAGGACTCCTCGAGTTCTAATGGCGGGAAAGCTATATCCAATCATAACAGGTGTTATATAGATCTCACAAAACATGTTTAACCCCGCCGCATTTTGGCGACTGTCCCAAGACAGGAGCCTCTGGCCTTTGTTAGTCTTGTATGTTTTTTTAATTTTAGTTCATTTATATGTTTTGAAGTTTAGTGTGACGTCCATTTTCATTGAACTAATACACATTTTTGTTTAGGGGCCAGCTGAAGCCCGCCTCCGGGTGTGGGATTTTCTCGCGGTGTTGAAGACCCCACGGCTGTTATCTGCTCTTTGGTCGGGTTGTTGTCTCTTTGACACATTCCCATTCTCATTTTTATGTCAGTCATATTTACTCTAGGCTAAGTTCGAACGAAACTCTAGAGTAAATAGGGTAGGATAGAAACATCAAGCAGCTGGCAGGGTTGAATACTCCCATTATATACATTATGGTGTGAATTCCATCAGGCATAGTTGACTATATTTGGGCAATTCTTTTTAGTCCCCTTTATAAAAATAAGGAGATGTGGTATGATGCCAATGAGACAACTATCCACCAAAGTTCAAATGAAGTGGATGTAAGCAACTATAGGCAACCGTATGGCCTTCAACAATGAGAAAAACCCATACTGTATAGTCAGGTTTAAAAGGTATCGCACTGCTCTGCATGTATTCATCAAGACATCTTCTGCATGGAGCATCAACCCAGAGAACTGTTTCAGATGCAGCAAAATCAAACTGTTTGACTTCATATATAACCATGACAACATATAAACACTAGAAAATAAATAAAACAAATTTTTGGTGTTTTTTTCATTTATTGTACAACAAAACCAAAATACTGGCGTTACAAATATAATATCACTGTAATGCTCTTCTTAAAACATAAGGCGTTATTGACACATTATAAAATTACAAAAAACTAGGTTTTTTCATAATACACGTAAAGCTTTAGAATCAAAACAAAACAAAGCTATGACTCTTTCTTGTCAAACAAAACTAAAACTTCATAAAGCTAAACTATTAATCCTTACATCTTTGAAACAGTACTTTATTTTCCATGTTAAATATGAGGTTATGGTACCTGAATCAAGCCACTGACAAAATTCTGGTAAATGAATTCTCCCTGCCCGTGATTCAAAACAGCAAATCACCCATCACATTACAAAATATTTTTCCCATCAAACTGAGAAAACTGCTAACAAAATATGGAACTTTTTTGGAAATAGGACAAAAAATGTTCTAGTTTAAAAATACCATGCCCACATTCTTTAATTTTCTTAATCCTGATGGCCATGTGATACTGATATTATGAACAAATAATTTCATAAATATTTTAGAAATTTTGAATTCAAATAGTCAGATTTCATTTAATACATCCTTGATGAATTTATTTTGAGTAATTCTAGAATTTAAACAGTCTTCATCATTGGCCAAGTACGAATGAAACCAGAGTTCTGACTAGAGTTCCACATGAATGGTAAATAATTTTGAAGAATAAGGTCTCTAGATTACTGGAAGTACAAGGCCCCTACTCTGGATATGTTGATATTCAATTTTTGATTGGATTGACGTCATAACATTCAGGTTATCGAGTCAATCTCGAGGAACCCTGCCCACATCCAGGACTCCTTGAGTTCTAATGGCGGGAAAGCTATATCCAATCATTACAGGTGTTATATATGACCATGTCAATCCTATTTACTCTAGAGTTCCATTAGAACTTGGCCATTGTGAATGACAGCTCTAACTTCTTAATTGTGATTGACAGCTCTAATTTCCTAACCTAACTTTACCTTAAAATAATGAAGTGTCTAATGACAAAAATTACTCAAATGATAAACTTGCATATTAAATAGTAAATATTACCTGTATATTTAAAGCCACATGGATATTTTTCCTTTAACTCATCAAACTGAGTAACCTACTAACTATTGAATGAATGAAATAATCATTTTTATTCTTAAATTAAATAAATTATTAAAAAAAAATTACATTAAAAAATGGATAATCATAAATGAACTTTTGTCATATAAACATTAATTAAATAAAACTTTTTTTAAAGGTAATCTCTAATGGATTCCAATTTGTCCATCAAAATGGTAAACTTGTAAACTTGTCTTTAGGGCTATTCCATTGTATGTGGGAGCTAGGAAGTGAAGTATTATTTTTTAATATGGTTGTGGGTCAATTATGATATTTTACCCATATTATGTCAGCAAAATTACTTATGTTGGACGTGAAAGAATTTTGAGAGTTCCTGCCTACACTCCTTTATCCATATAATGGAATAGCTCTTAATAGTACCAGTAGGCAGATCCCAATCAAAGAGCTTGTGAGCACTGAAGGGTTAAGATTGCTTTCATGTTGCACATTTGAGAAATTTAAAATAAAACATTGGATAGTATTTAGCTAGCTAGGTTAACTAAATTTGAGTTGGAGTTATCTTCCTTTGTTCATGGTTGTACATTGGTAGTTGAACCTATTTTTATAACAGATTCATACACCATGTATAACTTATGAATTTTAATAAAACTAGAGGCTCTCAAGAGCCTGTGTCGCTAACCTGTATCTACTGTGGTTTTGGAAATCATGTAAAATAAGGTTAAAATCATAATAAATAGTATTAGATACCCCAATAATGATTGAGACCAAGTTTGGTTTAATTTGGCCCAGTAGTTAAATTAAAAGCTGGTCATCCCATTGTAGTCTTACAATAGTTACTGAAGACTCCTTATCATTATTTAAATTAGTTTTCAAGTTGTGACCATTTGAAATTGTTTTTTTACAATTTTCCCATAGACTTCAATACTAAACCCCTATGTTCTATTTTAGCCATGGCAGCCATCTTGATTGATGGGCAGGGTCATCATTTTTTAAACTAGATACCCAAAGGATGATTTTGGCCAAGTTGGTTTAATTTGGCCCAGTAGTTTCAGAGGAAAACATTTTTGTAAAAGATAACAAAAAATGATGAAAAATTGTGAAAAATTGACTTTACAGGGCAAAATTTCCTTAAAATTACAAATTCAGGGGCAGCATTCCAACATAGGGTTGTCTGATGCGTCTGAAAATTTCAGGTAGATCTTGACCTGATGAACATTTTTACCCATTGTCAGATTTGCTCTAAATGCTTGATTTTCAGAGATATAAGCCAAAAACTGCATTTTACTCCCATGTTCTATTTTTAGCCATGGTGGCCATCTTGGTTTAAAAGTTAACAGACGACGAGGACGGACGCCAAGTGAAGAGAAAAGCTCACTTGGCCCTTTTGGGCCAGGTGAGCTAAAAAAATGTATTCTTAACAAGTATGGTAATTCAAATGCACATCATATTGTAACTTAAACATCAAAGTATAATATTTCATGGATAAATTGCATGACATTGATTGGATAGGATCTAAATAATGATCACTTTACTGCGCTATTTTGTATTAACTATCAAAGGTAGTGATAAACCTTGGAAGATATAGATATCAAGTCAGTACCATACAATTTTCACCCAAAAAATGGATAAATGAACTTTTGTCATATAAACATTAATTTAATAAAGCTTTTTTAGGTAATATCTCTAATGGATTTAAATTCTTCTGTCAAAACCCTGAAATGGGAAACATGTCTTTGGGGCTTAGTGTTTTATCTAGAACTTAAAAAGGGCATGGTAATTTTTTTGCCAAAAGGGCACTTTGCGCGTCGACTGTACCAAATAGGGCACATAAATAAACTACACATGTAGTAAGTTACACTTTTTCAGTTTTTCTCATTAAAAAAGGTTTATAAATTTTACAAAGTTAAGCTGGTACTATAATGATATTAGTATAAAAGTCTCAGAGTTGAGCAACTTTAGTTAATAAATTGAAACAATGGATCTACATGGAACTATATACCTTAATCAAGTAGATCTAACCAAAAGTATGTTAATGCGTGTTGAATAAAATTGAGAATGGAAATGGGGAATGTGTCAAAGAGACAACAACCCGACCATAGAGCAGACAACAGCCGAAGGCGACCAATGGGTCTTCAATGCAACGAGAAACTGCATACTTTTTCTTTTTGGGAACAATATTTTACTGTCAGCTGTGCCATTCTTGCATCCGTAGTCATTATCGTAAGAATCGGGATTTCATTCATAGCTGGTCCGGTTTCCGACTCCTTTCCCTACTTTGTACAAATATTTTAATGGAGGACGAAGAAAATTAACAAAAATAAACGATGTTTGGCACGCAATTTGGAAAGAAATAGGACATTTTCAATGCAATTAATGGATTACAAATTTACTTCAGGCAACTTTCATCACGTTCTAATGAAGTAACACACTTATTTAGCCGAAACTAAATAATTTAATCATTTACGCTCTCGAGTCTCGCGGAAGTGATAAATTTGTCTTCATGAAATACATGCAACCAACTTAGTCAATGCTTGTCGCCCTTTGATCAGCAAAAAACCCAATACCGCAACTGGATCTCAAACTAGATAACGCTACAAGGCACATGGCGTCAAATTTTTCAAGAGAAAAAGGGCATGGCGTCCGAAAAAAAAAAAGGGCATGGCGTCAAGAAAAAAGGGCAGTGCGTCAGGAAAAAAGTGCTAAATTGCTTTAGATAAAACACTAGGGCTATTCCATTGTTTGTGGGAGCTAGGAAGTGATGTTTCATCTTGGACGTCACTTAATAGTATAAGTAAAGGGATTCCAAAACCAAATCATCAATTTTGAAATAAAAAGAAAGAAAAAACTTGACAGCTAAAAATATGTAGCTATATATGATACATGAAATTAATACCCAAAGAAAAAACAATCTGTATTTATGCTCATGTGTATATAAATATTAAAACCTTGTAAAATTCAAAACCCTGTAAAATGACTAGTGTAGAACATAAAACAAAAAAATCATTAACTACAGTAAATTCAGAAATTATTGTGAGGTTTTTATTAATGTGAATAATGCGAATGTGTGAGTATCGCAATAATAAGAACTTGCATTCTGATATCTGATACATATATCTGTATGCAGGTGTACCTGAAATTCAAATCGCAATAATTAATCTCTTGTCCATTCATCAAAAATTTCAATATTAAATACACACAATAATTTCTGAATTCACAGTAATAAAATAAATCAGAATTGCCCTATGGATTTAAAATGTCTTTCGGTAACTGGTTGACCCTCCAATAAAATAAAACTCTAGATTAGAGTTCAACCTCCTATACAAAAGGAATATACCCAGTTCAGCAAACAAGAACAGTATGACTTAGAATCAGAACTGTTTCTCTAATAAATTTATCATTTTAAAAACAATAAGACGTGGTATGATTGCCAATGAGAAAACTCTCCACCAGAGATCAAATGATGTAGAAGTTTGAAACAAAAGTTATTATACGTTCATTCTGTATCGGTAAATTTTTGTGTCTTCATATGAAATAATCTACTATAAGTTGTCCATTGCCCTGATTTTTGTTTGCATTTTTCAAAATTACTGTGCATAACGATTCTTATTTGTTAAACATTGTGTACTAATATTTCCAGATAAAAATGACCACAGCAAAAGCATAAGGGTTGAGAATGTGTTTTACAGTTTACAATAAATTGTTGACAAAGGACTTTATATTAAAATATCTAGTAGTAGTAGATTAGGAACTGTCAGAATTTTGTTAATGAGTGATATACATAATGTTCAAAAAAAACTTTCACAAATGAATTTCTTTTAGGTAAGGGAGACAACCAAAGGCTCCTCAATTTTTTTAACACTTCAATGCCTATCTGACTAGGTATACACAATGCCCTTTACATTCCTTCAAGAATGTTTATTTCTCACATTTTTAACTTTTCCTTTATTTCCTAACCCTTCTAGTCTTTTCTTAGGTCAAGCATAATTTTTATTCCAGCAACCCTTATATTTCTTGCTGTTCTCAAAACCTTAAATATACTTCTTGTTATTATTTTATATATATTTTTCATACATTTAACCATTCATTAATTCCCACAAATTGTACAAAATATGCATCAAATGAGAAATAAACTCAACAATTTCACATATTCCATTGACAAACTAAAATAAAAATTTGACAGTAAAACAGTTACCTCCCTTAGAATCATTTGGTAAATTCAATCTTACTCAACACCTACATTAAAACACAATCCAGAAAAAATCCTTTTCAAACATATGAGCTTTTATATACAATGATAAGTTAAAAGTATAGGTCTTTCAGATTGCTTAAATAATGAAAACCATGGATTTCTGATCTGAACACAAGCACCTGTCGGATTTGCAGAAAGAATAAAACATTTCATTGGAATGTTTTAAAATGAGCAAAGTTATCTCATCCTTGTCACCTGAAGCAACACTAACTTCCTGTTAATCAAGTTCCATCTTCTACTGGTCTCTCCTGGTTACTGGATGAAGGCTGTGAACCAGGAACCTCATCTATATCTGGGTTATCAAAGAACTGAAAGTAAACACAGAAAAATACAACTATATGGTTTACTTGCAGAAGATGTCATTTCCATCATTTGGAAACTATACAAATTTTTCCCATACCTAGATTGACAATACCCTAAAAGATTGATTGATTGTTGGCACTTTGGCTATATGATGGCGGCCGGTTTGTATTGGTGGAGGAAGCCAGCTGGCCCCTAAAAGGAGTTGAATTGAATATAAAATAACTTAGTAGTGGGATCATTCAGAGAGATAATCTAAAAAGTATTCTGTAAAGACTAACCTTTGTTTAAATTATATGACTGGGAGACCTACTAATAATTATGTGTGTTCTACGAATGATGGCATTTCATTTGTAAGCATTAAATTTAATATTAGCTTCTTAGATCCCTAGCATCTGTTCCAAATGCTCATCAGATTGACTGTTTTAGTGAGCTTTTTGTTGCTTAGTCTTTAGTTTTCTCGACTGTTTTAGTGAGCTTTTTGTTGCTTAGTCTTTAGTTTTCTCGACTGTTTTAGTGAACTTTTTGTTGCTTAGTCTTTAGTTTTCTCGACTGTTTTAGTGAGCTTTTTGTTGCTTAGTCTTTAGTTTTCTTGACTGTTTTAGTGAGCTTTTTGTTGCTTAGTCTTTAGTTTTCTTGACTGTTTTAGTGAGCTTTTTGTTGCTTAGTCTTTAGTTTTCTCGACTGTTTTAGTGAGCTTTTTGTTGCTTAGTCTTTAGTTTTCTCGACTGTTTTAGTGAACTTTTTGTTGCTTAGTCTTTAGTTTTCTCGACTGTTTTAGTGAGCTTTTTGTTGCTTAGTCTTTAGTTTTCTTGACTGTTTTAGTGAGCTTTTTGTTGCTTAGTCTTTAGTTTTCTCGACTGTTTTAGTGAGCTTTTTGTTGCTTAGTCTTAAGTTTTCTCGACTGTTTTAGTGAGTTTTTTGTTGCTTAGTCTTTAGTTTTCTCGACTGTTTTAGTGAGCTTTTTGTTGCTTAGTCTTTAGTTTTCTTGACTGTTTTAGTGAGCTTTTTGTTGCTTAGTCTTAAGTTTTCTCGACTGTTTTAGTGAGCTTTTTGTTGCTTAGTCTTTAGTTTTCTCGACTGTTTTAGTGAACTTTTTGTTGCTTAGTCAAGTTTTCTCGACTGTTTTAGTGAGTTTTTTGTTGCTTAGTCTTTAGTTTTCTCGACTGTTTTAGTGAGCTTTTTGTTGCTTAGTCTTTAGTTTTCTCGACTGTTTTAGTGAGCTTTTTGTTGCTTAGTCTTTAGTTTTCTTGACTGTTTTAGTGAGCTTTTTGTTGCTTAGTCTTTAGTTTTCTCGACTGTTTTAGTGAGCTTTTTGTTGCTTAGTCTTAAGTTTTCTCGACTGTTTTAGTGAGTTTTTTGTTGCTTAGTCTTTAGTTTTCTCGACTGTTTTAGTGAGCTTTTTGTTGCTTAGTCTTTAGTTTTCTCGACTGTTTTAGTGAACTTTTTGTTGCTTAGTCTTTAGTTTTCTTGACTGTTTTAGTGAGCTTTTTGTTGCTTAGTCTTTAGTTTTCTCGACTGTTTTAGTGAGCTTTTTGTTGCTTAGTCTTTAGTTTTCTCTGTAGTGTTTTGAAAGCTGTTATTTTTCGTCATTTTTAGGTTTTTTTTGTCATGGTTTTGTTGAGTTACTTTTCCACTTATGGATTTTGATTGTCCGTAAGGTATCTTCCACATATTTTTGTATTGCATCCAAAATAATTGTCCTTCCTCATGATCATTCCTTAATCATGAATATTCATAAATATTGTTTATTTCATGGAAGCTATTGTTCTAAAAATGATTCTTACCTGAATAAGATTATTAAATCTAATTAATAATCAATCTTCATGATTCCTTAATCATGAATATTCATGAGTATTGATTTCTTAAGGTTCAAAAAATTATCCATACCTGAATTAGATTATCTAATCCAAATAAATAACCATCTTCATGATTCCCTAACGTCCATGGATCTCGATGAGTCAGTGTTATATCAGTCATCAACATAGTTTTTGTGAAGTCAATAAGCCACGCCCCACTTGCATTGTTTCCATCAAATATAACCAAGACAGAACTACCGATCATCTAAAAATAGAACATATTATTTATAGATCTAACAGTGAAAGCTTTAAAGCTTTTAGGCTTGTTTACCTGCCATGCTCTGTGGCAGTGTGCTAAAATATAAAATATAACAAGAAATGAGCAATACAACTGACAGCTAAATGGGTTTTATGTATTTGGAAGGTGCTTTCAGACTTGGTGGACCTGCCATGATATGTGCCTATTTTCCAATCTATTAAGGACCTTACTCCTGAACAAGTAAAAAGTGAAAATCATTAGTATTGAACTTGACCTCCATTTTGTCATCAGTAACAGAATATTTAAATTTGAAAATGATAAAATTATTGGTTAAACGGTCCATAAGTTAAAGCATCAAAACTGTTAAAGCTATACCTTAATAAGATTACCTATTCGAAAGAAATATATATTTATCTTGGTTCAATGGTCAAGTATTGTAATGAATTGAATTAGAATGCTGAGCTCTCTAGTTGGGGCAATAGTTATACTGAAATGTTCATGGCGGACAAATGTTTTTTTTGTAAAATTGTTCTCTGAATTAAATAAAGATTTTTTTCTATTTTTCAGATAACTTACCTCACGTGACATAAAAAATTTAGAGATTTCAAATGACTGTCTGATAGTTCTGAGTCTTTCACATAAATTACATCGTACTGTGGATTTGCCTTTTAGAAACTTCTTTAAAATCTGTTGTACCTATTAATAAATTGAATCTATGAATAGTCATGCCTTCATTTCTAGTAAAAATCTAGTTCTTAATGGTTGATTTTGAACACATTTTTTTCTTAATTGCAATAAGTTCTTTTTTCATATTGTCTTTTTATTGTGTGTGTGTGTTAGACAAATTCTTTATGCACCTGTCAGGAGCCTGTCAGGAGCCTCATTTGTATCGGCATTGGATTCAACCCTGAACTTGTTAATTATTGTTAATATTAATTATGTGGAAAACAAAAGGGCTTGGAATGGTGTAATTTTTAATCAACACCATTGTCCTATATATTAGTTATATATAGAATTCTTTGATTCATCATTTTTTACATCATGTCAGCTGACAAATTGGACCTTTTTATTTGAGTAGTATAGATCAATACCACCCTCCTTTAGAGCAGGCATACAATTTTCAGTAGGTAGAATACTGACCTGATCTTTTGTTTTAATTTTCTTTAAATTTGTTTCTGGTGGTTCTCCAGCTACCTATAAATACACAAGTATATACATTTAACCTACAGTAGTTTACAGAGGGTCACATATAATAAATCAATTAAGAAGAGACTAATCAAGGTGATAAACAAAAATTGAGGGGATCGCATGAACTCCAAATGAGCATGACAGAATAAGTCAACAAGATAAGTGTCTCCTGATATGCATGCAAAACAATCACCCTGTGGATCAACACTCAGTCAAATGTCACAATGTTGAACATTTAAATGCATGGTTCCACTGTACCTACAAAGCCCATGAAAATTGGTATCCACAGTAAAACCAATAATAATGGAACCCAACTCATTCTTGCAAGCCATTTATCAAACAACTTTTGAGAGTAGAAAAATTACATAAATATAAATTTTTGCCATGCATTCTTTGGCAATATGTCAACCTTAGATCTCTGATTAATGGCATACTTTCTAAATTTCCTCCATGAGAACTGGAAGTGACCTGACCCTTGAAATCTTCCATTATATAAGCTGAATACCTCAAAATAGCAATCAAAGGAGTTAAAATGGTACTGTTCATAAGTGTTTCTCGTTTCTTTTTTTTTATATAGATTAGTCCGTTGGTTTTCCTGTTTAAATTGTTTTACACTAGTCTTTTTGGGGCCCTTTAAAGCTTGCTGTTCGGTGTGAGCCAAGGCTCCATGTTGAAGGCCGTGCTTAGACCTATAACTGTTTACTTTTTACACATTGCGACTTGGATGGATAGTTGTCTCATTGGCACTCAAACCACATCTTCTTATTTATATTTATGCACATATACAGCTATTCAAATTTCAAGACCATATAAAGTAAGTTTAAAACATCTTTGACATGAATAAGAAAAACAATTTGCTTCTTGATGATTTTCAGATGTTGGCAGGTATGATGGGAATGATATCAACAAAGTTCAAAAATAATGAAAAAAAAATCCCTGCAAAATAAGCTTGAAAAGGCCAAATGTGAAAATAATATGGTTTTCACATCATGATATAAATCATTCTTATTGCTTACTTGGATAACAAAACTGCTGGAAAATTTACATGTTCATGGTGGACCAAAATGAAGAGCCTAATAGGTACATGTTATTCAAAAGCCAAAAGTAATGAAAAAACTGTGATCCTTTAATAAATGTATAAGTGAGGTAAAAAATATACAGACACAGTTTCTGAAACAAAAGAAGTAAGAATTTTCTTATATTCTGTTGAACTTGCTGGCATTTAAGCATTTCAGCAGTAAACAGGTACTCAAATTATTGTTTTAACCTTTTGTGTATTCTGTGTGATTATAATTTGTTGAACAACAAGCATACCTTACACCTATTTAAAATGAAATAAATGAATGTTCTGATTTTTTTTATTGACATAGCTATTTAACACTTATTTGTAGATGTAAAATCTGACGTAAGCAATTCATTCATAGACTGGAAATATCTGCAGAAAACCAGTTATATCAAGTATAAAGTAGGCAATGATCTAATTGTATACATAACAATGCCATATTATCACATTTGGTAAATATCGTGGAATAATACAGCTGTTTTCATTGATTACTAAATGCTATCAGGGGTTTTATTATCTTTCATGTTGACAGTTACTTTTCAATATATTCCATGAATACCTTATATAAAGGCATTACTCATCAGTAGCATAGAAGGGTAAAAGTACCAGTTACCCCCTCCTGGCTGAATTATATGTAAATAATACATAGTTGAGAGGGGGATAGAGCAAAAAATGATCTGCTATTATTAGAAATGTATTATTCAATTTATTTTGCTGAATTTTCTACTAATATTGTCTGTTAAATTTGAAATCCTTAATTGTCTTGAATAATTGATTTAAATTTTAAAACATTATCCTTAAAACTATTGGATTACAATTAAGTTACAGTCTTTAATAATTGAATTTTAGATTGCTCTGCACGAGAGGGTGACATTAAAAAAAAATTGTCATCCACTGAGCCATATGTTATAGTAGAATGATTTTTGTTTAAGAAATAATTCTATCATGCCATGCTCTATGCTCATTTTAACAAGGGTAGGCATTATATTGAAAATCTACACCAACACAAATGTCCATTTTGTTCTCTGGAGTTGTTTAAAATACAACTGACGTTGCAATTTCAATTGTGACGTTAATCACGTGCAGCCCATGTTCTATTGCAATTAGAACATGGCTTTGTTTCTAAAGCAAAAGAAGAACATCATATTAGAATTAATGTTTGTCTACCTTTATGTTATTTATTTAAATCAGGCTGTTAGTTGTCCCTCTTGAATTTTCCTCTTTTTGTTATTCAGGGGCCTTTTATAGCTTACAATACTATGGGGGTTGCTTACTATTGAAGGCTGTATGGTGACCTGTATTTGTTTCAATCTTCTTTCTTTGTTCTAGGATGGATAGATGTCTCATTGACAATAATACCACACCTCCTTATTTCCATATAAAGGTCAATGTCAAAGTCACTAAAAATATCAGAAAATATATCAAACATGGGAGTGTAGTTTGTGAACTATGGAAAACACAAATGTTCTTATAACTGTCAGTGCATTGATATTCTTCAATCATAAAAGTCAATACAACATAGCCTTAAACATGGGAGTGTAAGTTTGTGAACTATGGTAAACACAATGTTCTTGTAACTGTCAATTCACTACATTATCGCCTTTTAACTTTTTAACACAGGAGGCAGAAGGCCACATGAGGTTTTGCCATCACATGGCATCGGTCATCCATTAGTTTTTCAAATTTTTATCATCTTCTAAAGAATCACAGAACAGATCGAAACTAAACTTGGCAGATATGTTCCATACACTGTCCTTTCTGATTGTAGTTACTTTGGTTGCAGCTAATTCATCAACAAACATGGCCACAATGGCCTTTTCTAATTTCTGATTGGCTTAAAATAGGAAAAATTTACAAGATGAGTTGAACCAATTTAGGTTTAACAAGTGTTGTAAATTTGGTGCCCATCAGAATTATAAATGGCTTACAGCAGGGATCAAAATATACATAAAAGTTATACAGTATAAGAAATAACATTTGGATTTTTTTTTTAAGGAGAGATGACAGAAATGAAAACAAATCAAGCAGAAAGGATCTTAAAAGGGTATTTAAGTTATACAGTGTAAGAAATTACGTTTGGATTTTTTTTTAAGGAGAGATGAAAGAAATGAAACAAATCAAGCAGATAGGATCTTAAAAGGGTATTTAAGTTATATATACATTGTAAGAAATTACGTTTGGATTTTTATTTAAGGAGAAATGACAGAAATGAAAACAAATCAAGCAGAAAGGATCTTAAAAGGGTATTTAAGTTATACAGTGTAAGAAATTACGTTTGGATTTTTATTTAAGGAGAGATGAAAGAAATGAAAACAAATCAAGCAGAAAGGATCTTAAAAAGGTATTTGCCATATGTTATTACTTTATTATTGTCTTTTTGACAAAATACAGAAATAAAGACACAAGACAATTTAGAGCTGGACATTTGTTTATTGCTGAGGACTGCATGTTGCACTTTCAATGTTTTGCAGCTGTATGTGTCTAAATTAACATTTACAATAGTGTATTGTTAAGCTATCAACTGAACTCCAATGTTAAGAGTATATGTTGCCATATTAATGAGGGAGTGGAAATGAAATCAACGAAGACATAGATGATGATGATAAATTGGTGTTTTAAGTCCTGCATTAATAGTACAGGCATTTCAGGTTAAGAACATGCTAATGTGATATGATTATAAAACCTGCAAAAACAATCATCCTGAGAGTATTGCATGGCAATAAATAGTCCCCTAACGGTTAAATATTCATTGTACTGGAACAAATTACTAACTTGATCTATAACTTGTCATGGTGTAAACTATATAACAAATGAATATCTTCACAGACAGACAGACAGACAGACAGACGAATGGAGTGCAAACCTAAGGTCCCCTTAGACTTCGTCGGTAGGGGACTAACTAGAACCACACGCTGAACCAGATTTATAACATGCCAGTTCACAAGGTTACATTCTGCAGGGGAACTTGTCTCCTACCAAGAAACATTATTCTGACTCAAGCCGACCAGTCTTTGCTCTTACTCCTCCATACCACATGTTAGCAGAGAAGCAGGATATATCAATTTTCAAGACTTTGGTTTGAGCTAGCTGAGGATCGAAATCATGACCTCCAACTTGAGGCAAGTACCAAACCATTGAGACAAATTCTCAAACTGACTTAAACATTGGTCCAAAGTGACAGGTATTGGTCCAGCACAAATAAAACATAGTTGTAAATATATTAAAGACTTACTCTTAAAGCTTCTATTCTGAAACCAAATGCAGCCGTTGAGCTTTCTTGTTCTCTAAACTGAAACAAAGAGATTAAATCCTATAGATATAAAGTTTTTTCAGTTAACAGGTCATTTTCTTTTTTTCTTTTGGTTAAATGTACTCCATGTTCCTTGTTTAATATTTATAAAAATCATTTCATTACATTAATTTATATCAAAGTACTGAAGTACTGAACATCGGATGACCGCAGGTTTTTGTGGATGGTCAAAAGCACATGTCACAGAAACAGATCACATCTCAATACCTGAAACTGAGGTTAATGTACAGAGATTTTTTTTCTTATACAAGTTCGTGCTTGGATGATGAATAAATGACAGGAAATTCAACCTCACCGTAATAACTATTATATTGTAGTGATACAAATCAGTATACCTTAGACTATTATACTAATATAATAATAGTTCCAGAGAATACACTGGTTTGTTGTTATATATTATATTTATATTACGGTTGCATGTATATATAATTTTCATCTATTTGTATATCATACTATTCTACTATTATTATAGTGTAATGCAAGTGCATGGTGGACACTCTTCTGTAAAAAAAAATCAAAGTCTTAAAGGCTGTAAAAGCAATTGCTGCCATGTTAATGTTTTGTGGACTTTTATTTTTCATCCATATATATAAGAATTAAACCTGACAGGACAGGAGTGTTGACTAGTGAGAAGCAAGACGGTTTTAACTTTATATCAATATAAGACTTTAGCAGGAAATCATTTTAAATATGTTTTATATTTTACAAGGAGACAACAAGTTTACCAGGCTAAAGTTGGGGTTAATTATACATGTGCTGAAACATATAACTGAAAAAAAAATCATTATGGATTATCCCCTGGTAGTGTTTGTAACTGGGCAATAATTTCCTTTATTGATTTAATTTTAACCATTTTCATAATTAATTTAAATTAACCATTCAGTTAAAACATTTCAACTTTCCAGACGCTAATGTTGAAAAACGGGACAGAAATAAAATATCTTACAAGACATAAACATGTAAAAAATAAATATATATTTCAGCTTACTAAAAATATTTTCATAATGTTACTTTGACATCATTTCTTAAAACTAAGTCCCAAACATAATTGCTCAGTTGACATGTGTCATCCTCATGCGATACGAGATAACTATATTTCTGATGCAATCCCGAAAAGGGGGGTCATCACAAACAAACATGACATTAAATTGTCATTATACGAACTAGAACAAACAGCTCTATGTTGCTTTGATATTTATCAATTTTCAGGAAACATGTGAAATAAATTTCAGGTCCATTTCATTATAGTGCCTAACAAGATTGTGTGAGGTAGACGAAATTGACCTTAAAACGATCGTATTGTCTTTTGATGTCCAAAAATAGGCAGATCGGACATATACGGACTTTATCTAATGACTACATAAATTTGGGATTTATTATTATTATAATATTCTAATGAAACTGAAAATTGTATTTTTTTTTAGGATAAACAACAATTTTACCTGGCGTAGCCGTTCATAAATGTTTTTCTGCATTTATCTTCGAAAAAATGGCGTATTTAATGGAATAGAACGTTAATACAGTAAACTTTCTCTTTTTTCTCCGCAATAGGCTATCAAAAATAATTTATCTAATGTGTATGTGGAAAATTATGTGAAAAGATAAAAAGTGGCAATTGTTACCTTTCATACCTTAAGTTTCGTTCATCTGATTCTGACCAATGCTTATATACTAAATATCTATTTATATGCCGCTATTATTGTTGTTGTTACCAATTATGTAAATCAATTGTATCTGATTTTATGCCCTTTATGGGCCCTGTAATTTGGGAAATAAAAAAAAAATCTATTCATTGATAAAACGTAATATGGACTGGTCCAGTGTCCAGTTTGCAGGTCATTTAATTTTCTGTACACATTCATGCACGCTCTGATTTAATCAATATACTCGTACGAAAAAGCATGAACAGTTTAAAGGTAATCTAATAATAACTTAATCCAATCAAATTTCATAAGATTCAATAACAATGTCAAGTCCACATCATAATGAGTAATAGAGGTAAACTGGGTAGGGAGAAAATGACAGATATTTCAAGTTAATATTTATGCAATAACGAATTAAAATTTGTCAACCAAAAGTTTTGCTACAATTTCAAAAACATGGCGTTCTGTATGGGTATAGTTTTCGGATCTTTCATTAGCGTATTTAAGGCTATAAAAAGTTTGGGCTTCAAAAGTTCACACAATTATTGACTTTATACAGTAAAATTCGTCCTTGTAAAACATTTAATAGTTCACAAATGATACGCGATTTTAAAGTAAAATTATTTCTTAAAACACTGCAAAAAATTTCATTCATATTGATAAAGTTGTATCGTCATAAAGTGCGTTGAAATGAACAGTGGTATAGCAAACATCGAATTCCCTCACAAAATGTTATCACACACTACAGTAAGGGGAGTCAGTTAAGTTTACAGGTAATCTTTTGACTACGTATACAACCTGTGTGACCTGTGTAGTGATTTTGATTTTACGATAAATTCATGAATGAACGATAATTTTATGAATGAACATGAGCACCTGACCTCTTTCTTAAACACCTATTAAACATATAAAACCGTATTTAATAAGGAGATAATTCAGTCAAATTTTCAGTACTAAATCAACAACTGAAATGATTCCATTTTTTGATGAAACATCGTACGAACGGAGAACGGAATCGCAGGTATAAAAATGCACTTTTTTCCCTTGTAATGACCGCGGATCTATAATTTTTATAGATCGGTTGAAATCCCAAAACTAATTTGCATAATGGAAATTTAGGCAATAGCAATACATCGGAGTGACCTCAAGGTCATCCTCTGTAATAAAAGCATACAAACATTATGAAAATAAAAATTATTAAGTATCATTACACAAATTATCTAAATCACTGTTTTAATCAGGCTCAAGAATAGTTAGAAATGTTTTGTACTTATTTCTCCCTGTGCGATATGTTGACATTGATATCAAATATCATAAAATTAAATAAAGAAAAAAAAGTGTCATCTCTTATCTAAAATATGAATCCAGTTATAGACATGACCATTACCAAATTAACCTGAACATCTTGATGTTAACAGCAATTGGATACGACCGCAGAGGTCCAACCCTGAACAGTTGGGGCAAAAATGGACACAATATTCGCGCTTGATACAGGTCTGAATTTGGATTGTAATTAAATATTTGACACATAATAGGTTTCTGAATAAATTTAGTCAAATAACTTGAAATTGGTTATATGAATTGAATTTATATTCAATTAAAGATTTCTTGCTGTTGTACAATACACTGTGCTGTTGCGCAATACTTAGTAAATCTGTTGTCAGACTATAAACAAATAAAGTTCAAATTCTTCTCAATGTCAATTTGAAATTTATGAAAATCAATAGGGAGATTACATCAAAAGCTATAAATAATTCACCAAAGTTTCATGCAAACTGCTTAAAGCATTTTTGAGTTATTGTCCAAAAACTGGAAAATCCCCCCCCCCCCCCCCCCTTTTTTTAATGAATAAAACCCCATAACTCAGAAATGTAAAATCTAAAATTTATATAATTCTAAAGGGAGCTTACATCAACAGATATAAACAAATTCACCAAAGTTTCATGAGAACTGCTGAAAGCATTTTTTAGTTATTGTCCTAAAACTGGAAAATCCCCCTTTTTTATGAATAAAACCCTGTAACTCATAAATGTAAAATCTAAAATTTATAAAAATCAAAAGGGAGCTCATGTCAATAGATATAAACAATTCACCAAAATTTCTTGCAAGTTGGTGAAAGCATTCTTGAGTTATTGTCGGAAAACTTGAAAATCCCCCCTTTTTTAATGAATAAAACCCCAAAACTCAGAAATGGTAAATCTGAAATTTATAAAAAAAAAAAGGGAGCTCACGTCAATAGATATAAACAATTCACCAAAGTTTCATGCATATTATTTAATGCGTTTTTGAGTTAATGTTCGACATGTTGACGATGGACACACAGACTGACGGACGGACGGGCTGAAAAACGGACAACGGTATACCATAATACGTCCCGTAAACGGGCGTATAAAAAAAAGCAGAAATCAATACTTTAAAGGCTTCTTTATTTTCTGTGCATGATATGTTAACCTTGATATCAAATGTCATAAAAAAGAAAAAAATTACATAATTTCTAATCTTTTACATATAACTACTTTGTATATTATAATTTTCTTACAGCCTCTGCATCCAGAGTTTATTGTTGTTGACATCTGGGTGTTTCATAGACTGATTTCAAATGTCATAAAAAATGTCTATCATATGTCATCACTCATTTAACAAATATATTGAAAATCAGCTTAAAGGTCAAGGGCAATGTTATTCCCACATGCCTTATTACAAAATTTATATTTTCATATATTTTTTTTCAGTTTGAAGGTTACTCGATTAAAAAACAAATTCAAACTAATCACCAAATGTAGTTTTAAATGTATCAAAATTCCAATCAAAGGAGTAGTATTAATTGAAACTGCTGGAATTTAAACCTTGATATTTTTGCAGATTGTTATTTCATGCAATTTTATTGCATCAACTTTTTGTACTGGGGTTATATTCGTGCATCAAACAATAAGTGTACCTTTTACATCAATATTGCTGATTTGCACAAACTGTTTGCAAGGGGGTATTTTTTCGCATTTTTAACGCATTCATGAAATAAGCGAGAATAACCCCTGTGCTAAAATTTCTAGGTTAACTTTGGTTACATGACAATATAGTTTTATTTACCTATAATGATCTTACCTGCATATACCTGAGTTTGGTTATTGCTTGTTGGTCCCTCTCATCTTCTGTTGGGGCATCAGGGTCAAGGTCAACCATCTTTTCATATAAATCTTTCCGTAAAACTGGATTTTTTACCTCAGATTCTAAAAATGTCCTGAAAATAAATTTTATTTGGTAGAACTTTTAAAAATATGAAAGTGGCAAGTTTTTAAATTAAAAAACAAATGTGTTTTTTGGACTATTTATATAAAATACTTCCAGGGGTGGATTTAAGGGGGGGAGGTGGGCTGGGCACCTTATGGAGCTTCATTAATGGTTAATCCAGACTTTTTACCGATTTCACTACAAATTTTTTCTAGTTTGGGGGCCTGTGGGCCACCCCCTTTTTAAAAATCCTGGATCCACATCTGACTTCTGGCTCTTTTCAATGACAATCATAATGGATATACTGTGGAGGCAGTCAGTAACTAGGAAAATTGAATCCAACGTACCTTGAAAAAAAATTTTGAGAGGGGGGATGGGGGTTGTCACTGTGCTGCTGTAGCATTGACCATTATCCAACATCTTGTATTCATATGCACAAGAGAAATTGCATCAATTTTGTTTTGTTTTATAAAACTTTTTAAAATTATCTTAGAGAGTTGAAGACTTGAGAGCAATTTCTGATTATATTTAATATTTCCATGAGGCATAACTCATTAAAAATATTTGATCAGCAATTTTCGAATTTGTCCGTGACATTGCTGATATTAACCTTTGATATGAATTTGATAAAAATCTTGAAAAATTGTACACATGAGAGCACTAACGATGCTATTTTCCATGTTATTAATATTTCTTGGGGCCATAACTCTTTTTAAAAATTATTGATCGGCACTGATTTCCGAAATTGTCCAAGACATTCCTGATAAACCTATGATATAAGTTTCATTAAATCTGGCAAGAATTGTACGTGAGAGCGCTAGCAAGACCGGACAGACGAATGGACAGACGGACACCCTGTATTCCACAATGCATTGCGCGGGGGAAATAAAGAGTAATTGGATAACATATTTTTATCTAAAAACCACATGGCATGGAAACTACATCCTATTGTTGAAACCATTTACTTATACTTACATTGACCAGCTGGTTGACCATAAAATGTTTGGTCTGAATGCATTTACCAAGAAGAAATATCTTCTCAAATGCTTTCAATTTAAATTAATAAAAAAGGGATTTTTTGGGGGGTTGGAAGAAGGGAGTTTCCTTCAATATATACGGTTTTGTTGAAGGCCGGTGACCTATAGTTGTTAATTTCTATGTCATTTGGTCTCTGGTGGAGAGTTGTCTCAATGGCAATTACACCACATCTTTTATAGTAGACATTTTTTATGACATTTTTATATTAGCATGCAAGATCATGCAGGGGTTAGAATAAGCATTCATAAAATTTAAAATAATATAAAAATTCTTTTCTTTTCAAGATTCAATTAAAATTTTTGAAATATCTTGATCATGGCGGTCAGTTTTTACTGGTGGAGGAAGCAAGAGTGCCCAGATAGAACAATGACCTTCAATAGGAAAACTGACAATCCTAGTCAATTAAGATTCAAGTCCAACACACCTCCTGGGTTCCAACTTCTAACCTGTGTTGACAGGCTAGTGATAAATTAGATGAACTACTTAGGCTGGAGGAACACACCAAAGTCCCCTCAAATATTTGAAGTTTTATTTTTTTCATTTGTGAAGTTGCAGAATAATGAAAGTAATTCAGGTAACCTTACTTCTATACCTCAGCTACCTTGAGGGTCTGCTATATTGAAAGGAATATTACCATCGATTACAATAACTCACCTTGTACCAATTTTAATATCCATTATGTTGGGGTTGTCAAAATGTTGTAACAAGTCTTCCATTTCTATGAAAACTGATGAAATCAGATTAAGGAAAAAAATATGAAGATGCATCAGTGTTATACAAAACATAGTAATTCAAAATGACATATAAGTAGAAAGCTACACAAAATCAGACTTCTTGTCCTATTTTCTTTTCAATAAGGTGCAACCTTGTACAACATGAACAAGTTATTCATGAAAACAAACTTCCAAAATTTGTACATGTAGTAGAATTCACAAATTAAAAGATTTTTTTCTTATTTTTATTATATAAATAAATTTCTAATATGTACTGATTATCTGGTTGTATACTGCATGTTGATATTGTAAAATATCAGCTGCAAATTACAATATGAAGCTTTTTGTCAAGTGAGCGCAACAAAAGAGTTAAAAAAGACTTAATTGATTTATCGGATTGTATTTGCATATTTTGCATGATAGAAACAAGTGTTTTCTTTGTATCACCAGCAAACAGGAAGATGACTTGATTAGGTCAGGTCAAACTTATCAAAGTCAGTTCATTATGATGTCAGTGATATGTCCAAGTCAAAGTTATCAAGGTCAGGTCAACGTATTTGACTCACAAAGTCGTGACATGCAATTCTGTTAAGAGCTGAGCAGAGTGATACAAACAGTGGGATGACCAATCAATTAGTAACCCTTATCAGGACATTTAATACGGATGACCAAAAAATCAAACTGAAATATACCTTACAACTAAATGCTAGCAAGTTGTGTATATTCACAATACTTATAATCAAAGGTCATACACGCAGTTATTCTGACATATCAAATATTTATTTGTCTTTAAAAGTAAAATAAATCTAAAAGACAAAGCACCTTTAAATTGAACTCCAAATAAATAAAGTTAAAAAACTGTTAAATACCGTTCTTCACAAGTTCATAAATCATGTAAATGTGAACCAATCTAGACATAAATGTGTTTTATTCAAATCAGCGAAAAGATTAAGTGAAAATTAGAATTAAATAAGTCGGGAGACATCTGATACTCTAAAAGCCTGGATATAAAAAGTTTTCAGTATAAAAATAAGAAGATGTGGTATGATTGCCAACGAGACAACTCTCCACAAGAGACCAAATGACACAAACATTAACAACAATAGGTCACTGTATGGCCTTCTATTATATTATATGTCTCTGCCTCAGAGAAATCATTTTTACTGAAATAGTATCCTAGATGAAAGCAACATTGTCATTGATTTTAATACGTATAAAACTATAATGAAACATAATAACTTAAAATTATATCTCTAGGCAACACCAGAACCGTAATCAGTCAAATTTGATCTTCTTAAAAACAATTGAAATCTTTCATCATTAAGTTAGAATTAGCAATTCGAGAAGAAAAAAAATCAAAGGAAAATTTGTATGATATCTTATGAATCTATTTTAATCTGACAGATTAATTCTGACTGCATGATATCAAAGAACTGTTTCATGATTTCAAAGAGAAAGACGCAATAAATGTCATCCATTAAAAGTTGGTTCAAACACATCTAGCGAGCGAAATTCAGTCTAATTGATCTTCTTAAAAAAGGTTTGCAATCTAACTTTCATTGTTAGCTTAAAATTAAGAAAAAATAAAAAATCAAAGGATATTTTTTACAATAACTAATTAATTGCTATTTTCTGGGTTTATTCTCATTGATTTTCAATTGAAAAAAAAAAGAGACAGGAATAGTCATTTGTTCATAATTTGTTCAAACATATCTAGTGAAAACCAGTCACATTTTGATCTTCTTAAAAAAGGTTTGGAATCTAGCTTTCTCTAGGTTAATAGGTATGAGTTTACTTCCATATGTCATCAAATCAGAAAATTATAGATATTAGGCAACTGAGCTATTTGCACAGTCAAATTGCATTGACCTTATATTCATTAGAGATTCACACGTTTATGTTTGCTTAATGTCCAGTGGCAAATATTTCATGCATTTTCAGGACCAGAACACATAATTAACAATAAATACAATAGGTAGGTACTGTATTACAGGCTGTCCCTGATAAAGGTCATAAAAATTTGGACTGCCACGGGAAAATGAGGGTATATTGAATAAGAAAAGAAAATTTGCCCTGTGACAGGCCACCTATGGACCCCTCAAAGAGTTGTTAGTTATTCGTATTCAGCTTGAAATAAGATAGAAACGGTTGGCAAAGCCTTGCATCCTGCCTGTTTCTAAGCCTAGAACAAATAAATTGTATATATCCAGACAATGTATGGTTATTCTGTATATATTGTTATACAAAAACTAGTAAACTGTCAAGTGTAAAGCAACTAATTTTGGCGAGCACTTTATTTTTCGTGAATAGAAAAATAAGGTGAATATAAATCGTTGTGAATATGTAAAACTTGGATCTTTCCTTATTTAAATACATCAAGTAAATTTAAAAAATGTGAAATTAAATCGCTGAAAAGTAGGTTAGAAAGGGATAAAGTGAAAAAGTACATTGTATTCACCAATATAAGTTGGTTTACAGTATTCATATTTTCTTGTACCGGTCCCAATCCTTGTCAGTAGTTGTCATACGTCAAATCTTAATGCTTTTCCTTATTTAGAGTATAAGATTTTAATGGGCAGATCTCTGTTTCATTGAAATGAATTCACATCTTTTATAAACACAGGACGAACTAGAGCTTGGCAAGTGTAAAGACACACCTGTCTTTTTGGCCTCTGGATGTCTTTTGGTTACTTTTGTCCTTGGGTTGCTGTCTCACTGCCGTACAATCCACATCTCCTTTTATTTCAATACAACAAATAGAAGGTTCAGACTTAAATATATTAAATTGTCCTGCAGTTATACAAAATAAAAATCTTTTGTCAAATGAACCAGTTTAATCTTGCATGAAATCAGTTATATTTTGATGTATTTTACTGATATTTGCATTTAATCACACAGAAAAATCAGTGCCACTAGGTATAAAAATATGTGAATGAGAAATTGTTTTATGTCGTAACAAAAGCATTAAACATCATCGCATATTAATGGGCCTCTCCCAGGAACTTCGTCACTGGTTGTACGATGTCATACACATTATCTTAAGTGAGTATCATTGGGGTGCAAGTGTGATGCAGGATTGGCTGATTTTTTTTGTATGCATGACACATAAAAGTCAAATCATTTTGCGTGAAAACGGGAAACGAAGTTGGGTGGAAAACGTGAAATTACAAGCGCTATTATTACAATGATAAGTGGGATACAGGATTCTGAAAAAACAATTAGCGGGATCCCAGGATCCAAATATCCATGAAAATATAACTTCCTAAATCCACAAAAAGTTAGTGAATGCAGAGTAATCAGGATGATTTAGAGCTTGACACCTGTTTATTGTTGAAAAACACATGTTACCCTCTCAGGGTGACAACAGCTTGACATACAGGTATTATTATGACACCTGTTTATTGTTGAAAAACACATGTTACCCTCTCAGGATGACAACAGCTTGACATACAGGTATTATTATGACACCTGTCTATTGTTGAATATCACATGTAACCCTCTCAGGATGATTTAGAGCTTGACATACAGGTATCACTATGACACCTGTCTTTTGTTGAAAATCACATGTTTAAACCTCTCAGGATGATTTAGAGCTTGACATACAGTTATCATTATGACACCTGTGACTGTCTTTTGTTGAAAATCACATGTTACCCTCTCAGGATGATTTAGAGCTTGACATACAGGTATCATTATGACACCTGTCTATTGTTGAAAATCACATGTTACCCTTTCAGGATGATTTAGAGCTTGACATACAGGTATCATTATGACACCTGTCTATTGTTGAATATCATGTTACCCTCTCAGGATGATTTAGAGTTTGACATACAGGTATTATTATGACACCTGTCTATTGTTGAAAATCACATGTTACCCTCTCAGGATGATTTGGAGCTTGACATACAGGTATTATTATGACACCTGTTTATTGTTGATTGTATGTTACCCTCTCAATGTCTTTAGATTATTTTGTAATTGGGTTTCTGTCACTATGATGTATACCCCACATCTCCTTTCATAAGCTAGACTGACTTTTCATAACGTGACGCTTATTGTACTTCATACAGTAATTTCAAGTTTACAAATAGTATAAAAAAAAACATTAAAATTTCATCATCTGTTAAAAAATCCCAGTACAATGAACTTTTTCATAACAATTATCTACATAGATGAACCTTTAAAAAACAATTATCTACATAAATGAACTTTTCATAACAATTATCTACAAAGAAGAACTTTTCATAACAATTATCCACATAGATCATTGAGCTTTTCATAAAAATTTTCTACAAAGATGAACTTTTCATAACAATTATCTACATAGATGAACTTTTCATAACAATTATCCACATAGATGAACGTTTCATAAAAATTATCTACATAGATCAGCTTTTCATAAAAATTATCTACAAATTTTATGAAAAGTTCACTGTACAGGGATTTTTTAACAGGCAATTAACAGAGACTATATTTGTATGACAGATATTCTATCCTTTTTTTGTTTATTTTAGCTAGTATAATTGATGTAATTTCAAATAACATAATTTATGACATCCTCATCAGAGTTGTTTAACAGTTAAGGTGAAAAATAAAATCAATATCTGAAGGCTATAAATTAATGATATTTGCTATCCATATTGTTGAATATGTGTTATTGAATGATATGGTACCAAGGCTATCTTAGTTTTTGTACTAAATAATGATATGGTTCCTAGCTATTTACACGAATATGTCAGTACACTAATAATAGAAATTATAATTTACTTTACATCTATCAAAGCCAAAATCAAAAAACTTTTTCTTTTTTTTTTAAATTCATGGCTGACTGATTGCGTTTATGGATGGAAAACTGTCTGACACAAAGTGACAAGAAGGATAAAAGTGCTGTAGAGTGGATTCCAGCTTAGAGGTTTTCCTAAACATGGGAGAGATACATTTAAAAGAAGAAGAGTTATCAAAACCCAATCAAAGAAAAACAGATTACCTGTTGGTGTTTATTAATGCCACTTTCAGCTCTCTTGGCTAGATTATGGAGGCAAAATTTTTATTGGTGGAGGAAGACGGGAGAACAAGGAGAGAACCATGGCAGAAACCCATCAAATAAATAACCAAAGGATACAATCACCGTTGTATTCAACTTCTCTATAAAATATGGGTATAATGCTATGGGCTTCATCTGCCATTAATGCCTCATATGCTTTGGTTTCTGTGTTGTCTTTTGTTATTCTTTTCTTCCATATTGTATTGGGGCCTGCTGGTGCAAAGGACCCTGTAAAAAAACAACCAATAAAAAAACCGAAATATAACAGAAGATATTGGTAAAAGATTTAATGTCCATACTGTGTTGGTTCCTGCTGCTACAAAGGACCCTGTAAAAAAACAACCAATCAAAATACAGAAATATTAAAAATGATATTGTTGAGTCTTTTCTTCCATATTGTGTTGTGGCCTGCTGGTGCAAAAGACCTTGTAAACAACAACCAATCAAATTACAGCAATACTACAAAAGACATTGGTTATATAGTCTTTTCTTTAATGTTGTGTTGGGTCCTACGAGAGCAAAATTACCCTTTAAAAAGAATACAGACACAGAAATACTACAAAAGACATTGGTCACCAGAAGTATTTAACAGCTACAGAAAAACATTTAGTCAAATGTATGGGCAGCCATTTGGGCAAAATTGAACAAAATGTTAAAAACAGATGCAAATTTGTTTTTGATGTCTGTTTTTTATTTTAATGTCTGTTTTTTAATTTTATGTCTGTTTTTTAATTTTATGTCTGTTTTTTTGTTTTTGACCCCCTTTTTTTATTTTATGTCTGTTTTTGTTTTTGATGTCTGTTTTTCATTTAAACGGCTGTTTTTTAACTTTGTCTTTTTTTTGTTTTTGCTTTCTGTTTTAAATTTTTAACGTCTATTTGTACTTTTTTATGTCTGTTTTCGTTTTCAAAGTTTGTTTTTAAATTTTGTTAAATTTTGCCCAAATTAATGCCCATACAAATGTACTGAACAACTAAATTTAGAAAACAATCCAATCATGATACATGTACTAGACATTTTAAACATTTAATCTGAGATAGATTGAACTGCAATTTAAAACAAACATGTCATTAAATGAATTTATCAAATTAATGTACTTACTTACTAGTTTCTACCAAGGAACTGATTACTTACAAATTTTAGGGGAATTTTATTTAATATCAAAAGAAATTGCTAATAGTTGAAATTGGTACTTGTTTAGTTGTCAAAAATAAATATTTATGTAATTGTTTGTAAATTTCAGGTAGATAGTCATACCATTATGCAAAATTTATAAATAATTCACTGTCTGGTATTGGTGTTTCCCCCAAATTTCTAACACATAAGTTTTGTACATATTTCAATTATGTATGTTAACAGGAATTAGAAACAAATTTTATCAATTACATATGAAAATTACTTCTAAATGCAGCATGTTTATGACAGAATTGCAACACATACCAATTTTCAAGTCTATGGTTTAACCCGACTAAGATTGAACCATTTAGGATCACTCGCTAGAATTGAGCACGCTACCATGAGACATCTCATGTGGTTCATTACATTTATAAGTGAAACTTCAATTTAGTATTTTCCCAATTTGAATTATATTTTGTACATATTGATAAAATTGTATACAGACTCCTTTAAACAGGAGCACCACACAAGACTGTATGGTTCAATATCTGAGGAGCTAATGTCCTTTGTGAATACATTATTATAATGATTAAATAAGGGATAAAATGTTGAAAGAGGACCAAAATAAGGATTTCAACTTTTTTGATTGCTAACAAAAACTAAATTTATATATATATATTAATCAATCAACTGAATTCCAATAAGTGTAACGTAGTTATAACATCTGAATTTAAAACTAAAACTGCAGTTTTTTGCAGAGCACATCAAACTGAGGAAGTAACATCATGTGGTCTGAACCATTTTAATTTCCCTTCTATAACATACAAAGTGGAAACTTCATTCCTCCTTAATTATTTTATGATTTTCTCTTCATTAAAATTTGTCTGAAGGAAATAGACTCCTCTCCTCTGGATTTTTGGCAGACAAAGCTATGACTTTTCCCTCATAATCTGAATTATTGTTAGACTAAATGGTGTCTTCAAATATATATTTACATACATCCTGGCACTTTACATTTTGAGGAGGTTGGATTTTTAGGGTTTTACACCAAAAAGTTTGGGATCATTTTTTTTTAATCCAATGCAAAATAAAATGGCTTAAGATATATCACAAAGATAGTGTATACCCATATCTAATATGATCAGAAGATTTGCAAAATCAATCTCAAACACAATTTTAGTGATTCAAGAAAGAAGAAAAAAATAGATTTTCAAATTTGTATATCATGCATTTATATATGGTAAAACCCAAGGATTTGTCCCAACTTCAACTCTTCAAATTATGTAATTGGTTGATCAATCTTCAACTGTGAGGTAAGCATGAAATTATATAACTTTCAGCTCAAACTTCACACAGCATATTACTACCTGCAATTTGAATGTATCAATAAAGGAGGGTCTGGATGGGGGTTCCTTCAATTCTGTATTCTTTAATATTTTTAAGCCATTTTTCTCTATTCTTTATATTTGAGCACCCCAATATTTCTCTATTCTTTATTTTTTTGGGCTATTTTTCTTTATTTTTTTTGGCCCATTTTTCTATAGCATTATAGTCACTTATTCTCTATTCTGTAAATGGTTTATCCCCCTCCAGACCCTCATAAATTAACCATTACAGGTATAGAACCACTAATTCAGGCCCGGTCGGAAAGAACATACAAGAAAGTAGTACATATTTTAAACAAAATAGTTCCTATGCATAGCTGTATCTTTGTCAATAGGTGAAATATTTGGGTTGTTTTAGTATCAAATGAAAGCTTGGGGACTTGGGATCACCGTAGAACCCTTTTTGAAAGTTTTATTTGAATAATAAAGAAGTATAAGAAATTTTAATAGGAGGGCTCATTTGGCCTGTTGTTCAGATCAGAAGTTCCTGTTTTTGTACATGTACTATCAAACTTTCGGGAACCAGAACGCTCTAATATGCAATTAAAGGTATGTTGATTTTTTCAGCACAAGTCAGGATAAGGTTCAGGTTTAACATGAAATAACTGCCACTTTATTTGAACTTAAGATAAAGTAGCCATTAATGCTTGAAATTGCAGAATTTAACATAGAAAGCAATGGGGCTATGAATTAGTGGTTTTATACCTATTACTGACAGGCATGTGAAATTCCATTTTTAGAAATCATACCCTTTACAGTGAAAATTGGTCACATTTGTTGTCAGAAATCATGTTAAATTAATTTGTTTATGTAACAATTATGTTAGTGTCAAATTACAGCCCTCAAATTGCTACAATAAGGTATTTTAGCCTTTTTTGGTCATTTAGCATGCACACAGTTAAGATTTTACCTGAAATTTAAATTTTTGGATTATCTAACACTGAAACCAATGAAACTTGTATATTATGACTAGTTTATAGAATAAATATTGTTTTTGGTCAAATTATCTAGTGAGTGTTCATGTTTTATTGTGTTTCTTGGTGAATTATTTATTTCAAGGAAAACTGGTGTATACTTATATAGGAATTCCAAAATCTCACTTGAAATGCATTTTATAACCAATTTAGCAAGTTGTCTAGCTTGGATATACATAAATTGCTCTTGTTGATCCATGTTTATACATAAAAGTATGTTTTTTTTACCAAATCGCTCTCCTTTTCCAACATGTAGAAAAAAGGGGGGACAAAATTCTCAATTATATTTTATGGTTGGACCACTGTATTTATATTCAAGGAAGAATCTCTGATAAAAATAAGACATATGGGTAAGAACACTGTTATTTGAGTAGATATTAACAAATCAGAACTGGTAAAAATTGAAAAAGTGTCATATCTGTCACTATAAGTATACACATGTAGTTTTCTTTGTTTAACGCATATGTTACTACCAGTCCAATTTGAGCTTGAATTCAGTGATATAGTGTTTTGACAAAAGCTTTATGTGTTTTTCTATGCTAGAAATAGATCATAGAAGGAAATTAAGTCAAGCAGAAGTCAATATAACAAGTTTGGTGCTGTTATAGGTATAGAACCACTAATTCAGGCATACGGAGTATATATCTCCAAATTGATACGATATTCCCGGGCTTGTGTTTCCTATCACCACTTCCTTGATAGAGGATTGCTGCTCACAAGGAAGCTATTAAACAAAGAGTTCCAAATGGTGAAGTTGAAATCATCCCTTCGTAAATTTTACGGACGCCATCACTAGTTGGTGGACCGTTATGGAATAACCGTTTCACAGATGATATCCGATATGTTCCTTATGTCTTAACTACAATACCCTTCCCTTTTCAAGAATGTGACTTACCGAATAAGACTATTTACCGGATTTGTAATAACATAAGCAACACGACGGGTGCCACATGTGGAGCAGGATCTGCTTACCCTTCCGGAGCACCTGAGATCACCCCCAGTTTTTGGTGGGGTTCGTGTTGTCTAGTCTTTAGTTTTCTATGTTGTGTCATCTGTACTATTATTTGTCTGTTTGTCTTTTTAATTTTGGCCATGGCGTTGTCAGTTTGTTTTCGATCTATGAGTTTGACTGTCCCTCTGGTATCTTTCGTCCCTCTTTTTTCAAGCCCGGTTGGAAAGAACATACAAGAAAGTAGTACATATTTTAAACAAAATAGTTCCTATGCATAGCTGTATCTTTGTCAATAGGTGAAATATTTGGGTTGTTTTAGTATCAAATGAAAACTTGGGGACTTGGGATCACTGTAGAACCCTTGTTGAAAGTTTTATTTGAATAATAAAGAAGTATAAGAAATTTTAATAGGAGGGCTCATTTGGCCTGTTGTTCAGATCAGAAGTTCCTTTTTTTGTACTATCAAACTTCCGGGAACCAGAACGCTCTAATATGCAATTAAAGGTATGTTGATTTTTTCAGCACAAGTCAGGATAAGGTACAGGTTTGACATGAAATAACTGCCACTTTATTTGAACTTAAGATAAATTAGCCATTAATGCTTGAAATTTCAGAATTTAACATAGAAAGGAATGGGGCTATAAATTAGTGGTTTTATACCTACAAATAGAATAAGTGGTCCATTAGTAAATTTAGGTCAATTAACAATTCATTATACCAATTGTATGAAATGATGTACTGCAGAAACATTATATTAAATTAGTCACTAACTAGATAGGTCAAATGGTCATGTAAAATTGGTTTGACAACTTAAACTGGTTTATAATAACTGTAAATAATGCCAATCATAATAATAATCATATTAATACAAGGGTCTGGATGGGGTATAAAAGGAAATTAAATAAAGAATAGAAAAAAATGGGCCCAAAAATAAATGAAAATGGAATAATTGGGTGCTAATATATAAAAGAATAGAGAATAATGGGCAAAAAAAAAATGAAGAAGAAAAATGGCATAAAAAATACAGAAACAATGATCCCCCTTTCCTAATTATCAAAACTCTGTAAGGTTTTTATGTAAGTAAATTTATGCAACTCATATTGACATTAAGTGCCATGCAGTCTTTGTAAGAATCAGGCAATTTAGAAGAATTTCAAAACATGACCGAAATAAAATGCTTCGCTGGGGCGCAGCTTGATACGACCGCAGAGGTCGAACCCTGAACAGTTGGGGCAAGTATGGACACAACATTCAAGCTTGATACAGCTCTGAATTTGGATTGTTATTAAATATTTGACACAGCATAGGTTTCTGACACAGAAAGAATGTGGTCTAAGAACTTGAATTTTTTTAATTTACCTATTATGGTCCAATGTCCAAAATCAAAATACATGGTTAGATTCAGCATATCAAAGAACACCATATATTCAATTTTTGTTAAAATCAAACAAAGTTTAATTTTGGACCCCAACTTGGACAAACTTGAAAACTGGGCCCATAATCAAAAATCTAAACACATGTTTAGATTCAGCATATCAAAGAACCCCAAGAATTCAATTTTTGCTAAAATCAAACTAAGTTTAATTTTGGACCCTTTGGACCTTAATGTAGACCAATTTAAAAAACAGGACTTAAAATTAAAAATCTAAATACACAGTTAGATTTGGAATATCAAAGAACCCCAATAATTCAATTTTTGATGAAATCAAACAAAGTTTAATTTTGGACCCTTTTGACCTCAATATGAACCAATTTGATAGCGGGGCCCACAAATAAAAATTCTAAATTCATGGTTAGATTCAGCATATCAAAGAACCCCATATATTCAATTTTTGTTGAAATCAAAAAAAGTTTAATTTTGGACCCCAACTTGGACCAACTTGAAAACTGGGCCCATAATCAAAAATCTAAATACATGTTTAGATTCAGCATATCAAAGAACCCCAAGAATTCAATTTTTGTTAAAATCAAACTAAGTTTAATTTTGGACCCTTTGGACCTCAATGAAGACCAATTTAAAAAACGGGACCCAAATTAAAAATCTAAAAACACGGTTAGATTTGGCATATCAAAGAACCCCAATAATTCAATTTTCGATGAAATCAAACAAAGTTTAATTTTGGACCCTTTTGACCTCAATATGAACCAATTTGATAGCAGGGCCTACAAATAAAAAATCTAAATACATGGTTAGATTCAGCATATCAAAGAACATCATATATTCAATTTTTGTTGAAATCATACAAAGTTTAATTTTGGACCCCAATTTGGACCAACTTGAAAACTGGGCCCATAATCAAAAATCTAAATACATGTTTAGATTCAGCATATCAAAGAACCCCATATATTCAATTTTTGTTGAAATCAAACAAAGTTTAAATACTGGACCCTATCTTGGACCAACTTGAAAACTGGGCCCATAATCAAAAATCTAAACACATGTTTAGATTCAGCAAATCAAAGAACCCCAAGAATTCAATTTTTGTTAAAATCAAACTAAGTTTAATTTTGGACCCTTTGGACCTCAATGTAGACCAATTTAAAAAACAGGACCCAAAATTAAGAACCTAAATACACGGTTAGATTTGGAATATCAAAGAACCCCAATAATTCAATTTTAGATGAAATCAAACAAAGTTTAATTTTGGACCCTTTTGACCTCAATATGAACCAATTAGATAACGGGGTCCACAAATAAAAAATCTAAATACATGGTTAGATTCAGCATATCAAAGAACCCCATATATTCAATTTTTGTTGAAATCAAACAAAGTTTAATTTTGGACCCCAATTTGGACCAACTTGAAAACTGGGCCAAAAATCAAAAATCTAAATACATGTTTAGATTCAGCATATCAAAGAACCTCATATATTCAATTTTTGCTAAAATCAAACAAAGTTTAATTTTGGACCCTTTGGACATTAATGTAGACCAATTTGAAAACTGGACCCAAAATTAAAAATCTAAATACACTGTTAGATTCAGCATAACAAATAAATAAATGTGATCAAAGATTTTACAAATCTAATGCGCCATACTGTGCAATTAAAGATTACTTCTTGAAATTTTTCAATATTTGAAATTTGAAAAAAAAATAATATTTGAAGAATAATTCTTTTTAATTTCTGAAATCTGAAATGAGAAAAAATTGGCCCCCCACAATTTCTTTTTATCCCCCCCCCCTTTTTCCCCCAAAAAAATTCTTTCCCTCAAGATATGGTCATAATCTCAATTCAAATTTCCAATGGAGTTGGCAACCATAATTACCCATTTAAATTTACCATAGTGCTAACTTAATCTATTTTATAATAGAATTAATAAAAATATAGTGTCAAATCTTTCATATGGATTTTTTTGTAAAAAAAAAAGATGAAAACATTTGCAGATATTTTTACTGGTCTTCCTTTATAAATATGCATTTCTTTAAACATAATTTAAAAGCAGAGTAAGGGAAGTAACCAAAACGTTGTATTTGGATTACCTCCCTTACACTGTTTTAGATTATCTTTATTGTTCATTAACCATTACTTTATACATAATTTAAAAGCAGTGTAAGGGAGATAATTTCAATGATGTATTTGATTTATCTCCCTTACACTGCTTTAAATTATGTTTTGTACTAAAGTATTTGTCCATTAACCAGGACAACCTTGTTTTTCCCCCTTTTTTGCCCCTAATTCCTAAACGGTTTGAGCCATAACCCCCCAAAGCAAATCCTAACCATCCCTTTGTGGGATGGAAACTTGTAGTATAATTTCAGAGAGATCCATACACCGTTCCACAGTTATTGTCTGGAAACTAGAAAATGCTCATTTTTGGCCCCTTTTTGGCCCCTAATTCCTTAACTGTTGGTACCATAACCCCCAAAATCAATCCCAACCTTCCTTTTGTGGTATTTAACCTTATGGTCAAATTTCAAAAAGATCCATTCACTTAAACTAAAGTTAGAGTGCGAAAACCAATATGTATTCGGACGACGACGCCGGACGACGACGACGCCGGACGACGACGACGACGACGACGCCAACGTCATACCAATATACGACCACAAAATTTTTTTGCGGTCGTATAAAAACCAGCTGAACTAACCATCCTATTTTGAAGTTACCCTCAGCCTAAGTTAGAAATGGTTACAGGTCTTTCGTTTCAGCCTGTCTGGTAATTTGAGAAATCTCTAGATAACTTTTGCTAAGAAGGATAGCAAAGTACTGAGTTAGCTCCCCTTAATTGTTAATATCTTTAGCAATTCAACCAAATTATAATGTCTTGAAATACCAGTTACAGGAAAAGGAAACCAATGTTATTTTCGTGCACCATTATACATTTTGAATTTAAATTAATGTAAACTTGAGCAGGTTTTTGTTGGTCATGTTTTCACCACTGCAGATTGGCACTTAACTGCTAATGACTCTTTACACACAAATGAATCTTACCAGGATGACCTTAGACCTAACGATAATTAAGAATCTTACCAGGATGACCAGCTAGCTGTATCCATGTGTTTTTTCTGTTCTTAACCAAGGCATCACTTGCTGGGGCAGTCAGATCTAGTGTCGTCTGAAAATATAAAAGTCAAATTTTCAAATTGGGTTCCATACTCAATTAAAGTGCAGACAGGTATATCCAGCAAATCTCGTCAAGAAAAGCGAGAATGAATCCAAAATATAACAAATCAAGGACTGTAACCTTTTTTGTGAGCACATTATTTTTTCTATATTTAAACATTGTAAGATATCATCTCCACCATGTGTCCACACTCCTGTAAAGTGTAGCAGGTAAATATTTACACCACACAAGGTTATTAATTAGCAAAAAACTGTCAACACTTTAGTTTTGACCAGGCTGGCCTTAAATATCGCCAAATACTTGTCAATAGAAATATTGAGTAGACATTACAATGTACTTAACAAAAAAAGTCCCTTACTGTTAAATTACTCCTAGTTATGAAATTATGAAAAATTTTCAAGTCCATTTAAACATTTTAAATGTAGTGTTGGATAGAATTTCTCATGACAAAAAACCATGAACATAAAGTAACAGGACAAAAGACATAGTTCAGTTTTGAAATAATGATTTTCACTGATTAGTTGCCAAAAGATCTATATTTTTTTTATACTTTTTTGTATTTTTCTTTAACTATTATATATTTGACAACTTTGTAAAACAAAATTTGTTGACAAAATTTAATTATTTTATTGTTAAAGAAAATTTGTGTTTTTCACACCTCATGTAAGTGTTAATTGCCTACTCCACGCTCCTTTTAAAAATAGTGAGTTCATCTTCATTTTCCAATATTGTGCATAAATTTCAATATTTTATAAGAGTAATTTGTGCATCTTCACGCTTAGAAAGACAGTAAAGATTAGTGAATATAAAAATAAGAAGATGTGGTATGATTGCCAATGAAACACCTCTCCACCCGAGAGACCAAATGACACAGAAGTTAACAACTATAGGTCACTATATGGCCTTCAACAATGAGCAAATTACCCATATCCCATAGTCAGCTATACCAGCCCGAAATGACAAATGAAAAACAATTCAAACAAGAAAAACTAACAGCCTGATTTATATACAAAACAATGAACGAAAAACAAATATGATATACAGCAGCAACAACCACTGAATTAAAGGCACTTACAGAATTGGCAGGTTTAGACATGACTACGGTCGCCCAACCCTCCCCCTAACATGGGACAGTCAGCACAACTTATGAACAAACTATAAAAATCGATTGAGCACATCTTCCCAATAAGATACACAGTAAATGTTTGTGTGTACATCTTCACACTAAAATAGCCAGTGAAGATTAGTGAGTATAACTTCACAATAAGATATGGCCTAGTAAAGATTAACGAGTACATCTTCACACTAAGATAGGCAGTAAAGATTAGCAAGTACATCTTCGCACTAAGATAGCCTGTAAAGATTAGTGAGTATGTCTTCAAACTTAGATTAACAGTAAAGATACTTAAGTGAGTAGGTCTTCACACAATTAAAGATAGACAGTAAAGATTAACAAGTACATCTTTGCACTAAGATAGCCAGTAAAGATAAGTGAGTATGTCTTCAAACTTAGATTAACAGTAAAGATAATTAAGTGAGTACATCTTCACACTATGATAGACAGTAAAGATTAGCAAGTACATCTTCGCACTAAGATAGCCAGTAAAGATTAGTGAGTATGTCTTCACACTAACATACACAGTAAAGATTAGTGAGCACATCGTTACCCTAAGACAGGCAGTAAAGATTAGTGAGTATGTCTTCAAACTAATATAGGCAGTAGACATTAGCGAATATGTATTCACAATAAGATAGACAGTAAAGATGAGTGAGTACATCTTCACACTAATATCAATAGTAAAGATAAGTGAGTACTTCTTTACACTAAAATACACATTTAAAATAAGTGAGTACGTCTTCACATTTAAAGATAGGCAATGAAGATTGGTGAGTACATTTTCACACTAAGATAGGCAGTAAATATTAGAAAGTAATCTTCATACTAAAATCAATAGTAATATAAGTGAGTGAATATTTACACTTAGACAAAAGTAAAGATTAGTGAGTTTGTCTTCACACTAAGATACTCAGTAAAGATTAGTGAGTACATACTCACACTTAATTAGGCAGTAAAGATAAGAGAGTACATCTTCACACTAAGATAGACAGTAAGGATTAGTGAGTACATCTTCACAATATGTCTGTGTTCACACCAAACATCACATACTATAAACCTGTGTACAATTAGTTTCATGTAATTTACACTGGTTTCACATTAAATTTGTTCTCATCTGTACATCATTGTGTTAACACCAGTAAAAATTAGTGAGTACATCATCAACTTCATCTTACGTCAGTAAATATTAAAATAACAAAAATACCGAACTCCAAGTAAATATCATTGGCATTAAAAATATGTAATGAGAACATTTTCAAATTCCAATTAAGGGAATAAATCTGCATACTGTGTGTTATAAAAAATGTAATGAGTACATGTACATCTATCCACTCCAGTAAAGTACTGTGTAAACCTTTTAACATTCTAGTCAAGTGTAATGAGGATAGTTCCACACTCCTATTCAGTGAAGGGAGTACATATTCACACCCAATAAAGTGCTGTGAGTTTCTTTCTATACTCCAGTTACATGATGAATACAAATTTACCATAGCATAGTGTGTAAAGAGTACACATGCAATTTTTTTCACATGAAATTTACACTAAATTTATGTGAAATTTGTGTAATATTCAAACACTGCAATAAACATCAGGAAAATACCATTACAAAATAGAACAATATTGATATTTCAACCTGCACACATGGTCATATTCAACACATTAATTAAAAAACACATGGCCATATTCCACATTATCACACACTTTAAAGAACATGTGGTCATATTTCACACTTTCACACTTTTAATTAAAGAACACTTAACCTCAAATTCACTTTTATAAAAGAACACATGGTCATATTTCACACCATTAATCTTTAATTAAAGAACACATGGTCATTTTTCACACATTCAATAAAGAACACACAATTGTTTCAACACATTCACATTAATTAAAGAACACATGGTCACATTTCTTGCCTCCAGACTTTAATGTAAGAACATGTGGTCATATTTCAACATTAAAAAATATAGAGTATTAAAAAATATTTTGTATAAATCCAAATCTTCACACTTTAATCAAAGAGCACTGGGTCATACTTCACACACAAATTAAAGAACACATGGTCTCACTCCACACATTCACACTTATAAAACAACACATTAATCAAAGACACTGATTAAAAACACATGGTCATACTCCACACATTCACACAAATTTCAGATCACATGGTCATTCACCATACAATCACAATAAAGAACACATGTTCATATTTCACATATGAATTAAAGAACACATGGTCATATTCCACACAGCCATTTAATTAAAAAACACTTGGTCATATTCCTGACAATAATGAAAGCTGATAAAGAACAAATGGTAATATTCCTCACTCTATCACATTCTAACTAAAGAACACATAGTCATTTAGATTAAAAAGTAGTGAGATTTAACAGGAGTATTCAAACAGAAGAACGCTTAGAACAATCCTCAAACTTCAGCAGTTGCAAATGCCAAATGTGGTGCATATAATACATAAATGCGTCAAGTACACATCAAAAGACGATAGTTATTAACGAGCAAATTCACTTTGCACTGGAAGACCAAAATGTATATATTCCCAAACAAAGTGACAACCTTACCACAGATATACAAGAAACACACACATTTTTATATTCTAATGTTTTTGTGATCACATCCACACTCAAACTGAACACTGATTGCATGCACGTATGTCTAAAAAAATCTGTGCAAGTTTTATGTTAACCACCAATCTGATAGCTTATCAAAGTTTCACAAAAAACAAATAAAAGAAAAACAATCAACAACTCACATAAGGGTTCATGCTGCTTCTCTAAAACTCTATTTCTAAAGCTGCAGGTACTGACAGTATATAAGAGAAATGATACATTTAGCAAATGGACTGAAGTTAAACATAAAGCTTTCATATATTTTACAGAAACAAAACAGTCACATTATATTTGTACAGTTTAATATTGAAATGCATTTTGATTTTTATCTAAAAATACAAAAGATAAACAAATGGCTTTTGTACATTTTATCAGACAAAACATTCATATCAGAAATTTTGGAGTTGACGTAATTATTTACTTAAGTGTTAAAATGCCTTACATGTGTCTTAAAAAGCTTTAGTAAATTATGTAAGTGAATCTTAAGGGAACATAATCCTTATAACAAAACATTATATAACAAGTGCTCTCAAAAAATTCTTTGGTATCATCAGATGTGATAAGTTCATATCTTGACTAATCCATATTCACTCGTTTTGTTGATTGGTAATGCATGATTTTATTAGTTATTATGGACTTGGGGTTCTTGAATTTACCTTGGATTTACCTTGAATTTACCTTGGATTTCGGCATTTGTGTTACTAATACACTTTTTTGACACTAAGCTTCTATTTCCCAGACAGGTTGACAGTATTTCTGAAGTGTCACTGATTGATTCCATCGGATATTACCCCCCCCCCCCCCCCCCCCAAGCAAACAAGATCGCAACTGAAAACTGAACGTCGTTCATAAAAAAAAGTCATCTGCTTCAGTGACCGCCTTTTACGCGGGAATTCTCTCCTTGATAACTCTTTCGAAGGTTACAGACCGATAATGTCGCCTAGCCAAAACAAAACTCGTCATGTTTACTTTAATACAGCAAACTGTTTTTGTAAACTGTTAACTATATACGCCGTGACAGTGGTCAATGTAGCTATTTGTTATTTCTGCCTACTCGAAAAACATTTCATTTATTGGGTATTGAAGTGGGTAGGTGCATGAACATTCATATAGAACAAAGATGGTTTAAAAAATGTAGAGTTCTTGTACAATGTATAACCACTCTTATCAAATGCGAGAACAGCAATAATTGGTTTACCAAGTAAACGATTTGTCAGAGAAATGAGAATCCTGTTTACATTGGCATTTTGGTTTTCCCCGTGTTATTTTCATTTTACAGGAGATAATTATTTACATATTTGTAATTTCTCTTTACGATCCCTTTTTAAAATGTATACCAGAACAAACAGACATATTTACATGTTATGTAATATATCACCAATAAAAAATACATATTTCATATCAGTTCAAATACGGAAGAAGTAATAAAAGAATAAACATGATTTTTATTAATATGATTAATCTCTTTATTTTTTAGATGATGTCTTTTATCCGGGATCCGTTTTCGTTCGTGCTCGTTTTTATCACAGACTTATTAAAAAGAAGTATGCGTATTTCCCTGAAATGACGTTTACTTTTGTTGTCCTGGTGGAGCTTTCCAGAAACAGGATATAACTAGAAGACGTGTGTCATTAACTGGACCCCTGTTGTGTTCACTTATCGCTACACTATGATCGGTGCAGAATCTTTAGATGGAATGGCGGACCAGTTTAACGTGTGTCAATGCACAAGTATAGAAACAAATCGAGAAATCTAGCAACAATATCGTCATTTATTGATGAATATTAAACATTGACGTTTTTAATGTTAATATTAACTGATGATATCATACTTCAAAGGATACCACAAAGGATCTAATCACTTCATCACGGAAACCGTACCCAAAGGAGATTCTTACCCAACACTTTCCAGACAGTGATAGGTGAACTAATTGAAGTCATACATGGTTTGATTTGATTTTTTTGGGTGTTTTAACGCCACTTTTAAGCACCGCTTTTGGGCTATTTCGTGGCGGCTAGTTTTTATTGGTGGAGGAAGCCGGAGTGCCCGGAGAAAACCACCGACCTTCGATAGGAAAACTGACAATCCTTGTCAATTAAGATTGGAGTCGAGTGCACCTGCACGAGCGGGGTTCGAACTCACAACCTCAGTGTTGACTGGCTAGTGATTACAGTAGTAACTACCAGAGACATATATTACATCTCTGAAGGAGCCAACTGTTGCAGTCGCCGTATTATACAAGATTAGATGAAACTAGATCAACTGGGTTATTAAAAATACAGTAGCATTGTATAAGAAATGAGCTTTCATAGGGATATACCTAGCTACATCTATTTCCCTTTTAGTTTTTATATTGAATGTCCGTGGTTTCTTTTATCATATATTTCCGCTCTGCACCTGTATAAACAGGAGTGCACATGCTGAAATGTCTCGCCTTCTTTAATAACCATTGATTTTATGTTGATAGTCCTAAATATAAAGCTTTACTTCAAGTAACACATAAACTTAACATAATCCAAGAAAATGAGGTCAAGGTCAGAAAAACCAAACGAGAAATACATGTACACCTTACAATCATTCAATAAACCAAACATAGTTGACCTATTGCTTATAGTTTCTAAGAAACAGTCTTAACCAAGAAAACTTTACATTGACCAATGAACCATGAAAATGAGGTCAAGGTCAGATGAACCATGCCAGACAGACATGTACACCTTACAATCAATTTATGCATTAAATATAGTTGACCTATTACTTATAGTATCTAAGAAACAAACTTAACCATGAAAACTTAACATTGACCAATGAACCATGAAAATGAGGTCAAGGTCAGATGATACCTGTCAGACAGACATATACACCTTGCAATCCTGCCATACAACAAATATAGTTGATCTAGTGCTTATAGTTGAAGAAAAACAGACCAAAACACACAAAAACTTAACACTGAGAAATGAACCGTGAAAATGAGGTCAAGGTCAAATACAACTTGCGAGACTGATATGTACATCATAAAATATTTCCATACACCAAACCTAGTTGACCTATTGCATATAGTATTAGAAAAAAAGACCAAAACTCAAAAACTTAACTTTGACCACTGAAACATGAAAATGAGGTCAAGGTCAGATGACACATACCATTTGGACATGTACACCTTACAATCATTCCATATACCAAATATAGTAGACTTACTGCTTATAGTATCTGATATATGGACTTGACCACGAAAACTTAACCTTGTTCACTGATCCATGAAATGAGGTCGAGGTCAAATGAAAATTGTCTGACGGGCATGAGGACCTTGCAAGGTACGCACATACTAAATATAGTTATCCTATTACTCATAATAAGAAAGAAATTAACATTACAAAAAATGTTGACTTTTTTCAAGTAGTCACTGAACCATGAAAATGAAGTCAAGGATAATGGAAATATAACAGACGGAAACTTCGTAACATAAGGCATCTATATACAAAGTATGAAGCATCCAGGTCTTCTAGCTTCTAAAATATAAAGCTTTTAAGAAGTTAGCTAACGCCGCCGCCGTAGGATCACTATCCCTATATCGAGCTTTCTGCGACAAAAGTCGCAGGCTCGACAAAAACTATTTCTACCTTAAAGGTTGACAAATAGCACAATAGAAAGAGTCAATACCGTTACATGTAAACCACAAACGAAGGCATATAAAATGTTTTTTTCTATACATGGAAAGATGGATGGCTGTTTTACATTCAGTAACACAGTAAGTTTATACATATTCAGGAGGAGGAGAACATTATCATGTGATACGAGTATAAACCCTGCTTCGAACTAAACTGACTCACTGAGCCGTATTTTGACGTGCTATAAAAATAAGAAGACGTGGTATGATTGCAATGAGACAACTCTCCATGCACCAGAGGCAAAATGACGTAGAAATTAACAACTATAGGTCACTGACTGTACGACCTTCAACAATAAGCGAAATCCATACCACACACCACATAGTAAGCTATAAACTGCCCCGTAACGACAAATGAAAAACAATTCAAACGAGAAACTTAACGGCCTTAAATTTATGTACAAAATAATAAACAATATCATAATATGATATACAGATAGTTCACAAAGTAACAGTCTGTAAGAAGACACGTCACCCTACCCGGACACATTATTCTGACTCCGAGCCGATGAGTCTTTGCTCTTACTCCTAAATGTGTTTGGTTTGACCCTACCGGGATTCGAACCCACGACCTCCCGCACGCGAGACCACCGAGGCAGTTTTTTCTACATGGAAAGCGCTGCCAAAAACACTGTTAATATCGTGAAAGTTTGTCTTTTAAAGAGGTGCCAAAAACACTGTTAATATAGTGAAAGTTTGTCTTTCGAAGCGTTGTCAAAAACACTGTTAATATCGTAAAAAGTTTATCTTTCAAAGCGGTCCAAAAAAACTGTTAGTATCGTAAAAGTTTGTCTTTCAAACCGGCGGTTTCGCTTAGCTGAGCAAGTCCAATGTGAAGAAATAAATCGATTTTGTTAAGTCATCTTAAAATAAACAGCTGCGCCATGAGCGCATGATACGCCCGTCGTCTTGTGTGTGAATTTTATGCAATAAGCATAAATAGTTTCTGACATACGGCGTGACATGCGAAAACCCCCCTTTTTTTTACAAAAAACTCAATATCTCAAAAATAAAATTTTGAATCAAAACCAAAAAGTATACAGATCTTTAGATTAATATAACTAAGAAGTGTGTAAAATTTTAAGCAATAATCATAAATTGTTTTTGAGATACGGTGCGACATGTGAAAAACCCCTCCCCCTTTTTTTACAAAATACTCAATAACTCATAAATAAAATTTTGAAACATCACCAAAAAGTATACAGATCTTCAGGTTAATATAACTAAGAAGTGTGTAAAGTTTTAAGCAATAATCATAAACTGTTTTTGAGATACGGCGCGACATGTGAAAAACCCCTCCCCCTTTTTTAACAAAATACTCAATATCTCTAAAATAAAATTTTGAATCATCACCAAAAAGTATACAGATCTTAAGATTAATATAACTAAGAAGTGTGTAAAGTTTTAAGCAATAATCATAAATTGTTATTGAGATACGGCGCGACATGTGAAAAAAACACACACCTGTTTTAGTTACTAAGTCCTTTAGTTACTAAGTCCCGTAACTCAAAACGTTTTAATCTTATTTTCACCAAAAAATATACAGATCGTTTGACCATCATAAGAAGCAACTATTTTAAGTTTCATGAAATTTGGATAAGTCATTCTCAAGTTACGGTGCGACATGTTTACGCCGGACAGACAGACGGACGGACAGACAGACAGACGGACAGACAGACGGACGGACAGACAGAGGGACGGACGCCGGACATTTGTATACCATAATACGTCCCGTCAAAAATTTGACAGGCGTATAAAAACTGGAACTTGACCTATAGTATACAAATGAGTAATTTAAGAAGACATTTGACATATATACCTTGATTACATCTCGATCATACTCCTTCGTTAAAAGTCGAAATGTGGATACGCTTTGTAAATCCGAACTTTGAACATTTCCATAAAGTTGACTTATGACTGAAAGAAGTCTTCCAGGGAAAGAAATAGATCTTTGCATCGTCGTTATATTCTTCATACTTGTTACTTTCGCGTTTGGGATATTAGTGAACGTTATTCAAGACAGTAATTTAAACAATTTACAAATGAATGCGGACGTTTACATAGGGATAAGCAGCTTCCTAGTAGATAAAGCTATGAGTTTTAATTACTCATCTGAGAAGACCTTTTCACGATTACAAAATTTTTGTTTACTCTTAGATGACTTTTAACATATACGACTTCTTGTAAATATGTTAATCTGTAAATCTATAGATTTTTTAATTCATATCAAACCAGATGACCTCTATATACGTAACTGAACTGGTGACACAGAGATATGTCTCGCCTTTTTGTTATTTTGATTATGTAATTAAAACAGCAATACTGTAACATGTAAGTTATGCAAACTACTAGTATTCAAAGTCAATGAACCATGACTGACAGTACAGGGCCAAACAGTCTCCATGGAAATGAGATGTGTCAATGCTTATACAACTGCATACCAAATATTATTGACCTACCACTAGTGCTTCCCCATAAACTAACCTAATCACAAACTAATACATGTAAACTAAGCAAAAGCTTCAAAGTCAATAGACTATGACTGAGGGGGCAGGGTAAAAAATCTCCATGGAAATGAGATGTGCCGAATTAATGCTAATACAACTGCATACCAAATATCATTGACCTACCACTAGTGGTTCCCCATAAACTGACCTAATTACAAACTAATACATGTAGACTAGGCAAAAGTTTCAAAGTCGATAGACCATGACTGAGGGGGCGGGGCCAAATAATCTCCATGGAAATGAGATGTGGTAGTGCTAATACAACTGCATACCAAATATCATTGATTTACCACTAGTGGTTCCCCATAAACTGACCTAATCACAAACTAATACATTGTTGACAACGTCGCCGCCGCAGGAAACACCATACCTATGTCTCGATTTTTGACTCCGTCAAGGCGAGACACCAAACTAAACTTGATATAATTATGTTTGCGTAAATTAAGGAGCAACTTTCCCCCTTGCCAATACACATTGAAATCAACCTACGAACTACTTAAATGTCAAACTCTAAACTACCCATAGTCCAGACAAGTTTAAATGAGACAATAGGTAATCTGCCGCAGGGGCGGATTCAGGGTATAGGAAAGAAGGGCGTAATTGTCCATACTGGTAAAATAGCACCGTGAGTAGAGAAGCGAAATATGTTTTGACGATTTTATGCTGAAATTGATATTTTTTTCTGATCAAAAAGGGGGAGGGGCAAACTCCCTCTACGCTCCATCTGAATCCACCACTGTGCCGTTAACACTTAAATTAATAAACAAGAAATAGAAATAATAGCAACCAATGGCGATCGTTTTAGTTAAGAGGCATACATGGTATAATATGCCGGTGATTCAGCTAGATTATTACCCATTTAATAATAAGTTACAATATTTTATCTGGTGTTTTGATTCTACAGAATCTGCTGTTACTATTTGGAACGAGTTGGTGTATAAAACACTTGGGTGCAACTTTCAAAAAAGGAGGGATTATTGGTCGTTGTATGTTTTACGTCCAGTGGCAAATATTTCATGCATTTTCATCGGAATATTCTGGACGAAGAAGAAATAGAACGATATTGAGAACAGAATGAGAAAGAAAGAACGATATCGAGAACAGAAGAATAAAGAAAGAACGATATTGAGAACAGAAGAAGAAAGAAAGAACAATATTGAGGACAGAAGAATAAAGAAAGAACGATACTGAGAACAGAAGAAGAGAGAGAGAACGATATTGAGAACAGAAGAAGAAAGATATTGAGAAAATATTGAGGACAGAAAAATAAAGAAAGAACGATATTGAGAACAGAAGAAGAAAGAGAGAACGATATTGAGAACAGAAGAAGAAAGAGAGAACGATATTGAGAACAGAAGAAGAAAGAGAGAACGATATTGAGAACAGAAGAAGAAAGAAAGATATTGAGAACAGAAGTGGAAAGAAAGAAAGATATTGACATAGAAAGGATGATGAGATCGAACACAGGTTTGTTTTCACTATATACCACAACGCGCTTCCTTGTCTGTATCTTAGACTTGACAACCGTGGTCCCCAGGACATCTATGGTATTTCAACAGTTTCTAGTCTTGGGCAATCAGGTGAAAACATAATCGATTATCGAACGTAATCGGTAGTGTGTATAAAATCGATTATTTTTCATCCTTTATATTTGTCATATATTTTCTAAATACTTGAACTTAAAATAAAAAAATAAATATTAAGGTTTGTATCCTACCTCATTTCAACTTATATTTGTACTACTATGGTATGACATTATCTTTTAAAGATCACAAGAACAAAAGAAATATGACCAAACTTCTAAACAAAAATGAATTTAAATTACGGCTGACTTTTAAAGATCGGTAACCTATCGACGAAGATCATCGTTACAAATCTAAATTTCTCCTACCTTAAACAAAACCCCGAGATATTGTAATAGTGTATACCTTAGAATATATTGCGTCGTCATACACACAAAACAGAAAAAAAAATTCGGAGGTCACCTTTATTGAGAAATAGGTATAGATAGCAATCTGATTATATATTGCGTCGTCATACTGACAAAACAGAAAAAAAAATTCGGAGGTCCCCTTTTTTTCATAAAAGGGTATAGATAGCAATCTGATTAAAAAAGGAAAGAAAAAAAAAAACAGAATCTGTGTCCTCGCTACGCTTACAAAGTGTGGACACAGGATCAGTATTCTAATCAGACTGGGTAAAGATATGTTTCGTTGAACCAATCATGTGTTATTTGCAGTTTTCTTTGCGTACTCAGAGGCGGATTTAGGGGGGCAGGGTGCCCGGGGTCCCTTTTGTGGGAAAAATTTGGTTGATTATTTAGGGAATCACTGAAACATGACTAAGATAGCCCCCTCTTATGGCAGTCAGTGGGCCCCCCCTTTATGAAAATTTCTGGATCTGCCACTGGTACCTTTTCCCATTATTTTGAGAGACCAGATATTCATGCATCATATTCTCCCTTATGTGTGGAGGATATTTTTTTGTCATATAAAATGAACCAACCTAGTACAGCTTCATAGGTGCTATATAGACCACACATCATAGGTATCGACATTTTCGATTTCAACGAAAACCTTACATAACCGGCTTAATTAATAGGAGTCATAACAATGATTATTTCTGTTAAAATTTGTGGCGTTTTTCATATGCTTTTTCGTACAGAAAAATTACAGTGGCGTACGTGTTCCAAATTTTTACACATTTTGCGATTGAAAATATAAGACGAAACTGAAAAAGTTTGCCGATTTGTGGATAAACTGCAGATTCAAAAGTCCGTGGATATTTTTTAATCTTGACGACGATGATCTTCCTGAGGTGCTATTAGGAGCAGCTCATACAGTATACAAATTTGATGTTATAGTGTAGTCTAGATTGCTTGCTGTATTACATATATAGAGTAAAACATGCCTAACTATAGCAAAACATGCCTCCCAAATGTATATAAAACAATCAGACATGCATTATTTAAAAACAGTTTACATGTAACTCTGACTTTTTTTATAGACACTGATTGATAAACAATTATTCATTTTTTTTAATTACCAGTTACTGTTTATATGTTAACATACATGATATTTTGTTTATTTTGTAAATAGGCTCTTGTTTCCAAATGTTCTTAGCATCGAAAAATACATGGAGGAAATACAGATTCATTCATTCACTCGTGTACTTTAACGTTTTATAACATCGAAAACATACCGATAATTGTCACAATACAATAATCATAATAAAAAGATAAATGACCCCAGTGATAATGACATTATTATGCACGACAAGGTTAAAGGGCAACAATAAAAATAGATATAACATGATAATATCCTGTCATTACCTATACTAGTTAACTACTGTAATACATGTACTACTTACAACTTTAGTACATACAGACATTACTTATTATTGAAACTTCCGTAGAAGGGTATTTTTGTAAGAAAAAAGAAAAATAACAAAAAATACCGAATTTGAAGGAAAATTCAAAATGGAAAGTCCGTTATCAAATGGCAAAATCAAAAGCTCATACACATCAAACAAATGGAAAACAACTGTCATATTCCTGACTCGGTACAGGCATTTCCTTATGTAGAAAATGGTGGATTAAACCTGGTTTTATAGGTAGCTAAACCTCTCACAGTGACACTTGTATGACAGTCGCATAGAATTCCATTATAGTGACAAGAAACGTAATATGTATTTTCTAAGAAACGTAACAGGGTATAATTCCATAGAAAATTAAAAACAAGTAAAATAAAAACAATAAATATTTTTTCTTTTTACCATAGTTATTACTGTAAATACATCCCAAGTGCCCGGATCGCTCTGTTTAGATCTTAACGGTGGCGTATGTGCAGGTTTCATCGATGAACATGTAGCCTCGGATTTGCACAATGCACCAGTGGTCGACGCACATACATAGATAAAGATTAATATGTGGAGGATTTAAAAGGGCAAAGAGAGTACAGTTTATCTTATATCAATAAAAATGCAATGTAGAAAACTGTTTTTGACCTAAACCCTTCCCTTCTCGGTCATAATAATCATCACAGACAAAACACTTTATTAATGTCGGAATAATAGACAAATTGATATCAGCAATAATACAAACAAAATACCACCAGGGATATCACGACAACAATACAAACAAAAACCAGGGAGATCTTATAAGAATCGATATTTTTTTTCAATATTTAAACCTTCACTTCAAGTGATATATATATATGTTTTCGAGCTTTTATCAGACTTACTTATACATACATGTCTGTAATGACTAATGTCTGCACCAGAGACATTGTATCAAATGTCTCTGTCTGCACTATTAATTTTGACCAAAAGAATCAGGGCAAATAAATAAAACTCAAACTATAGATTAAAAATTCTGAATAAAATGAAAGATTCCAATGTGTTAAACAATCTCGCTGTTGAAAACACGAAGACAGATATTATGTATACAAACCGGTGGAATATAATGAACTTTATTGCAAAACAAAACCCTGGATGATTAGGCAAAACATACCATAAACGGCAAATGTAAATAAATGGTCATGATTTGATTTTACTGTATGAGTTTTTACAGACTGAGAAATTATTATCAAATTTTCCTCAAATTCAGTAGAAATAACCCTGAGGAATTTGAATATCTACATATACAGAGATACAACATAATCTTGTTATGTCAAAACAGCCACATTTGTATGAAACTGTAAATTCTATTATTTACAAATTTTATTAAAACCCGAAAAGATTTTTCGAAAATGACGTGTGAAGGTTACAAGATAAGTTATGGCCATTACCTGAAAAGGGGGGGGGGATACCTCTCTTCTGAGACTACCCAGATTTATCGTCTTTTTCCAAAGCGTTTAATGTTTTTGTGGTCTGTTTTATCGGGTATGGCTGGAGGAAATCTATGGATTGTTCATTAAACTTAACATTGAATGCGTTTATAAGTTATGCTGAGTAAAGATCCAAACTCAAATACATGTACACAATGAAGTAGACATCAGCATTACATGCAGTATTCAATATCCAAAATAACTCTCCCTCTTCTGTCATAGATCTCAAAAGATGTAGACTCAACGAGAATAGTCAACAGAAGAGTGTTCAAAAGGAAGTCTTTTCAACATTTTACACCAAAAAATAAGTTGAAACAGTCTGTTCTTATTCAATCGAGGATATCATTCAGATGTAAGAGGGGCGTCAACCTGTATTACATCTGATCCAATATATCCTTTAAATTCCCAACCCTTTCTATTAACATACACATCACATAAAAGAGGGTCTGGTCGGGGTTTACAAAATAGAGAATAATGGGCAAAAAGTGCAGAATAAGGAGCAAACAAAAAAATAATTAAAGAATAGAGAAAAATTGGGAAAAAAAAAAAATAAAGAACAAAGAATAATGAGGTGATAATAAGAATAGAGAATAATGGTCAATAGTTAAATAGATACAAGAATAGAAAAAAAAATCTAAACCACTAACGAATAAAGAAATGCAGAACCCCCCATCCAGATCCTCATAAAACCTAGCTGATATACTTACCAATGCTAAAAGATTGGCAAAAGCTGTAATGTTCATGCTTTGTGGCGAGTTTTTGCGGAGATTATTTTTCATTTCTTTGACCATAGAACACCTATTACAATGTCCTCTGTGTTTGAATCCCTTATTGACTGTCTTAGACTCTGTGTCTTCACAGGCGTTACACATCTTGTATCCTTTCCATTTAGGGAAAATAGAATATGCCTTTCCTTGAACGTCTTTTGACGAATCGTTCACCTCCGCTGCTAAATTTTTACTTTCGAAAGTTTTGTCCTTGGATACATCTGCCGTTATATCATGAAACTGACTTCCACTCGCCTTCGCCGCGCTGTTTTGGATTTTCTTGGATCTAACGCGTCTTGCAAGGTACAAAGTTTCAACGTTTGAGTCCGATTCAGGTATTCCATCTTGACTATGAAAACAACCCATGTTTTTATAAAATCCTCTTTTTAATTCACGGTTAATTATTAAAAAGAAAATAAATTACTTCCTCACTTTAACTTAAGTTAAACATAATCATTTCCGATTATACACTTGATGAAACACTATACTGTATACTACACTCTAATCGCAAAATGTTGAATTTCCAAAACTACGACTTTAAATTGTAAAAATTGACAAATGTCGATGTACGGTGGTTTTACAATACATATATATCTCGCACCTGCTGGCTAGTATAAACAGTACATATAATTTATCATCAGATAGTATTCAAGGTGCGTGAAAAACTCTGTTCATACGTAACAATTAGTCCCACTTCAAACGAGTTTCCTTCCGGTTGGTTTTAAAAATACATTTCGATGGATACAGGTCACACTGAATGAATAATACTCATCTCATATAAAACAATACATGTACATGTATGTTATAAAATAGTTCCGCATTTCACTTGAATAGCGATAACAGTTTAGAAACCTGATCGTTTAAGAATGATAGTGTTTACTTAAATCGACAGGCTACGACAGAAGATTATATTTTACCTGAAAATCAATCCCAGGTATAACAGCGACAATAATGTATCAGATACATGTAGATAGATAGATAGATAAGTAATAACATTGACAATTCACACATTACCTGGTTGCCATAGAAACAGATTAAAAGACCAATGGGGAATGACATTGAATTAAAGAGGTGATTAAAAGACTAATGACACTGAAAAAGGACATTTTTGTTAAAAGCCGAATGGGGAATATATCTTCATATTTGTTTCCTTCAATTCTTCCTATTATAATTATCAAATTGTTGCTGTTTTGTTATAAGTTTAGATTTAGAGTTAATATATTTATTCAATACCAAGACCATGTTTTAAAGAACATTAAAGGTTGAGAAAACTTATATTTGTGCGAGTTTAATTTTATCTTGACAATTAAAAATGTTAATTTAACAAATATATCATGCATGCCGGTAAACCATTAATAATTGACCAAAAGATGATTTTTCATTATTTATAACTTCCCGGAGTTGTGTTTTTCTGGTATCAAACACACACAATTCATGGACAGTAGATTGACACTTCATCAATTTATTATCAATCTGTAATTTTGTATTTTTTCTTCTTTATTACTTAATGCACGTAGTTCTCGTGGTGAAGTTCGTTTCTGAGATACTAAAAGCAATTTGTCAACTACATTTTGAGTATAGTCATAATTGTAAGATTATCCTGGCATCTTAGTCAAACTTCCTCTTCGCGTCTGTACGTGTCGCAGTGAGCCAGGATCTCGGGATATTGTAAGGTGTACAGGTCTGCTGTCTGGAAGGGTTGCCTTGACTTCTTTTGAGCCAGGATCTCGGGATATTGTAAGGTGTACAGGCCTGCTGTCTGGAAGGGTTGCCTTGACTTCTTTTTCAGGGTTTATTGTTCAACGTTAAGATTTCGTGATGAAGTCCGTTTCTCAGATACTATAAGCAATGCGTCAACTATATTTAATGTACAGAATGTGTATTAGTCGTTGTGTATGTCCGTCTGGCAGAGTTCAACTGATCATGTTATTATTTTCATGTGTAAACCCATTTCTCAATGCTATTAGCAATAAGTCAACTATATTGGGGTACATGTCCATCTGGCAGGGTCTTCTGTCCTAGTTCTCATTTTCATGTTTCATTTGTCAACGTTATTCCGATTTTTCAAATGCTATAAGAAATATGTCATCTATATTTGGTGTATGGAATTATTCTTAGGTGTATATGTCCGTATGGCAGGGTTCATCTGACACTGATCTCATTTTCATGAATACTAGTTCAGAAACAGGATGAAAAGCGAGGCTCGCTGAGATGTTCTATTTTGTAGTGAGTACAAATAAATTTTAGAATTCCGATAATGTACATATATTGTTTTATCCTGTAGTTTACATACGACACTTCAAGGTTTAGTTGTTTTAATCCAAATAGTTGTCTCTGATTTTCCAAAGAAATCGTCGTAGTTTACGGACCGCGAAAAGGACCCTAAATGAACTGTCACGCAAAATGAAATATTTCAGTACAGTTTGCTCAAAATGGAAGCTTGTGCACTCTTGTTACAATACTCATAAATCTACTTCGTCAGTATTGTCCAAGCAAGGTAAATTCGTTTGTAATTTAATGTATTTTTTTTTAGATATATTAACATCACGCTAGTCTATTAAAAAAGATATATGGATTCTTTAGAAAGGCATTTTTAATGAGTGGCTAATCTGCAGACGAGGCATAGATTTGAAACGAAATTTTTTTAAATAGATTGTTTTCAACATCTTTTCAATATACTCATCGTAAAGTGTAAATCACGGAACAGTGTATACGGTAATAGGAACAAAAAGTTACAGAATGTGTTCAGTCAAATTCGTTCTGAATATGAATTAAATATCGCCCCCTGGATGTATGGATATGTATGAAATATCGGCTCCTGGATGTAAAATATGCCTGAAATATCGGCTCCTAGATGTATAAGTATGCATGAAATATCGGCTCCTGGGTCACGTTATGAATATGTATGAAACATTGGCGCCTGGGTGCTATACAGGCAGCAATCAATGAAACACATTCTACAAAACAAACACCGAACATACATGAAACCTTTGCCCCTGGACGTTGAGCACCCAACAATCAATCAAGAAATATGTATGATGATACAAAAAATAAGTCAAAGAGAAAGTCGTTCAATTCAGCACCCGCAAGTCATTTCAAATGTGTTCGCCGTTAATCGGTTGGCATTGGAGGCCAAACTTTGTCCTAACTTGGCACGGGAAAAAAGACAAGAAATGGGTCACAATAGTGAATACACACGCATATATATATGTATGTATATATATATGCATGTTGAACATTGATCACTTTGAACTAACAACTAGCTAGAACCAATAGATTAGGAATTAGATGAACTCATATGCTGAGGATGGTTACACAGTTCCTGTTACACTCATGGCTATATTAAAATTACAATCTAGCGTTGCAGCACTATATATATAGGTCAACACACAGTCACAATTGATTTTAGCCTTTACATGATCAAAAGTGCAAATAGCATTTGCATTCAGGACCGACATTTAAAAGTTTTTTATTATAGAACAGTATCAATACAGAAGCTGATTTAAAAGATGGATTATAAAAAAAATAACTATTTAAGAGATCTTCAGGGGGGGGGGGGGGTTTAGTGTTCAAGGAAAGAGAGTGTTAATGTGATTTTCATACGGCAAAACACATTTTTTTTTATCAAAAAGCAAAACTTACGTCCTCTATACGTCCTACCTGAATCCGCCACTTTTCAAGACGGACATTGACTTTAACTCATGAATTGCACAACAAACTTTTGAGAAAAACAGATCAATGGCAGGTTTACAGCAAATCCCACAGAAAAAATAACAATATGAAATCCGAGTAGCGAGGAATATTATTTAATCTTTTACACATTACCTGCTTACTGGAGAATATCGTCATAAAAAGGAAAACTGTTGCCGTAAATGACTCTTTAAATTTCGTGATCAAGTGTAAATATGTTATAAATAATAATGTTTAATGGAAATACTACGTCTGTCTATGTTGTAACCCCAATAAACCCTTGTATTAAAGTTGATGTAAAGGAATCAAGTTCAATTAACGAACCTCGCATTAAAATTGACGTCTAGAAATTGAGTTAAATTTACGAATTACACACATCTCATGATCTGTCCATGTTGTCACCCCAATTACTCCTTCATATTTAAGTTAAAGTATCTTAAGACTGATCTCTCTAAGAACCTTTAGACTGATCTCACTAAGTATCTTGAGAATGATCTCACTATGTATCTTTAGACTGATATCACTAAGTATCTTTAGACTGATCTCACTGAGTATGTTAAGACTGATCTCATTAAGTTTCTTTAGACTGACATCACTAAGAGTATCTTTAGACTGATCTCATAAAGTATCTTTAGAGAGTTCACTAAATATCTTTAAATTGATCTCACTGAGTATCTTTAGAACTAAGTATCTTAAGACAGATCTCACTGAGTATCTCTTGACAGATCTCATTTAGTATCTTTAGACTGATTTCACTGAGTATCTTTAGACTGATATCACTGAGTATCTTTAGACTGATCCTACTGAGTATCTTTGTTAGACGGATCTCAATAAGTATCTTTAGAACTAAGTATCTTTAGACTGATCCTACTGAGTATCTTTAGACTGATCTCACTTAGTATCTTTAGACTGATCCTACTGAGTATCTTTAGACTGATCTCACTAAGTATCTTTAGACTGATCCTACTGAGTATCTTTGAACTGATCTCACTAAGTATCTTTAGACTGATATCATTAAGTAACTTTAGACTGATATCACTGAGTATCTTTAGACTGGTATCATTAAGTATCTTTAGACTGATCTCACTGAGTACTCTTAGACTGATATCACTGAGTATATTTAAACTGATATCATTTAGTACTCTTAGACTGATCTCACTGAGTATCTTTAGACTGATATCACTAAGTATCTTTAGACTGGTCTCATTGAGTATCTTTAGACTGATATCACTGAGTATCTTTAGACTGATATCACTGAGTATCTTTGACTGATCTCACTGAGTATCTTTAGACTGATATCACTGAGTATCTTTAGGCTGATATCATTAAGTATCTTTAGACTCATCTCATTAAGTATCTTTAGACTGATCTCATTAAGTATCTTTAGAACTAAGTATCTTTAGAACTAAGTATCTTTAGATAATCATGATAATAGAATGATAAAACTGAGTATCTTTAGACTGATATCACTAAGTATCTTTAGACTGATCTCATTAAGGGCATATGATACAGTTTTGATCCCACGGTGAATTTTTGACGAAAGTTTATATACAAGCTATTTTTCCCCTAGGCAATTCAATAAACTGCTTCGCTGAGAACAGCTGGATACGCCCGCAGAGGTCCAACCCTGAACAGTTGGGGCAAAAATGGACACAATATTCAAGCTTGATACAGGTTTGAATTTGGATTGTAATCTAATATTTGATATATTATAGGTTTCTGAATAAATGTAGTCAAAGAACTTGAAATTGGTTATATGAAAGATTTCTTGCTGTTGTGCAATACACTGTGCAGTTGTGCAATACACTGTGCAGTTGTGCAATTCACTGTTCTGTTGCGCAATACTTTGTAAATCTGTTGTCAGACTATAAACAAATAAAATCTTATAACTCAGAAATGTAAAATCGAAAATTTATAATAATCAAAAGGGAGCTTACAAAAATAGATATAAACAATTTACCAAAGTTTCATCAAAAATGATGAAAGCATTTTTGAGTTATTGTCCGAAAACTGGAAAATCGCCCTTTTTGTAATGAATAAAACCCCATAAATCAGAAACGTATAATCTGAAATTTATAAAAATCAAAAGGGAGCTCATGTCAATAGAAATAAACAATTCACCAAAGTTTCTTGCAAATTGGTGAAATCATTTTTGAGTTATTGTCTGAGAACTGGAAAATCCCCCCTTTTTTAATGAATAAAACCCCAAAACTCGGAAACGGTAAGTCCGAAATTTACAAAAAAAAACGAAAGGGAGCTCAGGTCAATAGAAATGAACAATTCACAAAAGTTTCATGCAAATTGGTGAAATTTTTTGAGTTATTGTCCGAAAACTGGAAAATCCCCCCTTTTTTAATGAATAAATTAACCCCAAAAACTCAGAAACAGAAATCTGAAATTTATAAAAAAAACGAAAGGGAGCTCACGTCAATAGATATGAACAATTCACAAAAGTTTCATGCAAATTGGTGAAATTGTTTTTGAGTTATTGTCCGAAAACTGGAAAATCCCCCCTTTTTTAATGAATAAAACCCCAAAACTTGGAAATGGTAAATCTGAAATTTATAAAAAACGAAATGGAGCTCACGTCAATAGATATAAACAATTCACCAAAGTTTCATGCATATTGGTTAAAGCGTTTTTGAATTAATGTCTGCGGGGGTATAAAAATGTAATAAAATAAATACCATCATGTGCTACTTTTAGGGATAAATGGAGTTGAAATTTTAGACATTTACTGGACATTTCGGTTTCTTGGACATTTCTACCATGTCTATTCTTTTGAAAGTCATACCTAACGTTTTTGTTTCAAAAGATAAAAGCAAGAGGATTTTTGTGAAAACATCTGGAATATCTTCTGTACATAAGTGTGTTTTGAATTTGTGTAACAATTCTTTGGAAATAATTCATTTTTATCACATTTTCATGAATTTAGGCAAAAAACGGCATTTTTGGCTGTATATTTACCTAATTAAAAATCAGTGCAATGTTCATAAAAATTGGCACAAAAAAATCTTCATGCATAATCAAGCCAAATGTCATTTTTAAAAAGAGGGGTCCATCAACTCGTTTTCAAGATAAATCAGTCTAAATGATAAAAATCAGTCGAAAATGCATCTTTTCTGATATGTCACAGTTTGATGTCGCGAAAAATAACATTTAACGTTGGCAACATCATTACCTCCCCTGTAACTGCATCGTATGCCCTAAGTGTCTTTAGACTGATCTCATTAAGTATCTTTGGAATGATATCACTGTGTATATTTAGACTGATATCACTAAGTATCTTTAACTGATATCACTAAGTATCTTTAACTGATATCACTAAGTATCTTTAACTAATCTCACTAAGTATCTTTAACTGATCTCACTAAGTATCTTTAGACTTGTCTTTTTACTTATCTTTAGACTAATCTCAATTAGGATCTTTAGACTGATCTCACTTACTGTCTTTAAACTGATCTCACTAAATATCTTTAGAATGATCTCACTTAATATCTTTGAACTGATCTTACTAATTATCTTAGACTGATTTCACTAAGTATCTTAAGACTAATCTCACTAAGTATCTTTAAACTGATCTCAGTAAGTTTATTAGACTGATCTCACTAACTATCTTTAGACTGATTTCAATAAGTATCTTTAGACTGATCTCACTAAGTATATTTAGCCTGATCTCAATAAGTATCTTAAGACTGATCTCACTAAGTATCATATACTGATCTTAATGAGTATCTTTAGACTGATCTCACCTAGTATCTTTAGACTGATCTCACTGAGTATCTTTAGACTGACCTCTCTAAGTATCTTTATACTGATATCACTAAGTATCTTTAGAACATGTAGAATGATCTCAATAAGTATATTTGGCTGATCTTACCAAATGTATTTAGACTTATCTCATAAAGTATCTTTAGGTTAATCTCATTAAATATCTTTCAGCTGATCTAAATAAGTATCTTAAGACTGATCTCATTGAGTATCTTTAGACTGATCTCACTATTAGAATAGAGAATATTGAAATTGTGAATGTTTATAAGAGACAACAACCCGACAAAGTTGTAAATAATCTATGAGATTATCATAGTTTTGCCATCAACTCTAAATTTCCTTAAGTACAAGAATCATTTTAAGATATATTTGAAGACTACCATGATTGATAATGTTCCTGAAATGGATATTTTGCAGTGTTGTTTTTTGATATAAGAAAGAATAGACCACTTTCGAGTTTGTCTGTCACCAGAAAAAACTCGTCAATTATGCGCGCCTTTATGACGTCATTTACCAGATAGAGGGGATCGCCTGTATCCCTGCACAAATAACGTTCATCAAGCGTCTTAGTGATCGTCATTGTGCAGGATAAACTAGAAATAATGTTTGTTCTGTAGGTACTTAATCACAATTCCCTAATGACAGCAGTGCTGTTTGTCAATTATGAGAATTCAATTTGCCGAATAATTCGTGCAATATAGCATCATAGTTTTCCGACCACTCGCTCAACATGGGAACGGAAATGACGATGCCCCTAAACGCACGAATGATGTTCACTAAAACCAAAGTTTTTGACAGAAATGCATCGAACTCGAAAGTTGTCTATTATATAAAATAATGCAGAAGTCTTTTATACCAATATATTAAAGATATTACCTCCCCTTATTGAACAGATATGAGGATTCACCACTATGAATTTGGCTAGATATTCTGACAGACTTCATATATATAATGTAAATGTTATTATCTCCCCTTATTAAACAGGTTCAAGGGATACCCTCTATGCTGTAGGAAATGAATTATGCTCCGTTCATCCATGATTTGTTATTGACCATTTACCGATATATATCTTTTCTTACTGTGATTATCCAGAAGACTTTGCCCTATCACTATACCAATTGCTAAAAAAAAAGTTTTACCCAGTTGCAGTATATATTCACCTCTACAAACTGATCAACTGGTTAAACAGTTTAGCTCATTGCTTCAGTGACTGGTTGTTAGTGTGATGTGAGTGCAGTGAAATAGAAATTAAGCTTACCATCCAAGTTGAATTATTTAATGTCTTTGTCATGAACTTGGAATGAAATAATCACTACTATAATATAAGGCACTGGTTTAAAAAGGTCTAACTTGGATATGAAAACTTCTATCATAATGACATTTTATGAATAATTAGTTCTAAACATTGTTTGGTTGGTCAATAACTTATTGCTTTGTTTTCTAACAGGATGTTATTGCGTAGCTGTTATTTGGATATTTATTCTGTAGCAATTACTAATTTGCTAATATTACGAGTAAAGGGAAATAATTAACATTATAAACAGCAAAATTTTGTTTTGTAAACTATCAACTTCCTTCATATTGATTATAAGTGTTCTAAACATTATTTCCATGATTATTCAACTATAATCATGTGTTTTGAATAGAACACTGAAATTTATCTTTAACTTCAATGATGAGTGAAATTTTCTGTTAAAACATATCGAAAGGACACAAACGAAGTTGTGTAAATCATACATCGGATCTTTTTTTAAGTATCTTTAGACTGATCTCATTAAGTATCTTTAGATTGATCTCACTGAGTATCTTTAGACTATCCCACTAACTTTTTTTAGGCTGATCTCATTAAGTATCTTTAGACTGATCTTACTAAGTATCTTTAGACTTAGACTGATATCACTAAGTATTATTAGACTGATATCAATTAGTATATTTAGCTGATTTTACCAAGTATTATAGGACTGATCTCTTCAATTTCTTGAGGTTGATCTGATTAAGTATCTTTAGACTAATCTCACTGAGTATCATTGGACTTATCTCACTGAGTATCTTTAGACTGATCTCACTGAGTATCTTTAGACTGATCTCATTAAGTATCTTTAGACTGATCTCAATAAGTATCTTTAGACTGATCTGACTAAGTATCTTTAGCCTAATATCACTGAGTATCTTTAGACTGATCTCACTGAGTATCTTTAGACTGATCTCATTAAGTATCTTTAGACTAATATCACTGAGTATCTTTAGACTGATCTCATTAGGTATCTTTAGACTAATCTCACTGAGTATCTTTAGACTGATCTCACTGAGTATCTTTAGAATGATCTCACTGAGTATCTTTAAACTAATCTCAATGAGTATCTTCAGACTGATCTCACTGAGTATCTTAAGACTGATCTCACTGAGTATCTTTAGACTGATCTCAATAAGTATCTTTAGACTGATCTAACTAAGTATCTTTAGACTTAGACTGAACTCACTGAGCATCTTTATACTGATCTCACTAATAGAATAAAGAATGGAAGTGGGGAATGTGTCAAGGAGACAACAACCTAACGAAAGAGCAGAAAACAGACCAAAATTTGTGGTTCACCTTTACCCACAAAATCCACAAAAATTGTTTTTCCCAGAAAACTGATGAATCCACGGTATGTCAAGCTCTTAGTTGACTAATTTTTAGAAAGTTGTGAATAATTTAACAGAGATTATTATAGATCTGCCATCAACTACAAATTCCCTAAATTACAAGAAACATTAAGATATATCCAAAGAGAACCCTGACTGACAATATTCCTGACATGCACATGTTGCATGGTTAAACTTGTTTTTAGAAGTAGCAAAATATATATAAAATAATTTACAGGTCTTTAATACAAATATATATTAAAGATAACAGAAACATAAGATCAAGCAGAACAAAATCATGCCTTTCTACACATGTATTTAGGAGTACTCACCTTCAGAAAATGATTTAAGCTAGGCACTAATCTTAAGTTTTAACAGTGTTTACTTGAAACTCGAGTTTTTAGTAATGTCTTAATATTACACGGAATGACAAATTTACCATAAAGTTTCTATACTGAGGCTTTCTAAATGAAATATGCAGGACATTCCTTCATAAATTTGTGACCATTTCTTAATTCTATTAACAATTTAATATACTTATTTAGCAGATACCAATATTCTTGGATTGAAGAAAAAGTGTCTTTTGATGGATGCATACAAGCCTATAGAAGATTTAAACTTCATTAAACATTAAATTTTTGTTTTACATATACACAAGGAGTCAAAGAAAAAACATTAAATTTTTGTTTTACATATATACAAGGAGTCAAAGAAAATCAGAACCAACAAATAATAATGAACCCACACACTACTCGAATTTACTGGATAGGTATAAAAGATGTATTCACCTGTGGATCTGGGATATGAAATATGTCAGACATTCCATCAAGTTACATTTCTGTAAACCCTTTAAATATATCCTTATACTTAATTGGTATAATGGACTAGCCTGAATTCCAAAATTGAACCATGTACATGTATTTGGGACCATTTCTATTGACCCTTTCATTATCTCCCCTTATTGAACATTATTATCTCCCCTTATTGATCAGGTAGGAGATTCACCACTGGCTCTCAGAAATGAATTTTGCTAGATATTCTAACAGACTTCAATTATAATATAGATGTATTTGGGACATGATTTGCCATTTTACTATATCCCCTTATTGAACAGGTTCAAGGGCTACCCTCTATGCTGTAGGAAATGAATTATGCACAGTTCATTCCTCCATCTGTTACTGACCATTTACCGATATGTATCTTTTCTTCAAAGTCATTGGATACTGTAAAATTGGAAATTTTTGTTGGGTATTAATTTTCCACTGATTTTGTGATTGTCATAAAATGGTGAAAATATTCCACTGTGCAAATTACATGTAGGTGGTAAGTAATATTAGAACAGGTTAAAAGAAATGAAACTTTACAAACAGGTTTTGACCCCAGAATTCAGGAAGTATAAACTCAGTACCAGTAATTAATGTATAATAAGAGAGACTCACCTCTGGTTGTGGGAAAAGATCTATGTTGGACATTCCTCCATGTGTTTGTTACCATTTCTCTGAACCCTCTAATTATCCAGTACCTGTAAAAACAACAAAACCATCTAATTATGAAGTATACGTACCTGTTAAAACAATGAAACCTTCTAATTATCAAGTTCCTGTTAAAACCAACAAAACCCTCTAATTATCAAGTACCTGTTTAGACAACAATGAGTACCAATTATCAGGTTATCTGCATATTGATATTGTGAAATATCAGCTCCTAGTCGCGATATGAAATTTTTTGTCGAGTGAGCATAGCAAACCAGTTCAAAAAGGCTACATTTTGTGTCGAGCAGCTGGTATTTTATAATACAAATATGCAGACAACCTGATAATCGGTACTCATCGTCATGATACTTGTTTTAACAGGTATTTGATAATTAGAGGGTTTTGTCCTTTGAACTCATAACCGATTTATCGGATTGTATTTGTGTATTTTGCATGATAGAAATAAGTGGTTTTCTTTGTTAATGTTTCACAAGCAAACCGGAAGATGACTTGATAAGTTCGGGTCAAACTTATCAACGTCGGTTCATTCGTTATGACTTCAATGATACGTCCAGGTCAAAGTTTTTTAGGCCTGGTTAACGTATTTGACGTCACAATGCTGTGATATGCAATTTTATGAAGAGTTAAGCAGAGCGATAGAGACTGTGGGAACACCGATAATGTAACTTATCTATTATAGTTCCATAATATATTTCATTAGAGTTTTAATTGTAAAGGACTTTCAACTGTTGAACACAGGTCCAGTGTATCTGGACTCGAACGAGACTCTATAGTCAGGTTGCTCATTGACTCCAGAATAGTGACTCAAAAGAGCAGGAACTAGATATCCTTCCAGAACAACCAAGCTAATAATTTTTTTAACTGGGTTCCAGTTTTAATATCAACAACAATTAATTCTTTCCAGTTTATATGTTGTCTTGAAAGTTTTTGGTTTAAAATTTATCTGAAAAAAGCCAGCGCAAGTGCGAGGGGAACACCATGATGAAAGATTGTAAACAAACCTGCAATAAAAGATTAATAGTAATAACTAATTCTTAAAGGAACGAATTTAAAATAACAAATCATTTAACGACTGTTAACGAAAAGTTAAATTTTTTTTTTTTTTTTTAATTTTTATTATTTATAACTTCCAATTTACAACATAATACAGTGTATACACAAATAATAACAATATATAATATATAAATCTATTGATATTATCTTAACAATACATCTCTTTATTAGGAAGCAATTTTTTTTTTAAATATACAAATATAAGATAAAGAGTAAAGCAGTCTGAACACCGGAGAGAGAGAGAAAAGAGAGTGAGAGAAAATAGTGTGGTGAGTTTTCAATACAATTCATCTAGACATTGAATTCTATTTTAGCATAGTAAATACAGCATTTTCATTTATAACATGTATAATATTAAATTTAAAGTGTATACATTTTTATACTTAACTAAGTAATCTATTAAAAATGTTCCATTCTCTGTGAAACTGATGTTCACATTTGTTTTTCATAGCAATATTTTTGTCAATTGCATACACATATTTCATCTTCTCTTTTACTGAGTTTATTGACAGTTTTTTTTTAAAACATCTGGTATTATAAACATATTGCTTTATGGTAAGAAAAAGAGTATTTTCTGCATTGCCTTTTGATATTTTTGCAATGTTACCAAACAAAAAAACTTCTTTTGTAAAAAATACACTAACTCCATTGGTCAGAAACCAATTTTCAATCTGTTCTAATAATATCTGTGTATGTTCACAATCCCAAAATAAATGTTCTAATGTTTCAATTTCTCTATTACAAAATGTACAATTTGGATTATCATAAATCTTAATTTTATGAAGAAATTTGTTTGTAGCTAAGATTCGATGATTGAATCTATACTGCAGCCACTGTAACTTAGTGTTATTTGTGACAACAAATGGCATTTTATAAATTTTTTTCCAATGATTTTGATCAAAGCCAAAAATTTCAGTCCATCTTAACTGACTAGAGGGAACACTTTTATTTTTATTTAAAACAATATACATATCTTTAGATCCTTTTGAACTTTTAACAAGTCTTTTAATAGCAGATGGAATTAAAGGTAGTTCTAATTTGTGATTTTTTCCCACAAATGATTTTGATGCTTGATGTATAGCAGATATAATACTATTATATCTCATGAAATTCACATTTATCTGATACATTTCTTCTAATTCTTGATGAGAGAAAAAAGTCCCATCTTCATTTACAATATCATTTATAAATCTTATACCATTTTCAAACCAATCTTTATAAAAAATAGGTTTATTTGCTACCTTTATATTATTGTTAAGCCAGATTGGACTAGCAAGAAAGCATTCCCAACTGTCATATTCATCTTTTTCTCTGAGAAGTTGCCATGCTTTCAGAACATCTTGCCAAAATTTATTTTTTATATTTTGTTGTAATTTTTGTATATAAACACTTCCACAACCATAAAATTTTTCAAGTTCTACATGAACATTTGACAAAAAAACATTCTGCCATTTGTTGTCTGTTTTAAATAATCTCCTTATCCATGTACACTTCAGTGCTAAAATAAATGCACTAAGATTTATCATTTTGAGTCCACCATCTTCAATATCATTTTGTAAAACATATCTCTTTATTCTATCAATTGGTGAACTCCATATAAAATTGTACATAGGTTCAATAACATTTTTTAAAATATCATCACTTGGATTTGGTAAGGATATAAACAAATGATTTAAAATAGGCAATATCAATGTCTTTACAACAGTAATTCTACCAATAACAGTAAGATTTCGTTTTGACCATTGTTTAATTACACATTTTATTTGTACAATTTTTTCATCATAATTAATTTTTACAATTCTATCAAGATTAACATCAAAGCTTATACCTAATAACTTAAAACATGTTTCTCCCCATGTAAGGTTTCTATTTTGGCATAATACCTCATTACTATACTTTTTATTTCCTATCCAAATAACTTGTGTTTTAGAAAAATTAATATTTAAACCAGATATATTTCCAAACCAATCTAATTCATTTAATGCTTCATTCAAAGATTCTTCTTTACCATCTAAAATAAGAGATGTGTCATCAGCAAATTGTGAAAGTTTGTGCTCAGCTTGAGCAACTGTAATGCCATTTATTTTATCATTATTTCGTATTTTTAGTGCTAATATTTCAGCACAGAGAATAAAAATATAAGGCGACAAGGGATCACCTTGTCTACAGCCTCGTTCTATAGAAAAAAATTCTGATAGATGTCCTCCCTGATTAACAGCTGATTTAATATTGTTATAAAAAACTTTAACCCAATTAATTATTGATTCTCCAAAATTGAACAACTTCAAGACACTGGTTAAAAATTCCCAAGAAATTGAATCAAATGCCTTTTCGAAATCTATGAGCAATAAAAGTCCTGGAATGTCTTTTTCCTCAGTAAATTGCATAATATCATAAATTAAACGAAGATTTTCTCCAATATATCTCCCACTAATAAATCCAGTTTGATCGAAATCTATCAGTTTATCTAAAACTGTTTTAAAGCGTTTTGCTATAACTCCAGAGCCAATTTTATAAACTGTATTTAATAAAGATATAGGTCGCCAATTTTTTAAGAAATGTCTAGGTTTATTTCCTTTCGGCAGGCATGTAATGATTCCTTGTTTTTGCGTAACAGATAGTTCACCAATCTCAGTACTGTAGTTCAAGGAGTCTACAACAAAAATTTTTAAATCTTTCCAAAAAAATTTAAAGAACTCTGTGGAGAAACCATCAGATCCTGGTGTTTTATTATTTTTCATATTTTTCAATATCAAACCAGCTTCTTCAATTGTTATTTTACCTTCAAGATTATTTTTCTCATCATCAGTTAATTTTTTAAACTTTATATCTTTCAATCCTTCTTCGAGTTTACTGAATTTATCTCCCTTTGACTGATCTTTATTCTTATATAAATTTTCATAAAAAGATTTCACTTCTTTCAAAATATCTTTTTGTTTTGAAATTACATCTCCATTTTCTTTTTCTACTTTTGGTATTATCTTATTTGTAAAATTTTTTGATTCTAGCCCACAAAAATAGCTAGTAGGTTTTTCACCCTCTTCTACCCATTGTATTCTTGATCGAATTATTTTCCCTTTAATTTTTTCTTTTCTTATATTTTCTAATTCATATTTTTTATTTTCCAAAATCTTTATTGAACCTTCATCTACCTTTTCTTCCAAAATTAGGATTTCATTTCTAATATCTTTCTCTTGTTTTTCTTTTACTTTTTTCTTATAACTTGAATAAGATATAGTTTTGCCTCTAATTTCCATCAACATTGTCTCAAGAAATAAGTGACTGTTAATATTAAAATGGAGATCTTCATTATTTATGTCTTCAATTCTATCTATATCATAAACAGGTGTTACATATTGTTTTTTAACTTCTACTATTTTTTTCTTAACAATCTTTATATATTCTGGATCATACAATAATGAATTATTAAATTTCCACAATCCTCTACCTCGATCAAATGGATTAAATTCTAGATTTAATATAACCATAGAATGATCAGAGCGATAGCTAGGCTCAATATTACAATTATTCAAACAGCATAGTAAATTTTCAGACAAAAGAAAAAAATCTAGCCTTGCTTGTTTAAAGGGGGTTCTTTTTCTCCATGTGAAACGTTTCAAATCTGGGTAAAGTTCTCGGAAAGGGTCAATGAGACATCTTTCCTCAATGATTTCTAAAACTTTTCCCCGAGCATTTGGGTTATTTACATGTAAATAGTTAAAATAATCTATATCAGGGTTGAGAACAAGATTAAAATCACCACATATCATATAGCTATCATTACCAAAATCATCTATAATTGACATAATTTGATCATAAAAAATTGGATTATCTATATTTGGTCCATAAATAGTTACAAGTGTAAAATGTAAAGTATCAACAACTAAGTCTAATACTAAATAATTGCCACCAACATCTTTTTTTTCTTTTAGGACCTTAAACTCAAAGTTGTTATTAAACATAACTGCTACACCTCTTGAATTTGAACTATATGATGAAAAAAAACTATCATATCCCCACATAGCTCTTATATTATTTTCATTTTCACATAAGAAATGAGTATCTTGTAAACAGTAAATATTATAATTCTTTGTTCTTAAATAGTTAAAAACATCTCTTCTTTTAACTTTATCTCCCAAACCTTGGCAATTAACAGTTAATAACTTCAGGGCACACATGATATGATGTCGATAAATACACTAGCACATAACATGACCATAAAAAATTGTAATAGTAATATCTGATTATTCTCCATATGTATAAAAAATACTAAAGAAAAACATTTCACCAACATATAGAAGCATAAAAAATGATAAGTAGGAAACTCACCATAAACTAAACCAAAACAAAATGTAATGGAATGATATTGCAGAAATGCAATAATTAATAAAAAGAATAAAGGACTGGAAAGAAAAAGATAGAGATAAAAACAAAAATTTAGCATCAAGATGGCAGACATTTTTTATTAAATTAATGTCAAAACAATAGTTTTTTGCAGTATAATTGTTCTTTCAATTTTATATATCCTGTATATGATTTATCAGTTATGACATAGTCAACTATTTTACAAAGTGGAGACAACTTTTATAGTATTAAGATTTATCCCATGAAAATAAGAAAAACACTTTTAAAAAAAAAATTAAAATTCATCAAGACATAATGTACATGTAACAATGAAAGTCATATACTAAGTTAACTACTTATTTCCTTTGTCTCAATCTAAGAAAAATGTCATCAAAAATATTGAACTTCAGCTGTAGACCATCAGATATCCTTCCATATACACCACAGTTGAAGTACCATACGTCGCTGAACCATTCAGTCTCATTTAGTCTTTTCATCAATTCAATGTTTCTTTTGGAAATGTCATCATAAAATCTTACATGGTCTTTTAAATTCTTCTTTTCTCGCATCACTCTTCGTTTAACATCGCTACTAAATAATCTCACAATTAGAGGCTTTGGTCCTAATTTGTCAGATGGAATTCTATGGATGGCGACAACATCTCTTTCCTCAAGTTCTACATTCATGTCCCTTTTCACTTTACTTATAAAGTCCGCACGCAGATCTTGTCGCTCTCGCCATGGAAAGTTTATAACTCTTATGTTGTTTTTGCGAGAATATTGTTCATTATAGTTGCTGCTGGTAATCGCTTCTCTTGTCAGTCTTTCATTTTGGTGTAATTCTTTCTTTGTTGCAGAAAGGCTTTTCATAGCTACCTCAGCTTTCTCCCTCAAGTTCTCATTTTCAATTGATAATGCATCTATTTTCTCTTGCATTTCCCCTATAACTTCTGATACTTTTTCATCAATTTTTGTCTCTAATGATGAAGTAAATTCTTTAAATAAATTCTTCACAATAGATGTTACAATGACTTCCAGATCACTTGACTTAACAAGATCTTTTGTTGCATTTTCAAGGTCTATCTTTTTTAATCCACCCTCAAGGTTTTGTTTAATTTCATCTAAGTCCCTTTGTATACTAATTATACCAGTCAGATCAACACTTGTATTTGATTCATTTGACACTTCAGAGTGAGTTCTTTTTGGTTGTTTATTAGGTTTTTCTGTTTTTTCTTTGTCAACTTTATCTACTTTGGCAGCTAGTAAAGTCTGAACAGTGTTTCCACATTTTCCACTTTTATTCACAGATCTGTTACTTGTAAGGCTATTGCCTCCAGGCATGTTGTATTAAATCCTTTGTGATCAAGTAAATATAATCAATAAATAGGTGAACACTTAAATCCAAAAAATGGTTTTCTGTAAATATCACAAAAGTTCCACCAAATTTTTCTCATAAGTTGGCATCCAATGATTCAGCAAATTGTTATCTATCAGTCTATCCACTTTTTATCATGCAACAATTCATATAAAACACATAAAACTGCAAAAAACTGGGAGCTGACTTTTCACAGTGTTTTCAGCTCGGCAGCCATCTTAATCTTCTTAATAACGAAAAGTTAAATTAATAAATGGGAAACAAAAGAAAAAAATATCATGGCTCTATCAATTCACTTGTTTGTCTCATGCACCACATGCTCTGTTGGTTATCAATGTCATAATACGGTAAACTTTGGCAACAAACTAGAAGGTTAATGAGCTTGCAACCAACAATCACTGAATGAAATATTATTTGTCGATAATACTTTATAAGATTCATAATAAATATCAAAAAAACGTGCATTCAGGACTTAAGTTTAGTATATATTCATGCATCCGTTCAATAATTTCGATAACATTAAAAGTACAAGAAACTTGTTTCATATGACTTTAATGTTTTTCATTCGACAAAGTTTAGTACATGTATGTCATCCATCCTCCTTAACCACGAATACATACCTACAGGCTGTTTATCCATCCTCCTTAACTACAAATACATACCTAAAGGCTGTTTATCCATCCTCCTTAACTACAAATACATACCTAAAGGCTGTTTATCCATCCTTAACTACAAATACATACCTAGAGGCTGTTTATCCATCCTTAACTACAAATACATACCTAAAGGCTGTTTATTTTTCCTCCTTAAACTACAAATACATACCTAAAGGCTGTTTATCCGTCCTCCTTAACTACAAATACATACCTAAAGGCTGTTTATCCATCCTCCTTAACTACAAATACATACCTAAAGGCTGTTTATCCATCCTTAACTACAAATACATACCTAGAGGCTGTTTATCCATCCTTAACTACAAATACATACCTAAAGGCTGTTTATTTTTCCTCCTTAAACTACAAATACATACCTAAAGGCTGTTTATCCATCCTCCTTAACTACAAATACATACCTAAAGGCTGTTTATCCATCCTTAACTACAAATACATACCTAGAGGCTGTTTATCCATCCTTAACTACAAATACATACCTAAAGGCTGTTTATTTTTCCTCCTTAAACTACAAATACATACCTAAAGGCTGTTTATCTATCCTCCTTAACTACAAATACATACCTAAAGGCTGTTTATCCATCCTTAACTACAAATACATACCTAAAGGCTGTTTATCCATCCTTAACTACAAATACATACCTAAAGGCTGTTTATCCGTCCTCCTTAACTACAAATACATACCTAAAGGCTGTTTATCCATCCCCCTTAACTACAAATACATACTTAAAGGCTGTTTATCCATCCTTAACTACAAATACATACCTAAAGGCTGTTTATCCATCCTCCTTAACTACAAATACATACCTAAAGGCTGTTTATCCATCCTCCTTAACTACAAATACATACCTAAAGGCTGTTTATCCGTCCTCCTTAACTACAAATACATACCTAAAGGCTGTTTATCCATCCCCCTTAACTACAAATACATACTTAAAGGCTGTTTATCCATCCTTAACTACAAATACATACCTAAAGGCTGTTTATCTTCCCTCCTTAACTACAAATACATACCTTCAGACTGTTTATCCATCCCCCTTAACTACAAATACATACCTAAGGCTGTTTATCCATCCTCCTTAACTACAAATACATACCTAAAGGCTGTTTATCTATCCTCCTTAACTACAAATACATACCTAAGGCTGTCTATCCATCCTTAACTACAAATACATACCTAGAGGCTGTTTATCCATCCTCCTTAACTACAAATACATACCTAAAGGCTGTTTATCTATCCTCCTTAACTACAAATACATACCTAAAGGCTGTTTATCCATCCTCCTTAACTACAAATACATACCTAAAGGCTGTTTATCCATCCTCCTTAACTACAAATACATACCTAAAAGCTGTTTATCCATCCTCCTTAACTACAAATACATACCTAAAGGCTGTTTATCCATCCTCCTTAACTACAAATACATACCTAAAGGCTGTTTATCCATCCCCCTTAACTACAAATACATACCTAAAGGCTGTTTATCCATCCTCCATAACTACAAATACATACCTAAGGCTGTTTATCTTCCCTCTTTAACTACAAATACATACCTAAAAGCTGTTTATCCATCCTCCATAACTACAAATACATACCTAAGGCTGTTTATCTTCCCTCTTTAACTACAAATACATACCTAAAGGCTGTTTATCTTCCCTCCTTAACTACAAATACATACCTAAAGGCTGTTTATCTATCCTCCTTAACTACAAATACATACCTAAAGGCTGTTTATCTTCCCTCCTTAACTACAAATACATACCTAAAGGCTGTTTATCTTCAATACTTAACTACAAATACATACCTAAAGGCTGATTATCTATCCTCCTTAACTACAAATACATACCTAAAGGCTGTTTATCTATCCTCCTTAACTACAAATACATACCTAAAGGCTGTTTATCTTCCCTCCTTAACTACAAATACATACCTAAAGGCTGTTTATCTTCAATACTTAACTACAAATACATACCTAAAGGCTGATTATCTATCCTCCTTAACTACAAATACATACCTAAAGGCTGTTTATCTATCCTCCTTAACTACAAATACATACCTAAAGGCTGTTTATCAATCCTCCTTAACTACAAATACATACCAAAAGGCTGTTTATCCATCCTCCTGAACTACAAATACATACCTAAAGGCTGTTTATCCATCCTTAACTACAAATACATACCTAAAGGCTGTTTATCTATCCTCCATAACTACAAATACATACCTACAGTCTATTTATCAATCCTCCTTAACTACAAATACATACCTAGAGGCTGTTTATCAATCCTCCTTAACTACAAATACATACCTAAAGGCTGTTTATCTATCCTCCTGAACTACAAATACATACCTAAAGGCTGTTTATCCATCCTTAACTACAAATACATACCTAAAGGCTGTTTATCTATCCATCCTTAACTACAAATACATACCTACAGTCTGTTTATCTATCCTCCCTTACTACAAATACATACCTAAGGCTGTTTATCTATCCTCCTTAACTACAAATATATATCTAAAGGCTGTTTATCAATCCTCCTTAACTACAAATACATACCTAAAGGCTATTTATCTATCCTCCTGAACTACAAATACATACCTAAAGGCTGTTTATCTATCCCCCTTAACTACAAATACATACCTAAAGGCTGTTTATCAATCCTCCTTAACTACAAATACATACATAAAGGCTGTTTATCCATCCTCCTGAACAACAAATACATACCTAAAGGCTGTTTATCCATCCTTAACTACAAATACATACCTAAAGGCTGTTTATCTATCCTCCATAACTACAAAAACATACCTAAAGGCTGTTTACCCATCCCCTTAAACTACAAATACATACCTAAAGGCTGTTTATCCATCCTTAACTACAAATACATACCTAGAGGCTGTTTATCCATCCTTAACTACAAATACATACCTAAAGGCTGTTTATTTTTCCTCCTTAAACTACAAATACATACCTAAAGGCTGTTTATCCATCCTCCTTAACTACAAATACATACCTAAAGGCTGTTTATCCATCCTTAACTACAAATACATACCTAGAGGCTGTTTATCCATCCTTAACTACAAATACATACCTAAAGGCTGTTTATTTTTCCTCCTTAAACTACAAATACATACCTAAAGGCTGTTTATCTATCCTCCTTAACTACAAATACATACCTAAAGGCTGTTTATCCATCCTTAACTACAAATACATACCTAAAGGCTGTTTATCCATCCTTAACTACAAATACATACCTAAAGGCTGTTTATCCGTCCTCCTTAACTACAAATACATACCTAAAGGCTGTTTATCCATCCCCCTTAACTACAAATACATACTTAAAGGCTGTTTATCCATCCTTAACTACAAATACATACCTAAAGGCTGTTTATCCATCCTCCTTAACTACAAATACATACCTAAAGGCTGTTTATCCATCCTCCTTAACTACAAATACATACCTAAAGGCTGTTTATCCGTCCTCCTTAACTACAAATACATACCTAAAGGCTGTTTATCCATCCCCCTTAACTACAAATACATACTTAAAGGCTGTTTATCCATCCTTAACTACAAATACATACCTAAAGGCTGTTTATCTTCCCTCCTTAACTACAAATACATACCTTCAGACTGTTTATCCATCCCCCTTAACTACAAATACATACCTAAGGCTGTTTATCCATCCTCCTTAACTACAAATACATACCTAAAGGCTGTTTATCTATCCTCCTTAACTACAAATACATACCTAAGGCTGTCTATCCATCCTTAACTACAAATACATACCTAGAGGCTGTTTATCCATCCTCCTTAACTACAAATACATACCTAAAGGCTGTTTATCTATCCTCCTTAACTACAAATACATACCTAAAGGCTGTTTATCCATCCTCCTTAACTACAAATACATACCTAAAGGCTGTTTATCCATCCTCCTTAACTACAAATACATACCTAAAAGCTGTTTATCCATCCTCCTTAACTACAAATACATACCTAAAGGCTGTTTATCCATCCTCCTTAACTACAAATACATACCTAAAGGCTGTTTATCCATCCCCCTTAACTACAAATACATACCTAAAGGCTGTTTATCCATCCTCCATAACTACAAATACATACCTAAGGCTGTTTATCTTCCCTCTTTAACTACAAATACATACCTAAAAGCTGTTTATCCATCCTCCATAACTACAAATACATACCTAAGGCTGTTTATCTTCCCTCTTTAACTACAAATACATACCTAAAGGCTGTTTATCTTCCCTCCTTAACTACAAATACATACCTAAAGGCTGTTTATCTATCCTCCTTAACTACAAATACATACCTAAAGGCTGTTTATCTTCCCTCCTTAACTACAAATACATACCTAAAGGCTGTTTATCTTCAATACTTAACTACAAATACATACTTAAAGGCTGTTTATCTATCCTCCTTAACTACAAATACATACCTAAAGGCTGTTTATCTTCCCTCCTTAACTACAAATACATACCTAAAGGCTGTTTATCTTCAATACTTAACTACAAATACATACCTAAAGGCTGATTATCTATCCTCCTTAACTACAAATACATACCTAAAGGCTGTTTATCTATCCTCCTTAACTACAAATACATACCTAAAGGCTGTTTATCAATCCTCCTTAACTACAAATACATACCAAAAGGCTGTTTATCCATCCTCCTGAACTACAAATACATACCTAAAGGCTGTTTATCCATCCTTAACTACAAATACATACCTAAAGGCTGTTTATCTATCCTCCATAACTACAAATACATACCTACAGTCTATTTATCAATCCTCCTTAACTACAAATACATACCTAGAGGCTGTTTATCAATCCTCCTTAACTACAAATACATACCTAAAGGCTGTTTATCTATCCTCCTGAACTACAAATACATACCTAAAGGCTGTTTATCCATCCTTAACTACAAATACATACCTAAAGGCTGTTTATCTATCCATCCTTAACTACAAATACATACCTACAGTCTGTTTATCTATCCTCCCTTACTACAAATACATACCTAAGGCTGTTTATCTATCCTCCTTAACTACAAATATATATCTAAAGGCTGTTTATCAATCCTCCTTAACTACAAATACATACCTAAAGGCTATTTATCTATCCTCCTGAACTACAAATACATACCTAAAGGCTGTTTATCTATCCCCCTTAACTACAAATACATACCTAAAGGCTGTTTATCAATCCTCCTTAACTACAAATACATACATAAAGGCTGTTTATCCATCCTCCTGAACAACAAATACATACCTAAAGGCTGTTTATCCATCCTTAACTACAAATACATACCTAAAGGCTGTTTATCTATCCTCCATAACTACAAAAACATACCTAAAGGCTGTTTACCCATCCCCTTAAACTACAAATACATACCTAAAGGCTGTTTATCTATCTTCCTTTACTACAAATATATACCTAAGGCTGTTTATCTATCCCCCTTAACTACAAATACATACCTAAGGCTGTTTATCTATCCTTCTTAACTACAAATACATATCTAAAGGTTGTTTATCCATCCTTAACTACAAATACATACCTAGAGGCTGTTTATCCATCCTTAACTACAAATACATACCTAAAGGCTGTTTATCCATCCTTAACTACAATTACATACCTAAAGGCTGTTTATCCATCCCCCTTAACTACAAATACATACTTAAAGGCTGTTTATCCATCCTTAACTACAAATACATACCTAAAGGCTGTCTATCCATCCTTAACTACAAATACATACCTACAGGCTGTTTATCCATCCTTAACTACAATTACATACCTAAAGGCTGTTTATCCATCCCCCTTAACTACAAATACATACTTAAAGGCTGTTTATCCATCCTTAACTACAAATACATACCTAAAGGCTGTTTATCCATCCTTAACTACAAATACATACCTTCAGACTGTTTATCCATCCTCCTTAACTACAAATACATACCTAAAGGCTGTTTATCTATCCTCCTTAACTACAAATACATAACTAAAGCCTGTTTATCTATACCCCTTAACTACAAATACATACATAAAGGCTGTTTATCTTCCCCCCTTAACTACAAATACATACCTAAAGGCTGTTTATCCATCCTCCTTTACTACAAATACATACCTAAAGGCTGTTTATCTTCCCTCCTTAACTACAAATACATACCTAAAGGCTGTTTATCTATCCTCCTTAACTACAAATACATACCAAAAGGCTGTTTATCCATCCTCCTGAACTACAAATACATACATAAAGGCTGTTTATCCATCCCCCTTAACTACAAATACATACCTAAAGGCTGTTTATCTATCCTCCTTAACTACATGTACATACCTAAAGGCTGTTTATCTTCCATAAAATTCATTCTGAAAAGAAGATATAAAAGTAATATTAGTTCTTTGAAAGAAGTCTCAATCTTTACCAAGTTCTGTTTTTAATTTAAGGGCACTATAAACTCCTTGTCATAGCAAAGTTTAGAAGTTTTTAACTAGAACTGTGAGTGAACTCACAAAAGGATACCCAGTCCCACAATACTATTGGTACATTGAAGTAAGTTAGTTGTATTATCTCTCAATGTGTGTGTGTGTGGGGGGGGGGGGGGGGGGGGATCTCCTGACATAGAGTTCAAATCTTCTGATAGGTTTAATCAACTGACAGGGACATCAATCTTCTGGCATGTAAGTCAAATCATCTGATGGGGTGGTCAATTCTTCTGACAGGGCGGTTAATTCTTCTGATGGGGCAGCCAATTCTACTTATGCAGGATGGTCAAATAAACCGACAGGGACATCAGCCTCCTGGCATGGAAGTCAAATCTTCTGACGGGGCGGTCAACTCTTCTGACCGGGTGGTCAATTCTTCTGAGAGGGGCGGTCAATTCTAATAACATAATGGTCAAATCCACAGGCAGGGACATTAACCTCCTGGCATGGAGGTCAAATCTTCTGAAGGAGGGTCAATATAGTGACTAACATGATGATCAAATCAACTGACAGGGACATCAACCTCCTATCATGAAGGTCAAATCTTCTGTCGGGGTGGTCAATTCTACTAACAGGATGGTCAAATCAACAGACAGGGACATCAACCTCCTGGCATGGAGGTCAAATCTTCTGGTGGGGCGGTCAATTCTATTAACAGGATGGTCAAATCAACTGACAGGGAAATCAACCTCCCGGCATGGAGGTCAAATCTTCTGACGGGGCAGTCAATTCTACTAACAGGATGGTCAAATCAACTGACAGGGACATCAACCTCTTGGCATGGATGTCAAATTGTCTGATGGGGTGGTTGATTCTATTAACAGGATGGTCAAATCAACGGACAGGGACATCAACCTCCTGGCATGGAGGTCAAATCAGGAAGGTTAAAACTACTAAAAGGGAGTCAAGTCTCCCACTTGGAAGAAAAAAATTAAAATTTCTTCCTTTTTCAGCATTAAAGAAGTTTTTTCCTTGAAACCCCCTGAGGGGTTCATGCTTATATATTGGCGAGTCTTGGAAGTGTCTATGGGCCACTCGATATCCTCGGAATCACGATTCTCAGAATGTCTCGAAAATTTTCCATCTGTATATAGGTAGTTATTTATGTCTTTGATACGGTCCCTCTATGGATAGTACAACGTGACATTGTATATTTCAACAATCCAACAAACGGTTCATTTGTAGATTTGAAAGTAAAACGATAAAGACTAGGTTGCATTCTAAAAATCATTTAAATGTTAGAACCTATTTGCCTTTTGACAAACATATATGTTTTTAATCATGTGAATGTGTATTAAGTATCAAGTATAATGATAACGGAATTATATAATTCATGCTTTGAGACGGTCCCTCTACACGTTGTGTGTGTTGTATTTAATAAACCTGGGAATAGTTTATTGATATACAATGACCCTGGCCCAGAATAAACTGATAATTTCTGAACGTTTATAATTTGATATTTAGTATTTCAATCATAGCATGAGAAAATGTCGGGAAGAATGAAGAAAATTAAGAAAACGATATTTCTGTTAAAATATTTATCTAAGGTCGGAAACACATGTACAGTGGTCGGAAAGCAGAAAGATAATCAAACAAAAGGATTTTTCCGTAAACAAATATCTAATTTCATTAATAGATACTACCAGACTAAGAGAATATTCATTGTTAAGGTAAAAATGAGATAGAATATAATTAAAATTATAATGTATACGTGCATTATGTCTCACAGGTTTGATCAGTCATTACATTTATGAAAACTATATGTAACGTATGAGCACCAAAGAGCAGGGATGCGTACCCAACGTTAGCTAAATATCTAAATTTTAAACAGTCGTGAATGAAAAAATACTTGCGTGGTTTCAATTCACAAGGATTTTAATCCTTGCATCTCACAATAAAATGCTCCGCTGGGCGCAGCTTGATACGACCGCAGAGGTCGAACCCTGAATTGGGGCAAGTATGGACACAACATTCAAGCTTGATACAGCACTGAATTTGGATTGTGATTATATATTTGACACAGCATAGGTTTCTGACACAGAATGAATGTGGTCTAAGAACTTAAAATTTTTTAATTTACCTATTAAAAATATATCATTATTATTTGCTTTTATATATAAATCAGAAATAACCAATTTAAAATGGAAAATTTTAAAGAAGAAAAAAAGGAAACCCCCCCCCCCCCCCCCCCAATTTTTTGAACCCCCTTATGATTCATCACCCCCAAAATCAATCCCAGCATTCCCTTTGTGATATGGTACCTTTCAGTACAATTTCAGAGAGATCCACACACTTGAACACAAGTTATTGTCTGGAAACTAGAAAAATGCTTGTTTTTTGGCCCCATTTTGGCCCCAAATTCCTCAACTTTTAAGGCAATTACCCCCAAACTCAAACCCAGCTTTCCCTTTGTGATATGGAACCTTGTAGTACAATTTCATAAAGATCCATACACTTACACACAAGTTATTGTCATGAAACTAGAAAAATGCTTGTTCTTTGCCCCTTTTTGGCCCCTAATTCCTATAATTTTGAGGCAATTAACCCCAAAATCAATCCCAGCACTCCCTTTGTGATATGGAACCTTGTGGTACAATGTCAGAGAGATCCATACACTAACACACAAGTTATGTCTGGAAGTTACAAAAATGCTTATTTTTGGCCCCTTTTTGGCCCCTAATTCCTTAAATGTTGGTACCATAACCCCCAAAATCAATCCCAACCTTCCTTTTGTGGTATTGAGCCTTATGGTAAAATTTCATATAGATCCATTCAATTAAACTAAAGTTAGAGTGCGAAAACCAATGTGTCTTCGGACGACGACGACCATGATGACGACAACAACGCCAACGTCATACCAATATACAACCACAAAATTTTTTTGCGGTCGTATAAAAAACATAATTAATATTTTACAATAATCATAAAAAAATTTAATTACTATCATAATGTTAATTTTTATTTCTTTTATTAGTTCAACCTTGTAGCATCTAAATATTTGTACTATGGTACGGTTTTGAAAATTGTATTCATTGTGTTGGTCAGCTATCCTACATGTCTTGATTCATTCACATTATACATCACCCTGTTTGGTTTGCGTTCACAAAAATTCTGGATAAAATGTCAATGAATCCGGAGTCAAAACACTTGAGGTAGGTAGTTTAACATCCGAATTCAACAATTAGATTAATATATGTGATGACGCAAATGCGTATTCTTATCCAGAGTATAAAGTGTGTATGCTTTAATTTCTATTTAATATTTCTTGCGCAAAAATACCACGTTCTTGCATAAATATTAATTTCACACTCAAATTTTTTGCTTTTCTTATCTAAATTCAGGACACGGCAATAAGAGCTTGCCATGTGACTTTCAAGCACAGTCATCATTGCTTACAGTATTCTGACCTCTAGCTGTTTCTCTTTTGTTTTCTTTTTTGAGTCACTGTCCTTTTATAAACTTTGACATTTTCGAAATGCCAAGGATTTTCTACCCAAGGAATTGATTACTTAGCTTCGTACTTTATTTTGCCTTTTTAACTATTTTTATTAGAGCGTCACTGATGATTCTTTGTAGACCTAACTCGCATCTGGCGTACAACATGTTAATCCTGGTATTTTTTTATATCTACATGTCTTTTTATATAAATTGGTTCTTTTGAGAGTATGTTCAGGTATTCATAAAACTTCTGAAAATAAGATATTTTTCAAAACCAAGTTTCCCTGTAAAATATTTGGATTGATTTAAGTAAAATCAGGTAATCCTTAAAATTTGAGATGTTTTATGAGACCAAAATAAGTCTCTATATAAGAGGTCCAAATGAAGCTGGTGTGTTACTCTCAAAAAAAATATACGAAACCTTCTTATAAGTTGCATGCCACAGGGTTTCACTTCACATGGAAAATGGACTTTAAATTTATCTGTACAACATCTACCATGAGTACAGACAACTTCAATAATGAGTTGAGAATATGACGGCAACCATGCAGGAAACAAAATATAAAGATGTGAGAGATAAAATAAATGCATCCAGATTATAAAGCAAACTGAGTGCTTAAATTTATATTGCGATTGGTTTGTGCAATTTGCATTATACATCCGGTTTGTAGAAACTGGGATTTGCAATTGGATTATAAAAAAATGATGTACAAGTAATAAATGAATAGTCAAGCTTTAAAGTGTATATTCAAATAGTAGCTGTATATACACTTTTCTATTCACACCTATCCAACATTGCTTTCAACTGACTTGTGCAAGAATGACGGTGACTACTACACTCTATTACATATTTTTAATACAGGTAGTTTAACTTCATGATGACATTATCTCCTTCTATTCACAGTCAATTATTTCAATTCAAAAGCAAACAAAAATTCAGCAACAATCTTTTGGTGACCAGTCAGCGGTCTTAGGTTCACGTATTGCTTTTCTTTTTTTAAAGAAAGCAACTTGTTTTTAAAAGCCTAAATAGCTAATCAATTCATAACTGACTGATTCATTTTAACATTATATACCTCATATTATTTTGGATAAATACCAACAAAACAGTTTTACGGCAAATCTCCTCAGTCTTTGAAATTATCATTGCAAGAAGATCTTCCACTTCCAAAGTTTTAAAAGGTGACACATGGCAAACTTTCCCACAAATTGAAGACATAAAAGATCATTGGGGTTACATTAAGAAGCAGTCAATGTTTGCCCAACAAGGAAGCTGGATTGACCTTTGAGCATTATAATCCATTGTAAATTAATGATGTATAGTTTCAAATTATTGACCTTTTTGTTATTGGTGATAATTTTATTGGAAGATGTTAGCTTGTATGAAATATTAGCAAACTTTGGACATACAAGTAGTATGTAAACTTAAAAGTCAAGGTATAACAATATTGTCACTTCTAATTATCAATCACAAAGAACACGGATGTTGTATTTTTGGTTTGTATAACTTCAAGATAACCAAACAGTGCTATACCAAAATACAATTTTTGTTTCCTACTTATTTTTAATAATAAAATCTATAGGATTGTTTTAATAACTTCCAATGCACAAACTATCAAGGAACACTTTGCTAGTCTTCTAATGTATTCATGTTGTTTAAAAGTGCAAAGGCTATATTCTTTTAGAGGATTGATGAAAATAAATTACTTCTCTAACCATGACATTGTAGAATACAGAATACAATAATTCTAACATATCTAATAAAAATAATTCAAAATGAAAATTTTGTGAAATGTGGCATAAATTAATATCTCTTCAATCCTAACAACAATTGTATTTGATGACAGAAACAAAATTGTTATTTCATTAGACAATAAATTGAGCAGGCAGTTTAAAGGTTTTCATAACTTCTATATATATACATGTACATATCAAGTGAAAACAATTAAGGGAATCACATGAATTTCAAAAGAGTGAGAACGGAAGTATTGACAGGGTATTTATAAGCGGACTCACTTGCTATGCATACATGCATCACCCACCATTTTAATTTTCTTCTCCTTAAAGGTTTACATATTGCACTTTAAGACAGTAGAGCCTCTGAGATATATTTTTTTCAGTGTTCTCCCCAGTCCCTTAAAGCACCTCTGTCCCTGGTTCCAATTATTTTTTTGTTTTCTCTTTACTATAAACACCATCTAGGCCCACAAATATCAGGCAAGATAAATTCTTATTTTGTGAATAAAAAAAAACTAAATATAAAAAACTTACAATTTTAGGCATAAAGATCAAAACTGACATTAAGGTCTTTAAATGTCATGGTCAAATAATCATCATATGACTGACCTTTTAAAAAATTGAAATCCACCCTAGAATTTGTTTACACAATAACTATATGAATAAGATTTAGTTTCACTCATGACTATGAACATAAGACATGTAAGGTGTCAAATTTAAATATCAAAATTATTCAAAAACATTTTTCTCTCCTTCAGGGATATATATATATGTCATGTTTAAAAACCTACTTCATTCATATTGTTGTCATTAGAGGTGTTGCTTTGTTGATAATCATTGAGATCATCCATTTAAACAGGAATATTCTATGTACAGCATCATTAGCATTAAAAGATTTCTAATAATGCCAGAGCATCACTCAACCATTATATTTACACTTCTAGATATGCGCTACGTTGGATAGAAATCAACCTTATGCAAATGCTCATATACCTGTACACGTATATGACTTTGATTGATTTTGGTACATTAAAATATGAAATAAAAGATTAATTTTGGTCTGTTTTGAAGGATTCCTATATTTACTCAATTTTCAGTTAAAGATTTTTTCATCCCCATTAGGTTAACAGATGTATTGACAATGATTGATATTCATTTGCATACGATTGTTTTCTATCCAACACAGCAACCAAAAATTGAAATGAGGTAAATGATATGTGTCAATACTAATACAGTAACCCACCTACATTAAAATCAAAAGATTTCTGTTATCCTGTTACATTTTTATAAAGTTCATGACTTAATCATGTTAATTAACTCCAAACTTCTGACACACTGTCATTGTACCATTATAAATATTTTCGTCAAATCATTCACTGTGTATTGATACATTTATGAAACAATATCCACAAACACACTTGACAAAACCAAAACATAAAATAACAGTGATTTTATTGCTGTTTATCATCTTAAGTCTTTGACAAGAGACCTACAACACAGAGCAGAAACTCATATACCACTACATTACAACCTTAAGACAGCCTCTAGAACTAGTTTGAGGGGAATTAATATTCTAGTATTAAAATTCTTTCACTGAAAAAGACAAAGAATATTGTCAACCATCAGTCTTTTTGTCTGTTAGCTGTGAATTACATATGGTACCCTGCTTTGTCACTATATCAATAGAGTACATCATTATGGGGAAACACTCAGTAACAGCTAACAGATATATACAGTGTAGAATAAAGGGGGAGGGGTTAAACATGATTGTCTTCTTACACTAAATTTACTTCTGCTCTTTAGTCGAGTTGTTGTCTCTTTGACACGTTCCGCGTTTCCATTTTCAATTTTATTGATCATCTTTTTTTTCCAAATTAATTTGATAAAAACCTTTGCCCTTTATCAAGTCACTTAAACTGGGCTGCCAACGTGGTAGTCAAATACAAGAAAAAATTATTGTCAAAATCATTCTGGACTGAAATTATTTTTCAAGTAAATGAAACAAATTATCTGTCTGAGATCAGAGGTACATATTTTCCAAACCTTGATCTGCTAAATTAATTACACTGGGAAGTAAAACGCCCTCTGGTGAGATAATTTTCATTAATAATTCATATATTAAATACCAAATAATTTCCAATGATAACCACTCAGTTGCCCGAAATTGATTGAAATAATTTGTTTAATTAAAAAATTGAAAATAATAGTTTATAAATGTTCTACCTCTGAAGCCCCCCCCCCCCCCGCCCCCCCCCCCCCTTTTCTGGATTTGCCTTCATCAGGAACGCTCAAAGCAAAGAATGTATTTAGCGTTCAAGTACCAAAACACGTCAGAAAAAAAAACAATCTGTTTGAGATCAGAGGTACATATTTTATCCATCTTGATCGTGATCTGCTATATTAATAACACGGAAGTAGAAATCCCTCGGGGGGAAATCATTTTCATTAATAATTCATTTTTTATGAACATGTACCAGATAATTCCAAAAATAGCCACTAGGTTGCATGTCTGAAGAAAAAATAATTCTGGATTGAAATAATTTTTTTAAGTAAAAAATTGAAAATAATATATTTGTAGTTAATAAATTTTCTGCATCCGAAGCCCTTTTCTAGAATAACCTTCATAAGTAATGTTCAAAGCCAAGGATGTATAAGCATTTAAGTACCAAAACACGTCAGAAAAATAAAACATTCTGTTTGAGATTGGAATTAGCACATATTTTCCCTGTATATATCAGATATAATAATATTAACAAATGAAGGTAGATAGCCGTGGTGAAATAATTTTCATTAATAATTCATACATCAAATACCAGATAGTTCCAGATATAACCACTGAGTTGCCTGAAGAATAAAAATAATGAAAATCATGTTGACAAAATTCCACTATTAACTTTAATATGGACAAAGATAAGGGATAATAACATATTATTACGAGGTTAATAATAGGTTATTATCCCCTTATCTTTGTAACATGCCATGTATACTGTATGTTCTATGTAAGCTTCTGTCATAAATAAGGTCAGAAGTTTAGTAGTAATGTTGGTTATTTACAGATTTTATCTTGCTGATTGTTTTAGCTATTTACAATTTTTCTACTATTGTTTTTGCCAAATATGCAAAAATGGGTGAAAATCATCATTAAAGGGTAATAACTCATGTAAGGAATGAACTGACAATTTTGGCAGATTAGGTTTGTATATCTTGTCCTGTTGATCGATCACTCTTAATGGTTACATTTTTCTATATCAACATTTTTTTTGCCAAAAAATGAAAAAAAATTGATAAAAATTGTCATTTAGTGGCAATATCTCGGGATAAGCAGTTGTCATTTAGTGGCAATATCTCGGGATAAGCAGTTAACAATGGTTAACCTATGATATCGGCCAGGTTGAAAAATTTGTAGATCTTGTCCTGTAGATCATTTTGGTATTATCATAGTTTCTCTCTCATCTATATCATAAGACCAAAACAGGGTTGGGTGAGCTAAAAAAATATATTTTCATGGATCATGGATTTCATACAATCCTTTAAAAGCAATTTCAATCTAATTACATAACATCTCTGCACTCAACACAAAGTTGAGATCTCACAATTTATGTTTAACACCGCCACATTTTAGCGCCTGTTCCAAGTCTGGAACCTCTAGTCTTTGTTAGTCTTGTGTGTTTTTTAAAATGTGGTTCATCATGATTATATGTTTCGGAGTTTAGTGTGGCTTCCATTTTGCTGAACTAGTATACAATATTGTTTCAGGGCCAGCTGAAGCCAACCTCAGAGTACGAGATTTTCTCGCTGCGTTGAAGAACCATTTGTCATGTTTGTGGCCTGTTTTTGTAACAGTGGTTTGATTCCGCCAGTGTACTTTATCCGTAGGATGAAAATTCCTAGTGTTTCTTATCCACCAACAAAAAATCACTAGGTTTTTTAATACAGTTCCAGTGTAAAATATCCATCACTCATCATATGAGAGTTTTTTGAAGAGGAAATATATAAAGAAAGGAGCTTGGTAATTTTGAATTTTTTTTTTTTGGGGGGGGGGGGGGGGGGGGGAGTGTATTTGAATTAACTAAAACTTGCATGGTTGATTTATTTTAAAAAATTGGCAAAGTAAACTAGTGTGTTTCATCCAAGGAATGTTCACACAAGTGTTTTTGAACCAGGAATGATTACACTTGTGCTTTTGAACCAGGAATGATTACACTAGTTAGTGCTTTTGAACCAGGAATGATTACACTATAGGGATTTTGAATCAGGAATGATTACACTGCTGATTTTGTACCAGGAATGATTGTACTAGTTATTTTGAACTGGGATTTATGACACTAGTGTTTTAGATCCATACATTGATGAAGTGTTTTAGTACTCATTTTGAACACGTGATAACACAATAATGCTTTATTTACGAATTATTTTCTATGCAAATCCATAAAATCATATGCTTTTAAATTGTCACTAATTGTAATATTCATATTGCCAAAGTTTTTCTGTGCATTTGCGTTTTGGTAGACTTTGAGATAAAATCATATCTTCTTTGTCAATATCTATATATCATAAAACGATAGATTGATTCAGATTAATTAAACTGCCATGGTTTCTTGAAAATTATTTTAATTTTAAACCCATAAGTTTATGTAAACAATAACCGGTCTAATATAAACAAAACAACGTTATCAAGATCGACGCTTTCACAATATTTACATCCAATTTTCTCTAGTGAAAAACAGTTACCCGGAATAAGTACACGTGGAATGAAATAACGCTTACATTTTCTGCTCTTTGGTTGGGTTGTTGTACATGTATCTTTGACACATTCTCTGTTTCCATTCTCTATTCTGTTACATGTATTAACTATATCATGAGGCCATTTTTCTTATTACCGTAAGTTTTTATCCATAATTCTTCTTTCTTATTATTTAAGCACTGCATTATTCTCTATTCTTTTATTTTTGGGTCTATTTTTTCTATTCTTCATTTTTGGGTCCTCTTTTTCTCCACTATTTGCCCATTATTACCTAATATTCTTTTACTATTTTGGCCTATTTTACTCTATTCTTTATTTTTTGCCCCTTTTTCTATATTCTTTCATATTTGGCCTTTCTTTTCTCTATACTGTATTTATTTTTCTCTCTATCCCTTTTCTCTACTTTTTGCCCTTCATTCTCTATTCTGTAAACCACATCCTGATCCATAGATTTAACATAAAGATCCTTTTTTGTTTACAACCTAACTACTAATCATGGAACATAAAACATACAACCTGATAGATAATTAAGGAATTTAAGCAACAACATTTTCAGGTTACACTTTACATTTTTCTGAAAGAGGAAAGAGAAAAACTGAAATTTAAGCATTTCAAGATACCAAATGACCAAAGAGAGAACCAACCCTAATAAGTTGAAGAGGGATTAACACAATCACCATGATCATGGCAAAAAAACAAAACACGAGGGAAAAGACAAACAACAGTCTATAATTGTAAACAAATACTTTCACATATTAAACTAGAGGCTCTCAAGAGCCTGTGTCGCTCACCTGATTCTACTTTGGTTTTGGAAATCATGTAAAAATAGATTAAAATCATAACAGATACCCTAATAATGAGTGAGGCCAAATTTGGTTTAATATTGGTCCTGTAATTTAATAAAAATCCTGGTGGCCATCTTGAACAGTAAATCAGCAACAAAGTAGCAACACTTAATCAGCACCTCATAAGAAACATTAATGCCATGTTTTGGTTTCATTCCATTCAGTGCACCTCTAGAAGAAGCATTTGTATGTATTTCCCATAGGGTCTTATGTTAAAGGAAGTCCCCCATTGGCGGCCATCATGGATGAAGGATTAGCTTCAAAGTAACAAAACTTAGTCAGCACCTCATAAGGAACATTCATGCCATGTTTGGTTTCAATCCATTCAGTATGTGGTTCTCTAAAGAAGACATTTGTATGTATTGTCCATAGGGTCCTTTGTTAAACATTGTCCCCATCTGGCAGCCATCATGGATGAAGGATGACAGCTTCAAAGTAACAACACTTGGTCAGCACCTCAAAAGGAACATGCATGCCATGTTTGGTTTCATTCCATTCAATGGTTCTCTAAAAGAAAACATTTGTACGTATTTCTCATAGGGTCCTATGTTAAACTTAAAGTCCTCCGCTGGCGGCCATCTTAGATTATGGATCGGCTTCATAGTAACAACACTTGGTCAGCACCTCATAAGGAACATTCATGCTATGTTTGGTTTCATTGCATTCAGTGGTTCTCTAAAAGAAGACATTTGTATGTATTTCCAATAGGGTCCTATGTTAAACTTAAAGTCCTCCGCTGGCGACCATCTTAGATTATGGATCGGCTTCATAGTAACAACACTTGGTCAGCACCTCATAAGGAACATGCATGCCATGTTTGGTTTCATTCCATTCAATGGTTCTCTAAAAGAAAACATTTGTACGTATTTCTCATAGGGTCCTATGTTAAACTTAAAGTCCTCCGCTGGCGGCCATCTTAGATTATGGATCGGCTTCATAGAAACAACACTTGGTCAGCACCTCATAAGGAACATTCATGCCATGTTTGGTTTCATTGCATTCAGTGGTTCTCTAAAAGAAGACATTTGTATGTATTTCCAATAGGGTCCTATGTTAAACTAAGTCCCCCGCTGGCTGCCATCTTGGATGATGGATCAGCTTCAAAGTAACAACACTTGGTCAGCACCTCATAAGGAATATTCATGCCATGTTTGGTTTCATTCCATTCAGTGGTTCTCTAAAAGAAGACATTTGTATGTATTTCCATTAGGGTCCCATGTTAAACTAAGTCCCCCGCTGGCGGCCATCTTGGATTATGGATCGGCTTCAAAGTAACAACACTCGGTCAGCACCTCATAAGGAACATTCATACCATGTTTGGTTTCATTCCATTCAGTGGTTCTCTAAAAGAAGACATTTGTATGTATTTCCCATATGGTCCAATGTTAAACTAAGTCCCCTGCTGGCAGCCATCTTGGATTATGGATCAGCTTCATAGTAACAACACTTGGTCAGCACCTCATAAGGAACATTCATGCCATGTTTAGTCTCATTTCATTCAGTGGTTCTCTAAAAGAAGACATTTGTATGTATTTCCATTAGGGTCCCATGTTAAACTAAGTCCCCCGCTGGCGGCCATCTTGGATTATGGATCGGCTTCAAAGTAACAACACTTGGTCAGCACCTCATAAGGAACATTCATGCCATGTTTGGTTTCATTCCATTCAGCATGTTCAGTGGTTCTCTAAAAGAAGACATTTGTATGTATTTCCCATAGGATCCTATGTTAAACTAAGTCCCCCGCTGGCAGCCATCTTGGATGATGGATCAGCTACAAAGTAACAACACTTTAAGGAACATTCATGCCATGTTTGGTTTCATTCCATTCAGTGGTTCTCTAGAAGAAGTTCAAAATGTAAAAAGTTAACGCCGACGCCGGACGACGGACGCCAAGTGATGAGAAAAGCTCACTTGGCCCTTCGGGCCAGGTGAGCTAAAAAAGAAGAAAAAACTCATTTAAAATCAGTCAAACACATGAAGTGCCAACTTGATAAGGAAAAAAATAGACCACTGCATTTGTTTTGTGACAAAGATTCACACATGTCACTTCACTGGTTAAAACACAGAACAAAAGGTGTACAATAAACGAAGATTCACATGAGTCACTTCACTGGTTAAAACACAGAACAAAAGCTGTCCAATTCTTTTTTTATAATCAGCAATTCAACCAAAATATAATAAGATATATACAAAAAAAAAGTATGACAAAAATATGCATCTCCAAGGTAAATTTAACTAGAGGCTCTAAAGAGCCTGTGACGCTCACCTTGGTCTATGTGCATATATTCAACAAAGGACACTCTCCAATATTGTAGACGAGAATAGAATTCATGACAAAAATCTCTGTTTTGTTGATCTTGTATTGCTGATCATTTAGTCTGTTTAGTTTCTCTCTATCTTCTTTAGTTTTTGCTCAAAACACAAAATAGGGTAAGAAAAAAATCCTCATTTAAAGGCAAGCACTCCTATAAAGAGTGTCTATCTATCTATCATAATTTTTATCATATAAGGCAAAACACAAAAAAAATGGTAAAAATCATCATTAAAGGGCAATAACTCTAATAAGGAGTAGTCCAGATAGATGGACAAGGTGATTTCTGTATACTATCTACTCTGTGACCAACATTAGTAACACTATATCCCAGATAGATGGGCAAGGTGATTTCTGTATACTATCTACTCTGTGACCGACATTAGTAACACTATATTCCAGATAAATGGACAAGGTGATTTCTGTATACTATCTACTCTGTGACCAACATTAGTAACACTACATTCCAGATAGATGGGCAAGGTGATTTCTATCTACTCTGTGACCAACATAAGTAACACTATATCCCAGATAGATGGGCAAGGTGATTTCTATCTACTCTGTGACCAACATTTGTAACACTATATCCCAGATAGATGGACAAGGTGATTTCTGTATACTATCTACTCTGTGACCAACATTAGTAACACTACATTCCAGATAGATGGGCAAGATGATTTCTATCTACTCTGTGACCCAACATTAGTAACACTATATCCCAGATAGATGGGCAAGGTGATTTCTATCTACTCTGTGACCAACATTAGTAACACTATATCCCAGATAGATGGGCAAGGTGATTTCTATCTACTCTGTGACCCAACATTAGTAACACTATATCCCAGATAGATGGGCAAGGTGATTTCTATCTACTCTGTGACCCAACATTAGTAACACTATATCCCAGATAGATGGGCAAGGTGATTTCTATCTACTTTGTGACCAACATTAGTAACACTATATCCCAGATAGATTGGCAAGGTGATTTCTATCTACTCTGTGACCAACATTAGTAACACTATATCCCAGAAAGATGTTATAAGATTCGATCACATCAGTCAATTTACGGTTATAACACATAACAATAGGTGTCAAATAGTTCCCATATATATATATATATATATATATAGCAATATGACCAAAATAAAACAAATACAAAAGGTTGAAAGATGGTGACATAAAATATGTCACACCTTCGAATTCATCTATACTGAACCAACAAAATTTGAACAATTAGTTTTGATTATTGCATTTTGATTAATGTCACTATTCATATATATCGATACATGTATATATACCTTTACAATTTATGTCAATCAGTTTAATAAGTGATGGAAACCATTGTCTCCAATTATCCACTAATGACTATATGTTTCTATGTCAGGTCTGTTTCATTTCATGTCGTAGAGTAATAATGTGTGTAAATCATCATTTTGCTGAATCAGTCAAGAAATGGTTCTTCCTTCATTGTTTGTCCTTGTTTCACTTTCAATGTTGACATAAATTTCTTCATCAATCACTAAACATGCTGCGCTCATGTGCAACCCATCTCCATCAAAGGGTTAAATTGAAGGTCACATGAATACAGATTGAAATGAGATTGAATTTTTTGACTTGCAATCTAAAAATATGTCAGCAATGTTTTGGAGCTTATTTTGACAAAAATTATACCGAACTGACTGCTTATAGAAAAATATTATTTCAATATTCCCCTTATACAAATGTTGAAAAAATTAGTCCATTTATTAGTAAAATATTGAAAAATGAAAATAAATATTTTCAAAATTTAGCTCTAGATACTGTATTTAGGTCATAAACAAGCTTCTGTCCAAAGGAGTAGGTCCGGTAAGGGCAGATTTTGGCCTCAAATTTCAGGTTCATATGACGAAATATTTTGGACACTTTTTGAACACTTAAGTGTCTATTTCAGTTGATTCTATTAGTTTATGTGAAAGATTTTAACTGATTTAGTCATTAAAAACGCTCCGATTCAAGCTTATATATGAAAAATATATCAAATATGCCAAAAATGTCACTTTTCAGATGGTTTTTGTCAAAAATGAAAGTGGCCGCATCCGTGTTCATCCTCAACCTTTATATATGTTATGTATTTTCATCAAATACAACTTACATTTCAATATTTAGAATGAACACAAATGCGGCCACTTTCATTTTAGACGGAAAACGTCTAAAATTTAACTAAAATGCTAAAATTGTGAAGATTTCAGTAATTTAGCCTGACTAAAGGATGCTAGTACCCGATATAATATGTGAATTGTATTGTCAAAAACAGCCCATATTTATGTAGCAGAAGCATTCTTCTTACCAATAAATAACTTAAAGTTTACATTTAAACAATTTTGTAAAACTGCTATATTTTGGGGCCAAAAAGGGGTCTTACTGGACCTACTCCTTTCAGAAAATTCCATGTAGGTTTGACAAAGTTATTGATGTCCGAAAAAACTTTTAACCGCAGACTGAACCTAAATGTTGATGCCGCCGATAGAATATAGGATCTAAATTGTAGCTAATTGTCAGTTTAAGAAGAAAACTTTTAATAAAACAGAATAAATAAATAAAATAAAATTTTCTAAAACATAATAAAGTCAAAAGTAGGTCAACTAGAACATTATTCATATAAATTTTGTTTTATCATAAAAATGAGAAGATGTGGCATGATGGCCAATGAGACACAACTATCCAACAATTACCAAAAGGACAAAGGTGTCGACAACAACTGGTCATCATAAGACATTCAACAATGAGCAAACGAGACAGCATGTACAGTATAGTAAGCTATAAACATGAAAAATGGGGATAACAGAATGTCAAACAATTCAAAATAGAATATTACAATGGAGATTTCTAAAAAAAAATTTGTAAGGGTTCCACGGAACCCAGTGTCTCGCCTACTTTTGCTGTTAATCGCAGGCTCAACAAAAATGAGGAAAAAAATTAATAAAAATATTCCTCTCTATTCTATCTTTTGATTGTAAGTATCTTCTGTCCAAGTTTGGTAAAAATCCAGGATAGTTTATGAATCTAATAAATGATTTATAAACTTAAACTGCAGACTGTATGTAATGTTAACTGGAAGAAAAACTAAGTCCATCTATAAGTAAAATACGGAAAAAATGGAACAAAATTTTAACAAAATTTCCTTCTAGATACTAGCTTTTAATCATAAACAAGCTTCTGTCCAAGTTTGGTACAAATCCAAGATAGTTTAAGAAAGTTGTTAAAATTTTAAAAACTTTAACCACAGAGTGAATGTAATGTTAACTGGCAGAAAAACTAAGTCCATTTATAAGTATAATACGGAAAAAATGGAATTTTTTTTTTACAAAATTTACTTTTGAATATTATCTTATGATCATAAATAAGCTTCTTTCCAAGTTTGGTAGAAATCCAGGATAGTTTAAGAAAGTTATTAAAATTTCAAAAACTTTTAACCACAGAGTGAATATTTGTGGATGCCGCCGACTACGACGCCGACGGAATGTAGGATCGCTATGTCTCGCTTTTTCGACAAAAGTCGAAGGCTCGACAAAAAGTCAAAAATCAAAAGTCTGAGATAAGTCATTTTCAATTTGGTCATCAGACAAGAATTCGATTAAAAACCTGAAAATCAAAGTCATGTTGGTTGTTTTCAGGCGAAAAAGATACACTTGACTTTATTTTTCACAAATTTGGCAAATTTTTTTTTTGTTTTTTGGTTAAAAATGTGTCTTTTGATAAATAAAAAATCAAAAATTAGGAAAAGTCTCATTTTCACAAAATTTGGTGTTTATGACCTCTGAAATGTTGTGTCAAAATTTTGACTCATTAGTGATCATGGTCATTACAATCATATTTTAGAAAGTTATATGCAATAGAAGTTTTAACTCCAAAGAAATTAATGGAGGTCAAGTTGTATGTTTCTTTTCTTGTTGAGTGTATTATATCCACTGTCACTCCTTTCTATGTGACATTTATATATTATTGCTATGTAAATCATTAACTATATTGCTATAAACATTTATTAGTATTACTTGGTATGCTTGGTGCTAATAAAATCTGTACTTGATGAAATTGTACTTGTTCACCATGTGCATTAACAGCAGTAAATACTAAACTGCAGTTTATGTAAATAAATCAAAATTGATTTGTTTAAAAAATAAAGTAATGAATATTTATCATGTTTATGTCATCTTAAAAATGAGAAAAAGTAAAAAAATCATTACATGAGCTGGCTTGAATAGAAATCAACCTTATGCAAGTGCACGTATACATGTACATGTTATTTTATAAGACTTTTATTGATTTTGGAACATTCAAAAACGAAGAAATGATGAATTCTGGTCTGTTTTGTAGATTTTCTTATAACAGTTCATTTTTAAACAGTTACAGACTTTCCATAGAGATTTTTCTACCAGAAATAGGTTATAAGATGCATTGATATTCATTTGCATAAGGTAGATTTCTATAGGTCTGACAAAGCTCAAATGATTAAAACTGTCAGTCCTACAACATACATACAATTGTCCGTCCCCCCCCCCTTCCACAAAAAAAGGTTGGAAAGGTCAATAACCCCTGTCTCAGTCTGTTTGTTTGAGTCTTAAACCATGGAGAGAGCTATCCAGTATACTGTGGATTCATTAATATTCGTTGGATACCAATTTTCATGGATTTCATGGGTACAGGTGAACCACAAATTTGAATGTTCAACGAATTACAAATTTTCTAAAGGAATGTATGCAGACTTTGCCAAAACAACAAAATTAAATATCCACGAAAATGCAAGTTTTCTTCAATCCACGAAAATTGGTACCCACAAAAATAAATGGACCCACAGTATATGTGGAGAAAATTAAAACAATCACTTATTTAATAGTTTTAGGCCTGGGTAGCACATGAAGTAACTGCAATCTGTAAAAATAAAATGGTATTAAATTGAAAGCATCACTATCATGTGGTTCAAAGATAGCCTTGTGTTTGAAGCTTGCAATGCTTTTTTATTTTTTAATTGATAGATATTTAATTTTTTTCTTGCCAGTCTTAATGTTGTTATCTCCCTTTAAATTTTGTAATGAAATTTTTGAAGTGCAATCTAAAATTTTGCAGACATAATTAAGAAGTCCCCTAAGGCTTTTGGCTAAATTTTGTCAAACTCATAAAACAGATAATTAGAAAATAATTTGTGAACAATTTATTCAAAGGAAAGATTTAATACTAGGGAATACTGTTGAGTTTGAACGACTGCAAATTAATTATTTTTGATAAAAGTTGCTTTAAATTAATAAATTCTATTTGAAGATGTCATTATTTCAATGGTAAATTGTTATACAAATGCATGGGTAAATATTAGATTTTAATTTTCTGTCCCTTTATCAGAAGACATCAGAAGACATATATATAGAAGATATATTCTATTTATTATATAAAAATAAGAAAATGTGGTATGATTGCCAATGAGACAACTCTCCAGAAGAGACCAAATAACACAGAAATTAACAACTATAGGTCACCCTACTGCCTTCAACAATGAGCAAAGCCCACACCACATAGTCAGCTATAAAAGGCCCCAAAATGACAATTAAATGTAGAACAATTCAAACTAGAAAACTAACAGCCTAATTAATTTATGTACAAAATAATGAACAAAAAAAACAAACACGGCCTTACAGCTTACCTTGACCTATAATTGTTTACTTTTTACACATTGTGACTTGGACATGTTGGATGGAGAGTTGTCTCATTGGAACTCATGTCTCATACCACATCGTCTTATTTCTATTTACACAGCAACAAACAACAACCACTGAATTACAGGCTCAGGACAGGTACATACAGAATATGGCATGGTTAAACTAGTTTGAAGGTGCCAACCATTCCCTAACCAATGGTGTAACAGTACAACATCATGTTTACTGTATACATGTTTCTTTGTGGGTATGAGGAAGCAATATCACTAGCCTCTGACACATGGAAATCCACTGTATACATGGTTAACTTGAACTGCCATGCATGGACACATGTACAGTATTCGTCAATCGATTGAATAGACTCTTTATCGAAAACATTATCTATTCTATAGTCTATCCTAGTCAATTGAGTAACATTGTAGGACAAATCTATTTTTGTGGGGTAATTGCTACAATTTGTATTCAACTCTATCATGTCTATTCATCTACTCAATCAATTCCTTACAAATAGTTACATAGTGTTTTAAAATTCAATCAATTCTATTACTTCAGTTTACTAGGGGCATGGTCGTATATATCCTATTCAATTGATACTATAGTGCCACAGTTGATCAACTCAATTAATTCTATTACTTCAATTTACTAGGGGCACGGTCGTATATATCCTATTCAATTGATACTATAGTGCCACAGTTGATCAACTCAATAGATTATATTACTTCAATTTACTTACGGGCACCATCGTATTCAATCAATACGATCGTGCCATAGTTGATCAACTCAATCGATTTTATTACTTTCTTGTTTAAAATGAAATAGTAGTCGTTTTTTCTGTTTCTGTGCTGATTTGAAGAGTTGGATGAATTGAATTTGATTTTATTGCACCTTAAAGATTATGTACTTGCAAAATATTTTGAGTACTCATTTGTTGAAAGACGTCATAATAGCAAATTATTGACAGAAAAAAAGGAATTGTTAAGTCTCTTAAGTCAAAGCATCGTCGATTCTTTGATCCAGCCATATTTATAGCTAGTCTGATATTCTTTCTGACCATACTTTTTTCAATATTTTGTTATCTTTTTATTTCCAATCTTACTGTAAAATTTCTATGTTATTGTCCAAAGGTAGGGAATTTCACAATATTAATGCAAATATTGATATATATATATATATAGATATTTCAATTTTAGACTCTGTCAGATTTTTTTTTACAAGAATGTAAAGGGAAATCGTAAAATAAGTAATATATTTTTTTATATGCCATTAATAATAACTGGCTTAATAATTTTTAGAAAGAGGCCTTAGAAATGCAGTTTCTCAACAGCAAAAATTATAAAAAAGAATAACTATTTTTTATCTAAATTGGTGTTCATTCTTCATTAAGAAAAAATACATTTCCTGTATTCAAATTTAAATGTACAAATACCTAATGATGAGATATTTCCAATTACTGTTAAATAGCAATATAATGGGATATAAATGTAGAACAAACAAATAAATTTTATTTCAGAAAATGCTCGGGTAAGAGTTATGCAATTTTGTATATTATTTCAATAAAATTTCTGATAATTGTAACAAATTAATTAGAACTTGATTATTGACTTGTGTCGGATGATAATGACACTGATTATACAAGTGAAATAAAATTGCTTGCATTTTTTATACATATTTTTTGTCTTTTCTTTGAAAAAAAAACCCACATCTGATTAATCATTCAGCTAGCTAGCAAAATTAACAGAATATTTTAGTGTAGTGTAGATTAAAATGAATAATACATTTTTAGGATTACTATTGAGGTCAAGAATTTGTGTATTCAGTTAGGTGTGTAATAAATTGTGTCTATTTAATATGTAAGGGGTCATGAGATATTAACTGTGGTTAATTAAGCCTGGGGTCGTTTCCAATTAATACTTACACCTTTGATTGTAATATTATTTGAAAATCATGACAGTTGATACTCATACTGACTCTTACTTGCCTTTGGAAAGAATTGGAGTAATACCATTTCAAAAAAATGTGGGAATCAACTTAAGATATATTAAAATACACATGTTGACCTACATTTCATTGAACATCAACTTATACAAGCATAATAAAAATAAGGTACTAATATAATACTTTCAAAATCCTTATCAACTGATTCAATTGATGTACAAATACTTTTTCAAATTAATTCATATATGGTAAGTCATTATAAATTTTGATTTACAAAGGAACTATATGCCAATGTATATCTAAAATAAAAGGGTTGTTCGACCAATCTTTTCTTAATTTAAGAGCAAAAAACATGTCAAAAATTTGCAGTTGATGATTAAAATGGTGTAGAAATTTTCTGCAAGTCATAAAAACACATCATTAGTTTCATGATATGTCTTCAACTTAGTATTCTGCACCATCTCCTAAACCAGAGTGATCACATAGATCCAGCATGGCTGAATCAAAAAACCTCAGTCCTGTAAGATTTCCACTGCTTTTTTTTTGGCAAAATAGGTGATAATTGAGTACTCTATGCAATTTTGGTACTGTGAAGTTTGAAGGAACAAATTTGTCCAAATAATTAAGACGTCTTGAAAGGCTAATTTCATTCTTTGATGTGACGTTGTAGGAAGGCGTCACAGCAAAGAATTAAAATAGCCTGTCACTTTCAAGACATCATAAATTATGACATAATTTTTTGGACTAGGAACAAATTAGCTGCGGAACCGTAGCTCTTAGGTCTTTTTGAAATTTTTTGACAATTTGCGGACCATTGACACGCAAAAATCAAAAAAAAATATAATAAGGACCATTAGAATTTGAAATCCCTAACAGTTCATGCATATCTTAATGAAAATGTCTATAGATGGCTGGTAAAGTCTTGAATTTTCCATACTTTGTAAAACTTGTGGTCACAGGGAGACAACTCATTATTAAAAATGGTTTTTGACATGATATGGAAGGAAGGCTGAAATAAAATAAAATTACTGATAAAAAAATCAAAGCTAACAATTAAACTAACATTGACTACTGTGTGAAATCTTCTTAATCGTTGCAGTTTTGTGTATTGACAATGTTTGTGTTTCTTTCGTTACTTGTGGAAATTCGTACGACCAAACTATGGGAGTCGTAAAAGTAATTTTTTTTCAAATCTTAGTTTGTTGAAATAATCATAACAAAATATTATTTTGTCTTAATCTCTCGAAAATCTAGTATTTCATTATTTCAAATAAGGTATAATCAAATTTTAAAGTCGTAAATATCATTTTTGCGGTAAATAAATTTTGGCGCTAAAATTTGTAAACAAAAAATTTATACGATGCCAGGAGAAGAAAAAGAACACATTTATGATGCAGCTTCATTACCAGATTTGTTGCCCATTTATTACAAAAGATTATTTCCTTATGGACCATATTTTAAATGGCTCAACTATGGTGGAGGTATGTTTTTTCGGCAGTTGCAAAATTTTACAACAAATTTGCATCTTCACTGCTTCAGGTTTCACAAATAGTTTATCTCTTTCCACACATTCTGCCATTTGGCATGTTCTACAGGGGTGAAGTTATGGTTATTTTTTACTAACACCACAGAGTAAATAACATTTATTTAATAAATTTCACTTACTTGGATATTATTAAAAGGATAGTAGCCAAGATTTTCATTAAAATTATTTTTCTAATCTATATGCATGATATGCAGGATTTTGTACTAAAGGTTTATTTAGAATGAATAAAACCATCACTGTTTACTTTCCAATTAGCATTTAGAAGCTTTTTAACGTTTTACACCTGAATTTAATTTTTGTCTGTACAAAAATTCGATGTTAAACCAACCCTTATTCATATGACCTATGTTGACCTTAACTCCGCAGTTCCCAATGCGCAATCGCAAGTTGTCCCTTGAAGGGAAAATGTTGAACACAGGAATGTTATCGCGGAAATGGAACGTGTGTTTACAGTTTCTGCAAGAAAAAGAAACAGTAAAGAGGTGCAGACAAGTTATTGTAAATTAAAATAAATAACCGCGATGAGATCGGTTATTAGAATCAATTTACAAACACCTGTCACGCAGATAAAGTCTATATATAAGTAGTGGACATTACGACGGTTTGCAAAATGTAAAAAAAATTTCCAGATCACATGAAAATAAATCGTGACGTGTTCAAATCATTATTGTCCAAAATATCTTTATAAATTTAAGAGCAGTGATCTCACAACTTAGAAGACATTAAAAATAAACTTCTTACAATTTAATATTATTCTTCCGGTGAACCCTGCATGAAGGCCCCAATTCAATTCACAAACACGTGGATACGTTATCGGCATTGATTTGTCATACAAATATAAAACAAGTGTATAATATCGCCATTGTTAGAGAACATTGGGTTCGAATAATATCCAGAGATTTAGTATATTTTGTTGTTTACATAATTAGATAAATGGTTTCAAATTTGTACGTTTAATCTAAAGAAATTAATCAAATACGCAAGAAAACAAAAGCACATGTTCATATTTATTTATATCCTGGTCATCTCACTCGCTGTGTCAGCAAAGTTCGGGAAGTAAACCCGATGCATAATTAATGAGATGAAAAGGCACGCTACACAATATTAATTATCAAATATTAACACTTCTGTACTTTATAAACACATTCCAGCGATCTTATTGTTAATTTTAAGTACATATCTTTGATTTTAGCAGCTTTGAAACTTGGTCATAAATTTGTCAAAATCGTAGCTACTATCCCTTTAAGGAAGAGGGAAGGTACCATTTCAGAAGAATCAAAACTGATGTAAGTTGCAGGGTTTCCCCTGGGTCAATTTTCTTTTTCGCCACTTTCAAATTTATTTTTTTTGCCAACTTGCATAAATTTTTCATTTTAAATTTCCTACTTGCTAACAAAAAAAATCAGATTGCATCATTGTTGTCTATTCTTTTATAATTCCACATCATAAAACTATGTTCCGAAAACCTGTGTCGTTACAACGATTGTGAACTACCCACTTCTAAACAATTATTTCTATAAAAGTGGCAAAAAATCCTGTAGGTGACATGTGAAGCCATTTAACCACCCAATTTCATTGAACACTAAAATCAACCCATTGTTGCTGATAGCTATATAAAAATGCAATCAGCTGATCATTGATTTTCTGTCTAAATCGTAACACTTGAGGAGGTCAAGGTGAAATCCCAGTATTGTCTGATCTGGGAATAGATATGAGAAACCCGAAAAATATAACCAAGATGGACAACAAACCATTATATTTCTTTCTTCAAAGTCTTTTCGCCGATAAAGAATTTTAATGATAAATCACCACAATCTATATTTTTTCCCAAAATGCGAAAATGGTGACAGCCAGTGGAAACCCTTAGTCGTATATATAGAGACCAACGAAAACATATAGCTACAATCAATGAGAATTAACTACAGTGAGTCTGCAAAATTCTACAGAAAAACGACACCTTAAGACTGGGCAACTTAAATCCTACCAAAACCTTGGGGTTTATATCAGGTGCTCTGAAAAGATAAGTATATCCTACTCCACATGTGTAGTTCATGGTATGATATGTACAAAATTGGTATGCAGTGTCAATTCTGTGATGTATTAATCAAGGAAAAAAGGACGTCCTTGGCTAACATAAAATGGCCACCTCGTCAGTACATGTACCATTACTTCAACTGGTTCTAAAGTGAAGATTTGTAATAAAAAAATATTACATGAACATGATGTAAAACTGGAAACCAGTGTTTTATTATTATTTGAAAAAACACCCAACTTTGCAGGAATATATCACAACAACCCGTTCTTATTGGTATGAAATAGTTAGAACTTTGACCAGGCAGAACCAGTGTTCTCCCCAGGATTTTTGGATAGCACCAGGGTAACGTGTGTCAAAATGATTTGTACAATATGTTGTGTCGCGTTGCATCGCTTATTTTTTCTTTCTTGTTAGTTTTTGTGTCATTACCTTTTTGTCTTTTGTTTTGTTTACTGTGTTATGTAGACTTTGGGTCAAAAAATTAAAAGAAGTAAATCAATAAACAGTTTGTATACTTTAATTTCTTTAAAGAATAAATAAAAGAAAGCACTATTAGTCTTTAAACTAAAGTAAGTTTTTAGCTCACCGGGGCCCCTTTGGGCCCCATGTGAGCTTATGACATCACTTGGCGTCCGTCGTCGTCTGTCGTCGTAAAGTATTTAAAAAATCTTCTACTCTGAAACTACTGGGCCAAATACCTTCAAACTTTAATTAAATGTTCCTTAGGGTATCTAGTTTATAAATTGTATCCAAAGTTTTGATCCATCGACAAACATGGCCGCCATGGCTAAAAATAGAACATAGGGGTCAAATGCAGTTTATGGCTTATATCTCAAAAACTAAAGCTTTTAGAGCAAATCTGACATGGGGTCAAATTGTTCAATTGGTCAAGATCTATGAGCTCTGAAATTTTCAGACGAATCGAACAACCCATAGTTGGGTTGCTGCCACCGAATTGGTAGTTTTAACAAAATTTTGCAGTTTTTTGTTATTATTTTGAATAATATTATAGATATATATATAAACTGTAAGCAGCAATAATGTTCAGCAAAGTAAGATCTACAAAAAAGTTAATATGACCATAATTGTCAATTGACCTAAGGAGTTATTGCCCTTTAAAGACAATTTTACACAATTAGTTCATCAAGTTCATGAAGTTTGCTAACATTTAAAAATCTTCTCCTCTGAAACTACTGGGCCAATTACCTTCAAACTATAACTAAATGTTCCTTAGGGTATCTTGTTTATAAATTGTATCCAAAGTTTTGATCCATCGACAAACATGGCCGCCATGGCTAAAAATAGAACATAGGGGTCAAATGCAGTTTTTTGCTTATATCTCAAAAACTAAAGCTTTTAGAGCAAATGTGACAGGGGTTAAATTGTTTAATTGGTCAAGATCTATCGGCCCTGAAATTTTCAGACGAATGGAACAACCCATTGTTGGGTTGCTGCCACCTAATTGGTAGTTTTAACAAAATTTTGCAGTTTTTTGTTATTATTTTGAATATTATTATAGATATATATAAACTGTAAGCAGCAATAATGTTCAGCAAAGAAAGATCTACAAAAAAGTTAAATGACCATAATTGTCAATTGACCCCTTAAGGAGGTATTGCCCTTTAAAGACAATTTTACACAATTTGTTCATCAAGTTTGCTAACATTTAAAAATCTCCTCTGAAACTGCTGGGCCAATTACCTTCAAACTTTAAATAAATGTTCCTTATAAGGGTATCTTGTTTATAAATTGTATCCAAAGTTTGTATCCATCGACAAACATGGCCGCCATGGCTAAAAATAGAACATAAGGGTCAAATGCAGTTTTTGGCTTATATCTCAAAAACTAAATCTTTTAGAGCAAATGTGACATTTGGTAAAATTGTTAAATTGGACAAGATCTTTCGGCCCTGAAATTATCAGACGAATCTAACAACCCATTTTTGGGTTGCTGCCACCGAATTGGTAGTTTTAACAAAATTTTGCAGTTTTTTGTTATTATTTTGAATATTATTATAGATATATATAAACTGTAAGCAGCAATAATGTTCAGCAAAGTAAGATCTACAAAAAAGTTAAATGACCAAAATTGTCAATTGACCCCTTAAGGAGTTATTGCCCTTTAAAGATAATTTTACACAATTTGTTCATCAAGTTTGCTAACATTTAAAAATCTTTTCCTCTGAAATACAGGTGAGTGATTCAGGCTCTTGAGAGCCTCTTGTTATATTTTGATCAAGCCAATTTTGTCCTGATACTTGTAGTTACACTACACATTCCCCGTTTTTGTTAGATTACACCATAATTAAATTTAAACAAGATTAAATTTTAATGCAGAACCTTAAGTAAATTATAAACTATTTTCCATAGCTTTAGACATGATTCTTTTGAACAACAATAAATTTATTATTAGAATCATTATTGTGAAGAATGAAGAGTAAATTTATAATATCTATCTGTACACCCATATATCATATCTAGCTGAGTTCCAATCAGAGTCTCAAGACTGGGACTACTTTATCACAAATCATTTCTATTTTCAATGATAGATAATATTTTAGGAGCACACATTTGTAATAAGCTAAATCAGGGGAAGTAACTCAAAAATTAATTTCTAACACGTTTAAAATACGCAAATTATTTATACGCAAATTATTTATGACTAAAGGCTGGAGTAATAAGGTTAATTAACAAATGTCTGCTTGTCCTTCACAAGTCTGATCATTAATTATGATCTCTTAATTAATTAATTAAAACACAAAAGAATCATGTACATGTACATCGATTAAATCCAATCATCAAGGTTAACCTCAAAAGGTAAATCGATCACGTGGTGTAAACAATCTAGTTGTCAGAACTGAATTGAACTGGTTTAAACTGGTCAATTTTCGTCTGAAATTTACAAGTCGTTTAAAATTTTACCGATTTACAATTTTTTTACCGAAAATTTTAGCAACAGGGAGAAAAATTATACATCACCATGATCGCGGCAAAAACAATACCACCACGGTAGAAAATTAAACATCGAGGGCCAGCAGTCCTTTAAGGGCTGGGGAGAACACTGCAGAACATTAAATTGGCATACCTGTTTAAATTTTGGTGGTAAGGACTAATAAGTCCGTCAATTGTCCTGAAAACTTATTCATACATTTTGGAGAGGGAGTTTTTTCCATCACTTGTTGTCTGTTGATAAAATAAAATATATTCTGAAACTACATGGCAGTTTTCATTTCATCAACTTAATCACAATCATCCATGGGGTGAATAAGTTTCTGCTGTTTCTATAAATAGATTGAGCACTTAATAAACAGAACAGACGTAAGTATTCAGTGTAAATTTTTTTTTTTTTTACAGTGCCAAAGAATTATTTTTGCAATAGAGAGTTTTCCTTCACATTGAAGGATGATGTTTACATTAGATACCAATCATTCAGTGATCAGCAAGAATTGGAAAAAGAAATACAGAAAAGATGTCCATACAAAATAGATATTGGTGCTGTGTTTACACACAGGGTATGTATCAATGGAAAAGAATATCAGAAAAAGGCCATATGAAATAGGTATTGGTGCTGTGTTTACACACAGGGTATGTATCAATGGAAAAGAATATCAGAAAAAGGCCATACGAAATAGGTATTGGTGCTGTGTTTACACACGGGTATGTACATTGTATCAATGGAAAAGAATATCAGAAAAAGGCCACATGAAATAGGTATTGGTGCTGTGTCTACACACAGGGTATGTATCAATGGAAAAGAATATCAGAAAAAGGCCATATGAAATAGATATTGGTGCTGTGTTTACACACAGGGTACACTACAAACCAGTAAAAGTCTGAAATGGCCTATATTTGTACTCGACTGAACTGATTTTTACTCGACCAGTCTGAATTGGTCTGAAATTTACTTGATATTACTCGACTGTAGTCTGAGCCATACTAAACAGTCTGAACTTGTACTCGACCTTTACTCGACCAGTACTTAACCATTTTATACGAGTCTGAACCATACTCGACATAGTCTTAACCATTCTCGACCAAGTCTGAACCATGCTCGACCTAGTCTGAACCATACTCGACCTAGTCTGAACCATACTCGACCAAGTCTTAACCAACCTAGACCTATTTTTTGTATCTATCTATATTATATTTTCATTAATTTAGGAACTGTTATTCATATATATATATATATAAAATGTATATCACATTTAAAATTAAAATAAAACAAGGTGATCAATTTCTGGTTGGATTAAAAAAATATCATGTAATAAATTAAGTTCGTTAAATGAATTTTCATATACATGATATCATGTTCACATTGATTTATGCATCAAAAATACTATAACTTTCAACCATTATTCAAATATCTTAAATGTTATTCAATTTTTTTTTTATCAAAATATATATAAAATAGTAAATAAAGCAACTTAATAAATGTTAGAATTGACACCTTTGTTTTGTAAAATCAAAAATTTAATATAATAATAATAATAAAACTTTCATCTTTTTATCCTTGATAACCTTTTAAAAAAGGAAATGTATTCCAAAGTTGCAGTAGAAATTTATTTTAATTAAATTTAAATACGTTTTGTCAAAATTAAAGACATGGCATACAAGAAGCAGTTTAATAAGGTTTAATGGTTTAATTACCTCAGTACAGGTGTTTTACAGGTAAAAAGAAAACCATATTTTTCTTAAACTCGTGTATTACTTATCTAGTGAATTCAAAGGCCTTGTTATTTAAGTTTTACAGGATGTTGTAATTTTCAATGGATGTTATTTAAAATTTATTACTCTCTGACCAGGTGTGATCTTTTTAATCAGTGTGCGTCAAGCAGGATGTATTACTTTATAGTTTACCCCTAATCAGAAGAAAAATTTTATTCATTTCTTGAATTTTTTATCCCTTTTAAAATATATATATATATCCCAAATTATGAATAGGAATAGATATATTTCTGATATAAGGTTAAACAATGTCAGTGATTTTGTTGGCTGTTGTTACCTCATTAAAAAGATAGTTATATAACTATTGTATATAACCATGAAACCTTAGTACAGAAAGTCACAGGACAAAAAGTCACAGGACAGAAAGTCACAGGACAGAAAGTCACAAATTTGATAGGACAAAAAGTCACAAATAATTTGTATACAATTGATTGAATATTTATGAGAAAGATCTTGAAATGTTTACTTTTTATGACACATATTCATTTTACAGTTTAGGAAATTGTTCATAAGACTTAATTTGATAAATAAAGATTTATAAAATTTTAATCATGCAAAGGATATATTTCTTGGCACCATGAAGCCATTTAAGTACCAAGACATTGTAACATTTTGTTTTCTTAACAATTATTTGATCATTATTGATATTGTTTCAAGAAAAATACAAAAATGTTTTTTTAAAAATAAGTGTTCTATTGTTCAAAGAAAAATAACCTCAAAACTGAATTGTGACTTTTTGTCCTGTGACTTTCTGTCCTACATTCGTTTTTATTTAGGAATTTAGGAAAATCAAGTTTTGTTTTAAAAAAAAAACACATGCCAAACAAATAGCACCTTATTTTTAATAAGGTTTTATTACCCTCAGTATAGGTGTGGTTTTCAGGTAAAAAAAGTCTTTTATTTAACAAGTTTCAGACTTTAAAATTTGATAATTTAACTATCTCGATTTGCCAAATCTAAGAGAATCATGTATTATTAAAGAATGTAAAAAATGTTTTTATATATATCTTTATTTAATTGTGGCTGTTGTCATGTAAGTTAAAGAGAAAGTTATTTAAACAATCAAAATTATAAAGAAGAGGTTATTTGGTCAAGTATGGTTCAGACTGGTCGAGTATTGTTCAGACCTTTGGTCGAGTATGGTTCAGACTGAAAAAATAGGTCGAGAGCTGGTCGAGTACTGGTCCAGACTGGGTTAAGACTGTTTCAGACTGGTCGAGTAATAGATTAGACTATTTTCAATAGCAAAGATAAGGGTCAAGTACAAATCAGTACAGTTGAGTATGGTTAAGACTGGGTCGAGTAATATTAAGTAAAATTCAGACCAATTCAGACTGGTCGAGTAAAAATCAGTACAGTCGAGTACAGATATAGGCCATTTCAGACTTTTACTGGTTTGTAGTGGTATGTATCAATGGAAAAGAATATCAGAAAAAGGCCATATGAAATAGATATTGGTGCTGTGTTTACACACAGGGTATGTATCAATGGAAAAGAATATCAGAAAAAGGCCATATGAAATAGGTATTGGTGCTGTGTTTACACACAGGGTATGTATCAATGGAAAAGAATATCAGAAAAAGGCCATATGAAATAGGTATTGGTGCTGTGTCAGAGGCCAATTTAGAGGGGGCCCAGTCCCCCTTTTCTGGGAAAAATTTTGATGATTATATAGAGAATCACTGAAGCATGACAGGAGCGGGCCCCCTCTTTGGCAGTCAGTGGGCCCCACTTATAAAAATTTCTGGATCCGCCACTGTGTGTTTACACACACGGTATGTATATCAATGGAAAAGAATATCAGAAAAAGGCCATATGAAATAGGTATTGGTGCTGTGTTTACACACAGGGTATGTATCAATGGAAAAGAATAGAAAAAGGCCATATGAAATAGGTATTTGTGCTGAGTTTAAAGGTTATATATATATATATATATATATATATTGAGAAGAAAATCAGAAAAAAAGGCCATAAAAGATAGATATTTGTGCTTTTTACCCACTCAATACAATGTACATGTATGTATGTAAGATAAATTGGTGTTGTGTACAGTTCACAGACATGGCTACTGTAAACCAACTAATTTTCATGAGCTATTTATTTTTGAGACCTACAATGTAAATGCTTAAAGAATAGAAAAATAACACAAATCTTGATCGAGAAAATATCAAACTTGGTTATTATTTTTTTTTATGTTATTTATCATGTTTATTTGTTTTTATACACGTTTTATCTTATCTTAAATATATTTATATGAGGTTTAAAAAAATCCTTCTGTTACCTCTAAATATGACACGCCTCCCTCGCACGGTGATCCAATCAGATTACCTTTTTCTTGGTAAGTAGGACATGTAGGACAGGGGCGTAGCTGGACTTAAATAAAGTGCAATCATAACGATTGCCGAGCGAAGCGAGGCGTACATTTTTTTTGGACCATTTTATGCAGAAAATGATAACTGTTTTCGGGCATTTTCCCGGTATGCCATGCTTATGAAATTCACATCACATTCACGCCCAAACTCCTATTTTGTGAATACTTGTGGACTTTATAGTGATTCGGCAAGGGATGAGGCTATGGACCGCCCAAAGTCCCCAGCTGGTCCAGGATAGCACCCTAGTCGGGGATTCAGGGCAGCACCGTAGACGGTGGTCTAGGGAAGCGAATCCCCATGAAGCTCCGGGCATATGAGTGATTACAGTGACTGCTTTGAACATGAAAAATACCCTATCTGTTTCTTACTATACCATATTTTCATGAAACGATAGTAAAAGTCTAGTGAGTTCCGTAATTTGCTGCTTATATCATTAACATGGTTATTTTCAAATATAAAAAAAAAATTATAAAACGGGAAGATCAGGAAGAGTCGACAACCGAAGCGTTAATCAATGAACAATTGACAAACCTGGGAACAGATAAGACACAAAAGGAGAAACAAAAACATTCAACATTGAAAACTAAATACAGATGAAAAACACGGACCCAGAAAACAATGTGGCGACCTCCGGTGCTCCGGCCAAAAGGGTAAGCAGTTCCTGCTTCTTGCAAGACACCCGTAGTGTGTCTCACGAAGGTCATTCTCAAATCAAAGGAGAGGTTTCTACGACAACGGTAGAAGGTCATTTGGGACAAAGATACCCCAGGTGAATCAATAGTCTTTTGGACGAACGGACAATGGGAATACGAAATCTAACGGCCACTTTTAAGTCTTGACTTATAAGTAAGGATATAAATCTAAGATGTTTACAAGGTGATTGTATTGAGCCTGTATTATTAAATGTTAATACTGCATGTAAGACTTAAAGTATAGTTAATATCGAAAGTCCATATATCTATTTTTTGCCAAGGCAAATGATCGCAGAACTTTCTCGGTGTTATTAATATCCATTTCTTTGTGAACATGTATGAGCGCCAACGAAGATAGTCTGTCCTGTACCATGGTTGAACGGAGATAAGTTTTCGGTCGCCTTAATGCACTAAATGACCGTTCAGTAGTTGATGTAGTTACTGGCATTGTAATTAGAATTAAGAAGATTGCGAATATTGAAGGATATATAGTTCCTTGTTAGTCACTGCTACAGACGACATCAAAGATTTGGGCTTTAAACACCGCCCGACACGATAATCTGTAAAGACTAAAGACTATCCGTAATTCAATTTCAGAATATTTTTTTTTTGGTGAAAAAAATGTGCAAGCAAATGATTTTTTGCGTAAAGGCAGCTACGCGCCTGTAGGATAAATGATCTTTCTCTTTTATGAATGCACAAACATAGTAAGAAAATGACGAAAATAAATCACCTAGGGAGAGATCAATGCATTAAAAAGTATCCTTTAAAATAAGTTGGCTAACAGTATAATCAGGGCTCATGCATATATGTTTTCCATTTCCTGTCCATCACTTTTTCATTCCGAACTGCAGAAAACATAATCACCACCATCCCCTCTGTAATTTTCAGTTGCTATATAACCACAATTTTAATTGATAGATTTATTATTTATTATATGCACATCATTGATTTGGTCATATTGTGGTATACTGTAGTCCAAACAAACAAACAACAGTTCATCTGCCCCTTTGTCAACATGTTGTACACTTACTCAAATTTTGCTTTAATCAATTCTCAAGAAATTTTAACAGCACTACGATTGACGTGGAAATATCTCTTTCAATTTTGAAAATCATTTGGTTTGTAGTTTCAGGGTTACCAGACTTTAATCATCAGATTTAAAGCAATTTTTCACATATATCACAAGTTTCCTTTGATCAATTTATTTAAAACTGTATGCTGTTGTTGTATAACTAAAACACTGAAATCGTCAATTGATATAAATGATAAATGTTTCAGCCGAAAGACCATAAAACAGTGAAACCAGCAGCATTCCAGGCTCAAGAGAAAGAACTGGTGTTTGATATAGATATGACGGATTACGATGATGTCAGATTTTGTTGTTCGTGAGTACTTAATGGGTATATTTAGGAGGGTCTGGATGTGGTTTACAGAATATAAAATAATGGGTAAAAGAAAAGAATATAGAAAATTTAGGTAAAGAAAATAAAGAATATAGAATGATATATAGGGTTCTAAAATATAATTAATACAGAATAATGGGCAAAAAAATTAAAGAATACAGAAATTAATAAACCCTTCTAGACCACCATTTATCCTTAAGAGATGTAGTGCTGTGGCATGAGCACCTCATAAATTGGATAATGAAAATGAAATAGAAATCATTAGATCTTTTTAAAATGCCAATTATAATTAGAAAATTTTGCTAATGCTGCCATGCCTCAAGTATAATATTAGCATCGAATTATGTTACAAATCTCATTCAAAAAGGACAGATTTCTAAAGTGACAATTTTCAGACAAAGACAGAAACATAGTCCTGAAGGATCATACAAGACTCTGAAGTTCAAAGATATTGTCACTAAAAAGTAAACTATAACATTGTGCTGAAAAAGGGTAAAATTTGCTTAGAATACACATAAAAAGTTACATCTAATAAAAACAACCACTATTAAGCACATTGTTTCAACATGTGCATTTCAAAAATTGTCTGTCTTGTTCTTTTAGTCTTGTTTTGTAAATTTGTTTTTTGTATCCCAAGAGGGCAAAACAGTAATGTCATTTCTGATTACATTGATATGTTCGTACCATAAATACAGGAAATAGGCATGTAATAAGTTCCACCAAACATTAATCAGTCTGCCATCCATCCATTTTAAGGATGACTTCAACTTTACCATGATCTATACTAATCACTTATCACAAAGTATTCTCTGCTACTGCTGGACTTATTTGCTTTGAGATGATTATCACGATGATACTGTGGATTCATTTATTTTTGTGTTTACCAACTTTCATTGATTGAAGAAATAATGTATTTTTACGGATACTTAATTAGGTGATTTTTGCTGAAGTTTGAATACAGGCCTAAAAGAAATTTGATACTTCGTTAAACATTTAAATTCATAATTCACATAGTTCATATTAATATATATAGACCTATGAAACCTACGAAAATTGCTTCCCAATGAATAATAACGAATCTAAAGTATGTCCAAATTGATATTAATTCTGATCAGAAAATTATCTCTTAAACATCTTTTGGTTTATTGTTTCATTGGGTTGCAGTCTCATTGACATGTATCTCATGTCTCGTTTAAAAAAATCTATCGTTTTGTTTTATTTTTTCAGAGGAGCAGATATTTGTCCAAAATGCTGGCCATTGATGCAGATCGCCATTAAAATTGTAAATCGAGCATTGAGAGGTGAGGAGTTAGGCTCTTTCCTTCACAAGTATGTTATGTAGATCAGATTGAATAGTTTCAACTTTGAAAATGCTTGACTTATATATTGACTTGACTGTTAAAATAGTAAGTCAAGCATTTTTGTTTCGCCAAATGGGAAAAAGCTGACTTAACATGCTGTTTGGGTGTTTCTGGCATCTTTGGCATCAATAAATGTTCCGAGTTCAAGTGTAACTACCAAGACGATTCTCAGTGTTTTTAGTTTATAAATTTAAAAGATATACTGGTTTGGATTCAGTTTTTCAGTGAAGGCATAAATTAATTTATCTAAATGTTTAAAATGTTTAAATCCTATACTTGTAGTTAAATCATCTGGACAGTTCTTGAAAAGTATCAGTTGAGATCATTTGACCATTACATGCATTAGAAATTTAAAAATGTGTCTCATATGTTGTCTCATTTCATTTAAGATAGTCTCTTACCTGCAAACTTTTCAAAATCTCCATGGGGGATTTTAAAGAGCATGAGGACCTAATGCTCCCCTTATATTGTCATAAGATTTCTTAATCTTCTACTTTATTGTTTGAATGAGTAAACATGTATATCATGTGCTTAAATACCCTTTTAACTCATTTGAATGCCTGTTTTGAGGTGTTTAGTTTACATAATAAAGAATTTCAAAATTCAGGTCAACACCTCTCATGGGGGGTATCCCCCACAAATCGGGATAGTTGGCAGGTGTGTAGTCTTAAAATATCTATTGATCTTCACAATGAATAAGTAATAAATTGTTCTCTATGTTGATTAAGTTTTTCACTTTGGACATATGCATAATTTAAGTGAAGAAGATTGGCAATACATGTACTTTATATAGGAAATCCATTTTGATGGCAGATTTTTTTATACGCTTTTGTAAAGGGATATATAAGTGTGGTAAGGATAGTATGAGGCACCAGTATTGTCTATTATTTTAAATTATGAATAAACATGAAATAGAAAGATTTATCTTTAATGAAACATTGACATTTTGTCTAAAAATTAAAAGTTGACAAATATTTTGGGTTTCATAAAAATTATAGGGCTAGGAAACGTTATATATAGCATAGGGTTTGACAAACCAAATATTCAAATCAGATTTATTGTTTGTTCTCATGGTTAAAACAAACATATAAAATGTAACAAGATTTTTTTGTGCTATATGTTTGGGTCCTGAAAACCAATGAAAATTGTCCTGTTTACATTGAATGTGGTGGAAAATTGATGCAAATTGTGACGTAACATGAAGAAAGCTAAAATGTAAATTTTCAATAATAGACATATTTGAAAAATATATTATTCTTTGTTTGTTAAAAACAACAACTATTATGAAGTTTATTAAGTGTCACAATGTAAATATGTTTGTTTTGCTATAGCATGTAACTAACGGCTTTGCAATAAAGAATTCATTCATTCATTATATACCTGACTTGGAACAAACATTTTCTTCAGAAAAGTAATTGATTTTATTTTGTTTTGTAGAAGATTTTGGTTTTAAGCACTTGTTTTGGGTATACTCAGGCAGACGAGGTGTCCATTGCTGGGTATGTGATGAGACAGCAAGGAAACTTTCACAGACAGGAAGATCAGCCATTGCTGAATATTTGAGTGTTGTCAAGGTATTGTAATAAAATTAATATAAAAATAAGGAGATATTGTATGATTGCCTAGGAGACAACTATCCAACATGGACCAAAGGATTTGGATTGAAGCAAATATAGGTCACCATACAGCAAAACCCATACTGTATAGTGTGTTTAAGTCGTTACAATCATTGCAGTTAAGTGTTGCATTCCATAAATTATTCTTAAATGGTTTACAGGAATTAGATTCATCAACAAACATGACAATTGTTACTCAAAAGAACAGAGTAGGCAGCATATATTTTTAGGCACTCTCCACTAGGTGAAGGGGGCATTAAAAGAGGGACAAAAGATACTAGAGAGACAGTCAAACTTACAGATCGAAAACAAACTGACAACGCCATGGCCAAAAATAAAAAGACAAACAGACAAATAATAGTACAGATGACACAACATAGAAAACTAAAGACTAAGCAAATTAAGTGTTATCCTTGACCTTACATCCGTCTGTCTGTCCCATTTTCATTTCCACACACTAACTAAATTTTTCTCATCTAAATTTTATGAGACTCATACACAGTGCTAAGAACCAAAACTTGCAGACAGAGTTCGAATTTGGGCAGTGAGTCACTTATCGTTTTATCAGTCAGGGGTCTTACTTAAATGAGTGATTTTCTAAATCACTGATTCAAGTAACATTATGTCCATAAAGGTTGGAAGTAAGAGTTGTCTTTCTTTAATAATCACCTATTTAAGTAGTACAAATTAATCACTAGACTAAGTGATTTAATTTTATTGTAGCTTTAAATATAGAATACTAATGACCCAGGGACTAATTATGTTGCTAAAATTATCAGAACCAACATCTGTGTTGATAGGATGACCGGGTCATGTCAGGTTATGACCTTGTACTAAATTTAGGATAATGACATAAAAATCACTTGTTTAAGTATCATACCTCAATTTCCTTCCAAAAAATCAGTTCTTTAAGTATCATTATTTTAATAACCCCCACTAATTTAACACCCCTGAACAGTGAAATTTTGATCACAAACAGTAGAATTTTATTACATAATCTATAAGATGAAAACTTGAATTTTACAGGAAAAATACTCCCACTGCTGAGAAAAATCTGTTAAGAAAGTATCAGTTCATTATGTAAAGCCATTTTTATAGCATTTTTTCAACTAAAATAGAATTTGCAGCTAAAAAATTGCATCAAAGGCATAAACCTTGCTGCTTAAAAGAAGCAAAAAGTTCATTTTTTTCAATTTTACTAATGAAAAGATATTATCTAAACCTATGTGTTTAAAATTTTGGTAAAACTACAAAAGCACGATTTGTGACAAAACTTCGAATTTGCTACTTAAATAAGTGATTTAAGTCCCCTGACTGTCTATAGTAATTCCCCTTATAACTTAGAAAATTGCTAATTTTTTCGTTTACACACTCTTAAGTTTGCCCCATGCAAATTTTATGAAACTCATGCACAATGCTAAGACCTAAGACTAGAACAATAGAACTCCTTAAAAACTAGCAGTGACATCAGATGCCCTCTAAATGTATTTTCACATATAAATATCATGTCCTCATCACATTCTTCTTTTCTTTTGGTTTATATCTCCAAAATTATTAGAGTGGGTAAACCAGAATGCCATTACATACAGGCTCTTGTGAGCCTCTAGTTAATATCTGATTAATATTTGCATTCAAATGTATACCATTTCTTCTTTCCTGACTTTCCTTGGATATACTTATATATCTAACAGGAGTACTCATTCTGAACCAGAGATATACTTTTCAACTTTATGAACATGTATCTGTGAAATAAATATTTCTATCATTTCAGGGTGGAGAAAACCAATCAAAGAAAGTAGCACTAGAAAGTCCCATTCATCCTTCTATAAGGTAAATAGAAAGAAAGTAGCATTAGTAAGTCCCATCCTTCTGTAAGGTAAATAGAAAAAGAGAAGCACTAGAAAGTCCCATTCATCCTTCTATAAGGTAAATAGAAAGTAGCACTAGTAAGTCCCATTCATCCTTCTATAAGGTAAATAGAAAGAAAGTAGCACTAGTAAGTCCCATTCATCCTTCTATAAGGTAAATAGAAAGAAAGTAGCACTAGAAAGTCCCATTCATCCTTCTGTAAGGTAAATAGAAAGAAAGAAGCACTAGAAAGTCCCATTCGTCCTTCTATAAGGTAAATAGAAAGAAAGTAGCACTAGAAAGTCCCATTCATCCTTCTATAAGGTAAATAGAAAGAAAGTAGCACTAGAAAGTCCCATTCGTCCTTCTATAAGGTAAATAGAAAGAAAGTAGCACTAGAAAGTCCCATATATTCTATAAGGTAAATAGAAAGAAAGTAGCACTAGAAAGTCCCATTCATCCTTCTATAAGGTAAATAGAAAGAAAGTAGCACTAGAAAGTCCCATTCGTCCTTCTATAAGGTAAATAGAAAGAAAGAAGCACTAGAAAGTCCCATTCATTCTTCTATAAGGTAAATAGAAAGAAAGTAGCACTAGAAAGTCCCATTCATCCTTCTATAAATAAGGTAAATAGAAAGAAAGTAGCACTAGTAAGTCCCATCCTTCTATAAGGTAAATAGAAAGAAAGTAGCACTAGAAAGTCCCATTCATTTATAGAAGGTAAATAGAAAGAAAGAAGCACTAGAAAGTCCCATTCATCCTTCTTGAAGGTAAATAGAAAGAAAGAAGCACTAGAAAGCCCCATTCATCCTTCTTTAAGGTAAATAGAAAGACATACATGTGATGGACTGTGAAACTCAGATCAGGAGATTGAGAAATTTTGGTCAGGAGATTAGGTCTCAGATCAAGAGGTTTTAAATCGACATAAATTTTGTCGTAAATGTAACCGTGTGCTGTAGAAATTGTCTTTTAAAGTGTGTTTTCTTCAACTTTCCATCCGAATGTATTATGTTTATAGTACCCTTGTACTTATAAAGTTTCTCTTTCTTTATTCAACATGTTCAATCTAACATTCTTTTTTTAGTATGTTCTTTAAATATTTTATTTCATATCTTTTTTATCATTATTCTTTAGAACAATCATTGCATTCAGAACAATTGTTTAACTTTCTGCTTCTGCAAATAGAGCTTAAGGTAAATAGAAAGAAAGTAGCTCTAGAAAGTCCTGTTCATCCTTCTATACGGTAAATAGAAAGAAAGTAGCACTAGTAAGTCCCATTCATCTTTCTATAAGCTTTAAGGTAAATAGAAAGAAAGTAGCACTAGTAGGTCCCATTCATCTTTCTATAAGCTTTAAGGTAAATAGAAAGAAAGTAGCACTAGAAAGTCCCATTCGTCCTTCTATAAGGTAAATAGAAAGAAAGTAGCACTAGAAAGTCCCATTCATCCTTCTATAAGGTAAATAGAAAGAAAGAAGCACTAGAAAGTCCCATTCGTCCTTCTATAAGGTAAATAGAAAGAAAGTAGCACTAGAAAGTCCCATATCTTCTTTAAAGGTAAATAGAAAGAAAGTAGCACTAGAAAGTCCCATTCATCCTTCTATAAGGTAAATAGAAAGAAAGTAGCACTAGAAAGTCCCATTCGTCCTTCTATAAGGTAAATAGAAAGAAAGTAGCACTAGAAAGTCCCATTCATCTTTCTATAAGCTTTAAGGTAAATAGAAAGAAAGTAGCACTAGTAGGTCCCATTCGTCCTTCTATAAGGTAAATAGAAAGAAAGTGGCACTAGAAAGTCCCATTCATATTTCTATAAGCTTTAAGGTAAATAGAAAGAAAGTAGCACTAGTAAGTCCCAATCGTCCTTCTATAAGGTAAATAGAAAGAAAGTAGCACTAGTAAGTCCCATTCGTCCTTCTATAAGGTAAAGGGGTCTCGATGGCCGAGTGGTGTAAGTAGTTACTACTGTAATCACTAGCCAGTCAACACTGAGGTTGTGAGATCGAACCCCGCTCGTGCGGGTGCACTGGACTCCCATCTTAATTGACTAGAATTGTCAGTTTTCCTATCGAAGGTCAGTGGTTTTCTTTGGGTACTCCGGCTTCCTCCACCAATAAAAACTGGCTGCCATCAAATACCCCAAAAGCGGTGCTTAAAAATGGCGTAAAAACACAAAAAATCAAATCAAATCTATAAGGTAAATAAATATTTTTGTTTCTCGTCAACATGATGAGGGGGGTTTTAAAGACCTTGACTACCCATGAGGGTCTTGTGCTTCTGTTTTTTTTACTCACACGGTTTGTAATATATAATGATTATGATGCAGTTGAATTAATTGCATTGTATGTGTTAGGACTTCCTGCTCAGATTGAGGAACACTAACCCTATCATAAACCTGTGTGATCTTAGGTGCTCTGTATGGGTTAGGACTTCCTGCTGAGATTGAGGAACACTAAACCTATCATAAACCTGTGGGATCTTAGGTGCTCTGTATGGGTTAGCACTTCCTGCTCAGATTGAGGAACACTAACCCTATCATAAACCTGTGGGATCTTAGGTGCTCTGTATGGGTTAGGACTTCCTGTTGAGATTGAGGAACACTAAACCTATCATAAACCTGTGGGATCTTAGGTGCTCTGTATGGGTTAGGACTTCCTGCTCAGATTGAGGAACACTAAACCTATCATAAACCTGTGGGATCTTAGGTGCTCTGTATGGGTTAGCACTTCCTGCTCAGATTGAGGAACACTAACCCTATCATAAACCTGTGGGATCTTAGGTGCTCTGTATGGGTTAGGACTTCCTGTTGAGATTGAGGAACACTAAACCTATCATAAACCTGTGGGATCTTAGGTGCTCTGTATGGGTTAGCACTTCCTGCTCAGATTGAGGAACACTAACCCTATCATAAACCTGTGGGATCTTAGGTGCTCTGTCTGGGTTAGCACTTCCTGCTCAGATTGAGGAACACTAACCCTATCATAAACCTGTGTGATCTTAGGTGCTCTGTATGGGTTAGGACTTCCTGCTGAGATTGAGGAACACTAAACCTATCATAAACCTGTGGGATCTTAGGTGCTCTGTATGGGTTAGGACTTCCTGCTCAGAATGAGGAACACTAACCCTATCATAAACCTGTGGGATCTTAGGTTCTCTGTATGGGTTAGGACTTCCTGTTGAGATTGAGGAACACTAAACCTATCATAAACCTGTGGGATCTTAGGTGCTCTGTATGGGTTAGCACTTCCTGCTCAGATTGAGGAACACTAACCCTATCATAAACCTGTGGGATCTTAGGTGCTCTGTATGGGTTAGGACTTCCTGCTGAGATTGAGGAACACTAAACCTATCATAAACCTGTGGGATCTTAGGTGCTCTGTATGGGTTAGCACTTCCTGCTCAGATTGAGGAACACTAAACCTATCATAAACCTGTGGGATCTTAGGTGCTCTGTATGGGTTAGGACTTCCTGCTCAGATTGAGGAACACTAACCCTATCATAAACCTGTGGGATCTTAGGTGCTCTGTATGGGTTAGCACTTCCTGCTCAGATTGAGGAACACTAAACCTATCATAAACCTGTGGGATCTTAGGTGCTCTGTATGGGTTAGGACTTCCTGCTCAGATTGAGGAACACTAACCCTATCATAAACCTGTGGGATCTTAGGTGCTCTGTATGGGTTAGCACTTCCTGCTCAGATTGAGGAACACTAAACCTATCATAAACCTGTGGGATCTTAGGTGCTCTGTATGGGTTAGGACTTCCTGCTCAGATTGAGGAACACTAACCCTATCATAAACCTGTGGGATCTTAGGTGCTCTGTATGGGTTAGGACTTCCTGCTCAGATTGAGGAACACTAACGCTATCATAAACCTGCGTGATCGTAGGTGATCTGTATGGGTTAGGACTTCCTGTTCCATTAGGGCCAACCCATCACAGACTAATTGTTTTGTTGAAATATGAAAATATTAAGAACAAAAATATATAATTCGCTTTAAACATGATATAGTTGTTGAAACTAGACCATGTTAAAAAAAAATTTAAATTCATCATAATGATTATATACATATAAAAAATCCTGTAATAGCTGGTTACATTAACCATACTTAACATGACTTAATGAACAGTAAAACTATGATACTAATTTATTTCTTGAATATCATGAATATTGTGAAGGTACTCTTTGGTACTCTTGTTTACTATTTTTGTAATTTGTTAACTAGTTAAATTTATCAAAGTTTCATTTTCATGAAGCAGTATAACTGAACTTTTTTTTTGTTTTATTTCAGAAAGGCAATAGAAATAATAGAACAAAGATTTGTTAATTATGCAGCAGAGAAACAAGATTTTCTTGGTGATGAGGAAAAACAGAAAAAGGTCATGGCTCTCTGTACTGAAGAAGATATCCTTTATTTTACTGTTTAAAACATAAAAAATCATCACCTTTTTATGTAATAGTGGTACCTAGAGGATAAGAGATCATTGGTTTGATAAGATGCATATTCATATCAATGAGGCCATGCAAAAATGCTTGTTTGCTTCCCCTAACTCTGCCAAGACTGTTTTTACCGTGGGGATCAATTTTTTTTTAATGTTTTTTTTTTTTTGCAGATGAAAAAAGTGTGTCTTTTGTTTCTATTGACAATTAAAAATGACTGATAATCTCTTAAAAGTGTTTCAACATTGCTCAATTATCATTCCTTTAGTTTCACACAGTATACCAGCATACAGAATGTAAAACAAGAATTTACTGTCAGGCTTATAACAACATACTCTGTAGAGTGAAATTGATTTTTGATAAAAATATAAAATAAACAAAAGTTTTTCCTGCCTGCCTGGCCTTAATGATTTTCACAGGTTAGGGGGAACCTAATATTAATTTTTCCATGGCCTGTCTTAAAAGTTTGTATTTGACGGTATCAGTATCGGTATCACTGTCTCTGCTATGCAAGGCCAGTAAAACTGCATTTGCTACCGTCAAATCGCCAATTGACAGCAGCAAATCTTTAATTACAGCACTGTTATTCCTTTATTTTCAGATCATCTTATAAAATGTAAGTGTTTTGATAAAGTTTTTTTTCTTAACATTTTTACGATTCAAAGACTTGTGGGAAAGGAAGGATGTCTTTAACAGGTTTGAGTCATCAAACAAAAGATGGCAAGCACTTTGTAAAAAGGTAAACTATTATAAAATTAAAAATAATAAGATGTGTTATGATTGCCTGTAAGACAACTCTCAACCAGAAACCAAATAACATAGAAGTTAAAACAACTATAGGTCACTGTATGGCCTTCAACAATCAGCAAAACCCATACCCCATAGTAAGCTATAAAAGACCCAGTAATGACAAATGTAAAACAATTTAAAAACGAGAAAACTAACAGCCTCATTTACATACAAAACAATAAACAAAAAAACAAATATGATATATAGTTACAAGCAACAACCACCACTGAATTATAGTATAATTTGTCTACATACTTAACAAGGTATTTTTTGTTCATCATTCATATATCATGTTAACAATGTTGTAGAATTATAAATGTTTCAATTTGATGTCTGGGGTGGTTCTCTTTGAGCACTTCGGCTTCCTCCACCAATAAAAACTGGCCACCACTAAAAAAAACCTATATTTCTGAAAGTGGCGTTAAAATACCACAAATCAATCAATCAATCAATCAATTAGATGTTATTGATATACCCATAACATACTGTGGATTCATTTATTTTCGTGGATTACGGAATACTTACATGTTCGTGGATATCTAATTTCGTGGTTTTGCCGAAGTTTGCATACAAGCCTATAGAAAATTTGTCATTCATTGAACATTTAATTTCTCGGTTCACCTGTACCAACGAAATCCACGAAAATTAGTATCCCACGAATAATGATACCTTTACCTGAAAAATATATAAAAAACCATTTGTATGACGTGTTTTACAAAAACATTTTGTTTTCCCCTTAAATAGATTTTTAGTAACTGATAAATATAATTCCATGGGTCATTACAATACAGTCAAAGGTGTGTTGAACCCTTTACGAATTTTAATAACATAATTTTCAAATCTGTGATTGATCAATTCATGTCATATGTTTGTATTATAAAATCATGTTATTGCATGGGTATTAATAAAGACATTTGTATTTTATTATTTTAATTAGAGTGAAGAAACTTTAGAAAGTCAGAAATACCTGAAGGAGGAAATAATGCTACAGTATGTTTACCCTCGTCTGGATGTCAATGTCAGCAAGGGAGTTAATCATTTATTAAAAAGTCCGTTTTGTGTGCATCCAAAAACAGGTTTGTACCTACATATAAAATATCAATCGGAGACCAGTTATTTCTGATGGCTGTTCCAGAATTAAATTCATGGGGGACATGGGAATCAATTTTTTTAGAGCCCAATCACCCATAATATAAAATTGTCATTTGACTTATAATTCTTACAAAATCTTAGGGAAAATGCAAACAATCACAATTTATCAATTTGAATGCCTCCCATCAGGCCAAGCACAATAAATTTTGGAACAGCCCTCACTTTTTTATTGCAGAACACATTAATATTATAAATACAGTCACAATTTGATTGTTGTTTCAAGTAAATAAAATCATATTTAAACATAAATGTGGATTTGTATTCTGATGTTTGTGTTTTAAATTCGCTGGATACAAGCAGAAAGTTGAAATCAGTGCTTAGAACATTCTGATTAGTGTTTACATTTTTCTTTGCTTTTCTTGACTTGAATATTCACTAGTAGTTTTAACAGGAGTAAAAACTACATTACTGTAATGTGATTTCATTTAAAAGACGTATCGAATTTGATCAAAGACCATTGTATTGTTTAGAAGAGACATCAATTTAATTGACAATGATTACCAAACTTCCTGCCAAAGATATCTCCAGGTCTTCTGGCTTCCCCCAACATCAAAAACTGGATGCCATAATATAGCCAAGTTAGCTGAAAGTGGCATTTAATGCCAACAAACAAACAAACAAAGGAGTAAAACCTATAATTTACAACTTACTAGCCCGGTCTCTGTCCGGAATTGAGCCACTATGAAAATTTTGATATACTGTATGTTATAAATTGACCTTTTCATGTGTGTGTGTATCTTACCTTGAATGTGATATGTGCATGTAGACTCACCCTTTGTTTTGTTGTAGTATATCTAAATGGAAAAAGTTTAATGTTTCAAGTTTGTTGTTGAGGGTATGGATGGGAGAGCCTTCATTTCTGTATTCTTGATTTTTTTTGCAATCATTCTCAATTCTTTATTTTTCTTTGCACATTCATCATTCTCAATTCTTTTTTTCATGATTCTTTATTCTGTAGACCTAATTCTGTAAACCCTGTGCAAATGTAAGAGATAAATTTGTCCTGGTAAAATATGTCCGGGCGGACACATATAACTAGTATAAAAAGTCCATGGTTACATAATTTACTAGTATATTTAGTCCGATGTTAGTAATTTATGTCCCCAGACTAATTTTCCTAGGAATTCAAGTCCATGTCATTAAATTTCCTAGGTAAAAACGTCCATGTCCTTTTTTTTATAGGAAAAATATTAATGAATCAACTCATTTACATTTAAACTAAATAGGAAATTTAAATATTACGTTTTAATATTATTTAAGAGTTGTGTATTTATATTTTTAATAAAATTCATGTCCCCAGACTAATTTTCCTAGGAAATCATGTCCATGTCATTAATATTTCTAGGTAAAAACGTCCACATGCCCTTTGTTTTAAAAGGTAAATATAAATGTTATGTTTTAATATTGTTTAAGAGTTGTGTATCAATTTTTTTTTAATATAATGTTTGTCCCCAGACTAATTTTCCTAGGAAATCATGTCCATGTCATTAATATTCCTAGGTAAATACGTCCATGCCATTTATTTTAAAAGGAAAATTTTAATGAAACAAATTATTTACATGTTAACAATGGAAATTCAATTTTTATGTTTTAATATCGTTTAAGAGTTGTGCATTAATACTTTAATAAAATTTATGTCCCCAGACTAATTTTCCTAGGAAATCATGTCCATGTCATTAATATTCCTAGGTAAAAACGTCCATTCCCTTTATTTTGAAATTAAATTTAAATGTTATGTTTTAATATTGTTTTAGAGTTGTGTATTAATATTTTAATAAAAATTATGTCCCCAGACTAATTTTCCTAGGACATTATGTCCAATTAACATGCCTAGGTTATAACGTCCGGCCATGTCCTTTTATTGTAATAGGAACAAATTAATGAAACTTTCCAATCTTACCTTAGAAAATGTTTTTTTTATTTTCAATAATTTTTAAAATGTAATAAAAATTACTAGAAAAACAAGTCTTAGGACAATTTTTCCTAGGAAAATAAGTGCCAGACATATTTTACTAGGTATGGACTTATTTTCCTAGGAAAATTTGTCCTGGGACTTAAATTCCTAGTAAAATAATGGTCATGGACTTGATTAACTAGGAAAAAAAGTCTGGCGGACAAATTTTACTACCGGACCAAATTTACTGTTACACAAACACTCATTGATTAGAATCCCAGTATTAATGATTTTGTACCACTGCTGTATATATAATTACAGGACGTGTATGTGTGCCTATAGATCCAGACAACATTGACAGTTTTGATCCATTTAAAGTTCCAACTATAAGGTAATGTCATTAATCAGGTAAATTGACCAACAGCAAGGTTAATTATATATTTAAACAAAATATGTTGGTGAAATTGTATATGGCAGTGAGGTTCCTTGGTGCAGATCTGACAGTTGACTAAGGACTAGGAGCAATGAAAAGGCCCATAGTTGGCCCCAAATTTAGTGCAAACGTTAAAAAATAGCATACAAGATAATAAATTTGCCCTTATATGACATAGCTTGAAGGTGTTCAGGAAATAAAGACAAATTTTACATTTAATGAGTAACCATAGCAAACATGCCATGATATTAGTATGTTTTTTACAATTTATTTTTCCTGTTTTCTGTTTAAAATATCTTATCAGTTTATTTTTCACATATTATGACATAATTGTACTGTCATGACTTTGTAAATCTTGTATTACTCATTTATATTTCTTGGTTTTATGCATTTACCTACATTATGAACAAATTTGAAGTAGTTCTCAAAACTTCATTGTCTTGGACCAAAACTGGGCCTTAATGCCACTTGATCTTAAGGGATGTTAATTGGTGTACTTTTAAGGTTTACAATTTGTGTTACTGTGGTTTCATTTCTTTTCGTGGTTTCATTTCTTTTCATGGACATATTCTTATGTGGAGAGTCAAAAAAGGTGTTTCATCAAAATTTAGATTCATAAATATTGCTAATTTGAAATGATTTTAAAACATTTGAAGTTTAGACTTTTATGAGAAAAGGAAAAGAAAACATTACCGCCATTATATTACATCAGGTCGTCAATTTTCTTGTTTGAATTGTTTTACATTTATTATTTCGGGGCTTTTTTATATCTGACTATGTGGTATGGGTTTTGCTCATTATTGAAGGCTGTACGATGACCTATAGTTGTTAATTTCGATGTCATTTGGTCATTTGTGGGAGTTGTCTCATTGGCAATCATACCACATCTTCTTATTTTTATATTAACATTGTAGTCATTCTTTCAAAGGAACAGTGACATTATTTGTTGATATTGTTTATGTGTTGCAGTGCAATAATAGAAGAACTGAACATTACAGAATCAAAAGATGAGGATGGTAAAAAGATTAAAGGTTAGATTTCACAAAAAAAAATATTTGCTAAAAATTTTCTTGGTAAAAAGATTAAAATTAAGAGTCCTACCAGAATTGATAAGACAAAAATTTTTAGATATATCAGAAAATACATGTTACCATATTTATATGTACTATAATTAAAACCAACAAGAGTTATTCCAAAAATTCTGATAAATGAAGTAGAGTTACCCCCCATTAAATACAGATATTAATGTAAAGAATTATTTTCAAAGTATGAAAATTTATTATAATAAGATGCAAATGTACAGAAGTTTGACATCTGATAAATACAAGGACTAAGACATCTTTTCCTGTTGTTCTATTGGATATTTGGGCAAATTCAGAATTTAGTCTTGTTTTGATCTCCCGCATTGTTAGAAATGCAATTGACATTCCAATTTTAGTTAGTGACATCAGTCGCTTGCACCCTATTTTTATTTGAATTAGAACATGGTTTTGCCTACAAGGTGAAAGAAGAACATCCTATTATAAACAGATTATTACCATGATGTCAAAGGAACCTTTTCATTTATATCCTAGACATAACTTGATGTTATATCATGGACCATCTTTATACAATTACAGACTATAAGAAGACCTCTCTTGCTGGCAGTATGGCTGTGTTTGAAAAGTTTTTAATATCTCTTGAAAACTCTTGGAAAGGGAAGAAACTGGAGGAAAGTGGTTAGTATATCAGAAAACTTTGCATGTGTCCATTTTTCGTGGAAGACATTTTACAACACAATTAATGCTTTATGAATATTTAACTTTCTATATAAATGCATTGTACATAGCTCTGAAACGGGAAAAATTAACACAGCAAAAATCAAAACCACAAACAAAAGCCCAACACAAAAATAACTTATCATGTTTGACTGCATAGGCTATTCCTTGTCTTATACTGATATTAAAGAAAGATTTTTATTGCTTCTGTCAAAAATTTATTTTAGTATTTTGCACACTACCGCCTAGTGGTGTAAGTACTTTATCTTCAGAAGTTACTAGCCCGTCAGCTCTGATGTGTGAATTAGAACCTCACTATTGTATTCCACTCTGATCGTAATTGACAACCATTTCCAGTTTTTCTGCCAAAGGTTTATGGTTCTCTCTGGGTACTCAATCTTGATGTGGGGCCTCGGTGGCCGAGTGGTCTAAGTAGTTACTACTGTAATCACTAGCCAGTCAACACTGAGGTTGTGAGTTCGAACCCCGCTCGTGCAGGTGCACTTGACTCCAATCTTAATTGACTAGGATTGTCAGTTTTCCTATCGAAGGTCGGTGGTTTTCTCTGGGCACTCCGGCTTCCTCCACCAATAAAAAATGGCTGCCATGAAATAGCCCAAAAGCGGTGCTTAAAAGTGGCGTTAAAACACCAAAAATCAAAATCAAATCAATCTTGATGTAGCTATGGAAGATAAAAGTGGCTTTAAATGTGAACAAACAAACAAACATTTTACCACCCACCTCTCAATTTTACAAGACATTGCTAATATAGACTGACCTAGGCCTATGATACTATGGGGACACATTTTTATTGATGTGTATGTTATTACTACAGTATAATGTTTTAAAAGTAACTGGTTTATTGTTTATGCATTTCAGATAAGAAGATGGAATTCTAGAAAAGAGGAAGAAATATATAGACAATTGTATAGATCATAAGGAATAATAAATTATTCATATTTATTTAATTTGTACCATTATATACATTTGTTTTTTGCATTATGAACAAAAAAATGCCAATTTCTAAAATGGAAATTCTGTTGGTTAATGAACAATTGAAATTTTTGTGAGAACTTTATCATGGAACCTTAGCTGATTTTATTGTCTCATCTTGAGAAGAAAGTCGCTGTAGTATGCCAGACTTAGGTATTACTATATGGAGTTTCCATCTGTCATATGTCCATTGTCCTTGACTCCATTTTCATGGTTCAGCGACTGCTTGGAAAAAAAAATCAAGTTTTTTTGTCATGTGAATTTCTCACTTATTATGAGTAATAGGATAACTATATTTGGTATATTGGTATATTGAATAATAACTGTAAGGTGTACATGTCTGTCTGACAGGATTATCTGACCTTGACCTCATTGCCATTGATATTTAAAAATGTTATACTTGTAGTAAAACCTTTATCTTGAAGACTTTCTACATAAAATCAATGGTCAGTAAAGCAGGCGAGATATTTCAGTGTGTGCACTCTTGTTGTTTATACAGAAAACTTAAATTATGTAAATGTCTTTTTTTGTCTCACCTCAACAAAGTCCAAAAAGCAAGACTTAGGCCTGCTGTGGGCATACAAAATGTATTATTTTGTGATTAGGTCAGTTTAAGGGGGACAATTAGTTGTAGGTCAATTATGTTTGGTTTGCAGTTGTATAAGCATTGGTGCATCTCATTTTCACAGATTATTTTTGCCTTGCCCCCTCAGTTATGGTCTATTGACTTTGAATAGCTTACATGTTAAAGTTTGTGATTACGTCAGTTTAAGTTTAAGATCACCCATTTGCATTGTCTCATTTCCATGGAGATTATATGACCTGCCCCCTTATGGTTCATAGACTTCGAAATTTTTACATAGTTAACAAGTTAAAGTTTGTGTTTAGTCAGTTTACTGGGAACCACTTATATTAGGTATGTAGTTGTATCAGCACTGGCATTTCTAAGTTCCACTGAGGTTATTAGGTCCTGCACCTCCAGTCATGGTTCATTGACTTTAGATTTATGGTTAATAAGCATATAGGCACATGTCCTATTGGTACCCACGTTGTTCTCAACACAGTTTAAGTGCTTGGTAGGAGATAAAGAGCTGTAAAAAACATTGAAACGGCACAAGAAAAGACATCAAAAGAAAATCATATGAAAATAGACTAAACCCCTAACGGGAGGGATTGTCCTTGACTTTCATATGATGAAGACATAATCTTTCAATCAGTTTAATTGAGGTCTGGAGCTTGCATGTCAGTAACTGCTAGTAGTCCTTTGTTTATTTATGTATCATTGTCATTTTCCTTAGTTTCTTTTGTTACCTATTCTGACATTGGACTCAGACTTTTTTAAACACTGAGTTTTACTGTGCGTATTGCTGTGTGTTTGTTTATTCTACATTGGCTAGAGGTATAGGGGGAGGGTTGAGATCTCATAAAACATGTTTAACCCTGCTGCATTTATGCGCCTGTCCCAAGTCAGGAGCCTCTGGCCTTTGTTAGTCTTGTATGTTTTTTAATTTTAGTTCATTTATATGTTTTGGAGTTTAGTATGACGTCCATTTTCACTGAACTAGTACACATTTTAATTAGGGGCCAGCTGAGGCCCACCTCCGGGTGCGGGATTTTCTCGCTCCATTGAAGGCCCATTGGTGGCCTTCGGCTGTTATCTGCTCTTTGGTCGGGTTGTTGTCTCTTTTACATATTCCCAATTTCCATTCTCAATTTTATTTTTAAGAACAAAATCAGCCAAAATATTATGAATGAGATGTACACTCCAATTTTGAAGAGGTTTGATCCAGACAATGGTTTTAAAACCAATGATAGAGCAAATTTCAAACACTTGACAAAAAAGACTAGAAAAACATGTCTTGGTGAATAGAATATTTTGATTTGTAACTGTCCAGTTGCTACAAAAGATAAAAGTATTTTATCATCAACAAATTTCATATAAAAAGTGAACAGTCTGGCCAATATTCAAAATACAATTACAAAATATTAGAATCAATTCACAGCTACAAAATGTATATGAATTGATGAACATAAAAAAAATCGTAAATTGAGCAGTGTGGATTAGCATCTTATATTTCTTGTTGTATAATTGTATTTATGTGATAGACTGTACAAGTTCAATAATATTGTATGTTCATAAAGTCACAGACCTTAATAGCAATTACAATTTTAACATCGTTGTAGACAAGCTGAATATCGCCCCATGAATGATTTAAATCCCCTCTCAAAATGCATGCAATCGATGAAAATTAATAGGCATAATGAGAATCATTTGCCTTGTAAAGAAAAGAAATTTACTAGTACACATGTATATATATAAATCTTAAAAATAACCAGCAAACAAGATATTAGATTGTCTGAAAATGATAAACACAAAAAAAAAAATACAAATCAATTGCTTCGTGCAACCTTCATTATATGAGCTGTATCGGATAGAAATCGACCTTATGCAAATGCATGTATACATGTACATGTGTAAGACTTTGGTTGATTTCGTAACATTCAAATGCGAAATAAAAGATAAATTTTAGTCTGTTTTGTAGGGTTCTTATATCAACTCAATTTTAAAACAGTAACAGTCTTTACTTAGAGATTTTACAACCCAAAATAGGTTTATAGATGTATTGATATTCATTTGCATACGGTCAATTTTTCTATCCGAACGAAGCTTACATGATGCGCTTGTAAGAAAAACATCCAGTTATTCAGACGGTATTTTAAAATATGACAAAAATCAGGATAATAATAGGTAGATATGAAACAATTATAGTTTTGTTAAATAATTGTGAAGTAATTTAACAGACAGGCAGTAGATACCATAAAGGCACAGTCAAAACGAACTGACAATGCCATGGCAATTTTAAGATTCATGGACAGTTAAGGTGTTCAACATTAGCAGAAGCAATATTGATTATACAACAGAGTTCAAAAGGAGGGTTCAGCATCCTGAAGTTTTCATACTAACATTTCTGTAAACTAGAGGCTCTTAAGAGGCTGTGTGGCTCATCTGCATCTTCAACAATGGCCACTTTATAGTAATGATCACCATTGAAGGGGAATAACTCTATTATTAGACAATTTTAGTCATCATTGGTCATGTTGCTGCATTTGAAAATCTTATGCTGATCATATTTACTATTTAAAGTTTCTAGTTATTTAATTTTCAAGGTAATAGGCAAATATTGGGAAAATCGTCCTTAAAGGGCAAGAACTTCAATTAGCAGTCGACTATTGATTTCGGTGATGTCGCCTTACTTGCAGATCTTGTTTAGCTGATCATGTTTGCTATTTAAAGTTTCTATCTATCTATTATAGTTTTCAAGATACTAGGCAAAAATGCAAAAAAAAAATCGTAATTAACGCACAATAACTTCAATAAGTTGTTGACTTGTCAATGGATCTTGTCTTGCTGATCATTTTTGCTATTTAAAGTTTCTGTCCATCTGTCCATCTATTATAATTTTCATGGTAATAGGCAAAATTGCAAAAAAAATAATGAATAAATTCGTTGTTTCAGGGAAATAACTCCTGTAAGATGTTGTCTGACAGTTTTGATACCAATAGACATTATTTATTTTTCAATTTTGATTCATTTATTTATACACGTGTATATATATGTCTCTGATTTATATGTCTCAGACTTAGTGGGACGTCCATTTTAGCTGAACTAGTATACTTAAAATTGATAATGGAAATGGGGAATGTGTCTAAGAGACAACAATTTAATGTTTACGGACCAGCTAAAACCCGCCTCCGAGGGATTTTCTCGCTGTGTTGAAGACCCATTGGTGGCCTTGGGCTGTTTTCTGCTATTTGGTCGGGTTGTTGTCTCTTTGACACATTCCCCGTTTCCTGCTATTTGGTCGGGTTGTTGTCTCTTTGACACATTCCCCGTTTCCTGCTATTTGGTCGGGTTGTTGTCTCTTTGACACATTCCCCGTTTCCTGCTATTTGGTCGGGTTGTTGTCTCTTTGACACATTCCCCGTTTCCATTCTCAATTTTATTATTATAGATTTCATCATTCTGAACACTTTTGCCTCTGTCAGCAGGGGCGGATTCAGGCGGTCGTGCGCCCCCTAAAATTCAGCTGAATAAAGAATATTTCAATAATTTTTCCTCAAAAAAATTTAAGTTTGCGCGCCACCCCCCCCCCCCCCCCCCCTAACATAAAATCCTGGATCCGCCCCTGGTCAGATTTTCTTAAAAAAATTGATTGACTTTCAATTGTGCACGTACATAGATGGGGAATACTTCACAACAGTTAAACATCTTATCTTTATTGCTATATGTACATGGATATAATTTATTCAAAATACATATTTTCAAGAACGAAAAAAAATATTTTTGTTTGTACATCAAAATTCTAAATAAAAATGTTTATTTAAAGTAATTTAAAAGTTTATTTTTCTAAAACAAAAAGAATTCTATAAATCTAATTCAAAATATTTCATTTGAAGACAATATTTCCAAAATAAAATCTAAATCCATATAGTTTATATATTATGTAATTCTTTTTTTTTACCTTCTTCCTTTCATTTGCATTGAAGTGTCTGCAGGAGGAAGACAAACTGATTTTTTTAAGTTATGTAAGATTAAATAAATAAAAAAAAATGAAATTTTAACGCTCATACTTAAGGGGATTTATTTAGGTTTTTTTTTTTTTCTTGTATTAAACATGTTTGTTTAAAGAATATTTTTGTCATTTATTTATAGAAATATTTTTATTATACTAAATGAATATTTTTTATAAAAAAAACTTAGGCTTAAATGTTCCATCTTTTATCATCCAATTTGTATAACTCATGTTGTGTGTTTTAGATAAAAGGGAAAATCTACGGTTTACTAAGGAAGAATGCCTGCTAATGCTGAGGTCGTACATTGTACACCCAGGGGATTACCAGTCTATTGTGGAGGAGATAAAGGTTAACAAAAACCATTTGACTCCCCAAGTTAATGCCTTTTATGAAGGCAATGACTTCATCAAAATAAAACAGAGATTGAGGGAAAAATTCCAGAGACTGGTGGCAAACATGAAACAACAAAGGGATCCGGAAATTAGGTAAGAGTAGTTTGATGCTATTTAGGTAGCATGAACGCCTGTTTGTTATTTAAACTCGTCTGTTTTTGCTATCCTGTGCTGTTTGTCGTTAACGGAATATGTTTGTTGTTGTTCTGCGGTTTGCATGTTATGACTTTTGAACACCGGTAAACTGCTGTTGCCTTTATTTATACATTTCTTTCTTGACCAAAAAATTATTCAATATATGTATAAAAAAAAGAGTAGTTTTGTTATGTTTCATCTTAATATTTTTTTTCATCAAGAAATATATATTTAATATAAGTAACATAACCATTTTTTATGTTTCCATTTTTTTTTTTAACTTTTAGACGTCAATGTGTCCATTTATATAAGAAAACCACAGTGGTACCAGGCTTGATATTGCTATAAAATTTATAGTTTTAATCTTTGAATGATAATGATCACATTATAAATAATTTTAGATTGCAAGCAGTTAAACGAAAAAAACACTGTCTGTTATTTATACACAGTGCATCTACAGCATTACTAATGATCAAAATAATAATGTTTTCAGAGAGGAGCTTGAGGTAATATGTTCAATGGAGAACAGGACAGTTAAATCTACTTACACTGCCTGTTCCAGCCAAGCTGACCCCCTCAAGATAAAGCTGCAGAAGAAAAATACTGGAGTAGTGCAACTTAACCAATCATCAGGGAAAGATTCATCTAGTGATGATCTTCCCGATCCATCCTTATTCCCCGTGAAGCCTTGTACATCAACACCGAGGCCAAGACCATCTACCTCATCCTCTTTAGTTGATGTAGAGGATGAGGAGGATGTAAGGCTTCACTGGGCTAGGAAAGTAGCGAAAAAATGTGAACAGAAGAGACATAAGAAAAAGAAGACAAAAAAGACAAAGAAAACAAGAAAGGGAAAATCCACGAGAGAACTAATTAAAGAAAATGAAGAAATGAAAAACGAAGTATTGAAATATTTGGTTAAAAACAAACAAAAAATGTTCCAGGAGTCTTCGTCCTCTGAATCATCCTCATCAGAGGAGTCGGATTGAATTCTGATACATATAATAATAAATGTATAAGTTAGCAGTCAAAACGTTTTAATTGTTTTTTTTAATATTAAAAATGAAAGTGACAAAATTTTCATCACCTTTTTCATCTTTTTCCCCTCTCTTTTCCCTATTCATGATTTTTTTAACACGATCTTTGACTCTTCAATCATTAACTATATCTGCATTATTATCTAATATCACGCATGAGAAGTAATGATGATTTAAATATCAAGTGTTAGATATAAACGGGTATTCATAAATACTATCATGTATACATAAATACCATCATGTAATAGAAAGAGTGTATAAATGACCGAAAGACATCTAACATAGAAAAAAACATATATTATTATATATGAACCATTTAAACACCGTAAATAATCAATTAAACAATAACCCATAGATACGTTCAGATACGTCAACGTATCCGATACGGATACGATACGTCTTTAAATGTCCCACTTCTAGTAGACATGAGGCTGAGCATCTTCTTGCCAGTATTTCTTCACTGTACACGAGCATCTCCTTGACAGCTTTTCTTTACTATACATAAACATCTTCTTGACAGCATTTCCTTTTAAAAAAATAAGGGTAACTCTACTCATAGTTATTTCCCCCAAGAAAGCAGGAATACAAGTGTATCCGGATCCAAATCAATCGTAAGTTGTACTCTTACAGAAATCATTTAGCAACGATCCTTAAGTCATATGAAACGAGTTTGTGGGATTATGTTTCGGAAATTATTGAACCAATACATGCATTCCGATTCCACACAATCTTATCAAACAAAAGTTTTCCTATCTAATTAAATGGTCGTTTGATAAATCTGATTGCAAATTTATTTGCTGCAACTCGTATAAAGACTTTTTCTCAAATGAGAAAGGTAAATATGCTAGATATACTTACTGAAGGTGTAATGAGATGATTACAGTCCTAAATTTACTCCTTGACAACATTTATGTACGTTTCGGCAATAAAGTTTATCGACAGGTTGTAGGTATTCCTATGGGCACCAATTGTGCCTCTTTAATAGCAGACTTGTTCTTGTACTGTTATGAATCTCAGTTTATGGCCAAACTCAGTAAAGAACCGTCCAAATTCCATTAAAGTGGTAAATTCAACAACATTTACCGTTATCTTGATGATATTTTTTCGTTTAATAATCAAAAATTAATTCTCTAAATATACTGCTGAAATTTACCCAGAGTAACTTATTGTAAATAAATCAAATATTAACAGCAATAACTGTCCTTTCCTAGATTTAGATACACCAGACACTCTACACAAAAATTTACGACAAAAAGGATGATTTTTCTTTCCCTATTGTTAATTTTCCTATTTTGGACGGTGACGTTCCTTTGGCACCGTTTTACGGTGTTTATATATCCCAACTCGTTCGCCATGTCCGTCTCTGTGGTAGCAATACACAGTTAGAAGTTTAGTTTCGCATTTTGGCCATGGTGAATTTTTTAAATATGAAAGTTTTTGTACAATAAAATTGATTTGTAGATAGTTGAAGAATAAGTTAGCCTTCCAAGTGGGTTTATATGAATATCTAGATTGTTTTTAGCATATTTTATAGGCCATTTTTCTGTTTGACCGTCCGTATTTTCACATCCGTACCGCCCATATGTCCAGAAATTATTGTAGTGTTTTTCAACAAAGATTTTCAATTTTATGGAAAAATGAGCAGAAATGCATATCATTTTTTTGGACCTCTTGATAGATAAATGTCTATGGTTTCAGGAAAGATATCACTCAAATGGATTGAAATTCTCCTTTGGACTAAATTTTGGAGACTTTTGTGACATTTTCACCCCCCTTTTTGCAATATTTCGTATCAAATAAATGCAGATTGTTGCCATGGTTACACCAAAAAGAGATTATATTTCACCATTATAACTATTGGAAATCAAATCTATGGAAGATGCTCTTTCCATAAATATATACATGCATAACACAAATATTAAGCCTTATTTGTTAGAAAAGAAGGGAAAGAGGGTGGTTAAAAATTATGAGTGTCAATTGTAAGTTTTTTTCCTAACTGAGTATTGCTACCTGTAGTGACGTTTTGGATTTTTATGAGCGGAATCTATGTATTACCAGTAAATTATTAAGTCAGGGATTTCGTTACCAAAAAATTACTTAAAACCTTTACTAAATTCTTCCAAAGATGAAAAGCTTTGGTTTGCAATTTTGGCTGTACCTGTAGAAAACTTCAAAATTTCAAACGGAATAGCACATCTTAAATTTTACGGAGATGTTGTTAACCGAGCCCGGAAATTTAGATACGACCCGGGTAAACTTATCAATCCTTTAAATATTTTTTTTTTCTAAAAGGTTACCTGTTCGACACTGTAATAAAATCTTTGAATATTGTTTTTATTGGTATAAATATTGATTTTTGTTATCAGTAAATTAAAACCATACTAAATATTACACATAAGTACTTTCACGGTACTACAATCTGTCGATATCTATATTTTGGCATTAAACAATGTCATGTTTTTCTCTGACTGTTAATGGCGTCTTTACACTAAATCCATTGGGTGTTGGATGTGTACTGATTGATCTTAGATACATGATTTTTTACTAGTTGTTCTTGGCTTTGAACTAGCTATCAGTAACTGCGAGCACTCTTAGATCTGTACATAGTGTCTTTTTTGTTGGTAGGGATTAAGGATGGATATATACCCTGCCACGTCCTGTCTGTGTTTTTGTTTGATGTTTTCCTGTATCGATCTGATGAATTAAGCCTTTTTGACTGATTTTTATAGTTTGTTCTTATGTTGTGCTGTTACACCACTGTTCCAGTTTAGGGGAGGGTTGAGCGCTCACAAACATGTTTAACCCCGCCACATTCTTTGTGTGTCTGTCCCAAGTCAGATGCCTGTAGTTCAGTGGTTATCGTTAGTTCATATCTGTCATATTTGTTTTTTGTTAATTGTTTTGTTATAAACTAGGCCGTTTGTTTTCTCAATTGAATTGTTTCATATTTAACATGTCGGGGCCTTTTATAGCCGACTATACGGTATTGGTTTTTCTCATTGTTGAAGGCCGTACGGTTGCCTATAATTCCGTACATCAACTTCATTTGAACTTTGGTGGATAGTTGTCTCATTGGCAAACTTACCACATCTCCTTATTTTTATATATATACTAAGATACATCATCTGAGTGCGGTTCTTATATTTATTACGAACCCGTAACGTATAATCGACAAAACAAACTTTGGCTACTAAGGAACTTTCGGATTTTTTGCGCCGAAATTTGCCGATTGTGACGTTGATAAACAATCAATACAGAATATGGACCACGTTAAAAATAAGTCAGATGATAGAGCGATGTTCATTTGTTATTTTTGATACTGTCCATGCGTTTCAATTAGTAATTATACAACTTTGTCATAACAGTTGTTAAATGATTTGGTGTATAAAAAATTTTCTTTCAGGATCTATTGATAATACCTTCTTTCTACGTTTGTTTACCTTATCTTTCATTGCGGTTTTTACCGCCTCGGTTGTGTCGTGGTAGCGTGTTCGCCTCCAGTGCGGGAAGTTGTGGGTTCGAACCCCGGCCGGGCCAAAACAATGACTTTAAAATTGGTATTGCTGCTTCTTCCCTAAGCACGCGGCATTAAGGAGTAAGAGCAAAGACTGGTTAGCTCGGAGTCAGAATAATGTGTCCGAGTAAGGTGACATGTCTTCCTGCGGACTGTTACCTTGTGAACTAGCACGTTACAAATCCGGCTCAGCATGTCGGTCTAGTACAAAACAGGGCTAAATTTCATATTACATTAACATGTTCTTGTCCTGAATATGCATATTAATTTGCCGCTGGACGTTAAGCTGCCATCCATCATCATCATTATTACGTTTTTTTTTCCTTCGGCACTTGCGCTGTGTGGTTGCCGAATTTCTAACGAGAGATGTCATGGTTAAGTGACTGCATACGGAAAAGCAGTCGGCGAATTAGAGTATGAAAAGACAATTATTAAATAGTAGTATATTTTTTAAAGACTTGGATAAAATAAAGGATTTTCTTTTAAAATAAAGTCTATTTACAAGTGTTTTATAGTAAAACTTAGCCATAATTAAAGTACATTCAACATACTCAACGTTTTTGTTAAATTTGAAGTATCACATGACTTTAACGCGCCGGCCGCGCACGGATGGACGTCATATTTCAAAGACCAAGTATGCGTTGTTCTTTATGTCAAAACCGGTTCCTGCTTTGTGGAAATCTAGAACGAAACAGAGTCGTAAACATTTTCAAACCCGGGTCCTTCCATTTTGACACGACCCATTTCTTTCGTTCCATGCAAAGAAATAAAATATTGAGGGTAATAAAAGGATAACAACAATACAGAAATCCAAGGCAAATCCAAAAAGGGGAAATCCATAAAAACCAACCTCCTCGTGGGGGTTTTGATTATGTGACTACTTGGCCGTTTTATAGTGATTATTTGATTACCAGACCAAATATTTCATGATTATTTGATTATTTGATTATCTTTTTTAAAAATATAAATAATGATTTTGTGATTATATTGGCAAAACATTTGTGATTATGTGATTACTTGGACACCCCCCATGAGGGGCCTCAAAAACTGACAAAATCAAACGCTATCAATCAACAGAACAAGTGAAAAACAACTGCCATATTCCCGACTTGGTACAGACATTTTCCGAAGAAAATGATGTGTCAAACTTGGTTTTATAGCTAGCTAAACCTCCCGCTTGTTTAACAGTTGTTTATAGTTCCGTTATAACGTTACTAATCCTGCAATCTCCATGAATATATCTTTTTTTCCGTGCGTGTCTTTCCGTAGAGTGTACCTAATTGAAAGAGAAGGCAAACAAAGTCTAGGTAAGGGTCATTCATTATTTTGCCGTGCATTATTTCTTATTTCTCCTTTAATCTAGAATGGTTGTAGAAAATATTACATCTCACAATCGAACATATACAGTAATATGTGTATTTATATTCTACAATTGCATAAAAAACAACAAATAAGTGAATAGAAATTCTTCCTTTTATCTGTGTGTAAGTGTTCCGGGGTAGTTAAAACATATTTTAGTGCCCAAAAAAACATTGACAATAGGATCAGACACAAGTTTTGCAACTTAGAATGTCTTCTCCATTACATACACGTAATAAATAACTGAACAAAATAAAATACATGTAAATAACATCTTACACAATATTAATATGGAGACATGAAATGAACAAGAATGAATTTAAACGACATGGCTCATCGCTTTCTAAAAGTCGAGTTGACCGTAAATTTATTTATAAAAAAAGACCAAGTAGGCTGTTTTCATCTCAGAATCCGGGGTAGTTAAGCCACAGTGACATAATAACGGATCCATTCATGTCAATTGTTTCTTTTGAAAATTTTCTTATTTTGATATACGTTTTAGTATATTATAAATTAATTATGAGAATTTGGTTCAAATAGGTCAACATGAATTTGACAGCTAGTGTCTCTTTAATGAAAAGCCTTGAAAAAAAATAATTATAAATGTGAACTCTGATAGTTTAATTGATCTATCTTAGTGTATATTCTGATATTAAGTACCTAATAAATCACGAAATTGAAATATAAGTGTTAAAATTATTGCTTTGAAGTATTTGTCAAATACTTTGTAAAATATTTACTATGAGATCAAATTTTTCTTTAATATGTTTTTGATCGTCAGATGTGTGAAACAAGCACAAAAATTATTTAAAAACTATTTTGAAATATATACACGCAGACATTTAATGCAGCAGGTATTTTTTCACTGTTTCCATATATGATCTTATGATATGTTTGTTTTTTTCTGCATGGCTGGTTGGTAAGTTTTGAAAATCTAACTTTACCCAAATCAAGTAAAAAAACAACCAGACATACCCTTATATGTGTTTGCAAATAAATAAGATAAAATTGAGAATGGAAATGGGGAATGTGTCAAAGAGACAACAACTCGAACATAGAACAGACAACAGCAGAAGGTCACCAACAGGTCTGCAATGCAGCGAGAAATTCCCGCACCCGGAGGCGTCCTTCAGCTGGCCCCTAAACAAATATATATACTAGTTCAGTGATAATGAACGCCATACTAAACTCCAAATTGTACACAAGAAACTAAAATTAAAAATAATACAAGACTAACAAAGGCTAGAGGCTCCTGACTTGGGACAGGCGCAAAAATGCGGCGGGGTTAAACATGTTTATGAGATCTCAACCCTCCCCCTATACCTATATATAAGGCATAGATACTAAAAATTATTTTTTCAACCGAGTTTCCGTATATGATATAATGCTATGATTTTACTTTTTCTAATCTTGGCTTGTTGGTAGGTTTTGAAAATTTTACTTTATCCAAAATAAATTTTAAAAAATACAAACACGGTCTGCAATATATGTTCGAAAACAATTAATGCAGCATGCATAGACAATAAAACTATTTTTCAACACGTTTCCGTATATATGATATAATGATATGTATTCGGTGAAGTGTCTGTCAATCTATCAATGTGAATGATATTGGAGAAAAACAAGTAATAAGAGGTGTCAGAGACGACAACCTTGTCGAATTGTTTTTTCCCCGTCATAAATGGGATCGACTGTATTGCCTTTAGTATTTTACGTCACCTCGTTAATGTTGTCAGAACATATACTGGTCTTGATGGGAGTGACAGTAGTATTATCTAGCTGAACGGATTTATATAACACATGTACTATGTTTGAAGGTAAATTGGACGGCTTATATTATTATAACAATAATTATCGGTTTAAATTCTTTTTTTAGAAATCTTGATATCTAAAAATAGTTTAAAAGTAAAATTTTATTTATAATTCCCCAATTTTAAATAATGTGATATTTCTTACACAATAAATAGTGGGTTTTTTTTATTCAATGCCGTACATGTATATTATTAAAATGATAATTATCTTTAAAAGAAAGTAAACAAAATGAAACGATATGGAAGATTTATAGTGTGTTGTATGTCAGACGTATGGGAAAGTGGTTAGGAAGACCTCTTGTGGTTAGGCATGACAATGTGTATTTATTTTTAGAGTATAAAAAATGTTTCAAGGACGCAAGGAACGGTTTGACAATGCTTCCTGCTTTTAAAATACAAAATAAATAACTAAAATTAAAACTACCACAGCACAGATTCGTTAAAAATTCGGTCTATTTATCAAATTTGTCATTTAGTCAACATTAAGCCTCATAACTCTTACGTAAGGAAAACAAACAGAAATTTTGTACAGTCTTTCTTCGTATAATTAACATATTATAAAACTTGTATCAAGCTTTCTCTAGGACGAATCGCTTGAGAGGGTTTATTAATAAAAGCAATTGTTGCATCAAGAGTTATGCAAGGTCTGTTTTTGTCTGCACATGCATACATGTCAACATTTATTGATTTACATTTACTAAAGTATTGCATGCATGCAAAAAGGAAAGTGTTGTGTAACGTGAATGATATAAACATCAAACAATACACAAAAATTAACATGTCACTTTTAATTGACCCATGACGTAATAAAACATAAAATATACATTAACATGTAAGATTCACGAATGTTGAGTTATTTTTGTATAATTAAAACGGAAAATTCAAGATAGTATATTTGGACCTATCTTTGTCCTTTGATAGTTTGTAAGTAACATATATGTATTTCATTTTCACCGTTTTGTCAGTTGAATTTCTTATCAAGCAAGTTCAAAATTATTGCATTCTTTATTTCAATTTATCTACATAAAAAAGGTTGTATTAAAATTATGTGTATAGCATTTCAAAATGTTACTTTATGAATTGTCAAAGGCAAAGTTCTATAATGTAAAAAATATTCTAACTGGGGAATTGAGATTTTCAGATTAATGACATATAAATGGCGTTTCAACATTACAATCGATATCGTTACAATTTTACCTCAAGAAATTTATATTTTTGTCCATCGACAACTCTTAAAGTTAAAAGGGGGATAGAAGGGTTTGTTTTCATGATTTCTTGAAATTTTTATTCTTAATTTCTTGGACCAAAAAAAATTGTTTCAGACGGAATTTAAAAAAAAATGGTAGAAAATTAGGAATACATGTATTTCAACATTGTGTTATAAAAATCTTGTTCCTGTATGTTTCTGAGAAAAAAATAGTTTGTTTTTGATTAATGTCGAATAAAATTTTCTGTCACCCTCACAAGAGAAGAAAAGTCGATGCCTTATATAAAGCAGTCTGAATTTTCTATGGTACATATGTTTGACAGACTGGCAACTGAAAGTCAGTGTGTAAAAGTCAACACAAAACATGACAATACGCATCGAGTAACAAACTGGTTCCTTAAATATATAATGGAACCTTTATTTGGAATAAACATATCTTATCTTAATTTATCTTATCTTATCTTACTCCACATAGTCATCTACTTTTCTGGGATAACCTACTATATGTTCTGTTTGATCCCCTTGCTGTGTAAAGATAATCATTAATGACTAAAGCCAGCCCCCTTTTGTGTTTGTTTAAGTTTGTAGTCTTAATGTTCTGGGAGGGGGGCAGGAGGATTTTTTTGCGGATTGATTATTAGTATTCATTTTCATATGTGGCTACGCATGCGTATTTATTTTTTCATTCGAATATTCATTTGCAATCTTATGATGCAGAATATTCATTATTCATTTTCATCTTGTGTTTTATACAAGCTTATTCATTTTCATCTTGTGTTTTATACAAGCTTATTCATTTTCATCTTGTGTTTTATACAAGCATTTTCATCATGTGTTTTATACAAGCTTATTTATTTTCATCTTGTGTTTTATACAAGCTTATTCATTTTCATCTTGTGTTTTATACAAGCTTATTCATTTTCATCTTGTGTTTTATACAAGCTTATTCATTTTCATCTTGTGTTTTATACAAGCATTTTCATCTTGTGTTTTATACAAGCTTATTTATTTTCATCTTGTGTTTTATACAAGCTTATTCATTTTCATCTTGTGTTTTATACAAGCTTATTCATTTTCATCTTGTGTTTTATACAAGCTTATTCATTTTCATCTTGTGTTTTATACAAGCATTTTCATCTTGTGTTTTATACAAGCTTATTTATTTTCATCTTGTGTTTTATACAAGCTTATTCATTTTCATCTTGTGTTTTATACAAGCTTATTCATTTTCATCTTGTGTTTTATACAAACTTATTTATTTTCATCTTGTGTTTTATACAAGCTTATTCATTTTCATCTTGTGTTTTATACAAACTTATTTATTTTCATCTTGTGTTTTATACAAGCTTATTCATTTTCATCTTGTGTTTTATACAAGCTTATTCATTTTCATCTTGTGTTTTATACAAGCTTATTCATTTTCATCTTGTGTTTTATACAAACTTATTTATTTTCATCTTGTGTTTTATACAAGCTTATTCATTTTCATCTTGTGTTTTATACAAGCTTATTCATTTTCATCTTGTGTTTTATACAAGCTTATTTATTTTCAGCTCTTTCCATGCTAGGATATTGCCCCCTCCCGAAATTCAATAAGTCGCCATCTAAAGCATGTCCCCACTAAACACAAATACATATTGAAACGTTTCCTGGTTATCTGTGTATGAATAATAATTTGGTTACAAATGAGGGTGTGGATGGGGGTTTACAGAATAGAGAATAATGGGCAAAAAATATAAAGAATAGAGAAAAATGGACAAAAAAAAAGAATAAAGAATAATGAGGTGCTAAAATATAAAAAATAGAGAATAATGGGCAAAAAGTATAAAGAATACAGACAATGGCCTAAAAAATTAAAGAATACAGAAATGACGGACCCCATCCAGACCCTCACAAATGATAAGTTTATTTTTAAGACAAAATTCTAATTTTTATTTCCTTTTTACCTACAGATATCTAAAGCCATTCAACCAGAGTGAAATATATTATCTAGAATGGCGGTGTCTGTTTTAAAACATAACACCTCATCAACAAAAGCACAGTCGGTGGCAGCAGCTAATAATATAACACCGTCGGAACTAAATACCAATGACTCTCATGGAAGGACAGTTTTATTCTATGCAGCACGATATGGTAAATTAGCTGCTGTTAAAAACTTGATAAAAGCGGGAGGTGATCCGAACATTTCCGATGTGGACGATAGCTCTCCACTTCATGAAGCTGTTGAACGCTGTCATCATGATATTGTGAAAATATTACTCAAACACAGTAAGTAGACGTAGAATGTAGAGAAAGTTGTAATTGGCTTTGAACTAGTTTTCAGTAACTGTAAGTACTTTTATATCGGTGCTATTTGTTGTATGTTAATTGTAAATATAAAGATAAGAAGATGTGGTATGATTGCCAATGAGACAACTCTCCACAAGCGACCAAATGACCCGTTATTAACTATAAGTGACCGTACTTTGTTTGTGTTTCGTACCTATCTATTGAGTTAAACCATTTGCAACGGATTTTTACAGTTTGTTATGCTGTAACACAGCTGTCCCAGGTTAGGGGAGAATCGCGCGCTTAAAAACATGTTTAACCCCCGCCACATTCTTTATGTGCCTGTCCCAAGTCAGGAGCCTGTAATTCAGTAGCTGTCATTCTGTTCATGTCTGTCATAGTTTATTCGTTTGAATTGTTTTACCATTTTCATGCCGGTCCTTTTATATCTGACTATACGGTATGGGTTTTCTCGTTGATGAAGGTCTATAACTATTTTATTTACGTCATTTGAACTCTGGTGGATAGTTGTCTCATTGGCAATCATACAACATCTCCTTATTTTAATATTGATATGTGTAATAACAGAATCAATGCGGTAATTGACAAATAGACTTTCAAAGTTGGTACAACGGGACATACAGCTTTTAAAAGTCATGTTTTGAGAGTCAAAATGCTTTTATCTTGTTTTTCATTTTGATTGTTTTAATTTTGTTCATTTCTGTAAGAAAACACCAAGGATGACTTTGGTATAACATTATTCAATTTGTTTTACTGACTTCTCTCGTTAAGCTGGAAGACAACTGATGAGGAGATTCGTGGAGTTGTACGGAATTATAGATATTTAGCTGCCAATGAAAAGGAGATTTACATTCATGATCCCCGTTTTAGGAAAGTGCCACACAGAAACTTAGCAAAGCTCTACTCTTTGAGTAGCCCCGTGACCTGTTTGAAAACTAATTTTCCGCATTTATAACTAATATACCTTTTTACAGTAACAGTCCAAATTCATGGCCCGCCACATTTTGCTGTCAAGATTTTGCAATTTTGTTTTCTTCCTGTATATACATGAAATATTTTCCACTGAAAGCTAAACAAACAGCAATCAATAAATTTTCTTTGAGGTATACTCCAATGGTAAAACATTTTTCATTTTATAATCTGTTGACACGTAATTGTGGTAAAAATCACTTAATTTATAAACTGTATAATTAAAATCGTTAACTTATGTCATTTTAAAGTCAAATATCGAGAAAACATATAGCCGACATTCGTAAATAAGTTAACTGTGACTATAATACTGTTTTTTGTGATTTTCAATTTTAGGATCCATAGACGTGAACACAAAAAATAAACATGGACAAACTCCTCTGATGAAGGCAGTCATTTACGATGATGAAGAAATGGTCAAGTTACTTCACAAATCAGGTAACTAGTTTAAGTTTCAAAAGAGATCATGTAGTGTACGTTATTCATTTCACACATAGTTATTCAATTTTTAATTGTGGAAATATTATGAAATTGCCACTCATGTGGTTTTTTAAGACACAAGGGGCATTAAAAATCACCAGTCAAATGGCAAACAACATTACCCTAAAAGAAAGAAAGCCAAAGAAACACAAGTCCATTAAGATTTGAATGGGGGTTTTCCGCTACTTGAATTGTCAAATAACAGAAAACAATCGGTGTAGATTTTTAATGAAAAAAACAAATTGTGAGACAGAAACGCAATTCATTCGTATTACTTATCACCTAGACGAATTCATTGTATCATTACTATAACGACTGTTTTTACAAATACATAATATTTCTTTAATGATTATTTTGTTTTAAACTTAGACTAATAAGGGGAAGTAGATCTGATAATTTAATTTTATAAAGGAATGTACAGTAAATTTTCTTTTGTGTATTAAAGCAATCAACAAAGGTCGGTGACCCCATTTTTTTTTTCCTTTTTCCTTTCTTAATATAAAAATAAGGATATGAGGTACGATTGCCAATAAGACAACTATCCACCAAAGTTCAAATAAAGTGGATGTAAGCAATTTGTAAGCGTTATATCTTCTCAAATCTTATTTTAAATTCTGTCATTAAGTTTTCTTTCTTGTCACATTATAAATCCTTTTCTTTGTATAAACCTTACAGAATGTGTGAATTTATCACAGTCTGTAGCTGAAACCCAGCGACCTATGATTTTTATTATATTTAAAAAAAAACACACACGATATACAGATATTTTGGTAAAATATGACTGAAAACATTCGTTCTTTTTGTGTATATAGGCCCATACCTTAAACATTTATTAACAAAAACCCAGACCGATCACCCCACATCCGACTAGAACCTGGCGTTGAACTCAGATATTCGGAAGGCTAAACAGTTTCTGCTGTTTAAAAATCGTTAAGAAATCAGAATATTAAAATAGGTGTTTTTAACAATTTTATATTTACACATTGTAAATAACATTATTTATCTGATATTGTATAAGCACATAATTTTTTTAATGTAAAATCAACAATCTTGATCTGAACAAGCCAAGTTCAGAAATGTCCGAACCATGTCATGATAAACCTTTTTAAAAACTATTTTACTGACATTTTTCTTTCAATAAATTCCGTTGTGTATATATTACCATACGATTCCGATTAATAGACATTTATATCCAATTTGTATATAGATATAAGAAGATGTGGTATGAGTGCCAATGAGACAACTCTCCATCCAAGTCAAAATTTATAAAAGTAAACCATTATGGGTCACAGTACGGTCTTCAACACGGAGCCTTGGCTCACACCGAACAGTAAGCTATAAAGGGCCCCCAAAATTACTAGTGTAAAACCATTCAAACGGGAAAACCAACGGTCTAATCTATATAAAAAACGAGAAACGAGAAACACTTATGAACCACATCAACAAACGACAACTACTGAACATCAGATTCCTGACTTAGGACAGGTGCAAACAAATGCAGCGGGTTTAAACGTTTTAATGGTACCAAACCTTCACCCTTTTTCCTGAAACAATAGTGTAACATCACAACATAGAAAGACACACTATAAAATATCAACTGAAATAGCTTAACTCAATCAAAGGACATATTAACACCATTGAACATACACTGAACAAATAAATTTGACCTATGATACAATGTAAATACAAAATAATTAAACTAAGGGAAGAATAATAAAAGTAACATGTTATATAGGTATGAAATGTTAAACAATTAAAGAAAAAACAATCTGCTCGAACAAAAATATTAGCCGTTTGCAATAACTTTAAACACAGGTAAAAGAAAATAATTGTGTTGTTAGGTATACGTATACAGTACCAATAGAGAAAGGAAATATTTTTACAAAATAAATAATTTTGATGTTCATAGTACGAAGTGAAAATTTATAGTAATACCAAACACTTATAAAAGCTGGTATATAGACCAGATATAACCCTGAATAACATTAAATAACAAAAAAGCAATACAATTAGTATCAACAGGTCAAATAAACAAGAAAGTACGATTTGAGAGTACTCGCAGTTACTGACAGCTAGTTAAAAGCCAAAACAATTAATAATAAAAAATCATGCATCAGAGACTAAAATCAACTAAAACACATCCCAGGGATTTAGTATGTTAACGTCATGGACAGTCAAAGAAGACATGACTACTTTTTGTACAAATTACAATTTGTTCAAAGTCAAAATACAAATTATAATTTGTACAATTTTTTTGTACAAACTATAATTTGTACAAAATGATAACTTGTACACAACATATATATATACATATTCAATACCTTTTTTCATGATGATAACAGATAAAAATAACTCAAATGTTGGTAAACAACCTCATTAAATGTGAGGCGTTAGTGGGCATCCTTGGTCAATACCCTGCTAAGCAGTCTTCTATATGACACCAATGATTGATACATATAATAATCGACATTTAATAGACATACAAACAGACTTTACGTATGCACATGTGATAGGGATATCAAATAATATTATTCAAAAATAAGTTTCCTTTGTTATAATAACTATTGTTACAAATACACGCAACTACAACATTAAGTAATTTATTATAATAAAAATATTAACTTGAAGTGCACATAGTAATTTATTGATTGTAATAAAAGTATTGCTTGGAGTGCAAGTATGCCGTAAATACTACACGGACGTTCTTAAGAATGAAATTTTAAATTCTGCATTCAAGTCCGTGCGCTCCACAGAGAGTCATACAGTAAACAATCATATCATAACCACATCACAGCTTAAGGCCTCTTCTGAACATTTGAAGGTCCCACATATGTATTAGTTACCTAAATTACACAAAAAAACAGTAAAATATCGTTTCATCTCTGCCTCTAGTAAGTGTTCTACAACTGATCTTTTAGTGCTTTTAACTAGTAAAATTCACTATTTTTGGAGTGTAAAAAATTCTTTGGATGTTTTAGATAAGTACGTGCCTTTGAAGGTCCTTTTGATTCTGTTGACAGTTTTGACTTTTTAACTATTTTCACTTCACTTCCACACAATCTTATCAAACAAATTTGCAGCAACTCATTTAAAGCTTTCTGCTCTAACGAGAAAGGCAAATATACTAGATACACTTACTGGAGGTGTGATGAGATGATTGAAGCTGTTAATTTTCTTCTGATAACATTTATGTACGTTTCAGCAATAAAGTTTACCGATAGGTTGTATGTATTCCTTTGGGCGCCAATTGAGTCCCTTTAATAGCAGTCTTGTTCCTGTACTGTTATAATTCACAGTTTATGGCCAATCTCAGTAAAGACCCGTCTAAATTCCATTTAATTGATAAATTCAACAACACTTATCGTCATCTTGATGATATTTTTTCGTGAAATAATCAAGAATTTTCTAAATAAACTGCCGAAATTTACCCAAAAGAAACTTACTTTGAATAAATCTAATATAAACGGTAATAACTCCTTTCCTAGATTTAGATATTTCAGTTTTACACGGAAAACTCTACATTAAAATTTACGACTAAAGGAACGATTTTTCGTTCCCTATTGTTAATTTTCCCTTTTTCGACGGTGATGTTCCATTGCCACCATCTTACGATGTTTACCTATCACAACTCGTTCCCTTTGGCCGAATCTGTTGTGGCGTTTTGGATTTCAATGAACGTAATTTATGTATTACTTGTAAATTATTAAGTCGGGGATTTCGTAACCATAAAATACGTAAAGCCTTTACCAAATTCTTCCATAGATATAAAGATTTGGTTTGGAAGTTTGGTTGTACCTGTAGAAAACTTATTTTTAACAGGATAGCACATCCTAATTTTACGGAGATGTTGTTTACCAAGCCCGGAAATTTAGATACGATCAGGGTTAACTTATCGATCCTTTAAATAAACTTATTCTAAAAGGTTACCAATTCAACACTATAATTAGATCTTGAATATTATTTTTATTGGTATTAATAATCAAACTTAATATTATTTTTTATATACATGCTTTACAATCTGTCGATACCTGTATCTTGGCATTGCACAAGGTCATGTTTTTCTCTTACTGATAATGACGTCTTTACACTAAATCCATTGGATGTTGGATGTTTAACCCCGCCACATTCTTCATATGCCTGTCCCAAGTCAGGAGCCTGTATTTCAGTGGTTGTCGTTTGTTGCTGTATAATATATTTGTTTTTCTTTCATTATTTTGTACATAAATCAGGCCGTTAGTTTTCTCGTTTGAATTGTTTTACATTTGTCATTTCGGAGCCTTTTAGAGCTGACTATGCGGTATGTGTTTTACTCATTGTTGAAGGCCGTACGGTGATCAATAGTTAATTTCTGTGTCATTTGGTCTCTTGTGGAGAGTTGTCTAATTGGCAATCATACCACATCTTTTTATTTTTAAAAATAGTATTTTTTTGTAATGAAGATATGAACTTAAAGTGCATATTCTTTACTCAGCATAGCAAATATATCAAAACTTCGAAAAAAAAGAATATTCAAATTTCCAATTTTCTAAGAAAAAACTCACATCTTGTTCATTTACAACAACAACAAAAAAATTAAGTCGACCTGTGCAAGAGTAAACACATTTATATTCTTTTTATTTTTGAGTGTTTATATGTGTGCTCTCTATGAGTGTTTATATGTGTGCTCTCTATGAGTGTTTATATGTGTGCTCTTTATGAGTGTTTATATGTGTGCTCTCTGTGAGTGTTTATATGTGTGCTCTTTATGAGTGTTTATATGTGTGCTCTCTGTGAGTGTTTATATGTGTGCTCTCTATGAGTGTTTATATGTGTGCTCTTTATGAGTATTTATATGTGTGCTCTCTGTAAGTGTTTATATGTGTACTCTCTATGTGTGTGTTTTTTTTCTGATGGAGATGTAGGTGTATAGAAAAGTTGCCTAGAAGAAAGCATTTGTTATAGCATCATTAATACTTATTGTCATTCAAAGTGACATGTACAAGAGTAAAAAAGTATTAGAAAAGGCGAAGAATTATATTTTATCCTCTGATTTTATTATAAAATTACTTAACCGAGTAAGGAACGGAAAAGGTATTTTCAATTAAATTTGATACACATAAGTGGGTTCTACTCAAATCTTTATGTGTGATTATTAATGCACGTACACCAACACGACTACTTATGTCAGTTTAAAACAAACGTCTCTCTCTCTCTCGTTTCCTTTCAATCATCTCAAAAGCATTCATCCAATAAAATGTTATTTTTGAATGGATGCAATAAAAAAGCAAACAAAATACAAAAAGCAAACAAAACCCCCCAAAAAACATGTTTGTTACGGAAATAAATTATAACATTTATTATGACCAGGACTTGTCATTGGCTGACAGATAACAAACATTTAATAATGACCATTATGGTCAATATTATATATAGTACTGCAGTCTGTTTACTAATTGACCACTCATAAAAATGTATGACTAATAATAGTTCGCCAATATATATGATTATAAAAGTTGTTTCGTGATAACAAATAAAAAATAGTTTTCACCACCCATACAATAAACATTGACACATAATCAGTTATGATCTTGTACTGGCTGGCCAGAAAGAATAACTGCTTACAGCCATGGCGAATAACAGAGGGTTTCATTTATTACTTTTAGAAATGCAAGTAGACATAAAAGAATTACAAATCAGACATGTAGACAAGTCTATATATATTTTGGTGGATATTTAGTTGTAATCAAACAGTAGAAATTAACTGTTTTTAATAAAGGTAAACATGAAAACAATAGCATATTTGGCTTGTTAGTGTTCCAAAGACTAGTACCCTAATATTGAACCCTAGAAAAGGCTAAATTTGACAACATTACACAACTTTACTTTTATTTTGCTTATGTCAGTAAAAAGTCGTTGTCCAGTTCTGTCCCTTCATTCTTCTTTTTATTGACAAATTATAGATATTGTTGTACCTGTTTATTTCTTCATTTAATCAACATAAAAAAGAAACGGTGTCCAACATTGATTGATTGTTGTCTGATTAACGTCCAGTAGCAAATATTTCACGCATATTTGGGAAGAACTTAATGTTGATTTGTTTATTGACTCTTGAGTGCTTTATGTCCAGCTCCAAATATTTTAGACTTAACATTTTACTGTCGTATGAAAAAAAAAAAACCAAGCATTGATATGTACTAGACCAACAATCTGAATAAACGTGCTATCTCCGAAGGTAACAATCCATGCACAGGAAGACATTTTATCCTTCTCATACACGTTAATTCGTCTACAAGTCTACCAGTATTCTATTTTGTATTCGAGTCAAGGACGCAACATTGAGATTCTATCAAAGAGCTCTTGCTACATAACAAAATAGGGAAACTTACTGCACATTTTTTTTATCTCTCCTGATATAACTTATAGTTTATAATTTTTTAATTAATGGAAACATTTTCTGTTTTTTGTAAGAAAAGATGTAACCATGAAAACATACGAAAGGAAGTAAGGTTAGCGACAACCATCATTGTACTATAGGTTCCTAGACACGGTCAGTTTGATCGTTTATTTATTTCAAAAAACAAAAGTTTTCCCCAAACCCGGAAAACTTGGCATACATTTTAAGTCTATAATTTGAAGTTTTTACTTTAAATATGAGATAGTTTTAGAACTTTTTTTATATCAGGTGCTGATCTGGATGTTGAAGATTCGACTGGTAAATCCGCCTTTTTGATAGGCATGAGCGAAGGGAGAGAGAAAACAACGGAATACCTGATGAAAAATGGATGTGATATAAACAAAATAGATCGTCTTGGGCAAACAGCACTGTACTTAGGAGTGATATCGCCGAGCAGAGCGAGCAAAAATTCAGAAACAATAAGGAAAATGCTTAAATTAGGTATGTTAGTCAAAAGAAAACTGCTTTGAATAGTTATTTATTGAAATGCCTGAAGGACACCAACTCAATCTTAATGTTGTATATATAATATAGTATTATATAATATAGTATAAAAGTAAAGAGATGTGGTATGATTGCCAATGAGACAACTAACTATCCACCAGAGCTCAAGAGACGTAGAAGTTAACAATTATAGGTCGCCGTACGGCATTCAACAATGAATTAAACCCATACTGTATAGCAAGCTATTGAAGGCTCCGACACGAAAAACGTGAATTAGATATGACAGACATGAACAAACAACAACCACTTATGTTCTACCTCGCTTTGCTCGTCCGAACATAAATTATTTCTGATTCTATATAAAGAAACAACAAAGACTAATATGGCAGGAGATACACACCAAACAGTTTTAATTTTTAACAATTTTTTCAAAATAAACCAATTGAATATTAAAGTCCATACATCATTCGTCATATTATTCATCTCAACTGTTCATACTAATATCTACAAAAAGAAAATACAAAGAATTAGGATTTATACAAAGCATAATATTACAATCTAATTGTAATAAAGTTGTCGAACAAGTTTGGTGTGTGAAATCTCGATGAAATGAAAAGGGCGCGTAAAACAGTATATAAAGTCCGAAAACCGAATTACTCAGTATTGCGCAACAGAAAAAGTAAGAAATCTCAAAACGAAAAGAAATACAATGAATTAGTGGCTGCTTTCTTGGGACTGTCAAATAAAAAAATTCAGGGTTAAACATGTATAATTGTATGTAACAACAATACTAATCTATCAACAACTTTACTGCAATTAAGATAAGATACCTAATGGTCTAACCCTAGATGATTTTATTTTGTTTAAATGGTCTCTTGTATAGAATGAAATGTTAAACTAACGCTTAATATGTATGTTTGGCAGAAGAGATAAATGAAATTGTTTCGGATTCGGCATTGTTAACGGTTTTAGAAAACATCTCATACCCTGCTTTGGTTTGATTTTGAAAAAAAAATGAATTAAAATACATCATTGATATTTGGTTTATTGTAGCACTGCTACCATGCATTTCAGTTTTAAACATGCGTATTGTACACCAAACACGCTTTTTATAAAATTCAGTTTTTTAAATCGAATAAACACCTTCTAATTGTGTGCGTCTTAATCTCTTTTCTATATTTAACTTCCTTAAATTTAAAAGTTTAAAGGCAGGGATGCTTTGATTCTAAATGTTAATTTTTTGTAGTAACAACATTAACAATCACTGAGTGACAATTTCAATGCAACAGATGCGCATTTTTACAATTAAAATTTGTACAAAAGGCAGTGCATTTTGGGTATGCAAATGCGTAAGCACTCATTTGAGTTCAAAAAAACAAAATAAGATATATTGGATGCAAATTTGTGTTAATTATGATTATAGTGTTTTGTAGCTGTAGTTTTTGTTTTATGATTCCACGAACAAGCGCCTTACATCTCGATTTTATGATTTTGAAAATCACAATCGCTCGGAATTATTGTGATTGAACGATTGACCAGAATTCGTTTTTTTTCCCATTTCCGACAAACGTTTTGCCCATTTTTACATTTGACTTGCTTAAAGCATAAAATTTTTTGGTAACAAATGTGTTGATTACAGACACATCTGTTATTAACGTCACCTCTATTGAGTGAAATCTTGTTTATGCAGGTCATGATCCCGCTGAAGTAGTATCTGCATTTCTAAACTCAATCGAAAGATCAAATCTTTTATAAGGTCAGTTCTCTCTGGTCCTGTCGGTGACCTTTATATACAGGTTTGACTGTATTATCAATAGAACATATGTTTATTTTTCAGGATATACATTAGAAAAGGACGAGTATTGGCTTGTCAAAGCCGGTGTTGATATTGATAGTTTCACTCACCAAACTTTCTTTCAAAAATTAGCATCTAGATTCATGCGGAACACACAACGTAGGCGGTTCAGCGAGAGTGGACACGAACGTCAAAGAAGCGCAACTGTTGTCCAAAATGAAAGACACGATCAAAGATTTAGCGCTAGGAGCAAATCTTTCAATGTTTGAAACAAGATTTTGCAGTTGGAAACTGTTATGTGATAAGTTTTAATGTCAATGCAATCAGACAAATCCATATCGCCAAACACTTTGATATGTAAATATACGCGTATTGTGTGAATTTCTATCATAATCATTCAAAAAGTCATATTGTGTTTTGGAGCCAAAATGGAAATTGCGTGCCATCTCTTCATACTACGATAATGTTGATACTAACAGACTACCACGATGCAACACCTCTGAATAGAAACACAGCTTCTATCCACGGACAATCAGAGACTGGAACCAACTTCCAGCAGGAAACATCGTAAGGGACTCTGACAGCTCAAAGGAAAACCTCAGGTTGCCCTCCATCATGAGACCAAGGACGAGGTGATCCTGTAGAATTTCACCCATATTTTTATCCACATCTGCATTTTAATTTGAACATAGAATTTTTCTATTTTCCCGCTGACCACACCATCATCAACACCTGTACTTGATTACACAGCATCAGTATGATGGCATTTTCCTTTGCTGATTAACGAAAGAAGAAGATATGTAGAGTTTATGACATTTTACTCTATTTCTGTCAGTCATGGTTTATTTAGTATTTGAACATGAAACATGCCACAAAGCAAAAGTAGGACTTCATATTATATTTCAAAATACCATTATCAAATGAATGTACTATCTACACCGAATTCTTTAAGAAGTGGATACTGAACATATTCAAATAGACCTTATCGTTATGTAGAAAACGGCGACATGTGACCCGAGAATTTTCGACACTCGAACTATTGAAGTCATACAACTATCCCTTTTCTTATGTGGCGTTAGACATTTTCTCTTGTGACGTTAAAATATAACAGGAACTTCTAACTGGCTAGATTGTGTCATATTTTCCATCTCATATTCATCATAATAAAAACAAAAATAATAGATTTCTTAATAATTTAATTTTGGATATAACACGTCTTCTGATAGCCTGAAAGTTTTTGTCTGTCAGTTCATACACATAATTTTGTCGTCATCGACGTTTTTTTCATGATTTATTCCTTAGATATGGAATTTATAGAACTAGATTATAAGGAATGACTGTAATATGTTTTCTGTCTATTCGAAATGACCTCAAAAATGTGGTGCACACTTTTAAATAACACTCTACGCGGGTTATTCAGTGTGCACCACATTTTGGAGGTAATTTCTTCATAGACAGTTAACGTATTACAGTCATTCCTTAAATAATAGTAACGTATTGAACTGAATGACAGGTGTTTTTGGTTTTTGGCTTTTATAAGCATTTCGGGTTTTAGACTTTATGATGAAATTAAATACAGAAAGGCTTAGGACGAACCAAATTTATAAAGTGTTATTTTCATGTTCTAGCACAGGGTTGATACCACTGCTGGTGGACTGGTAATCACCGATGCGCTTAATAGTCAGTGCTAAGGTACAGACATTATTTAAAACATACCTCTCTTAAATTTTGTGTTGATAAGTTAAAAACCAATTAAGAAACTAAGGCTCTCCCTCAGGCAAAGTTGACATACGTGATATTCCTTTAGTCTCTCTTGGTCTGTTTTGAGGTATTTATATCTCCTTGCTGTGTTAGTGTGAACATTTTCTTGTTGAGCATTTATGATAAAGATTTATCAATGAAAGCGCTTCACACGAACTAAATTTTTAAATGTTATCTTTATTTTCATTAATTAAAACCCTTTTACATTTTATATAAACGCAGGGTAGAGATTTCACTCTACATTAATTTACTTGTATTTTGTGAATGACAGTCAAGGCTGTATATAATGGACACCCTCTGGACTATCGAAACTTACTTTCGACATTTGAATCGAGGTTCAAAACGAATTTGTATTACCACAGTAAGACAATAAGAGGATGACAAAGACGTTTGAAAAGCCACATACATATAATTACCAAAAAACATCAAAACCAAAAGACTTTTAACCAGAACTGTGAAAATCATCCACGGTCAATTAATTTCAATTGCCCTATGGACTCCCAACCTTAATATTTATAAGTAATATAAAACTATGTGTAAACTAAAATGTTACTTACAGTGAGTACTTAGTACCTGAATTTGATAAAACCGCATTGGCTACTGTGCGGATTGATCCTTTGGTAACGACAATGCATCATTGTGGTGATGATCCAGTGGATCATTTTTTTAAAAATTAAAACACATGTTGTTTTCTTTTTTTACAGCACTGGGTCGATACCTCTGCTGGTGAACTATCGGTAATAACATGAATTATAACAAACCTGTATAAAATTATCCGTTTATGAATGTTGAAATTATATAAAAACTTAGGTTTCAACTCCCTCAGACAAAATTGTTTCGGTTCTTATTCATCCTTGGCTTTCAAATATTCGGCTTTGAGCGTTACTGAAGAAGGTAATTCAGAAAACGCTTCTGACTTTTATATAGCTTCTGATTTTTATGTAGCCTAGGTGGTTGAGTGGTCTAGGGCGATGGACATGGTGCAGGCGGTGTTGCCACGATGTCACAGAAGGAAGTGTTCGAATCCCGCTCATTATTTTGTAAACAACTATAAGGCCACACAAAACAAATTAGGCCAAGATAAATAAATACAATAATTACAATATCATAACAATATATTCAAGGGGCCTACAAGTTTATTTGTGTCATCTTTAATGAGAAACAAAAAGACTCTTTATCTGGCATTTTCACACCCCCTTTTTTATACAACCCTTTTATAACTTTTCTTTTAACTTTATCTGGTTTACCTGACCACAAAAAACTAAGGAAAATATTTTGAATTTGTTTTTATCTTATCCATACGTGGGTTTGACAGAACTGTCAATGACTGAATTAGAATAGGTAGAGCTAGTGATTTAATAACAGTAATCTTTCCCCATATAAGTTAAATCTCTACATACCCAGTTATTAAGTATGTGCTGCATTTAAAAAATCTTCAAAATTAACAAACGTTTTATTTCACTGAACAGATTAAATTTGATTTCTAAATTTTTAAATTTTCGCGAGTAATTCCAATTCAAGTTTCTTGTAGTTGTTAGTTTATTCTTCGAGTGAATCTTTGAATCAATCTACATTGCTTTTTTTTTTATCAAAGTAAGCCCTTAGTCCAGCATAATCAGATAATTTTTCTTAAGTGTATAAGTATTTTTCTACAGATTGCTCATTCTCATATAATAAAAGACATGCGTCATCGGCATACTGGCGTAATATATATACAGTTATTTATTTTTTATACCTTTTATCTCTGGGTTGGTTTGAAGTGCATTACTCCTAAGTTCTAGAGCAGTTTCCATTGTTTATAATATAGCTCTGAAATTCTGAATATAAGGTCTTTACCCAATTACAAATTTTTTTTCCAAAACCCCCAAAAGATAAAGCAAAGTCAATAAATGACCATTCAAGAGTATCAAATGCTTTCTCAAACTCTAATAAAAGTTAAAGACCCGGAAGATCATCTTCTTCTGTCAATTCCATTACATAAAAAATAAGTCTAGTACATTCTTGAATATACCTGTCCTTTATAAAACCTTGCTGTGTTTCACTGATTATATACCCAAGAAAAGGTGTTATTCTATTTCCTAAAGCAGCTGATGTTATTCAGTTTTGTATCAACATTTGATAAAGTGATGTGTCTCTAGTTTTTCAATTGAAATTTTTATTTACCCTCTTATGGGATGCAGGTTATAACTCCCTGTTTCTGACTAACAGAAACAGTTCCAGTTTCTAAGCTATAATTAAAAGGTATTACATTAAATTCACGAAGGACTATCCAAAAGAATTTATAAAATTCAGTTGTACATCCATCTATCCCTGGAGATTTACCTTTTATCGTATTTTCAATGTATTTAAACATTCATTGGTTTTCAAATTATCTTCTGTTTTTTACTGTAAAACAACTAATTTTCGCGAGCGATTTATTTTCACGACTTTGGCGATAGAAAGATAACGCAAATTTAAATCGTCGCGAATATATGAAACTTGAATCTTCCCTTATATAAAAAAATATAACGAAAATAAGAAGATCGCGAAAATAAGTCGCCGCGAAAATAAAGTATGCGCGAAAAATAAGTTGGTTTACAGTATAAATAATATCATGATATTGTGCAGAAGTTATTGTATTAAATGGAGGAATTGATCATAAATATCCTTTTCTACCAGTAATAATTTTATATTTTATTTGATGTCATGATAAATTAATAGAAATAACAAAATATCGTGTTTCAATATCCAAACTTCAAATATAAATAGTCAAAGCAGTTTTCAGGAATAAAATTGATATCATTGTAATGGGAATTATTATAATTTTTGTTCAAAGTAATAGATAAGTGGCAGGCTTGCTGAGGATGAAAACCAATTAACCCAAACCTTTAAACATGATTATTGCGCATTATGAATATAGGAGCAAACAAACTGGCATCATCACCACTCTCAAAATGTATGCAATGGAAGCTGTCACCTCTTCTCACTACATTCATTTCCAAACAATAAAGTATTAAAATGTACCCAATGTCCAGGCAAACATTCACACCTCGAAGTTTCTGAAGATCAAACTCACATTCCTTCTAGCATAAACTTTTTACATTTATCATCTTCACCTTTTTTTACTTTCACCCTCTGTTTCCAACTTTATAGACCCTACTGTTTTTTTATCCTGTTTAAATCATTGTTGCTTTTTTCTACCACTCTTCATGTGTTTGTCTATCATATCATTTGAAGTTCAATCTTTCTTACTAGATCTATCTTTACAATCTTTTTTTTCAATTATAATTATTCCTGTCCACTGCTTACAAAAAATAATGTTTGGTAGTTCATCACTAATTCCAGCGTCACAAATATCATTAAATACCATACAATGCTATTGTGAAACTACCTACTCTACGGGCGGTATGAATCATAGGTGGATACTTAAAAACATCCAAAGATCTGATAGAATATATATAATCTAAGTCTCTTTCCTCTTGCAATAGTATAAAACATTTGACTTTTCTACTCTTTAAACAAGTCTTCCCATTCCAAACTAAAGACAAATTTAACACAAATTGGTCTTATCTTGTTTCATAAAAAAGAAACGCTAACGCAGTTACAAATATATTTTGTTAGGAATAAATCGTACTTTGTAAAACAACGCTCTGATTAAAAAAAAAAATTACTATGAAACTGACATTATCAAGATGCTTGATTTCTCAAGTGACAACATTATGTTAAGTTTGGAGGACGTGTTTTTCAGCAAACAATCTGAATTCCCATGGAAACCGACTATGCTCTTCCTCTTACCGACTTGTTCCTTTATACATTTGAAGCTTTATACAGGAGCTTCTTTCGGAAAAAAATCTCATCAAAGATACCAAGTTTATAATATTGTACGCAAGACGCGTGTTTCGTCTACAAAAGACTCATCAGTGACCCTCGAATCAAAATAGTTACAAAAAGGTACAAAGATGAAGAACATTAAGGGTCAAAATTTCCGAAGGGTTTTACCAAATACAGGTAAGGTCATTTATTCCTAGGGTAGAAAAGCCTTTGTATTTCGAACAATTTAAAGTTTTGTTAACTGTTAATATTTATATAAATATGACAATGTCAAGGATAATTCATGCAACACAAAAGGAATGTAAAGAAGTTAGCATTATCCTTTAACTTCACGTTCTGCTTTACCGATGATAAATGAATAATTCTTGAGACTATCTTGAACCCATGTATTCCATGGAACTTTAAATAAAGGAATCAACATATACAGTTAAGACTGCCTCATTATTTGACTTACATCTAGAAATCTCTGGTAACAATGAGGGTAAGTTGAAAACAAACCTTTACGAAAAAGGAGATTATTTCAGCTTCTTAATTGTGAATTTTCCATTTCTATGTAGCAACATTCCAGCAGCGCATGCATATCGAGTATATCTCTCCCAGTAAGTATGATATTCTAGAGCTTCTGTGCCCTCTTATGATTCCTAAATAGAATGTTGATGCTTACACGGAAGCTATTGAAGGACGCCATCAAAAGTTGCATGAACGTTATGGAATATCTAGTTCACAAATGACGATGGATATGTTTAAAATTGTTGTAACCAGACTTCCGTCCTATTTTCCTCGACTGTGACATCACCGAATTATACTTATCACTGAGTTTGTACTAACAAGAGCAACACGCAGATGCCACATGTAGAGCAGGATCTGCTTACCCTTCGGGAGCACCTACAAGCACCCCCTGTTTTTAGTTTAAATTCGTGTTGCTCAGTCGTAAGGATTCTATGTTGTGTTTTGTGTACTGATATCATCCGCCTTTTTTGTTTGCAAAACACAAATATATCGATTATCGGTATCTTTGAATCTATGAAACATACATTTGAGCTTAAGTTTGAACTTAACGGAGAATGATAAGCTGATATTGATATCATGTAGTTCTTTCCACTAATTCAATGTAGAAGTGAAACTTATTTATGATGTATACAAATTATGTTGCAAGGTATTCGAGTTTCTTTGAGCATACCATGTAGTCTCAGAAACCAACGTCAGTAGAATATATAAAACCAGGTTTAATCCTCCATTTTCCACATAAGGAAATTCCTGTTCCAAGTCAGGAATATGACAGTTATTTTCCATTCGTTTGATGTGCTTGAGATTTTGATTTTGCAATTTGATAAGGGACTTTCCGTTTTGAATTTTCCTTTTGTTGTTTTCCTTTTTTTGTAAGCTGGACGCTCACCACATTTTATAAACAAAGAAACGTAACTCCAAGTGTAAATTTCTTTTTTTTTAATTAGCATATATAATTATTGAAACAACTGTTGAAAAAAAAAATCAACTTTTGAATATCTTCAGATGCGTTTTCTGTTTTCCCTTCTGTTTTGAATGTCTCCTGCCTCCGATGTTCTCTCAATCTACTATCATTATAATTAATATTATTTTAATTCCAATTTTACGTTTCTGTTTATTTTTGTGAGAAAATACAATATACACTGTATGTAGTTTCAACAGGTCAGAGGTTAACAAATCCGAACTTTATCTTATGGAATTGCCAAAGGTTCAATAACAATGTAGAGTTCAAATCGTATTTGATTTGGCCTTCGTTTTTTTTTTAATTCGATCAACACTGATGAATCTTAGAAAACGTGCGTCTGGCGTAAGAAATTATAAGCCTGGTATCTTTGGTTTGTTTTTATATAAGGAAAACCTTAACTATGGAGGCTAAGGTAGATACTTATAAGTCACTTCTTGGATAAACGAACCAACAAAATTAAGTAGATCTTTTATCTTTCAATCAACATACTTTTCTGATTTGACAATCAGATGTTGGTTCTTAAGAATTCTAAAAAACAAAAGAGACGAAAGATACCAACTGGACAATCATAAACCATGAATGGAAGAAAAAAAACTGACAAATCCATAACAAAATATAAAAGCTGACGAAAAGACAAACAAGTCTACCAAAACAACATAAAAAACAAACCTGAGCAACACGAACACCATAAACAAAATTAGGGATGTCTCAATTGATCCGGAATGGTAGGCCAATCCTGATCCACTAGTGCCTACTCTCTTGTTGCTCATGGTAGATACAAATTTCGTGATGAGTCTCATTTGGTGATGTTACAATCTAGTTAAAGAGGACGGGATCGTGGTTAAGACAGTTGTAACAAATGTGGTCATCTGTACAGATGTACGGGCTGACCAGTAATCAGATATTGATAATGAACTTTTATATTATTATTTTCAAAATGAAAATAACTCTTTATTGATTACGTGCGTCCGAAGGGATTTTCCGGTTTTATCATCATCAGGTACGCTCATACCTAAACAATTGAAATCAAGGGATGAATAAATACGTAGAAACGTTAAAGGAAAAGGGATGTTCAGCGGAAGATATTTTCCTAAACTATTGGAAATTTCATATTGGAGTCTTAAAAAAGTCACTTATACTGTTAAATAAAAATACTTCAGACTGAATTGACCGAATTAGGTTACCAGACAAACAATTACGGGTCCAAGCTTACTTTGATACCCTCCTTTGTTTATTTGTTTGTTTTTTTGTTGTTGTTTTTTTAAGGTGAGGGTCATATTGCTCAGTCTTCAGTTTTCTATGTAGTGTTTTATAGAGTGTTGTTTTTCTTGTCTTATGATTTTTTAAGATTTTTCCTCTTGTATCGTTTGCCTCATTTTAGAAACAAGTGAAAAAACTACATACATGTTTTACACCCTTGTCCTTTCGTTTGGGGGATAGTTCTTTACATCCTATTTTTTGGGGGTATTTGGTCGAACGATGTTTACATCTTTGTGTTTTTGTTTTTGGTTAAGAGTTGTCTTATTGGCAATTATACCACAACTCCTTATTTCAACAAAAGTTCGCGCTGACGTGTTATCAGATAATGAACGTTTAAAAGAGTTGTATTTCACAGGTGGGCACTATTATCTTATCGGTTCAATGATGCAGGGATCCAGTTTACCCGTAAAACGTATAAATGACGTCAAAAATCAACGTACAGTTAAAGCTTTTCTTCTGGTAGTTGAAATGGTATGAATCAATCGTATAACAGAAAATGAAAGTTTTTACCGTTACTATCCAAAACAAATTTATCTTTATTCAATAAGCTTTTTTAAAAGTTGATTACTCATCTTGTCGCCTTTCCATTTTATAAAAATTGTAAGTTCTATATATAAGAATTTTTCTCATGAAATATTATGTACCATTTTCAAAAAAGTTACCTCCAGTTGTCTTAGCAGATGTTGTTTTCAATTTTTGTTGAATTTTCATTTCAATATACTGTTGCTGATTTCCCTGGACGTCATTGACGTAAATATTATACATGGACAAAAAAGACCCCAATCCTTTTCTGAATTATTTAAACAGTTTAAAAGTATTGAAATCACAACATTTTTAAAATGAATTTATTTCCTAACGGGATCCATTCTGCAAATACCAATAATCTAATGTAGAACCGTTTAAATATCCAATCCAATCAGCAGTCTTTGTGATCAATAGTTTTCTATTGACGAAAGCATCTAGATCCATAAACTATATTTACACTGTACTCTCATCAATGCAATCTGTATTTCCAGTAGACTCGTAGTTCAAAGTAAAATTGTAATGAATGTCATATGAATCATGTGAACAAAAACATTGTATATTTGCATTTTTAAATTAGAACTGAGATATAATTGATAAAGTTGCATGTAATAAAATATACAGAAATTGTTTAATTATTTAATGTACTGGAATGTGATTGGTCGGTGTTCTTTATAAAAGGATAAAACAGAAAAACAGATTGTGCAATTGTGTTTCTGGGTTGTAAACTTAATCTGTCTACTTGCAATCGTAACAACATTGAATATTTCACAAAATTTACAGAAGTTATAAAAATACAAGAGATATTACTTGTATGTACTGCAAAGTAGATGAAAACACATGTTTAAATGTGTCTTTCGCAGATTGCCACCAGAATCATTATGAATAAGATTTCAAAATATGAATATAAATTTTAACAATCTGTAAATTTGTACATATGTGGACATATATACTGAAATCGACGAGTTTTCAATTTTCATCGCTTTAATGGCCAACTGAATACTTGTTGTTTTGGCAATCACGTGTTTAATAAACGGATGTCGTAATACTTGTTGACAATGACACTTCATCGTTATACTCAAAAATCGAAGATGTTGTTCGTGTGTGCAGGATCAATTATTTATCTCGTTTCATTTAGTGTATGTGCAACATTTGACGATGTGACAAATCTGGAACAACGATTTAAAAACATATCACCAAACATACGACCAAGATTGAACCAAGCAGATTTTGTGGAGATTGCAGTTCTTATGACACTAGACTCTATCAAAGATTACGATGAAGTTTCTGGTACTTTAACAGTGGTAGCTACATACGTACTTTACTGGCACGATGAGCTGAGGAATTGGAATAAATCTGACTACGGGAATCTCCATATAATGAGAACCCCAATCATAGAAACGTGGATTCCGAAAATTCTGATACGAAACATGGTCAGTAAAAGATCTGTTTTCTTATTTGATAATGATGTTGATACTCGAACGACATTTGTTAGGTACAGTTCCTCCGGACAAGCAACGTTTAAGGTGGAATCTTTGCACCAGTGTTCTTGCAGTGCAGAAGTCATGTATTTCCCGTTTGATAGTCACGCATGTGCAATTGAACTTTTAACGGTTGAACATAGTAATGAAATTCGATTTCGTCCCCTAATAAACGAAATCTACATGAATTACACTCGATTGAATGCAGAATGGTCTGTTCAGAGTAATCTAGTAGAAAATGAACTTTCTGGATACTATTCATTGGTAAAGTTTAACATAATGTTATCTAGAAACCCTAGATTTTTGTTCCTGAATCTTGTAGTTCCAGTGGTGTTTTTGAGCTTTGTTAATTTGTTAGTGTTTTGTTTACCGGTAGCATCGGGTGAACGCGCATCGATGGCGTTTACTGTTTTGCTAACTTTTGTGGTGTTTATTTCTATGGTTACAAACATACTTCCGGCAAGTAAAGTTCTTTCTCTTTTCAACGTATTTCTTGAAATACAACTATTCTGCAGTATCTTAATAACATATTGTGCTGTATGGAGCATTTCTCATTATCATCAATTTGACGAAAAAGACACAAGCGGTGTTATAGCAAGACTTTTGATCAAAGCTAGTCGACGATACCGGAAGAGATGCAAAATAAAACAAGACAAAACCGAGGCACCAGAAGGAAAACGGATGCCTGACGATGAAAATAAAAATACACAGCAGTTGGACGCTAATGTCAATGAAAATCTCAGTAATGAACTAACATCGGAAGAACTTCGATACAGTCTATACTTTTTTGATGAGATGTGTTTTAAAACATTTACTTTTGTTCTTGTGTTACAATTGATAATATATAGCATCATGGTGTTCAATAGAAGTTGAAATTAAATGTTTCATTCAATAAAATATGCGATATACTACTAAGAGCATGGTGTTCTGTAGAAGTTAAACTTAATGTTTCATATAATAAGATATTTTTTAACAAGTAAATATCGTGTATTGTAGTAAGTTGAGTCTATGTAAGACTTATACCAGAACCAACATTCATAAAGAATGTTCACATAACACTTTTCAATTAAAAAGGACAAAATAGGATACGTTACACGAATATCGCATTCAATTCCTCAGACTGTATCGTTTTTCTATACTGTTTGATGTCAATCATTTATTTTGCTCTCCTGTAATTTGGGTTTTAAAAAAGCGGATATTTTCTGTTTCTAAATCTAATCTAAATCTTAATTAAGTCTTAGCTACTGGACATATATTTCGTTCGTTTAAATATTTAGACACTCTTGGAAGCACGACTACATATTTGAAAGCCATTTCGAGCGAAGAAAGGTCATACAAAACTTTTTTATGAGTAAAAAGTAAAAATATATATCTTTAGCTTTAAATGAAGTACCTTCAAGTGGTGCACGAATTGAAAAAAGCGGCAAACAAATTACAAACAAGAATGTAAATATCAGTGTCACAGAAGACTTAGGATATGTAACAATTGTCGTGACCTCAGTCCCACCCTCTTTTCCTGGATTAAGACTTATTACCGAATTTGTACTTACCGTGAGCAACATGATAGGTGTATATAGCAGAGCAGGATCTGTTTACCCTTCTAGAGCACCTGATATCACCCCAGACTTTGGTGGGGTTCGTGTTGATCATTGTTTAATTTTCTACGTAGTGTTTTATGGATTTGTATCTCTTTTTGTTGTCTTTCGGTTTTTTTTGCCATTGCCTTGTCAGTTTACCTTCCACTTATGACTTTTAAATGTCCTCTTGGTATCTTCCGTCTTGTCACCACAATGATGGACTGTCGTTTACCAAAGGATCAATCCGCCCAGATGCGGTTTTATCAAATTCATATCCTCACTGTATCACTTTAGTCTACACATTGTGTAATTGTTTTTATACATATTAAGGTAGGGAGTCCGTAGGGTAAATAAAATGAATTAAACGTGGACGCTTTTAACAGTTCTGGTTAAAAGCCTTTTGGTTTTGATGCTTTTTGGCAATTATATGTATTTGGCTTTTCAAACATCTTTGTCATCCGCTTATTGTCCTGCTGTGGTAATACAAATTCATTTTGAACCTCGATTCAAAGGTCACCTTTCTGATAAAGTAATTTTTCGATAGTCCAGAGGGTTTCCATTATATACAGGTTTGGCTGTAATTCACAAAAAAAAAAAAAACGTGTAGTGTAGCGTGAAATCTCTAACTTGCGTTTATATCAAATGTAAAAGGGTTTTAATTAATGAAAATGAAGATAACACTTATAAATTTAGTTCGTCCGAAACGCCATCATTGATAAATCTTTATCACAAACACTCAACCAGAAAATGTTTACACTAACACAAGGAAGTATAAATACCTCAATACAGACCAAGAGAGACTAAAGGAATATCACGTTTGTCAACTTTGCCTGAGGGAGAGCCTTAGTTTCTTAATTGGTTTTTAACTTATCAACAGAAAATTTAAGAAAGGTATGTTTTACATAATGTCAGTACCAAAGCACTGACTATTGAACGCATCGGTATCAAACCTGTGCTAGAACATGAAAATAACACTTTATAAATTTGGTTCGTCCAAAGCCTTTCTGTATTCAACATCATCATAAAGGCTAAAATGCGAAATGTTTAAAAGCCAAGGATGAAAAACACCTGTCATTCAGATCAAAACGTTACATATATTAAGAAATATATTACATTTGTTTTATTATGATGAATATGAGATGCAAAATATGACACAATCTAGCGAAGATTACGATAATAATTAATACACCTTCTCGCTGTTTTCCGTCATTACCGGACATCACAGAAGTTCCAGTTATATTTTGATGTCACAAGACAACATGTCTGACGCCACATAAGAAAAGTGATAGTTGTATGACTTCAATAGTTCGAGTGTCGCAAATTCTCGGGTCATGTGTCGCAATTTTCCAAATAGCGATAAGGTCTATTTGAATATGTTCAGTATCCACTTCTTAAAGAAACCGGTGTAGATCGTATATTCATTTGATAATGGTATTTTAAAATATAACATGAAGCCCTATTTTGGCTTTGTGGCATGTTTCATGTTCAAATACTAAATAAACCACATGACTGCCAGAAATAGACGCCATGCGTAAAATTTCATAAACTCTACATATCTTCTTCTTTCTTTAATCAGCAAAGGAAAATACCATCATATTGATGCTGTGTTATCAAGTACAGGTGCTGTACAAGATGTGATCCGCGGAAAAATTAAAAATTATATGTACAAATTGAAATGTGGATGTGGATAAAAATATGAATGAAATTCTACAGCATCACCGCGTCCCTGGTATCATGATGGAAGTGCGACCTGAGGTTTTCCTTGAAGGTGTCAGAGTCAATGTTCTTACGATGTTTTCTGCTGGTGTTGGTTCCAGTCTTGGATTGTCCTTGGATAGAAGCTGAGTTCCTATTTAGAGGTGTTGGAATGTGGTAGTCTGTTAGTATCAACATTATAGTAGCTTGAAGAGATCGCACGCAAGTTCCATTTTGGCTCCATAACACAATATGACTTTTTGAATGATTATGATAGAAATTCACACAATACGCGTATATTTACATATCAAAGTGTGTGACGATATAGATTTGTCTGATCGCATTGACATTTAAACTTATAACATAACAGTTTCTAACTGCAAAGTCTTGTTTCAAATATTGAAAGATTTACTCCTAGCGCTATATCTTTGATCGTGTTTTTCATTTTGGACAACAGTTGCGCTTCTTTGACGTTCGGGTCCACCCTCACTGAAGCGTCTACGTTGTGTGTTCCGCATGAATCTAGATGTTAATTTTTGAAAGAAAGTTTGGTGGGTGAAACTATCAATATCAACACCGGCTTTGACAAGCCAATACTCATCCTTTTCTAATGTATATCCTGAAAAATAAATATATGTTCTATTGATAATATAGTCAAACGTGTATATAAAGGTCACCCTCGGGACCAGTGAGAAATGACCTTATAAAAGATGTGACCTTTCAATTGAGTTTTAAAATGCAGATGCTACTTCAACGGGAAAAATAGAGCATGACCAGCATAAACACTTTTGCACTCAGTATAGGTGACCTTTATAACAGATTTGACTGAAATCAACGCATGTTTTACCAAAAATGTTTATGCTTTAAGCACGTCAAATGTAAAAATGGGTAAAATGTTTGTCGGTACAAGTTCAGAAATGAAAAAGACGAATTCTGGTCAATCGTTTAATCACCACAATTCAGCGCGAAAGCGATCTTCAAAATCATAAAACCGAGATGTAAGGCGCTTGTTCGTGGCATCATAAAACAAAAACTACAGCTACAAAACACTATAATCATAATTAAAACAAATGTGCATCCAATATTATCTTATTTGGTTTTTGTGAACTCAAATTAGTGCTTACGCATTTGCATACCCAAAACGCATTGCCTTTTACAGAATTTTTCAGAAAATGACCTTAGTTGTTCGGGTTTGACTTTACTTTTGGTACGTTTTGGAATTATTGTCTCTTCAGCGTTTATATTGGGTTTTTGGGCTTTAAAATAGTTTGGACTCGAGCATCACTGAACAGACATTAATTGTCAAAATGCGCATCTGTTGCAGTACAATTGTCAATGTTGTTACTACAAAAAAAAATAACATTTACAATCAAAGAATCCCTGCCTTTAAATTTTTAAGTTTAAAGAAGGTAAATATAGAAAAGCGATTTAGACGCACACAATTAGAAAGTGTTTTTTTTATTTAAAAAACTTATGTTATAAAAAGCATGTTTGATGTACAACACGCATATTTAAAACTGAAATGTATGGTAGCAGTGCCACAATAAACCAAATATCAGTGATCTATCTTAGTTCATTTTTTTTCAAAATCAAACCAAATCAGGATATGAGATATTTTCTGAAACCGTTAACAATACTGAATCCGAAACAATTTCTTTTATCTCTTCTGCCAAACATACATATTAAGTGTTAGTTTGACATTTTGTTCTATACAAGAAACCATTTAAACAAAAAAAATAAATTCATCTAGGGTTAGACCATTATGTATTTTATCTAATTTGCAGTAAAGTTGTTGATACATTAGAATGGTTGTTACATTTACATGAAATCATATATGTTTAACCTCGCAAATTGTTCATATAGTGTTCCTTTATGTTGGTATTTTCATCACTTCTAGCTATCATATTTGCAGGCCTCTTGTTTCTTTTGTGATGTACGGAATACATTGAATTTACTATTGACGGTTTTCACGACTGTTGCTCCTGTATTGCTCACTTATCAGATCGTGTAGCAAGAGCACCGGAAGTCAGTGTCCATAACGATAATATGAGTACTTATTTTAAATAGAAATTTGTGATTTATTATTAGCTGTATTTCAGGATCAGAGACTAGATGGAACGTGTATAGGTCATCCGATAGTTATTAGTGTTTTATGATTAGGCATAAGTAATATGAAAATATAAGAATAAGAAGATGAAGTATGATCGTCAATGAGTCTACTCTCCACTATCAATCATTACGATAGGGGTCTAATTTGGAACCTGACGCTAACACTGAAATGCAACACACCGTTTTACAACGTCTGTAGCACTGTTACTTACAGACTTTTTCAATATCATCTGAGTTATATTTTCCAAAAGAGCCGAATCAATCGATGTGATACAGAGTAAAAAATAATATAATAATCACAACCAGTCCATTTTTTTAAATTACAATAACATCTCGAACGGCGCATTGTTTATTATTTGCAAAAACACCACAAATAACGACCTTTCAGCATGTAAAAAGTGGCAAACATTGGCACATAATTAATCTTTACAACTTAGTCAATGATTAAAGAGAACGAAAACTCGAAAAGGTACACATTAATGGTATAATTATGCTGTATCTGAACTACAATATTACTAAAGTAAATCATACAGACTTTAGTTCGACAATAACAATGAACAGATATGACCTATATGTAAAAGTTTACGAAACAATATTCCTAATATAAAGCTTGAAATTAGACGAACAACTGAAGTTTAATATGTACTGTTCAGTAATAAACATCAACTCGAATCAAACAGATGTCTTAAGAAGGCACTATAGATACAAGAATTGAGCAAGGAAAAGCTTTAACTCTGATCAAACAGAGAGCGTAATATGTTATTTTGAATACGTGAACTAAGCAATGATAAGTATAAACGCGGACCATACAGAGATCTTATGAAGATACTTCAAATACGTGACCATAAACGTGGACCATACAGTGAGCTTAAGCTGGTATTATAAATACGAGAATTGAGCAATTATAAGGATCAGCTAGGACCATACCGAGAGATTAAGATGGTACTTTAAATACTTGATCGAAGCAACGATAAGCATCAACTCGGACCATACAGAGATATTAAGATGATACGTTAAATACGAAAACTAAGCAATTTTAAGAATAAACTCGGACCTACCAGAGAGCTTAAGGAGACCTATAAATGAAAGATATGAGCAACGAAAAGCAATAAACCCAGGTAATACAGAGGACTGTATATGGTACTATAAATACGAGAACCAAGCAACGATAAGCATGAACTCGAACAATTCAGAATGCTCAATATTGTACCATAAATACAATAACTCAATAACGATCAACATCAACTTGGACCACTCAGAAAGCTTTAGATGGTACTCTAAACAAAAAGAGCTCAATAACGATCAAAATAAACTCTGACCACTCAGAAAGCTTTAGATGGTACTATAAACAAAAAAAAGCTCAATAACGATCAACAGAAACTCCAACCACTGTGAAATCTTTGTCCTTTACCAAAGGATCATTTCGCCCAGTAGCCAATGCGGTTTCATTAAATTCATATACTCACTGTAACACTTTAGTTTACACTTGGTGTAATTGTACTAGTAAATATTAAGGTTCGGAGTCCGTAGGACAATTGAAGTTAATTGACCGTGGACGCTTTTCCATGTTCTGGTTAAAAGCCTTTTGGTCGTGATGCTTTTTGGTAATTATATGTATTTCAAACTTCTGAGTCACCCTCTTCTATTGAAAGATACCCTACAGAGCTCTGTTTTACTCGATAGATATGCTACAGAGATCCGTTTTACTCGACAGATATCATACAGAGCTCAGTTTGATACGAAAGATGGTCAGTAAGAGATTCTACACTAGTTCCCTGTCCTTTATCTGTTTGGGTACAACAATGGTGTCTCAGATACCTAAATTTGCTATATAGATGATCACTAAATAATTCAAAGTTTGGTGACGCATCTATTCCATGGAACTTGAAATAAAGGAATCAATAGATACATTTAAGTATGCCTCTATCTTTACTTACATCTAGACATTAACATTGAGGATCGGCTGAAAACAAACCTTTTCGAAAAAGGAGATGATTTCAGCTTCCTTATTGTGATCTTTCCATTTCTATGTAGCAACATACCAGCAGCGTCTGCATATCGAATATAGCTCTCCCAGCTGCTATGATATTCAAGAGCTTGTGTGCCCTCTAATGATTCCTTAATAAAATGTTAATGCTTACACGGAAGCTATTAAAGGACGCCATCAAAAGTAGGCTGACCGTTATGGAATATCTAGTTCACAGATGACGACGGCTATGTTCCATTTGTCATAACCATACTTCTGTCCTCCTTTCCTCGACTGTGACCTATCGAATTACAAATATCTATGTGTTTGTACTAACATGAGCAACACGCAGGTGCCACATGTGGAGCAGGATCTGTGTACCCTTTAGGAGCACCTAAGAGCACCCCCGGTTTTTAGTTTAAATTTGTGTTGCTCAGTCGTTTAATTTCTATGTTTTGTTTCGTGTACTGTTGCTTGCCTTTTGGTCTTTTTTTCCTTTTTGCCATGGCGTTGTAAGATTGTCGTCGACTTTTTAAATTGAATATCCCTTTGATATCATCCGCCTGTCTTGTATGCAAACACTAATATATCGATTGTCGGTATCTTTGAATCTATGGTGATACATACATTTGAGCTTAAGTTTAAACGTTTCGATGAATGGTAATGTAATATTGATATCATTTATTTCTTTCAACTAACTCAATGTAGAAGAAAACATTATTTATGATGTATACAAATTCTGTTGCAAGGTATTCCATAATTGTTATTCGAGTTTCTTTGAGCATACCTTGTAGTCTCAGAAACCAAATACAATAGAATATTGTAAGCTGGACACTTATCACATTTTACAAACAAAGAAACGTAACCCCAAGTGTTAATTTCTTCTTTTTTTAATTAGCTGATATAACATAGAGAAGAACAGATAATACAATAATCATTCTAATATGACGTTCTTCAAACGCTTTGAGTACACACCCGATGTGAAATATGAGTATATTGTTTGGGATGTTCCGATCATATTCCCACGTTATATGCTTTTTTTATGAATGAGCTACCCGACGTCATTGAACGATGACGAAAGAATATAAACATTTTACGGGAAAATGCACGATTGTGAAACCGAAAGTCATAACCGGAAACATAAACAAACGATGATAAAAATAAGCCAATTTTTTTACATATAAGTAAAATTATCATTTAAATTCACCCAAACCAATCGAATACGTTATTGTCAATAGTTTAAGTATGTCACTAGGTCAGTTTGCTTCGTTCTTTTACGTCAATATAATAGTGTGTTTATTTACGAGAACGGCAAATATTTGCCTTCACATAGAGCGCTTCGATCCAAAAGAATTGCCGTATTTGTCCTATAAGAATAGAAATAATTCATGGGGGCTTGAATTTATACTGATTTTACCATGGGTTTACCCTTTATGCCGATATTTTACCCCTCAACTTTTGAAAATCTTCAGATGCGTTTGCTGTTTTTCCTTCTGGTTTGAATGTTAATATCGAAGGCCCTGCCTCCGATGTTATCGCAATCCACTATCATTATTATTATTATTTTTATTTTAATTTTACGTTTCTGTTAATTTTTGTGAGAAAATACATTATACAATGGATGAAGATTCCAACTTGTTAGTTAATTATCTAGTTAAAGAGGACGGAATTGTAAGTCTGGTCATCTGTGAAACAGATATTCTTCGTGTTGTCAATTAATCAAACATGTTGATGATGTCAGTTTCAGAGAATTGTTTTGTATGAATATAGTTCAATTTTTAAAAAATGATTTGCAACTTCTTAAAACAAGATATTTGCATCTGCGTTGGCCATTCTTTTTAAAAAACAAAGTTCGACTTATCCTTTAATCTGTTTTTGTTTAAAATAGAGACTACTATTGCAAATTGCATGAAGAGAAGTCAAATGTAAACTATTGCAAGAGGGAAGAGATTTAGACTATATGTATCTAAATGATCTATGGAATATTGTAGTATTCACATCTGATTTAATCCCCCTCTTAAGTAGCTAATTTCACAGCAACCTTAAAGCCAGGTTCTGTTTGCTTATAACATTGATTTGTAAAGTTTGGCAAGAATTTTGTTAGCACTTTACAGAATTAAGGCGACAGCAGCTTACCGAAGTTCAAATCTCGTAAATCGATAAGGAAGAGAAAATCACGGTAACTAGCAAAACCCGAGGGAATCATATGCTATAAAAGAAGCGAGTGGTCGCGTCAACAGGATAAGCGTCTCTTGCTATGCTACCAAGCAATATACCGTTGTTTGTAATGACTATGTTTTTTAATATTTTGGTATCTAGTATAGTGACGGAAGATCATGTTCTCCAATTTTGGTGAAAATTCAAAAGTAAAAAAGAACAGAGCTATGATTTTGAAAGATTCGCGAGAGAATATCTTGAGTTTAAAGATATTTTCAATGACTTATTCCGCTATCAAGAAGTTAATGTAATATGATTTTATCGGTGGGGATAACATTTTCCTTCTGGAAAATGCTTTTTTTTTCTCTAGGAATTTAGAATCAAACGATGTATCTTAAAAAAACCGCGTCCACCGAAGAAGAAAAAAAAGATGTGATGCCTTACTTTTGAAACAAAACAAAATCAGATGTACGTGATGTCATGTAATCAAATTTTTAATATGAACTTTTAATAGTATTTTATAAAATGAAAAGAACACTTTATAAATTGCCACTCGGATATATCTTAACCAATACGGTTAACTTCACTCGTTTTCATTCCGTCAAAGTATTTGTATTTAGACATTATTCAATTTCAAGCGGGCGCCATGACTTAGTCAGTCAAGGAATGCTGGGATCCATTTTTTCCGTAAAACGCATAAATGATGTCAAAAAGTAGCGTACAGTAAATTGTTTTTTTTTTCTGGTAGTGGAAATCGTCTGAATTAATCGTATAACGGAAAATGAAAGTTCGCTCAATATAACTGTCACTACCCAAGTCGCAGAAACTAGTAAAGTTGATGTTTAATCATAGGATGAACTTTCGATTGCATTTCTAAAAGTGGATTAATCATGTTGTTGCCTTTCCATTTTATAAAAATTATAAGTTCTATATATAAAACTTATACTCTGAAAATGTGACGTACTAGTTTCAAAACATAACCTCCAGATGTTGTTATCAATTGTTGTTGAATTGTCAGCTAAATATAATGTTCCTGATCTCCCTGATGTAAATATTATACATGGCCAAAAGTAGCCACAATCTTTTCTGAACTATTTAAACAGTTTAAAAATATTTAAATCATAACATTTTAAAATGAATTCATTTCCTAACGGGATCCAATCTGCACATTTCAATAATCCAATGTAGAACCATTACGATGACCAATCCACTCAGCAATCTTTAAGGTTAATAATTTTCTATTGACTAAAGCATCAAGATCCATCAACTATATTTACACTGTACACTCACATCAATGGAATCTCTGCATTGCCAGTAATACACCGTCATTGATTCGGTCAACTAACTCGCGGTTTAAAAGTAAAATAGTATGGAACGTCATGAGAATTATCCGAATCAAAACGTTGTATATTTGCATGGTTTAATTGTTCTATAAATCCGTGCACACCAGAGATTCAATTTGTTTTTAACGAACGAAATGTCTTTGTCCAGTTGATGAGAATTAATTTAGGAATTTTAGCATATAATTTACAATGATATGGGCATAACTTGTCAATTTGTTTTTACATGATAGTAAAAGTTATCGTTCGTTTACTGTAAAACAGCTTTAATATTTTGTTTTTAACGACGACTTTGTTTGGACGACGTCATATATTTTAGGGGACATAATCGACAGTTTATTTGCACTTCCCCATAATCGTAGATAATATTTCCGTTTATCTTTGAATTTATTTAACAGGCACGAATTAGCAATTGTATTGCAATACGAATAACCATGACGTTTGTAATACCTGTCAACGTTGATCTTATATTTTGATATTGAAAACTTCCGTTTATTTCAACTCAAAATTGCGATCAAACGATTGACATAAAAATACGATACATTTATTCCTGAATTACCTAAAATTAAATTGTTAATATGTTTATCCAGAAGTCACTATAATCAAATTTAAAACCTAAATGTACATCGACAGATGATATTGAGTTAGAATTTAATTTAAACCAAATAATTTACGTTATGATATTTAATTAAAGATATGACATGAAATGTATTTCATGGAAAAGCGATATATTCCGATATCAACCAAAAAAAGAAGGAAGTCCTTCGAAGCATTGCAACACAATTAATGTAACTTGTCCTTTTTATTTGAAAAGTGTTATGGGTACATTGAATCTTATTTTTGGTTCACGTATAAGTATTACGTATTAACCTCAACAGCTCAAATTACTAAAATTCAATTGGTGAAATATATCATAATATGAAACATTAAGTATATCACACATTTTCTTTCAAGAAACATTTAGTTGAACACCTACACAACACTATGATACTATATGTGATTAATTGTAACACAAGAACAAAAGTAAATGATTTAAAAAACACTTCATCAAAAAAGTATAGACTGTTCCGAAGTTCTTCAAGAGTAATGCAAATTTGAATTGATTTTTATTCAAATAATAAATAATTGGTTACTCAACAATATTTAGTAATCCAGCATATGTAACGTTACATGCATGGAATCTATTGCATTGCTTTAAAGGTTTGTCACATCGTCAAATGTTGCACATACACTAAATAAAATGAGATAAATAATTGATCCTGCACACACGAACAACATTTTTAGTTTGAATAACATCTTCGATTTTTGAATATAACGATGATGTGTCACTGTCAACAGGTATTTCAATATCTGTTTATTTAACACGTGATTGCTAAAACAACAAGAATTCAGTTGCCAACTAAATCGATGAACACTGATTACTAGTCGATATCAGTTTATATGTCCACATGTGTACAAATGTACAGATTGTTAAAAAAATATATCCATATTTTGAGATCTTACTCATTATGATCCTGGTGGCAATATGCGAGAGACACAATTAAACATGTTTGTTCATCTACTCTACAGTACATACAAGTAATATCTCTGGATTTGTAAAACTTCTGTAAGTTTTGTGAAATACTCAGTCTTGTTACGATTGAAAGTAGACAGAGTCACTTTACAACCCAGAAACACAATTGCATTTCTGTTTCTTTTATCCTTTCATAAGCCAATCACAATCAAGAATCAATGGAATAATTGCACAATTTCTGTATATTTTATTACATGCAACTTCATCAATTAAAATCAAGATAGCTCGCAGTACGGATTTATTGAACAATTAAATCATGCAAATATAAAACGTTTTGATTCGGATGATTCTCAAGTCGTTCTATTCAATTTTACTTTTAACTACGAGTCTGTTGACCAAATCGATGACCACATATTACTTGAAAGGCACAGATTCCATTGATGTGACAGTATAGTGTAAATATAGTTTATGGATCTTGATGCTTTTGTCAGCAGGAAACTATTAACCTTAAAGATTGCTGAGTGGACTGATATTTGCAGATTTGATCCCGTTAGGAAATACATTCATTTTAAAAATGTTATGATTTCAATACTTTTAAACTATTTGAAAAGTTGAGAAATGATTGCGGCTATTTTGTCCATTTAAAACATTTACGTCAATGACGTCCAGGGAAATCAGAAACAGTATATGGTACTGACAATTGAAGAAAAATTGACAAACATTTGATAGACACCTGGAAGTTATATTTTGAAATTGGTACAGAAAATTTCATGAGAGTAATTCTTTTATATTGAACTTACAATTTTTTATCAAATGGAAAGGCAACAGGATGATTAATCCACCTTTACAAATACTATTGAAAGTTCATTATATGAATACAGATCAATTTTACTAGTGTTTTGGACAGTGACGGTATAATTGAGCGAACTTTCATTTTCCGTTATACGATTGATTCATGCCATTTCACTACCAGAAAAATTTCGTTAATTTTTTACGACATTTACCCGTTTTACGTGCAAACTGGATTCCTGCATTATTGAACCGACAAGATCAGTGTGCCCACCTGTTAAATAGAATTCTTTTAAACGTTCATTATCTGATAACATGTCAGTGCGAACTTTTGTTGAAATAAGGCGATGTGGTATAATTGCCGATGAGACAACTCTCGACTAAAAACAAAAAGACAAGGATGTAAACATTGTTCCATCAAATAAAGAAAATAGGAATGTTAAAAACTACCCCAAAATCAAAGGATAAGGGTTTAAACATGTATGTAGTTTTACCACTTGTTTCTAAAATGAGACAAACGATACAAGAGTAAAACGAAAAAAATCACAAGACAAGAAAAACAACACTCTATAAAACACTAATTAGAAAACTGAAGACTGATCAATATGACCCTCCCCCTAAAAAATAGCAACAATACAAAAAAACAATTAAACAAACAAACCGAGGCATCAAAGTTAGCTTTAATCCGTAATTATTTGTCTGATAACATAATTCGCTGGATTCAGTCAGAATTATTTTTATTTAACAGGATAGGTGACATTTTTAAGACTCCAATATGAAATTTCCCATACTTTAGAAAATATCCTCCGCTTAACATCCCTTTTCCTTTACCGTTTATACGTATTTGCGCATCCTTTGCTTTCAATTCTTTAGGTTTGAGCGTTCCTGATGAAGAGAAAACCGGAAAGGCCTTCGGGCGTATGAAATCAGGAATGAGTTATATTCATTTTGAAAATAATATTATTTATAAAAGTTCATTATAAATATCTGATTACAGGTCAGCACGTACATTTGTACAGATGACCACATGTGCTACAATCGTATTAAGCACAATCCCGTCCTCTTTAAGTAGATTGTAACATCACCAAATGAGACTCATTACGAAAATTTATCATGAGCAACAAAAGAGTAGGCACTAGTAGATCAGGATCTGCCTTCCATTCCGGAGCAATTGAGATCATCCCTAATTTTGTTTATGGGGATCGTGTTGCTCAGTTTTCTTTTTTTTATGTTGTTTTTGTGGACTTGTTTGTCTTTTCGTCAGCTTTTATATTTTGTTAGTTTTTCTTCCACTTATGATTGATGATTTTCCAGTTGGTATCTGCCGTCTCTTTTTTAATATTCTTAAGAATCAACATCAGATTGTCAAATCGGAAAAGTATGTTAATAGAAAAATATAAGATCGTTACAAGAAATCCACAGGCATTGTATGATGTATTTTCTCACAAAAATAAACAGAAACGTAAAATTGGAAAAACAGATATATTCCGATATCAACCAAAAAAAGAAGGAAGTACTGAGGCATTACCACACTATTAATGTAACTTATCTCATTTTGTTCTTTTTATTGGAAAATGTTATGGGTACATTGTATCTCATTTTTGGTTCTGGTATAGGCTAACGTAGACCGTTCCACATTGAAATTTAAGCATCAACAGCTCAAATTACTAAATATACTGGTGAAATATATTATAACCTGAAACATTTAGCATATGACATATTTTCTTTCAAGGAACATTTAGTATAACTCCTACTCAACACTGTGATACTATATATGATTAAATGTAACACAAGAACAAAAAAGTATAGACTGTACCGAAGTTCATCCGACGTTAGTTCATCAATGCTATTTTCGTTGACATTAGCTTCCACCTCTTGTGTATGTTTATTTTCGTCGTCAGGCCTCCGTTTTTCTTTTGATGCCCGAGTTTGAATTTGCTTTATATTGCATCTCTTCTGGTATAGTCGACCAGCTTTAATAAAAAGTCTTGCCGTAACGCCGCTTGTGTCTTTCAAATACATAGTATTGGGAAATACTCCACACAGCATAAAATGTTATTAAGATACTGCAGAATAGTTGTATTTGAAGAAATACGTTGAAAATAGAAATAACATTGCTTGCCGGAAGTATGTTTGTAACCATTGAAATAAACACCACACAAGTTAGCAAAACAGTAAACGGCATCGATGCGCGTTCACCCGATGCTACCGGTAAACAGAACACTAACAAATTAACAAAGCTCAAAAATACTACAGGAACAACAAGATTTAGGAACAAAAATCTAGGTTTTCTGGATAATATAATGTTAAATTTGACCAACGAATAGTATTCAAAAAGTTCACTTTCTACTTGATCACTCTGAACAGACCATTCTGCATTCGATCGAGTGTAGGCCATGTTGATTTCTTTAAAAGCGGACGAAATCGAATATCATTACTATGTTCAACCGTTAAAAGCTCAACTGAACATGCGTGAATATCAAACGGGAAATACATGACTTCTGCACTGCAAGAACACTCGTGCAAAGATTCCACCATAAACGTTGCTTGTCCAGAGGCAGTGTATCGCACAAATGTCGTTCGAGTATCAACATCATTGTCGAATAAGAAAACAGATCTTTTACTGACCATGAAACATGGATTTTCGGAATCCACGTTTCTGTGATTGGGGTTCTCATTATAAGGAGATTCCAATAATCAGATCTATTCCAATTCCTCAGCTCATCGTGCCAGTAAAGTACGTAGGGTGCTACCACTGTTAAAGTACCAGAAACTTCATCATAATCTTTGATAGATTCTAACATCATTAGAACTGCAATCTCGACAGAATCTGTTTGGTTTAATCTTGGTCGTATGTGCGGTGATATATTTTTAAATCGTTGTTCGAGGTTTGTCACATCGTCAAATGTTGCCATATACTAAATGAAACGAGATAAATAACTGATCCTGCACACACAAACAACATTTTAATTTGAATAACATATTCGAATTTTGATAATGTGCCACTTTCAACAGGTATTACGACATCGGTTTATTTAACATGTAATTGCTAAAACAACAAGAATTCATGCAGCTGGCAACTAATATGATGGACATTGAAAATAAGTCGAAATCAGTATATATGTCCACATAAGTTGAAATTTACAGATTGTTAAAAATAAAATCAATATATTGAGATCTTACTCATTATGATCCTGGTGACAATATGCGAAAGACACGCTTAAACATGTTTGTTCATCTACTCTGCAGTACATAGAAGTAATATCTTTTGGATTTTTATAACTTCTGTAAATTTTGTGAATTATTCGGTCTTGTTACGATTGCAAGTAGACTGACTCACTTTTTAAACCCAGAAAATCAATTTCATAATTCCTTTTATGAAGAACATAACCAAACAATAAAAAATAAAATTGAATGATTGCACAATTTCTGTATACTTTACTACATGTAATTTTATCAGTTATGATTAAGATAGCTCTCAGTACGGATTTATAGAACAATTAAACCATGCAAATATACAACATTTTGATTCGGATAATTCTCATGACGTTCCATACAATTTTACTTTTAAACCACGATTATTTAACACGTGATTGCTAAAACAACAAGAATTCAGTTGCCAACTAAATCGATGAACGATATTTGAACTTCGGTAAGCTGCTGTCGCCTTAATTCTGTAAAGTGCTAACAAAATTCTTGCCAAACTTTACAAATCAATGTTATAAGCAAACAGAACCTGGCTTTAGGGTTGCTGTGAAATTAGCTACTTAAGAGGCGGATTAAATCCGATGTTAATACTACAATATTCCGTAGATCATTTAGATACATATAGTCTAAATCTCTTCCCTCTTGCAATAGTTTACATTTGACTTCTCTTCATGCAATTTGCAATAGTAGTCTCTATTTTAAACAAAAAACAGATTGAAGGATAAGTCGAACTTTGTTTTTTAAAAAGAATGGCCAACGCAGATGCAAATATCTTGTTTTAAGAAGTTGCAAATCATATTTGTAAAATTGAACTATATTCATACAAAACAATTCTGTGAAACTGATATCATCAACAAGCTTGATTAATTGACAACACGAAGAATATCTGTTTCACAGATGACCAGACTTACAATTCCGTCCTCTTTAACTAGATAATTAACTAACAAGTTGGAATCTTCATCCATTGTATAATGTATTTTCTCACAAAAATTAACAGAAACGTAAAATTAAAATAATAATAATAATGATAGTGGATTGCGATAACATCGGAGGCAGGGCCTTCGATATTAACATTCAAACCAGAAGGAAAAACAGCAAACGCATCTGAAGATTTTCAAAAGTTGAGGGGTAAAATATCGGCATAAAGGGTAAACCCATGGTAAAATCAGTATAAATTCAAGCCCCCATAAATTATTTCTATTCTAATAGGACAAATACGGCAATTATTTTGGATCGAAGCGCTCTACGTGAAGACAGATATTTGCCGTTCCCGTAAATAAACACACTATTATATTGACGTAAAAGAACGAAGCAAACTGAACTAGTGACATACTTAAACTATTGACAATAACGTATTTGATTGGTTTGAGTGAATTTAAATGATAATTTTACTTATATGTAAAAAAATTGGCTTATACCACATTTTATCATCGTTTGTTTATGTTTCCTTGTTTTGATGACTTTCGGTTTCACAATCGTGTATTTTCCCGTAAAATGTTTATATTCTTTTGTCATCGTTCAATGACGTCGGGAAGCACATTCATAAAAAAAAGCATATAACGTGGGAGTATGATCGGAACAGCCCAAACAATATATTCATATTTCACATCGGGTGTGTACTCAAAGCGTTTGAAGTACGTCATATTAGAATGATTATTGTATTATCCGTTCTTCTCTATGTTATATCAGCTAATTAAAAAAAGAAGAAATTAACACTTGGCGTTACGTTTCTTTGTTTGTAAAATGTGGTAAGTGTCCAGCTTACAATATTCTATTGTATTTGGTTTCTGAGACTACAAGGTATACTCAAAGAAACTCGAATAACAATTATGGAATACCTTGCAACAGAATTTGTATACATCATAAATAATGTTTTCTTCTACATTGAGTTAGTTTAAAGAAATAAATGATATCAATATTACATTACCATTCAGATAACGTTTAAACTTAAGCTCAAATGTATGTATCACCATAGATTCAAAGATACCGACAATCGATATATTAGTGTTTGCATACAAGAAAGGCGGATGATATCAAAGGGATATTCAATTTAAAAAGTCGACGACAAACTTACAACGCTATGGCAAAAAGGAAAAAAGACCAAAAGGCAAGCAACAGTACACGAAACAAAACATAGAAATTAAACGACTGAGCAACACGAATTTCAACTAAGAACCGGGGGGGGGGGGGGGGGGGGGGCTCTTATGTGCTCCCAAAGGGTACACATATCCTGCTCCACATGTGGCACCTGCGTGTTGCTCATGTTAGTACAAACACATATTTATGTGTAATTCGATAGGTCACAGTCGAGGAAAGGAGGACAGAAGTATGGTTACGACAAATGGAACATATCCGTCGTCATCTGTGAACTAGATATTCCATAACGGTCAACCTACTTTTGATGGCGTCCTTTAATAGCTTCCGTGTAAGCATTAACATTTTATTAAGGGATCATTAGAGGGCACACAAACTGTAGAATATCATAGCAGCTGGGAGAGCTATATTCGATATGCAGACGCTGCTGGTATGTTGCTACATAGAAATGGAAAGATCACAATAAGGAAGCTGAAATCATCTCCTTTTTCGAAAAGGTTTGTTTTCAGGCGATCATCAATGTTAATGTCTAGATGTAAGTCAAGATAGACGCATAATTAAATGTATTTATTGATTCCTTTATTTCAAGTTCCATGGAATAGATGCGTCACCAAACTTTGAATTATTTAGGGATCATCTATATAGCAAATTTAGGTATCTGAGACACCATTGTTGTACCCAAACAGATAAAGGACAGGGAACCAGTGTAGAATCTCTTATTGACCATCTTTCGTATCTAACTGAGCTCTGTATGATATCTGTCGAGTAAAACGGATCTCTGTAGCATATCTATCGAGTAAAACAGAGCTCTGTAGGGTATCTTTCATTAGAAGAGGGTGACTCAGAAGTTTGAAATACATATATCGTAGCATCACGACCAAAAGGCTTTAAACCAGAACTGTGAAAAGCGTCCACAGTCAATTAATTTCAATTGTCCTACGGACTCCCAACCTTAATATTTATTAGTACAATTACACCATATGTAAACTTAAGTGTTACAGTGAGTATATGAATTTGATGAAACCGCATTGGCTACTGGGCGAAATGATCCTTTGGTAAAGGACAAAGATTTCACAGTGGTTCGAGTTTCTGTTGATCGTTATTGAGCTCTTTTTGTTTATAGTACCATCTAAAGCTTTCTGAGTGGTCCGAGTTTATGTTGATCGTTATTGAGTTCTTTTTGTTTAGAGTACCATCTAAAACTTTCTGAGTGGTTCGAGTTTATGTTGATCATTATTGAGCTCTTTTTGTTTATAGTACCATCTAAAGCTGTCTGAGTGGTCCAAGTTTATGTTGATCGTTATTGAGTTATCGTATTTATGGTACAATATTGAGCTTTCTGAATTGTTCGAGTTCATGCTTATCATTGGTTGGTTCTCGTATTTATAGTACCATATACAGTCCTCTGTATTGCCTGGGTTTATTGCTTTTCGTTGCTCATATCTTTCATTTATATGTCCTTCTTAAGCTCTCTGGTAGGTCCGAGTTTATTCTTTAAATTGCTTGGTTTTTCGTATTTAAGGTATCATCTTAATATCTCTGTATGGTCCGAGTTGATGCTTATCGTTGCTTAGATCAAGTATTTAAAGTACCATCTTAATCTCTCGGTATGGTCCTAGCTGGTCCTTATAATTGCTTAATTCTCGTATTTATAATACCAGCTTAAGCTCACTGTATGGTCCACGTTTATGCTCACGTATTTGAAGTATCTTCATAAGATCTCTGTATGATCCGCGTTTCTACTTAACGTTGCTTAGTTCACGTATTCAAAATAACATATTACGCTCTCTGTTTGATCAGAGTTAAAGCTTTTCCTTGCTCAATTCTTCTATTTATAGTGCCTTCTTAAGACATCTGTTTGATTCGAGTTGATGTTTATTACTGAACAGTACATATTGAACTTCAGTTGTTCGTCTAATTTCAAGCTTTATATTAAGAATATTGTTTCGTAAACTATTAAATATAGGTCATATCTGTTCATTGTTATTGTCGAACTAAAGTCTGTATGATTTACTTTAGTAATATTGTAGTTCAGATACAGCATAATTATACCATTAATGTGTACCTTTCCGAGTTTTCTTTTTAATCATTGACTAAGTTGTAAAGATTAATTATGTGCCAATGTTAGCCACTTTTTACATACTGAAAGGTCGTTATTTGTGGTGTTTTTGCAAATAATAAACAATGCGCCGTTCGAGATGTTATTGTAATTTCAAAAATGGGACTGGTTGTGATTATTATATTATTTTTTACTCTGTATCAAATCGATTGATTCGGCTCTTTTAGAAAATCAAACTCAGATGATATTGAAAAAGTCTGTAAGTAACAGTGCTACTGACGTTGTAAAACGGTGTGTTGTATTTCAGTGTTAGCGTTAGGTTCCAAATTAGACCCCTATCGTAATGTGTGATAGCGGAGAGTAGACTCATTGACGATCATACTTCATCTTCTTATTCTTATATTTTCATATTACTCATGCCTAATCATAAAACACTAATAACTATCGGATGACCTATACACGTTCCATCTAGTCTCTTATCCTGAAATACAGCTAATAATAACTCACCAATTCCTATTTTAAATAAGTACACATTGATTTACGTTATGGACACTGACTTCCGGTGCTCTTGCTACACGATCTAATAAGTGAGCAATACAGGAGCAACAGTCGTGAAAACCGTCAACAGTAAATTCAATGTATTCCGTACATCACAAAAGAAACAAGAGGCCTGCAAATATGATAGCTAGAAGTGATGAAAATACCAACATAAAGGAACACTATATGAACAATTTGCGAGGTTAAACATATATAATTTCATGTAAATGTAACAACCATTCTAATGTATCAACAACTTTACTGCAAATTAGATAAAATACATAATGGTCTAACCCTAGATGAATTTTTTTTGTTTGTTTAAATGGTTTCTTGTATAGAACAAAATGTCAAACTAACACTTAATATGTATGTTTGGCAGAAGAGATAAAAGAAATTGTTTCGGATTCGGTATTGTTAACGGTTTCAGAAAATATCTCATATCCTGATTTGGTTTGATTAAAAAAAAAATGAAGTAAGATAGATCACTGATATTTGGTTTATTGTGGCACTGCTACCATACATTTCAGTTTTAAACATGCGTATTGTACATCAAACATGCTTTTTATAACTTAAGTTTTTTAAATCAAATAAACACTTTCTAATTGTGTGCGTCTAAATCTCTTTTCTATATTTACCTTCTTTAAACTTAAAAATTTAAAGGCAGGGATTCTTTGATTGTAAATGTTATTTTTTTTGTAGTAACAACATTGACAATTTTACTGCAACAAATGCGCATTTTGACAATTAATGTCTGTTCAGTGATGCTCGAGGCCAAACTATTTTAAAGCCTAAAAACCCAATACAAACGCTGAAGAGACAATAATTCCAAAACGTACCAAAAGTAAAGTCAAACCTGAACAACTAAGGTAATTTTCTGAAAAATTCTATAAAAGGCAATGCGTTTTGGGTATGCAAATACGTAAGCACTAATTTGAGTTCACAAAAACCAAATAAGATAATATTAGATGCACATTTGTTTTAATAATGATTATAGTGTTTTGTAGCTGTAGTTTTGTTTTATGATGCCACGAACAAGCGCCTTACATCTCGGTTTTATGATTTCATGTTACAGCACAGGTTTGATACCACTTCTGGTAGACTGGTAATCACCGATGCGTTCAATAGTCAGTGCTTCGGTACTGACATTATGTAAAACATACCTTTCTTAAATTTTCTGTTGATAAGTTAAAAAAACTATCAAGAAACTAAGGTTCTCCCTCAGGCCAAGGTGACCTAAGATGATATTACTTTAGTCTCTCTTGGTCTGTATTGAGGTATTTATACTTCCTTGCTGTGTTAGTGGGAACATTTTCTGGTTGAGTGTTTATGATAAAGATTTATCAATGATGGCGATTCAGACGAACTAAATTTATTTGTATTATCTTCATTTTCATTAATTAAAACCCTTTTACATTTTATATAAACGCAAGCTAGAGATTTCATGCTACACTACACGTTTTTTTTTAACCTGCCAAACCTGTATATAATGGAAACCCTCTGGACTATCGAAAACTTACTTTATCAGAAAGGCGACCTTTGAATCGAGGTTCAAAATGAATTTGTATTACCACAGCAGGACAATAAGAGGATGACAAAAAAGTTTGAAAAGCCAAATACATACAATTGCCAAAAAACATCAAAACCAAAAGACTTTTAACCAGAACTGTTAAAAGCGTCCACGGTTAATTCATTTTATTTACCCTACGGACTACCAACCTTAATATGTATAAAAACAATTACACAATGTGTAGACTAAAGTGATACAGTGAGGATATGAATTTGATAAAACCGCATCTGGGCGGATTGATCCTTTGGTAAACGACAGTCCATCATTGTGGTGACAAGACGGAAGATACCAAGAGGACATTTAAAAGTCATAAGTGGAAAGTAAACTGACAAGGCAATGGCAAAAAAAAAAAAAAAACAAAACCGAAAGACAACAAAAAGACATACAAATCCATAAGACACAACGTAGAAAATTAAACAATGATCAACACGAACCCCACCAAAGTCTGGGGTGATATCAGGTGTTCTAGAAGGGTAAACAGATCAGATCCTGTTCTGCTATATACACCTATCATGTTGCTCACGGTAAGTAAAAATTCGGTAATAAGTCTCAATCCAGGAAAAGAGGGCGGGACTGAGGTCACGACAATTGGAACATATCCCTAGTCTTCTGTGACACTGATATTTACATTCTTGTTTGTAATTTGTTTGCCGCTTTTTTCAATTCGTGCACCACTTGTAGGTTTAAAGCTAAAGATATATATTTTTACTTTTTACTCATAAACAAGTTTTGTATGACCTTTCTTCGCTCGAAATGGCTTTCAAATATGTATTCGTGCTTCCCAGAGTGTGTAAATATTTAAACGAACGAAATCTATGTCCAGTAGCTAAGACTTAATTAAGATTTAGATTAGATTTAGAAACAGAAAATATCCGTTTTTTAAAACCCAAATTACAGGAGAGCAAAATAAATGATTGACATCAAACAGTATAGAAAAACGATACAGTTATTTGTTAATTACTTAAAATCAAGCAGGTAGTATGTTTGTCTAGAATCCACTTTAATCATAAATCTATAACCTTAATGTACATGAACAGAAGATATTGAGATAATTAGCGTCCAAATGCTGTGTATTTTTATTTTCATCGTCAGGCATCCGTTTTCCTTCTGGTGCCTCGGTTTGGTCTTGTTTTATTTTGCATCTCTTCCGGTATCGTCGATTAGCTTTGATCAAAAGTCTTGCTATAACACCGCTTGTGTCTTTTTCGTCAAATTGATGGTAATGAGAAAAGCTCGATACAGCACAATATGTTATTAAGATACTACAGAATAGTTGTATTTGAAGAAATGCGTTGAAAAGAGAAAGAACTTTATTTGCCGGAAGTATGTTTGTAACAATAGAAATAAACACCACAAAAGTTAGCAAAACAGTAAACGTCATCAATGCGCGTTCACCCGATGCTACCATTAAACAAAACACTAACAAATTAACAAAGCTCAAAAACACCACTGGAACTACAAGATTCAGGAACGAAAATCTAGGGTTTCTAGATAACATTATGTTAAACTTTACCAATGAATAGTATCCAGAAAGTTCATTTTCTACTAGATTACTCTGAACAGACCATTCTGCATTCAATTGAGTGTAATTCGTGTAGATTTTGTTTATTAGGGGACGAAATCGAATTTCATTACTATGTTCAACCGTTTAAAATTCAATTGCACATGCGTGACTATCAAACGGGAAATACATGACTTCTGCACTGCAAGAACACTGGTGCAAAGATTCCACTTTAAACGTTGCTTGTCCGGAGGGATTGTACCTAACAAAAGTCGTTCGAGTATCAACATCATTATCAAATAAGAAAACAGATCTTTTACTGACCATGTTTCGTATCAGAATTTTCGGAATCCACGTTTCTATGATTGGGGTTCTCATTATATGGAGATTCCCGTAGTCAGATTTATTCCAATTCTCAGCTCATCGTGCCAGTAAAGTACGTATGTAGCTACCACTGTTAAAGTACCAGAAACTTCATCGTAATCTTTGATAGAGTCTAGTGTCATAAGAACTGCAATCTCCAGAAAATCTGCTTGGTTCAATCTTGGTCGTATGTTTGGTGATATGTTTTTAAATCGTTGTTCGAGATTTGTCACATCGTCAAATGTTGCACATATACTAAATGAAACGAGATAAATAATTGATCCTGCACACACGAACAACATCTTCGATTTTTGAGTATAACGATGAAGTGTCACTGTCAACAAGTATTACGACATCCGTTTATTAAACACGTGATTGCCATAACAACAAGAATTCAGTTGGCCATTAAAGCGATGAAAATTGAAAACTCGTCGATTTCAGTATATATGTCCACATATGTACAAGTTTACAGATTGTTAAAATTTATATTCATATTTTGAAATCTTATTACTATATAATTATCATGGTGGCAATGTGCGAAAGACACATTCAAACATGTGTTTTCATCTACTTTGCAGTACAATCAAGTAATATCTCTTGTATTTTTATAACTTCTGTAAATTTTGTGAAATATTCAATCTTGTTACGATTGCAAAAGAGGGACGAAAGATACCAGAGGGACAGTCAAACTCATAGATCGAAAACAAACTGACAACGCCATGGCCAAAAATAAAAAGACAAACAGACAAATAATAGTACAGATGACACAACATAGAAAACTAAAGACTAAGCAACACGAACCCCACCAAAAACTAGGGGTGATCTCAGGTGCTCCGGAAGGGTAAGCAGATCCTGCTCCACATGTGGCACCCGTCGTGTTGCTTATGTTATTACAAATCCGGTAAATAGTCTAATTCGGTAAGTCACATTCGGGAAAAGGGAAGGGTATTGTAGCAACTGACAGATAAGACAGATTAAGTTTACAACCCAGAAACACAATTGCATTATCTGTTTTTCTGTTTTATCCTTTCATGAAGAACACCGACCAATCACATTCAAGAATACATTAAATAATTAAACAATTTCTGTATATTTTATTACATGCAACTTTATCAATTATATCTCAGTTCTAATTTATAAATGCAAATATACAATGTTTTTGTTCACATGATTCATATGACGTTCCTTACAATTTTACTTTGAACCACGAGTCTACTGGAAATACAGATTGCATTGATGAGAGTACAGTGTAAATATAGTTTATAGATAACTATTGATCACAAAGATTGCTGATTGGATTGGACATTGAAACAGTTCTACATTAGATTATTGGTATTTGCAGAATGGACCCCGTTAGGAAATAAATTCATTTTAAAAATGTTGTGATTTCATACTTTTAAACTGTTTAAATAGTTCAGAAAAGGATTGGGGCCTTTTTTGTCCATGTATAATATTTACGTCAATGACGTCCAGGGAAATCAGCAACAGTATATTGAAATGAAAATTCAACAAAAAATGAAAACAACATCTGCTAAGACGACTGGAGGTTAATTTTTTGAAAATGGTACATAATATTTCATGAGAAAAATTCTTATATATAGAACTTACAATTTTTATAAAATGGAAAGGCGACAAGATGAGTAATCAACTTTTAAAAAAGCTCATTGAATAAAGATAAATTTGGTTTGGACAGTGACGGTAAAAACTTTCATTTTCTGTTATACGATTGATTCATACCATTTCAACTACCAGAAGAAAGCTTTAACTGTACGTTGATTTTTGACGTCATTTATGCGTTTTACGGGTAAACTGGATCCCTGCATCATTGAACCGATAAGATAATAGTGCCCACCTGTGAAATACAACTCTTTTAAACGTTCATTATCTGATAACACGTCAGCGCGAACTTTTGTAGAAATAAGGAGTTGTGGTACAGGGCCTAATCTAGGATTTTGGAGATGGAGAAGTGACTTCTCCTTCCATGAGAGAGAAGGGAGAAGTGGTCAATTTCTTGGAGAAGTGAGTTTCCATTACCATTTTGGTTGCATAGTGTTCTCGTGCTTATCACTAAGGAAATTGTTTTATATGCAATAAAAAATATACTTGCAGTTTTTTCATGTTATTGTACGAAATGTATACATAGAAAGTTCTTAATAAAAAGGTTTAGACAATATAGTTGTTATTTATTCATTGATACCATTTGTACTGTCAACTTGAATTGAAGTTTAAATAAAATTTGTTGCTTGGGACATGAGGGAGTAGCCTAGTAATATTATGATGCATTTAATTCATGTGCATCTGCCTAAATTCATGTTTAAATGTCCAGAAAAATACGACTCCAAGTTTACCTGATGAATTTCACATGACTGGGAATTTGATTTATATATATTTTGTTGAAATATGGAGATGTGGTATAATTGCCAATAAGACAACTCTCCACCAAAAACAAAAAGACAAAGATGTAAACATCGTTCTACCATATACCCCCCCCCCCAAAAAAAAAATAGGATGTAAAGAACTATCCCCCAAACGAAAGGACAAGGGTGTATAACATGTATGTAGTTTTTTCACTTATTTCTAAAATGAGGCAAACGATACAAGAGGAAAAATTTAAAAAAATCATAAGACAAGAAAAACAACACTCTATAAAACACTACATAAAAAACTGAAGACTGAGCAATATGTCCCTCACCTAAAAAAAAACTACAAAAAAAAAACCAAACAAACAAACAAAGGAGGGTATCAAAGTAAGCTTGGACCCGTAATTGTTTGTCTGGTAACCTAATTCGGTCAATTTAGTCTGAAGTATTTTTGTTTAACAGTATAAGTGACTTTTTTAAGACTCCAATATGAGATTTCCAATAGTTTAGGAAAATATCTTCCGCTTAACATCCCTTTTCCTTTAACGTTTCTACGTATTTATTCATCCCTTGATTTCAATTGTTTAGGTATGAGCATACCTGATGATTAAACCGGAAAATCCCTACGGACGCACGAAATCAATAAAGAGTTATTTTCATTTTGAAAATAATAATATAAAAGTTCATTATCAATATCTGATTACTGGTCAGTCCGTTCATCTGTACAGATGACCACATTTGTTACAACTGTCTTAACCACAATCCCGTCCTCTTTAATTAGATTGTAACATCACCAAATGAGACTCATCACGAAACTTGTATCTACCATGAGCAACAAGAGAGTAGGCACTAGTGGATCAGGATTTGCCTACCATTCCGGATCAATTGAGACATTTCAATTTTGTTTATGGTGTTCGTGTTGCTCAGGTTTTTTTTTATGTTGTTTTGGTGGACTTGTTTGTCTTTTCGTCAGCTTTTATATTTTGTTATGGATTTGTCAGTTTTTTTTCTTCCATTCATGGTTTATGATTGTCCAGTTGGTATCTTTCGTCTCTTTTGTTTTTTAGAATTCTTAAGAACCAACATCTGATTGTCAAATTGGAAAAGTATGTTGATTGAAAGATAAAAAATCTACTTAATTTTGTTGGATCGTTTTTCTAAGAAATGACTTTTAAGTATCTACCTTAGCCTCCATAGTTAAGGTTTTCCTTATACAAAAACAAACCAAAGATACCAGGCTTATAATTTCTTACGCCAGACGCACGTTTTCTAAGATTCATCAGTGTTGATCGAATAAAAAAAAAACGAAGGCAAAATCAAATACGAAGTTGAAGAACATAGCACACCAAAGTAAAGTGCCTTACCCCGGTATACGTAAACGATTTGAACTCTACATTGTTATTGAACCTTTAGCAATTCGATAAGATAAAGTTCGGATTTGTTAACCTCTGACCTGTTGAAACTACATATAGTGTATATTGTATTTTCTCACAAAAATAAACAGAAACGTAAAATTGGAATTAAAATAATATTAATTATAATGATAATAGTTTGAGAGATCATCGGAGGCAGGAGACATTCAAAACAGAAGGAAAAACAGAAAACGCATCTGAAGATATTCAAAAGTTGATTTTTTTTTCAATAGTTGACTAAAATTATATATGCTTATTAAAAAAAAAAGAAATTTACACTTAGAGTTACGTTTCTTTGTTTATAAAATGTGGTGAGCGTCCAGCTTACAAAAAAAGGAAAACAACAAAAGGAAAATTCAAAACGGAAAGTCCCTTATCAAATTGCAAAATCAAAAACTCAAGCACATCAAACGAATGGAAAATAACTGTCATATTCCTGACTTGGAACAGAAATTTCCTAATGTAGAAAATGGTGGATTAAACCTGGTTTTATATATTCTACTGACGTTGGTCTCTGAGACTACATGGTATGCTCAAAGAATCTCGAATACCTTGCAATATAATTTGTATACATCATAAACAAGTTTCACTTCTACATTGGATTAATGGAAAGAACTACATGATATCAATATCAGCTTATCATTCTCCGTTAAGTTTAAACTTAAGCTCAAATGTATGTTTCATAGATTCAAAGATACCGATAATCGATATATTTGTGTTTTGCAAACAAAAAAGGCGGATGATATCAGTGCACAAAACACAACATAGAATCCTTACGACTGAGTAACACGAATTTAAACTAAAAACAGTGGGTGCTCGTAGGTGCTCCCGAAGGGTAAGCAGATCCTGCTCTACATGTGGCATCTGCGTGTTGCTCATGTTAGTACAAACTCAGTGATAAGTATAATTCGGTGATGTCACAGTCGAGGAAAATAGGACAGAAGTCTGGTTACAACAATTTTAAACATATCCATCGTCATTTGTGAACTAGATATTCCATAACGTTCATGCAACTTTTGATGGCGTCCTTCAATAGCTTCCGTGTAAGCATCAACATTCTATTTAGGGACCATAAGAGGGCACACATACTTACTTGGAGAGATATACTCGATATGCATGCGCTGCTGGAATGTTGCTACATAGAAATGGAAAGTTCACAATTAAGAAGCTGAAATCATCTCCTTTTTCGTAAAGGTTTGTTTTCAACTGACCCTCATTGTTACCAGTGATTTCTAGATGTAAGTCAAGATATGAGGCAGTCTTAACTGTATATGTTGATTCCTTTATTTCAAGTTCCATGGAATACATGGGTTCAAGATAGTCTAAAGAATTATTCAGTTATCATCAATAAAGCAGGACGTGAATTTAAAGGATAATGCTAACTTCTTTACATTCCTTTTGTGTTGCATGAATTATCCTTGACATTGTCATATTTATATAAATATTAACAGTTAACAAAACTTTGAATTGTTTGAAATACAAAGGCTTTTCTACCCTAGGAATAAATGACCTTAACTATATTTGGTAAAACCCTTCGGAAATTTTGACCCTTAATGTTCTTCAACTTAGTACTTTTTTGTAGCTATTTTGATTCGAGGGTCACTGACGAGTCTTATGTAGACGAAAAGCGCGTCTTGCGTACAATATTATAAACTTGGTTTCTTTGATGAGATTTTTTTTCCGAAAGAAACTCCTGTATAAAGCTTCAAATGTATAATTGAACAAGTCAGTAAGAAGAAGAGCATAGTCGGTTTCAATGGAAATTCAGATTGTTTGCTGAAAAACACGTTCTCCAAACTTAACATAATGTTGTCACTTGGGAAATCAAGCATCTTGATAATGTCAGTTTCATAGTAATTTTTTTGTTTGAATCAGAGCGTTGTTTTACAAAGTACGATTTATCCCTAACAAAATATATTTGTAACTGCGTTAGCGTTTCTTTTTTATGAAACAAGATAAGACCAATTTGTGTTAAATTTGTCTTTAGTTTGGAATGGGAAGACTTGTTTAAAGAGTAGAAAAGTCAAATGTTTTTATATTATTGCAAGAGGAAAGAGACTTAGATTATATATACTCTATCAGATCTTTGGGTGTTTTTAAGTATCCACCTCTGATTCATACCGCCCGTAGAGTAGGTAGTTTCACAATAGCATTGTATGGTATTGAATGATATTTGTGACGCCTGAATTAGTGATGAACTACCAAACTTTATTTTTTGTAAGCAGTGGACAGGAATAATTATAATTGAAAAGAAAGATTGTAAAGATAGATCTAGTAAGAAAGATTGAACTTCAAATGATATGATAGACAAACACATGAAGAGTGGTAGAAAAAAGCAACAATGATTAAGCAGGTTAAAAAACAGTAGGGTCTATAAAGTTGGAAACAGAGTGTGAAAGTAAAAAAAGTAAAGATGATAAATGTAAAAAGTTTATGCTATAAGGAATGTGAGTTTGATCTTCAGAAACTTCGAGGTGTGGATGTTTGCCTGGACATTGGGTACATTTTAATACTTAATTGTTTGGAAATGAATGTAGTGAGAAGAGCAGCTTTTTTTGCATACATTTTGAGAGTGGTGATGATGCCAGTTTGTTTGCTCCTATATTCATAATGCGCAATAATCATGTTTAAAGGTTTGGGTTAATTGGTTTTCATCCTCAGCAAGCCTGCCACTTATCTATTACTTTGAACAAAAATTATATCAGTTATGCAATAATTCCCATTACAATGATATCAATTTTATTCCTGAAAACTGCTTTTACTATTTATATTTGAAGTTTGGATATTGAAACACGATATTTTGTTATTTCTATTAATTTATCATGACATCAAATAAAATATAAAATTATTACTGGTAGAAAAGGATATTTATGATCAATTCCTCCATTTAATACAATAACTTCTGCACAATATCTTGATATTACTTATAGAGTAAACTAACTTTTTTTTCGCGCATACTTTATTTTCGCGGCGACTTATTTTCGCAATCTTCTTATTTTCGTTATATATTTTTATATAAGGGAAGATTCAAGTTTCATATATTCGCGACGATTTAAATTTGCGCTATCTTTCTATCGCCAAAGTCGTGAAAAATAAATCGCTCGCAAAAATTAGTTGTTTTACAGTAAATAATTGTGATACAATAACAAAAATGAATGTTTTAAAACACAATGCATCAACACAGTATAGATTGTACTTGAATTTATCCAATGTAAGTTCGTTAATGTATTTTTATTGAAAAAGCGGTGATCTTTTGCAGATTTTCTTTTTCATTGTCAGTCATCCGTTTTTGTCCTGATACCTAAGTTTATTGTATCATTCTGCATCTTCCATATCTTCAGAAATCTTTGACTAGTTTTGGCCCTAAGCCTTAATCCATTTTAAGAAAAATTATGGCAATTGGAAATGCTCAAAACAGCAACAAATGTTATTGAAATGCTGCAGAATGGTTTATTATGCTGAAATACTTTGAAAAGAGATATAAGACTGCTCGCCGGAAGTATGTTTGTAACCATTGAAATAAACACCACAAAAGTTAACAAAACAGTAAACACCATCGATGCACGTCCACCCGATGCTATAAGTACTTTACACTGGTAACTTTACAAAACTCAAGAAAAATATTGGAGCTACATAACTAAGAAATAAGAATTAAGGGTTTCTAGATAATATAATGTTAAAACTTTGTATGTAGAACAATATGTAGACTATTTATTTGCTACTACATTACTCTGAACAAACCATTTTGCATTCGACCGAGTTAGGGCAGTAGATATTTCGTTTAAAAAAGATCGAAATCGAATGTCATTACTGTACCCAACCGTTACAAGCGCAATTGCACGTGCGTGAATACATAACATCTGTGCTAGAAGAACACCTTTGTAAAGATTTCACTACAATAGATGCATGTCCGGAGGAATTGTTCCACTCAAATGACGTTCGAAATCATCATCATTATCGAAGAAAAAACGGATCTCTTACTGACCATCTTTCGTATCACGAAGTCAGATGTCTCAACTCATCGTGCCAATAAATTATGTATTATGTGGCTTATTGACACTCTTATTCATCATTTTTTTTTATTAATACCTGTAATGTCTATGTTATATAGGCACCTACGTTTCAATATTGTATTTATATTGTGTCATAGATCAAATTTATTCGTTTAGTGTATAGATATAAGAAGATGTGGTATGAGTGCCAATGAGACAACTCTCCATCCAAGTCACAATTTACTTGTTTACTTGTTTCTTTGTCTTTGTTTTAATGTCTATTTGATCGAGTTAAGCCATTTCAATTGATATTTTATAGTGTGTCTTTTTATTTTGTAATGTTACACTACTGTATCAGGTTAGGGTGAAGGTTGGCGCCTGTTAAAACGTTTAAACCCGCTGTCAGGAGCCTGTTGTTCAGCGGTTGTCATTTGTTGGTGTGGTTCATAGGTGTATCTCGTTTCTCGTTTTATATATAGATTAGACCGTTGGTCTTCCTGTTTGAATTGTTTTACACTAGTCATTTTGGGGCCTTTTATAGCTTGCTGTTCGGTGTGAGCCAAGGCTCCGTGACGAAGGCCGTACTTTGACCTATAATTGTTAACTTTTTATACATTTTGACTTAGATGGAGAGTTGTCTCATTGGCACTCATACCACATCTTCCTGTTTATATAAAACTAACACTGTTAATATACCAGAACTTCATCATTATCTTTGATACATTCTAGCCTCATTGAAATGTCTATAATATCTGTTTGGTTTAATCTGGGTCTAATGTTGGTGATATATTTTTGAATTGTGGTTTTAGATTGGATACACCGTCTCAAGTTACACTTTTACTAAATGAAACAACATAAACAATTGATCCTTCGCAAACGAGCAAAATTTGAGTGTGAATAGTATTTTCGAAATCCCGAGTATAACTTTAATGTTGTGAATTGATGTTTCACTGTCAGTAGAAATAATGGAATCAGTTGATGTAAATGCAAACTCCTGACGACAAAACCGTTATACACACATAGACACCACTTGATAATTTGCCCATCACATTACATCAATAGGTAATATGGTACTCGATCTTTTTTGTTCGATGTTCATATATTTTAATCAACTTTATAAATGATCACAATTTTTAACTCGGAAATGATATGTTACTTTGTCATAGACTGTACATAATTACAGAAAATTACAGTTTTTATCTATATTTTACTGCATAGAACTTTTACAGTTAATAATGTAGATGGAGAAAATCTAACACTCAGTATAAAACTATAAATTTCTGAAATCATATATACAGCGTTTTCATACATCTAAAATTTAATACATTCACAAGTAGGTTTTCTATATCATTAACGGAAAGCTTAATACTAAAATGTATGATAAAAGAGATGATTTTTCATTTCCTATCGTTGCTTATCCATTTTTAGATGGTGACGTTCCCTTGTCACCATCTTACGGTGTTTATATATCTCAACTTGTTCGATTCGCTCGTGTATGTAACAATGTTTTAGATTTTAACGAGAGAAATTTATGTATTACTGAAAAATTATTACACCAGGGTTTTCGATATCACAAACTAGTCAAAACATTTACTAAATTTTATCATCGGTATAAGGACATCATTCGTAAATATAGCTCAACATGCAGACTTCTTATACGTTCAGGTATTTCACATCCAATTTTTTAAGGAAATATTCTTTATAAAGCACAAAAATGTAAGTATTCACCTCGCCAGCTGAAGGACGCCTCCGGGTGCGGGAATTTCTCGCTGCATTGAAGACCTGTTGGTGACCTTCTGCTGTTGTCTGTTCTATGGTCGGGTTGTTGTCTCTTTGACACATTCCCCATTTCCATTCTCAATTTTATTGTCAAATAGATGACGCACTTAATGTGAAATAACATCGCAAAAATAATTTATTAATCTTTATGCTTTCCGTTAATCAACCTCACCGATTGCTGAGTGGATTATTATTTGAAAAACATTTAATAACAACAACGACTTAAACAACTGGAGAAGTCGGCCATATTTTTAAATTGGTTCGACTATTTTTCTAAGCGAATACACAATATATAGAACTCACAACTTGTATACAATGAAAAGGTAACGAGATGTTTATTGCTCATTCAATGCTTTTTAACTCCTTACTTGATTTGGCCTTGCAACTATTTGATTCGAGCGTCACTGACGAGTCATGTAGACGAAACCAGTGTAGGATATCTGTTGAGCGAACCTTGGCTATGTGGGATATATGTCAAATGAAAAAAAATTAAAACAACACGTTATAAATAAAGGCAACAGTAGTATACCGCTGTTCAATAGTCATAAATCGATTAAGAGAAAACAAATCCGGATTACAATCTAAAACCGAGGGAAACACATCAACTATAAGAGGAAAACAACGGAACAACAGAAACACTGAACTGCAACAAAAACAAACGCCAATATACATAGAAATGGACTATTTGATAACAACTGCAATTTTCCTGACTTGGAACAGGAAATTTTAAGAAAAAATGTCATGCGTCCGGAGCGCTTCTCTGGATTTATCTTCATCAGGAACGCTCATAGTCGATTATTTGAAAGCCAAGGATGTTTTAGAACCAAAACAGTTGAAGAGCTATATGACCAAAAAAAGAAATAAAAAAATAGCCAAACCCATCTAAGGTCAACTTTGCCTGAGGGCAATATATGAAACTGAACTCTGTAGGATATCTGTCGAGTAAAGCTGAGCTCTATATGATATCTGTCAAGCGAAATTGAGCTTTGTAGAACATCTGTCGAGTTAAACTGTGTTATGTAGAATATTGTCAAGTGAAACTGAGCTGTGTAAATAGCTGTCGGGTCAAACTGAGCTCCGTAGGATATCTGTCGAGTTGAATTTAGCTCTGTAAGATATCTGTCGATTGATCAGAGCTCTATAGGGTATCGGTCGAGTTTAACATAGCTCTGTGAGATATATGTAAGATTTGTAAGACATCTCTCTAGTGAAACTGAGCTCTGTATGATATCTGTCGAGTAAAGCGGAGATTTGTTATATATCTATCGAGTAAAACAGAGCTCTGTGGGTATCTTTGAAAAGTCAAATACATATAATTACCAAAAAAGCATCAAAACCAACAGGCTTTTAACCAGAACTGTGAAAAGCGTCCACGGTCAATTAATGTCAATTTTCCTACGGACTCCCAACCTTGTTATCTATAGGTATAATTACACCATGTGTAAACTAAAGTGTTACAGTTAGTATGTGAATTTGATAAAACCGCATTGGCTACTGGGCGGAATGAATCTTTGGTAAATGACAGTCCATCATTGTGGTGACATTTTATTTTACAGTAATACACGAATGTATAAACGTATTTTATTTAGTGTGTTCATTTACTGTTTGTGATTAGACTTTGATTCAGCAACTAGCTCCGCTGCAGTAAGTTAAGTCCGTGAAGTAACAGTAGTAGTATTAGTACGTTTAATATTTTTGTATTAATATTAAATATTTTTATATTTGTTTGTTCAATTTGATCTTTACAATTCTGTTTTAAATACAAACTCTTTCTAAATGCTCTTTTGTTCATATTACCATTAAATGCTTTCTGAGTGGTCCGAGTTAACGCGTATCGTTATTGAGCTCTTTATGTTTATATTACCATCAAAAGCTTTCTGAGTGGTCGTTATTGAGTTATCGTACTTATAGTACCATATTTAGCTTTCTGAGTGGTCCAAGTTTATGCTGATCGTTATTGAGCTCTTTTTGTCTATAGTACCATCTAACGCTTTCTGAGTGGTTCAAGTTGATGCTGATCGTTATTGAGTTATCGTATTTATAGTACAATAATTAGCTTTCTGAGTTGTCTAAGTTTATACTAATAGTTATTGAGTTATCGTATTTATAGTACAATATTTAGCTTTCTGATTAGTCCGAGTTTATGTTGATCGTCATTGAGCTCTTTTTGTTTATAGTACCATCTAAAGCTGTCTGAGTGGTCCAAGTTTATGCTGATCGTTATTGAGTTATTGTACTTATAGTACAATATTGAGCTTTCTGAGTGGTCCATGTCTATGCTGATCGTTATTGAGTTATCGTATTTATAGTACAATATTTAGCTTTCTGAGTGGTCTGAGTTTGTGCTGATCGTTACTTTGGTTATTTATATTAAATAATCTCTGATTTGTTTGTACATATTGATCTTTACAGTTCTGTTTTAAATACAAACTCTTTCGATGGTCCGAGTTTATGCGTATCGAAACGTAGATCTTTTGTTTATAGCTTTCTGAGTGGTCCGAGTTTATGCTGATCGTTATTGAGTTATCGTACTTATAGTGCAATATTTAGCTTCTGAGTGGTCTAAGTTTATGCTGATCGCTATTGAGTGATCGTACTTTTAGTACAATACTTATCTTTGTGAGAAGTCCAAGTTTATGTTGATTTTTATTGAGTTATCGTATTTATAGTACAATATTTAGCTTTCTGAGTGGTCCGAGTTTATGTTGATCGTTATTGAGCTCTTTTTGTTTTCAGTACCATCTAAAGCTTTCTGAGAGGTCCAAGTTTATGCTGATCGTTAATGAGTTATTGTATTTATAGTACAATATTGAGCTTTCTGAGTGGTCCAGGTTTATGCTCATCGTTATTGTGTTATTGTATTAATAGTACAATATTGGGATTTCTGAGTGGTCCAAGTTTATGCTGATCGTTATTAAGTTACCGTACTTATAGGACAACATTGAGCTTTCTGAGTGGTCCAAGTTTATGCTGATCGTTATTGAGTTATCGTATTTATAGTTCCATATTTAGCTTTATGAGTGGTCCAAGTTTATGCTGATCGTTTTCTGAGAAGTCCAAGTTTATATCGATGTTTATTGAGTTATCGTATTAATTGAACAGTATTGAGCTTTCTGAGTGATCCAAATTTATGCTAATCGTTATTGGGTTATCGTATTTATAGTACAATATTTAGCTTTCTGATTGGTCCAAGTTTGTGCTGATCGTTATTGAGTTATCGTATTTATAGTACCATATTTAGCTTTCTGAGTTGTCCAAGATTATGCTGATCGTTATTGAGTTATCGTATTTATAGTACAATATTTAGCTTTCTGAGTGGTCCGAGTTTATTCTGATCGTTATTGAGTTATCGTAATATAGTACCATATGTAGCTTTCTGAATTGTTCGAGTTTATGCTTATCGTGACTTTGGTTATGTATATTAAATTATTTTAGAAAGAGTTTGTATTTGAAACAGAATTGTAAAGATCAATATGTACAAACAAATCAGAGATTATTATCGTTGCTTAGTTCACGTATGCAAATTAATATATTACGCTTGATCCAAGTTAAAGCTTTTCCTTGCTTATTTCTTGTATTTATAGTGCCTTCTTAAGACGTCTGTTTGATTCGAGTTTATGCTTATTTTTGAACAGCATATATTGAACTTCAGTTGTTTGTCTAATTTCAAGCTTTATATTAAGAATTTTGTTTCATATACTGTTACATAAAGCTCATATTTGTTCATTGTTATTGTCGAACTAAAGTCTGTATGATTTACGTTAGCAATATTGTAGTTTAGATACAGCGTTAATATACTATTAATGTGTACCTTTCCGAGTTTTCTTTGTCTTTTATCATTGACTTAGTTGTAAAGGATTAATTATGTCCCAATGTTTGCCACTATTATTTTAATGCTAAAAGGTCGTTATTTGTGGTGTTTTTGCAAATACTAAAAAATGTGCCGCTAGAGATGTTATTGTTATTTCAAAAATGGGACTGGTTGTGAATTTTATATAATGTTTTACTCTGTATCGAATCGATTGATTCGGTTCTTTTGGAAAATATACCCAGATGGTATTGAAAAAGTCTGTAAATAACAGTGTTACAGACGTTGTACAACGGTGTGTTGTATTTCAGTGTTTGCGTTAGGTTCCAAATTATACCCCTACCGTAATGCTTGATGGTGGAGAGTTGACTCATTGAAAAAAATACTTCATCTTCTTATTCTTATATTTTTATATTACTTATGCCTAATAATAAAACACTAATAACTATCGGATGACTTATACGAGTTCCATCTAGTCTTTAATCCTGAATTACAGCTAATAACTCCGTTGTTCACCAATTCCTATTCGAAATATGTACTCACAGATTAACGTTATGGACACTGACTTCCGGTGCCCCTGCTACACAATCTGATGAGTGAGCAATACAGGAGCAACAGTCATGAAAACCGTCAACAGTAAGTTCCATGTCTTCCGTACATCACAAAAGAAACAAACGGCCTACAATTTTGATAGCTAGAAGTGATGAAAATACCAACATTAAGGAACACTATATAAATAGAGTAACAAACAATCAGACTAAGCCTGAAATACTTAATGATGGCACTAAATATCGAGTTATACGTATAAAAAATAATGTAATGTTGAACTTGTTTTGATCAATATTTTTGTAAATTGTTTTAAAATACGAACATTTGCATCAGCTACTTTAGAAAATACCATGTACATACTTTAATGCTCTTTTTACATGTCGTTGTGGTATTGAATATGCATGAAAAATGGGGGAAGATACCAAGAGGACATTTAAAAGTCATAAGTGGAAGGTAAACTGACAAGGAAATGGCAAAAAAACAGAAAGACAACAAAAAGACATACAAATCCATAAAACACTACATAGAAAATAAAACACGAACCCCACCAAAGTCTTGGGTGATATCAGGTGCTCTAGAAGAGTAAGCAGATCCTGCTCTGCTATAGACACCTATCATGTTGCTCACGGTAAGTACAAATTCGGTTAGTCTCAATCGAAGAAAAGAGGGCGGGACTGTGGTCAAGACAACTGGTACATATTCTTGGTCATCTGTGACACTGATATTTACATTGTATGTATGTAATTGTTTGCCTCATTATTCAATTCGTGAACCACTTTTAAGTGCTTCTTTTTAAGCTTAAGATATATATTTTTAGTTTTTACTCATAAACAAGTTTGTTTTGACCTTTCTTTGCTCGAAATGACTTTCAAATACATAGTCAAGCTTCCCAGAGATTGTAAAAATTTAAACGAACGAAATCTATGTCCAGTAGCTAAGACTTAATTAAATATTTTTAGTGTAATATTAATAATGATATAAACATAACTTGTCACGCTTTTTACAAACCATTAAAAGTAAACTTTTGTTCACTGTAAAACACCTCCGCTAATAATGCAAGTCGTTTGTAACGACACTTTTGTTTGGAGCACGTAATAATTTTTAGGGGACATAATCCACAGTTTATTTGCCAAACAATCCTCTTGTCAATCGCTGATGATGTTTCCGTTTATTTTTAAAAGCATTTATTTCACAATCACGAATTAGGAATTGCATTAGAATATGAATAACCATAATGGTTAACATACTTGCCAACGTCAATCTTAGATTTAAAAACAGAAAATATCCGTTTTTTGAAACCAAAATTACAGGAGAGCAAAATCAATGATTGACATCGAACAGTATAGAAAAACGATACAGTTATTTCTTAATTACTTAAAATTAAGCAGGTAATATGTTTGTCTAGAATCCACTTTAATCATAAATTTATAACCTTAATGTACATCAACAGAAGAGTTAATATTTAATGTAAACCAAATAATTAAAGTTATGATATCTTAATAATGATATTTCACGAGAAGAGATATATTCCAACGCCAATAAAAAATAGAAGTACTAAGGAATTGAATGCAATATTCATGTAACTTATCCTATTTTGTCCTTTTTAATTGAAAAGTGTTATGTGAACATTCTATATGAATGTTGGTTCTGGTATAAGTCTTACATAGACTCAACTTATTACAATACACGATATATACATGTTAAAAAATATATTATTATGTGGAACATTAAGTTTAACTTCTACAGAACACCATGCTCTTAGTAGTATATCGCATATTTTATCGCATGAAACATTTAATTTAACTTCTACGCAACACCATGATGCTATATATCATCAATTGTAACACAAGAACAAAAGTAAATGTTTTAAAACACATCTCATCAAAAAAGTAGAGGCTGTACCGAAGTTCATCCGATGTCAGTTCGTTACTGATATTTTCATTGACATTAGCGTCTAACTGCTGTGTATTTTTATTTTCATCGTCAGGCATCCGTTTTTCTTCTGATGCCTCGGTTTGGTTATGTTTAATTTTGCATCTCTTCCGGTATCGTCGACTAGCTTTGATCAAAAGTCTTGCTATAACACCGCTTGTGTCTTTTTCGTCAAATTTATGGTAATGAGAAATGCTCCATACAGCACAATATGTTATTAAGATACTGCAGAATAGTTGTATTTGAAGAAATACGTTGAAAAGAGAAAGAACTTTACTTGCCGGAAGTATGTTTGTAACCATAGAAATAAACACCACAAAAGTTAGCAAAACAGTAAACGCCATCGATGCGCGTTCACCCGATGCTACCGGTAAACAAAACACTAACAAATTAACAAAGCTTAAAAACACCACTGGAACTACAAGATTCAGGAACAAAAATCTAGGTTTTCTAGATAACATTATGTTAAACTTTACCAATGAATAGTATCCTGAAAGTTCATTTTCTACTAGATTACTCTGAACAAACCATTCTGCATTCGATCGAATGTAGTCCATGTAGATTTCGTTTATTAGGGGACGAAATCGAATTTCATTACTATGCTCAACCGTTAAAAGTTCAATTGCACATGTGTGACTATCAAACGGGAAATACATGACTTCTGAACTGCAAGAACACTCGTGCAAAGATTCCACCATAAACGTTGCTTGTCCGGAGGAATTGTACAAATGTCGTTCGAGTATCAACATCATTGTCGAATAAGAAAACAGATCTTTTACTGACCATATTTCGTATCAGAATTTTCGGAATCCACGTTTCTATGATTGGGGTTCTCATTATAGGGAGATCCCCGTAGTCAGATTTATTCCAATTTCTCAGCTCATCGTGCCAGTAAAGTACATATGTAGCTACCACTGTTAAAGTACCAGACACTTCATCGTAATCTTTGATAGAATATAGTGTCATGAGAACTGCAATCTCCACAAAATCTGTTTGGTTCAATCTAGGTCGTATGTTTGTTGATATGTTTTTAAATCGTTGTTTGAGGTTTGTCACATCGTCAAATGTTGCACATACACTAAATGAAACGAGATAAATAATTGATCCTGCACACACGAACAACATACTTAGTTTGAAAACATCTTAGATGTTTGAGTATAACGATGATATGTCACTGTATACAGGTATTACAACATCCGTTTATTAAACACGTGATTGCCAAAACAACAAGAATTCAGTTGCCAACTGATATGATGGACATCAAAAATAAGTTGATAGCAGTATATATGTCCACATCAGTACAAATTTACAGACTGTTAAAAATAATATCAATATTTTGAGATCTTAATCATTATGATCCCGGTGACAATATGCGAAAGACACACTTACACATGTTTTTTCATCTACTCTGCAGTACATAGAAGTAATATCTCTTGGATTTTTATAACTTTTGTAAATTTTGTGAAATATTCAGGCCTGTTACGACTGCAAATAGCCTGACTCACTTTTTAAACCCAGAAAATCAATTTCATAATCTGTTTTTCTCTTTTATGAAGAACATAAGCCAATCACAATAAAAAATAAATTGAATGATTGCACAATTTCTGTATACCTAACTACATGCAACTTCATCAATTATGATTAAGATAGCTCTCAGTACGGATTTATAGAACAATTAAACCATGCAAATATACAACGTTTTGATTTCGGATAATTCTCATAACGTTCCATACAATTTTACTTTTAAACCACGAGCGAATCAATGACAGTGTATTACTGGCAATACATAGATTCCATTGATGTGAGAGTACAGTGTAAATATAGTTGGTGGATCTTGGTGATTCAGTCAATAGAAAACAATTAACCTTAACGATTGAAGAGTGCATTAGGCATCGTAATGGTTCTACATTGGATTATTGATGTGCAGATTGGATCCCGTTAGGAAATGAATTCATTTTAAAATGTTATGATTTCAATATATTTATACTGTTTAAATAGTTCAGAAAAGATTGGGGATATTTTTGTCCGTATATAATATTTACATCAGGGAAATCAGGAACATTATATTGAGCTGACAATTCATCACCAGTTGATAACAACATCTGAAAGTTATTTTTTGGAACTGTTACATAATATTTGTCAGAGCATAATTTTTATATAAAGAACTTATAGTTTTTATAAAATGGAAAGGCAACAACATGATTAATCCACTTTTAGAAATGCAACTGAAAGTTCATCCTATTATTGAACATCAGCTTAACAAGTTTCTGCGACTTGGGCAGTGACGGTTATATTGAGCGAACCTTCTTTTTCCGTTATACGTTTGATTCATACGATTTCCAATACCAGAGAAGAAACCGATTAACTGTACGCTAATTTTTTAAAACCATCTATGCGTTTCACGGGAAAAATGGATCCCTTGACTGACTCGGTCATTGCCCCCACTTGAAATTGAACATTTTCTCAATACAAATACTTTGACGTAATATTAACGAGTGAAGTCAAGCATATTGGTTAAGAAATATCCGAGTGGCAATGTATAAAGTGTTCTTTTCATTTTATAAAATACTATTAAAAGTTCATATTAATAATTTGATTACATGACATCACGTACATCTGTTTTTATTTTGTTTGAATAGTAAGGCATCGAACCTATTTCTTCTTCGGAGGACGCGGTTTTCTAAAAGTAAATTGTTTGATTCGAAATTCCTAGAGCAAAAAAAAGCAGGAAAATGTTCTCCCCACCGATAAAATCCCCAACAATAAATGAGAATGAAAATGGGGAATGTGTCAAAGAAACAACAACCCGACCAAAGAGCAAAAAACAGCCGAAGGCCACCAAATGGTCTTCAACACAGCAAGGAAATCCCGCACACGGAGTCAGCTTCAGCTGGCCCTTAAATAAAAATGTGTAGTAGTTCAGTGAAAATGGACGTCATACTAAACTCCAAAACATTTAAATGAACTCAAATTAAAAATCAAACAAGACTAACAAAGGCCAGAGGCTCCTGACTTGGGACAGGTGCAAAAATGCTGCTGGGTTAAACATGTTTTGTGAGATCTCAACCCTACCCTATACCTCGAGCCAATGTAGAAAAAACAAACACACAGCAATACGCACAGTAAAACTCAGTTTAAAAGAATTCCGAGTCCGATGTCAGAATAGGTAACAAAAGAAACTAAGCAAAATGACAATGATACATAAATAAACAAAGAACTACTAGCAGTTACTGAGATGCCAGCTCCAAACCTCAATTAAACTGATTGAAAGATTATGTTTTCATCATATGCAAATCAAGCACAATCCCTCCCGTTAGGGGTTTAGTATCATACTATCATAAAATATATGAGAAGAACATAACCCGTATCATGCCAATTAATGACCTGACAACAGTATCGTAACTATATCCCTTCTGAATAAGTCTGTTTAAAGGTTTGGTTAGCTATTGAGGTGAATGCCGACATTTTTGTGCTTTGTAAAGAATATTACCATAAAAGACTGGATGTGAAATACCTGAACGTGTAAGAAGTCTGCGTGTTGATTTATATTTATGAATGATGTGCTTGTACCGATGAAAATATTTAGTAAATGTTTTGACTAGTTTGTGATATCGAAAACCCTGGTGTTATCATTTTTCAGTAATACAGAGATTTCTTTCGTTAAAATCAAATACGTTGTAACACACACGAACGAATCGAACAAGTTGAGATATATAAACACCATAAGATGGTGACAAGCAAACGTCACCATCTAAAAATGGATAATTAACAATAGGAAATGAAAAATCATCTCTTTTATCATAAATTTTGGTATTCAGCTTCCCGTTAAAGATATAGACAATATAAAAAAATATTGTTTTTGTTTGTAAATCACATTGCATTTACTTCTTTATAGCGGAATAAGGTATTGAAAATCTCTTAAAATTCAATATCTTCTCTCACGAATCTTTCAAAATCATAGGTCTGTTCTTTTGTTTTTTGAATTTTCACCAAAGATGAAGAACTGGATCTTCCGTTACTGTACTAGATACCAAAATATAAAAAGGAAGAGTCATTACAAACAACGGTATATTGCTTGGTAGCAAAGCAAGACTCTTATCCTGTTGACGCGACCGGTCTCGCTCCTTTTATATCATGTGATTCCCTCGGGTTTTGCTAGTTATTATGATTTTCTCTTCCTTTTTGATTTACGATAAAATAAAAATAACGTAGATTTGGAATTAAAAATAATAATTATAGTAGTCTACTAGTGGACTGAAATAACATTTGGTGAGAGAGACTTCAATTTTTACATTCAAAACAGACAAAAATATAGAACACGCATCGTAAGATATTTAAAAGTTGATTTTTTTAATAGTTTACAAAAACTATTTATATAATTGAATTCTTTGTTTCTTCTCTATGTTATATCTGTTAATAAAAAAAAAATGCACTTAGAGTTACGTTTCTTTGTTTATAAAATATAGTGAGTTTCCAGGTAACACTATTCTACTGTGTTAAGTTTCTAGTACTACAGGGTATACTAATAAATCCGGGATAACTATCATAGAACACCTTGCAACAGAATGTGTATATGTCATAAATAATTTTGTCTTCTACAATTAATTACTGGAAAGAATTAAATGATATCAGTACATGTGTATCGCATTGTCATTCATCGAAACGTTTAAACTTAAGCTTAAATGTATGTATCATCATAGATTCAAAAATACCGACAATATGAGTGTTTTGCCTACAAAAAAGGCGGAAGATACCAAAGGGATACTCGAAACAAAATGTCGAACGACAAACTGACAACGTCATGACAAAAATAAAAGAGAAAAGAAAACAACTTCTTTTTCAGGATTCCAAATTTGTATGCCAAAAGACTCATCAGTGACACTCGCAGCAAATTAGTTAAAAAGGCCTAATAAACTACGAAGTTGAAGAGCATTAAGGGCTCAATATATCTATGTTGAGGAGAACCACGCGTAGAATCTGGCTGTTGGCAATCTTCTTTAAAAAATAAAGAATTAATCAAATTTCGAGTTATACATATCAACAAAATTATGTACAGTTTAACTTGTTTTGATCAATGATTTTGCAAATGGTTGTAAACATAGGTACATTTGCATCATGTGATTTGATAAAAGATCAAAGTTTTTTTAAGAACCGAACAGTGAGGTATTGAAAATATATGCTGAAAGAGACGGGAGATACCAAGGGGATATTTAAAGCTCATAAGTCAAAGGGAAACATGTTTTGTATGACCTTACTTCGCTCGAAATGACTTTCAAATATGCAGTCGTGATCACCTGAGATTTCATTTGTTTTAAACGATCCAAATGTCTTTGTCCAGTAGATACGAATTAATGTAGTAATTTTAGGATATTATTAACAATGATATGAGCATAACTTGTCATTTTGTTTTGCAAAATACTAAAAGTTATCTTTAGTTAACTGTAAAACACCTCCTCTAATAAATCAAGTTGTTTTAACGACGACTTTGTTTGGACGATGTCATATATTTTAACATTGCCATATCAGCTGGAGATTTGGCTAGCCATAAAACAAAGTTCAACCCACCATTGATTCTAACAATATCCTGTACGAGGCCAGGAATATGGCAGTTGTTATAAGACAGTCTGTTTCTATGTATGTTTGCGTTTGCTTTTGTTGTAGTTCAGTGTTTTTGATGTTCCGTTGTTTTCCTCTAATAGTTGATGTGTTTCTCTCGGTTTAAGTTTGTTACCCGGATTTGTGATCGAATTATGACTATTAAACAGCAGTATACTGCTGTTGTCTTTATTTAGGGGACATAATGGTTTAATTGCACTTCTCCATAATTGTAGATGATGTTTCCGTTTATCCTAGAAGTTATTTAACAGTCACGAAATAGCAATTGTATTAAAATATGAAAAACCATAATGTGTTTAATACCTGCCAACGTTAATCTTAGATTTTGATATTGAAATCTTCCGTTTATTTGAACTCAAAATTGCGATCAAACGATTGACATAAAAATACGATACATTTATTCCTTAATTACTTAAATTTAAATTTTTTTTCAGAAACCACTATAATCACAAATTTACTTACTGTACATCAACAGATAATGTTGATTTAAAATTTGAAATATTGTTCATGAAAAACAGATATATTCCGATATCAACCAAAAAATAAAAAAGAAGGAAGTACTGAGGTATTGCCACACTATTGATGTAACTTATCTCATTTTGTCCTTTTTATTGGAAGTTTTATAGGTACATTGTATATCAATTTTGGTTCTGGTACGGGTTAACGTAGACCGTTTCACATTGAAATTTAAACATCAACAGCTCAAATTACTAAAATACACTAATAAAATATATAATAACCTGAAACATATAGTATATAACAGAGTTTCTTTCAGGAAACATTTAGTTTAACACTTACACAACACTATGATACTATATGTGATTAATTGAAACACAAGAACAAAAGTAAATGTTTTAAAACACACTTCATCAAAAAGGTATAGACTGTACCAAAGTTCATCCGACGTCAGTTCATCAATGTTATTTTCGTTGAAATTAGCGTCCACCTGTTGTATATTTTCATTTTCGTCGTCAGGAGTCCGTTTTTCTTTTTTTGCCCGAGTTTGATTTTGCCTTTTTTTGCATCTCTTCCGGTATAGTCGATAAGCTTTGATCAAAATTCTTGCCATAATGCCGCTTGTGTCTTTTTCATCAAATTAATGATATTGGTAAATACTCCACACAGCACAAAATGTTATTAAGATACTGCAGAATAGTTGTATTTGAAGAAATACGTTGAAAAGAGAAATAGCATTGCTTGCCGGAAGTATGTTTGTAACCATGGAAATAAACACCACAAAAGTAAGCAAAACAGTAAACGCCATCGATGCGCGTTCACCCGATGCTACCGGTAAACAGAACACTAACAAATTTACAAAGCTCAAGAAGACTACAGGAACTACAAGATTGAGGAATAAAAATCTAGGTTTTCTAGATAATATGATGTAAAACTTGACCAACGAATAATATTCAAAAAGTTCATTTTCTACTCGATCACTCTCAACAGACCATTCTGCATTCGATCGAATGTAGGTCATGTTGATTTCTTTTTAAAATGGACGAAATAGAATTTCCTTGCCATATTCAACCGTTAAAAGCTCAATTGCACATGCGTGACTATCAAACGGGAAATACATGACTTCTGCACTGCATGAACACTCGTGCAAAGATGCTACCATAAACATAGCTTGTCCAGAGGAATTGTAGCGAACAAATGTCGTTCGAGTATCAACATCATTGTCGAATAAGAAAACAGATCTTTTACTGACCATGTTTCGTATAAGAATTTTCGGAATCCACGTTTCTGTGATTGGGGTTCTCATTATATGGAGATTCCAGTAATCAGATTTATTCCAATTTCTCAGCTCATCGTGCCAGTAAAGTACGTAGGTAGCTACCACTGTTAGAGTACCAGAAACTTCATCATAATCTTTGATAGATTCTAACATCATGAGAACTGCAATATCGACAAAATCTGTTTGGTTTAATCTCGGTCGTATGTGTGGTGATATGTTTTTAAATCGTTGTTCGAGGTTTGTCACATCGTCAAATGTTGCACTTACACTAAATGAAACGAGATAAATAATTGATCCTGCACACATAAACAACATTTTTAGTTCGAACAACATCTTCGATGTTTGAGTATAACGATGATGTGTCACTGTCAACAGGTAATACGGCATCCGTTAACTAAACACGTGATTACGACATTCGTTTACTAAACACGTGATTGCTAAAACAACAAGAATTCAGTTGCCAACTGATATAATAGACATTGAAAATAAGTCGATATGAGTATATGTCCACATAAGTACAAAGTTACAGACTGTTAAAAATAATATAAATATTTTGAGATCTTACTCATTATGATCCTGGTGACAATATGTGAAAGACACATTTAAACATGTTTGTTCATCTACTCTGCAGTACATAGAAGTAATATCTCTTGGATTTTTATAACTTTTGTAAATTTTGTGAAATAATCAGGCTTGTTACGATTGCAAGCAGACTGACTCACTTTTTAAACCCAGAAAATCAATTTCATAATCTGTTTTTCCCTTTATGAAGAACATCAGCCAATCACAATAAAAAATTGAATGATTGCACAATTTCTGTATACTTTACTACATGCAACTTTATCAGTTATGATTGAAATAGTTCAGTACGGATTTATAGAAAAATTAAACTATGCAAATATACAACGATTTGAATTCGAATAATTCTCATAACGTTCCATACAATTTTACTTTTAAACCACGAGTTAGTTGACCGAATCAATGACAGTGTATTACTGGCAATACAGAGATTTCATTGATGTGAGAGTACAGTGTAAATATAGTTAGTGGATCTTGGTGATTTAGTCAATAGAAAACAATAAACCTTAACGATTGTTGAGTGCATTGGGCATCGTAATGGTTCTAAATTGGATTATTGATGTGCAGATAGGAAATGAATTCATTTTAAAATGTTATGATTTCAATATTTTTAAACTGATTAAATAGTTCAGAAAAGATTGGGGATATTTTTGTCCATATATGATATTTACATCAGGGAAATCAGGAACATTATATTGAGCTGACAATTCAACACCAATTGATAACAACATTTAAAGGTTATTTTCTGGAACTGTTACATAATATTTTCAGAGTTTAATTTTTATATAAAGAACTTATAATTTTTATAAAATGGAAAGGCAACAACATGATTAATCCACTTTTAGAAATGCAATCGAAAGTTCATCCTATGATTAAACATCAACTTTACTAGTTTCTGCGACTTGGGCAGTGACGGTTATATTGGGCGAAGTTTCATTTTGCGTTATACGTTTGATTCAGATGATTTCCACTACCAGAGAAGATACCCATTAACTGTACGCTAATCATCTATGCGTTTTACGGGAAAAATGGATCCCAGCATACCTTGATTGACTAGGTTATTGCGCCCACTTGAAATTGAACATTTTCTAAATGCAAATACTTTGGCGGAAAAAAAACGAGTGAAGTCAAGTTTGATTAAGAAATATGCGAGTGGCAACTAATAAAGTGTTCTTTTCATACTATAAAATACTATTACAAGTTTATATCAATAATTTGATTACATGACATCACGTACATCTGTTTTTTGTTTGTTTCTATAGTAAGGCAACGAACCTATTTATTCTTCTTCGGAGGACGCGGTGTATTTTAGGTAAATTGTTTGATTTTAAATTGCTAGAGCAAAAAAAAAAACATGTTCCAGAAGGACAATGTTATCCCCACCGATAAAATCCCCAACAATAAAATTGAAGATGGAAATGGGGAATGTGTCAAAGAGACAACAACCCGACTAAAGAGCAGAAAACAGCCGAAAGCCACCAATGGGTCTTCAACGCAGTGAGAAAATCCCGCACCCGGAGGCGGGCTTCAGCTGGCCCTTAAACAAAAATATGTACTAGTTCTACCTCCCCTTTACCTCGAGCCAATGTTAAAAATAATTAACACACAGCAATCTTTAATGACCTGACAACAGTATCGTAACTATATCCCTTCTGAATAAGTCTGTTTAAAGGTTTGGTTAGCTTTTGAGGTGAATGCCGACATTTTTGTGCTTTGTAAAGAATCTTACCATAAAAGATTGGATGTAAAATACCTGAACGTATAAGATGTCTGCATGTTGATTTGTATTTACGAATGATGTCCTTGTACCGATGATAAAATCTAGTAAATGTTATGACTAGTTTGTGATATCGAAAACACTGGTGTAATCATTTTTCAGTATTACAGAGATTTCTTTCGTTAAAATCAAATACGTTTTTAAACACACGAGCGAATCGAACAAGTTGAGATATATAAACACAATAAGATGGTGACAAGGGAACGTCACCATTTGAAAATAGATAATTAACAATAGGAAATGAAAAATCATCTCTTTCATCATAAATTTTGGTATAAAGCTTCCCGTTAAAGATATAGACCATATAAAAAAAACATTGTGTTTGTTTGTAAATCACATTACATTAACTTCTTTACAGCGGAAAAAGGTATTGAAAATCTCAATATCTTCTCTCACGAATCTTTCAAATTTCAAAAAAGGTCTGTTCTTTTTTCCTTTTGAATTTTCACCGAAAATGAAGAACTGGATCTTCCGTCACTGTAGTAGATACCAAAATATAAAAAGGAAGAGTCATTACAAACAACGGTATATTGCTTGGTAGCATAGCAAGAGACTTTTACCCTGTTGACGCGACCTGTCTCGCTCCTTTTATAGCACGTGATTCCCTCGGGTTTTGCTAGTTATCGTGATTTTCTCTTCCTTATCGATTTATGATAAAATGAAAATGACGTAGATTTGGAATTAAAAATAATAATAATAATAGTTGACTGAGAGAACATCGGGTGAGAGAGACTTCAATTTTAACATTCAAAATTGACGGAAATATAGAACACGCATCGTAAGATATCTACAAGTTGATTTTTTTTAATAGTTTACAAAAACTATATTTATAATTGAATTCTCTGTTTCTTCTCTATGTTATATCTGTTAATAAAAAAATTACACATGCAGTTAAATTTCTTTGTTTATAAAATATAGTGAGTTTCCACTTTATTCTACTTTGTTTTGTTTCTAAGACAACAGGGTATACTAAAAAATGTGGGATAACTATCATAGAACACCTTGCAACAGAATGTGTATATATCATAAATAATTTTGTCTTCTACAATTAATTAGTGGAAAGAATTAAATGATATCAGTACATGTATCACATTATCATTTATCGCTTAAATGTATGTGTCACCATAGTTTCAAATAAACCGACGATATGAGTGTTTTGCCTACAAAAAAAGGCGGAAAATACCAAAGGGATACTCGAACTAAAAAGTCGACGACAAACAGACAACGTCATGACAAAAAAAAAAAAAAGAAAAGAAAACAATTTTTTTTTCAGATTCAAAATTTGTATGCCAGATACAAAGCACAAAAGACTCATCAGTGACACTCGCAGCAAAATAGTTAAAAAGGCCAAATAAACTACGAAGTTGAAGAGCATTAAAGACTCAATATATCTATGTTCAGGAGAACCACACGTAGAATCTGGCTGTTGGCAATCTTCTTTAAAAAATAAAGAATTAATCAAATTTCGAGTTATACATATAAACAAAATTATGTACAGCTTAACTTGTTTTGATCAATAATTTCGCAAATGGTTGTAAACAAAGGTACATTTGCATCAGTTGCTTTTATAAAAGATCAAAGCTATTTTTAAGAACAGAACAGCAAGGTATTGAAAATGTATGCCAAAAGAGACGGAAGATACCAAGGGGATATTTAAAGCTCATAATTCGAAGGGAAACACGTTTTGTATGACCTTACTTCGTTCGAAATGACTTTCAAATATGCAGTCGTGTTCACCTGAGATTTCATTTGTTTTAAACGATCGAAATGTCTTTGTTCAGATTATCAGAATTAATGTAGTAATTTTACGATATTATAAACAAGGATATGAGCATAACTTGTCACTTTGTTTTGCAAAATACTAAAAGTTATCTTAAGTTTACTGTAAAACACCTCCTCTAATAATGCAATATATTTTAACGACGCCTTAGTTTGGACGACGTCATATATTTAATCATTGCCATATAAGCGGGAGGTTTGCTAGTCATAAAACCAAGTTCAAGCCACCAGTGTTTCTTAAACTGTCCTGTACCAAGTCAGGAATATGGCAGTTGTTATCAGACAGTCTTTTACTATTTATCTTGCCGTTTGCTTTTGTTGTAGTTCAGTGTTTTTGTTGTTCCGTTGTTTTCGTCTAATAGTTGATGTGTTTCCCTCGGTTTTAGTTTGTTACCCGGATTTATGTTTGCTTAATCAAATTATGACTATTAAACAGCGGTATACTGCTGTTGCCTTTATTTAGGGGACATAATGGTTTATTTCCACTTCTCCATAATTGCAGATGATGTTTCCGTTTATCTTAGCATCTATTTAACAGTCACAAAATAGCATTTTATTAAAATATGAATAACCATAATGTGTTTAATACCTGCCAACGTTTATCTTAAATTTTGATATTGAAATCTTCCGTTCATTTGAACTCAAAATTGCGATCAACGATTGGAATAAAAATACGATACATTTATTCCTTAATTACTTTAATTAAGTTGGTAATATGTTTGTGCAGCAACCTAACTGTACATCAACAGATAATCATGATAATGTTGATTTAAATTTAATTTAAATCAAATAATTTAGGTTCTGATATTTTATTGAAGATATTTAATGAAATATAGTTCATGGAAAACAGATATATTCCGATATCAACCAAACAAGAAGGAAGTACTGAGGCAAGTGTTAAGGGTACATTGTATATCATTTTTGGTTCTGGTATAAGTTGAAGTAGACCATTCCACATTGAAATCTAAACATCAACATCTCAAATTATTAAAATACACTGGTGAAATATATTATAACCTGAAACATATAGTATATAACAGATTTTCTTTCAAGAAACATTTAGTTTAGCGCATAAACAACACAATGATACTATACGTGATTAATTGTAACACAAGAACAAAAGTAAATGTTTTACAACACACTTCATCAAAAAAGTATAGACTGTATCGACGTTCATCCGACGTCAGTTCATCAATGCTCTTTCCGTTGAAATTAGCGTCCACCTGTTTAATTTCGTCGTCATGCGTCTGTTTTTCTTTTGATGCCCGATTTTGATTTTGCTTTATTTTGCATCTCTTCCGGTATAGTCGACCAGCTTTGATCAAAATGCTTGCCATAACGCCGCTTGTGTCTATTTCATCAAATTTGTGGTATTGGGAAATACTCCACACAGCACAAAATGTTATTAAGATACTGCAGAATAGTTGTATTTGAAGAAATACGTTGAAAAGAGAAATAGCATTGCTTGCCGGAAGTATGTTTGTAACCATGGAAATAAACACCACAAAAGTAAGCAAAACAGTAAACGCCATCGATGCGCGTTCTCCCGATGCTACCGGTAAACAGAACACTAACAAATTAACAAAGCTCAAGAAGACTACAGGAACTACAAGATTGAGGAATAAAAATCTAGGCTTTCTAGATAATATAATGTTAAACTTGACCAACGAATAGTATTCAGTAAGTTCATTTTCTACTAGATCACTCTTAACAGACCATTCTGCGTTCGATCGAGTGTAGGCCATGTAGATTTCTTTTAAAAGTGGACGAAATTGAACTTCATCACTATGTTCAACCGTTAAAAGCTCAATTGCACATGCATGACTATCAAACGGGAAATACATGACTTCTGCACTGCAAGAACACTCGTGCAGAGTTTCCACCATAAACATTGCTTGTCCAGAGGAATTGTATCGCACGAATGTCGTTCTTGTATCAACATCATTGTCGAATAAGAAAACAGATCTTTTACTGACCATGTTTCGTATAAGAATTTTTGGAATCCACGTTTCTATGATTGGGGTTCTCATTATAGGGAGATTCCCATATTCAGATTTATTCCAATTTCTCAACTCATCGTGCCAGTAAAGTACGTATGTAGCTACCACTGTTAAAGTACCAGAAACTTCATCATAATCTTTTATAGATTCTAGTGTCATAAGAACTGCAATCTCCACAAAATCTGTTTGGTTTAATCTGGGTCGTATGTGCGGAGATATGTTTTTAAATCGTTGTTCGAGGTTTGTCACATCGTCAAATGTTGCACTTACACTAAATGAAACGAGATAAATAATTGATCCTGCACACACAAACAACATTTTAAGTTTGAATAACATCTACTCTGCAGTACACACAAGTAATATCTCTGGATTTGTAAAACTTCTGTAAGTTCTGTGAAATACTCAGTCTTGTTACGATTGCATGTAGACAGAGTCACTTTACAACCCAGAAAAAAACAATTGCATAATCTGTTTTTTTTATCCTTTTATGAAGAACATAGACCAATCACATTCAAGAATAAATTAAATAATTGCACAATTTCTGTATATTTTATTACATCCAACTTTTTCAACTATATCTCAGTTCTAATTTACAAACAAGATATACAACGTTTTTGTTCACATGACTCATATGACGTTCCATACAATTTTACTTTGAATCACGAGTCTGTTGATCGAATAAATGATAGCGTACTACTGGAAATACACAGATTCCATTGATGAGAGTACAGTGTAAATATAGTGTATGGATCTAGATGCTTTTGTCAATAGAAAGCTATTAATCTCAAAGATTGCTGAGTGGATTGGACATTGAAACGGTTCTACGTTAGATTAGTGATATTTGCAGATTGGATCCCGTTAGGAAATACATTTTCAAAATGTTATGATTTCAACACTTTTAAACTCTTTACATAGTTGAAAAATGATTGGGGCTATTTTGTCCATTTAAAACATTTACATCGATGACGTCAAGGGAAATCAAGAACAGTATATCGAACTGAAAATTCAACAAAATCTTAAAACAACATCTGATAGACAACTGGAAGTTATAATTTGAAACTGGTAGATAATATTTCATTAGAATATATCTTATATATAGAACTTACATTTTTTTTTATAAAATGGAAAGGCAACACGATTATTAATTCATGTATTTTTAAAAATGCTATTGAAAGGTCATTGAATAAAGATCAATTTTACTAGTGCTTTGGACAGTGACGGTAAAAACTTTCATTTTCTGTTAAACAATTGATTTATACCACTTTTACTACCAGAAGAAATGCTTTTACTGTACGTTAATTTTTGACGTCATTTACGCTTTTTACGGGCATCCTGGATCATTGTGCCCACCTGTTCAATACAACTCTTATATACTTTCATCATCTGATAACATGTCATCGCGAACTTTTGTTGAAATAAGGAGATGTGGTATAATTGCCAATTAGACAACTCTCCACAAAACAAAAAGACAAGGATGTAAACATCGTTCCATTAAATACAAAGAAAATAAGAATGTAAACAACTATTCCCCAAACCACAGGACAAGGTTTTAAACATGTATGCAGTTTTGCCACTTGTTTCTAAAATGAGGAAAACAATACAAGAGGAAAAAGAAAAAATCCTAAGACAAGAAAAATAAACACTCTATGAAACACTGCATTGAAATCTGAAAACAGACCATGATGACCCTTCCCTTAAAAAATAGCAACAAAAAAAAAAAAACCCCAAAAAAAACCAATCAAACAAATAAAAGAGGGTATCAAAGTGAGCTTGAATCCGTAATTATTTGTCTGATAACCTTATTCGCTCAATTCAGTCTGAATCATTTTTGTTTAACAGGAAATATGGCTGTTTAAAGACTCCAATAGGAAAGTTCCCATAGTTTAGAAAATATCCTCCGCTAAACATCCATTTCCCTTTAACGTTTCTACGTATTTGTGCATCCCTTGATTTCAATTGTGTATGTATGAGCGTTCCTGATGAAGTAAAATCGGAAATCCAATTTGGACGCACGAAATTAATAAAGAGTTATTTTCATCCCTAATTTTGGTTTATGGGGTTCGTGTGGTTCAGTTGTGTTTTCTATGTTGTTTTTGTTGGCTTGTTTGTCTTTTCGTCAGCTTTTACAATTTGTCATTGATTTGTCTGTTTTTCTTCCACTTATGATTTATGGTTGTCCAGATGGTATCTTTCGTCACTTTTTTAGAATTCTTAAGAACCAACATCTCATTGTCACATCGGAAAAGTATGTCGATAGAAAAATATAAGATCGTAACAAAAAGTTCTATTGAAGGTTGTAGGTTCGTTTTTATCAAAGAAATGACTTTTAAATCTACCTTCGTCTCTATAGTTAAGATAATTCTTATATAAAAACACATCAAAGATACCAGGCTTATAATTTGTTACGCCAGACGCAAGTTTTCCAAGATTCATCAGTGGTGTTCGAATAATAAAAAACCGAAGGACAAGTCAAATACAAAGTTGAAGAACATAGCAAACCAAAACTTTCCGTTAAGGTGGATGAGGGGTCTTAATCATAATCCATAGCATTTTTTTTAATAATTTGTCAAAATGTGGTTTTTATCATGCTTTTTTCCAAAATATAATAAAAAGTATGGGTCACCGGACTTTTTTTCACGCTACAGGCTGTGCAAAATTGTCAGATTTTGTATAGATTATGCATGGAAAATCTAATTTTGTGTGATAAAAAGAAAACTACACCATAGAATTTTAAGATAAAATGTGAGAAGATAGCTCTTATAACATTCTTTCAGATAAGAAAAAGAAAAAATGGAGTCACCGGACTTGTTTTCTTGCTACATATTAAAATAGGTAAATTCACAACACTTTCTATTATAAAAATTACTTTATCTGAGTTATCTCCCCTACTATCTGAGTTATTTCCCCTTATGTGGCAAAGTTGAAAAAAAATGAATCAAACTAAAATATTACGTTTTTTTTTAGAAAATACAGCCGTAAATATGATAAAACACATAATTTTCAATATTAACATGAAAAGTCTTCCACATGAATTACATACTACTCTCAAAATTTGCACATTTCTTTAAAGATCTAGACCAATTGTTATCTGCTACTTCAAAATCCAAGATAGAGGAACACACCCCAGCCACATTAAGTGCACTATACGTAACGATTTGAACTCTACATTGTTATTGAACAATAAGCAATTCCATAAGATAAGGGTCCACGATATAGCAATTGTTTTTAAGAAACAATTCTTTCATGCCATGTTCTATGCTCATTTTAACATGGGTAGGCATAAAGGTAACAGTAGTATACCGGTGTTCAAAAGTTATAAATCGATTGATATTATTATATTTGTCAATATCTTTATACCGAGCGTTATCGAGGTGTAAAATGTTGACAAATATAATGCCTACCATGTTAAAATGAGCATGGTGTATGGCATGATAAAAGTATTTCGATTCTAATAGGAAAATTTAGAACTTTGGTACAACGAAGTGGACCTATGTTACACGTTCGAAAGGCAGCCATTTCTATTTTATGAAGCCAAAACGTTAAGGAAAATCAACAGTCTCACAATAAAAAATTAAACAGATAAACGTAAACTTATTTGTAAAAAGATTTTATTTCATTTCCTAGCGAACAACACTTATAAAAATGTCGATTTTGATCTCCGGCGTTGTTTAAAATACAACTTACGTCACAATTTCAATTTGATATTGAAATCTTCTTTTTATTTAAACTCTAAATTGCAATAGCAAGATCAACAATTGACATAAAAATACGAAACAGTTATTTGTTAATTACCTAAAATTAAGTTGGTAATATGTTTGTCCAGAAACCACGATGATCATAAATTTAAAATCATCAATAGATAATTTTGAGTTAAAATTGAATTTAAACCAAATAATTTATGTAAAGATATTTAATCAAAGATATTTCATGAACTTTATTGCATGGACAAGAGATATTTTTCGATATCAACCAAAAAAGAAGGAAGTACTGAGGTATTGCCACTCTATTAATGTAACTTATCTTATTTTGTCCCTTTTATTTGAAAAGTGTTATGGGTCAATTGAATCTTATTTTTCGTTCTGACGTAGACCTCTTCACATTGAAATATAAACATCAACAGCTCAAATTACTAAAATATAATAAGGAATATATTATAACCTGAAACATTTAGTATATCACATATTTGCTTTCAAGAAAGATTTAGTTTAAGTCCCACACACCACTTTAATACTATACGTGATTAATTGTAACACAAGAACAAAAGTAAATGTTTTAAAACACACTTCATCAAAAAGGTATAGAATGTACCGAAGTTCATTCGACGTCAGTTCATCAACACTATTTTCGTTGACATAAGAGTGTACCTGTTGAGTGTTTTCATTTTCGTCCTCAGTCGTACGTTTTTTCTTTTTATGCCCATGTTTTATTTTTTGTTTCATTTTGAATCTCTTCTGATATAGTCGACTATCTTTAATCAAATTCTTGCCATAGCCCCGCTTGTGTCTTTTTCATCAAATTTATGGTAATGAGAAACAATCCACACAGCACAAAATGTTATTAAAATAATGCAGAATAGTTGTATTTGATGAAATACGTTGAAAAGAGAATTATAATTGCTTGCCGGAAGTATGTTTGTAACCACTGAAATAAAAACCACAAAAGTAAGCAAAACAGTAAACGCCATCGATGCACGTTCACCCGATGCTACCGGTAAACAGAACACTAACAAATTTACAAAGCTTAAGAAGACTACAGGAACTACAAGATTGAGGAACAAAAATCTAGGTTTTCTAGATAATATAATGTTTAACTTGACCAACGAATAGTAATCAGAAAGTTCACTTTCTACTAGATCACTCTTTACAGACAATTCTGCATTCGATCGAGTGTAGGCCATGTTGTTTTCTTTTGCAAGTGGACGAAATCGAATTTCATTTTTATGTTCAAACGTTTAAAGCTCATTTGCACATGCGTGAATATCAAACGGGAAATACATGACTTCTGCACTGCAAGAACACTCATTCAAAGATTCCATCATAAACGTTGCTTGTCCAGAGGAACTGTATCGCACAAATGTCGTTCGAGTATCAACATCATTGTCGAATAAGAAAACAGATCTTTTACTGACCATGTTTTTAATCAGAATTTTCGGAATCCACGTTTCTATGATTAGGGTTCCCATTATAGTGAGATTCCCGTAGTCAGATTTATTCCAGTTTCTCAACTCATCGTGCCAGTAAAGTACGTATGTAGCTACCACTGTTAAAATACCAGAAACTTCATTATAATCTTTGATAGATTCTAACATCATAAGGACTGCAATCTCCACAAATCTGTTTGGTTCAATCTTGGTCGTATGTTTGCTGATATGTTTTTAAAATGTTGTTCGAGGTTTGTCACATCGTCAAATGTTGCACGTAAACTAAATGAAACAAGATAAATAATTACTCCTGCACACACAAACAACATTTTTAGTTCGAATAACATCTTTGATCTTTGAGTATAACGATGATGTGTCACTGTCAAAAGGTATTACAACATCTGTTTATTTAACACGTGATTACGACATCTGTTTATTAAACACGTGATTACGACATCTGTTTATTAAACACGTGGTTGTTAAAACAACCAGAATTCGATCAGGTGACAACTAAAGCGATGAACATTGAATACTAGTCGAGAGCAGCATATATGTCCACATATATACTAATGTACAGATTTTTGAAATTGATATCCATATTTTGAGAGAGTGTGCCTACCTGTTAAATACAACTCTTTTAAACGTTCATTATCTGATAACATGTCAGCACGAACTTATGATGAAATAAGGAGATGTGATATAATTGCAAATGAGACAACCCTCTACCAAAAACAAAAAGACAGGGATGTAAGCATCTTTCCACCAAATATCAAAGAAATGAAGATGCAAACAACTATCCCCCACCAAAGATCAAAAATTTAAAACATGTATGTAGTTTTGACACTTGTTTCTGAAATGAGGCAAAAAGGAAAAAAAAAATCATAAGACAAGAAAAACAACACCCTATAAAACACTACATAGAAAACCGAAAACTGACCAATATGACCCCCTAAAATACAAACAAAATAAACAAACAAAAAACAAACAAACGAGGGCACCAAAGTAAGATTGAACCCGTAAGTATTTGTCTGATAACATAATTCGCTAATTCGCTTGAAAGTCAGAATTATTTTTGTTTAACAGGATAAGTCACTTTTTTAAGACTCTTATACGAAATTTCCCATTGTTTAGAAAATATCTTCCTCGAAACATCCCTTTTCCTTTAACGTTTCTACGTATTTGTGCATTCCTTGCTTTCAATTGTTTATGTATGAGTGTTCCTGATAAAGATAAAACAGGAAAAGCCCTTCGGAAGCACGAAATTAATAAAGATTTATTTTCATTTTGAAAATAATGTCATAAAAGTTCATTATCAATATCTAGTGGAACATGATCTGCCTACTCTTCCGGAGCAATTGAAATCATCCCTTTTTGTTAATGGGGTTCATGATGCTCAGTTTTATTTTTTTTATGTTGTTTTTGTGCACTTGTTTGTCTTTTCGTCAGTTTTTATATCTTGTCAGTTTTTCTTCCACTTATGCTTTCTGATTGTCCATTTGGTATCTGTCGTCTCTTTTTTAGAATTCGTAAGAACCAACACAAGATTGTCAAATCAGAAAAGTATGTTTACAGAAAAGATCGTTACAAAAAATCCAAAAAAAAAAAAGAACGCAGGCCAAGTCAAATACGAAGTTGAAGAACATAGCAAACCAAAACGTACGTAAAGTGCCTTATACATACCCGATTTGAACTCTACATTGTTAATCAACCATAAGCAATTCGATAATATAAAGGTTGGATTTGTTAACCTCTTACCTTTGAAATCCACAGGCATTTTATAAGATATTTTCTCACAAAAATAAACAGAAACGTAAAATTGGAATTAAAGTAATAATAATAATGATAGTAGAGTGAGAGAACATCGGAGGAAGGAGCTTCTTTATTAACATTCAAAACAGAAGAAAAAGCAGAAAACGCATCTGAAAATATTCAAAAGTTGATTACTTTGTACAGCAATATACTTATGTAGAAAATTGTGAATTAAACCTGGTTTTATAGCGTGCTAAACCTCTCACTTGTATGAAAGTCGCGTAGAATTTCATTATATTGACAACAATGTGTGAGCAATACAAACAGACATCATAGGTCAGAATGTCAAAAATTGGGGGACAGCGGTCAAAATTGTGTTATAATCTTAATCACTATAAAAACAAACAACTATGTCAACAACAAAAAATGACAAACAACGTCCGTACCTAGAAAACATACATCAAGACCATCATGTATTATTTGTGAAGTTGATACGGAATATTTATGAACGTTTTTAGAAAAAGGACGAGCCATTCTTTGACATAACCCTGGTTCATCAACTTTCTGCTCAGACACTGGTGATGTTTATTAAAGTCTGAGTAGCAGCTGCAAGCTCTTGAATACAGAATGAGTTTGGAAATGTGTATGCCATATGCAGGTGAAGTTGGTATATTTCTGCTAAGATGGGCGAAATTTAAAATTTCAAAATTAAAATCGTCTCGTTTGTCATAGATTCTGGTACTGATATGACCGCTTATTTCAAATTCGAGATATACGTCTAAAAATGAGGCGGAGGAAGCCGTTTTTGTTGTTTCATTAATTTCTAGTTGTATAAGATATATTAGTGGAACCCAATCAGAAAAGTTTAGATTGTTAATGGAAAGAACATCATCAATATATCCGAATGTGAAATTAAATGATCATGATTCTTTGATTTTCTTGTTTTTGACAAGTGTCTGAAGGAACTCCGACTCATATTAATATAAGAATAGGTCGACAGGGAGAGGCGCAGAGTTCGTTCCCATAAAAATGCCGACAATTTGTTGAAAAAGTCTACCTCCAAATTCAACAAATATGTTGTCAATATGAAACTCCAGCATACTAATCACTTGTTCCTCGGTGTAGCATTTTCATTTTTGTACATATTAACAAAATATGCCGTATTGTATCCAAGAGCAATACATGTTTTTTTCAACTTCACATGGGGAATGGTGGTATAAAGGTTTTGATAGAATTAATTTAAGAGAAAGATCGAGACTTGAACTTATCCAGAAGTTCTTTACCGTTTTTTTTTAGAATCCACGTATGGTTAATACCACCTCGCGAGTAAACAGCTTCACAGTATTTCTAAAACCTTTCTTTCACTGCTGACAGAATTTTTGTCAATCTGATTTTTACAATTATTTTGTAGAACATACAGATGAGCCGGCAATTTGCGGTTCCATGTAATGTCTATTGAAGTCATGAAGGAATTATGATTCTTCAAAATCTCATCCTTGTCAAATGATATGGTTTTGTATGTTGGATTACCTGAGTGCTCACTTGTTCCTAATTCTTTAACAAGACACTCGTAGTAGTACGATTAACATACAAAAACAATATTACTTGAAACTTTGTGCGCAGGAAAAACTACATGAGATGATAGACATTTCACAGCTTCTTTGTCTCTGAATACGGATTTTTGTCGATCATTCACTCAGTTTTTCAACTTTTGGATTCGACGTTTTATCAGAGAATGTTTTAAAACACAATGCATGAACTAAGTATAGATTATACTTGAATGTATCCAATGTTAATTCGTTAAATAATAAATGTTTTTTATTGACACAAGAGGTGATCTTTTGTGGATTTTCTTTCGAAGAATTGAAACACGGCATTTAGGTTACTTTATGACCTTTCTTATCATTTCTATTAAAAGTTTGAAAATTTTTGACATACCATAAAATATAAAATGGTAGTGTTAATCATAAGTAGTACGTTTCTTTACTGGACGAAAAATCTATTTAAGACCAATTCCTCCATTTAATACAATAACCTCTACACAATATCATGTAAATGTGATACAACAACAAATTAAGTGAATGTTTTAAACCACAATGCATTAGTGGTGATAGATTGAACTTGAACTTATTTTATGTTGATTCGTTAATGCATTATTATTGATATAAGCGGTGATTCTTTGTAGATTTTCTCTTTCATTGTCAGGCATCCGATTTTGTCCTGATGGCTTAGTATTTTGCATCATTCTGCATTTTTCATATCTTCAGACATCTTTGACTAGTTTTGACCCTAAGCCTTTATCCCTTTTAAGAAAATTTATGGCAGAAAAACGCTAAAAAGTAAAATGTTACAGTTCACCGAAAGTATGTTTGCTACCATGGAAATAAAATTGACTTAACGTAAGAAAACAGTAAACACCATCGATGCACGTTCACCCGATGCTACAGTTCCGCAAACACCAGCAATTTTACAAACCTCAAGAAAAATATTGGAGCTACAACATTAAGAAATAAGTGTAAAGATAATATCATGTTTTGAACTTTATCGTTGAATAGTATTAAGAAAAAAGTAATTTTTTACTGGATTACTCTGAACAGATCATCTTGTTTTCGACCGAATTTAAGATATAGATATTTCGTTTTAAAAGAAAAAAATCGGATTTCATTAATATACTCAACAATTAAAAGCTCAACTGCACATGCGTGAATCTCAATTGGGAAGAAAATTATATCTGCGTTAAAAGAACACTTGTTTAAAGATTCGACGACAAGCTATGAATGTTCAAAGGAACTGTACCGCACAAATTACATTCGTGTACATCTCTTACTGACCATCTTTCGTATGAGACTTTTTGGAATCCACGTTCCCATAATTGGAGTTTCTATATGATTGAGATTCCCATAGTCCGATGTATTACAATTTCTCCAACCATCGTTCAAATAAAGTATATATGTAGCTAACACAGTTAATGTTCCAACACTTTACCATTTAATCTTTCATAGATTAACATAATTTAAACTGAAACGTCCACCATAGCTGTGCGTTTTAATCTAGGTGTACAACATTGGGTGAAATGTTTGTGAATTGTTCTAGGTTGGACACATCGTCAAAAGTTACACAGTCTTATACTAAATGAAATGAGAAAAACAGTTGATCTCAACGACGAACAAATGTTTAAGTTTGAACATCTTCAAATGTTGAGTATTAACTTCAATATTTACTGTCAGTAGATATAAAGGAATCAGTAAACTAAACACGTGATTGCTTAAACGACAAGGATGATGATGAACCTCTGACTAAGATGATGATGAACCTCTGACTAGGATGATGATGATTGATGGCTGCGGCAAATTAATATCCATATTCAGGACAAAAACATGTTAATGTGATATGAATATTAACCCTGCTTTGTACTAGACCGACACGCTGAGTTGGGTTTTTAACGTGATAGTTCACAAGGTAACAGTTCGCAGGAAGACATGTCACCCTTCCCTGTCACATTATTCTGACCCCGAGCAGACTAATCTTTTCTCTTACTCCTAATTGACGCGTCCTAAGCAGAGAAGCAGCAAATATCAATGTTCAAGTCTTTGGGGTTTTACCCAACCGAGGTTCGAAACCACGATCTACCCCACTGGAGACGAGTACGCTACCACGAGACCACGGGGGAGGTACTATCATATTTTGAAATTACATGTACTACTAAATTAAGAAGCAACGGTCTGTCATTAGTTGTAAAGATTTATCTTGACCACCAACAAAGACTAAATGAAAGAAGCAACATCCAATAAATGTAGCGTTATAAAAAGCAACAATTACCGTTTGCCGCACTGTCTTAAAGCGTCAGCGCAATCTCGTATCAGGCAGAGGATTTTCTACGAGAATAAGAAACATGACGTAACCATTTTGATCAATATCACCTGTTTAATAATAGCAAAACCATAGACAATAACCATGAATTATGACTAGAATCACTCATAAAGATTTTATGTCACCAATTATCTTCAGAATATAAACGTGACAATAAATTGATAAATAAACTGGATGGGTTTTACAGAATAGAGGATAATGGACCAATACTACACAAACATGGGCCAAAAAATAAAGAATAGCGAAAAAATAGGTAAAAAAAATAAAGAATAGAAAATAATGGGGTACTTTAATATAAAGAATAGAAAAAAATACCAAAAAAAATTAAGGAATTGAGTAATGAAGGAACCCATTCAATTGCTCATATATTGTAAAGATAAAAATTTTGGTTAGTTTTACAGAAAAAAATCTTAAAACCTGATTAACAAGAATATATGATCACACCTGACCATAACAATATATTTTTTTTTCTACACCCACAAGCGTTTGCATACTTGAGGCACATACATGTAAGATAAATGCATACACATACACCATGCTTAATGATGAACACAAACAAGATACACTACATACACATACACCATGCTTAATGATGAACACAAACAAGATACAATACATACACATACACCATGCTTAATGATGAACACAAACAAGATACAATACATACACATACACCATGCTTAATGATGAACACAAACAAGATACAATACATACACATACACCATGCTTAATGATGAACACAAACAAGATACAATACATACACATACACCATGCTTAATGATGAACACAAACAAGATACAATACATACACATACAAACTGACTGAACAGAATATTCTTCAGATTTTACGTGTCTCTCACTCAAACACGTACAAAAACACATACACAAAAACAAAAAATATATGAACTCTCTCTCTCTCTCTCTCTCTCTCGTACACATACTTATGCAAAATAAACACATTCGATTAAACTGACAACCCCTCCCATACTTTATTTATACACACATGAATATTACATTGAGTATTCTAAAGGTACTTATTGTGCATATTGTGTTTACATATCACAGAAGACAAATCGGTTGTAAATTGCGTTGTTTCGACGTAAATCCACCACTTTTTGCCTACTGAAGAATAGGTAAGTTTTATGTACATGTATTTGGCACGCTGGAATAATAGTTACTACAAAGCAAGTGCAATATTAAAGTGTTTAAAAACTACGTACAATTTTTCTAGCAAAGTGCAAAACTAAATCTACATCTATCACAATTCAGCTTTGATAAAACCCATATTATCTGGGTAAGACAAACATAAAACATTTTAAGAATACATATTAAGGTAATTACTTATTTGTGTTTAAAGTCTAAATTTGTGTTAATGTCCATGGCTTTCAAATTTTTGGGTTGGAGAGTTCCCGAACGTTAATCCTGGAAAGCGTTTCAGAAGCAATTCTTATAAACTGTTATCTTTAACAGTTACTTTGAAACTCATTTCAAAAATCAGGTTAACCTGAAAAGATATTGACAGCTATTCTCATTGTAGTTAAATACTTGCCAAAGTCAATTTATGCTATAAAGTTGATCTATTCTTCTTTGGCACCGACCATTCATGTTTTTGATGGCCTATATTTATTTTAATTCACAGATTGAATAATTTGTTTCAGAAGGGATAAAATTGGGAATGGAAATTGGGAATGTGTTAAAGAGACAACAGCCCGACCAAAGAACAGAAAACATCCCAAGGCCACCAATGGGTCTTCAACACAGCGAGAAAATCCCGCATCTGGAAGCGGGCTTCATCTGGCCCTTATACAGATATGGGTAATAGTTCAGTGAATACGGACGTCACACTAAACTCCGAAACATATAAATGAACTAAAATTAAAAAACAAAACAAAAAAAAAAAAACAAAAAAAAACAAGACTAACAAAGGTCAAATGATGAGGAGGGTCTTTAACGACCTTGACTACCGATGAAGGTCTTGCACGGTCGGTTAAAGGGAAGTGACAGAAATAGTTTTTCCATTTAAGTTAAAAATATCAACTTGAGTTTGAACGCAATTTTCTTGTTCCAAAATGTTATTAAACAATGGTTTGTTTTTGATTAAAGTCAAAACAAATTGACCCCCCCTCCTTACACACACACACACAAACAAAAAATCAATGGTCGGTGCCTTAGCGATACATAAATCTATAATATAAGAACGCGGAAAGTGTGATCCAAGAAACATTTGATTGCGAAGTGGAAAAATAATGCATTGGTATTCTTTAAGGACTCATACAATAGTATATACGTCATCCTACAGTGTGTATCAATCTACTTTCTACCAGTTTGCAACGAACACTATGTTTTCAGTTCGCATACCATCAACCATTTTTGGACCTTTTCTGTCCATACATTGAAATTTCAAAGTCTACGTGATAATTTAGTTTCGGATATGAATGGATTTTTTTATTGCTAGTTTGCCGTTGATAATATGCTCAAAACAGCATTATAGATAAAAAAAAACAACAAAAAACTCAGCAAGGATCATCACAAGTGAGGATTCGAGGAAAAGGGAGGCGTAAATGCCAGTTGATTGTAAAATATTTTTTTACGATTTTATCATGTCCAAAACATGATTTTTTTTTTAATTCAAAGTGGGGTGTATTCCATCTACACCCCTCAAGTTGTCACTGCATCACTTCGTAAAGACATTTAGTAACAGTTATATAATAATTATATTAAAATATGTTACACAAAAAATATTATATACAACAATATTGCACATTTTGGCCTTTGGCGTCTCGAATAGACTTTTAAAACACTTCTAACATACATACAACACAACCACGCAACTTCAACACACTTAATTACATCTCTAAAGTGGTGTAAGAAAAGATTTTAGACAAACCAATTTCAAACCACATATACACATACACACAGCAGTACATATACATCTCCGTTACTACCAGCCTTAAAATATCTTATAGGATAAGATTTGGTAAAATAATAACAGGTAATTAACAGACTTTTTTCATATTACCGACTTTTGACTCCGGATAATATAATTTTTCGACAGGTTACATACTTTGTGGTCAGACATCCTGGTACTCGGTCAAGTAAGAACAACCAAAAGAAGTAAAATCAAACATATAATAGGTGCAATATGGGGGAAATTTTACTGTTTTCCGATTATTTTGTCGTGTATAGAAAATATTAAACAGCGAACTTTCCGCCCAAATTGTACCGATTGTAAGGTTGATTTGACTTCTTTAGGATGCTCTTACTCCTACCGCTGCACTCTTACCAGGATGTCCTACCACAAAGTAGGTAAGGTAACTTAATCTTTCGAAAAAATATAAATTCCGGGGTCAAAAGTCGGTAATATGCAAATAGTGTATTTGTGACATATACATGTATTTGACACAACAAGGTATTATAAACTAAATGTTTTCAAAGGTTTTTTTTTAAACATAAATCTGGAGAATATTTAGATGATTGGTATTTTGCTTCTTATTATTCTGTTAATATCTCAAATTCTTTCGGATCGAATATACCATTTATGGTGTTGAAAGGTTCCGTTGTAAATGATGGCATCACATTATATTCTGTTACAGTTGTCCAATGAACAGGGAAGAAGTCTGTATCTGTCAAGGTATTATAAATAAACTCCGCATCTGTGAATAATTAAAATGAATAGGTGAATACTATTTTATGATTTTGTGGTACTATTTGGGACATAGATTGTGTGTAGAATTTAAAAACCTTTCAAATAAAATGCCTGCTTTTTCCTGTGCTAATTGTACTCAATTTTAGACGTTTTTTTTTATTAGATTTGTTCAATGTTCGTGTACGATCTGAAGACATCACACGAGGTTGTTATTTGGTTTATTGTTCAGATATACGCCATTATGTTGCCAGAAAACAAAACGTGTGATACTTTAAAAATAAGTGACGATTTACAGTTAGGAACGTTTCATAATTTTTGAAAAAGGAGCGTAATTAACCGAAAAGTAATAAGTATTGCCGAGAGGAGCGAGGCAAAAATTCTTTATAAATATGACAGTTGTTTTCCATTCATTTCATGTGCTTTAACTTTTTGATTTTGCCATTTAATAAGGGACTTTCCGTTTTGAATTTTCCTTGGAGTTCTGTATCTTTTTTATTGTATTTTTTGGACAATTTTATGCTAAAAACTCTAACAGATCGTTAGAAATATACAGATTATATTAATATTTCTTTAGCTATCGCACAAATTATTGGTTTGGGGGAGGCATACGTCTATACGCCCTGCATCCGCCACTGCAGGTCGATCGATTTAGTAGTACTCACTTATCAGTTTGAACTCTTATAATATTTGCCACTGAAATTAGCGTCAAATAACATTAAATCCAACATTTCAATCCATATTCTCGTCCTCCATACGACAGGAAGTTAAGCAAACAAGAATTTATAAAATCGATCTTTACAGATCTGAACGTTTTGTTCGATTTATTCATTTTTCAACAATTCGAGCCAGACAAATACTTTTTAAGGTCTCTGAATTTTGTGCGACCATTTTCTCTTTATAAGTTTTTAATGTTTTTGTGCTAATTTAAATTTTGATGTTTTGCCTTTTACATGTTTATTAAGGGTTTGAAATTTTGACGATGTATTTATTTTTGTAAGGAAGCATTAGTTTGTAAATAACTGAAGTAAATGCTACTAGACAGCTTATATAATATATATAAAGCCAAACTTTAATAAGTGCCAAGCTTAAATTCTATTTAAATCTATTTTACGTAAAGTGACATTTTAAGTTTTATATTAGATAATGTGTAAAAGTTATATGCCGGAGCACCATATTTTTTTTTTGAATTTCAAATGTATGTTGTTAGTTCTGGTGTATAATTCTGTTACCAGCATCAGCACAGGATGAAAGTACATGTACTAATTGTTATCTGCAATTGCGAAAATCCAGCAAACTATGGGAAAACAATGTAATATACGTCTTCCGTCTACAGACCACATTTGGCCTTTTTCTAAAAAGCAACTAATTAACTAGTCCCGCTAAGACAGTAATCGCTTTCAAAAATGACAATCAGAGTTCTTCTAACAGGTCTTACTTTCGGTACATCGACAAGGGAACATTTCTTTGTAGCATATATTCATTCGGACTATAAAAGAGGGTCTTGATAGAGGTCCTTCATTTCTTTATTCTTGAATTTTTCAAACCATTTTTCTCTATTCTTTATTCATTTGGCCATTTTTCTGTATTCTTTATATTCAAACATCCCATTATATTCAATTCCATATTTTTTTTTGTAAACTCCATCCAGACCATAATAATTTACAAAGTATGTAGTGTATGTGTATGTGTATGCCCTTTAACTTTGAAATTGATCTGGTTTTCAAATTGCTTATTCACCGATAAGGTTTATGTAGACGAAACGCACATTTGGTTAATTTAGTTATAAACCTGTTAATATTGACGATTGTATATCCCCCTTAGGGAGTAACCATTTAACTTCAAAAGGGGGGGGGGGGGGGGGGGGGTTATGGTTTTTTGTCAGAAAAAAAATGTTCACGCTAGTCGCGAACATTTTTGTTTTAGTTTTTTGCCGCTTTCAATCAAATTTTTTTTTCAAAATTTAACACTATAAGGTATGGGGAAAATCTGGATTCAGAATCTTTTTTCGCTTGACCACAATATTTTTTTTTCATCAAATTGGGGATCAGAAATTTTTTTAAGGAAAAAAACCATAACCCCATGACCCCATACCCCCCCCCCCCCCCCCCCCCCCCCTTTCCCCCTTTTTGAGGTTAAATGGTCGTTCCTTTACAAAGACTCGATGTAGTGAGAGTATGACGATGAGAAATAGTTCATAACAAAATTATGATTCTTCGAATTCATACTAGTAAATATTGTTCGCCTGCCGTCTCCGAATAACATAAGCAGAAATGGCGAAGTCCATGTTTTAGCATGGAAAATCCAAAATTACCAGAATCAAAATATAAAATGAAAGGAGCGTCATGTCCTTCCGAAGAATCTGGTAACAGTTTAATGGAATTATATCAAGCCGTTTTGAGGGAAAAACATGATATAAGAAGACACTCCGAAGTAACTTAGATTAGAATTAAAATTAAAAGCAGGTGGACAATTTCATGTACTGTAAAAGATTCTATGTCTTAAGAAGAAACAGTTTTCCTTCGTGAAGAAAAATATCCAATCATTGGGAGGGAGAGCAAAATTGACAAACGTATCAACGCTTACTGTCTGATAAAACACCATCACCAATCGAGCATAACGAGCATATTTCTGTGTACTTCCCAGGTACCATTATAATTTAATAAAGACAATATATATTTTAGGATAAATGATTACTGAAAATACATACAGTGCTTACTTTATATCAGAATAAACCTCTCTTCCTAAAAAATGTTTGTCCCCAATACTGAAACATGTGTCTCTGTTGAGTATCTTCATTACGGAAGCTATTCGGACCTGTGGAAAAAAAAAATGCGGGTAAAATACTTGCAATGTTACAGCAAATTAATACGACATGCTTAAAATAAATTTAGGGGTCTTTTCTATTTTTTTGGGAGCATATTACTTGCAATACGGTCCCATTAATGACCCAATAATCTAAAGAAGCTGAGCAACATATTTTAACTTAGCTGTAATTTGATATTGCATTTTTTAAAAAAGCACGTGTTACATGTGCATGACAATTAAAAATGGACGGTAAGAGTGAAGTTTTGTGAAAAAAAAACAAATAAAAATGGGAAAAATATCGGAATTTAGAATGTGAATCAAACTTGTGGAGAGATGTTTCACTGTCAATCATACCACATCTTCTTATTTTTAAAGTAATTCAAAGTAAAATAAAACAACAATGATAAACATTACGGGATAATTCACTTGTTAACATTAAGTTAATACATGTATATATTTATGAACTTTTTTATTAAGCATTTTCATTTAATGATTTCCCCATATAACGAGACACTTTACTTACGTGGAACTGTGGCTAAGTTTTACATGGTGTTTGCCGTGATTGAGCGAGCGAAACCTCCAACGCCACCACTACCCGGCTATCCTTCTTACATTATTACAGAACGTCTACATCTTTCCTCATACAAAACAGTATCACACCATATTTATATAATAACTCGTAAAATTAATTAAAACTTGAACCTTGGTCTCATCAAAGGTTAAAGGATTTATTTGATGAGAGGTGTATGTTTAATGATTAAACGTGTATAATTATATTTATCTATAGACATGTATCAGTTGAGATGTATATACCTGACTTGTGTATAGGATATTTTAAATGCAATGATTTGATGAACCGAATGTGGGATTGGGGAGGGATGAACGATCCGAGTTTAAAACCCACCTTTTTCGGGTTTTTTTATCACCCGTAAAAATCGACGAAAAAAAGACTGGAGCACCCTTTTGTATGGTTGAAAACTACAACCACTCCATTTTAAAATTCGTAGATCTTCGCCTGCTACCATTGAATTGTTGTATGCTTTTTCAAGTGATTCGATGTATATAATTTGTTTTCGTAAATTTCCATATATTTTCTTCTAAATATGAAATTACAAAGTAGTTTTTCCTGTATAAATAATTCGTATACTTGGTTTGATGTTTAAAGAAAACGACACGACTTCATGCCGTATTGGACTGTACCAAACTATTAACGAAACTAATCTCGTCAAAGAGATATAATTATAAACTATTCAAAGTTTGTTTAATTTTTATTTGTACGCAAACGCATCTTATGTCCGATTAATTTTACTACCACATTAATGACCATGAATCATTATCTAATTAAAGTAGTTATGCATAAATAGACGAACACCGATCATTCGTCTTATTTTCAAGTGTCATTAAATGACAAAAAAGAAAGAAAAAAAAAATACAAACCGAATACATGAAATAAATGACTAATATCATGTAAGCTTCGATTTCAGATTACGCAATTGAGAGAGAGAGAGAGAGAGAGAGAGAAAGAGAGAGAGAGAGAGAGAGAGAGAGAGAGAATATTATATCTATAACGGTAAATTTTATACTGAGTATGATTTATCATATCGTAATGACCATTGAACATTATCTGAATAGACTTGTGACTTTTATCTCGATGTACTTCAGATAAGAACTTATGACACAAATATTTACAGGTTAATTTGACTTATATCAATGCGTGAAAAAAATGAACTGATAATAATAAGACAGTCCCAGAATTGAAATAGACTTCGCACTAGACTATGATGGACCACTTAAAAAAGGATAGGTTATGTAATATTTTTTTTTGTTTCATTTTACTCAGTATAATTTTGCCTAAAAAAACAATATTTTAAACTACCTTATATCATATAGTATGATAACGATTTTAGTGTTTATGATACGTCATTCTGTATTGAGGGGACAAACATTTTTATTTTTTTTTTTATTATTTTTTTTTGGGGGAGTGGCAGCAGGAATATTTACAGATTGCGTATTAATTTTTATCTGTTGCTACTCATACTTTTTTTATTGTTAGGATTAATTAATTTTCCTTTTTGAACACAATTGTTTCTTATATTTTGTGCTGCAGAATATCTATTTTCATCCTGTCTTGTGCAAGATGATTTATTTTCAACTCTTTCCAGACCAGGATTTTCAATCTTAAAACCTTTCTGCCCCCTATCCCCAGAAAATCAAATAGTCGTCCCCTAACCTTCACCAGATACGCTCTCGACTTGAATAACCGATTGCATTAAACTTAATGTTATCATTTGATTAAATACAGATGAGATAAGTCCTTTAATATTAGAATTAATTAGTCTTGATTGTGAAATTCATACAAAATCCATATATTGTGTGAATATCGTCATTTTCACGTATTGATATCATTTTCGAAAACAAAGTATTGAGTATATCAAAAAATACTTTAAGTCTAGCAAAATTACTCCCTAATAGTACGGCGACAAGGAGGGTAAATTTTAAACTCCATAGACCGACCTACATAAGGGGCCTGATGGGTTATTTTCGTTCTTCGTGATCGGCGCATTTTCGCTATCGTGATCCGTTTTTCTACAGATTTTTTTTTAATATTTTCGTGATCCGTGATCATGGAAATTTATTTTCTGTGAATCGTGATTGACAAAAAAATCAACTCGTGAATCGTGATGAGACCCCCCCCCCCCCCCATCAGACCCCTCCTACATGACGCCTGATTTTGGACCTACGATTGCAAATAAATCTATTGCCAGTCGGAAAGTGATAAAATGACGCAGACTTTTGAAATTATGATCAAATGTCAGAGAAAAGTATTATCAAAAATACAGAGCGCCAAAAAAAAGGGGAAGTCAATCAAACCTGACAAATCAAACGTTAGACTATATCAACCAACGGAACGAATGGAAAACAACCGTCATATCCTGACTTGGTACTGGCATTTTCCGAAGAAAATGGTGGGTTACACCTAATTTAATATCTAAATCTCCCACTTGTATGACTGTTGTTTATAGTTCCGTTATATATAAACAAAATTAGGCGAGCAACCCAAACAGACAAAATTTGTTTATGTTACAATAATTGGGATCCAGCAGACAAAACTGTATTAAAAGACCTTCGAACAAAAAGGGATGTTGAGATCCCCGAGTCCGAAGGGCTAGGGTATTCGAATAGCCCTTTTTGTGAGGAGGTCTTGTAATGTCAATATTAACTTAATCACTGAAATTTTACTGACTTACAGTCATAAACATAAAAAAATACGCCCAAAAAAAAAAAAAAAAAAAAAAACACTCGCAGAAGCCTAATTCCCCTGAATTGGACGAGTCTAAATATATTTAACTCAAATGATAGTTAAACAGTACTCATACTGATATATACAAATAACAGATACCTAATTGCATTGAAAACGGACCGATTAAATGGCAGGGCATCTTTTAATTATTTAATTATAATAATTTTCTTTGCAATACAATAACACCATAGGATAGTTTTTTTTTTAATTACGGAGTTACTGTAAATTTATATTTTTTAATTCCAACTTTTCGAAACAAATAACGATTTTTTAATTTTATTATGAATTCAAACCCTATACAGACCTCATTTATAACTGACCAACGAATGTTCTGCACAAAATCTTCTTGTTATATATATTTGATGTTTTTAATCTGTCAGTAATCATGAAATAGATTCGTAAAGACCAACCCAGACGAAAACAGTAAGTAAAATCTTCCAACAATTAGTTATCCAAACAGCTTGTTTCACAACTTCTAATCGAACAGACCTAGATGCATAATGTCCTTCACAATATTCAGGTAAATAAAATTGAGAATGGAAATGGGGAATATGTCAAAGAGACAAGAACCCGCCCAAATAGCAGATAACAGCCGAAGGCCACCAATGGGTCTTAAATGCAGCGAGAAAATCCCACATCCGGAGGTGGGCCTCAGCTGGCCCCTAGATAAAAATGTGTTCTAGTTTAGTGAAAATGGACGTCATACTAAACTCCAAAACATATAAAGGAACTAAAATTAAAAAAAAAAACATACAAAACTAACAAAGGCCACAGGTTCCCGACTTGGGACAAGCGCAAAACTGCGGCGGGGTTAAACATGTTTTGTGAGATCTCAACTCTCCCCCTATACCTCTAGCCAGTGTAGAATAAAGAAACACACATCAATACGCACAGTAAAACTCAGTTTAAAAGAAGTCCGAGTCCGATTTCAGAAAAGGTAACAAAAGAAACTGAGCAAAATGACAATGATACATAAATTAACAAAGGACTAGTACATGAGGTAGCAATTACTGACATGCCAGCTCCAGACCTCAATTAAACTGATTGAAAGATTATGCCTTCATCATATGTTCATTTGGGTTTTGATTTACTACTTAATATGCTATTGCAAAATAATTAATGTTGTCTGTTCAGTCCAATTAATTAATGAATTTTGGTTTTTTGTTTTTTTAATAAGAATAACATCTTATTTAAATAGCCTAGATAAATGTAACATCTTTAGAATCAAGTTATGTAGGTTTGAGTGGCTCAATCAAAACGTGTATAAATGAGATGTTTTCGCAAGGTTGATCTACATTCTTAAATTGAAATATATACAATGTATCATATGAAACACTTTTTTTGGTCGTCCGTTATTTCCTTTACACTTCTAAATGAAGCATAAACCCCTTGAAAATTAAACTTTCACCTTTCTTAGTTTTATAATCGCGGCCTGACATAATCATATATTATGAATCGTTTAAAACACGTACAGTAGATAAAAACCATAGTCAAACAAGAATGTGTCCATAGTACACAGATGCCCCACTCGCACTATCATTTTCTATGTTCAGTGGACCGTGAAATTGGGTTCAAAACTCTGATTTAGCATTAAATGTAGAAAGATCATATCATACGGAACTTGTGTACTAAGTTTTAAGTTGATTGGACTTCAACTTCATCAAAACCTACCTCGACCAAAAACTTTAACCTGAAGCGGGACAGACGGACGAACGGACGGACGGACGGACGAACGGACGGACGGACGAACGGACGCACAAATCGAAAAACATAATGCCCCTCTACTATCGTAGGTGGCGCATAAACATATTTAAAATAAATGTATTAGTGTTCGGTCATGTAGTAAATTGGAAAAAAAAAAAAAAAAACATAAAAATATTGCACTAGATTAATTGAGTGATTTAAATGGAAATTTTACATTATATCATTGTAAAAGGTCGTGTCTTCGTGTACTATGTACATGAAATAATTTATGAAGTTGATTGATTGTTGTTTACTTGACGTCCAGTGGCAAATATTTCATGCCTGTTCATGACGAGACCACATAAATTTTGAATACAATAGGTAGGTCTTGCAAGGGGGTCTCATTGGGGGGTTCTGATCCCGGATCCCGCTTACTGTTTTGTCAGATTCCCGTATCCCGCTTACACTATGTACGTAAGCAATTCTCATTTTTTTGTAATTTACCGTGTCCCGCTAGACTTCATTTCCCGTTTTCACGGCACAATAATTTGACTTTCACGTGTCACGCTTACAAAAAATCGGCAATCCCTGGTCACGCTTAGACCCCAATGAGACCCACTTGCAATAGGAGGTCGACAGTGAGGTTGGACGTGAAACTTAGAATACCACTGTCAAATGAGGATACCGGGTATATTGGACAAGGACAGAAATTTAGCCCTGCAACATCTGGCCACATCCGGACCCCTCAAATAATTGGTGCAAGAGTTTTTAAATTTACAGAAAACGTTGATCCATGAAATCCTCTCTGAAGTCGACCATTGATATTTACGTGTAGTTTCCATTATCATTTAACGTATCTACATTGTAATTTAGATACGATATTTTTAACTCGCTTTAGTAACTGTGATAATTCTATGAAACTGTATTGTTTATTGTAATCGAGTTTTTGGGATATCTTGGTATGATATTCTATACTACCGACCTCCTTCCTGGTCTCGTGGGAGCGTGTTCGCCTCGAGAGAGGGAGGTCTTTGGTTCGAATCCCGACCGGCTCAAACACAGACGTTGAAATTTGTATCTGCTGTTTTTGTTGGTCGGTTAGGGTGACTTTTCTTCCTGCGGACTGTTATCTTGTGAACTTACACGTTAAAAATCCCGTTCAGCGTTTCGGTCTAGTACAAAGCAGGGGTAATATTCATATTATATTTACATATTGTCGTCTTGAGTAGATGATAGATGTAGATACGTTAAATGATAATGGAAACTATACGTAAATATCGATGGTCGACGTCAGAGAAACATTTTGGCAAGAAATGGTAAAATTTACACTTAAAAATCAAATTTATAAAAAAATAGAAAACTGTTTTAGGTACAATAAGTAAAGTCCCAGGTATCTTATATACTTATTTTGCGTTGAATAACAATGAAAAATGTACGAACGGGTTTGTAACTTTCGTTAAAATTTATGACATCACTACACACACGGGCATAAGGAAAGAGTTGTGATATATAAACACCTTATAATGGAGCCAAAGGAACATCGCCGTCTAAAAAATGGAAAATTAACAAAAGGGAATAAAAAATCGTCTCTTTTGTCGTAAATTTTAGCATGGAGTTTCCCTTCAGAAATTGAAATGTCTAAATCGACAAAGGGACAACTACTGCTGTTTATGTTAGATTTATTTAAAGTAAGTTCCTTTAGGTAAATTTCGGTAGTATATTTAGAGAACTCTGGATTATTTAACGAAAAAATAACATCAAGATAACGATAGATATTGTTGAATGCGTTTACCAAATGTAACAATGACGTGTCTTTACTGAGTTTGGCCATTAACTGCGATTCATAGCAATAAAGGAATAAATCTGCTATTAAAGGGGCACAATTAGTGCCCATAGGAATACCTACTACCTGTCGATACACTTTATCGCCGAAACGTACCTGTAATTGTCCAGGAGAAAATTTAAAGCTTCAATCATATCTTCTCATTTCCAGTCAGTGTATCTAGCATACTTTCCTTTTTTCGTTACAGACTATTTAATTAAATATGAAAACCTTTTCTTGATAAGATTTTATGGAAGTGTAGTGTAGAACGTTTTATGGAGGTGTAGTGTAGAGAGTAGAAAAATCATAACTGTCAACAGAATTAAAAGGACCACCAAAAGCACGTGTTTTATCTAAAACCTCTAAAGAATTTTTAACACTCGAAAAATAGTCAATACCATTATTTTCATAAACTTTTTTACAAAAGTTAATAACAAGTTCTTTGATAGTAGTAAGGGAGGTAGTTAGAATCACTGACAGACTAGTAGTAGAACACTTACTAGAAGCGGGAATGAAACGAAATTTAAATGGTTGTTTATGTAATTTAGTTAACCAGTCGGGACTTTCAAATGTTCGGAAAAGGCTTTAAGCTGGGTAGTGGCAGTGATATGCAGTTTTTTTGTTGTTGTTCAGAATATTAAATAAAAGGAATTAGTTCGGTTGTATGAATGAAGTCGCGTGCATTTCGTTAATCTATTGATACGGATGGACATGGGCCCGGGAAGTTGTAGCATTGGTACGTGGCGTCATTGCCTAATATTTTCGAATATCAAGTCCTGTCCATGATCTAGAAAAATATTAGGCGGTAAGATCAAAGGGAAAATGTAAACATTGAGGGATCTTGGGTAATCTCTGATACATTATATTCACAAGGGGAGATAATTAAGAGCTTGGCATTTGGTATTGAAGTCCTTATATTGCGTGCATGTTTTTCTTTCTTTTTCTAGTGACTTTTACTTGGAAATGTTCTTTTGTTTTCATTGTGAAAACCACAATGACATTTCAAGTTTTTTCATTGCCTTACCAATGCAAGTACACAACTGTAAAATATCAGCAAACAACTGTAAAATATCAGCAACATTAATGTTTGCCATTTAACTGTGAATTATATTTGTGCCATCATTTATTAATTCTATCGACAAATAAATGCAAAAGGAAAAGGTCAAGGATGTATAGAATGAGTAAAAATGAGAATCGGGATAAACATCAACAAAGAAAGCAACCTAACAAGAAAATACGAAAAAAGATAATATAGTTTTGAACCGTACACAAGTGTTTAGGCATTTATAATAAATCTTTTGTCCTGTTCTAAACTATCTCATTATCTCAAAAAAATATTTTGTTTCAGGTGGTAAGTGTAAAGACTAATTTGTTTCCAATGAAAATATGAAAACAATAAAAATTGTTTTTTTCCTATATCATGTCAGGGTTATTAAACACCGATAATCTGTTTTAAAATACATTTTTGTATTAGTGTTTATTGGCTTTGAACTAGCTTTCAGCTTCTGTGAGTACTCTCAAATCGTCACTTTGTCTCTTAAGTTTTTTTGTCAGTTGTCTGTTGTGTGTGATTTGTGCCGATCTGATGAGTTTAAAAAGGGTATGTGCTTAAGAATACACAGAATTTTTTTCCAGGTGATTTCAATATAAGAATCACGTGATATAACCATAACTTTTCTGAATGTAAAAGTTGTGGATAAATTTGAAAGAAAGTTATAAAGAGCTGTCAGAAATACTAAATTCATCAGATAAGAATAACACATTAGATAGAACAAAAAACAACTACTGACGAGGTTCCTGCTATTGGTGATGCACATTACTTGGCCGAGTAATTTAGTTTTATGTAGATTTCATTCCTCATATGTATTCTGTATCGACAAACAAAAGGTAAATAAAAAAACGCACAGAAAATCTCAAAAAAAAAGAGGGAAGGCGCTTCCTACTAAAATAATGGTAAAATATATATAGTACAAGTACCTGAAAAATAGAGACCATATCACGTGATTCTAATATTAAAAACGCTTGCCTGTTAACCCCTACTTTTGCTGTCATCATTTTATTACATATAGTTTAAAAAGCAATAGTTGAAAATCTTACAAAAATCTTGCTTTTTGTTCATAGTTTTTGAAAGAAAAAAGGTTCCATTGTTAAATGTAAGAAAATCTGGAGAGAAATATTTCCCGGCAAATTTTCAATGGCTTATTCTCGAAAAAAGCACACGGACCCTTCATTTTTTCTGCTTTTTTAGTTTCTTTATTCATATACTATCAATTTATAACAGTCTTTTAAAAAGCTTGTTATTTTGAAACAGAGTAGCAAACATCATTAAGCAGCCGCAAATATATAGTACAAAAAAAAAAAAAAAAAAAAAATGAACACAAAAGACTAACGCGTAGAATTTTGAACTTTTGGGATTTGCGCAATTGAGCTTTTAAAATTTAAGGCCGATAGAAATAGTTCTATTAGTTTCGATCTACTTGCACTATGACCAATTTTGACTTTAACTGATTCCCCTAAAACATTGTTCGATCTTGTAATGAAGTTCAAATTTATATATACTGCTAAATTTACAAAATCTTAAAAAAAAAAGAAAGATGCAATATATTTTGCCATTACCAATGATTGGAATCAGTTAAAATTGTTTTAAATTATAAACATTTCGCTTGCTCCCAGCAAGTATCTTACTATATAAGTTCTTGCTCTCGTTAATGCTCAATTCAAATCTGTAAGAAATCAATAGTTGAATGTCAATTAAAATCAAAATTTAAGGTTTGTAAAACAAAACACTTATTTAGTAACTTATAAGGGAAAAATTGCTTCGGGAATAAAATCAACAGTAATTGACCGGAAAGATTAAAAAACAAATTTCGATACGTTGTCGTTTTTTAAATTTCCAAAATGACATTTGAATTTATAAGACTATAATCCTTTAAATTTATTCTGTTTTGAGAAATACTTTAATTGTTAAATTCTTAACTAGGCGTCTTTCCGGCTTATTTGTACTTTGTATTTTTAAAGTGTATTCAAACCCCGTGAAAAAAAAACAGAAATCGTATTTTATAATAGGCCATATACATATAATCAATTTTATTTGCTAATTGAAAATTAAGCTGAATAAAAAAATTTAAGACAGCAGAGAAAATAATTCTGTTTTAATTGTTTATTACTAAGACTTAAATAAAGAGTGAGCTATTTATACTGTAAATTTATGATGTCTCTAGTCTGGTCAAAGGGTCAGAGTGTCCTAATTAATCAAACGATAAATTGTTGAAATTAGATAACATGTTTTCACGTGCAGAGAAATTTCACTTATATCCAGTGCATGATTGGATTACATCTTTCTTATTGGTCACTGATCTTTTGGGGTCAGCACGAGTTCACGTGTAGATGCGTTGTGGTTACTTCCTTTTATCACCAGCATTTGATGTGTTAACTTGTGATTCTTATCAATTAATTTGTTAAAAATTCCCACCCACAAACCTCCCTTAATTTTATCTTTTGAAGTAGATACATGTATGTATATATGTTTATTTGTGGGGCAAATTTTTCTCTCCACCTTTGCTATTCTTTGTCATTTATTCAACTGATATGATATTAGTTGGTGTAATTTCGTATTAATTATGTATTATTATTTCATATTAAATATGAACTTTTATGTCAAATCTTTTATTTGCAAAATGTATTTTTTGCATTTTATGATTTTGATTTTTTCGTCAGTTTTAGTTTTTATATCATATAGCAAATCAAGCTCCGACACTGGCCTGTGTATACATTGTATGTGTATGGTATCTAGCTGTCTGTCTTAAAACATTTTAGTATTAACTACCTTATTCTACCTATCATTTCAAGATCCTTAGATTTTTTTTATATTTAGAAATTATTAATCTACAAATGAAATGGAATAGGTTTAAACGCCCGACTAAGTAGAAACGTTGTATGGTATACACTAGTCCGTCCGTACTTCTGTCTGTCCGTCAACACTAGGTTTAGTGAGGCAACAGAATGAGATCTGACAAATACTGATGCATAAATATGATCTCTTGTATTAAAGATAATAAAGTAGGTGTATATTTCTGCTTTTTTTTGGAATTTGAATGTGTTTTTCAAACGTCCAATTTGCAATATTTGCGAAAATAGGAAACCTATATACTATGTCGTCAGATTTAGTGTTCTATTGAAAAACAAATCTCTTTTCTGAAAAGCAAATGATAAAAAGCATAAAAACTTTTTTCATTCTTATGTATCATTTTTGGCGGGAAAAAAATAAATCATACTTTTTAAGATCAAAACACCAAAAGTCTTTAACTCTAGGATTTTAAATCGATAAATACAAATATAATGTTTAATGTTAAAAAAGAATTATGCTTCTAGATTCAGTATTATTTGATTATTTGAAATTTCAAATAACAGCAGAATAGTGTTCATATTGCGGAAAAACATGAAACTGAGGTTGCTATAGTGATAAAATGAAGTCGGTGAACCCCATTTTTTTCATTTTATTTTATTTTTTGCGGGCGCTCAACCCTTTCATAACCTTGGACGATGGTATAACAACACAAAATAAAACACATTATTAAAATCAGTTATTACATAGGTTTCAATTAATTACTGTATTTTTCCAGTGAAATGAAAACCGATTATTTCACATGTGAAATTAATCCGATAAATTCATTCCTCTGACGTCATAGAAAAATGGGTGTTGTCTAGACGTTGTCGATGACGTTGCATCAATACAATTGAGAATGCATAGAAAAAGATATAGTTCCTTTCATTTTTGAGTTTATTTCCATTAAAAATTCTATGGTCAGTGTATTGAAAAAATAACTAATCCAAAAATTAGAATATCGAGAAATATTCAACTCGTGACCTCACAACACTGATAATTGACTCATGCGCTTTGCGCGTTTATGAATTAATATTAATAAATTCTCCATACACCCTTGACATTTTCCCCGTTGTAGTTATTTGTCGATAAAATTAATAAATAAGTACACAGATATAACTCATATTTAAAAAGCAACCATTTCTGTTGTTAATATTTCACAGCTGTGTATTGGAATATGTTAGGCAATAAAAAAACATAAAATATTTTTGTGATTTTTAGATATTTTCACAGCTTTCTGTTTAATGACGTCATAAGAAGCATCCAGAATATCACCAGAACTTTAATATTGTAAAAGTCTATTTTCAAATTACCTACATTGTGTCCAACCTTTTTTGTTTGCAAAGTGGGAAACATTTCCTGTGTAGGACAAACTGTATTCTGTAAGACAAATGCACATTTTAATATTCTAACAGATTACGTTGTTAAACAGTTGTAATTGCTAGTAATGGTGTAAAGATCTGTACATAATAAATATTTTCAACTTTTATTGACTTAGTATATTGTCTAGTCAGTTGTCTATGTTTGAAGACTGTATGTGGTCTTCTAGATGTCTTTCGATCATTTATGTCGTTGAGATGCTGTCGAATTGACATATACTCTGTATTTCATTTAAAACATATATGATGGATCCTTGGCAGATTTAACATGTCTCAGTAATGAATAAATATTTTGCATGGCTAATGTAGGGTTTGTGCAGTGCCAGTAATAAAGTCAGAAGTATAACAAAAGATATGTAGACTCATGAGGACATTAACATGTTTCTGTCGTTTTAGACAATGTTATAAACCAGGATGTCAGCTTTGTGAAGTGCCAGTTATCAAGTAAGAAGGATACAAAAAGACATGTACACCCATGAGAGAATATAAATGTTGCCGTAGGTGAAGACCCTGTTAGTATAAATCAGTTTGTCATGGTGACTGCATCGTTGTCAATATAATGGAATTCGATGCGACTGTCATACAAGTGAGAGCTAGCTATAAAACCAGGTTTAATCCACCATTTTCTACATAAGAAAATGCCTGTTTCAAGTCAGGAATATGACAGTAGTTATCCATTCGTTTGATGTGTTTGAGCTTTTGATTTCGCCATTTGATTAGGGACTTTCCTTTTTGAATTTTCCTCGGAATTCAGTATTTGTGTGATTTTACTTTTTGATGTGTTGAAGCTTTTGATTTTGCCATTTGATAAGGGACTTTCCGTTTTGAATTTTTCCTTAGAGTTCGGTATATTTGTTATTTTACTTTTTTGTGAAGTAACAGATATTAAATCAGAAGGATAAGAATAGACATCTAGACCCATGAATTGACATGTTTCTGTAGGTTTAGACAGTGTTATCATAAACCAGGTTGTCAGGTTGACTGTAGAGCTTGTACTGTGCCAGTAATAAATCCAGAATGATAACAATAACGTGTTCACACATGAGAGAATTGTGTACATATTTCTTAAGGTTTGGACACTGTTATCACAAACCATGTTGTCAAAATGACTGGTTATCTTGTGAAGTGCCAGTAATATTGTCGGAAGGATAAGAAAGAGCATGTGGATCCATATAAATAGAAAATGTATCGGTAGGTTTATACACAATAATTATAAACCAGGTTGTCAAAGTGACTAGCTATCTTGTGAAGTGCCAGTAATATTGTCGGAAGGATATGCAGGGGCATGTGGATCCATGAGGTTTGAACATGTATCGGTAGGTTTATACACAATAATTATAAACCAGGTTGTCAAAGTGACTGGTTATCTTGTGAAGTGCCAGTAATATTGTCGGAAGGATATGAAAGAGCATGTGGATCCATGAAAATAGAATATGTAATGGTAGGTTTATACACAATAATTCTAAACCAGGTTATCATGGTGACCATAGAATTTGTGAAATGGCAGTTTTAATTACTGAAGGATATTAAAAAGAGATATATTGGATCATAAGAGATAAAACATGATTCTGTAGGTTTTTTTTTGTTTTTTTAAGACACTTTGATAATAAACCAGGTTTTCATGTTGACCGACGAATTTTTGAATGTCAGTTATATCTTCCGAAGGATGATAAGGGACTTGTGGGTCCATAAGAGATTAAGGATATTAAGGGACTTGTGGGTCTATGAGATATTAAAAATGATTTTATAGGTTAAGACACTAAAAATAAACCAGGTTTATCAGGTGGACCGTAGAACTTGTGAATTTCAGTAAAATCGTCCGAATGATATTAATGGACTTGTGGGCTCATAAGATATTAAAAATAGTTTTATTAGTTAAGACACTGTAATTATAAACCAGGCTCTAATAGTTATGGCTTATCATCTGAAGCTGTAATTTCAGTCATTCATCCTCATAGTCTTGCTTGAGTAGTTTTTGGGAATGTAAATCTTTGACAGTAAAATCACAATTATAAAACAAGACGTAAGTCATAACTTGTTCAAACATTTTGTGTATGACTTTTTTTCTACTGTAGAACTAATCTTATATGTTAGTCGTTCATCCTCATAGTCCTGCTTGAGTAATTTTTGAAACGTGTAAATCTCTGATAGTAAAACCACGATGATAAAACAAGACGTTACTCATATCTTGTTTAAGCAATCTTTTTGTTACTTTGGTCTATCGCAGAACTCATCGTTGATAATTATCATACTTATGCGTGTCATTCCTAACTAGGACATGCAAATTGAATAAGTGTTTTGTAATTTCGAATTTCCATTTTTAGACTCAATTTGTGAACATTCAACAAAAAAAGTAGAAGAGTAGCTTACATTCCATTATATCCGTTTTATAGATAACATAAACATCAAACTAGTAAGAATATACAGACAGATGATATAAAAAATAATAATGGATTGTTTGTATATTTATATCGATTATGCATATTTCAAGATATAATGTCAACTTCTGTTTTCCAATGAGTATTGTTTTTATTTTTAAAATAAAATTGAGAATGGAATTTGTCATTTGTGTCTTAAATCTTATTTTTAAAAGCATATTCGTGTGGACGAAGTACACGAAAAATGCGAAAAATGATGTTGATTAATTACGTAAGAGGATATAATAATTGTATAATATTGGGTTACTTTCATACGGCATTGGTTGGTTTCATACGAGGTAAAAGCATTTGACGGAATCAAATGATTCGTCTTTCAGCTGAAAAAAAGACAAGCATTTGTATGAATTGAGCAGCTACTGTAAATAAAAAAACTAAAACTGTATTATTGCTGAATAGACATGTACACATGTAGTATACAGGTCTACGTCACGAGAGAGGCGAAATATATCAAAGGTACATTCAAACTCATAACAAACTGGCAATGACATAGCAAAAAACCCATACGACGATAACGAACTGGCAATGTCATAGCAAAAATGTCATACGACGATAACAAACTGACAATGCCATAGCAAAAAACTTATACGACGATAACAAACTGTCAATGCCATAGCAAAAAACGAAATACGACACCAGTACAGGTATAAGAAAACAAAAATGGGAGCGAAACTTATCATTATGAAAGGATAATCATAACGCCAATCTTCGCTGCCTTGCTGGAATATGCGTAGTCTTTGAGAAAGTATCGAATATGACCTAGATATAACTTGTCTTAAGGAAAACCATACAAGAGAGTCCAGGAGTGAATCTGACGAAATATCATGAAACTTAGTATGCATAACACTTTGACCATGCCAGTTTAACATATATAATTTTTGTACTTATATGAACTAAATTTGAAATTTTCCAACAAAATTGTTATTGAATCACCTTGCCGAATTGATTTATAATAACAGTATTTTAATGTTCTGAACCATTTTAAATATCTTATGAATCCAAATGTCCTTTAATGTCATTCCGACAATACAACAGGCACTTTGAATGCTCTTCAATCACCGTGAACAAATGGTTTATACACTGTCTAAACCTGCAGATATATTTCCGTCGTAAGCTTTTCAACCACCATGAAAATCTGCATTATAATAACAGTGTTTACACCTACAGATACACGTTAAATCCTCATGGATCCTCATGACCATTACAAAATAAAATAACAAAAATACCGAACTCAAAGGAAAATTCAAATCGGAAAGTCCCTTATCAAATGGCAAAATCAAAAGCTCAAACACATTAAACGAGTGGAAAACAACTGTTATATTCCTGATTTAGTACAGGCAATTCCTCATGTAGAAAAAGGTGGATTAAACCTGGTTTTATAGCTAGCGAAACCTCTCACTTGTGTGATATATTTCTGACAATATGACTGGTACATCAAAGCCATACGGTTACTCTGACAACCTGCTGTTTACTAACAGAGCCTAAACCTAAAGAAACCTGTTGATTCTCTCCTGGATCCAGACTCCCTTAGTACCCTTCTAACTTTGTTCATGGTACTTCACAAGTTGTGCACAGGTCACCATGACAGAAATTACAGAGACATGTTAAATCTACCAAGTATCTATCTGACATGCAGTAAAGGAGATATAGAGTATATGTCAATATACCAGCATCTCAATTATAAGGTAGTAAAAAAACATCCAGAGGAAAACACACAGTCTTCAACGGGAATATTTAATAAGGTCTAGATTTTGAAACTATTACTAGCATTTACTATTGTTTGATCAACGTTATATGTTAGAATTTTAATTTGGTTACCATAAATTTTGCAACCCCCTTATCACAATGTATTTGTGATGCGCTTACAAAGTCGAAGCTATTGCCGGTTCCTGCACAAAAAAAAAAAAAAAAAAATACTTGTGCTTTTTGTCTTGTAAAGACAGGAACCCAGTTTGTCCTACATAGACATTTTTTACCATTTTTATTTATTGAAACAATATCGGTAATCTGAAAATAGACTTTAACTTTAATATGTCTTGTGTTAATTTTCATGCTTCTAATGACGTCATTAAGCAGATAGCTTTGCAAGGTAGCTGTGAAAATATCTAAATATCATATGACATTTGAAGTTTTTTTTTATTGCCGTACAAATACACAACTGTGAAACATAAAAAAAATAATGTTTGCCCTGTTTAGTTTATTTCTATATGTATCCTTATTTATTAATTATATCGATGAACAACTGCAATAGGGAAAAGTTCAAGGGCTTTATAGAATGATTATAAACGAGAAGACAGATAACACCAACAAGGAAAAAGTAAATACCAAAAATACTGAACTCCAAGGAAATTTCAAAACGGAAAGTCCCTTAAGGAAGTTATCTAAAGAGGAAATAGCAAAAAACACAATTTAAAGGGATCTACCATTCATCTTTTGTAGCAGATCATACCGTATTCCAAATAAACTGTTTGATTATTATTATCATGAAAAAGAACTTTCAGATCGGTACTTTGTGTCTTAAATCTTTTTGTCAATTGAATTGTGTGTGTCTTTTTGTAGGTTGTTTTTGTGGGTGCTTTGTGTTGATCTGATGAACCATTTTTAAATGATTTTGATAGCTTGTATTTTGTTTTGTTTATGTTACACCACTATCCAACGATAAGAGAGTGTTGGAAGCCCGGAAACCTGCTTTACCTGCCACATTCTGTATTTTGTGATCCCGAGTCAGGAGCTTGTACATCATAGGTGGTCCAGTTTTGTTGTTCATAATGATTGTTTATCATTTATTGTTTGTACATAAATCACCCTATTCTTTTACCCGTTTATATTGTTTTATATTATTCATTTCGGGGCCTTTTATAGTTTTATATATGGTTTATAGTGTGTCTTTCTATGTTGTGATGTTACACTTTTGTTTCAGAAAAAGGGTGAAGGTTTGGTATCATTAAAACGTTTAAACCCGCTGCATTTGTTTGCACCTGTCCTAAGTCAGGAATCTGGTGTTCAGTAGTTGTCGTTTGTTGATGTGGTTCATAAGTGTTTCTCGTTTCTCGTTTTTTATAAAGATTAAACCGTTAGTTTTCCCTTTTGAATGGTTTTACACTAGTAATTTTTGGGGCCCTTTATAGCTTACTGTTCGATGTGAGCCAAGGCGCCGTGTTGAAGACCGTACTGTGACCTATAATGGTTTACTTTTATAAATTTTGACTTGGATGGAGAGTTGTCTCATTGACACTCACACTACATCTTCTTATATCTAGTTAAGGGTTTTAATCATTGTTGAAGTCTATACTAACTTCTACGTCATGTGGTCTTTGGTGGAGAGGTGTCTCGTTGGCAGATTATTTAGAGTTGTTCGACGTCTAGAATGTCGAGAAAATATCAGCCTGTTCATTTATAAATGAAATTAATATAGCATAGGATTGATAGGCTTGAATGATGTAATTATTTTTGTCAATTTAGGGCCAAATTATTGCTCATATCATACCTCTTCTTTATAACAGCTGTGATAAAAAAATAATTGAAATCCTCGTCCTTTTGCATAAATGATAGAAGTTGGAGGGGGATTCATCATAATATTCATAAAGAGTTTGAGATTGGCGACTTTATTTCAATCATAAATGATGGTCTGAATGTAAGGAGGGGCTAAATTCCACATTATTTATCTATTCTGTAAATGCCATCGACACTCTGATTGACTTATTTTTCTTACAACCGAATGAGACGTATAGTGATGTATGTATTCGTTTCATTGTCGTGATATGAACATGCAGTTTTTACCAGGGTATATATCGTTTACTATTGTGCATGTATTCGTGAAACTTATCTTTATTTGTTAATTCAATTTAGATTTAAAAGGAATTATCGAATATTCTTCAGCTAATTTAGACTTTAGCATATAGACATAAAGAAAGACTACCGCTGCCAAATATTTTGACACTGGACTGGTATAAAAAGCAATAAGTCTTATTTACATGATACTTTAAGTAAAAGTATCTTGAAAATGTTTTCCATAAAGTATGCAAACATAATTGTCTAATTGTTCTACGGTAGAACTAAGTAACAAAAAGTAAAATAACAAAAATACCGAACTCCGATGAAAACTCAAAACGAAAAGTCCCTAATCAAATGGCAAAATCAAAAGCTCAAATACATTAAACGAATGGATAACAACTGTCATATTCCTGACTTGGTACAGACATTTTCTTATGTAGAAAATTGTGGATTTAACCTGGTTTAATAGCTAGCTAAACCTCTCACTTGTATGACAGTCAGATAAAATTCCATTATATTGACAACGATGTGGGAACAAAACAAACAGACATAACAGGTTAAAATGTAAAAAAAAAAAGATTGTTTCAAAAAGTTCTTCTCGATAGTTGTGTCTTGTTGAATAGTTGTTATTTCACGATCAATGATTTATTCTTCTCTTAAACTACTCCAGCAAGGCTGTGCGATTGTACAACTGAAATAACAACGTCGAATGCTCTACGATTACCATTACACACTGCTTTATTATTACAATGTCTTAACCTACATAATCATGTTTAATCTGTTATCTACCCATAAGTGTTTTAATATATTTCTGCCATTATAACTGGCACTACAAGTTCTTCGGTCAACATGAACACATGGTATTCAATTGCAGTGTGTTATCCTGCATAATCATGTAAATTTTTTCTCACGAATCCGCTTGTCCATTAATATCTTTCAGACAGTATTAATGGCCTTCTCAAGTTCTCCGTTAACCATGCCAGCCTGGTTTATAATTACCTTGTATAACCTACAGATACATGGTCAATCCTCATCAATCTGCAAATTTTTTAATATGTTTCCGACAAATTATTACCGGCATTACACAAGTTATGCAGTAAACATACAAACTTGATGATAACAGTATCTATACTTATAAAAATTTGGTAAGTATATCATGGATCCTCATTCCCTTTAATATCATTCTGACATTATTACTGGTACTTAAAGCTCTACTGTCGCTAATGCAACCTGGTTTATCATTACAGTGCCTATATCTACAGAAATTAATTGATTCTCTCATGGGTCTACATGTCTCTTGGCTTCATTACTGACACTTCACAATCTATACAGTCCCAATGACAAACTACATAACTGTAATGCCCTTTAATATCCTTCCGACATTATTACTGGCACTTCATAAGCTTTACAGTCACAATGACACTAGTTATTCATCACAGAGACATGTTAATTCTGCAAAAGATCTATATGATATGCATTAAAAGAGATATAAGTTATATGTCACTGCAACATCATCCGAACAATGAAAATGACCAAAAGATATCTAGAAGACAACATACAGATAGGTGCCTAGACGATATGTCAAGCGCTAGATCGTCCGAGTCAATAAATTTTTTGAATAATTATTAATGTCTAGATTTTGACTCTATTACTAGCATTTACAAATGTTTAATCAACGTAATCTATTACAATTCAAATTCTTAAAACATGTATTGTGCAACCCTATTATGACAATATATTTGTGATGCACTTCCAAAGTCACCAGTATTGCTTGTTCCTGCACACTACACAATTCCTTTCTAACTTGTCTTGTAAAGACAGGAACCCAGTGTGTCCTACATAGAAATTTGTTTATCCACTTTGCCAATAAAAAAAAAAAAAAAAAAATGGAAACCAAGTTGGTAATTTGCAAATAGACTTTACCTTTTATAATTCTTGTGTTATTTCGGATGCTTCTAATGACGTCATTAGACAGACAGCTAAGAAGGGTAACTGTGAAAATATTTAAAAATCACAATCATGGCATTTGAAGTTTTGGTGTTTGCCTTACAATTTCAAATACACAAATAAAGGCAACAGTAGTATACCGCTATTCGAAATTCATAAATCGATTGAGAAAAAAACAAATCCGGGTTACAAATCAAAACTGAAGGAAACACATCAAATATAAGAGGAGAACAACGACACAACAGAAACACAACACTAAAATGCAACACACACAGAAACGAACTATAATATAACAATGACCATTTTCCTGACTTGATATAGGATATTTTAAGAAAAAAATGGTGAGTTGAACCTGGTTTTGTGGCTATCCAAACCTCGCACTTTTATGAAAATGTTAAATATAACACTAAAATGACACCATTACATGACATGAATACAGTACAACATTACGGACAGAGAATTACGCAACAACAACAACAACAACAAATACTTTATTAGAGTCTCACCTCTTTAAAACATTTGATATTAAACACAATATAATATTAACAAATCAATTTATAAAAGAGCCACTCTAAAAAGATTTATGAGAGACTGTAAAACACACATTACAAAAAATACATTTATATTACATATATAGCATATATCAGTATATCTTAACAAAAAACCAACAACATTATACACAGTTATTACGAGTTTAAAATACACTTTCTCTTAAAAAGTACTTCATGGCAGATTTTGGCTGTAAAATAGCAAACTCTGTCATCATGAAACATAAATAAAAACTTTTTCTCATTACTCAAATTACTAAAACTACTTTCTATATTACATACACTGTTAAAAAAGAATGTTCGCAAAACTGCATATTCTGGGCATTCTAATAAAACATGTTTTTCATCTTCAATTATATTAAAATCATTTTTTCTACAATTAAAACAAAACCTTTCATTTACATCTATACCTTCATATCTGCCAGTTTCAATTTTAATCGGAGCAACACCTGCTCTAAATTTAGCATATGCGCTTCTATATTTACCCGGCATAGTAATACTTAAATATTTTTCTGTACAATAATTTGATTTGAATAACCTGTAAGTATGCAATTTACTGCTTTCATTAGCTAGTAAATTTGAATGCCATTTATTCTGGTACATAATAAATAGGTTGTTTTCAATATCTTTAATAACAGACTTGCTCAAAATACATTCAATATTACAATACAGATAAAGATCAAGTTCTTAAAACTTTGTATTCCCTCTACAGTTCCAATATTTTACTTTATTAAAACTGAGATTATTACTCCAAAGAAAAATTTTCTTATTAAGTCTACAATTAGACATCTTAACAAATCGTGACCAAGTCCTAAATATGGTAGACCATTGTTTAAGAATACATGGTTTCCATCCCATATCTCAATAAAGTGCTAAGTTAGGGGTATATCTTCCCACTCCCATAAAAAATCTCATAGCCTTATGTTTAACAGCATTTAAACATGAAAATTCCTTAGTACCCCAAATAGAGGCACCTTAGTCAATCGCTGACCATACAATTGAATTGAACAGTTTTGTATATACATCATATTGAAAACCATCATGAGCTTTACATTTCGCTATTTATAACCCCAATGACCTACTGGCAGATTTAGCAACTGCTTTCGCCATATCCTCATAACTCAAATGTTCGGTTAACAATAAACCTAAATATGTATAATTTGATACTTTATCAACACATTTTCCATTAAAAATAAAAGGAAAATTAGTACATGGCAGAGAAGGTGTCCTAAAGTGCATAACTTTAGATTTTTCTAGATTAAAATTAAGAATGGAAATGGGGAATGTGTCAAAGAGACAACGACCCGACCATAGAGCAGACAACAGCCGAAGGCCACCAATGGGTCTTCAATGCAGCGAGAAACTCCCGCACCCGGAGGCGTCCTTCAGCTGGCCCCTAAACAAATATGTATACTAGTTCAGTGATAATGGACGTCATTAACAACAAGTAATCTTTATCATGTTTCTATCACACCAACATTCTAAAGTATTCAAAATGATTTGTAATTCACTTTCACTTTCTGTTAAGAAAACTACATCGTCTGCATATAACATTATGCACACTTTTTCTTCACCTTTGTTTATACCAACATTTAACTTTTTGACTTCATCAATTAAATCATTAATGAAAAAAATGAACAATAATGGTGAAATTATACACCCTTGTTTCAAACCAGTATTAACTGGGAACCAGTGCGGTAAAATACCATTTAAGTTAATACAAGACTGAACATTATTATATCATGTATATAAAGATCTTAATGCCTTTATCATTTTAGAACTAACACCAAGTAACTCTAATTTATTAGATAACAATGCTTTATTTATAGTACCGTATGCCTCTTTAAAGTCAATAAAAGCAGCAAATGTAGACTGTTTACGTAGTTTTCTAGACTCTATAATACTTGTTATCGACAAAAGGTGATAAATTGTGTTACGATCTTTTCGAAAACCATTCTGCTCATCATGGATAATATCAGATGCATCAAATTTCTCCCGCAACCAACAGTCAAGAACACCACAGTACAACTTGTAAGTAGCTGGAGCTAAAGTTATCCCACGATATGAAAGAGGATCTCTGGGGTCACACGAACATTTCGGTACTGGTACAATTACACCTTTGGCCCAAAGAACAGGAACCTTTACAGTATTGTAACACACATTAAATAAACGAGCTAAAAATAATAAAGCGGTTTGGTTTTTCAACACTTCTACTTGTAGCTCATCGAGACCAGGCGCCTTCCCATTTTTAGCCTTTTTTAATACATTAACAATTTCCTCACTTGTGATTTCGCAATCCAATAAATAATTTTTATAAACACTTTCAGAGTGCAGTACACAATTTTCTACATTTAATATTGAAGAAAAATCATTCTTCCATTTATTCAAGACTGAAATTGGATCTGTTGATACCGAACCATCATCTAATTTTATTTCCATCGGTATGTTAAGTTGCCTTTCTGCACCAATGGCTATCTTTCCAATTTTACGCTAAAATTATTTCGGATTATCACATGAACTGGTCAAATCATCCTGCATTTTATACCAATAACGACGTTTAGCCTGTTGTACATTTTTGTCAAATAATTTCCTGTTTTGACAATATAAAAACTGTATTTTAGAATGACGACTTTTGGTTTTAAGATACGCAAGTAAACAATACAATATAGTACATATGGACAACAAAACAGCTGAAACACTGAAGTGAACAAACAACAAACGACAATGCTACACAACCAGAAACAAACTATACGATAGCAATTGCCATTTCCCTGACTTGGTACAGGACATTTTTAAGAAAAAAATGGTGGGTTGAACCTGGTTTTGTGGCAAGCCAAACCTCCTGCTTTTATGCATTGTTAAATATAGCATTAAAATGAAAAGATTACATGACAGAACTACAATACAAATAAATGGGAGAACATACATGACAGAGACACACACAAATAATAGCTATCAAAAGGTACCAGGCTTATAATTTAATACGCCAGACGCGCGTTTCGTCTACATAAGATCCATCAGTGACGCTCAGATAAAAAAAGTTCGAAAGCCAAAACAAGTACAAATTTGAAGAACATTGAGGAACAAAAATTCCAAAAAGTTGTGCGAAATACGGCTAAGGTTATATGCCTGGGATAAGAAAATCCTTAGTATTTAGAATAATTCATATTTTTGCAAACAGTAAATTTATAAAAATGACTATATAATAGATATACATGTTAACACCGAGTTGGTGACTCACTACAGAATAAAAACGAATACGTAAAACAACCTAAATCAGCACATAAAAAAGGCACAGCCGAACAACGTATTATATGTTAGCCGAAGAGATCGACGCACAATGTGACGTCACATATAATTTCTATAAATTTCCAAAAAATAGGATAGAGTTCAAGATTAGGTTTGTAATAATGATATAACATGTATTAATAACAATGAAAATTATAATACTTATTAATATACAATTGTGGTGGTAAATAGATAATTAATTGTATTATCAAGCTATATCGGCATTTCTTCTAAATCAAACAGTAAACCAAATACATCGTATAAATTTAGTTGACCGAAACTAAAATCTTATAAATGAACTATGTGATTAATTATCTTTACCGGAACACACGATTAGTACAGAAAAAAATAAGATTTACAACTACAAACGATAAGACATTTGACAAAATCCGATGATAATAACAAATAATACATCAAAACTAAATAGATGAATTTTGGATAGAAAAATACAGTGACACGTCTTATAGCAATGCGAATTCACACTCAGCAAAACAGTCACAATCGGGAATAAGTCACGTTCGGTAATTAAAAGATCAGACGACGTAATGGCAAACCACAATCTAACACGTGGTAAAAATGTCCTTTGTTAGTTTGGAAAAAGACACATCGTATGAATCAACCAATTCGTGATGGTGTCCATAAAATTTACGGAGTGTCATTTTTAATCTGTCATACTCATAACTTTGTTTGAGCAGTTTCTGCGTTAGGAGCACACTCCTGTATATGAAGTTCGTATAGTGTGAACATGCACGAGCATAACGTATCAACTGAGATATGTAAACACCATACGAAGGGGCAGCGGGTATGTTACTGCTGAGAAATGGGAAATTGATAATTGGGAAGTTGAAATCGTCCCGTTTGTCATAGATTTTCGTGTGAAGTCGTCCATCTGTGTCAATATTAAGGAAAAGATCAAGGTATGAAGCAGCCCTTCTAGTATCAGTAGTATCCTTAATTGCAAGTTCACTGGGATATATGAGATGTAAGTATTGGCTGAAATATGGGTTATTCAATGATAGGACATCATCAATATATCTGAAAGTAAAATTAAAGAATTTCGCAAGGTGCATTTTCTTTTTGTCTTTTAGAAGGTTCTGAATGAATTCTGCTTCATACGAGTACAAAACAAATCGGCCAGTAGGGGTGCACAATTAGTACCCATTGGAATACCGACTGTCTGTTGAAGTATCAATCCTCCAAACTCAACAAATATATTGTCGATCAAAAAGTCCAGCATTTTGATGAAATCATCGTGCAGCTGTTCAATAAAAATAATAATATGCATTGCTCTGTTACGCTGAATTATGAAAGACACTCAGTCTTCAACGGGAATATTTAATAAGGTCTAGATTTTGAAACTATTACTAGCATTTACTATTGTTTGATGAACGTTATATGTTAGAATTTTAATTTTGTTACCATAAATTTTGCAACCCCCTTATCACAATATATTTGTGATGCGCTTACAAAGTCGAAACTATTGCCGGTTCCTGCACAAAATCAATACTTGTGCTTTTTGTCTTGTAAAGACAGGAACCCAGTTTGTTCTGCATAGACATTTTGTACCATTTTGTTTATTGAAACAATGTCGGTAATTGAATATAGACTTTAACTTTAATAGGTCTCGTGTTATTTTTTATGCTTCTAATGACGTCAGTAAGCAGAGAGCTTTGCAAGGTAGCTGTGAAAATATCTAAATATCACTATGGCATTTGAAGTTTTTTTTTATTGCCGTACAAATGCAAGTACACAACTGTGAAACATCAACAAAAAATCATGTTTGCCCTTTTTTTAAGTATCCTTATTTATTAATTATATCGCTGAACAACTGCAATAGGGAAAAGTTCAAGGATTTGTAGATTGATTATAAACGAGACACGAGAAAAACACCAACAAGGAAAAAGTAAAATAACAGAAATACCGAACTTCAAGGAAATTTCAAAATGGAAAGTCCCTTAAGAAAGTTATCTAAAGAGGAAATAGCCAAAACACAATTTAAAGGGATCTATCATTCATCTTTTGTAGCGGATCATGCCCTATTCCAAATAAACTGTTTGATTATTAATATCATGAAAAAGAACTCTCAGATCGGTACTTTGTGTCAATTTAATTTTATGTGTCTTTTTGTCAGTTGTTTTTGTGGGTGCTTTGTGTTGATCTGATGAACCATTTTTAAAGGATTTTGATAGCTTGTACTTATTTTGTTTATGTTACACCACTATCTAACGATAACAGAGTGTTGGAAGCCTGGACACATGTTTAACCCGCCACATTCTGTATTTGGTGATCCCGAGTCAGGAGCTTGTTAATCATAGGTGGTCCTGTTTTTTGTACATAATGACTGTAAATCATTTATTGTTTCCTACATAAATCACCCTATTCGTTTACCCGTTTAAATTGTTGTATATTATTCATTTCGGGCCTTTTATAGTTTTATATATGCGTTAAAGGTAATATTCATTGTTGAGGTACAAACGTATGTATTGTCAGTAGATGGGAAAAAGGTAGCACTTGGACTGCCAGCTTTACACGAAGATCAAGATCTATTCGGTCACGAGGACAAAAATTCCCTTCAATCTTTAAAAGATCGTCTTGAACACGAAGTTCAAGAAGTTGAAAGTCTGAAAAATAATTGGAATGATATGAATAATGAAGATAGAAAAGTCCAAATTACTGAGATTGTTAGAATTTTTTCAATTAGAATAAAGGATCTTCGACTTTTATATCAAAATTAGAAATTTGCATTAAAAAAGTTCTTAAGGAGGCCGATGAAGACTGTCAGAAGTCATGCTTTATCTATGCCATCAGCAGTGTACAGTACATCATGTTTCAGATACAGGCAATACTGAAGAGAACTATCATTTGCAATATCGATCAGTCATTTTCGCATGCCGCAGAAATAGATCAGTATGCACAAAATAATTGGATATCACCCAAAGATACAGACATTAAAACAGGTCTACTTGGTGGTTTGATGAAAGAAAAGAATTTAGATTGACAGGAAGTAAATTATTTGAAGGACTAGGATTAGACAATCTGAAAAATCTTCAGAAACACCATGATAAGGTAGTTCCTGCAGAAGTTTAGAGAAGAATGGAACATGGCACGTCATCTGAGATTCATGCTATTGCAACCCTTGTGAGCAAAATTTTATCAATTTACTATCCAAACACAAAATAAATTGAAGAGGGAGCCTTCAAAATAACACATGATGGAAAATCATTTATACTTGTCTCACCTGATTGGCGTATAGACCAGTTTGAACAAGAGATAGCAAGAGAAGCACTAGTTCCAATGTTGTCTAGCAAATTTAAATGTCCATTTCCTAATGAGTACACTGTGCCAGTCCATAATTATATTCCCGTAAGGTAAATATAATGTTAAATTGTTAACAAAATAGGCAAACAAAAAGAAATGATGCTGTATGTGTATTTGACAACCAAACTACCAAAAATCCGATGAGAATAACAAATATAACATCAAAACTAAATAGATGAATTTTGGATAGAAAAATACAGTGACACGTCTTATAGCAATGCGAATTCACACTCAGCAAAACAGTCACAATCGGGAATAAGTCACGTTCGGTAATTAAAAGATCAGACGACGTAAAGGCAAACCACAATCTAACACGTGGTAAAAATGTCCTTTGTTAGTTTGGAAAAAGACACATCGTATGAATCAACCAATTCGTGATGGTGTCCATAATATTTACGGAGTGTCATTTTTAATTTGTCATACTCATAACTTTGTTTGAGCAGTTTCTGCGTTAGGAGCATACTCCTGTATATGAAGTCCGTATAGTGTGAACATGCACGAGCATAACGTATCAACTGAGATATGTAAACACCATACGAAGGGGCAGCGGGTATGTTACTGCTGAGAAATGGGAAATTGATAATTGGGAAGTTGAAATCGTCCCGTTTGTTATAGATTTTCGTGTGAAGTCTGAAAGTAAAATTAAAGAATTTCGCAAGGTGCATTTTCTTTTTGTCTTTTAGAAATTTCTGAATGAATTCTGCATCATACGAGTACAAAACAAATCGGCCAGTAGGGGTGCACAATTAGTACCCATTGGAATACCGACTGTGTATTGAATTATCAATTCTCCAAACTCAACAAATATATTGTCGATCAAAAAGTCCAGCATTTTGATGATATCATCGTGCAGCTGTGCAATAAAAATAATAATATGCATTGCTCTTTAACGCTGAATTATGAAAGACACTCAGTCTTCAACGGAAATATTTAATAAGGTCTAGATTTTGAAACTATTACTAGCATTTACTATTGTTTGATCAACGTTATATGTTAGAATTTTATTTTGTTACCATAAATTTTGCAACCCCCTTATCACAATATATTTGTGATGCGCGACACGGTGTCGTCTTATAAGGCAGATCATCATACTAGTGACAATAGCAATAGTACACATACACAGCCATGTTCAGTTCTCCTTAAAGACATTTTGGATTTTGATGACTCTGAACAACACTGTCTCATTTCGAAATGTGGAACTAATGGCTGCAAAACTTGTGAAATTTTGATAACAGACGCTTAATTCACTAGCAATTTAACTAAACATTCTTACTTTACTAGGAGTTACAATGATCTGAATTGTAAATCTATAAATGTCGTCTACGGATTAGAGTGTAACCTTTGTGGATTGGGTTACGTCGGTGAAACGAAAGGAAGGCTAAATAAACGTATGTGCGGCCATATATCAGATATCAACCTCAATGCAAACGACATTCTGTACCAGCATTTTAATCAGCCTGATCATTCCATCGTTTCTATGACAGTTCGTATAATCGAAAAAATATACCACAAGACTAACAATCCTCAACTTGCAACGCCTCTCCGTAGACAAAAAGAGGACTACTGGATTCGACAATTGGGAACTGCGACATCATATGGTTGCAATGACAAAATTGATGGTATAGGTATTCTATCTAGTCCTTCCTGTAGCTCGGTGAATGTGATGAATATTTTCAACTCTACTCCTCGACGTTGACGCAGTCATGGTCATCGTCATTATACATCACCTACTTTGCATGATGTCTCTATTAATGACTTGCTGCCATTTATACAAAAGCAGTTAGGTATTCATCACATTCGCACGAAACTGTATTCACTACCCCTTTCAAAACTTCATTCTCTGTTCAATTTATGTTTGGAAACCACTGTTACAAACCCTCGTTCAAACCAATACAAACTTACAGCTATCATTTCGGATATTGCAAGTCACAGACTTTTCAAACCAGTTCGCATTGGAAAAGATGAAAAAGAGAAAAGATCTTTTCTTAAACTTTCCTTTGCCAACAAAGGTCTCGATGGCGTCAACTTAAGCAATATCCTTCATCATAAATTAGTTCAGTCGAAAATACCTCCTTATTTTAAAGATCAGTCTGTACCAATAATTTCTTATACCTATACCAAACCAATAGCAACTAAAATTTTCAATTACAAACACGTTTTGCAGGATTTCAACATTGACGACTTCAAGTCTAAACCTCCTGATTGCCACTGTGGTAGTTCCCAATTCACATATAATCCGGCTGGCCACGTTATTACCGGAGACCTCAACATTGTCAATAACACTTCCCTACGAAATTTGTTATCCAAAGGTCCGAAATATCGTGAGCCTAAATCCATCAATTGGAAATACAACTTCAAAATACTGATGGATTCAGTCGAGGATTATGCCAGGCAATGGGCTGAACGCAGAAAGAAGACGTAGATACTCTTTCCGAATAGATTAAGGCTGTGAGGTCGTTGATACAAATCCGAATTAAGAAACTAAATGGGCATATCAATACCCACGCTACATCAATTTTTAAAGACCCAAATGTTGCAGAACACTTGTCCTACCTCCATGACAAATATGCTGTTGTCCCCGCAGATAAAGCCCCAAACAACATCGTTTTTGTGTGTAAATACCATTACATAAACTGCTTAATAAATGAATTAGGTATTGACAATTCACTTGGAAACTCAACATATACCCTAACGACACTTACCAAAGAGGAAATCCTGGATAATCATAGGTCTGTTCTATGTTCCTTTGGAATTTCAACCAAAGATGAAGAACTGGATCTTCCTTCACTGTATTGGATACCTAAACTACATAAGTGCCCTTACAAACAACGGTATATTGCTTGGTCTTCCAAGTGCTCCACGAAACCTCTTTCGAAATTATTAACATCTATTTTATCAGCAATCAAAGCCGGGCTCTAAAGTTATTGTGAAACTGCCTATTCTAGAGGTGAATCAGATGTGGATACAAAAAAATTCCAAAGATCTTTTAGAGTACATACAATCTAAGACTCTCTCATCTTGCAATAGTATTAAAACATTTGACTTTTCTACACTTTACACAAGTATTCCCCAATCCAAACTAAAAGACTTTGTTTCATTAAAAAGAATGGCGAACGTAGATACAAGTATCTTGTCTTGGGAAGGGATAAATCCTACTTTGTAAAGAATCACTCTGATTCAAACAAAAAATTATCTGAAACTGACATTACCAAGATGCTTGATTTCTTGATAGACAACATATTTGTTACGTTTGAAGGACGTGTTTTTCAACAGACTGTCGGAATTCCAATGAGAACCAATTGTGCCCCTCTTCTTGCCGACTTGTTTCTTTATTATTATGAGGCTGACTTCATACAGGAACTTCTTAGGAAGAAAGATAAGAAGTTAGCAATATCCGTTAACTCTACGTTCCGCTATATAAATGATGTTCTCTCACTAAATGATACAAAATTTGATGACTATGTTGAACGAATCTATCCCATCGAACTAGAGATAAAGGATACTACAGATACAGTTAAGTCTGCCTCATATCTTGACTTACATCTAGAAATTGACATTGAGGGTCGGTTGAAAACAAAACTTTAAGACAAAAGAGATGATTTCAGCTTCCCAATTGTGAACTTTCCATTTCTATGAAGCAACATTCCAGCAGCGCCTGCATACGGAGTATATATCTCCCAATTGTTAAGATATTCCCGGGCTTGCGTTTCCTATCATGATTTCCTTGATAGAGGATTGCTGCTCACAAGGAAGCTATTAAGCCAAGAGTTTTAAATGGTGAAGTTGAAATCATCCCTTCGTAAATTTTACGGACGCCATCACGAGTTGGTTGACCGTTATGGAATAACCGTTTCACAGATGATATCGGATCTGTTCCTTATGTCGTAACTACAATACCCTTCCCTTTTCACGAATGTGACTTACCGAATTAGACTATTTACCGGATTTGTAATAACATAAGCAACACGACGGGTGCCACATGTGGAGCAAGATCTGCTTACCCTTCCGGAGCACATGAGATCACCCCAAGTTTTTGGTGGGGTTCGTGTTGCTTAGTTTTTAGTTTTCTATGTTGTGTCATCTGTACTATTATTTGTCTGTTTGTCTTTTTATTTTTGGCCATGGCTTTGTCAGTTTGTTTTCGATCTATGAGTTTGACTGTCCCTCTGGTATCTTTCTTCTCTCTTTTACAAAGTCGAAACTTTTACCGGTTCTTGCACAAAATCAATACTTGTGCTTTTTTCCTTGTAAAGACAGGAACCCAGTTTGTTCTGCATAGACATTTTGTACCATTTTGTTTATTGAAACAATGTCGGTAATTGAATATAGACTTTAACTTTAATAGGTCTCGTGTTATTTTTTATGCTTCTAATGACGTCATTAAGCAGATAGCTTTGCAAGGTAGCTGTGAAAATATCTAAATATCACTATGACATTTGAGTTTTTTTTTTATTGCCGTACAAATGCAAGTACACAACTGTGAAACATCAACAAAAAATAATGTTCGCCCTTTTTTTAAGTATCCTTATTTATCAATTATATCGATGAACAACTGCAATAGGGAAAAGTTCAAGGATTTGTAGATTGATTATAAACGAGACACGAGAAAAACACCAACAAGGAAAAAGTAAAATAACAGAATTACCGAACTCCAAGGAAATTTGAAAATGGAAGGTCCCTTAAGGAAGTTATCTAAAGATAATCCTCTTTTGTAGCGGATCATGCCCTATTCCAAATAAACTGTTTGATTATTAATATCATGAAAAAGAACTCTCAGATCGGTACTTTGTGTCAATTGAATTTTATGTGTCTTTTTGTCAGTTGTTTTTGTGGGTGCTTTGTGTTGATCTGATGAACCATTTTTAAAGGATTTTGATAGCTTGTACTTATTTTGTGTATGTTACACCACTATCTAACGATAACAGAGTGTTGGAAGCCCGGAAACATGTTTAACCCGCCACATTCTGTATTTGGTGATCCAGAGTCAGGAGCTTGTAAATCATTGGTGGTCCTGTTTTTTGTACATAATGACTGTAAATCATTTATTGTTTCGTACATAAATCACCTTATTCGTTTACCCGTTTAAATTGTTGTATATTATTCATTTCGGGCCTTTTATAGTTTTATGTATGCGTTAAGGGTAATAATCATTGTTTGTGTACACACGTATGTATTGTCAGTTGAATGTCCATTTCCAAATGAGTACACTGTGCCAGTCCATAATGATATTTCCGTAAGGTAAATATAATGTTAAATTGTTAACAAAAAAGGCAAACAAAAAGAAATGATGCTGTATGTGTATTTGACAACCAAACTACCAAAAAAAAAAAAAATTTTTTAAATGGACATGTAAAAAATAGAATTGTTCGTCGTTTGTCAGCTTATGAGTTCACGTAGCTGAGCAATTTAATATTCTATTTCTTTCTCGCATTTGTTAGGATTATAATTGAGACAACAATCAACCAATTACACAGACAGTAACATGAACATTTACATAGTGCATGGCACCTATAATATAACAAAAAAGCAAAATCATATTAAAAATTTTAACACGAATAAGTTGAGTAATAATTCAAATGACTAGACTGATATGAGAAAAATATTTTATAAGTATGAGTAGGCACTTAAATTACAACGGAAAAAAACAGCAACTGTCAATGAAAAAATCAAACAACACCATGGAAAAAGAAAAATTAGTCAAAAGGTCAAATAATTGAATGCAAACACTACACAAAAATCTACAGATTGAGTATGATGAACCTCTCAAAAACTGAGGCTTGTGATAGGTAAGCATTTCCTTCCTTACGAGGAGCGATTTATATTATAAATACACTTTACAAGATGATTTTTGAAAGATGTATTCTAAAGTTACGCGTTGCAAATGGATTGCGTTTGCTGAAGTTTCACGTTATGTCTGATTCTATTTGATAGAACAATGCTTTCAAAAATTCCCTACGTGAAGTTTACGTATCAGTGTCCCTTCCAAAAACATGAACCCCGTGCAATATGCTGCCCTAAGGAACAAACTGCAAAGCGCTTGTCTAGAAATTGTGAGAGAAGGTAAGTTTACTACTCAATTGTGCCTTTATAACAAAGATTGCTTTCATACATTAATAACACAATCATGTTTCAGATATATACCACAGATACTAGCAGAAATGGCGTCAACCCAAACAGAAAATTTGAAATATGTCTAATGAACGGAAGAATCTTTAACTGTATTTCATGAAAAATTTGACGAAGAACTTTTGGGAATGATGATGACAGAGGCAATATCACTATATGGAAAAGAATCTCCAAGGCGACCTACGCGTGTGTCCGAAAACGCAAAAGAAATAAAACAAAAGATTCTAACTTATAGACAGACATGCGTAGACTTTTTATGTGAAATTCCTTCCGTGAAATGCACAACATCTGGGATTTTTTAAACAACTACCGAGGCACCATATGTATATCCTTTGCTTTTTATGAAAAACTGCACACATTCGGAACCTGACACGATCATGGTGTTACCTGAGGCCGCGTCTCTCATTAAAGAATCCTACCAAATTTGTTGCCGAAAGGCAACAGAAGTTCTTGTTTGGCTATTGAGTGACACAGAAAGGATTTGGCACCCTGAGATGCCACATTCAGTGCCCATCGCATACGCAATGAAGGGCTACAGTTTGTCCGTAAATATAATGAGGTAAATGCATGATAACACATTGCAAGTATGTTCAGATTATGGATTAAATGTTATATGCAGCTGTTTTGATGGCCAGTGGATTAAGTTGAGAACAAGAAATGAAGATGATTAACCTCTTACTTTACTTTAACTGCAGAAAGAGGGTTGGGAGCAGCGCAAGAAAACAAGAGAAAATATATTGCATGCAGACCCCAATCATAAGGAATTTCAAAACTGATGTAACATTACAGAAAGCTAATTCTGGACCAATCTCCGTATCATGTCTCCTATACAACATGTACAGCAAACTAGTTTCCGCAATACATAGGCATAACTCCCGAATAACTTTACCAAATAATGCTGAACAGAATATTGCAGATGATGCCCAGGGAACAGATGAAACTTTTGATAGAGTAGCTTGGTTCCTAGACGAAGCACTAGATACTTTAATTTAAAGTGGGGAATCCCTTGCACTAATCACAGAACTTACAGAAGGCGAAGAGGTAAATGCAATACCAGTTGAACAAACGAAAGAAGAGGTTCCGGTGCACAAAACTCGTATTACACAAGAAATAAAACACCAAGTGCCAAACACTGTTTACGAGACAATATTGGAGAACATGATAAACCATCAGAAATCAAGTGTCAAACGAAAGTGGAAAGACAAATATGCTTTGGGTGTGAAATCAGCTATATATGATGTACAATAAAACTCCTTACAAATATAGATTTATTTCGTCTTCAAGCCATTGTTCCACTACTAAACTATTTATTCTACTTACAAGTACACTTGGTAAAATAAAAAACCTGGTAATAAATTGTTCAAATTAGGCCTTTGAAAATAGTGGAATTAATTACTTTTGGAGTGTCAAAAATTCGTTGGAAGTACTTGATAAGTTACATGCTTATATTAGTGATTTCGAATATGTTCAAAGTTTTGATTTTTCTACCCTATATACCACATTGCCTCATATTCTTATTAAAAAAAAATCACACACCTGATTAAATGGGCATTGGAAATGTCGGAATGCGAATATATATGTTCAAACTCTTTTAGGTCATTTTTTTAGTAACAACAAACAAAAGAACTATGTCAATTGGACCTGCTTTGATACTATAACTGCCCTTGAATTTTAACTAGATAACATTTTTGTTCGCTATGGAGATTCCGTATATCGTCAGGTTATCGGAATTCCCATGGGGACTAACTGTGCACCACTTATTGCGGACCTGTTTCTGTATTGTTATGAGTTACAATTTATGACTAAAATCAGCAAAGACCCATCGAAACAACATCTGATTCAAAAATTTAATAACACTTTTTGATATTTAGATGATATATTGGCTCTCAATAATGACGACTTCAGCATGTACACTAAACAGATTTATCCTGCCGAACTGACTTAAGAAAAAGCTAACACTAACAATGAACACTGCCCTTTCCTGGATCTTGATATCTTTATCTTTAACGGGAAACTTAATACCAAAATTTAAGATAAAAGAGATGATTTTTGATTTCCTATTGTTAATTATCTATTTTTAGATGGTGACGTTCCCTTGTCGCCATCTTATGGTGTTTATATATCTCAACTTGTTCGATTCGCTTTTGTATGTAACAACGTATTTGATTTCAACGAAAGATATCTCTGTATTACTGAAAAATTATTACACCAGGGTTTTCGATATCACAAACTTGTCAAAACATTTAATCAATTTTATTATCGGTACAAGGACATCATTCGTAAATATAAATCAACATGCAGACATCTTATACGTTCAGTTATTTTACATCCAATATTTTATGGTAATATTCTTTACAAAGCGCAAAAATGTCGGCATTCACCTCAAAAGCTAACCAAACCTTTACACAGACTTATTCGGAAAGGATATAGTAACGAAACTGTTGTCAAGTCATTAAGGATTGCATATTTTGGTAATAATATTGATTCACTCATAGGGTCTTTGTATCAGATATAAACACATTTATTTTAAAACTAGTTGTTGGCATGATACGGGTTATTTTCTTTTCATATATTTTATGATGGTATGATACTAAACCCCTAACGGGAGGGATTGTACTTGATTTTCATATGATGAAGACATAATCTCTCAATCAGTTTAATTGAGGTTTGGAGCTTGCATGTCAGTAACTGCTAGTAGTCCTTTGGTCATTAATGTATCATTGTCATTTTGCTTAGTTTCTTTTTTTACCTATTCTGACATCGGACTCAGACTTCTTTAAACTGAGTTTTACTGTGCGTATTGCTATGTGTTTCTTTTTTCTACGTTGACTAGAGGCATAGGGGGAGGGTTGAGATCTCACAAAACATGTTTAACCCCGCCGCATTTTTGCGCCTGTCCCAAGTCAGGAGCCTTTGGCCTTCGTTAGTCTTGTATGTTTTAATTCATTTATATGTTTTGGAGTTAAGTGTGACGTCTATTTTCACTGAACTAGCACACTATTTTATTTAGGGGCCAGCTGAGGACCACCTCCGGGTGCGGGATTTTCTCTCTGCATTGAAGACCCATTGGTGGCTTTCGGCTGTTGTCTGCTCTTTGGTCGGGTTGTTGACTCTTTGACATATTCCCCATTTCCATTCCCAATTTTATAAAAACTACAGAAATTTACTCATGACGAATTGCATGTTGTCATCGAGGAAACTATCACACTACAAAAGAAACTTGGCATTGCTATTAAGAAGTCATACACAACCAAAGAAAAAAAAACAATGCTATCAGTAGACTATTAGATACGAGAGAACAGTTTGATTTGGCAACAACTGTGAAAAAATGTCGACACTGAAATAATTTGCATAAAAAAATATTGAAAAACAATAGCAAAATAAATGTTTAGACAATTCCAAAAACAGCTTCTTAATACTTATCATGCAACTCTGGCATATACTGTCGAACATGAAAAGTGGACCAATTCGTCACCATTTAGCCAAAGATAAACCATTAAAGATGTCGGGTACACAGAAATATTTTCATATCCTAGCAAAAGTACTCAAAGGGAGAAACTAGAAGATATGTGTGTAGATGCGCATCATTTACTCGTAAACCTCCGAGTAAAAGTATGTAAAGATGGGCTGAAAGGAATAAGAAAAGAAAAGAATCATGGCACGCAGTAGCACAGGACAGAGAAATAATCAGCAAAAGTTTAGTTGTTGATCTTAATGACAAACAGAACAACGCATTTGCCAAAAAACATTTTCCAGTGAAGTTGAGAATGCAATGCAAAATCTAGGATATACCAGTAAGGCAGATTTTTGTTGTATTGTTAGAGAATGGCACGATGCCGAAGATAGCCCCTGAATCTCAGCAACTGAAAGTACTACTAGGAGATTACGAATGAAACAATTGTTGTTGTCATGTATAGACTTTGGAACTTTTCCTCCTTATGGCATGCATATCAAAGGCTTCAGTCGGGTATCGTTCGAAGGTTTCTTGCAGAAAATAGACACCAATATACAACTGTATGCTTTGTCTCCTACCAGAACTTATAATCAAAGATCAATCTCGAGTTTGGCAAATGAGACTTTCTTTGGGGAAATTAGTGAGAAGATGGAAACAACAAGATTAGGGTGCCCAAAAGCAATTAGTATACCACGTTTGATGTCAACTGTGACTAAAATACTTCTTTATCGTTCTGATCCGTCAGAAAGGTCAAAATTTAGTTTATTTTTTTCTTCTTCGTATTGCGTGCACAAAGAATATTTTTGCAAGGGTTAGCATATATGAGACAACAACCCAGGGACAAAAAATGGAAAAACATAGAGGAAAATATATAGTCCTTTTTTTTGTTTATGAATATTTAACAGGTTTTGTGACGGAATTATTGTTTCTGGAATTCGGGTTGCACGACAGCCTGGGGACGGCTGATGTGTTTCCGTACAATTACTTGTTACAAAAAATTGAGGTTCTGCCTGAGCACAGACAGAATTGCGGAATGCTCAGCAAAAATAATTACATAAACAGAATTAATGGCAAACAACTGTTATGTCCCTTCCTTGGTTAAGGCATTTTCCGTAACATTTGTTGCATCTGGTAAAGGGGCATTATGTTTTTTTCCGGTTTGTGCGTTCGTCTGTTCCGTATCAGTTAGTTTTCGGATAAGGTAGTTTATCATAAAATTTGAGTCACATCAATTTGAAACTGTGTATACGTATTCATTGTGAAATCAACTTTTTACTTTTGATGACAAATTATGCTTTTGACCCCGACTTCACGGTTCACTGAATATGAACATAAGATAGTGCGGCCGGAAAAAGATGACTTATGAATGGATATTCTTGTTTTATGTAATGCTCTATCTATTTTACATTAGGTCCTTCAGCATCACATCCACAAGAAAATCTGTTTACCCAGTTCCACCATTGCTGCAAGATAAGTGTGATTCACTCGATCCTTCGACTAGTAACAATGATGATATTGAAACAAAAGTAAACCAGATCCAAATCATTCATTTAAGGTATAGTTGTCTTATAATATTTAAATTTAAATTTAACAATCAAGAAATGCTCTTTTGTGTATATTTATTCTAAAACCATACGACAACTAGGTTATTACTATATTAGCTATTGTAAAGACATACATTTTAGAATCTTTTATCGGTATTTTGGGTTTGTTAGTAGCAATATACCAACTTCATCTGCATATGGGATATACATTACCCAACCTTTTCGGTATTCAAGAGCTTGCAGCTCCTACTCAGACTTTGTAAAACGTCACTAGTGTCGAAGCAGAAAGTTGATGAAACGTCTCGTCCTTTTTCTAAAAAAAATCATCGAAGGTATCAAGACCTTGTTGATAAATATTCCGCATTAACTTCACAAATAATACACGATGGTCTTGAAGTATAGATTCATGGTACTGACGTTGTTTATCATCTTAATAACGTGTTGTAGTATTCTTTTATTTGTCTTTATGAATATTACTTTTACTGTTTAGTCTGTTTTTTGTGATATCCATTTGACGTGGCTCTGTACCTCATTGTGTCATTGTGTTTTTTTTCTATGATTATATTTGTATTCTTGTTTTTCATTTTTGCTAAATGAATGTGCTTTGTCTATATGCCTTTTTGTGCTTCTTTGTTACATATTTGTTTGTTTTTATAGTGTGATTAAGATTATAAAACAATGTTTTGATTTTGCCATTTGATTAGGGACTTTCCGTTTTGAATTTTCCTTGGAGTTCAGTATTTTTGTGATTTTACTTTTTGTCAAATGTTGTTTTGTTTCTATATCTTTTACCTTTATCAATGCTTTATAAATAATTTCTATAGTTGTGTTTTTATTTATTGAAGAGATCATTTTGTCGACATAAGTCTACGAAAACGGAAGAAACAGAGGCAAACAAAACGATAGGACGTATCTAAACCCCATGAAGTAGCTTGAGGATGCATGCCAGTCAGACAGCACCACAAATGCGATGAAAGCAAAATTCTTCCAACAATACAACTTGGAATTGAACTTTTAGACTTATAAAGTATTCTTACCCATGTTGTTGTATATTTGACACTGGCGCTAGATAAAAAGATATATGCCCTTCTTTTAAAGAAAAATAAAAGGCTTAAACTAACTATAAAGAAGTTCTTTTTATTACGGAATTAGTTATAAATTGTTCTTTTCCTAAAGAAGAAGAAAAAAAAAAAACAAAAAACACACAACTGAAATGAAAAGAAAACAATGCTGAAATTATTTCATTATTTATGTCCAGACTTCTTTGAATGTTGAAACAGCCCTGATCTATGCTGGTATGTGTTCCCGCAGCGACTACACTGATATCTATCAGGAAGTGTATGCATCTTCATATATTCCTTCAGATATTTAAGGCATTTTAAGGACCTTACGCAAAAGTCACATTTGTGGTTGTAGGACGATTTCTTCGATCCACAAATCTTAGTATGGGCATCCCGGCTATTCTCATACTGAAATGTTTTTACATTTTGTACGTTCGATTTTTTTTTCATTATTATGACCTCCTATGTGTCCTTCGTAGTCTCTTTTTTAATTTAATTCCCGTCCACAGAGCGCACATAAGTATTTATAATTGTCGAAATAACATTTTTTTGTGGTTTTTCAGACCAACTTTTGACTTAATGTTTTTGCTACAGATTTCACAGTCAAATGTTATATGTCGATGTTGGTGAAGTCCTTACACAGAATCCGTTATATGTGTATTGATTGATACATAAGTCTAGTAAAATATGAATTTTTTATTAGCTGTAATTAGCCTTGAACTAGCAGTCAGTAACTGCGAGTAATCTTATATCGGTGTAAAGTGTTTATTGTTGTTTTAGTTAGTTGGTTTATTTGTGCTTCGTAACGATGTAATGACAATGAATGAGTTGAGGCATTTGCAACTGACTTTTACAGTTTGTTCTTATGTTATTCTGTAACACCACTGTCCAAGGTTAGGGGAGGGTTGAGTGCTCACAAACTTGTTCATCCCCGTTACATTCTTTATGTGCCTATCCCAAGTCATAAGCCTGTAATTCAGTGGTTGTTGTTGGTTCATATCTGTCATATTTGTTTTTCGTAAATTGCATTATATAAATTTGGCCGTTTGTTTTCTCGTTTAAATTGGTTCACATATTGTATGTCAGGACCTTTTATAGCGTATTCTACGGTATGGTTTTTTTCTCATTGCTAAAGGCCGTACAATTACATATATTTGCTTTTATTTTCATCATTTGAACGCTGGTTGATATTTGTCCCATTGGCAATCATAACACATCTCCTCATTTTTATATAAACCACGAGACCTCTCCTTAAAACTTCGGTAATCGATTAGCGCAAGTGCAAAGGGAAAACCGTGATTTAATGACTATAAAAAAAAAACATGCACTGAAGATTACTAGTGTAAATTGAGTCTGATAGAAAACTTTTATACACAAAATCATTGAACAACTTTTGTGGCGAAATTTAATTAGCAAATGGAAACGCATGTAAAATATTAAAAGAAATTAGCATCGCTCTATCAACCCATTTATGTTTTACGTAGTTTGTTATTCTGTTTTGATAATTTATCAAGTGCACAGTCCGTTAAACTTCGGAAACGAAACCAAAACTTAATTACTAAGCTATCAACAATCACTGAAAGACATGTACTTTTTGTCCATTGTATATGTTATAGGTTCGTAATAAATGTAAAAAATGTAAAAAAAACATGCTTACAGGACTTAGTTTTATAGGTATGCATGTATTGGTTCAATAATTTCCTTCTCGTTATGATTACTCTTTTTGTATTACTTTAAGTTCTCAAAGATATCAGAGTGCCCTTCATATAAAAAATCTCGTCCTAATATGTTATGGGATAATCTATGTACTAAATAGTTCAACCTAGCGCTTTGGCTGACGATCTGTTTCGCATCGGTAAAAGAGAGACGAAAGATACCAGAAGGACGACATTCAAACTCATAAGTTGAAAATAAACTGACAACGCCATGGCTAAAAAAGAAAAAGACCAACAGACAAACAATAGTACACAAAACACAACACAGAAACTAAAGACTGAGCAAAACGAACCCCACCAAAAGCTGGGGATGATCTCAGGTGATCCGGGAGGGTAAACAGATCATGTTCCACATGTGGCACCCGTCGTTACGACATTAGAAAAATATCCGTTATCTGTGAAACGGTAATTCCAGGTAAGTTGAACAGCGAGCCATGAAATTTTGGTAAAATCCTTATTTGATACACAATTCAGAAAGATCGCATATATATTAACATGTTTCAAGTTTAAGTTTCAAGTTGATGTGACTTTAATTTTATCCTAAACTACCTTGACCAAAAAATTTAACATGATATGGAATGGACAAAGGGACAGGTGGACGGACAAAGGGACGGACGTACATAGCAGAAAACATGATGCCCTCTTCTATCTTGAACGAGGCATGAAAAGAAGAAAGGACTGCTTGTCCGCTTTAATCCATGTTCGTATATTTTAAAACAATGGCATGATTTATTTGCAATGTTTGATAAGATTTTGACGTGATGTTAGAAAACTGAGTCCACATTCACATGTATACCAAAAAAAAAAAAAAAAAAAAAAAACAAAAAACCTTTCATATTTGATAACCAAATGCTCAAAAAAAGAAATATCCAAAGAATCGTTTCCAGAATCTGAAAAGAGGCGTTCTTATCTTTTTTTTTTTGGAAAAATCGTTTTTTTAAACATATATAATTACATTTAAGGATGAATTCTGATTTAATGTTTTATAGAATAGTTTTTAAATAGATGTATAGTCATTTTCCAAATGGTTTTGAATTTTTGAAGTTAAGATAACAACTTTTTGTGTATCGACTGTCCTACCAACGTTCTTTGTGTGCTTAAATTGAGTTTTATATTGATCAGCTATGAAATGCAAAATTTCAATTCATATTCGATTATGTATGTTATGTTCCGTCAACTTTATTTCTGGTCACTAAATATAGCAGTTAATAGGAAAATCAATGAAACCTACATACCCTTTTTCTTGCCGCCTGTCAATTTTTGAAAAAAGAATCGGAAAGGAAGCGTTCACTTAGTCGGAAAGGAGTCTGGAACGCCAATATCATCGGAAAGGAAGCGTTATGAATATACACCATGACAATGTAAATACAACAAGGGGGTTAGATGTAAAACAATATCAGAGAGACAACCATAACCTTGGACAAAATGCCTCCAAATAAAATAACGTACACAGGTAAATAAAAATAATTTTGATGCAATGTATACACATGATACATGGAGTACGGAAATATTTTTTACAAAATAAATAATTTTGTTATTCATAGTACGAGAACAGAAGTGAAAATGTATTGTCATACCAAACACTTTTCAAAGATGGTATATATTAAAAATGGTGAGACGAGATATAATACTGAATAAATAAATATTAAATAATACAAATTGTATCAAAATTCCTCAGGGATTTAGTGTTGTAACGTCATGGACAGTCAAAGAAGATATGACTTGTGCAATGCCAAAATAAAAGTATCGATAGGCAGTAGGATAGTAAGGAGTTACCCTTTTAATAAATATGTTTAACTATATATATATATAGAGAGAGTAATCTCTATATAGAAAATGAACGTGGATGTGTATTTATACATCCCAAAATAAAAACCGTTAGAAAAAAATACAAATTTAGTTATGTTTTAATTTGCTTAGGTCTAGATCGTTTTAGTCAAAAAAGTTGTGAATATTTTTTTACGTCTTGATTTTGGCTTTATTAGTAGCATTTCAATAGATAATAACTGTTTAGTGTCTTTAAATATCAGCTGTTTTTGTACGAGGCTAAGAAACAGGTGTTATGTGAGCTTGAGCGAGTACAAATACGGCTGATATTTAAAGACACTAAACAGTTATTGTCTTTATCCTGCAATTATATTTTTTTGTTTTGTTTTGCTTTAAAAGACAGAAAAACTCACATTTATTGCATTTATTTTCGATATAAAATATATAATTGTTTGTTTATTTTACCTTTTAGGCCAGCGTAGTAATATTAAAAAAATCACATAATCAGCTAGTGACCGGTACGCCGAAAAGAATGTCGCATGGTCAACAATGATTTTGTGTGTTACACATTTAAAAAATTCAAGTTTGAACTTGAAGATTGGCGCCGTAGAATTTGAAGTTAATCCTGCTGTTCATTTTTGTCTATGAGCAGAAAGTAGGTTGCGGATCGGAGACTGGAACATTCACAAACGGAGAAATACGTCATAGGAATGCCACTGCAATACACATTCTAAGATCACGAAAGTTCATACAACACTCGTCAACAGCAATACAAAAAAATAGTTCGGCAGTGGGCTGAGCTTTAAAGCGATATCTGTATAGTTTAAAAATACAGACTAGCGACATCTGTTAATGTATGATAAGACACCCAATTGCAGGATAAAACAGTTTAATCAACACCATCTATTATAATTCAAAATTCTGAAAACATGTATTTTACAACCCCCTTATGACAATATATTTGTAATGCACTAATAAAGTCAAACCAATTACTTGTTCCCGTACAATACACATTGCCTTTGTAATGCATTTTGTAAAGACAGGAACCCAGTTTGTTCAAAAAAGAAATTTGTTTATCCACTTTCCCAATAACAAAAAATTGGAAATCGAGTTCATATTTAAAAATAGACTTAAGTTTAACATTTATAGTTCTTGGGTTATTTCGTAGGCGTTCTAATGACGTCATCAGACAGACAGCTTTGTAGGGTAACTGTTAAAATGTTAAAAAATCACTATGGCATTTCATGTTTTTTGTCTGCCTAACAATTTCAAATACACAACTGTGAAATAAAAATATCAACGTGCATTGCTCTTTAACGCTGAATAATATTTGTGTTAAATTTTATTAATTCGATTGAAAAACAACTTTTGCGAAATGGTCAAGGATGTATGATATGATTAAAAAGAGAAGCTGATTTAACATCAACGAGGAGGCAACCTAACGAGGAAATATCCGAAAAGATAACCTTTAAGGATACATACCGTTTTGAATTATATACAGCTGGATAAACAACGATCATTCCTATTTTGTAAGGGACCCTGTCCTATTTGAAATAAACTGTTTGATTATAAATATCTTGAAAAGAAATTATTTCAGAAAGTAAGAGAAAAAATAGTTCGTTTCCTTTGCATATAAGAAAAGAAAGAAACACTTATTTTCGATGCTATTAAAACTAATAGTTTTATTTAGTCTTTGAAACATGATCTTTTTATTAATTTGTATTTGCGTTGAACGAGCGTTCAGTAACTGCGAGTACTTTCAGTACTTTTTGTCTTTAGTCTTTTTATTTTCATTTGTGTGTGCTTTGTGTCGCTTTTATGAGACAAGTCTTTTTATCCGATTTTTATGGTTTGTTCTTATGCTGTAGTGTTTCATCACTATCCAGGAGCCAGGAGCCTGCAATTCAGCTGTTGTTTGTTGTTGTTTACAATATTTGTTTTTCGTTTATTGTTCTGTACATAAATAAGGTCGGTAGTTTCCTCGTTTGCATTATTCTACATTAGTCATGTCGTGGACTTTTATTGATTGTTATATGCAACATGGGTTTTGCTCATTGTTAAAGGTAGTACGTTGGCCATGTTTGCTAACTTCATTTGGTATCTGGTGGAGAGTTGTTTCATTGGCAGACATATCACATCTTCCTAATTTTATGTAGTTGAAAAAAGTATCTGCGTCTTAGTATACAATATGCTGAGCTCATAAATGTAACGAGTCGAGTATAAAAGTTATGGATACATTTAACAAAAAACTATTAGGACAAAAGTCAATCAAGAGGAAATTTCTGCAATTGCACAGGCACATGCATACTTGACGGGGTGAATATAATTTTATTTAGATCTCAATCCTCATCCGTATTCAGTCTTGATCATTTGACAAACAGAAGGCAAATGAAAGAACCCACATTAGCAACTTTAGGTCATCAGACGGCCTTCAACAATGACCAAAACCCAAATCGCATGAAGCAAGCTATAACGTCACCGACGTGAATAATGTTAAATATTAAAATAATTCAAACTAGAAAATTAACGGCTTGATTTATGTACAAAACAATAAACGAAAAACAAATATCATATATAGCAACAAACTAAAGCAACCGAATTGCAGGCTCCTGAATTGGGACAGGCACATACAGAATGTGGGGTGGTTAAGCATGTTTTCAGTCGCCCAACCCTCCCCTAATCTTGAATAGTGGTGTAACAGCACAACATAAGACATGTAAGAACAAAGTATAGAAAGCGGTAAGAAAAGGCTTGTCTCATCAGATCGACACAATCCACGCAAACAAAAACAAACCTACAAAGAAACAAAAATACTTAAAACACAAAATACCGATCTGAGAGTACTCACATAAAATTAAAGCTGGTTCAAAGGAAATGACAACTTATATTTCAAAGATTAAAGAAACTGTTTAATAAAACACCATAGTTGTCAAGAAAGTATAGGAATACAAATTATATTGTCGAAAATAAGTGCAATTTAATTGTTTTCTTTTTTCTAACTATACTTTTCACCTCGTTTCTAGAACAATTCAACTCTAGTCGGAAAGGAGTCAGGAACGCCAATATCATCGGAAAGGAAGCGTTATGAATATACACCATGACAATGTAAATACAAAACTAATAAAACAAGGGGGTTAGATTTAAAACAATATCAGAGAGACAACCATAACCTTGGACAAAATGCCTCCAAATAAAATAACGTACACAGGTAAATAAAAATAATTTTGATGCAAGGTATACATGGAGTACGGAAATATTTTTTACAAAATAAATAATTTTGTTATTCATAGTACGAGAACAGAAGTGAAAATGTATTGTCATACCAAACACTTTTCAAAGATGGTATATATTAAAAATGGTGATAAGAGATATAATACTAAATAAATAAATATTAAATAATACAAATTGTATCAAAATTCCTCAGGGATTTAGTGTTGTAACGTCATGGACAGTCAAAGAAGATATGACTTGTGCAATGCCAAAATAAAAGTATCGATAGGCAGTAGGATAGTAAGGAGTTAACCTTTTAATAAATATGTTTAACTATATATATATATATATAGAGAGAGTAATCTCTATATAGAAAATGAACGTGGATGTGTATTTATACATCCCAAAATAAAAACCGTTAGAAAAAAAATACAAATTTAGTTATGTTTTAATTTGCTTAGGTCTAGATCGTTCAAGTCAAAAAAGTTGTGAATATTTTTTTACGTCTTGATTTTGGCTTTATTAGTAGCATTTGAATAGATAATAACTGTTTAGTGTCTTTAAAAATCAGCTGTGTTTGTACGAGGCTACAAAACAGGTGTTATGCGAGCTGATATTTAAAGACACTAAACAGTTATTGTCTTTATCCTGCAATTATTTTTTTACATTGTTTTGCTTTAAAAGACAGAAAAACTCACATTTATTGCATTTATTGCATTTATTTTCGATAAAACATATATAATTGTTTGTTTATTTTACCTTTGAGGCCAGCGTAGTAATATTTAAAAAATCACATAATCAGCTAGTGACCGGTACGCCGAAAAGATATGTCGCATGGTCAACAATGATTTTGTGTGTTACACATTTACAAATTCAAGTTTGAACTTGAAGATTGGCGCCGTAGAATTTGAAGTTAATCCTGCTGTTCATGTTTGTCTATGAGCAGAAAGTAGGTTGCGGATCGGAGACTGGAACATTCACAAACGGAGAAATACGTCATAGGAATGCCACTGCAATACACATTCTAAGATCACGAAAGTTCATACAACACTCGTCAACAGCAATACAAAAAAATAGTTCGGCAGTGGGCGGAGCTTTAAAGCGATATCTGTATTGTTTAAAAATACAGGCTAGCGACATCTGTTAATGTATGATAAGACACCCAATTGCAGGATAAAACAGTTTAATCAACACCATCTATTATAATTTAAAATTCTGAAAACATGTATTTTACAACCCCCTTATGACAATATATTTGTAATGCACTAATAAAGTCAAACCAATTACTTGTTCCCGTACAATACACATTGCCTTTGTAATGCGTTTTGTAAAGACAGGAACCCAGTTTGTTCAAAAAAGAAATTTGTTTATCCACTTTCCCACTAACAAAAAATTGGAAATCGAGTTCATATTTAAAAATAGACTTAAGTTTAACATTTATAGTTCTTGGGTTATTTCGTAGGCGTTCTAATGACGTCATCAGACAGACAGCTTTGTAGGGTAACTGTTAAAATGTTAAAAAATCACTATGGTATTTCATGTTTTTTGTCTGCCTAACAATTTCAAATACACAACTGTGAAATAAAAATATCAACGTGCATTGCTCTTTAACGCTGAATAATATTTGTGTTAAATTTTATTAATTCGATTGAAAAACAACTTTTGCGAAATGGTCAAGGATGTATGATATGATTAAAAAGAGAAGCTGATTAAACATCAACGAGGAGGCAACCTAACGAGGAAATATCCGAAAAGATAACCTTTAAGGATACATACCGTTTTGAATTATATACAGGTGGATAAACAACGATCATTCCTGTTTTGTAAGGGACCCTGTCTTATTTGAAATAAACTGTTTGATTATAAATATCTTGAAAAGAAATTGTTTCAGAAAGTAAGAGAAAAAATAGTTCGTTTCCTTTGCATATAGAAAAAGAAAGAAACACTTATTTTCGATGCTATTAAAACTAATAGTTTTATTTAGTCTTTGAAACATGATCTTTTTATTAATTTGTCTTTGCGTTGAACGAGCGTTCAGTAACTGCGAGTACTTTCAGTACTTTTTGTCTTTAGTCTTTTTATTTTCATTTGTGTGTGCTTTGTGTCGCTTTTATGAGACAAGTCTTTTTATCCGATTTTTATGTTTTGTTCTTATGCTGTAGTGTTTCACCACTATCCAGGAGCCAGGAGCCTGCAATTCAGCTGTTGTTTGTTGTTGTTTACAATATTTGTTTTTCGTTTATTGTTCTGTACATAAATAAGGTCGGTAGTTTCCTCGTTTGCATTATTCTACATTAGTCATGTCGTGGACTTTTATTGATTGTTGTATGCAACATGGGTTTTGCTCATTGTTAAAGGTAGTACGTTGGCCATGTTTGCTAACTTCATTTGGTATCTGGTGGAGAGTTGTTTCATTGGCAGACATATCACATCTTCCTAATTTTATGTAGTTGAAAAAAGTATCTGCGTCTTAGTATACAATATGCTGAGCTCATAAATGTAACGAGTCGAGTCTAAAAGTTATGGATACATTTAACAAAAAACTATTAGGACAAAAGACAATCAAGAGGAAATTTCTGCAATTGCACAGGCACATGCATACTTGACGGGGTGAATATAATTTTATTTAGATCTCAATCCTCATCCGTATTCAGTCTTGATCATTTGACAAACAGAAGGCAAATGAAAGAACCCACATTAGCAACTTTAGGTCATCAGACGGCCTTCAACAATGACCAAAACCCAAATCGCATGAAGCAAGCTATAACGTCACCGACGTGAATAATGTTAAATATTAAAATAATTCAAACTAGAAAATTAACGGCTTGATTTATTTACAAACCAATAAACGAAAAACAAATATCATATATAGCAACAAACTAAAGCAACAGAATTGCAGGCTCCTGAACTGGGACAGACACATACAGAATGTGGGGTGGTTAAGCATGTTTGCAGTCGCCCAACCCTCCCCTAATCTTGGATACTGGTGTAACTGCACAACATAAGACATGTAAGAACAAAGTATAAAAAGCGGTAAGAAAAGGCTTGTCTCATCAGATCGACACAATCCACGCAAACAAAAGCTAACCTACAAAGAAAGAAAATACTTAAAACACAAAAATACCGATCTGAGAGTACTCACATCAAATTAAAGCTAGTTCAAAGGAAATGACAACTTATATTTCAAAGATTAAAGAAACTGTTTAATAAAACACCATAGTTGTCAAGAAAGTATAGGAATACAAATTATATTGTCGAAAATAAGTGCAATTTAATTGTTTTCTTTTTTCTAACTATACTTTTCACCTCGTTTCTAGAACAATTCTACTTTTAAAAATATTTATAATCACAAAGTGCATATAGAATAGGACATGATCTCCAACAAAAGATGATGTTTAACCTGAGTCTCATTTTAACCAAATATGCATCCTTGAGCTCCCCCGATAAAGTTGTTTGTCGACCTAAGTAAAAGTCAATAAATAATGTCATTCCATATTGATAGAACTTTAGTAGGTTTTTCTATATGAATGGGGTTTTGAATAAATAAGCATATTCACCTGCGGAAAAAATATATTCACCGCCCAAAACGTCGCGTGCTTTTATGTGTATAATTATGTAAAATCGTTTGATGTACTACTGATTTTCTTGAATAATTGTCATTACATACATTTCTCTCGGTACTCTATCGAGACTATTACTATACATAACACAAACATTGAAAAATTAAAAAAGACAAAGAACGACACTTATAACTAAAGCACGATCATCACCAACCGTTTTAAAACAAATTTAGGGGTGATCTCAGGTGCTCTGGAAGGGTAAGCAGATCATTCTCCACATAAATTAGGCCGTCAGGTTTCTCAATTGAATTATTTTATATTTTTCATGTCGTGGCCTTTTACAGCCGACTATACGGTATGGGTTTTTCTCATGGTTGAGGGCCGTACGGTTGCCGATAATTTCTTACATGCACTTCATTGGAACTGTGGTGGATAGTTGTCTCATTGGCAATCATACCACATCTTTTTTCATATTCAAAGATAGACAGGGTGCCTGGACCATATATCAAGCTGTAGATCGTCCAAAATATTCAAAGTTTTGAATGATTTTTTATGTCAATGATTTGACTCTATTGCTAATATTTATAACTGTTTAATAAACGTAATCATGTATACTGCGACCCCCTCTTGACAATTTATTTATGCAGCATTTACAAAGTCAAAACTATTGCAGGTTCCCACACAATACATAATCTATGTAATATATGTCTTGTAAATACAGAAACTCAGTTTGTTACATAGAGTTGTTTTTTACCCTATTTGCCAAAAAAAAAAAGATTAAGTTTAGAAAGAAAGTCGGTAATTTAAAAATGGACTTTGACATTAATTGTTCTTTTATAATTATTGTGTTATTCCGAAATAACACAATAATTATAAAAGAACAATTAATGTCAAACTGGGTTTCTGTATTCACAAGACATATATTACATAGATTATGTATTGTGTGGGAACCTGCAAGAGTTTTGACTTTGTAAATGCTTTTTAAATTTAAAGCTTCAATCACATCTTCACATTTCCAGTAGGTGTATCTAGCATACTTTCCTTTTTCGTTACAGAAATTTTTTAATGGTTTAACACTAGTAATTTTAGGGGCACTTTATAGCTTGCTGTTCGGTGTGAGCCAGGGCTCCGTGTTGAAGGCCGTTCTTTGACCTATAATGGTTTACCTTTATCAATGCATGACTTGTATGGAGAGTTGTAACATTGGCTCTCATACCACGTCTTCTCATATCTATTTAAACGAGATACAGCAAATAAATTTGCAACGAGATTTTTAAAAGACCATTAAACTAAATAAGAAAAAATTTTCCTGATAAGACTGTGTGGAAGTGTTATGTAGAGAGTAGAACAATCATAACTGTCAACAGAATTAAAAGGACCATCTAAAGCATTTATTTTGTCTAAAACCTCTAAAGAACTTTTAACACACCAAAAATAATTAATACCATTATTTTCATAAGCTTTATTACAAAAGTTGATAACAAGTTCTTTGATAGTAGTAAGGGAGGCAGTGAGATGCACTGACAGATTCATAGTAGAACACTTTATAGATGCGGAGATAAAACGAAATTTAAACGGTTGTTTGTGTAATTTAGGTAACCAGTACATAGTCGGGACTTTCAAATATTCGGAAGAGGCTTCACGCTGAGTAGTGGCAGTGATATGCTTGTTTACTGTTTGACTCTATGTAGAGCATACGGACCTTAATGTAGAAGAATTGAAAATTTCGTTTTGGAAAACTTCCGTGTAGTATATGCGTCACACCACCACTACATTATTGGCTGCTTTGTCTGACGGTACGAACACAAACCGCTTTGCGAGTACTTGGAGTTTATTTTGTATTCTAGAAATTGGTATATCATGAACCCTATTATTAATATCAGAATTGTTTTCAAAATGAGACATACGAATATCAACAGTATTGATAATATTATTCAAATAACGGTCCAGAGATTTTTTATCAGATTTGTCACGTTCACACCAGTTTTTACAGTAGGCAGACATAGCATCTTTAATGACCTAACGACACTGTTTCCAATCTATAATAGAATGAGGACAATATTTAGGTCTCCTGTAGTGACATGACCATATGGAACATATCTAAAACTAAATGTTTCACAGTATCAAGTGGAAGGAGCATTATTTTCTATATGTTCTGATGTTACTGACGTATAATTAAGAATCAAACTTCTGTCGTTTTTTTTTGTACGAATACAAAAAAATAGGTGGTTCTGTATTATCAAATTATGGAGGTATTTGGTCATGGATGGTAGAGTCATTGAATATACTAGATAAGTTGATAAAATCATTACCTCTATTTATATATTTTAATTTAAGAAAATGCCGTTTATGAATTTCAGGTTTATCGATACTAAGAAACAGTCTGGGATGACAAAAGGCTGTAATGATACGGGTGTATTCCTACAACGGGCTAAAACATGAAATTTTATCACACTCCAGAAAAAATATCATATAGTTTACTTATTGGTATATGACCAAGTAGTATAATAATTGATGTCTACCCTTATTTTTATTATAGATAACAGATCAGCAAGTGTATAATGTATACGATGTTTAATACGTAGATTACGGTTTTTATGTTTACCATGAGACCTATTATTTCTTAGCCGTTTATCGACATAATTAATGGCATAGATAGAAGTTTTAGATATGTTCCCCTTTCCCAATATGTTGTCATTGAGACCGAGAGGATAAGCTTGTTTATTGTTACAGTGTTGTTTAATCGCTCATTGACCCACATGTCCCTCAATATTCTTCTGCCATTATAACGGTTACATAAAAAGCTTTACTGTCACTAAAGTAACTTGTTTTATCATTACAATGCATAAAGCTTTAGAAACACGTGCATTCTTTCATGGGTCTTCATGTGTCTTGGCTTCATTATTGACACTTCATAATCTCTACAGTCTCAGTGACAAACTACACTTATGACGTAGACAAAACAAATCTGAAAAAGATCCGTTTGATATGCCATACAAGAGTATATGTCAATTCAACATCATCCCAACGACACAGATGATCAAAAGACATCAAGAAGTTAGACAGGTACCTAGACGATATATCAAGCTCTTGATCTTCCCAGTCTATAAAAAAATGATAAGTATGTCTTATGTGTAGATTTTGGCTCTATTACTACCATGCAACTACAACTGATTCATCAACAGATACCCAGTTTGTCCCTTTTTGGAGTTGTCTTTTACTTATTCGCCAACAACTCATAAGTTTAGAAACAAAGTCGGTTACTTGAAAATATAATTTGACATTAAATGCCTCTAATGACGTCAATTGTGGAACAGTGTATTAAGGTTACTGTGAAAAGAATAAAAAATCATAATGGCATTTCAAGGGTTTTTTTTATTTACAAATTGAAATACACAACTGTGAAACAAAAATAATGATATGCATTGCTCTTTAACGCTAAATTATATTTGTGTTCAATTTTATTCGAATTTCGATCGACAAACAACTTCTGCACGTACAAGGTTAAGGAAGTATAATATGATTAAAAAGAGATTTTTGTAAAACATCATCTTTTGTAGAGGATCATGTCTTATTTTAAATATTCTGTTTGATTATGAACATCTTGAAAAAAAAATTGTTTCAGAAAGTAGGTGAAAAGAAAAGTGTGTTTCCTTTTCAAATAAGAAAACAACAAAACTACATTTATTTTCGGAAATGAAATTTGTTTTCATATATGTTATCATCTATCATCTCTCCACGATAAATATGTTGTTGTTCCTGTGGACAAAGTTTCAAATAATATTGTTTTTGTATGTAAATCGTCATTCTTCGAGTTTCTTGTAAAAGAATTAGGAATAAATGAGTACTCGGGTAATCCCGCATACACAAATATAGCATTTGCCAAGGATAAGATTTTAACGAATCATTAGGTCTTCATGTTCTCAATGAACATTACATTGCACAGCATATCTGAGGACTTACCTTGTTTGTATTGGATATCAAAGCTTCTCAAAATTCCGTACAAACAACGGTCCATTGCCGGTTCATCTGCATGTTCTAGAAAGGAATTGTCCATTGGATTGACAAAAAATCTGTCCGTAGTAAAAAAAGGCTCCTCAGAAAAACAGTTAAACTGTTTATTGCGTAGTGGTATAAACCATATGTGGATTATAAACAACTCTAAATAACTTGTAAATAATTTTTGAATCTCGATCTTTCTCTGAAATTAATTCTATCAAAACTTTTGATTTTTCAACCCTGTATATAACCATTTCCCATGTGAAAATATCCTAAAAGAAATAATCCACAATGCTTTCAATATGAAAATGGTAGCATACGCTATAAATTTATTGCTTTGGGATACCATACGGCATATTGTGTTAATAGTGAACAAAACGGTAAAACATGCTACACAGAGGAACACGTGATCAGTATGCTGGAGTTTATTATTGACAACATATTTGTTGAATTTTGAGGTCGACTTTTTTAACAGTCTGTCGGCCTTCCTATGGGACGAGCTGTGCGCATTTCCTTATTTTCATATGGGTCGGAGTTCCTTCAGACCAAAAATCAAGAAGATCTAAGAAGCCGGATCATTTAATTTCACATTCAGATATATTGATGATGTTCTTTCCATCAACAATCCAAACTTTTCTGGATGGATCCATTAATATATCCTCCAGAACTAGAATTTAAAGAAACAACAGACACAGCTTCATCCGCCTAATTTTAAACTTTTACCTCGAATTTTACATTAGCGGTCATCTTAGTACCAGAATCTATGACAAACGAGCATATTATATTTTGAATTATAAATATCCTCCACCTTAGCAACAATATACCAACTTCACCTACATATGGGATATACATTCCTTAACTCATTCGGTATTCAAGAGCTTGCTACTGCTACTCAGAATTTATAAAACGTCACCAGTGTATGATCAGAATGTTGATGAACCAGGGATAAGTCAAAGAACGTCTAGTCCTTTTCTAAAACAGTTCATCGGAAGAAACTAAGAACTTGTTGATAAATATTCCGTATCAACTTCACAAATAATACATGATGGTCTTGATGTACAAATTCTAGGTACTGACGTTGTTTATCATTTATAGTGCTTTTATTAGTTTTTGTATTTTTTTTAACCTTTACTGTTTAGTCCATTTTTGGTAATATAATTATGGCCCACCATTGTGATTTTGTGCTTTGGTCATTTTTTGTATTCTTGTCTTTCATATTTGCTTATGTACGTTGTCTATAGAGTGTCTAGTATATACCATTTTGTTTTTTCTTGCTTAAATAACTATTTGTTATTATACATGTAGTGATTAAGATTATAAAACAATGTTACCTGCAATTTTTGACAGTTTTACCTATTATGTCTATGCGACTGTCATACAAGTGACAGGTTTCGCTAGCTATTAAACCAAGTTTAATCCACCATTTTCTAATGAAGAAATGCTTGTACTAAGTCAGAAATATGACAGTTGTTTTCCATTCGTGTGATGTTTTTGAGCTTTTTGATTTTGCCATTTGAAAAATGACTTTTCGTTTTGAATTTCCCTTGGAGTTCGGTATTTTTGCTATTTTACTTTTTATTGACAATACTAGTTTTGTTAGTCTTTGAAACATGATTTTGTTATTAGTTGGTATCGGATTTGAACGAGTTTTCAGTTACAACGAGTACTCTCAGATCAGTCCTTTCTGTCTTTTGACTTTTTTGTTTTAATTTTGCGTCCCTTGGTTCAACTTCATGGGACAAAGCTTTTTGACTGATATTAGTAGTTTGTTCTCATGCTGTTCTGTTACACCACTGTCCAAGAATATAGGGAGGGTTAGGCGCCCGCAAACATTCTTAACCCCGCAAAATTTTGTATGTTCCTATCACAAGTCAGGAGCCTGGTCAGCTGTTGTCGTTTGTTGTTGTTAATATTGTGTTTTGTTTATTGCTTTGTACCTAAATCAGACCGTTGTTTTTATTGTCTGCATTATTGTACATTAGTCATGTCGGGAAATTTCATAGTTTGCTATATGCCAAAAAAAAAAAAAAAAAAATAAAAAAAAAAAATACAGAACGCCAAAGAAAATTCAAAACGGAAAGTCCCTTAACAATTGGCAAAATCAAAAACTCAAACACATCAAACGAATGGAAAACAACTGTCATATTCCTGATTTGGTACAGGTATTTTCTTATGTAGAAAATGGTAGATTAAACAGGTTTTAAAGCTAGCTAAACCTCTCACTTGTATGACAGTCGCATAAACTTGTATCATATTGACAGCAATGTATGAACAAAACAAAAAATAGACAAAAAAGGTAGAAATGTCAAAAATAGGGGTACAGCAGTCCAAATGGGTTTTGCTCATTGTTGCAGGTCGTACGTTGACCATGTTAAAATAAATACAACTGCACAAAAAGTCAATCAAGGAAAGGTGGTTAAGTCTGAAATAATGATATAATAGATTACAAAAAATAGTTCACAAAGGGAAACATAAAATGATGCACCCGAGCTACACTTGCAATGCTGCCTTCACTTATAAATCTGCTTCACTTATTGTTATTCAAACCACTGATCAAATACATTACTGATTAAACAGTATGTTAAGATCTACATATGTTCGAGTACAAAACGTAGTGATTGTAATTAAGAACAAAAAAAAACAAAAAAAACAAAAACAAAACAAACGGTCAGCATCAAATATTTGTATCCTGAATAATGAACATTGCGGGGTGACATAGGAGAACACCGATACTTGTGGCTCCTGAAGTTGTACAGGCAGTTTGTACCAGAATTTTAAATTTCAAACTAACCTTTCTAGACTAGATATGTGGACATATAAGAACACTAAGCAACTGCAGTACAAATAATAGCTTACAACTCAACTAAAATATCGGTTTTATAGATGATAAACTCGGTAGCTGGTGAAAATGTTTTGACATTTATAGTTCTAGTTTTATGTTGGATGCGTCTATTACGCAATAAAGCTAACAAATTAGTAAGTCAACTATAAGAATATTGAAATTCACAATTATAACATTTAGATCTTTTTTAATTGCTTTACACTTTCAGATACATTTCTACATAAATCAATATCCATTGCACTTTAAGTTTTATGTTTGTTTGTTCCATTATTTACTATTTTAATCGACAAAAACTGGCAACAAGGAAGAGGTCAAGGATTTGTAGAATAATGAACAGGAGAATTGGGATATACATCAATAAGGCATAAACCCGACACGGAAATAGCCAAAAGGAAATATATCGTCTTGAACTAAAGGGAGCGGGTTTGGCACCGATTATTCATATTTAGTGTTTGTGTTTATTGGGGAGGGGAGGATATCTAATTTCTTTATTTTCGATGAAAAATGAAAAAAACATATGTTTGTTTCTATAAATAAGCTATGCACAAAAGATAAAATTTAGGTATGCAACATATCAAGACCTAAATCGCCCAGAATCTAAAATTTGTGATCAAATATAACGAAAACTATTGAAGGTCTGCCATCAACACACACTTATTGAAAATAGAAAAGCATTAAAACTTGATAACGACAGTTTATTTAATTTCATGCGTCCGAAGCGCCACTCTAAATTTACCTGCATCAGGTACGCTTAAAGCCGAATATTTGAAAACCAAGGATGTATAATAACCGAAACAGCTAAAGAGCTATATTAGAAAGACCTAAGATTAGTCAAATCCATTTAAGGCCAACTTTTCCTTAGGGAGTTGAAACTTTTGTGTATTTGTTATTCTCATCGGATTTTGTCAAATGTCTTATCGATTGTTGTTGTAAATCTTTTTTTTCTGGTGTATTCGTGTGTTATGGTAAAGATTATTTATTAATCACCCAGTTCGTTAATTAGATTTTAGTTTGGGTCAACTAAATGTATACGATATATTTGGTTTACAGTTTGATTAAGAAGAAACACGGACATAGCTAGATAATATTACTAATTATCTTATTACTACCACATTTTATATTAATTAGTATTGTAATTTTCATTGTTATTGATAAATATTATATCAGTTGAAAGATCGACTTCACCATCTCATTAAACAGAGCTTTTTCTATAAAAATGGAAATCGTAGATACAAATTTCTTGTTTTGGGTTACAATAATTCATATTTTGTGAAAAACCACACTGAATCTACCAGAAAATATACTGAAGATGATATTATCAAAATGTTGTACTTTTTGATCGACAATATATTTGTTGAGTTTGTAGGATTTATATTTCAACAGACAGTCGGTATTCCAATGGGAACTAATTGTGCACTCCTACTGGCCGATTTGTTTTTGTACTTGTATGAAGCAGAATTCATTCAGATCCTTCTAAAAGACATAAAGAAAAAGCACCTTGCGAAATTCTTTAATTCTACTTTCCGATATATTGATGATGTTCTATTATTGAATAACCCATATTTCAGCCAATACTTACATCTCATATATCCCAGTGAACTTGAAATTAAGGATACTACTGATACTAGAAGGACTGCTTCATACCTTGATCTTTTCCTCAATATTGACACAGATGGACGACTTCACACGAAAATCTATGATAAACGGGACGATTTCAACTTCCCAATTATCAATTTCCCATTTCTCAGCAGTAACATACCCTCTGCCCCTTCGTATGGTGTTTACAAATCTCAATTGATACGTTATTCTCGTGCTGTTCACACTATACGGACTTCATATACAGGAGTGTGCTCCTTACGCAGAAACTGCTCCAACAAAGTTATGAGGAGGACAGATTAAAAATGACACTCCGTAAATTTTACGGACACCATCACGAATTGGTTGATCCATACGATGTGTCTTTGTCCAAACTAACTAAGGACATTTTTACCACGTGTTAGATTGTGGTTTGTCATTACGTCGTCTGATCTTTTAATTACCGAACGTGACTTATTCCCGATTGTGACTGTTTTGCTGAGTGTAAAACCGCATTGCTACAAGACGTGTCACGGTACTTTTCTATCCCAAATTCATGTATTTAATTTTGATGTTATATTTGTTATTCTCGTCGGATTTTGTCAAATGTCTTTGTTATATTCGTGTGTTATGGTAAAGATAATTAATCACCCCCTTCATTTATTAGATTTTAGTTTGGTTCAACGAAATTTATACGATATATTTGGTTTACTGTTTGATTCAGAAAAAACACCGACATAGCTAGATAATACATATAATTATCTAATGTCTACCAAAATTTGATTTTAATAAGTATTGTAATTTTCATTGTTATTGATAAATAAAATGTCAGTATTACAAAGCTAATCTTGAATCAATCCTAATTCTATCTTATTTTTGGGAAATATTTTTACAAATTCAAATGTGACGTCACTTGGTGTGTTTTTTTAGAATTTCAAATGTGACGTCACTTTGTGCGTTGAGGCTTTGGCTAACTCGGCTGTGTATTTTTATGTGTTGGATTAAGTTGTTTTATGTAATGTATCCGTTTTTATTCTGTAGTTAGTCGCCACTTTGGTTTTATCATGTATATCTATTATATAGTCATTCTATAAAATTTACTGTTTGTAAAATTATAAATCATTCTAAATAATAAGGATGTTCTTGTCCCAGGCAGAAAACCCTGGCCGTGTTAGGGCAACTTTTTGGAAGTTTTGGTCATCGGTGCTCTTCAGCTTTGTACTTGTTTTGGCTTTCAAACTTTTTTCATCTGAGCGTCACTGGTTGGTCTTGTGTGGACGAGACGCACGTATTGAATTTTAAGCCTAGTACCTTTTGTTAGCTTGTATTCGTGTGTTTCTTTGTCCTATATGTTCTCCCATTTATTTGTATTGTGGTCCTGTCATGTGATGTTGTTGTTTTGGTGTTGTGTTTGACGTTGCCATAAACGCAGGAGGTTTGGCATGCCACAAAACCAGGTTCAACCCACCATTTTTTTCTTTAAATGTCCTGTACCAAGTCAGGAAAATGGCCATTGTTATATTATAGTTCGTTTCAGTGTGTGTTTCATTTTAATGTTGTGTTTCTGTTGTGTCGTAGTTCTCCTCTTATATTTGATGTGTTTCCCTCAGTTTTAGTATGTAACCCGGATTTGTTTTTTTCTCAATCGATATATGAATTTCGAACAGCGGTATACTACTGTTGCCTTTATTTGTGTATATGCAAGTGTTTTTAAGAAGGTTTTTGGTTGTTAATCCTCTTTCCATGACAAACATGTTGTTGTTCCAAAAGACAAATCTTCAAAAAATATATTTTGTTTAGCAAATATAAGAATAAAGAATAAAGAACCAAAAACCGCAAACCTCATGAATGGGTTGGAAAGTCGTCTTATCATGGTATATCATAATGTTCGTTTGTACCTCTGAATGCCTAAACAAACAGGTTTGATCCACTCAATTTTAAGTTCATCTGGTTTCCGCTTTAATAATTGTCTGGCATTTTAAATTTCAGAAGAAAGCTAGTGATGCACTTTGTTTATGGCAAGGAACAAGCAAATAAATGTATGACAAATCTTCAGTTTTTCTAAATTTCAAACTTCCGAATTTTAACCTTAATCTGAGGGCATAAGAGAATATATAATACATTTCAGTATGGGAAGTATTTAAATCCTCGATATCGTTTTATAGTTTTGTCACTGTAGGGTCATTATTAAGTAACTTTTGTTTTTAACGTTTTAACATTTTTTTCACTGTAGGGGGTATTATTCAATAACTTTTATATAAGGGTATTATATATAACAAAAGTAAGTGTACACAGAAAGATAAATACACAATATCAGAAACGTGGTTTCTACATCTTGTCAATACTGTGATTTATAATTTGGCATTGCACAAAGCATGCGTTTCTCAAATTGTTTATGACGGCTTTACACTTAATACATTGGATGTGTAAAGATTGATACTGAAGTCTGGGAGAACATTATTTATTTAAAAGTTGTGAGTGGCTTGGAACTAACTTTCAGTAACTGCAAGTAATCTTATTTCGGTGCTTTGTGTCTATTGGTTTTATGTAAGTTGTTTTTGTGCCTCGTACCGATTGTGTTGGTTAAACCATTTTCAACTTATTTTTACAGTTTGCTCTTATAATTTGATGTAACACAACTGTCCCAAGATAAGTGAAGGATTAAGTGCTAATAAAGATTTTTAAACCTACCACATTCTGTATGTGCCTGTCCCAAGTCAGGAGCCTTTAACTTAGTGATTGTGATTATCATCTTGAACCCAGTTGTGAACTTTTCATTTCTATGTAGCAACAATCCAGCAGCGCCTCCATACGAGGTAAAACTCTCCCAGGTGATACGATATTCCAGGGCTTGTATTTCCTATCATGATGTCCTTGATAGATGGTTGCTGCTGACAAGGAAGCTAATAAACCATGAGTTCAAGTTGATGAAATCATCACAGATGACAACAGATATGTTCTAATTGTCGTAACTACAACCCCGTCCTCTTTTCCCCGAATGTGACCTACCGAATTAGACTTATCACCAAGTTTGTATTAACATGAGAAACACGCCGGATGCCACATGTGGAGGAGGATCTGCTTACCCTTCCGGGGCACCTGAGAACACCCCCCAGTTATTGGTGGGTTTCCTGTTGATTAGTTTTTAGTTTTCTATGTTGTGTTTTGTGTACTGTTGTTTGTCTCTTGATGTTTTTCCTTTTTTAGCCATGGCTTTGTCAGGTTTATTTTCGATGTATAAGTTTCGAATGTCCTTTTGGTATATTTCGCTTCTCTTTTTTTTGTCGTTGGTTCATATCTCTCGTATTTGTAGAATTTGGTAGAAGATTATAATTTATGTGTGGTGACTTGAAATCCTCCTCCCGAAAAATTAGAATTTTTAATTCTGAAACAGTTCTAAGTATTTTCCATTACCATTTTATACACCATAGGGTTATATGTACACTCGCTATGCAATACAGTATGGTCATTCAATTTGTTTTGTATAAACATTATCATGTTTTTTCTACTTGGATGTTTTTCACTTTGAAAAAAATCTGGTTCTTGTGTTTATTTCAGAAGCGTCAAATACGTCATTAAGCCGTTGTTCCTAAGTTAACTATGGAATATATCACATTCTTAAATGTTTTTCATAAACAAATATTTAATAATTAAGCCTGTCAAAATATCAAAAAACAATATTTAATGCACTTTAACTGTGAGTTATATATTTACAATTATTTATCTATTCGATCGACAAAATACTGCCACAAGAAAAAAAGGTCACCCTTTCGGAGCACATTAGTTCGTACCGGTTTTTCGGTGGGGTTCGTGTCGCTCAGTCTTTACTTTTCTATGTTTTGTTTTAAATACTGTTATTTATCTTTTGATCATATTTCTATTTTTTTCAATAGCATTGTCAGTTTGTTTTCGACTTCGAGTTTGTAAATCTCTTTGGTATATTTCGCCTCATTTTTAAGAATGTGTACAATGTTTAAAAGGAAATGCAGGATACACAATAACAATGCAACAAAACGACGAGGAATTGGTCAAAGATTTACATGATTTAAAGGTGACAACGGATACATATATAATCACAATAGCAACCCAACGATCAAGCGTCGAGAAGGTGTAGAATGATAAAAAGGAGACACGTGATATGCAGCAACAAAGCAAGAACCCAAAACGAAGCAAAGGTCAAAGATGTGTAAAATGATTAAAAGTAAACGCATTATATATGCATCAGTAGCAACCCGACGAGGAAAAGGTCAATGATGTGTAGAATGAATTCATAATTAAAACGAGACGCGATATAAACATCAACGAGACAGCAACTAAACGTGAAAATGGCCAATCTAGATGGAAAAAGACAGTATTTACCATTAATCTTTGAGTGGGAACATGTCTTTTAATGAAACCGTTTGATATCGAATTTCTTGAGAAAAACATAAGTTGTTTCAGAAGGCAATTCAAGTTTAACGTTTAGAAATATAAAAGATGTGGTATGGTTGCCAACGCGACAAATTTCCACCAGAGACCAAACATGACGTAGAATTAAGCAATTATAGGTCGCCATACGGCCTTTATCAACGAGATCACTCTTGTTTTTTGTTGGGGTTCCTGTTGCTCCTGTCATTAGTTTTCTATGTTTTGTTTGGTAGACTGTTGATTTTCATTTGGTCGTTTGTCGCCTTTTTTGCCATGGTATGGTCAATCCGTTTTCAACTTTAGAATTTAAATATCCATTCCGCCTCTCATCTATAGTACTTGACCTTCAGAAATGAAAGTATGCCTACACAAGAATATATGCTTATGCTTTTGAGAACATTTTACAAAGCAACTTCATGAATAAAATCAGAAAAAAGGTTGATTTTGTATGTTTTTATTCCCTTCTTCTTTTTGAAATTACCTTGGGATTAGGGATTCTTAATATATTGTTGTACTCGCAAAATAGGAATCTTGATATTTTGTCAAACTAGCGAAATGATTGCACATACAAAAGAAAGCGGACGTTTTGATTGAACAGCAAAAGTATTATCATAATCTTGTTGACTGAATTTAGAACCATCAATCAAGAAGGACAGACAGAACGAAAACCGAAAGATATAAAGACAAGCAGAAAAGAAATTTTCATAAAATACAGATGACTAAAATAGAGCAATAAGAACCGCACCAAAAAACAGTTAAATATGAAAACGGAATTATATGAACTGTGCTTACATTTCCTTGCGTGTTCCGTAATCGAAAATTAATTCAAAACTTCTTACGTTATCGAATTTGATTAGCCCAATGACAAAATTAAATACTTCTTTGGCTTCCCAATAAAATGAAAGAAACATTTTCCTCGAGTTCAGTTGATTGATTGATTGATTGACAATTATTTGCAGTGGAACATACATTTATTGAGGAAAAGTTAATTGTCCCCTAACATAAAACAAGCAAACATAACCCTAGAACATTTGGTCAGAGCTGTGTCCTTCAAGAAATTTATGGGTTAAAATATTCCGACCCTATCTAACTCTGTAGTATATGTTCCTGTGGCAGTCAATATTTGTCTCCTTTCTACCTGTTTTCATCCCATGTTTGTTATGATATCATTCTTTACAGTTCTTTTATGTAGTTTTTTTCCTGATTCTTTTTTTGCAGTTTCATTCGAATAAAGCTTACGTTTCTGTGAACGGACCGTTTGCTTTTTTCACTTGATCATATCATGATATTGTCTGCCCTGCTATGACATGTAAGTTTTAGCTGTAAATCTCTCGATGATTGATGTAGTTCTACATATATTACAGGTTTTTAAAATCCGTCAGTTTTAAAATTACCTCTTGTGTGTAATTTAATTGAGGGAAACTGACATGTCAAGAAAGTAAAGGAGACGAAAAGACACACAAGTTCACAAAACACTTACAGGAAACCAAATACTGTGCAACAAGAACCTACACAAATTATGGGATGATCTCAGGTGCTCCAAGTGGGTAAGCAGATCATGCTCAATTAATGACACCCGTTGTGTTGTTTAATGTGACTAAGCATTTGGTAATTGAAAACGGAGTTGTTGAAACGACAAATGGAAAATATCCAAAAGAGATATTTGATGGATATTGCGTAAACTCTCCAGATTTGCAAATAGTAAATCCATATACTAACAAATTTGTTTTTGAGACGATGCAAATATTGCAAGAAAAACCACAAGTCAAGAAAGATGGATATAACGATGACAAAAGAAAACAAAAGACATGCAGACAGGAAAAAGGTCATAAACAAAAACAATCTAGATGTCTAAAAAAGTGCAATAAGAAACAAACCAAAACAAGTAAATGATAAGGAAGGGTCAACATATTCAGCTGCACTGGTGAAATTGTCTTGCTCAACGTTCACTTAGTAGAAATAAAGATCCTTGCTCATAATATAATTTAGAACTTATTCTGAAGAAAACGCTATCAATATATAATATTTTCACAATGAACGTATTCGCGATTTAAGTCGTAAATTAAGAACATTTCAGCTTATCAGACATTTACTATTTTTACATTTGCCTGTTTTACTCTGATTTAAACTTACCATGTTTATATCATACGCGTCGTTTGATATTATGTCGCTCTGATTAGGTAGGTTAACTGTGAAAATATCTGAATATAAAATATGATTATAAATTTAAGTACTCATCAAGGAAATATTAAAATCGCAAACTGAGTTTAGTGACTTCATTACTTGACCAAATTTAAATAGTCCAAAAACAAAATAAGAGCCTTCTATGTCCTAATAATAACTTGAACGATAAGGTCTTCCACTATTTTAGTTGGTTGGTTGATTGATTGATTGATTGACTGTTGTTACATTAATTGAAGAAAAAAATGTGTGCGATTGCAAATATTATTTTAAAACAATACGTTTATCAGGTATTATATACAGTAAGAACGAGCATATTTTAGTGAATGATGATGAATAATCTATGTAGAAAAAAATATTGAACGAGTGACCGAACAACACATTAATTGACAAATGAGCGTAGCAAATGAATTATTTATCAGTGTTGTTTAGTAACAAGTTCAATATTTTTCATTGGATAATTTATCATTTGAACATTTTCCTCCCCGAAAGGTCCTTCAACGCGGGTGCAGGGTATAGGATTTATCCAACCCATGAACCCGACCTTCAAAAAAGAACATACAATAATTGTCCTCTTTTACAACACGTAAAGAATGTATCCCCACCACTATTTGTGAAGAGCAGGGTCTTTTCTGATCATATCTATTTCTGTTCTATGTGGTCTTCTGGCAGTTTTATTACAGTCAAAATGTCTATGACGGCGTGTAATCATGATAATTGTTATCATCTAAAGCTAGCAATTGTCAATGGAACAAATTTTACTGCACCTGAAGCGCATTTTATCAATTTTTGTATCTTCAGTGATGCTCGAGGCCAAATATATTTGAAATTCGAAGAGCGGATCAACCCAAAACAGACAAAAAGAAAAGATAAACCCGGACAATAGTTATTTTGTCAAAGAAAAAGAACCAATTATATATAGGGATCAAAATGAAATATGTTCCTACATTTAATATTGCAAAGTTTTTAAAATAGGAAACAAATTTGATAACCAGAGCTTCGTACAATAACACTTTTTAATTTAATTCCCATACTCAATAATTAACCAATCAACATACTGGATTTGGTGGTTCGAGCACAGATTTTGTACCCCCGACTACTGAGTAAAGTTTTATCACAGCCAGGCCTATTCTTCATGAAAAAAACATGAAGTGTTAGGTTTTATTGATTCTAGAGCGCTCATAAATGAACATTGTATTTCAATTATGTTACTTGTATTATGAACAATCATTTCCGAATAATCGTAATATAATTGCATATCTATAAATACTTAAATCTGATTGGACACATAATAACTCAGATGTATTTTGCTATTCTGTTCATGTCGTTTTTAGTCACAAAGCTCCTAATGTTGCGGCGTTTTTTTTAGCATCCCTGGCTTTCAAGTGTTTAAGGTTCTATTAACAGTTTCTTATGAAATACTAGGGGTTATTCCCCGAATAAAAATAGCCATGTAAAGAAATCTATTTTTATTGATATATTTTGTGAAAAGTATCATTTCTTTTGCATTTGAAAGTAATAATTAGTTAGTTAGCTATCAATTTAAATAGGTTAAATGATCAAAATGATTTTAACAATTTTAATAAATATACTTGTTTTAAGCGAAAAAGACACTGTAAACTTCCTGCTTTTTCAGTAGTGAAAATGAAAGAAAACTTATTTGTAGCTACTGTAGCTCTTTCCAGAGCAGGCGAATGTACCCTAAAACGAGACTGTTTTTGACTAGACGAGGTAAAATTCTATGGAATTTATCATGTTTATGTCGTTTTGAATATTTGAATTGTGTCTGAACTGTATCAGGCCTACATTGGTATGCATATGACCTGATATCAGGTTTCTCGTGTTGAGATTGGGCAGTTTTCTTTTCATTTTCTTTAGGTAGAACTTGATATTATTTTAAAATTACACTTTAGTTTTTATTTCATTATGAACCAGAGAAATCTTTTGATTTTAGTGATACCTAGTTTTATAAAAAGTATTTTATAAACAATACCATCACTAAGTGTCATGCATGGTTCCTCATATACTAGCATACATGATATAATGATATATATGACATCCCACACAACCTGTTGAATGCACAGTTAAAAAGTAAAATGAAAAAAAAAGTTCAAAACGGGAAGTCCCTTATCAAATGGCAAAATCAAAAGCTTAAACAATTCAACCGAATTGAAAACAACTGTCAAATTCCTGATTTGGTACAGGCATTTCCATATTTAGAAAAATAGTAGAAAAAAGTGAAAGCATATGATATTGCAAAGTTATAGAATACACATTTGTTAGTGTATGGAGTAAAAACAATTTACAAAAATAGTGTATGGCATGTATACATTTATGGCAAAGCATCAGTGGGGGTATACTTAATGGTATATTTCAGATTGGCACATAGCAACCATATATTAAAAAAACAGACACAGTTAAAATTTTGAAGTTATTTCATTTATATATGACTTCATGATATTTGTATTCATTCTTTCATGCTATCATATATGTCAAAACAAAAGTTAAACATAAAAGTGTAGCTTTTGTTATTTCTGACTTTTACTTCTGATCAGTGTATCATACATTGTTATTGGTTATCATGCATATTTGAACTAAAGGTTGCTAAATCTTCATGTAAGTATAGATATAATGTGAAATATTTTGCAGCTTTTTACATTAAACACATAAAGATCTCTTAAGAAAATGTGATTTCTGCATATCAGAAAAGTAAGAAATTGAAATGGAGTTGCGAAACTGCGTAATGAAATGTACAAATTAGAAGTACAAGAATATTCCCTGCTATCAGTCACATGTTTAATGGTAATGTTAAAGGGTAATTCAAAGCGAATATGTCTTTAATGTGAAAAATGAGACATCATTTTACCGTTGTTCGAATCTCATTAATGCAATAAGAAGATTCAAATTAAATAACAAAAAAAAAAAAAACAAACAAACAAAAACAAAAACAAAAGCATAACTGAAGGATTTACATGTACTCCAAAAATGTTCGAGTCCATTGCGTCGACGGATAAACGCCTCCTGCTAAATGTATGTGTCACACGTCTTGTAAATCAATACATAAAGTATACAGACACATGCACATCGTTAAACACATGCGCGCGCAGAGATACAAGAAAAGCGAAATCATTTGAGGAAGACATTATTTTTTAAACAAAAGAAATATGCTGGCAAATATGCTAAAAAGAGTACACCTGAACTGTTTAACACATTGCCGAAGAGATAACTAGTACTGACATTAAAATCCACAGACTCATCACAATACCATGACATTTTGTTATTAATAAATCTAAATTGTTTATTGTTGTAGTTAAAAGTACAACCACGCCTATTTGGGACCACGCCTATTTATTTCTAACATAAAAAGAAGAATTGAAATAGAAAAAACTTCGGATCGGACATAGCCGAGAAACAGAAAGGAAGTTATTTGAATGTGTTTGAAATATTATCGAGGATTGAAAAAGATAAAAAATATTAGTTTGAATCTGAGAAGGATGTCTGTAGTATTGCCTGCTGGTAAAAGTTTGAATCTGATCCCTGGACTTTGCGAATCCAGAAGAAATTGCAAAATGTTGTTAACCATTTATGACAATGGACGAGACATGACTATGTTTATAGACCAGCATGAAAAACTGAAACCTCATCAGATAGGACGTTCATATAGTATAGACGGATTGAAAACTTGTAGTTGACAAAGTGATTGAGTTCTATCTCTTACGCTGTATCTTAATTCTTCTATAATATTAAGGACATATAGTAAGCTCATCTTCTCAATGTTACATTGAAAAGACATAAGACCGAGATCGTTTATTGTATAATATACTCATTCAATCGATAGCAAAGTGTTCGAAAGCTCGGTTTTATAATCATCAGAAGAAGCCTTTCAATGTGCTTTGAGTTATTGTCAGTATTGTTCTCATCCGATGTGAAATAATATAATGTATATAATTTGTTGCATTTGGTTTTCTACAATAAATTAAATACTTACATCTGAATTGACTTTTGTTTTGTTTTACTGTTTAACACATAATTAGATTGTCCACGAGAAAAAAATCTAACAAAGACCGAGATCGTTTATTGTATAATATACTCATTCAATCGATATCAAAGTGTTCAAAAGCTCGGTTTCATAATCATCAGAAGAAGCCTTTCAATGTGCTTTGAGTTATTGTCAGTATTGTTCTCATCCGATGTGAAATAATATAATGTATATAATTTGTTGCATTTGGTTTTCTACAATAAATTAAATACTTACATCTGAATTGACTTTTGTTTTGTTTTACTGTTTAACACATAATTAGATTGTCCACGAGAAAGAAATATAACAAAGACCTCAAAATTTACATAAATTGTAGCAATTGTAAGTCACCATACAGCCGTCAACCATGAGCAAAACCCTTATTGTTTAGTAAGATATCAAAAAATCCGAATGACAGAATGTGAAATATTTTAAACCAAAAAAAAAAAAAAAAATACAAACCTTTTTCCACAAATCAATAACAAATACAATAAACTGCAATCAGTGAAAAACGAGCTCCTTTGACATGCACATATAAATGTGGTTGTGATAAACATGTTTGTTAGCGCCCAACATACCTTTCCGTGAAACTAGGACAGCTCGGAATAACGTCAAACAGATAAAACGGGGCAATCAAAAATCGTAAGTCGAATAAGAATACAATGGCCAAAAAGACTTAACTATTAAAAGACTTATAACACTACACATACAACTGAAGAAAAAATAAAATTTATCCCACCAAATACCCGAGCTAACTCTTTGTACATGATATCTATTAGATTTCATGTAAATTTACCTCAGGAAGGATTTTCTGACATGAAAGGAAAGGAATATCAGTCTGAAAGTGCATAATTTTTTGTCGGCATCAACATAAGGTACCATTTTTTTGTTAAAATGTTATGTAATGGCATTGCAATTATGTTCTTTGTTTGACCGCTTTAACATTTTAACAGTATTATGTGCATTTGACGTAAACGTGCATTTACTTTACATGTATGTAATGCTTGGTCTGCACCAAACTGTAAAAAAGATTGTCCAATTTGTCGAAGAAAAATTAGTTTAGAATTTCTGTGTCATTTGGTAACTTGTTAAGAATTATCTCATTGGCAATCATACCACATATTTTTTTTTATATTAGAAACAAACATAAAAACACTTATAGCAAAACTCATTGTATTCGTATTCAAAACACTGACATTTCACGTTAAACTACTGTTAAACTCCTTGGTATAGATATTAATACATATAAGTAAAATGTGTAGGAAGGCATGGCATTGCTGCACAGAGAAAAGTTAAAAAAGGAAACAGTTTTAAAAGGTGCAAAAAAGAACCCTCCGTTTTGTATATGAGGACTTTTCTAGTTCCTTTGAGACTTTAGTAGAAAAAGCAAAAATGCCTTCTCAGTAAGTCATGAGAATGAGAACAAATGCAATTGAAACTTATAGAATCATCAATACCGTAGCACCTGTATGTTTACAAGACTAATTTAAGGTAAATCTATCGAAAAATTCTTTCAGATATAACAACATATTGGATCCTTATGTATAAACTACTACTTACGGTAAGAAATGTTTCAAATTTGATGCTCCTACATTGTGGAAAGTCTTCCGAATCATTTTCAAACATAGAACATTTGTCGCAATTGAAAAGTCTTATGCAGTTCTAGAATGGTTTAGAATGTCGTAGCTCTGCATGCATATACACTTTCATTTCTGTTTGCCTATTTTATACTTCTAAAAATAAGTTTAGCAACTCATCTTTTGACGAAAAATAACGGAAACACAAAATCTCGATTTCTTTTCTAAAGTTTGTGTTTTCTTCATCGTCAAATATGTTTGTATTCAAAAGTGTTACTATTATGTTGGTCAATGTCAGACAGCTACACTGTTTGCAAACTTTTAGGGAAGGAGTTAAAATTAAAAGTCTCATTTTAATAAATGTTTAGCGCATAGACATTGTCCCTTTATAGCTTGCTGTTCGGTGTGAGCCAAGGCTCCGTGTTGAAGGCCGTACGTTGACCTATAATGGTTTACTTTCACAAGTTATGACTTGGATGGAGAGTTGTCTCATTGGCACTCATACCACATCTTCTTATATCTATGTAAAAAAATGCATACAAAGCACAAGATTGACAAAGTGGTGGCATAATGGATTACAAATGAACAGAAACTTACATTTCCCGCGCATTAAAATAGAAAAAAAATAGATAAAGGCACTTTTATTTACCCCAAAATATTTATTAAATGTTTTTATAGTTTTTTTTCATTAATCAATTTAACATTCTTTAAAATAGGAAAGCAGTTAATTTCAGATCATGTTAAACATTTTCTGCAAAGAAAGAACCTAATCTAGGATTTTGGAGAGGGAGAAGTGATTTCTCCGTCTCTGAGAGAGTAGGAAGGAGTGAAATTCTATTACCGTTTCGGTTGCATAGTGTTTTCGTGCTTATCCCTAAGGAAATTGTAATATATATGTAATAAAAAATATACTTGCAGTGTCTTTATATGATATTGTACAAAATGTATATATTGAAAATTCTTAATATAAAAGTTTAGACACTGTAGTTGTTTTTTTTATTTATTCATATCATTTGTACTGTCAACTTGAATTGAAGTTGAAATAAAATTTGTTGCTAGTAATATTATCATGCAATAATCTAATATGAATCTGCCTCAATTTTTTTTTTTAAAAGTCCAGGAAAATATGACTTCCAGTTTATGTGATGACTTTTAAATGACTGGGAAAGTTAATGTATATCATCACTTGTCATAATTTTGCAAAATTTTATTGGAAGCCCATGACATCATGTCAGTTGTAATTTGAGATTCGCGTAAACGATTGTAAGCCTATTAATGAAGATATCTGTCAACCACATAATAATTAACCAATAAAAAGCTAATTAGTATAATTTTTTTTTATAAAAGATATGAACCCTCAAAGTTCGACATCCATTATTTTCAATGGGAGTGTTGCAAAACATCCATTGAGTAGTATACATCACTTTGCTCTTTTATATATTAATGCTAGCATGTATACTTTGCTTTACCATGTTTGTGCTGTGGACAATTTTGCGTGTTTTTCTCTATTTTTAGTCTGCTTGCATGGTTATTGGTTTTACGCTCGTGCTTTCTAATGTAGCACATGCAGTTTAAGCTGGTGTTTTGAAATTTCTAACTTCCCTATTTTAGACTCGATCTTTGGACATATAAGAACGTTAAAAAAGCAATACAAGAATATCATTTAACTCCAAATAATCAGTGTTATAGATAACAAAAACACCAGTACAACTAATCTTTTACACTTATATAACAACTCTCGCTGTAATTGAAAGCATGTTTAAAGTTGTGTACATGCTGATATGAAATCTTGCCGCCCTACACTGTAATATAGATTTCTGTTTGTTAAAGAACATTTTATACAACAACGTCTTACACAAAAGAGGGTGGAATACGATATATCCAGCTGTGCATAATTGTAATGCAGAAAAACAAAAAAAACATTTAGTATCGCTTCACACTATCAACGAATTTTTGTTTTACATCTAAAATATCAGACATGGTGATTTTACAGTGAATGTACAAAAGTTACTATACGTTAGCCTGATGACGTAATTAGAAGGCATCTAAAATAACACAAGAACTATAAAGTCAAAGTTTTTTTCACTAGTTACCATCTTTGTATCCAATTTTGAAATATTTTGTGTGGGAGGATATTTAAAAAAAAAAGATTCTACATTTCTTCTCTTTTGATTATAGCTAAACAAATATGTTTGTGTCATAGAATACAATAGATCTAAATCACCCTGAGTCTATAAGATGTGATCTGCCATCAAAACCAACTTATTAAACCATTACAAATTGAACATTTGAAAACAACACTTCATAAATTGCATGCGTTTGTTACGTTTATTTTTTGAATGTACCTTCACCAGGAGCGCTTAAAGTCGAATACCTAAAATACAAGGATGTATAAGAACCGAAACAGCTAAAAAGTTGTATTACAAAAAAAAATATGACATACAAAACCCAGGCAAATCCACCTAAAGCCAACTTAGCCTGAAGGAGTTGAAACCTTAAGTTTATAAACGGAAAATTTAAGAAAGGTTTATTATAAATCATGTCAGTACCGAAATAATAACTACTAAGCTAATAACAATCTCGGGAACTGTTATTTCACCAGCAGCAGTATCAACCCAGTGCTGTTAAAAAAAAAAAAAACAAAAAAAAAAAGAAACAAAACAACATTATAAATGCTATATATCTGAAACCGCAACAGTTAAAGAGCTACAATATTAGTATATCCATCAAAGGTCAACTTTGCCTTTGGAGTTGAAACATTAGTTTAAGATACACAGAAGATCTAAGAAGGTTACAGTTTTTGGTTCTTCATCCTATTTTCAGGAAAAATATTTTGTTGTTTCAACAGACAAAGCTTGAGGCTGCTGTTTTAATAGAACCATAAATACATTAATGCAATATGGGGAGATTTTTTTTTACTTCAAACTTAAAATTAACGAATTGGTGTGAATGCTCCCAAAATATCAGAATTTAATCTATAGAGCTGATATGTAGACTAACAAAGTCAAAACTAAATCCAACACAATACACCATGGTCGTTGTATTTCACAAACAGTATCTCTTCTACATGGATGTTTTTCCCTTTGCTAAAATTATTTTTTGGAAACAAAATCGAAAATTTGGAAATAAACATTTCTATTTTGGAAACTTCAAATACGTCATTAAGCCGTTGTAGCTAAGATAACTGTGGAATGTTTCACGTTTGTTAAATGTTTTGCATAATACATATTAAATTACACGACTGTCAAATATCAGAAATATTTATTGTCCTTTAACTGTGAGTTATATATTTGCTGTTATCTATTAATTCGGGGCCTAGGTGGCCGAGTGGTCTAAGTAGTTACTACTGTAATCACTAGCCAGTCAACACTGAGGTTGTGAGTTCGATCCCCGCTCATGCGGGTGCACTCGACTCCAATCTTAATTGACTAGGATTGTCAGTTTTCCTATCGAAATCAAATCAAATCAAATCCATTAATTCGACTGACACTCAATTAACACAAAGGAAAGATCAAGTATCTGTAAAATGATTAAAAAGCGATGTGGGATAAACATCAACGAAGCAACAATCCCACGAGGAAAATATCAACATGTACAAAGTCATTTAAAGGAGACATGATATATTCTTCAGCGAGGTAGCAACCCAAAGATCAAGGGTCAAGGTTGAAAAGCATGATAAAAAGAGACACGTGATATACATTAATGAGACAATAACCAAACGAGCAAATGGCCAATCTAAAAGGAAACACACAGTTTTGAATTACTGACATGTGATTCGGCACTGACCATCTATCTTATGATGGGAAACATATCTTTTAAAGAAACTGTTTGAGTCACGAGAAAAACATATATGACCATTCTCTTTAGTTTTTAAATGAAACATTTTGATTCTGAGTTTCTTGAGATGAAAAAAAAATGTTTCAGAAACCATATTAGTTCAAAAAATAGAAAAATAAGATGCGGTATGATTGTCAACGAGACAACATTCCATTAGTGTCCAAAATGACTTAGCAGTTAGGAAATCAAGGTCCCCATGTGGCCTTTTAAAATACGAGTCAAACCAAAACCTCACCAACTGAAAAAAGAACGCAAAACATTCACACGAGAAAAGTAACGCTTTTTGAAATTTTTTTAATTTTGTTTTATGAATATTTTTGTATGCTTGAAAAAAATTAAACGATACTCTCATAAAAAAATAATGGACGGTGCCTAGTATACACTATGTCAAGCTTGAGTCATCCCGAATATAAAGGTTAGGAATAAATCTATAATAAACGATTAAAGAAAACACCATTTTAATTTAAAATCAAAAGCATTAAGATATATCAAAAGACGACCACAGATGAACTCCCTGTTTTTGAACATGCACTGTAATATTTGACGGGGTTCAACTAGTTATTTGAGATCGCACCCCTCACCTGAAATAAAACAATTCACAAAGAACTCATAAGAAAACTCTACCTAGGAAAGGAGTTTTACTCTGAACTAAGCTTAAAATGTCATAAATTCAACTAAAACACACAAGATCAAGTACAAACAGCAGAATGAGTGACAATATGATATCCTAGGAAAACTTGAATGTAGACTGCGAGCACATTTTCAGCATCTTATGGCATGTTACACCTGTTCAATTATTTCATTTGTTATCAAAATTACAGATAATTTTACAATATGTCAAGCTCAGAAATCGGTTTCGACAAAAATAGTTAATTAATAAAACCCAAACTGTCAATAAAAAACGTACATATCGTAAATAACTAAAATCATACAGAAATGAATAAGACAACCACTGATGGTCGTGGTACCTGGTGAAGGGTAGGTAAACTTTATATAACCGGGGTTAAACTTATGTTTTGTCATTTCAAACTTTCCCCTGTAAATTCGATCCTTAATTATAGATAGTAGCCAATAAAAATGTTAGCTGCTAACCTCTACTTTACCTTTTCATAATTTTATAACATATAGTTTAAAAATTCATTAAAAAAGTGCCAATGTTAATGTACAAAAAATCTAGAAGGAATCATTTCTATCTATTAAAATACTATCAATTTATAACAGTCTTTTGAAAAAAAATGTTATTTCGAACGAGAGGAGCGAACATCCTTAACTGTATTCAATATCGATATTTTATTGACAACAAATTTGGAAAATTAAACTATATAAGACGGTATGGATAGGGACAGGAGGGTCAAACACTATATCCTTTTTTGCAAATCAATCCATTAAGATACAAATAAGACAAAAGAAAACCGTATTCCAGGTTACTACCGAATATTTGGCGGGGTTACACTTTTTTTGAGATCGAATCTTTTCCCCGTATTCAGTTTAGATTATACGACTAGGAAAAGGTATATTAATTAACAAACATAAATAATCAACAAAGAGACGCTCTTCATTTTGAAATTATAGTAAAGCGGTTAGATAGACAAAGGTGTAAAACATAGAACAACCAAGTGTTTTTTTTTTACTGTAAAGTTGTAAAGATGTGATTGTAGATTTAGGAGTAGATTTTTAGAATTTGTCAGAATCCACATCTGATACACACTACTAGTTAAATATACATCATCATCATATTTCTGAAGGTCCTCTTTAACTGTAAAAAATGGTAATAAGGACGTTAGAAAAATGTTAAGTCGAATATATACCAAATATAATATTATAAGGATTTTATGAGGTTTTTGTATCCAGCATAAAATGGGAGATATTCATTGTCCTTTTTTACGCAACAGCAAAGGAGAGTCAGACGATTGTGTGATCTTATAAAATATCTTCTGTCGTAAATGATGTTAGGGTATATGTGGGATTGCCAAACTTGTCGTGAAATTAAAGGGTTTTTTTTGCGTTTTGGTAAAGATTTCAAATAATGTTATTTGTAAAAAAAAAAGATATATTGTTTAAAGCTTTGTTTATTGGACTATAAATATATTTTTCTTGAAGAGAGTATAAAGAACCACCATCAGCAATCTTTTGGGATGCGTAAGAGACCCGTGTGATCATGGTTAAGCTTTGATGCATTGAAATAAAGTTTCAAGTTTAGGTTCATCTGACTCCCGCTTAACCAATTGTCTGGCATTTAGTTATTGTCTTTATTTATGTCATGGACAGACAAATAAATATGAAACAGATTTAGCCATTTTTTAAATTTCTAACTTGTAAGTTTTAATCTTAATCTGGGGGCATAAAAGATTATATAATACAAATCAGTAAGGAAAACACTTCAATCCTGAATATCGGTCTTCTATATGACAAAAAAACACAAGTTCACAAATAGATAGATGGGCAAGATGCGCAATTCATTTCAGGTAGTAGGTAATGGTAGCTTTTTTCTAAATTCCTCTGCCGCTATCGTAAACTTGGATATGTATGATGACTCGTTTCGAAGCTGAGACATTTTTACATATGTGATTAAATTTTCGAGTACGATATGATATTCATATTTCTGCAATTTAGCACATCCCGGAATCAATTTGTGATGCGGCTTTTCAAGGTGAAAAAACCCTTTTTTCATAACAATAAGTTCTTTGAAGATATAGTTCTTTGCATAATTTGATAACTCCATAGTTTTTTTTACCTTTATTCTATGTGCCTCTGCTCTCCAAATCAGCGCAGATATTTTTTGTGTACACACAATTTTTAAGCTCCTCAATTTGAGGCGCATTAGGAATATCGACCCAGATGAAAAGTATTACACTCTTCCAAGAATGTTTGGTGTTACTAAAAACAAGCATATCATTCTACATCCTAGCCTAGAAGCTGTTTTAAGGGTTTTTCATTTAATTCTGTCAATTATATTTGCTTTTGATTGACGGTTTTGTAATATATATTTATATATCAGATTTTTCATTTGAATTATTCAGCATCACCTATATATGGTTACATTAAAATTGTTGGAACTCTGGTGGATAGTGTATTATTGAATACAATTCAAAATCTCCTTATTTTGTATATTAGGTACTCGACGAGAAATCATGCCGTCATATACTTTAATATCAGCTGCTTTAAAATAGATATAGAGTAACGTTCATCGATACATATATTGAATTGAAAAAAAAGTGCCAAATACGGCTAGGTTATCTGCCTGGGATAAGAAAATATTTAGTATTTAGAATAATTCATATTTTGGCAAACAGTAAATTTATAAAATATAAAAATGAGCATATAATTGATACATGTGGTGACTGACTGTTTTTCATGGATGTTTTTTTCACTTTGATAATATGATGACCTGGATTATGACATTTTTAGTTTTTTGTGTTTATTTCGGAAGCGTCAAATACGTCATTCGGCAAATGTATCTGAGAGAAGTGTGGAATATTTAACTTTTGTTAAATGTTTTGCATACAAAATATAGGTCCATTGAATGTCAAAAACAATGTTTATTGCACGTTAACCATGGCGTTGTCAGTTTATTTTTGATTTATGAGTTTGAATGTCCCTCTGGTATCTTTCGTCCCTCTTTTATGTATTTTGCATAAAAAATACATTTCTGTCAAATGTCAAAAAAAAAATAGTTACTGCACTTTAACTGTGAGTTCTTTATTCGCCGTTATCTATTATTTCGATCAACAAACAACTGCCGATGAGGAAAAGGACAAGCGTGTGTAAAAGGGGGTGCAGGATAAGCATTGATGAGGCAGTGGTCAAAGATGTATTGATTGAATGACACGCGATTTGTTGTAACGAGGTACCAACGCAACGAGGAAAAGGTCGAGAGGTCAATGATGTGTAGCATGATCTAAAGGAGACAATGAGTCTACAGGTAGCAACCTAACAAGGAAAGGTCAAGGATGTGTTACATAACCACAACGAGACGCGGGATACACATTAACAACACAGAAAGAAACAAAACGAGAAATTGGCTAATCTAGAAGGAAACACGCAGTATTGAATTACTGGCAGGTGTTTAGGTGCTGACCATTCACATCTTTTTAGGGAAGATGACAAAAACATTATTTGTCTCAGAAGGCAATTCAAGTTTAAAAGAATAGAAAAATAAGATGTGGTTTCATTGCTAAAAAAATTACATTCTATCGGAGACTAAAATGACGTATCAGTTAGGTCCCAATACAGCCTTTAATTATTAGCAATACCCGAACCGCAGCAATCGATAAAAGGCAATGACATGACAAATTTAAAACAATTTAAAACTAACGACGTGATTTATAGTTTTTTTTTTTAAGAAAACAGAAAGAAATAAAAGATCAGTAATTTTCAAAATCCTTAGTTTGATGCCTGGTATACACTATAGGTAAAATAAAGTATGAAGTTTAAGTGCATTGAGGACCCCAAATTTTGAAAGGTTTTGCCATATTCTTGTCAACACTGAAGTGCTGATTACTGGGCTTGTGATAACCTCGGGAAGGAAACATCAGACAGCCAAAAAAATACAAATTTAGAGGAGTTGAGGTTTTGCCAAATCTAGCTAGGGTAATCTATTTCTGAGGTAGCAAAAGACGATCACGGACGAAATGCCTGTCTTTAGAAAGAAACATTAATATGTGGCTGGGTTTTACTAGTTATTAGAGACATCAACCTACATCACAGGGTTAAGTCTTGGACTAACAAATCGTACATAAAAAAACACTAGAAAATGGCGCATAGATAATGGTGAAATTTAAATTACATATAAAACACACAAGATCAGTACAAAACACAGAGTAATGGACACTATAATATACTGGCAAAACTAAAATATAACTGCGAGTAAATTCCCAGGAGGTTATATCTTATGACTTTTTACATCAGTCCAGTTATATCGATTTTTATTACAATTACTTTGATACTTATACAATATGACAAGGTCTATAATCGTTCCGTGACAAAATAAGTAGTGAATTGATTAAACCCAATCTGTCAATAATGATAAAAACCATTAAGAAATGATATAAGAAAACCACTGTTGTTCGTGGTTCCTGTGCGGGACAGGTACGTTTTGTACATGCTGGGGTTAAACAAATGTTTTGTCTTTTCAAACTTCCCGTTTTGAAGTTATATACGTAAATAAACAGACAGTAAAAATCAGCACTGAAAAATCACTTAACTGTGGAATGTCGATATTATGTGACCTCAGCTGTTGTGGAAGTGTCAACACTTTCCGCTGCACTGTTGACATTCTTGTGCTCAACGTTCACTTCATAGATATAGTGACCCTTGTTTAAATTTTCCTTGATCGTTCTGAATTAAGAATTAAATCTAAAGAAAATGCTACTAATATACAGAATTTTCAAATAAACATTTTCTTTTCGATGAAAGTCGTAAACTAAAAACATTTCAGCTGATGAAATAGATACTATAAGTATATTTGCCTGAATAACTCTGATTTAACCTTACCATATTAATATCATACGCGTCGTTTGATATTATGTTGCTCCTATTTGATAGAAAAACTGTGAAAATAAAGTATACCTACACATGTATCTCTTTAAGTACTTATCAATGAAATAATAAAGTTTGATGTCTACTTTACTTGACGGAATTTGAAAAGTCCAAAGACAAAAAAAAAAGAAACGTCTTCCTCTATTTTAGTTCATTGATTAATTGATTGTTGTGTACAATGGCGAATAAATTATTTGTTATTAAAGTACAATGTGTGCGATTGCACATAGTAGATCACAATCGAAGAAACGAAAACATACTTATGGGAACGACAAATGGAACATATCCAAGAAAGATATTTGAAGAAGAATACCTAATACTTGCAAGATTTGCAAATAATGTTACAACGAAAAAAAAAAAAAAAAAACAAATTGAGAAGATGCATAGATGGCTAGAAAAATAATAGGTCAAGACAGACAGAACGATGACCAAAAGAAAAAAAGACAAGTTTTACTGTCCCTCTGGTATCTTTCGGCCCTCTTTTACATGTGATATGATTGTTCACGAGAAAAAGGACATAAACCTCAAAATTACGTAGAATATGTTGATCAACACAATTTTTTTTAAATGCTATTAACCATGATCTACGGCAAATATTTTGAAATGAGGACAAAGTCTGAAACAAATTCTTCCGTGATCATTTTATGTCGTCTGATTTATGTAAAGTCTTGAGGCATTGCCTAGTTTTATCTGCTTTAATGAATATTGTGAACAACATATAACATATGAAAGACAAAAATACAGGTGAAAAAAAGAATAAGATACCATAGCACAATACCACAATGGTGAGATATTTTAATACAGATCAACAACTAAAGGACATTACAAAACAATGGACTAAACAGTAAAGATTGAAAATATGCAACGACAAATAAAAAGAACAACATAACGTGTTACTAAGATGATAAACAACAACAATATCTATACTGTAAGACCATCATGTATTATTTGTGAAGCTGATATGAAATATTAATCACCAAGGTCTTGGTATCTTCCGATGATTTTTATTTTAGAGAAAACAAAGACGAGAGGCTCTTTGAAATAACCCTGATTCAACAACTTTCTGCTCAGATTTTGGTGACATTTTATAGAGTCTAATTAGCAACTTCAAGCTCTTTAATACTGAATGAGTTGGAAAATGTATATCCCATATACATGTGAAGTTGGTATATTGCTGTTAAGGTGACGGACATTCATAATTTTAAAAATAAAATCGTCTCCTTTGTCATAGATTCTGGTACTGAGATGACAGTTCTGGAGGATATATTTCAATGGAACTCAATACGAAAAGTATGGATTATTAATGGAAGGAACATAATCAAGATATCTAATAGGATAATTCCTCTTTAATAATGTGATTTGTCTATATTCCTTTTTGTTTGTCATTGTTGACATATTTGCTTGTTTTGTAGTGATTAAGATAATAACACAATGTTGACTGCTGTACCTCTATTTTTGACATTTTTACCTATTATGTCTGTTTTTTTTTGTTCACACATCTTTGTCAATATAATGGAATTGTATACGACTGTCATACATGTGAGAGGTATAGCAAGCTATAAAACCAGGTTTAATCCACCATTTTCTACATAAGGAAATGCCTGTACCAAGTCAGGAATATGACAGTTGTTATCCACTCGTTTCATGTGTTTGAGCTTTTGATTTTGATTTTCTTAGGAACTTTCCGTTTACAATTTTCCTCGGAGTTTCAATATTTATGTTATTTTACTTTTTAATCTGGCTTTTTTTATCTTCTTGTTTTTGACAAGTGTCTGAAGAACTCCGACTTATATATAAATAAGAAGCATTAGCAAGATAACAATTATTATACATTTCAAGTTATTCGAAACAAACTGTTTGATTATAAATATCCTAAACAAAAGTTTGTTTCATATAGAAAGTAAAAAGAATATATTGTTTCCTTTGAACATAAGAAAAAACAAGAAAAAACTTCATTTAATGTACTATAACAAAAATTATGTTTTGATATTTAAACTTTAAAAAAGAAAAATTCTAACAAGTAAATATAGTTTATTTATAATTTTCACAAATAGTTAACGGGAATGGTAAACACGCGTTTCTTGTGTGCACGTACAGGTAATGGTGTAAAAGCTAATGTAAACGCCCGTAAAGCTCCGAATAAACGGACACAGAGTAAACACGCGTTAACTCGAGCAAACATTAGAAATTTCCCTTTTCACCGCATTTACGTAATTATATTAAAACGCACGTTTACTAGTAAGCGCGAAAATTGGAGAAAACAAATGAATTATGTGCACGCGTCGTTAACGTGTGTTGACTGTATGTTATGCTTGGTCTGCACCACTTTGTTTTACCAGTTTGCCAAAGAAGAATACGTCTAGAAACACATTTCGAATGCTTCTAATGGTGTCCTTGGACAGATAGCTTAGTAAGGCTTTTCAAGTTTGCCTTACAAGTTCAAATACACAACTGTGAAACAAAATAACAATATTGCTCTTTGACTATGAATTATATTTGTGTTAAATTTGATTAATTCGATCGACAAACAACTTCCACGGGATAAGGTCAAGGATGTATAATATGATCAAAAAGAAATCATGTCCTATTCGATATAATCTGTTTGATTATAAACATCCTGAAAAATAAATTGTTTGAGAAAGGAAGTTAAAAGAATAGGTTGTTTCCTTTGAAAATAAGAAAAAAAAAAAAAGACAGCACTTATCATCGACAATAAAATTTGTATTCCTATATGCTATTTCAAAACATAATTTATTTTTAAATCATCGTTTCAGTCTTTGAAAGAAATGAAACGCATGCTTTGCTTTATAGTTGTAATTGTTTTTGAACTAGCCTTAAGTAACTGCGAGGATTCACAGATCAGTTCTGTGGTAAAGTCTTTTTGATAGATGTTTTTTTTCGCGTGCTGTGTATCGATCTGACGAGACTAGACTTTATTAAATTGATTTTTATATTTTGTTCTTATGTCGTGCTGTAACACAACTGTCCAGTATTAGGGGGAGAGTTGGGCCCCGCATGCATGTGTATTCCCTCCACATTTTGTATGTCCATGTCCCAAGAAATTAAGTTGAAGTAGTTTATTGCTCTATATAATATTTGTTTACCGGTTATTGTTTTCTACATGAATCAGGCTTTTGGTTTTCTAGTATGAATCATTTAATATTAGCCATATTGCGGCTGTGTACAGTTTGCTATATGCAAGATGGGAGTTGCACATTGTTGACGGCGGTACTGCGACCTATAGTTGCTATTATCTACGTTTTTTGGACTCAGGTAGCCAATTGCCTCATTGACAATCACACCACATATTCTAATTCTGATCAAGTTGACCTGGTCGAGTCTAAAAACTGTGGATACATTAAACAGAAATGGTCAACAAATTTTCATGAATACCAAATTCTCCAAATAATAAAGTCATTTAGATAGGACAAACGTCAACCACTGAGGAGATCCTGCTACTGGACAGGCTTATGTATACTTGGTGGGTTTAATTTAGTTTTATCTAGATATCATTATGACAAACAAAAAGTAAATAAAACATGTTAAAGAACACACACAAAATCAATCTGGGAAATCTAAAATAATAGTAAAAGAGATTCCTAAAACACAAAACAAGTCCACGAAGGAAAAATAAAACATATTCCATCCGGACAACACTGGCAAAACTGTTCGTATTTACCTATAAGTGGTCATATTTACGAGCTCTTGATGGCATTTTGCATGCACTGTTTTATATTTTATCAAACTTCCAGGCTAATAAACAATATGTTTAGCTCTACATCGATCCAAATAAAAAATTTAAATAGCGAAAAAAAAAAAAGATCACACCAAAAATTAACCAAGGAAAGTGGTTCATTTTGAAGCTACGTAAAAACAGATTACAAAAAACTGTCAGCATCAAATGATTTTATCCTATATAGCAAAAATCACAAAATGACATATGCCACTAAATCGGCAATGATGTATGATCCTTCTTATCACCATAGCATTGTGGAATTAAAACATCACAATGTGGAGAACAAAGCACTTTAATTTTCAGCAAATAAACCAAACAAGGTTGCGGAATTCTCAATAAAACGATACAAAAAAGCTACTGGTGTGGAAGGTATACCGGCTGAAGATGTGACATGTAGTAAATGTGCTGTTTCATCTCAGCTGACATCATTAATCAAGATATCTATATAAACAGATGTTTTTTTCTAAATGAATTGAAAGGCTCACGTTACACAAGAAAAAAACATGCATGTTTAACGAATTAAATTACAGACCATTTAGTGTCCTTCATAGTTTTTTCCATAACTTCTTGATAAAAGATTTTTTTAGCTACAACTGATTGGTTTATTTGAATTTTTACTAAATACATATCGTAGTGCTTTCCGTCTTGGCCGTGGATGTCAAGCCACACTACTAAGATTGCTTGCAGACTGGCGTTCTGTACTATATACAAACCTTAATATTACTATGCTTTGATGGATCTGATAAAAGATAATGACTACTTACCACATGAAATTTTGCTGGACAATTGTCTACATAGGGTGTATCAGTTCAATCAGTTTCTCTTTTGAAATCATAATTATCTGATAGAAAGCAAACCACTAAATCAAAGTATGTTCTTAGTAGCTGGGCTGGCATCCAAAAGGGACCCATCGATCTATCCACGGGCTACTCCTTTTCAGCAGTTTTATAAAAGATATATCATTATTTAGAAAAAAATGTTCAATGTACAATTATGCAAATGATACTTTTTACTATTTTGTATATGAGGAATTGTCTATCTCCTTTGAGAATTTAGTAGAAAAACCTAAGATGCCTTCTAAGCAAGTCAGGAGAATGAAAACAATATCAGTTGAATTTTATAGAATCATCAATAACGTAGCACCTGTATGTTTACAAGACCAATTAAAGGTAAAACAATCGAAAAATTCTTTCAGATATAACAGTAAATCGGATACTCCATATGTAAAATCGATTACTTACAGTAAGAAAAGTTTCATATTTGCAGCTATATTGTGGAACAGTCTTCCTAACCATTTCAGGACAAAGAACAGCTTTTCTCAGTTGAAGAGTCTTCTACAGTCCCGGAATGGCTGATAATGTCGCTGTTCTGCGTGTAGATAATCTGTCATTCTATTTCACTGTGATTATTTTATACGACAAAAAAAAAAAGATTATTAACCTAACATTTGACACAAAATAAAGCAAAACAAAATATCGATTTGTCATAAAAACTCCAATAGTTGGGCTTTCAAATGATATATAAAAAATGCTGTAGTGCGAGTGATGCATGCATAACAGAAGATGCTTATAATGTCGACGCTGCCATTCTCGCCACTTTCGGATTTCCTGCGATTCAATCATTGTTTGTTTGTTGCTTTTATTTGTATCCTCTTAATCGATTAATGTGTTTTAAGCACAAGTTAAATATCGGTAAAATATTAATATTACACCCTACGAAAGAACGTGTACAGATACTGAAGTTAAGCTTGATTTCTTGAACAATGAATTTTCATTCCGGAACAAAACATTTTGCAATCCTCTTTTTACGCTTTTGGTATGATACACTCATGAAGATAAAATTATTGCCAGATTCCTCACGATACACACTGCCTATGTCATTTTCGTCGTACAAAGAACTGCCCAGTTTGTCCTACATAGACTTTTTTCCTTTGCTTTTTTTTAATTGGATACAAAGTCGGTAAATTGGAAAACAACTGGATGCGTCTAATAACGTCACAATAAGAGCAGAATAGCAAGTTATCTATAAAAAATATTGCAAATAACATTTCGATATTTTTAAATTGCTTTACACATTCAAATACATTACTGAATAAATAATCATTTATAAGTGTATTAATTTGATCGACAACAAAATGAGAACAAGGAAGAGGTCAAGGATTTGTAAAATAATGAACGGGAGAATTGAGATATAAATCAACAAAGCAACAAGCCAACGAGATATAAGCAAAAAAAGATCGACAGGGAAACATACAGTCTTGAACTAAAGGCAGATGGTTCGGCACCGATTATTAATATTTTGTGAGGAGGGATATTTAAAAAAAAGTTGTTTGATTCTTAATTTCTTCTTTTTTTTATTACAGTTGGAAAATGTTTTTGTACCAATTAATAAGATTTCAATCACAAAAAAATTAAAGATAACAATTCTGTGCCATAGTATGCAATATGTCAAGAAATAAATCGCCCAATTTTTTAAAGTTGTGTTCAAATAAAAATTAAACATTGAAAACAAGACTTTATAAATTTCAGGCATCTGTTGCGTTTTTCGAAATTGTTTTCCTTTGTCAAGAACGCTGTAAGCCGAATACTTGAAAGCCAAGTACGTATAAGAACCAAAACAGCTAAAGAGCTTTATGACTAACTTTGTACGAGGGAGTTGAAACCTTAAATTTATAAACGGAAACGTTTTAGAAATGTTTGTTATAGATCATGTCAGTACCGAAATGTTGACTTCTAAGCTAATGATACTCTCTGCAACTGTTTTATAAAAAAGCAACACTTTATAAATGCCATGTGTTTAAAACGCTTTCCTAGAACTACCTGCGTCAGGTTCGCTCTAAAAGGCATATTTGAAAGCCAAGGATGTATGAGATCCGGATTAGCTAAAGACCTATATGACAAAAAAGACCTGAGATAATAGTCAAATTCATTGAACTTTGTCTAGGAAGTTGAAAGTTTGATACACTGGTTTCTAAGAAGGTTGCAGTGTTTGGTTCTTTATCGTCTTTTCACGACAAATATGTTGTTGTTCCAACAGGCAAAGCTTGAACCAATATATTTTGTTATGCAAATATGAGACGACAAATAAAAACAAAGAACCAAAAACTGCAAGCTTCACGAATGGGTTAGAAACTCGTCTTATCATGGTACATATTCTACATAGTTTTATATTTACTCATTTGCGTAGGAACTATTTTGTTTTAATAATTGTACTACTTTCAAGTATGTTCTTTTTTTGACTAGGCTCGATTTGGAGGAGGTGTTACTTCTTACAAAGTCTATCAGATTATTATTTTTGCAAAGACTTCCGCTCAAGCCGGTACTAAGGGCTGTTTTAAACTTACTATGAGGTTAGAGTTTGTTTACTCGATGTTGAAGGATTTACTGCTACTTTGAGATGAAGAACTGCAACAAAAGCGCTGTTTCATTGCTTTTTTCTTGTTGTTTGCTGTGTATGTACTTATCTTGTGTCAAAGACACATACCCCATATCCTTTTTAGTTACGCCTCTGAAAGAATAAATACACGCCTTTGGTTCATGCAAATGTATAATGTCTTAAACGTCATTGGAACTATGATGAATAGTGTCTCATTAGAAATATCATTATCTTTTAAATATAAGTACTCGACCCACTGAAATGCAATCATGCCGACCTACACTATCATGAAGATTGCCGTTTTAATAGGATGTGTTCAAAGTAACGTACATAAAACCATATATACACAATTTCAATAGGGGAAAAAACTTTGCTTCAAACGTAAAATTAACGAATTGGTGTTCATCCTCCTAAAATATCATAATTTTCAATCCGGAAAAGTCAGCTAACTATTGTTCAATCCCATTTTTACACTATAGGGGTTATATTAACATTAACAAAGTAAAAATTGTTGATAGATCCCACAAAAAACACCATGATGGTTCCATTTAATTTGTATTCCCAGAACCCACGTCTCTTTTACATGGATGATGTGCCCTTTGCGAAAAATCTGTTTGGAAACAAAGTCGGTAAACTGAAAATGAACTTTGACATTACTTTTGGTTCTTGTGTCTATTTCGGAAGCGTCAAATACGTCATTAAACCGTTATATCTAAGTTAATTGTGGAATATTTCACGTTTGATAAATGTTTTCCATAAAAAACGTTTAATTACATGTCTGTCAATTATCAGTAACATTTACTGCCCTTTAACTGTGAGTTATATATTTTCTGTTAATTATTAATTGCATCGACAAATAATTACCATAAGGAAAAGGTGAAAAATTTGTAGAATGATTAAAAAGAGATGTGGGATAAACATCACAGAGGCAACAACCACACGAGGAAAAGATCAACATGTATAAAAAGATTTAAAGGAGACATGATATATTCATCAAGGTTGAGGAGACACGTGATATAAGGCATCGAAGACGCAACACGACGAAAAAAAGTTGACGGATGTGTAAAACATGTAAAATATTAATTGGAGACATAGGATATACATTAACGAGACAACAACTGAACAAGCAAATGGCTCATCTAAAAGGCAACACAAAAAAAGCACTGACTATTCATCTTTTTTGGAACATATATGTTTTAATGTAACCGTTCGACTTCAATAGACCATTTTCATATAACTAACTTTTGACTCCGGATTATATGATTATTCGACAGGTTTCCTACTCTATAGGTAGGACATCCTGGTACTCGGTCAAGTAAGGACAACAAAAAGAAGTAAAGTCAAACATATTATCGGTGCAATTTGGTGGTAAGGTTAACTGTTTTCCCATGATTGTTTCGTGTATAGAAAACATATAACAATTAAGTTTCTCCTCAAATTGTACCAGTACCAATTGCAGGCTTAATTTTACTTCTTTCAATTGCTCTTCCATGACCGACTACCAAAATGTCCTACTACAGAGATGGTAACTTATCGAAAATAAAAAGTAATTTGGTCTATTGTTTTGAGACAAAATAATTTGTTTCAGTAGGTTATTCAATTTTAAAGAATAGAAACATTTGAAGATGTGGTATGATAGAAAATAATCCATGTTGGTATCCATCTATTACACAAAATCAGTACTTGCACAGAAAAACACAACTTTAAACAATCTGTTATTCATGTCAAAGTCGCAGAGAAGCCCTAAACATGGAGCCAAAAAAACTCGCACTTCACTGCAAGTTTAAGACGGCCCTAGCACCGGTTTGGGAATTCATTGCAAAATGCAAACATGTATGATTGCAACTTTCCACATGAGATCAAAATGATTATGACGTATACAGAAATTAGCATATATTTGTCTCCATACTAATTTTAGCAATGAGCAAAACCTAAATTAGTAAAAAGCAATAAAAAACCCGACATGGCACATACAATTCAAACGAGAGAAAATAAATGATGTTTTCATAAATGTTTCTATTGGAAAGAAGAAAGAAATAAAAACACCATCTATTCCCCTCCCCCCCCCCCCCCCCCCCCCCCCCCAAAAAAAAATCCTATATGTTTTAACAAACAAAAGGATTTTCATTGAAGTTGAAATAGTTTGTCCCCTTTAAATCAACCGTCTATCAAGGAAATCATTAAAGGAAATACAAACCCTGGAATATCGTATCGAAATTTACAATGATGGTCTGTTAAAAACAAAACGTTACGACAAAAGAGATGATTTAAACTTCAATGGTTGTGAACTTTCCATTTCAATGTAGTAACATTTCAGCAGCACCTGCATACGGAGTATATATCTCCCAGTTGATACGATATTCCAGGGCTTGTATTTCCTATAATGATTTCCTTGATAGAAGGTTGCTGCTCACAAGAAACCTATTAAACCAAGAGTTCCAAGTGATGAAGTTTAAATCATCCCTTTGTAAATTTTACGGATGCCATCCGGAGTCAAAATTCGGTAATATGAAAATGGTCTATTGAAGTCGAACGGTTACATTAAAACACATATGTTCCAAACAAGATGAATAGTCGGTGCTTTTTTGTGTTGCCTTTTAGATGAGCCATTTGCTCGTTTAGTTGTTATCTCGCTAATATATATCCTATGTCTCTATTTAATATTTTACATATCCTTCAAATTTTCGTCGTCGTATTGCTTCCTCGATGCCATATATCACGTGTCTCCTTTTGATCATTCTACTCAACCTTGATGAATATATCGTGTCTCCCTTAAATCTTTTTATACATGTTGATCTTTTCCCCGTGAGGTTGTTGCCTCTTTGATGTTGATCCAACATCTCCTTTGAATTATTCTGCAAATGTTTTACCTTTTCCTTATGGTAATTATTTGTCGATGCAATTATGGAAGAAAAATCAATAAAAAAAAAAAACAAAAAAAAAAATCCAATCTACTAAACAGCAAATTAAATAAATGAACTCAAAATCGTTATCTTTTTTTTTCATTTTTTCAGACTTTTCTAGTTTCCGCATCTGCGCAGAAATCTTTTCCGGTATCGTTTAGGCTCGGGATTTTAGTAAAACATTATGGGGACGGGCCTTATAACATTAAGCAAATCAATAAAACTAAAAATCAATATAAAAATCAACATACTCATGAAATAATAATTTTCTTTGTTAACATTGAAAATGACGTTACAACTTAAATCCCTAACAACAGGATTAACATCGGAAACGTTTCCATATTTCCGTTTCTTTTTTCACAAATTCTGAAGTTAAAACATGCTTAAATTAAAAAAAAAATGTATACAGACTTCGTCCCCTTTCACAGGTAACACCTGCCTCATATTAGATAACAGCAAATATATAACTCACAGTTAAAGGACAGTACATATTTATGATATTTGACAGACATGTAATTAAACGTTTTTTATGGAAAACATTTTTTCGATCTATGAGTTTGACTGTCCCTCTGGTATCTTTCGTCCCTCTCCTGTATCTGTGCAGATATTGAAATGTTTCAGTTGGTTTGATATGAGTTTTAATGTCTAGTATTAAAGAATCTTTCTCCTTTGTATATGACAGTGTCTAAGAATATTGTTTCATTACGGGTAAATTCGTAGGTGAACTTCTAGTGCGGGTGCGCAATATTAGCTATTGTAAATAGTTCGTGTATTTCCTCTATAGGTCCGGAATATATAATCCAGCCGTCATCCCTAAATCTGGAAGTCATTATCATTTTGTTTCTGTGTTGAAAGCGTTGTAAAATGTTTTCAAGAATAACAAACATTGTAAGGTCTGCTAATTCAGCGGATGCTGATCCGCCCAAAGGCACGCCTAAGGTTTCACGGTGAAGTTTATTATTAAAAAAAAATTCATTGTTGTCTAGAATAAGCCTTAATAGGCAAAGTATACTGTCTTTTAGTGGAACTTTGATTTCATACTCGCTTGGATCAATATTGGTCAGTGCCCCGTTAGTGGCTTCTAGTATTTCATTAAATGTAAAACAAGTGTACATATTTTTTGCATCGAATGTTACTAGGTAGCAGTCACGTTGGGGTTTTACATTTTCAATCGAATTAATAAAACATGACGTATCTTTTATATATGTATATTGTTTTTTAACAAGTGGAACAAGAAAATAATCGATATAGTGTCCAATATTATGCAGGGGCGTTCCATACAGTGTTACAATTGGTCTACCCGGAATTTAAATTTCTCGTCCAGCTGTTTCATTTCTTTCCATTTCTGATAGTATATTTTGAGATAGTTTATGTATTTTAGGCAACAGATACAATTTTTCTACTTTAGTTGTTTTGATGTTTTCTTTCAAATATTTGAATGTTATATTGACAATATAATTATCATTATGTAGGTCTCTGATAATACTGAACGCCGTTTCAGATACCTCCTTTACTTTGGATTCAACAATTTCTTCGTAATGTATATTATGTAATTGTCTTAAGCCTTCACGTAAATAGTTGTCTTTGTCAAGAATACATAGTGTTGAGTTTTTGTCTGCCTTACGTATTATAATGTTATTATTTTTCTTTAGATTCCGAATAGCCGACAATTCTTCCGCAAATATATTTCTTGTGTGTTTGTTTATTTTCATTCTACTAAGTTCTATTTTTGTTGAGAATATGTAATTTTCAATTGCTGGACAAGAATCCAACGGTTCATATCCTGAATTTATGTTAAAAGGGTGTCTCTTGTAACTTCTACCATCATTAAAGAGATATCGACATCTAAGTTTTCTTGAAAATTCGTCAAAGTCCTTCATAACGTTTCGTATGGCATTTTTGTTCAAAGGGTTAAATATGAATTTTACACCTTTTGCAAGTAATAAGGTTTCGTGATCCGTTAAATAATGTCCCGATAAATTTTTCACAAATAATTTGGCATTTTTTACCAACTTGGTATTTAATTTACTCCTTTAATTGTTGTTATTTTCTACAAGTTTATGTCGAACTTTTTTGTTTTTAATAGTTCGTTTAAAGCATCTGGCCATGTTGATTGTAAAGTAGTGAATTGATTCGGTGCACGTGCTATGTTTACCTCATTTCTCGTATTACACAGCGATCACCTGTAGATAATGTTATGGTCAGATTTGTGATAAAAATAGAATGGCTTGTCGAAGGTTAATTAGGGGAATAGTTATGAATGGAATATCAGACCTCCTTAGACCTGCACATAGCGTAAATAATTGTAGTTAGTGGTTTTGCTTAATATAAAAATGTATAAATTTTACATTTTTCTGCACATCCCTGAATAATGGAATATAATACAATTGGGTCCGGTGATTTTATTACATTGTATAGTGTATAGATATTTGATTGTTGTAATCGTTCCTGAAATGTTGTTTGTTTACATGTCTTAACTGGTATATCCTGCATCATAGTTAATGTGTGCAAGATTGAGAGATATTATATCGTTATCGTTTCGTTTTAGGAGTAAAAAATCGGGTTTTAATTAAAAGATGTACAGTGGTAGTTGATAGGCCAATATTTATATAATTTTCTTCATAAATTGACTAGCCAGTCGTAGTAAATTCAAAATAGAAATAAATACCAGCATCTATCATATACAAGTTTAATGTTTAATCTGGAGGTAGACTTACATTTTTTATAGTGATATAATAGTCCAAAAACTAAGTCAGAACAAATAGCATAATATACTCAAATGCACAGTTTATCTTCTTCTATTTAGTTTGCCGGTAGATTCGTGCCTGTTGTAGTAAGGGCGGTTTCGATCCCTATTAAACTTGGTGGTGTTACCGGATGTTGAGTTCATTCTGTTAACACTTGTTCTGTATTCTTCCGTCCACTTGTTTTATAGTTTTAGTAATTCATCATTGAACTCGGTGATAGCCTTGTTACCACTTTCTGAACCCGAGTTTAGTTCTTTGTACAGCTCCAGTTTAAATTTATCAGCATCTACAGTACATTTGGTAGTAAACTCCTTGCAGGATGCGGTAAATTTTTCCATGATACACTGGTCGGATTCTTGTCGTATAGCCTTTAATTTCCCCACGAAGAAGTCTTTCGCTTCATTTGATCCATAAAATGGTCTAAAGTCAATGTTAGTATTAAAAAATATGGGTGTTCCTGTTGATTCTTTTCTCATTGTGTATTCTAGTGTGAGAATATGCAGTTTTTTCTCAAGGATGTTGTTAATGGCTTTGATTGTTGCTCCGACTGTTGGTGTTGTATGTTGCATTGGAGATGTCAAGTTGATGTCAAAAAAGTTTACTTGGTTATCAATTTTAGTGTTATCCATACTGAGCGATTCTGGCAAAGATTTGTCCCTCTCGGTTAGATGTTCTAATGTACAGTTCATGTCAGTTTGGTCCATGTTCAATTGTTCCAAATTTTCTACTGCTACTGCTGTTTCTTTGTCTGCTTGAGGTTTTTCGCACACAAAAATGTTGCCGTCGTATTCGGTCGTTGTTAAGTTATATTCCTTTTCTAGTTTTACCAGCGGGCTATTGTACGTAGTTGTATTAGTTTTGTTGAGAGAATTTGTTATTGTAGCGCCACATAATTCCAAGAAGTAATGTGAGCGAACTTCGAAATTTTTTGGTTAAAAAGTTGTATATGAGACACATCATTTAATGATTAGGATATCACAGAAGTACCAGTTCTGTAGTTTGACAGTTTAAATGCGGTTTTATAGCGTTGTAATTTCCTTGATAAAATTTTACGGTAGATATTGCTAACTGTGGTTTGTCACCTGTCATCTACTAAGATAAGTTTGAAGCAACTTTGGTGGTGTCCTGAGAAAGTTATATATGAACGATGTAAATAGGTAATTTGGTAAAATGTCGGTTAAAATCCAAAGACCACCAGTTTTAAGGTCTAATAATTAGGATATATGGTCATAGTTATATATTTTGTTTTAAATGTACGTTGTTATCTTTATTTCTAAGTACATTGTTGAGTTAAGTTGACGAGACGAACATTGGAGTCCATGAGGATCACTGCAGACAGTGATTCACGATTAGGATGAGTAGCGGGCTAGGCCCAATCATAATGTATTTAAAAAAACGCATCCGAGCTCACCCATGAGCATAAATGTTAGTCCGGTGTTTTTAAATAAACGCATTCGAACTCAACCATGAGCATTAATGTTAGGCCCGGTGTTTCTGCCGTGTTTGGGGAAAAATCCCTGAGTCCGGCTTTATCAGTGGTCAACTCAATAAGTTGTATATTGGCGTGTTATTTATGCTTTTTTGTTTTATTTCGTATGTTAAATTTGATTAATATATAATACGAGAAATGATGTTAACATAGCACGTGCACCGAATCAATTCACTACTTTACAATCAACATGGCCAGACGCTTAAAACGAACTATTAAAAACAAAAATGTACGACAGAAACTTGTAGAAAACAACAACAATAAAAGGAGGTAGCTGAAACGGCGTTCTGTATTATCAGAGACCTACATAAGGATAATTATATTGACAATATAACATTCAAGTATTTGAAAGAAAACATCAATACAATTAAGGTAGGAAAATTCTATCTGTTGCCTAAAATACATAAACTATCTCAAAATATACTATCAGAAATGGAAAGAAATGAAACAGCTAGACGAGAACATTTAATTCCGGGCAGACCAATTGTATCACTGTGTGGAACGCCCCTACACAGTATTGGACACTATATCGATTATTTTCTTGTTCCACTTGTTAAAAAACAATATACGTATATAAAAGATACGTCAAGTTTTAATAATTACATTGAAAAAATAAAACCCCAACGTGATTGCTACCTAGTAACATTCGATGCAAAAAATATGTACACTTGTTTTACATTTAATGAAATACTAGAAGCCACTAACGGGGCACTGACCAATATTGATCCAAGCGAGTATGAAATCAAAGTTCCACCAAAGGACAGAATACTTCGCCTATTAAGGCTTATTCTATAGAACAATGAATTAATTTTTAACAATAAACTTTACCGTGAAACCTTGGGCGTGCCTATGGCCGGATCATCATCCGCTGAATCAGCAGACCTTACAATGTTTGTTATTCTTGAAAACATTTTACAACGCTTTCAACACAGAAACAAAATGATATGACTTCCAGTTTTAGGGATGACGGCTGGATTATATATTCCGGACCCATAGAGGAAATACACGAACTATTTAAAAAATAGCTAATACTGCGCACCCGCACTTGAAGTTCACCTACAAATTTTCCCGTAATGAAACAATATTCTTAGACACTGTCATATACAAAGGAGAAATATTCTTTAACGAAGGCATACTAGACATTAAAACTCATATCAAACCAACTGAAACATTTCAATATCTTCAAAGATACAGCTCACACCCAAAAAGTGTTTTCAAAGGATTTATCAAGGGTGAAGTATTGAGATACATGTACATCAGAAACACAAGAAGCAGAACTGAACTTAAAAAAAAACCAGTTGGAAGCTTTTAAAACACGTCTCCTCAATCGAGGATATAAAATATCTGAAATCAACGAATTTTTTTATCGAACACAAAATACAGAAAGGGAAAACTTGCTTATACAACGCCCAACGAAACGGGAGCAACCACTAGTTATGTTAACAAAATTCAATCCATCTAAACAGAAACTACAAAATATAATAATAAACACTGGAACCTTATTTCTCTAAACCCTGAATGTGTGAACATATTTAGTCATCAGCCTATCATAGCTTATAAAAGACATAAACATTTACAAGAACTATTATCAAAGCATTAGCGGGTATAGTCCGGCTCGACTTTTCACAACACAATATGATACTGAACTCGCAAAAAAAATTAATAAAGAACTACTATTTTATCCAAAAACAACCGGTGTATGGTCCAATATAACATACGAAATAAAACAAAAAAGCATAAGTAACACGCCAATATACAACTTATTGAGTCGACCACTGAAGAAGCCGTACTAAGGGATTTTCCCCCAAACATGGCAGAAACACCGGGTCTAACATTTATGCTCATGGGTGAGCTCGAATGCGTTTATTTTAATTCAACAAAACTAAAAATCAATATAAAAATCAACATATTAATGAAATAATAACGTTTCTTTGTTAACATTGAAAATGACATTACAACTAAAATCCCTAACAACAGGACCAACATCGGAAACGTTTCCGTATTTCCGTTTCTTTTTTCACAAATTTTGAAGTTAAAATATGCTTAAATTTAAAAAAAAAATGTATACAGACTTCGTCCCCTTTCACAGGTAACACCTGCCTCATATAGATAACAGCAAATATATAACTCACAGTTAAAGGGCAGTAAATATTTATGATATTTGACAGACATGTAATTAAACGTTTTTTATGGAAAACATTTATCAAACGTGAAATATTCCACAAATAACTTAGACACAACGGTTTAATGACGTATTTGACGCTTCCGAAATAGACACAAGAACCAGAAGCAACGTCCATTTTTTTGCAAAGGGCAAAGCATCCATGTAAAAGAGACATGGGTTCTGTCAATTCAAATAAAATGGAACGAACATGGTGTATTTTATGGGATCTATCAATAATTTTAACTTTGTTAAATAAATGTAAATATAACCCCTTTAGTGTAAAATTGGGATTAAACAATAGTAAGCTGATTTTTTCGATTTGAAAATTATGATATTTTAGGAGGATGAACACCAATTCGTTAATTTTACGTTTGAAGCAAATTTTTTCCCCTGTTGAATTTGTATATGTATGGTTTTATATACGTTACTTTTAACACATCTTATTAAAACGACAATCTTCATGATAGTGTAGGTCGTTATGATTGCATCCCACATGTTCCAACGGGTCGAGTACTTATGTATAAAAGATTATGATATTTCTAATGAGACATTATACATTTGCATGAACCAAAGGTGTGCATTTATTCATTTAGAGGCGTAAATGAAAACCACGATGTACTATAAAATCAAAGGATATGGGGTATGTGTCTATGACATGTCGTGAAAAGACGATGAAGAACCAAACACTGCTACCTTCATAGAAACCCGTGTACCTTAAATCAAATTTTCAACTCTCTAGGCAAAGTTTAATGAATTTGACTATTATTTGAGGTCTATTTTGTCATATAGCATTTTAGCTGAGCCGGATCACATACATCCTTGGCTTTGAAATATGCCTTTTAGAGCGTACCAGAAAGCGATTTTAAACATATCATTTATTTAGTGTTGTTTTTTTTATAACAGTTGCAGAGAGTATCATTAGCTTAGAAGTCAGTATTTCGGTACTGACATGATCTATAACAAACCTTTCTAAAACGTTTCCGTTTATAAATTTAAGGTTTCAACTCCCTCATGCAAAGGCCTGAGGCATTGTTGTCCATATAATAGAATTATATACAAGTGAGAAACTTACCTACCTGTTTAACCAGGTTTATTCCATCAATTTCTACATAAAGAAATGACAGCATTAAGTCAGGTTAATGACAGTTGTTTTCCATTCGTTTAATGTGTTTGAAATTTTGATTTTGTCATTTGATAAGGAGCTCTCTGTTTTAAATTTTCCTTGGATTTCAGTATTTTTGTTATTTTACTTTTTAGATTGATTTGGCTGGATTTTGAATTTAATTTTTGGTCATATAGCTCTTTAGACGTTTTGTTTCTTATACGTACTTGGCTTTCAAGTATTCGGCTTACAGCGTTCCTGATAAAGATGCTTGAAATGTATAAAGTCTTATTTTAAATTTTTAATGCTTTTTTTCAATAATTTGGTATTGATGGCAGATCTTCAATACTTTTTTTGTGTTTCATTTGATCACAACTTTTAAAAGTTGGGCGATTTATTTCTTGACATAATGTATACTATGGCACCGAATTGTTATCTTCGTGCTTGAAAGCTTATTAATTGGTTCAAAAACATTTTTCAAATGTAATCAAAAAAGAAAAAAAATAAGAACCAAACAACTTTTTTTTAAATATCAACCCGCACCCCCCCCCCCCCCCCCCCCCCCCCCGCCCGCCCCCCTCACAAAATATGAATAATCGGTGCCTAACCATTTGCCTTTAGTTCAAGACTAAATGTTTCCCTGTCGATCATTTTAGCTTATATATGGTTGGCTTGATGCTTTGTTGATACATATCTCAATTATCCTGTTCATATTTATTTTACAAATCCTTAACCGCTTCCTTGTTCTTGTTTTTCTTGTTCTTAATATACAAAGGTACACATATAGCTCAAACTTAGAGTGCAATGGGTATTGATTTATTCAGTAATGTATTTGAATGTGTAAAGCAATTAAAAAAAATCGAAATGTTATTTTGAGTTTTCAATATTTTTATAGATAACTTGCTAATCTGCTTGCCTTGTGACTTAATTAGAGGCATCAACTTATGTTGCCATTTACCGACTTGGTATCAAATTTAAAAAAAAATAATTGCAAAGGAAAAAAACATCTATGTAGGACAAACTTGGCAGTTCTTTGTATAACGGAAATGACATAGGCAGTGTGTATCGAACGGAATCTGGCAGTAATTTTGACTTCATAAGTGTATCATTCTAAATGCGTTAAAATGGGATTGCAAAATGTCTTGTTCCGGAATGAAAATTCATTGCACAAGTCACCAGTTCTGATAATGAAATGAGTATATTGTTGCTGGGTAATCACTGCATTCGATAAGTTTGAGGATAAACTCAATTTCACTTTATTTTTCGTATATATTCTTTTCAACACAGCAGCCTGTAATAGACTGTAGGACAGCATAATTTTATATTTGCAGTTTAAAAAAGCTTTATCATGTTAATTTCAGTATCTATACACATTCTTTACTAGGATGATGTAATATTAATAGTTTACCGATGTTTAAAGCACAAAAATCGATTAAGAGGAGAAAAATAATGGCAACAAACAAACAAAAATGATGGAATCACATGGAATCCGAAAGGGGCGAGACTGGCATCGTCGACATGGTTAGCATCTTCTGTTATGCATGCATCACTAGCACTACAGCATCTTTTATATATTGATTGATAGCCCAACTATAGGAAGTTTTTTTCTTGTTGGATTGTTGACATGTTAATGTATATATCTCATTTTCTTTTAATTATTTAACACATCCTTGACCTTTGCTTTGTTAAAATTGTTTTACGGTCAAGTTACAAGTGTTTTAAAACATTAGTTCAAATTGTCTCTTTTACGTCAGCAACCACGATCATTAAAACAAAATCATTTAAGTAAACTAAAACATATAGAAGAAAAAGAAAGGTAACCACAGCAAATACATGCTAGTATGGACAACATAATATGTACTTCTCGAAGAAAGTTTAGCAACACTTACATTAAGATTAATAAGGGTCAAACTTTGAAGGCTCGTATCTTCGTAGAAAATGCGAATATCTATCTGCAACTAACAATATTCCTGTATTAAACAATGTTGAGATAATTAAAAAAGAAAACTAAAAAAGAGTTAAATATTTTGGGGTAAATAAAAGAGCCCCTGCCAATTTTTGGTATTCTTTTTGGAACTACATCATGCGCCGAAACTTGCTAAAATTGTAAATCAAAGTTTGTAAACAGTGTAGCGGTCTGAAATTTGACCAAAATAATTGTTAGAGTAGTTCTTTTGAATACAAAAATGATTGAAGATTAAGAACACACAAAATTTAATGACAAATCGAGGTTTTGTTTTGCTTTATTTTCTGTCAAAAGTTAGGTTGCTAATCTTTTTTTTAGTCGATTGAAATAAGCACAGTGAAATAAAATGAAAGCTTATCTACATGCAGAACAGCTACATTCCGAGCCATCCCAGGACTGTATAAGCCTCTTCAACTAACATAAACTTTTCTTCTTCCTGAAATGGTTTGGAAGACTGCTCCACAATGTAGCAGCAAATGTGAAAAGTTTTCTTACCGTATGTAGTAGTTTTTACATATGGAGTATACAGCATATTGTTGAAAGAATATTGCGATGCTTTTACCTTTAACAAGTTTTGTCAACATAACGGGTGCTACATTCTTGATAATTCTATAAATTTTCATTGCATTTGTTCTCATTCTCCTGACTTGCTGAGAAGACTTTGCTTTTTCTATTAAATCCCCAAAGGAGATAGAAAAGTCCTCATTTACTAAACGGAGTGTTCTGTTTTGCACTTTTTAAATTTGTGTCCTTTTCTCTCTGTGCAGAAATACCACGCCTTTCTACACATTTTACTTATAGATTACAATTCTGTAAATATAGACAATGAGATTTCCCATAGGAACTCCTTTTGCGGCTAAAACTGTGCCACTTTTACTAGGAAGTCTCGTAAAAAAATATATCCTAAAATGTAAAGCTCATATGCACTATTAATTTTTTTTCAAAGCTTAAAATATATGGCTGTGCAGCATATTTTTAACATTTATATGCCTCGAACTTCTAAGAGTTTAAACTTATTCTAAAATTCTGAACTACCCCTTCCTTCACTTTTTGTCTTCCACCAATTTCAATTTGGCCGCTATTAATGTGTATTTATACCAGTAACATTCCCAAGTTATGTCCCTACGAAATGAAACATAGAGGGATCTCTGGGAACCAGTAGGTAAACAAAACAAAATATCTGTGAATATTATGTACTCCCCAAAAGAGGCGTGGTTTGTGAAACAGCTGTATTTACAAAGTGCAATCTATATGTATTTATATCCATACCAAGTAGTTTAACAGTAGTTTAACGTGAAATATCAGTGTTTTCAATACAAATACAATGATTTTGCCATACGTTTTTTTACCAACAGCCAAAATTTAAAATTCATCAGGGTTTACTTGCATATTAGTCCCCCTGAACCAATCTTTTATTTCAAGTGACACAGATTCCAATGTTTAAATTAAAGTGTTATAAACAGGTCTATAGAAGTAACAAGTATCATTTGCATAATTGTACAGCATGTACAGTGAACCCTTTTTGCTTAATAAAAATATGTCATATATAAAACTGCAGAAAAGGAGTAGCCCGTGGATAGATCGGTGGGTCCCTTCTGGATGTCAGCCCAGCTACTAAGAAAAATACTTTGATTTAGTGGGTTGCTTTCTATCAAATAAGTATGATTCCCGAAGAGAAACTTACTGACCTGAAACACCATATGTAGACAATTTGTTAAGCAAAATTACATGTGGTAGGTAGTCATTAGCTTTTATCAGATCCATCAAAACATAGCAGTTTTAAGGTTTTATCAAGTGCAGAACGCCAGTCTTCAAGCAGTCTTAGTAGTGTGGTTTTCCACAGCCAAGACGGAATGCAATAAGATATTGATTTAAAACCTATTCAAAGAACCAACTAGCTCAAAAACTGTTTCAAGAAGTTATGGAAAAAAGTATGAAGGACATTGACTGGTGTGTAATTTGATTTGTTAAACAGGCTATTTTTCTTCTGTAACTTGAGCCTTTCAATGTATTTAGAAAAAAAAACCATTTGTTTATATTGATATATTAATTAATGAAGTCAGCTGAGATGAAACAGATTTACTACATTTCACATCTTTATCCGGTATATCACCCACACCAGTACCTTTTTTGTATTTATTTTATTGAGAATATCCTCAATTTTGTCTGGGTTATTTGCTGAAAATTAAACATGTAAAAGGGGTTTGTTCTCAACATTGTGATATTTTATTTCCACAATGCTAGGGTGATTAGAAGGGTCATATATCAATGCAGATTTAGTGGAATATTTCATTTTGTAATGTTTTCTATATAGAATACAAACATTTGATGTTGACAGTTTTTTGTAATCAGTTTTACCATTTTTTTCATAGTGAACCACCTTACCTTGATGTGTTCTTTTATTTTCTCTATTTTATTTTTAGTCGGATCGATGTATAACTTTACATACTGTTAATTAGCCTGATGTTTTCATTAAAAAGATAAAACAGCACATGCATAATACCATGAAGAGCTCGTAATGCGTCCAGTTATAGGTAAATACGGACAGTTTTATCAGTATTGTCCGTATTTACCTATTTGTTATTTTTCCTTCATGGACTTGTTCTTATTTTTTTTTAATCTTTTTTTACCATTATTTTAGATTTAACCGCCTTTCCTTGATTGATTATGTGTGAGTTCATTTACATTTCTTATTTACTTTGTGTTTGTCAAGTGATTGAGACTTACTAAGGGGAAGGGATGATATCTTGATAAAACTAAATTGAACCCACCAGGTATGGATGTGCCTTTACAATATTAAGATCTCCTCAGTGGTTGACTTTTGTCCGATATAAATGATTTTCTTATTTGAAGAATTTGTTATTCATTACAGATCTTTGATCATTTCTGTTTAATGTATCCACAGCTTTAAGACTCGACTCGGGACGGCGAATAGCTTCGAACATTGTTTACTAAGACACATACAAATTCGTCGGTAAAGGACCAAAATATCGTCCTCCATCAATCATTATTTGGAATGAATGTCATAACATCATCCACGACTCACTCCGTACTTACTACTCGAAATGGATAAAACGAGAAAAAAATGACAAAAAATCCCTTTTTAATTCAGTAATGAACATAGTTGATATTCGTATTAAACATTTAAAAAAAACTTTTTACTCCTAACAACAACTATAATAGCCTTATTTCTCAAATCAAACATAAACTAAAAGAACTCGCCAAGGAATTTGTTTTTGTCCCGGCTGATAAGGATGCTAATAATATCATTATGGTTTGACGTAAATTTTACATTGAGGTTCTGCAAAAGGAAATCACGAATTCACAAACATTCCAACTAATAGATATAAGAATATGTGGTATGAGTGCCCATGAGACAACTCTCCATCCAAGTAAAAATTTATAAAAGTAAACCATTATAGGTCAAAGTACGGTCTTCAGCACGGAGCCTTGGCTCACACCAAACAGCAAGCTATAAGGGCCCAAAAAATTACTAGATAAGTGTAAAACCATTCAAACGGGAAAACCAACGGTCTAATCTATATAAAAAACGAGAAACACTTATGAACCACATCACCAAACGACAACTTCTGAACATCAGATTCCTGACTTAGAACAGGTGCAAACAATTGCAGCGGGTTTAAACGTTTTAATGGTACCAAACCTTCACCCTTATCTGAAACAATAGTGTAACATCACAACATAGAAAGACACACAATAAAATATCAATTGAAATGGCTTAACTCAATCAATAGACATATCAACACCAGTGAACATACACTGAACAAATAAATTTGATCTATGATACAATGTGAATACAAAATAAATAAACTAAGGGAAGAATAATTAAAGTAACATGTTATACCGCTGTGAAATGTTAAACAATTTAAGAAAAACAATATGCTTGAACAAAAATATCAGCCATTTACAATTACTTGAAAAACAGGTAAATGAAAATAATTTTGTTGTTAGGTATACGTGTACAGTTCAAATAGAGAAAGGAAATATTTTTACAAAAAATATAATTTTGATGTTCATAGTACGAAGAAGTGAAAATTTACAGTAATACCAAACACTTATCAAAGATGGTATATAGACCAGATATAACCCTGCATAACATTAAATAACAAAAAGGCATAACAATTAGTATCAACAGGTCAAATAAACAAGAAAGTACGACTTGAGAGTACTCGCAGTTACTGACAGCTAGTTAAAAGCCAAAAACAATTAATAATAAAAAATCATGCATCAGAGACTAAATCAACTAACTCCATTTTCGGAAAATGACATCTGTATCAAACTTTTAGTTACCTCTTTACAAGCAGAGCCAAATACAATGAAAGTTCCAACTATGTACTGGCTTCCGAAGCTGCACAAAACACCTTATAGACATAGATTTATTTCGTCTTCAAGCCATTGTTCGACTACTAAACTGTCTATTCTACTTACTAGTACACTTGGTACAATCACAAACCTGGTAATAAATTGTTCAAATAAGGCCTTTGAAAAAAGTGGAATTAATTACTTTTAGAGTGTCAAAAATTTGTTGGAAGTGCTTGATAAATTGCATGCTCATATTGGTGATTTCGAATCTGTTCAAAGTTTTGATTTTTCTACCTTGTATACCACTTTGTCTCATAATCTAATTATGAAAAAAACTCACACACCTTATTAAATAGGCACTACCCTTTCCTGGATCTTGATATCTATATCTTTAACGGGAAGTTTATCATTTATGATAAAAGAGATGATTTTTCATTTCTTATTGTTAATTATCCATTTTTAGATGATGACGTTCCAATCTTATTGTATTTATATATCTCAACTTGTTCGATTCGCTCGTGTATGTAGCAACATATATGATTTTAAAGAAAGAAACCTCTGTATTACTGAAAAATTATTACACCAGGGTTTTCGATATCAGAAACTAGTCAAAACATTTACTAAATTTTGCCATCGGTACAAGGATATCTCACGTAAATATAAATCAACATGCATACATCTTATACGTTCAGGTATTTCACATTCAATCTTTTATGGTAACATTCTATACAAAGCACAAAAATGTCGACAATCACCAAACCTTGAAACAGACTTATTCAGAAGGGATATAGTAACGATACTGTTGTCAGGTCATTAAAGATAGCATAGTTTGGTATTTATATCAATTCACTCATAGGATCTTTGCATCAGAAATAAACACATTTATTCCGAAACCAGTTGTTGGCATGATACGGGTCATGTATTTTAGAAATGGGTTTTGTTAGCTATTATTCGTGTGTTTCTTTGTCCTATATGTTCTCCCATTCATTTGTATTGTGGTCCTGTCATGTGATGTTGTCGTTTTGGTGTTGTGTTTGACGTTGCTATTAAAGCGGGAGGTTTGGCATGCCACAAAACCAGGTTCAACCCACCATTTTTTCTTAAAATGTCCTGTACCAAGTAAGGAAAATGGCCATTTTTATATTATAGTTCGTTTCTGTGTGTGTTACATTTTAATGTTGTGTTTTTGTTGTGTCGTTGTTCTCCTCTTATATTTGATGCGTTTCCCTCAGTTTTAGTTTGTAACCTGGATTTGTTTTTATCTCTATCAATTTATGAGTTTCGAACAGCGGTTACTACTGTTGTCCTTATTTATGTTCTTCTCATATATTTTATGATGATATGATACTAAACCCCTAACGGGAGGGATTATGCTTGATTTTCATATGATGAAGACATAATCTTTCAATCAGTTTAATTAATGTCTGGAGTTAGGATGTCAGTGACTGCTAGTAGTCCTTTGTTAATTTATGTATCATTGTCATTTTGCTTAGTTTCTTTTGTTACCTATTATGCGTCGGACAGTTTTACTGTGCATATTGCTGTGTGTTCGTTTATTCTACATTAGCTAGAAGTATAGGGAAGGGTTGAGATCTCACAAAGCATGTTTAACCCCGCCGCTTTTTTGCGCCTGTCCCAAGTCTGGAGCCTCTGGCCTTTGTTAGTCTAGTATGTTTTTTAATTTTAGCTCATTTAAATGTTTTGGAGTTTAATGTGACGTCTATTTTTATTGAACAAGTATACATTTTTGTTAAAGGAAAATTTGAAGCCCGCCTCCGGGTGCGGGATTTTGCTCGCTGTGTTGAAGACCCATTGGCGCCCTTCAGCTGTTTTCTGCTCTTTGGTCGGGTTGTTGTCTCTTTGACACATTCCCAATTTCCATTTTCAATTTTATTTTTTAACTCTATTAGAATTAGAAGATGTCGTTTGATTGTCAATGAGGCAACTCTCCACCAGAGAATCAAATAACGTAGAGATTATCACCTATAGGTCACAGTACCGCCTACAACAATGTGCAAAACACATTTCACATATAGCAAACTGTTTACACAGCCGCGGCATGGCTAATGTTAAATGATTCAAACTAGAAAACCAACAACCTGATTTATATAGAAAACCATAGACGGGAAAACAAATATTATATACAGCAACAAACGATTTCAGCAAAATTTCAGGCTTGTACAAACAACATTAAAGGGTTAAATATGTTTGCCGGGCCCATCTCTCCCCGAATATTGGACAGTGGCGTAGCAGCAAAACATAAGAACACTCTATAATAATCAGTTTAAAAAGTCTAGTCCCATTAGATCGGCACCAAGCACGCAAAAGGAAAACATCTAACAGAAAGACTTAAGACACAAATTACCGATCTGAAAGTACTCAAAAGTAACTGACAGTTAGTTTAAAGCCAATTACAAATAAAACGAAAAATCATGTTTACCAACATTAAAAAAATATATCAAAAAACAATCTATTATTTCAAAATTTTATTGTTTCTTATTTTCTTAAGAAACAAACTATTCTTTTTCCTTTCTTTCTGAAACAATTTTTATTTTCTAATCAAACAGCTTATATCAAATTAAACATGATCGCGTACATCTGATGCGTGATAGTTACCTAACTACCTGTACATGATTCAAAACGGGATGTTTCCTTAAAGGTAATCTTTTCGCTATTTCCTCGTTATGTTGCCTCCTTGTGGATGTTTAACCGGCTTCTCTTTTTAATCATACTATACATCCTTCAACTTGTCCCCGCGGATGTTGTTTGTCGATCGAATTAATAAAAATTTAACACAAGTATAATTCAGCGTTAAAGAACAATACATATTTTTATTTTCATTTCACAGTTGTGTATTTGAATTTTTTATAGCAAAACTTGAAATGCCATTGTGATTTATAAATATTTTACATTTATAAGCTGTCTGTCTAAGGACGTCAATGTAATCATCCGAAATAACACTCGAATAAAAAGAGAAAATGAATGTCAAAGTTCATTTTCAAATCACCGACTTTGTTTCTTAACTTATTTTTTTCGACAAATAGGACAAACTTTTTTACAGTTTGGTGCAGACCAAGCATAACATAAAGTAAATGCACGTTGAGTTCATGTGCACATAATTCATTTGTTTACTATAACTACGTTAACTCGGTCAAAATGGAAATTTCTAATGTCTACTCGAGTCAACGCGATAAGTTTTATATGTTGTCAACAATATTTATTACGGCAGATTTAAGTAGACAATGCTTCATGACTTGAAATAAAACAGACGACATAAAATTAACTTTGAAAATTCATTTTCGGACAATGCACTAATTTCAAAATATTCGTCGTAGCTGAATCATCACGATGTTCGACTAAACATCTTTTTAGAGTGTTGACTACTATTCTTTCTACAGAAAAAGATGGCCTTCAAAAATATTGTGATGAGATATATTCAACCAATGGTGTCAATCAGAGGTGGATTCTCAAAATATCTAAATATTTACTGCAAAATCTTAGATCACAATCTCTGCTATTTTGCAGCAACATTAAAACCTTTGATTTTTCTACGCTTTACACTACTATTCCCTTATGATCAATTTAAAGATCGACTTCACCATCCCATTAAACAGAGCTGTTTCTATAAAAATGGGAATTTATCTATTGCATTTAAAAAAAATTTGTTGATCGAACTATACGTATACACGTTGTATATGTCAGTTTTATTAAACCTGTTCATCCCTGCAGACCAAGAAGTTGCTTCCTATAAGACAAAAATCTTCCATCGAAATAATTGTTTCCCTTTAATGTCAAACTATCTATCTTAAAGTCTAAAAAGATAATTTTTAAGGCCAGTGCATGATTATTATATAAACTAAGATATATTGTTTATTTTTATTGTTATCGACATAAGTATAAGTAGCCATGACTTAAAACAAACTCTCAATTTGTGTAAAACTATTAATCCTGAGGTACCAAGAGAACAGAATTTTAATACATGTATAAAATAATCAAGAAACATGGATAAAATTGGCACCTTATATGATTGAAGAAAACAAAAATAGCAATTTGTAACTTCCCTTCTGTGTCAAACAATCCCACCTGAGCTATAAAAAGTACTCCAGTATCAGGTCAGTAGATGAATATTATAAAAAGAAGGAAATGCTGGCATTACTTTTTATTGTTATCTACATAGTTATTAGTAACCATAGACTGTAGAGCCCTCAAATGGTGTAAAAGTATCCTTCCTGAGGTACCGAAAGTACAAAATTTAATTTCGTTACAAAAGGGAAATATTGGCACCTTTTATTGATGCCGTGAAGAACATTATAATTTAAATTCCTTCCCTTTTATGTCAAACATTCTTTTCAAAGGTATAATTTTCAAGAAAAATAGCACATACATTGTGTATAATGCTAAAAATAGTTTTGACTTTGTAAGTTTAGAACAAATATATTGTAATAGGGGATGGTAAAACACATGGTTACAGAATTAAATTCCTTAGAGATTACGGTGTTAAAACAGTTATTAATGAAGGATATGATCAATAACTAGACATAAAACAATTTTGTCAGCTTCACAACCATTTACCCTCATCACACTTATAGAATGTAGAACACCAATAACATCTTATCTGTCTGAAATAGTATCCAATAGTAAGTTTTTTATTTTCCAAATATCTACTTTTCAATGTTACTAATGTTTAAAGATGAATTATATATCATGTGCCACTAGTAGTAAAAATTAGCTACCGCAAAAAACAGAGAGCCCCCCCCTCCCCCTCCCCCTGGAATCGGTGTGATAAGTATTATTTCATCTTTATTTTTTGTGTAGTGATTTAAAGACTTTTTTCAGTCTTTTAATAGTTATTCTTTTTGTCCATGGTGATTTTTGATTGCCTCATGTAATCTGTTTGACGTTGATTAATATGTGAGCTTATCAGTTTATAATTTATGATATTTCTTCAAGTAACTATTGCAATGAAGTATGGCAATAGAAGAGATTTTTTGTCAATATATTAAATAGTGTAAGGGATTTCGTGAGATAACTGTGTTATGTACGACCCGTCATTCGGTTTTTATTTTTTTGAAAATATTGCATCATTGAGCTTGTTAGCTTTGTATTATGCTTACTTGCGGTAAAAAAAATATTAGAAAGTGAGGGAAAATATCAATGAAAAAACTATTTGCACATCTACACCCACAAAAAATTATCATGGATTAAAAAAAGCCTCATCAGTGACGCTCTAATCAAAACATTAAAAAACGCCAAATCAAGTACGAAGTAAAGGATCAAAAGTCCGAAAGGTTTTTTCAAATACATCTTATGTAATCTATCCCTGAAAAATTCAAAGTTTTGCACGGTAAGGTTAATTCAGAGTAAAACTGGCAAATATATAAAATAGTATATGTCTGATTAGTTAAAATGTTCTTATTTTACGATTTTTATCGCGAATACCTTTATTGTGAAAATTCTATATCTTGATAGCATTTTCTTCAGAATTAGTTCTAAATTATATTACGAGCAAGGGTCTTTATTTCTATTAAGTGAACGTTGAGCACGACAATTTCGCCAGTGCAGCTGAATATCTTGACCCTTTCTTATCGTTTACTTGTTTTGGTTTGTTTCTTGTTTGCTTTGTTTAAGACACCTAGATTGTATTTATCTATGGCTTTTTTCCTGTCCGCATGTCTTTTGTTTTCTTTTGTCATCGTTATATCTTTTTTTCTTGACTTATGGTTTTTCTTGTCATATTCGCATCGTCTAAAAAACAAATTTGGTAGTATATATTTACTATTTGCAAATCTGGAGAGTTTACGAAATGTCCATCAAATCTCACTCTTGGATATTGTCTTGTTGTCGTTTCAACAATTCCGTTTTTTATTCTTCGGTTGTCACATCACCAAATGCTTAGTCATCTTGAGCAAAACAACGGGTGTCATAATTTGAGCATAATCTGCTTACCCGCTTGGAGCACCTGAGATCACCCCATATTTTGTTTAGGTTCGTGTTGCAAAGTTTTTGGTTTCCTGTTAGTGTTTTGTGAACTTGTGTGTCTTTTCGTCGTCTTTAGCTTTTTGACATGTCAGTCTCTCCCTTTTAAATTACACACAAGAGGTAATTTTAAAACTGACGGATTTAAAAACCCTGTAATATATGTAGAACTGCATCAATCATTGAGAGATTTACAGTTAAGACTTACTATAATAATCAGTTTAAAAAGTCTAGTCCCATTAGATCGGCACCAAGCACGCAATAGAAAAACATCTAACAGAAAGACTTAAGACACAAAGTACCGATCTGAAATTACTCAAAAGTAACTGACAGTTAGTTTAAAGCCAATTACATATAAAACATAAAATCATGTTTACCAACATTAAAAAAATATATAAAAAAATAATCTATTATTTCAAAATTTTATTGTTTCTTATTTTCTTAAGAAACAAACTATTCTTTTTCCTTCCTTTCTGAAACAATTTTTATTTTCTAATCAAACAGCTTATATCAAATTAAACATGATCGCGTACATCTGATGCGTGATAGTTACCTAACTACCTGTACATGATTCAAAACGGAATGTTTCCTTAAAGGTAATCTTTTCGCTATTTCCTCGTTATGTTGCCTCCTTGTGGATGTTTAACCGGCTTCTCTTTTTAATCATACTATACATCCTTCAACTTGTCCCCGCGGATGTTGTTTGTCGATCGAATTAATAAAAATTTAACACAAATATAATTCAGCGTTAAAGAACAATACATATTTTTATTTTCATTTCACAGTTGTGTATTTGAATTTTTTATAGCAAAACTTGAAATGCCATTGTGATTTATAAATATTTTCACAACTACATCTATAAGCTGTCTGTCTAAGGACGTCATTGGAATCATCCGAAATAACACTCGAATTAAAAGAGAAAAATGAATGTCAAATTTCATTTTTAAATCACCGACTTTATTTCTTAACTTATTTTTTTCGACAAATAGGACAAACTTTTTTTACAGTTTGGTGCAGACCAAGCATAACATAAAGTAAATGCACGTTGAGTTCATGTGCACATAATTCATATGTTTACTATAACTACGTTAACGCGGTCAAAATGGAAATTTCTAATGTCTACTCGAGTCAACGCGCGAAGTTTTATATGTTGTCAACAATATTTATTACGGCAAATTTAACTAGACAATGCTTCATGACTTGAAATAAAACAGACGACATAAAATTAACTTTGAAAATTCATTTTCGGACAATGCACTAATTTCAAAATATTCGTCGTAGCTGAATCATCAAGATGTTCGACTAAACATCTTTTTAGAGTGTTGACTACTATTCTTTCTACAGAAAAAGATGGCCTTCAAAAATATTGTGATGAGATATATTCAACCAATGGTGTCAATTAGAGGTGGATTCTCAAAATTTCTAAATATTATCACAATCTCTGCAATTTTGCAGCAACATTAAGACCTTTAATTTGTCTACGCTTTACACTACTATTCCCTTATGATCAGTTTAAAGATCGACTTCACCATCCCATTAAACAGAGCTTTTTCTATAAAAATGGGAATTTATCTATTGCATTTAAAAAAATATTTTGTTGATCGAACTATACGTATACACGTTGTATATGTCAACTTTATTAAACCTGTTCATCCCTGCAGACCAAGAAGTTGCTTCCTTTAAGACGAAAATCTTCCATCGGAATAATTGTTTCCTTTTAATGTCAAACTGTCTATCTTAAAGTCTAAAAAGATAATTTTTAAGGCCAGTGCATGATTATCATATAAGCTAAGAAATATTGTTTATTTTTATTGTTATCGACATAAGTATAAGTAGCCATGACTTAAAACAAACTCTCAATTTGTGTAAAACTATTAATCCTGAGGTACCAAGAGAACAGAATTTTAATACATGTATAAAAAAAATCAAGAAACAGGGATAATATTGGCACCTTATATGATTGAAGAAAACAAAAATAGCAATTTGTAACTTCCCTTCTGTGTCAAACAATCCAAGCTGAGCTATAAAAAGTACTCCAGTATCAGGTGAATAGATGAATATTATAAAAAGAAGGAAATGCTGGCATTACTTTTTATTGTTATCTACATAGTTAATAGTAAACTTAGACTGTAGAGCCCTCAAACGGTGTAAAGTATCCTTCCTGAGGTACCGAAAGTACAAAATTTAATTTCGTTACAAAAGGGAAATATTGGCACCTTTCATTGATGCCGTGAAGAAATTACGCACTTTTTAATTTAAATTCCTTCCCTTTCATGTCAAACATTCTTTTCAAAGGTATAATTTTCAAGAAAAATAGCACATATATTATGTATAATGCTGAAATAGTTTTGACTTAAAGTTTGTAAGTTTAGAACAAGTATATTGTAATAGGGGATGGTAAAACACATGGTTACAGAATTAAATTCCTTAGAGATTACGGTGTTAAAACAGTTATTAATGCAATGATATGATCAATAACTAGACATAAAACAATTTTGTCAGCTTCACAACCATTTACCCTCATCACACTTATAGAATGTAGAACACCAATAACATCTTATCTGTCTGAAATAGTATCCAATAGTAAGTTTTTTATTTTCCAAATATCTACTTTTCAATGTTACCAATGTTTAAAGATGAATTATATATCATGTGCCACTAGTAGCAAAAATTAGCTACCGCAAAAAACACAGAGCTCCCCCCTCCTGGAATCGGTGTGATAAGTATTATTTCATCTTCATTTTTTGTGTAGTGATTTAAAGACTGTTTTCAGTCTTTTTATAGTTATTCTTTTTGTCCATGGTGATTTTTGATTGCCTCATGTAATCTGTTTGACGTTGATGAATATGTGAGCTTATCAGTTTATAATTTATGATATTTCTTCAAGTAACTATTGCAATGAAGTATGGCAATAGAAGAGATATTTTGTCAATATATTGAATAGTGTAAGGGATTTCTTGAGATAACTGTGTTATGTACGACCCGTCATTCGGTTTTTATTTTTTTGAAAATATTGCATCATTGACATGATTGAGCTTGTTAGCTTTGTATTATGCTTACTTGCGGTAAAAAAAATATTAGAAAGTGAGGGAAAATGTCAATGAAAAAACTATTTGCACATCTAAACCCACAAAAAATTATCATGGATTAAAAAAAGCCTCATCAGTGACGTTCTAATCAAAACATTAAAAAACGCCAAATCAAGTACGAAGTAAAGGATCAAAAGTCCGAAAGGTTTTTTCAAATACATCTTAGGTAATCTATTCCTGAAAAATTCAAAGTTTTGCACGGTAAGGTTAATTCAGAGTAAAACTGGCAACTATATAAAATAGTATATGTCTGATTAGTTAAAATGTTCTTATTTTACGATTTTAATCGCGAATACGTTTATTGTGAAAATTCTATATCTTGATAGCATTTTCTTCAGAATTAGCTCTAAATTATATTACGAGCAAGGGTCTTTATTTCTATTAAGTGAACGTTGAGCACGACAATTTCGTCAGTGCAGCTGAATATCTTGACCCTTTCTTATCGTTTACTTGTTTTGGTTTGTTTCTTGTTTGCTTTGTTTAAGACACCTAGATTGTATTTATCTATGGCTTTTTTCCTGTCCGCATGTCTTTTGTTTTCTTTTGTCATCGTTATATCTTTTTTTCTTGACTTATGGTTTTTCTTGTCATATTCGCATCGTCTAAAAACAAATTTGGCAGTATATATTTACTATTTGCAAATCTGGAGAGTTTACGAAATGTCCATCAAATCTCACTCTTGGATATTTTCTTTTTGTCGTTGCAACAATTCCGTTTTTTATTCTTCGGTTGTCACATCACCAAATGCTTGGTCATCTTGAGCAAAACAACGGGTGTCATAATTTGAGCATAATCTGCTTACCCGCTTGGAGCACCTGAGATCACCCCACATACTGTTTAGGTTCGTGTTGCATAGTTTTTGGTTTCCTGTTAGTGTTTTGTGAACTTGTGTGTCTTTTCGTCGTCTTTAGCTTTTTGACATGTCAGTCTCTCCCTTTTAAATTACACACAAGAGGTAATTTTAAAACTGACGGATTTTAAAACCCTGTAATATATGTAGAACTGCATCAATCATTGAGAGATTTACAGTTAAGACTTACATATCATAGCAGGGCAGACAATATTATGATATAATTAAGTGAAAAAAGCATACGATCCGTCCTCAGAAACGTAAGCTTCATTCAAATGAAACTGCAAAAATGAATCAGGAAAAATACTATATAAAAGCGATTAAAAGAATGATACCGTAACGAACATGAGATAAAAACAGGGTCGGAATATTTTAACCCATACATTTCTTGAACGACCCAGCTCTGGACAAATGTTCTAGGGTTACGTGGTTTTTGTGTTATGTTAGGGGACGATTATTTAAAGTCTCGTTTGAAGGTCAGTTTTCGTATTTAGCTTTATTCTACACCAGCGTTGACACTTTTCGAGAAGAAACCAGGTCTTATGGCAACAGAGCTGAAAGATGTTTTAATCGTGACCGAACAACATTGATAATAAACTCGTGTGCTACTCTCATTCGTCAATTAAATTGTTGTTCAGTCAAACATTGAATACGTTTTTTCTGAATTTCAAACTCTTAGATTAGTCATTCTATGATTTAACATCATCGTATAAATGAACAAAATTTGAGAAGCACCGTTAATTCATAACAACCTTCATAGAGTATTCATGATCATCCACTATAATAATATATTCGGTATAACATAATATAAAACATACGTATTGTTTAATTGACAATCAACTTTTGTTTTAAAACACATGTTTTTAATAATTTATGTTTCACTGCAAATAGTCAATCAATCAATCAATCAACTGAACTCGAGGAAGATATTTCTTTCATCTTATTAGGAAGACAGAGAAATATTTATTTTTGTCTTTGGGCTAATCAAATACAGTAACGTTAGAAGTTCAGAATTAATTTTTGATTACAGAACAAGCAAGGACAATTTAAGCACAGTTCATGACTTCTGCGAAGTGAACATTGATCACCACAATGTCACCAGTGTAGCATAAACTGTCGCTTCTTCCGTTTTCATATTTACCTGTTGTATGTAGTGGTTCTTATTGCCCTATTTTAGTCATCTGTATTTCATGGAATTTTTTTTTCTGCTTGTCTTTATATATTTCGGTCTTCGTTCTGTCTGTCTTTCTTGATTTATGGTTCTAAATTCTGTAAACAAGGTTATGATTATACTGTAGCTGTTCAATCACGACGTCTGCTATCTTTTGTGGATGCACACCATTTCGCTAGTTTGACAAAATATTAAAAGATTCCTATTTTATGTGTAAAACAGTATATTTGAAATCCCGAATATCGAGGTAAATTCAAAAAGGGGAAAGGAACAACAACATACAAAATCAACCTTCTTTCTAATTTATTCTGAAGTTGCTGTGTGAAATGTTCTTAAAAGCATGAACATATATTCTTGTGTAGGCATAATTTCATTTCTGCAGGTCAAGTTCTATAAATGAGAGGCGGAAAGGATATTTAAACTATTAAGTTGAAAACGAACTGACCATGCTACAAAAGGCGACAAACGACAAAAGACAAACAATATTCTACAAAACAAAACATAGGAAACTAAAAACAAAAATAACAGGAATCCCATCAAAAACCTGAGTATCTCATTATTAAAGTATGTATTGGACCCTATAATTGCTTAATTCTACGTCATTCTTGGTCTCTGGTGGAAAGTTGTCCCGTTGGCAATCATACCACACCTTCTTATATTTCTATACGTTTATCTTGAATTGCCTTCTGAAACAAATTATATTTTTCTCAAGAAACTCGGTATCAAACGGTTTCAATAAAAGACATGTTCCCCCTCAATAGAAGAATGGTAAATACTATCTTTTTTTCATCTAGATTGGCCATTTTAACGTTTGGTTGCTGTCTTGTTGATGTTAATTGCGCGTCTCGTTTTTATTATTTTACACATCCTTGACCATTTCCTCGTTGGGTTGCTTCTTTTTACATGTATATCCCATGTTTCCCTTTAATCATTCTACACATCATTGACCTTTTCCTCATCGGGTTGCTACTGATGTATACAGTGCGTCTACTTTTAATCATTTGTGAAACGGATATTCCATAAGGGTAAAAAACTCGTGATGGCGTCAGTAAAATATACAGAAGGATGATTTCAACTTCACCAATTGGAACTCATGGTTTATTAGCCTCCTTGTCAGCAGCAACCCTCTATCAAATCATGATAGGAAATACAAGCCCTGGAATATCGCATCACCTGGGAGATATGTACTTGGTATGGAGGCGCTGCTGGAATGTTGCTACATAGACATAAAAAGTTAACAACTGGGTTCAAGATGTCAATCACAACCACTCAATTAAAAGCTCCTGACTTAGGACAGGCACATAAAGAATGTGACAGGGTTAAAAATGCTTGTTAGCATTTAATCCTTCCCTTATCCTGGGACAGTGGTGTTACATCACATTATAAGAGCAAACTTTAAAAAAAGTTGAAAATGGTTTAACCCAAATAAATGGTACAAGGCACACAACAACTAACATAAAACCAATAGACACAAAGCACCGAAATAAGAGCCCTTGCAGTTACTGAAAAAAGTTGTTTCAAAGCCAATTACAACTTTTAAATAAATCATGTTCTTCCAGACTTAAGTATCAATCTTTGCACATCCAATGTATTTAGTGTAAAGCCGTCATAAACAATCTGAGAAATATAAGTCACAGTATCGACAAGATGCAGAAACCACGAGTGTAATATTATGATTTATCTTATTGTGTACACTAAGTTTTTTTTATACATAATGCCCCTACAGAGACAATATTGTAAAACGTTAAAAATAAAAGTTTATTAATAGTGCCCCCTACAGTGACAAAACTGTAAAACGATATCGAGGACTTAAATACTTACCATACTGAAATGTATTATATATATTCTCTTATGCCCTCAGATTAAGGTTAACATTCGGAAGTTTGAAATTTCGAAAAACTGAAGAATTGTCATACATTTATTTGCTTGTTCCTCGTAGTAAACACAGCGCATCACTAGCTTTCTTCTGAAATTTAAAATGCCAGACAATTATTAAAGCGGAAACCAGATGAACTTAAAATTGAGTGGATCAAACCTGTTTGTTTAGGCATTCAGAGGTACAAACGAAAATTATGAAATACCATGATAAGACGACTTTCTAACCCATTCATGAAGCTTGCGGTTTTTGGTTCTTTATTCTTTATTCTTTTATTTCCTAAACAAAATATATTGTTTGAAGATTTGTCTGTTGGAACAACAACATGTTTGTCATGGAAAGAGGATTAAAAACCAAAAACTACAACCTTCTTAGAAACACTTGTATATACACAAAAGTATCAACTCCCTAAGGAAAAGTTGGCCTTAATTGGATTTGACTAATCCTAGGTCTTTCTTATATAGCTCTTTAGCTGTTTCGGTTATAATACATCCTTGGTTTTCAAATATTCGGCTTTAAGCGTACCTGATGCAGACAAATCTAGAGTGGCGCTTCGGACGCATGACATTAATAAACTGTCGTTTTCAATTTTTAATGCTTTTGTATATGCAATAAGTGTGTGTTGATGGCAGATCTTCAATAGTTTCCGTTATATTTGACCAGAACGTTTTAGACTCCTGGCGATTTAGGTCATGTTGTATACATAGGCACCTAATTTGTATCTTTGTGCATAGCTTATTTATAGGAACAAACAATCTTTTTCAATTTTCATCGAAAATAAAAAAAATAAATATCCCCCCCCCCCTCAACAAACACACACACTAAATATGAATAATCGGTGCCAAACCCTCTCCCTTTAGTTCAAGACGGTATGTTTCCTTTTTGCTATTTCCGTGTCGGGTTGATGCCTCATTGATGTATATCCCAATTCTCCTGTTTATTATTCTACAAATCCTTGACCTCTTCCTTGTTGCCAATTTTTGTCGATTAAAATACTAAGTAGTAAATAATGGAACAAATATAGCTAACATTTTAAGTGCAATGGATATTGATTTATTTAGTAATGTATCTAAAAGTGTAAAGCAATTAAAAAAGATCTAAATGTTATTGTGAATTTTCAATATTCGTATAGTAAACTTACTAATTTGATAGCTTCATGACGTATTTAGACGCATCCAAATTAAAACTAGAACTATAAATGTCAAAATGTGTTCACCAACTACCGACTATGTATCCATTTATATTTTTTTTTGCTAAAGAAATAGACGTCTATGTAGGGCAAACTGGGCACCTCTTTGTACAAGGCAAATGACATAGCAGTTCAAAAACGTTAGCTTACTTTCAGTATCTGCTAATATTCTTTCATTTCCCAAGTTTAAAGCTAGTAAATCAATTAACAGGATACAAATCAAGGCAACAACACACAAACTTAGGGAATCGAATGAACTCCAAAAGGAGTGAGATCGGCATCTTCGACAAGGTAGGTGTCTCCTGCTATGCGTACGTCACTCGCTGTACAGCTTCTTGTATGTATCATTTTCTTGCTAGACTGCTGCCATATTGATATAAATCCTGCATATTCTTTTAATTATTCAACACATCCCTGACCATTTCCTTGTTGCAGTTGTTTTACGATCGAATTAATAGCTAAATTTAGTTGCAATGTCAGTTTTATAATGTCATTAGACTGAATCTTAAATAAATGCAAGAACTAAGTCATGTAAGAGTCAATTCTCAAATTATCGACTATGTGTCTAATCTTAGATTTTTTACAAATAAAAAAGAGGCCCCTCATGTGGGTGTCCAAGTAATCACATAATCACAAATGTTTTGCCAATATAATCACATAATCATTAATTATTTCTTTTAACAAGATAATCAAATAATCAAACATACAGTCCTAGATTATTAAGTAATCATGAAATATTTGGTCTGATAATCACTATAAAAAATGGCCAACTAATCACACAATCAAAGACCCCATGAGGAGGCTAAAAAAAGAGTGGAGTTAAGAAATATTAAGCTCCTGTTTATACAATCCTAAGGGTACAGCTGACATGGCGTATTGTCCTGGGTCTGACAAAAATAACTTTGACTTCTTAACTGTATCAAACCGCAACATGGTAATGAGAGATTGGAAAATTGACGGTTCATGTAAACAATTCATAACGCAAAGTTCTTCTCTATTCTGATACAAAAATATAATTCTACAGTTACTCTTCAAACACTGAGTCTGATATTTTAAGGCAAAACAAAATCACTTATAGTTTCAAGCGATACAAAAATCTTTTCATCTGCACTATAATGATGAATCTAGTGTTCTCCTATGTCACTTCGTAATGTTCGTTATTTAGGATACAAATATTTGATGCTGACCGCTTGTTTTTTTGTTTTTTGTTTTTTTGTTTTTTTGTTTTTTTTTATCTTAATTATTATCACTACGTTTTATACTCGAACAGATGTAGATCTTAACACACTGTTTAATCAGTAGTTTGAATAACAATAATTGAAGTAAATTTATAAGTGAAGGTATCAGGTTTGTTTTTATCTGATATTTCATATGAAAGTAATAAATCTTCCTATAAATATATCTAGACTGTAAATTATGTTGCAGCTATTTATCAAGGAGCCAGTACTTCGGTACTGGCCTGTAAATACGGATATTATCATGATTATTTTATTGAAATTTACTGTTATAAAATTTTAGAAATCGTCTTAATTTAAAGAGTATTAGCTACGAGATATAAAAAAATAGAATATTTGTTTGTTCAATCATTAATGAAATTCAAATAGTGAAATAATACGTTTTTAGCATAAAATTTCGTTTAGTTTTGTCAAAATAAGCGAAGAAACATCGCTGATGAATTGTTCACTTGCATGTGAATCATTCGACCTCATTGAATCCGTATTCATGTGACCTTCAATTTAACCCCGTAGCTTGAGATGGATTACGCATGTATTCAGCTATTAAAAGGAAAAGTATATCAACATCGCAAACGAAACAAGGATAAACCATTTGGTTGACTGATTCGATCCACCAAATAATAATTCTATACAGGTAAAAAACGATGATAAACATACTTTTAACCTACAATATGAAATCAAACAGACCTAGAAAAATCACATTGCACGTGGTCGCTATTTGCTTATATTTGTGTTCATATCAGGTTATATGACCGTCGACAGTAATTGGAGGTCATCTCGATGGTTTATTAAATGACGTCTATACAAAAATACACAGTAAATGCTGATACGTATTATCGACTCCATGCATTGTAAATTATTTATTTTAGACTTTTTGTAATTCGGATATACGTTTTAGTATTTTTTAAATCAAATATGAGTACCTCCTGCCATGCATGCATTACTCGCCTTGCAAATCAACACATATACAGACACACGCACATTTTCAAGCATACGGGCAGGGAATAAAGTAAAACGAAATCATTTAAAGAAGACATTTTATTCAAAACAAGGGAAATATGCTGGGAAATGTGGTAAACAGGGTGAACTTCAATTGTTTAACAAATAACTAGTATTGACATTACAAATCACAGAATGATCACAATATCATGAGATTTTGCTATTACTATATCGAAATTATTGATTGTAGTAGTAAACATGTTCAACCTAATAGACAAAAAACGCCTATTTGGAACCACGCCTATTTAGCACTACGCCTATTTGCTTATTTAGCTTATATATATAAAAGCGATAATGAAATAGAAAATGTTTTGAATTGGACCTAGCTATGAAGTGATTGTTCCGTTTGGTACTTAAAAAATAAACAGAAAGGAAGTAATTTGAATGAGTTAGAAATATTATCGAGAATTGAAAAAGATTATAAATATTAGTATTAATCGGAAAACTATGTCTGTAGTATTGCCTGCTAGTTTAAATCTGATCCCTGGACATCGCGAATCCAGAAGAAATTGCAATATGCTGTTTACCATTGATGACAATGGACGAAACTCGACTATTTTTATGGACCAGGATGCAAAACAGAAACCTAAACAGATAGGACGTTCATATAGAATAGTAGGATTGAAGACTGGCAAAGTGATTGAGTTTAACCTCTAACGCTCTTTCTTGGTTATTCTGTAATAACAAGGACATATAGTAAGCTCATCATCTAAATGTTATATTGAACAGATAGAAGACTGAGATCGTTTTATTGTACAATATACTCATTCAATCGATAAAAAGTGTTTGAAAGCTCGGTTTCCTAATCAACAATAAAAGCCTTTCAATGGGCTTTTAGTAACTGTCAGTTTTTTCTCATACGGAGAGATTTAATATTATATGTATATCATTTGTTGTATTTGGATTTCGACAATAAATTGAATACTTAATTCTGAGTTCTTTTTTTTTCTTTTGTTATTCTTTAGCACATGTTTAAGTGAATAAGTTGTTCTACCAAGGGAAATGGTTGAGTACAAACCAACATGTTTAATTCCATTTTATTGTTAATATATCAAATAAGTACAGGTGGTAAGCATGTCCATGCAACAAATTTTCGACAGAGACCTCTAAATTACGTAGATTTTAGCAACTATAGGTCCCCATATGGCCGTCAACAATGAGCCACAGTGTAAAGTCAGCTATAAAAGGACCCAAATGACAGAAAGTGAAATATTTCAAACGACATAACGAAACCATACTGCCTGATTTATGACAAAACAATAAACGATAATAAAAAACCAAATATAATAGACAACAACCAATGAATAACGACAGGCACATGAAGAATGTGGTGGGTTTAAACATGTTTAAGATCGCTTTACCGTCAAATTTCCCAAACTATGGACAGTGGTGCAAGAGTAAAACGGTACCCAATATTGAATTAAAACCATTAAACGAAAAGGAACATAATCAAAGGGAAAAATTGTCAACAAAAACGACACAGAAAACTAAAATTTAGCAACACAAAAACTACCACAAAAACCAGGACTGAATATCAACTGCTTCTTAAAGGCCAACAATTCCTGTTGTTTTTTAAAATAAGGAAACTTTTTTATTGGGTTTTTATCATGTTTGTTTGTTAGCATACTAAAAGTTGATGTTGACAACAGATTCCTAGATTTATTATTAGCCCCGTAAGCCTACTAAAAGTTGATGTTTGAATCAGATATCTAGTCTCCTCTGTTGATATAGATTTCTGTGATTAGAAATAGATATGCGCCTGTTTATATTACACTTCTGATTGACAAGAAATATTATTGATATGGTCATAATCGTAAATTAACGTTTTACAAAACTTTACGAAAACTGTAAAAACATTTTTTTCTGCGATAGAATAATTATTTCTGTCTCTCTCTACTTTGATATACACCACGTTACTGAAAGTTCAGATACAATTATTATTACATCAAAACGTACATGTTGTTACCTAATACAAATACAAAGATGTGGTATGATTGCCAAAGAGACAACTATCAACCAAAGATCAAATGACGTAAATGTGACCGTACGGCCTTCGATAAGGAGAAAACCCCTAACCGTTCAATAATCTATATATTAACGGCCAAGCTATAACAAGAGTGAAACGAGAAAAAAAAACAACGAATATATTTATTTGCAGAACAATAAACGAAAAACAAATATGATAAACAGCAATTAACGGCAACTCTGGCATAAACTATTTCTATTTGAGGTAAATTGCATGTAGGTGCAATATTAGTCAGCGCATATTTACAACGAAATTAACTTATAACACTTTCTGAAGCGCGTCAATTACTGCATTATGTGGTGTTAATTTAATTATTTTGGAATCAAATAAATTTATTTTCGCTTCACTTATAAATAACTAAAGTAGAACATACTTATCAATAGCAGGTGTCAATATTTCTATCTGTAAATATAAATTTATATTACATTAGACATGTTAGAGGTAAAAAATGAAAACAACACGTTTAAATTAAAAAATCCGAAGCGCTTTTCTGGATCAAGATATGCATTAAATATTTGTAGCATATTTTTTACTACATACTCATGATTATCTACACCAGGAATAGATAACCTTAGGTGTATTTGTCAAAACCCTTCGGAATTTTCTGTCCTCATTGCTCTACAACGAAGTATTGTATTTTGTTTTTTTAAACTTTTGCAAGTCGAGCGTGACTGGTGAGTCTTTTGAAGACGTAAAGTGCTTCTGGCGTACACCATTTTAATCCTAGTAACCATGAATTGTTTGGTTAAGATGAGCAGATGCACAGCACTACACATAACATAACAGATTTTTAATAAGGCAAAAATACTACAAATGTCACTTATGATAAATAACGATCCCTTAATTTTGCATTGAATGTGTTAAAACGTGAGCTTTGATACGATTTTTCTATCATTTATTACAGTTCATACCATAATTGACTTTGTCTTCAATTATGGATCGAGCATATGTTTGAATTTAGTGGTTTTATATAATCATTTGCATCTTTTAGTTACAGAATATTTAAGATCGTACGTTCCGGTCAAGGTTTTCTTAAAACTTTTAGGTAAGAAGTATGCATCCAATCATCGTATTTTGACAATATATAAAAAAGCAAATTAAAAAAATTACCGAACTCCAAGGAGAATTCAAAACGGAAAGTCATTTAAAAATGGTAAAATCAAAAGCTCAAACACATCAAATAAATGGAAAACAACTGATTAATATGTGCAGAATTTGGAACGATAATGTACTCATGGTGATGATAAATGCAGCAAAGCAATTGAGATGCATAAAATATATACAGAAATATTCCATTTCATTAGTTATAATAAGGTTATTATACACTAAATACCTTTTTAATTAAACACTTATTTTTACAATAACAGAAATTTAAATTAATTTTCCAGCATACAGTTTTAAGATATTACTATCACGAACCTTATTTTTCCCGCATTATTTTTACCGATGAAGATTTAACCAAACCAAATACATCATTATGGGATTTGGAATTTAAGAAAATCTAGAGATCATTGTACTGAAAAAAAGATTGACTCCATCAGGCAGAAATGATCATACTTGATTTTACTATTCTCTTAAGATTAGTTTTGGTCATAAAACTCTTCTAGTATTCAAGTAATCATGCATCCTTAGCTTTCCATTTGAAAATCTAATACAGTACGCCAGTTCCGGGATACAGTAGTTGAATCTGTCATGTGACTTCCATCACAACGTGACAAAAATGTAGGCATCGTCAATTCCATCACATGTTGAGCGAACGGGTGAAAAAGTTTGATATTATTCTGCACAAAATATTTGGAAAATTAAATCTAATAAGTGGGTGACCCTCCCTTGTGTTGTACGGAAATAAAGATTACGTACTTACGGAACATAAGTTATTTCTAGATTACCCTGTAGAATGACTATTCTTAAAGTGCTTGAAACTTTGATAGAGCAGGGATACAGGCGCGCCTTATATCTGGTAAATGACGTCATAAAGGCGTGCGATGAAAGACATGATTCGAAAAATGTCCTATTTGAGAACGGTAAATAAAACAACGGAGAAAACTGTTTGGTCACGAAGTTTTCTAAGCTTCTTACTGTTTTCTATCTTTTACGTCGTTTGGTCACTGATGTCTAATTGACATTCTATTACAGAATCGTATTGTTATCCTCGTTTCATATAAATAGGACGAATCACGCGTACTTATTTTGTTGTTTTGGTAATGGCGGTTACTTGAGAATTTTTAATTATATAAATTAAAGAGATGTAAATTACATTCAGAAAGGTTATGCAAATCAACGAAGAGCCACGTTTTAAATACAGGTCTTAGCAATTATCAAAATTTAAAGGGAGATAAGACAAATCTAATTTTACTGCTTGAAATAGTAGGATTACAACCAGTAGGTATATTAAAAAGGGAAAGAAGATACCAAAAGGCAAAAAAAAAAAAACCAAAACACCATGACCCAAGTCGAGAGACAATCATCACTGTACTGAAAAGTACATGTTAAGCAACAAACATGAGATGATCTCAGGTGCTCCGTAAGGGTTAATGAAATTTCGGCTCGACAAAAGCATACTACAAATAACAAATTTTACCTAACCTAACAATATGAGCAATCTAAAACATGTTTAATACTTAAGTCATTAAGTGATGCTCGAAACCAAATATAAACAAGAATCTTTGTGCATTATCGTGTCAAGATTTGAAGTTGATGTGTACACCACTGCATGATTAACTTCTTTTAATCAAAATTTTAACTGGTACAGGAGGGTCAGACGAACAGACCGATACATAGATCAGAACTATTTATACCTGTTTACTAGGCGTAGGTAGATAATAATAAAGATTCAATAATGAAAAAAAATCATTCATCCTCGCAACGGTGCGCTTTTTTCTTTAGCGCTTTAAATGTTCACATAAAAATGGCAGCTCTGTTTCTAAAACGATATTCGAATTAAAAGTATTTTTTTTTTTGTAATTTGTTATAATTCGTTTTAACTGAATGATGGAAAAACTAGTTGAGTAAGGATAAATTTTTAATAAAGTATTCTATTTAGGAAAAACGCGAGTGTATTAAACTTTTAAAAACCTTTTCGGTATTTATAAGTTTTAAAAATAATAGTCTGTAAAGAATATATTATACAGTTTACAATCAGTATAAAATATGATGCTTCAACGCACGCACCTAGGGATTATATTCACTGTTTTTAACCTGCAAGTGAAGTCTACAATTGGATATATTTTTTCTACTATTTCATTTTGACTAAAAAGGGAAATTTATTGAAGGTTTATAGTTTGACTGAATTATCTATTTATAATGACTTTGCTAATGGATATGTGAAATAAAAATCACTGTTCGACTCAAAAGTGAATACTTATGGAATTTTGCTCTTCATTTCTGTTGAATAAATATTGTAAGTAACGATAGTTTCACTTAATCTAAAAGATATCTCCCTGCCCTATCGTTACTGATAGAAGCTTGTTTTAAATTCTGTAATAGCATGTTTGTAAGACAAAGAAGGTTTATAACGTCAGTTAGTGAACTCGTCGTTTGTGTACTTAAATATATAACAAATATGTCATTGAAACATGAGTATAACTGTTTTTCTTAGGATCGAAGCAACAAACATTTTGCATATAACAAAATGAAGAAAAGTTGTGTCACTTTGAATTAATTGTCACCTGTCAGATTTAAGTTACAGGATCCGTGTTTTTTTTCTTTTTCGAACAGATAATATAATTACTTCAGAGTCACTTTGAAAGGACTGCCATTTTAATATTTTTTCTTATTTATCGCAGTAATTTTCAATGTCTTATTGTGAATTAATCAATTCATATCGTTCACACAAAGGGAATTTACTACTATATTGTTATTCAAAGAGCTTGTCTTTATATAACTTCACAAAAGTTACTATAATTAAATGAAATAGAATGGAACAAATAATATAAAAACAACACTCAACATTCGACATTAAAACTGAAAACATTAGATTAAAATTAGTGGCGTATTATACAGAGTTGGAAATTTAGAGAAAAGTTTTTGCATAATAATTTATTAGTTCACAATTACCTTTTTATACAGGTTTTGACTATCCTGTAAATGTTCTGTTCGACGACATTCTTAAAAACACAATGTGAAGTCGGTCAATAAATATGGACTATAATTGATGTACCTATTTCTGATTATCATTACACTACACTTTATTCTCTCGATAATTTAGACCATAATCAATTATTGCTGCCGTCTTCTTTGTTAAACATAATATGTAGAAATATTAATTGCTTCTATTGATCATATTGCTCCTAACGTTGGTCTATATTCACGCATCCCTGGCTTTTAAATGTTAAGTTTTGAGCGTTACCGACACAGATAAATCCAGAGAAGCGCTTCGGTACCCCTATATTTATTAAGTGTTTATTTCAAAGGATACCACGCATATATATTTATATATAAATAATTTTAAAATCCTTAGTAACAATATCATGTGAGTGTTCACTAGAGCAAAACATTTATGTACTTACATTTACGATTAACACTAGGTTGATTTAAGTACTGTCAAATTAAGTCAGTCAGTAGAAAACAATTTTAAAAAGATAAACATATTTTTAATAAAAAAAAAAACATTAGTACCTTTAACTGCACCATTTAAAACGTGAAGTATAACTGATTTGACACATCAGTACATTTTAGAGAGAACTTATATTATCTTGAAATAAGTTTTTTACAGTAAAAATACACCACTTTTAGTAGGTTTATGTGAAAACGAAAAATACATGACCTAGTTAATCTAGTTGTTCTAACTGAGGGAACATACACCGATGATCCACCTTAAACATTCAATAGAATATCATGGAAATGTGTGCTAGTGTGGAAATACAGAACTCTTTTCCAGGGGTGTACATAATGACACTGGGATGGGGACGGGTGTTATGGTAAAAAGAAAAAGATATAGTTGAAGCGTATTTAAACATTTAATACATATCACGTACATGCTTGCTAGAGTCCTTCACAAAAACTCCAATACACAGGCTACATATATGAGGAAGGGCTTGCTATTGGGTGTAGGTGGAAATACAAAAAATATATGTTAAGCGTTAAGCATTACTGTAACCTTTAATAGAATGTCATGAATAAATGAGTGCTAGAGTGATATAACTATTCTTTAACTGAAAGGTGTATTGGTGAGTGCAATGCGATAAAACAGATGTTAAGTGTAATTCTGTCATTCACTAAAATATCATGGTAATGCGTGCTTAAATGAGACGTTGAATACACTTATACTGAAAACAGGGAGATGAATGGGAGAGGGGCAGGATGAATACTTAAAAAGATTTTTAGCGTAATATTAACACTCAATATATGTTCATGTAGATGTGTGCTACAGTGATGCATCAGAACTGTTCTATTTGGGGACAGAACGGGAAGGGGCTTCTATGAGGACTAGGACAAATTAATAAAATTAGCTTAAATTTTAATATTTCATAGAATATCATGAGTGATACACAGACATTCTTATACTCTGCGTCTCATTGAGAAAATATATTTTTAAACTTTTTATTATGAAACTTTATATGTATGGTCAGCAGTTAATTACGTGATGTGTCCATATCTTGAGATATATTTGTACCCACTTATTATTTACCAACCAAGTTGTATCCAAAAATCTTTGAAGTGACGTCAGACCCTCCTGGGTAGTCAATGTAGTTAAATGCCCCCTTAGTAAGTACGTGGACTTCTCATTTTCGAGTATTGACATACAAACACGAAAATAAAACCGCTAAAATAGGTATGAATTTAAATGGTACCAATTTGATAATCTAACCGGATACTTCTAATGATGGACAAAGGATGACGTATGTATTTTAATACATTCCATTTGCATGACAGGTGTGTATCTAAGGATTCAAAACTACCTATTACTCTGCAATCAATTGAGATTTATATACATTAAACGGTTTAAATTTAAAAAAAAGTCTGACTTTCTGTGACATTAGAAACTTGTATTGATGCAAGAAGAATAATGAGAACATGTTAATACAACGAAAACAACCGCATTGCATTGACAACAACACGATGTTTTCCTTTTGCAATAAGTTTGCATTCCTGAAAATATTAATATGTCGTCGTTGTTTAGCCGTCTGTTTTAACTGTGTTTGGTTATTGTTTTTGTGTATATTCAGGCTGTTTGTTTTATTATTTATTATTAAATAGCCGTACGATGACCCACAGACCTTTGGTTGCTGATGGATAGTTGTCTCTTTTGCAATCATTTTGTTTTGTTTATAAAGCATTTAATATGCTCAGCATTGAAAATGTAAAATCCTGTTTTATCTTTTGTCTACGCCTCGTTAAACACATTTTACATTTAAACTATCTATACACATTAAACAATATTTATTGAATTAAAAAATGTCTTTTGCATTTAAATCAAAATATATGTTACTTCCTTAGATACAACATATAAACAAAATACATTAATTTCATGTTGTTAATTTAACGCAGCACTTCATTGGATATTAAATTGCCAATAGGATTATTAAAGCAGTACTTTTACAGGTTCAAATATACATGAACTGTGAACATTTAAAAACAAATGTACGGAAAAAAGTTAATTTTAAACTTGTTCCGCATAAAGATATTATCATCTGAAGTATAATAATATTATAAAACATAAACAACATATCATCAGGTAAGTGGAGTTTGTATTGCAGCATTTTGTTTTTTCTAATTAATTGATATTTGTTTTTATTGAATCTCCTAACAATTAGTTAAAACTTTAACAGGACGCACAATTCATAAGTTAACGACGAAATATTATTATGAAAAAGATTTGTTTGCTAAATTTTGTGAAAGTTTGATCTTTTCTTATATAAATAAATCAAGAAAATAAGATATCGAAAAAACAAACCGCCTTGAAGTTAACTAAAAAGGACTAAGTGCGAAATAAAGTATCCATGAAAATGTTGGTTTACAGTACATAACCATTGATTCGAGACTGAAAGTTACAAAAACTTAATATAGGCAAAATGACTACTATGGATGTATTATTCGTGAAAATTAAAATAGCAAAAATACCGAACTCCAAGGAAAATTCAAAACGGCAAATCTGTTATCAAATGGCAAAATCAAACACTCAAACACATCAAACGAATGCAAAATAACTGTCATATTCCTGACTTGGTACAGGCATGTCCTCATGTAAAAAGTGATGGTTTTATGGCTAGCTTAACCTCTTTTATAGATACCGATTTTCGTGATTTGATAGGAATAGGTGAACCACGAATTTAATGTTCAACAAATTACGAATTCTCTATAGGCTTGTATGCAGACTTTCATTAACTCAAATATCCCCGAACATGTTAGTTTCCCTCAATCCCTTAAAATTGTTACCTTCGAAAAAAGGAATCTACAGAACTTGTTCGGTGCAGTAAAATTGATACCGTTTATGTTATTACTTTCGCAGTGTCGATACTTCTACTTGTGGACTATTAGTCCCCGAGTGTATCACAAGCCCAGTAGATAGTAATTCGGAACTGGCTTGAAAATACGGATAACAAATTTTGAAAATTAAGGAATATATCGCCCTCATGCAAAGCTATGATTCCGTATCCTGACTGAGCTTTACTTTATGCATTTGTTTGGTTTGATCAGCTATTCAACGTTTGTAGTAAGCTTTTGGATTTTCAAATATTTCTGCCTCGAGCATCACTGATTAAGGAGGTTCGCTCCTCTAGTTTTTGTATTTTTGCCAGATATTCGGAATCCTCTGGTTTTATCCATGTAGTGCCATGAAACATTTTGCCCGCTAACCCCTACTTTTATTACCATAATTTTATTACATATAGTTAAAAATGTCAGCTTTGAAAATCTTATAAAATCCTTGTTAATTTTTCATTGTTTTTGAAAGAAAAAAGGTGCAAATGTTAAATGTTTGAAAAATGTAGAGAGAATTATTTCCCGCTAAATTTTCAATGGCTAATATCTCGAAAAATAGCACATTGACCCTTCATTTTTTTCTGCTTTTTTAGTTTCTTTATTTATATACTATAAACTTAAAAAAGTCTTTTAAAAAGCTTGTTATTTTGAAACAGAGTAGCGAACATCCTTAATTGTCGAAATGCGCATCTGGTGCAGTACAATTGGTACCGTTTATGTTATTTGGTTAGATAAGATTCTAGAAGTTTATTAGATAAAATTGAAGATGAAAAAGAAAATATAAATGTCCTATTATTCAATGTTGATTAAGAATTAACCGTGTGGATACTCATATTACATGTATTAAATTTAATTCAAAATGTATTAGATAAATAAGTCTTTATGATTATAATTCATATTGACCAATAATTCAATTTGTTATAATACCATAATTTTTCTACACTATGAACTACCAATCATAATGATCTTTTCAAAGATCGACTACATCTTCCATTAAAAGGAAAGGTGTTTTATCTACAACAATGGAAATTATAGATACGCATTCTTACGGCCACGCAAAATCTCATTAATTGAGTGACTAAAAAAAAACAAAAAAACACCGATGACAATATCATCCACAATGATTTTTTTTTTGTTAGCGAATTTTTCATTGACAACACATTTGTCAAATTAGGTTGTTTTATGTGTTAAGGTATGCCGAAGGGTACTAGTACTAGTACTGTTGTACGTTTGTTTTTTCTACATTGGCTAGAGGTATAGAGGGAGGGTTGAGATCTCAAAAAACATGTTTAACCCCGCCGCATTTTTGCGCCTGTCCTAATTCAGGAGCCTCTGGCCTTTGTTAGTCTTGTATCATTTTTAATTTTAGTTTCTTGTGTATAATGTGGAGCTGAGTATGACGTCCATTATCACTGAACTAGTATACATATTTGTTTAGGGGCCAGCTGAAGGACGCCTCCGGGTGCGGGAGTTTCTCGCTGCATTGAAGACCCATTGGTGGCCTTCTGCTGTTGTCTGCTCTATGGTCGGGTTGTTGTCTCTTTGACACAATCCCCATTTCCATTCTCAATTTTATTTAGTAGTACATCCATTCTAGCAAACCTTTTAAGCATTCATATTAAACCAACACGGTTAGAAAATACAAATAATTACACCACTACTAACACAATTCTATATTAATATTCTTGTAAAGGTTAGACCATACATAAAATAATACCATAACAAACATAATCCCAATTTTATATTCTATTTTTTAAAATTTACCTGTGACGTCACTTTTTGCCATAAAACCAGGTTCAACCCACCATTTATTCTTAAAATGTCCTGTACCTGTACCAAGTCAGAAATATGGCAGTTGTTATCAAATAGTCCGTTTCTATGTATGTTGGCGTTTTTGTTTTGTAGCAGTTCAGTGTTTATGTTGTTGCGTTGATTTTCTTTTTTAGTTAATGTGTTTCCCGCGGTTTTGGTTTGTGACCCGGATTTGTTTCAGTTAAATCGATTTATGACTATTGAACAGCGGTATTCTCATGTTGCCTTTATTAGGCAGACATTACACAAGAAAACGAATAAACAGTATGTCAAGTTCTACCATTTTAGTATAAAATATATGGGTGACATATTGAATATGACTTATCGTATTAGTATTATATATATAAAAAAAAAGGTTTGTGCTCGTAACGCAGAACTTCATCAATCAGATTTATATGGAAAAAAACCCAACTAATTACGACACTTTCAAGTGTTACTGTCCTCATCACGACCTGACCGAAACGACTTGACTGTATATCAAGAGAGACATGTTTTCGTGGTCTAATTTATAGAAATACAAGAATGGTCGTCTGATCAGCAAATGTACCAATTGTAGCCTATTGGTAATGGTTAAATATTAGCTCAAGTTAGATCCACATGATGAGTGATGTTTTCACTGTCAACGCACACGGTTTTGTTACGTATTGACTTCGTGTGATTCCCTCATTTTTTAACCTTCATTTGCACATTGAAAACATAGAATTACGAATTAAGATCGTCAGTATACTATTGCTGCCTCCATTTTTTAAAATGTCTGATGTGAACTAGAATAATATTTGTATTGTTTCCATGTTACGGTCACAAAAACAAACAAATGATACATCAAAAGAAAGCTTGTGGTGATAGACAAATGGCATTTTAATATATAGTAGATTGAACATGAAAACATAATTAATCAAAATCAGTGTCAAAAGAGTAGTATGGTCATTTTTGTCATCCGAATTAACTTAAAACATCTACTCTGATCTTGTTCATTGTTGTTCAGGACGGGACGGTTCAAGACAAACAGTAGGTAAACGAGATTGTGAACATGACTTCACCTAGGATTTTTAATTCATTGCATTTACCAAAAAGAATTATGTTACATTAATATTTACGGATGAGCGAGATCATTTGTAATATAAAAACATTATTTGAAACCGGATTAAATGAAAAAAAGGTACTTCTATCCGTGACAATCGGTATAATCTGTATTGAACCAAAACAGATAAAGCGATTTGTTATATTTGCCTAATAAAGATGGTGTATGCATAGTACATGTACTAAGAAGTTCTTGATATGTCTAAAGCCTCGGTCTCGCTCGAATGTTCTCAGTTTATTTTTATCTTAGTTTGTATTATCATTATGGATTTATAGTAAAAAACCCTTTTTCTATTATTTACAACTGTAACATCCTTGAGTTCCAACATTTGTTAATTTATAAAACACGCTAAGAATATCAGAAATGCATAAAACTCCATTTATACATATTTTTCTTGTTGAATCTAGATTTAAAAATGAATTTAGTTCAAATAAACATAATATGTAAAATGCATATTATCCTGTAATCGATTAAGAAAATAAACGTTAAACCTGCACAGTAATGAATAATTATTTTACAGGCGTCATTTATCAAAGTAACTCAACATCTACGATTGAAAAGATTGATAGAAATAAATAAAAACAAAAAAGCCAAAAAAAGATTTAATAAACATACACGTTCAACCTGTATTATGAACATGCTATCAAATAGAAGCTAAAAACGTAATACTATAAATAAATGATGAAGTTTTCTTTTGTAGTTAGAAATACTCCTCTGTCAATGAAATATATGTTTTCACTATTGATGCATTTTTTGGGAGGTTTGTGTTGCTCAGTCTTTAGTTGTCTATACAGTGTTTTGTGAACTAATTTGTCTTTTCTTCGTTTTGTCGTTTTTGCCAAGTCAATGTCAATTTCTCTTAGACTTGTGTGTTTTGAATGTCCTCTTGGTATCTTTCGCCTCTTTTTTCAGTACTTGTTCACTTATTGTCCATTTTATATTCGAAGCGTTATGCATATGACGGAATTCAACATCAACAGAAAATATAAACAAAAATATGAAATTAACACTACATAAGTTTAATGGTCAAGATCCCAACGTCTTAACTGAGAACAAAAATGTCTTCTGGTCTAAGTTCTAAGACTGTTTTATAAATTTTAGTATAGTCGTCTGAGCTGTAAAGGATCAGGTACAATAAGTATCAGAGAACGGCCCGCAATTTCCGTTCAAATTAAAAGTGACGTGCCATAAATTTTGTACTTTATTTCTGAAGCTTAAAACCTTTATTTTTGTAAATATCAATAGATTTGTCAACTTCCTCTGATTTAATTCATGTTTTGTTGCTGTAAACACCTCCAAATTCGCGAAAAGGATAGCATAATTTTTCTGCATTTTAAACTATGAGAGTACCTAAGGCCCATGATCATATTCATACCTGACATTCCTTGAATATAAATGTTGATGCAGTTCAAATATCTTAGTGGGCCGTAAGTATGTTCAAGGTTAAGGAATAAAAAAAGGTTAAAAAAATCGTCGTAGTTCGATTTAAAGAAGTGGTATTCTTAAGAAGTAGATATTTATTTTTGTAATTTGGGTGTGAAAGCGATGACCGAAGCACATTTTCCCGGAGGTTACAAAAGAAGCGTTGAAAGCATGATTACATTTGTATACTACAACCATGAAATTAAAGAGTTTTATCAAATTTTTCGATTGTTTTTCTATGCATTCTTATGTCGTTGTCAAGGGAAGTACGTGCAATACTCCGAAGTAAATGTTGCATTCTTTTGGGAAATAAAATTTGATTTTGGAATTCCTCTCGATTGTTGTCATCCAATCAAAAGTATGGCTTCTTATAAGACAAACCTGTACTGTATATAACCAAATGTCATTTTATTACAACTTTTAAAATTGTTCAATTTGATAAAATATGAAATGTGCAGTCAGTTTTGACAAGATTTTGATTGATCTGTTCTACTAGTATTTATTCAATTGTACAGTGACTTAAATGAAGGGTGCATATAGTAAGAATCCTTCTTATTATATAAATCCTTGTTTAAACATACGCATCCATCCACAGAATTGACTTCGGCAATCATATACTCTTATCAGTAACTTGCATGTCCAAATATAATCAACAAAATATAAAAACACGTAAACAAAACGAATAAATACAAAATGCAAAATAAACACATACGAAGAATTTTACTTGATAATCCACGAATCATTGGACAACGACAAGAAGGGGAAACTGTTATCGCCATCACATGTATCCATATCATATATACAGACAAAATAAAAATCGTTCCGTATTTCATTACATCATGAAAGAAACGGCAGTTTATTCAGTTTGTTCAGTACACAGTTATATTTATCATGTTTTCCTGGCTTCAAAGAAGAAATGAATTGAGAAGAAGTATTCACACTCATTTTTGAACCGTTGCTAGGTTAATTTTAAGCACATAATTAACGAAATCAAATGGACTATTAATTTGTGAATTCAAGTTCTTCTTAAACAAACAATATTATTTTGAATTGATTTAATTTGTACTGATAAAGTAATAGATATGTGATAATCTTGATATTTAATAAACACCGTTGCTAGGCAACCTTTCTTTTACCGGTACACAATAAAATCATTGTTTTTTCAAGTTTCTATACTAAGACCATCAATGATATTAATATAAACTTATTTGGAAAAACCTTGTCCTGCACCGCTTGTGTGTTATTCCCTGCCTTGATGTTGTTGTTTTGATGTTGTGTTGTGTTTGATGTTGCCATAAAAGCGGGAGGTTTGGCATGCCACAAAACCAGGTTCAGGCCACCATTTTTTTCTTAAAATGTACTGTACCAAGTCAGGAAAATGGTCATTGTTATATTATAGTTCGTTTCTGTGTGTGTTACATTTTAATGTTGTGTTTTTGTTGTGTCATTGTTCTCCTCTTATATTTGATGCGTTTCCCACAGTTTTAGTTTGTAACCCGGATTTGTTTTTATCTCTATCGATTTATGAGATTCGAACAGCGGTATACTACTGTTGCCTTTATTGGATATTGTTACTGAATTTGGATTCGCAAAAGATGCTCACGTTCAGCTATTGATTGACCAAAAACGACGTGTCTGTTTCTTATCATACGAGAGTCTTGGTTTATATATTTGAATATCCACATATTCATATCGTCAGTTTCCCATTCACGTTCTATGAATATAAAGTGAGTTAAATTATTAATACAGTCTGGAGACTGAAGTGTAGTAAGGTCACAGGTGGTGTCATTATGACGTCTTAAACATGTTGAACTTTGACCTTAAACGGCCATTTCACGCACATTGATTTGCCAAATTATGTAAAAGCAACTCTTTACCTCAAAAGAAATTTTATACATATTAAGATCTTGTAGATAAAGCTGTGGCTCATATTTAGATATTAAGGACAAGATTTCAAAATGGGATATTATAGCAGTGGTTCTGTGTTGCTGTAAATGTAAGAAGTTTGAAGTTCTTATGCCAATCGGTTCAGCAACTATTATTAAAAAGAAAAACACCGATGTTCGACCGACTGATGTCGTATTAATATCTTAAGTTTAAGTTAATTTATTTTGTTTTTGACTTTGGACGATTTAAAAATAAACTTTTGAGGTGCTAAAGATGGTAAAAACAATTTGATGCAAATTAGATTTTACTGTACACGACACGTGTTTGGAGATGGTCTTCATCCGGCACACTTGCTACCAAATAGTTTGGAAAACAAAAATAAGAGATCATTGTAAAACACAAACCTCAAAAGAACCGATACGCAACAAAAGTTCAACACAATTTACGAACTTAAATTTGACAAAGCCATTTTATGCCATAATCGAGGTACTAGCTACTTGTCGAATAGCAGGTGACCTCTGGGACTGCTACGTCAAGCAGTCAGGATAAAATAGCTTTATTATGCAATAATCTTACATTACAAAACATGCCATTTCCTTATTAGTTAAAATATGTGACCCAAAAAGTAAGAGTAAGCAAACAATACGTTGTGAAAAATGTGTAATAGAATTTTGTTTCTACTATTCAACACGATTAATTGAACTTCTGTTATATTTCATATTTAAACATGACAGAGAATAGTGATCTCTCTACAATTCTCTGTGTAGTCATTTGTCTTAAAATACTATTTTATTCAAATTTTTATTTCAGACTGCAACTTAAAATGGGGTGCGGAGCATCGTCGCAGGAGGTAAGCTGTAATATTAAGATACCAGCTGTATCTAAATGATCAAAAGCTAAATTATAAACTTGCCATCTGAATCGTAAATATGAAGTATGGTGAAATATAAAGCAAGGGATCGTCCTGAATATGCATGAAATATTTTCCACTGGACGTTAAACAACCAACAATCAATCAATCAATGTAATGCAAGGGTAAAGCCGGTTTATGATGAAAGTTTTTTTTTTCAGAACAAAATGAAATATCTCTGCGATTGCGTTGGTAAATGAGACATCTAACCGGAGTTGTTGTTTATTTAAACATACCAAACAGTCAAACGGACGACTTTTTTTAGTATGGGTTTACTGCTTACAGTTCAGAGATGATCGTATTCTATACAAAAGTCTCCCTTTTTGGTTGTGGTCTTATCAGTATTATAATTTGTCTCGAAATTCATAATAAAATAAATATATTTTCTATTATAAATATCTATTTCTGGAAATGATTAATACATACAACTGTGTGTGCGTCTTTTTATCTAGTTTCATCCTGTAGTTGTCAAACATGATAAACCCAGTGATAATGAACAGCTAAAAAGCTGTTTGAAAAATGCGCTAGGGGACAAAAAGATAGCCATACTTGAACTAGGCGACAGAGACAATGATTGGATAAAAGGTGCAAGATGTAATGATCAACAAATCGTCATGGTTGACTGCAAAGCATTGTATGAGGAACAGGTATTATAAGTTTTGTTACGAATCTTTGGTATTTTTACTTACAACACACATACACATTTAAAGACAGACATTATATCACTTTTGTAACGACTAACTATGTGGAAAGCACATACTACACACCATTTGACATTGTTGAACTTTTCAAAAAGTTATATATATTAGATAAAATATAAGTCATTAAATAATAGTTAAAACAAGTTCATTGAGACCATAAAAGTAAAAAAAATATTAATGAAATAAAACGCAAGTATGCTACACATGCTCAATAGTATATGCTAAACTTTATTAAGAAAAACGGTATATTTAAAACATGGAATATGGCGTTGTTATTTAAAAGTGTACGCAATTCCTACTACATTTTGTACGCGTAAACCGTAGCATTACTTTTAATCTTTCGATTCTAATTATGTTATATTTTAACAACTTTCTCAATTTCATAATGTGTATTTATTTCAGATGAAGAATCCAAAAGCGAAACATATTCACCCAGATTTGTCTGACCAGGTGAGTATTTAAATTGATTGCAAGAACTTCTCAATAGGTGGCGAGAAGAATAAATATATTTGCAATTGAGAATAGTACATTGTGAATTATATTAGTTTTATCATGAAAAATAATGTATAGCTTTTTTTTATTGAATCTAAATCATTGATAAAAAAAAGAAAAAAACATTCGAACGAACCACATGTCACAAAATCAAATGGATCGTGAAAGTTGAAATCGGCTGAGAATACGAACAAAAAAACAGCATAAGTTAAATGGAAAGGACCTTATATTGATTTTGCTGGAATTCGTGGCCTATGAGGTTAATTGTAGATTTCTCTACAAGAAAAATGTTATGATCATATAGGTACTTTTTTGTTCAAATTAGAGCAAATATATAAAAGGAAACAACCATTTTACCCAAGGCAACCCTAATATGTAGAAGAACAAAAGCTTCAAATTTCCGCCGAATGATTTATATAATTTTCATCTTTAATTTGTATCACACATTCTTTGCATATCAAAATTGCCATATGAACACTCCCCATAGGTAGAATAAGAGAGGCGGTGAATACCAAAGGGATATTCAAACTATCATTGTCAAAACAAACTGACAACGCCAAAGCAAAAAAAAAAATCGAAAAAGAAAAAAAAAAATGAAAGAAGCCGAAAAGACAAACGACGGTCTACAAAAGACATAATGTCAAACAAAGGACTAAGCTTCACAAGCCAAACTAAAACGGTTCTACTAAGTGGTATATAGAATATATCAATCAATAAACTGTCTTTGAAAAGTAATCAGTCGTAACATTTTAATTTCACAAAACATTAACATTACAATAAATAAAGATTAAGTTGAAATTTATGCATACATACTAACCATGAAAAGCAAGCTGCTGTTGATTTGCTGTTGTAGCACTTGACGTTGATCACGAGAAACTAACACAAGAGGCAAACAATGTAATGCATATGTCAATCCAAATGTTTCAGATTACCAATAAATTATCTATTAACTTACCAATCAACTATCTTTCATGCCATACACAATCTGTTTTCAGGGCGATATTGAAGATAGACTTTATAAGTTGCAAAAGAGAATTGGAAATTCTCCATCTCTACAGATAGAGACGTTTGAAAACTGGGGAGAGACACAAGCCATTCAAGTAATTTCTACCTCTCCCACTACAAAAGAAGAACTGCAGAAGTTAGTTTTAGCAGCGTCTGAAGAAGGTTTGCGTGTAAGGTGTGCTGGAACTGGACACAGCTGGGCACCCCTTTTTGCAGACAGCAAGCAATTACTTATTTATGTAAAAGATTTAAAAAGCGACTACAAAGATGGATCCAGAATAAGAATATCTAATGTAAGTGGTGATATATTTTTCAAAAAAATTCCAAAGTTGTATGTAAATTAACTTTCATTTCATTATTGAGCGCCATTGCAAAAGAAAAAAAAAATTAATAAAATGTATATTTTTGTACAATCCGTTTCTTGACACAGCACCTCTCTGCTGGTCTCGTGGTAGCAATTCTTAGTTCGGTTTCAGCCTGAGTCAAAACATATAGTAACATTATATATTTACAGCGTATTTACAAAAAAAAAAGGAGTGAGAGGAAAGTCTGCACTGCTCGGAGTCAGAATAATGTATCCAAATTGTGTCTTCGTGTGGATTTATATCTTGTGAACTACACTTTGCACATTAAAAATCCGGCTCACTTAACGTTATTTAACCTACCATCATCAATTTTAGCCCATGTACTTGGTATTATATGGAAATAATTATTAAAGACAATATAGAAAAGTAAATATTCAATATATATGAAGCTCGAAATTGTTCCAAATCTAGATTAGTTTTAAAAAATGTATACGTATGAATAAAAGGACTTAAACAGGATATAGAAAAGATATATGAAAAACCATAATCAAATTGCAGTCAATGTGCATTTCTACAAAAGTTAATGGAATATAATTCTGCATGAGATAACGTAGACTATCAGAGATCGGCCGTCAACTACACCTTATCATTCAAGGGTAAATGGATAAGTAAATTATAACTGAAGCTTTTCTTAAACTAGAAATTTAATGTTCTTTATTTTATTTATTGTAGTTTTTAATTAACACCAAAAATGTATGAAGAAAACAATACTGACCACTCCAAAGCTTAACTTTCACCTTCCTATATACCTACACCAAACATATTGCATTTATGATTTTCAACCACAAGATGGTAAAAGAAACCCTAACTCTCAAGGATACAAACATTTAAAACTCCCCATTGATCTAGTTCATCTGGTGCATCTAGTAACGTTATTACTGTAGACCTTGGCATCCTCAATAGTGATAAGCTTGAAGAGGTGTTAGCCAAAGACCCGATATATATCCCCTGTCCAATATCTGGAACAATGATGGATGAAGTTTAGGGCTTAATTGAGAGGTAGATTAACACAGATTTGAAAAATTGGCTGAAAGATAAAAGCTTTCGGTCATGAATTCAGAAGTGCATTTTAATTAACGACGTACGATGAGCACACGGGTTTTTAACCCTTGCAAAAAAATCATAGATTGTGAATGATTTATTGTCTCTCGACGACACATCTATTGTTGTTTCAGCAGATAAAGACTCTCACAACATTGTTTTCAACTGCGAAAATAATTATTTTGAAATTCTTTTCATAGAACTGGGAATTCACAACAACACACAATGATATCTCAACAACAATATGACATTAACATTATACACTGTCTAAGTAGGTTGACTTAGAATGCACAATGAAAATCAACTTTTATTGTAACTATATTGATATGTTTTATAATATGATCCTCTATGAATTATCATTGTATTGTAGCGCAAAAAGCGTGAAGTGGACATCATGACCGGAGTGACGACTGGAGACTTTAAGAAGTTTCAAATAAAAAACAAATTGCATATTCCTGCTAATGTTATTTTAGATGTTGTTCAGATGGTTAGTGTTGTAGCAACAGGCTGTCACGTAAGTTATAATGTCAATATCAAATTATAGCAGTATTAATATATTAAACTCTTTTAAAATGTACAGTTTGTTACAGGTTTTACCATGCTTTGCATTTATATGTCTCTAGTTCATTTTAAACTTTTTTTTGAAGGCCATGCTTTTGTCAGACTGCATGTAACATCTTTACACTAAATGTGTTTGCTATGAACTGATTAGTATATTTCAGTCTACGAAATCATGGTTTGTTTGTTACTTAAAATTGGGCTTTGAACTAGCTCTCAATACTTTGATATTGTGTAAAATGTGTAAGTTGTGTATTAGCTTTGTAATGGTCGGATTTGTAGAGCCATTTTTAAATATTTGTTTTACAATTTTTTCTATTTTTTGCTTTAACAACAGTAAAGGTAGAAAAGGGTGAGATTGAGCCCTCTCAAACAATATAATTTCCAACATATTTTGTAATTGGGTGTCCAATACCAGGAACCTTTAGTATAGTGCTTGTAGTTTTATGGTTTCTACTATAGTTTGTTTTCGTATATTGTTTAAATGAGGCATGTGATATCTCTTATTGGATAGTTTGGCATTTTTTTATCCCGGGACATTTAAAGCCTACTTTGTGTTGAGAGTGTTGATAAATTCTACGGTCGTACTATATAAAAATAAGGAAAAATGGTATGATTGCCAATGAGACAAATATCCACCAAATGTTTGAAGCCTAGTTCTTTTGTTAATGGGGGATATATTTTTCATTGCCAATCATCACACATCTCAATCATTTGCTTCTTTTAAATGGCTAGAAAAACATTAACGGTATCAACTGTTCTGCAACAACTGCGCATTCTGACAATAAATGTCTTTTCAGTGATGCTCGAGGCCAAAGCATTTGAAAATCCAAAACCTTTATAAAATGAAGAGCATATAAACCAAAAATGATACAAGTATGTCCAAAGCGAGGCAATGAATCATAGCTTTGCATGATAGAGATATATTCCCTAACTTAAATAATTTCCACTATTTTGGTTTTTTTTTAAGTAATTTTAATAACACAATATCCGTATATTAATGTCAATACCAAAGCGTGAACAGAATTCTGGGAAGCTCTGCACAATTGTTTCAATACTGCGAGAAAGATTTATTGTTCGTGACTATTATACTGACGGATTCAGTGACACTGGTTATTAGATATATGTACTGCACTGTGCTTTCGTATATATCTGTATTACTGAGAATAAACTAATTATGTTATTTCTGTCTAGTCATTTCGTTTTACGCAAGACTGGAACCTAATTTTATGCATCTATCTATTCATTTTTACATACAGGGCGTAGGAAGGGATGCAAACGCACCAAGTGACAACGTAGTGAAAATGCGCATAATCGGAAGTGATGGAAAACTGCAAACCTATACATCTGACGACAAAGAAATGTTGAGGGCGATAAGTGCAAACTTTGGATGTTTTGGAGTTATATTTGATATGACAATAAAACTCATTCCTGAGGTTATCGTCAAAGTAGAAAATCGATACATGGACTTAGATGAATTATTTTTCAATGCTGAAAATATACAAAAATTATTTGAGGAAAACTGGTCGATTGAGATATTTTGGTTTCCTTACAACTCACTGAGTCTTTTTGATTACAATCCAAAAAATGATGACGTCTGGATCCGTGTCATTAACAAAGAAACGAAGGCAGTAAAAACGGCCACTCAAACATATTATGACTGGAAAGAAGTGAAAGATTATCTGACAGGGGAAGCCATGGCGATCATGTCACCGATCATAGCAGGAAACCCTTCTTTGACTCCACTGTATGCATGGTCAACGTTTGGCGCGATAAAGAATATCATTTACCCGAGTGGTACCCAGTTTCAGGAACTTCCACACGCTGTCCATTTTAGGTAAGCTTGTATTACATGTATTAGTGACCAACGCTCATCACCACAGGTATGTCCTGTTACAATGTTGGAAGTCGAACATACACAGGGAAATTCCACGTGAATTTATATTTATGTGACTTTCACCTCAAACGAACTTATATGTGAAACTCACAACTTAGTTCATGTAAGTTTCACGTTAATCGTATGCGAAACTCCCGTGAATTTCACGTGAAAATCACATGATTTTTTTTAAGTGAAATTAACGTGAATTTTGAAAAATAAAGTTTTCAAAAAACATCTAAATTTTCACATCTAATTAAAATCATGGCAAAAACGAAAGTAAAGTTAACATGAAGTTGACGTGAGTTTCATATGTTTCATATATAAGCTCATTTGAGTTGAATCTCACGTGAAAGTTTTGAAGTGAATTTCACGTCAGAGTCATATGAAATTCACGCGATTTAAATGTGCTTGTGTAGAAGGGGAAGATAATGCAAACATCCCCCAGTTTAACGGTAAATTGAATTAGAATTGTTCTTCTGGGTAGCTTGTGGTTAATGTTTTGTAAAGTGGATACGAAAACATTGTTATTGACTAACAACTGAATGTTATCCAATGTAGTGATGTTAATGTCAATTTCAGGTACGACCAATGCAATTAACCACAGACAATTTAAATTCTGAAACGAATAATTACTTCTTAACAATGTTGTAACAATTCAATATACTGAACGTTGTTCGCGACATGCTCGGTCAAAAACTAAAGAATATGAAATACAATTTGATTTTGTTATGTTCGACTATGTTTGGTTAATGGATCCAAGATTGGAATATAGCAGCGAATTGATATATTTTAAAAGTAAATCATAGCGTGCTGATATGTTCTTCTTATCAATGTATAAGTATATTTATGTGATTTTATGAATTTCAGACAGTACATTGAGAAGGCTCCTGTATATGACATGGAATTTGCCTTCGATTTAAGGGGAGATTTTCATCGACTCTTGAAGATAATTCAAGTAGTTGTGAACAAAGTAGATCATTACGAGGAAAAAGATGAGTATCCATTGAACATTGCTCTAGAAATGCGTATGATGGGTTACAGGTAAATCTGATATAACAAAACTCATTTAAGATACTAGGCTTATCATGAGCCGCGCTGTTCGTCTTCATAAGATTCACCATTGACGCTCGAATTAAGTCAGTTGTAAGTCAAATGAAAACAAAGTTGAAGATCATTAAAAACCGAAAACTGCATAAAGTTATGCAAAATAAGGACAAGGCAGACTATAACTGTGGGTAGAAAAACCTTAGTGTTTCGAATATTTCAACATTTAATAAAAGTACATTTACAGAACAATGAACATATCAACGATATTTCATGTCAACACAAAAATGCTGATAACAAGGCTGATGACGACACAAAACATACAAGGTCAGTGGCATGAACCAATAATAATTCCATATTTAGTCATTTACATTACCACACTCAACATTACAACTAAGTATATGATGTATGTAAATACGTTTCATTGATAAAAAACATATGCTAATTAAACTAATTGTCAAACCGGCCACATGGAGCTAAAGTAGATGTCTCTTCCTTGTTCTTTCTAGAATGTGCCTATTTGGTTAAACTGTTTTATTACAGCAATTTGCTGTTTGGCGTACATGTGGATGCATATACGAGTCCGTCAACGAACGTTAATTCATTAGTGTTTTTGTCAATCTTACGTTTTTTATTTAATGTGCAGTACTAAATAAAAATCATAACCGGAATAAAAATGCATATTGAACAGTACAAAAATATGTTGTTGTTGTCGAATTTTTCTTAGATTAATTGCGTTCTATGTCCTCTGATGTTTGCATTTTTATTTATTCGCATGTGTCTGTAATTTAAATATAAATCTTATCTCAATTTTCAGTGACACGCTTCTTTGTCCTGGTATTATCGGAAATCCAACATATGGCGGATCTGGTCACGTGGTGTATATTGAAATTTTAAGTGTCGTCGACACAAAAGGATGGGAAAAGTTTTGCACTGACGTAGGAAGAGAATGGATGGCTTTAGATGGTGTTCCACATTTAGCTAAGCAGTGGGATTTTCTACCCGGTGTTGAGGAACACATTTACAAGGTAAAAAAAGTCGTTTGGATTATGTAGTTTATACTGTTAAAATCATTGTAATATTGATTTAAAAGTAAAAGCATTTTCAAACATATGTGTTTGTCGTAACAAGAAAATAACAATGACTTTCTCGTGTTTCTGACAAGTATCAGACTTGTAAAGTTAATTTGAAAAATAGTGCAAAAAGTAAAAAGATATCCACTCGAAAGTTTTATGCATGCCATCTTTCTTTTGGTGGGCTTTGTTTGCAATGACATTGGATATATGTCGTAGCCTATTCACGCCGATCGTGATATCGTAAAAAGCCGCTTATTATTGTATATACTGCAAACAAGTGCCTCGACGAGTGCAGGGGCGGATCAAGGATTTTAGGTTAGGTGGAGGGGTGGGGGGAGGGGGGGGGGGGTTTGGGGGGGGGGGGTGGATGAGTGGTGCAAACTTAAAATGTGTTGAGGTAAAATTATCGAAATATTCTTTTTAGGGGGAGGGGATCACGCCTGCTACGCCCCGCCTGAATCCGCCCCTGGACAAGTGCCCTTAGAAGTATCAACATATAAGTCATTGTATTTAGACTCTCTTGTCAAAGTGACAGGAGGATTTCAATTCCAATAACTAGAAATTGAATCACATTAAGAGTACGGAGTTGTGATATGATTGCCTATTAGACAAATATCCAGCATAGGGATTTATGCAATTATCACCCTCATCAAAGAGCAAACCCATAACCGGTTTGTCAATTACATAAAACCCCGACATGACAAAATGTGAAACACTTCAAACGAAAAAATGTAACGAACTGATTTATGAAAAATATTCAACGAAACACATATAAAACAAATCACTTCAACCTCAAAATACTGCACGTTCAACGCTTTTACAACCCTATGAAATTATATTAAGAAGCTTTCAATTCTTATAATTGCATACCATTAAATTTTCGTTTGTTTTCCAATGCTGTGAACTGACGTTGTGACGGGAGGCACGTCCTGTCATGAATGTTGAATTTTATTGGGAAATTCGAATCTAGTATTATATGCCTCTCAATTGTAGTCAGCAAATAAAAACATGAAACATACAATCATGTAATATAATTATTTAAATATGAGTTGTTTGTTTACACATGACTAATGTGCATGTATTTTATAAATCATTTAACAGCTCAACTGTTACATGTAGTTCTGGTATTTTTCCCAATTAAATCTACAGGAAGTTGCAACAGTCAACTGTCAAACCACTTTCATCAAAAAGTATACACAAATATCGAATTTTAAGTTAAAAAATCAATATAATGCGTCATAGATGGTAATTCACTGTACACAAAAGGAAGGTAGCTCTTTTAATAATTTTGTTCGTGCGAGCAATTTTGTGGATGTACCTTTATGACGAGTATTATTTGAAAAAATATATAAACAAGGTTCTATATAAAAAAAAGGATGTGATATGATTGCTTAATGAGACAACTCTCCACCACAGACCAAAATGACATAGAAGTCAACAACTTTATATCTTGTACGACCTTCAACAATGAATAAAACCCATACCGCTATAAAAGGCCCGTAATGACAAATGTAAAACAGTTCAAACGAGAAAACAAACGGCATGATTTATAAACAAAAAAATGAACGAAAAACAAATAGGATATACAGTACCAAACAAAAACTACTGAATTGCAGGCTCCTGACTTGGTACATGTATATATAGATTGTGGCAGGGGTTAGACTTGTTTGCTAGCGCTAAACCCTCCCCCTAATCTGGGACAGTGATGATACATAACAACATATAGAACAAACTATAAAAATCAGTTGAAAGGGCTTAACTCATCAGATACATAGGAATATAAAATATCTAACAAAAACAGTGATCGGACGTGGCAATGTATTTAAACATCCCCACAACAAAAAAAGACACTAAGTACAGATCTGAGAATATTTGCCGTTACTGACAGCTAATTCAAAGCCAATAATAACTAATAAAAAAATCATGCATCTGAGACTAAAATATCAATCAGTACACATCCAACATCCAAAAGATCTAGTGTAGATAACAGCCAGAAAAAAATAACAACATAACCTTGTGCACTGCCAAGATACAGGTATCGACAGATTGTAGAGCTATAGATGTACATATTATGTATATAACAATAATAGTTAGTTTGGTTTTAATTTACTGATAATATAATCAATATTTTACCAATAAAATGATATTCAAAAATCTAATTACAGTGTTCAATTAGTAACTTTTTAGAATAAAATCACTTTTTATGAGTTAATTACGCATTAACTTTTATCTTTTTTTTTATCTGCGGTCGTTTTATAATTTGTAAAGAAACAAATACATTGATATTCAATTCAAAAACAGACGCGCTTCGTCTTGATTTAGAGCACTTGACAAACAATCAATAATCCCTATAAATACTCCGCTTACTAGACATGTTACAACGATGTTCCAGTAGCATGGTTTAAATCATGCGAAGGGAATTACAAACTTGTATTATTCTTTATTTTTATAGATATAACATTGCTGAGTTAATTTCATACCAAATATATTCAATATGTAGTGTTATGCCTTTATAACACCAGGAAACCAGACAGAGAGCGTCTGTCAAAAGGTTTTCTCATATTTTAACTCACTCATATACTAGTATTCAAAGGCATAGTTGTGTGTGTAAATGGTAATAAATATAGACTCCTGTATACTCAATATGCAAATAAGACGATGTGGCACTTTTGCTTAATAGACGACTATCCACCAGAGTTCATATGACGTGATTATAATTATATATAAGCAATTATAGGTCACCGTATAAGAAGGAGAAAAATAACCATACTGTATAGTCCCATCAGCTGTGGATGGTGCCGACATAAAAAAATGTGAAACAATTCAAACAAAAAACTAACGGCGTAATTGATAACAATTCATTTTACGAAAAACAATTATGAACCAACCACTTTACCTGAATGACAGTCTCCTGACTTTATATATGCACATAAAGAATATGGCGGAGTTCAAACATGTTTACCATTCCATAATCTGAGACACTGGTGTAACAGTACAATATAAAACAAACAAGAACAAATCAGTTGCAAATGGCATACTCAATAGATCGTTACGAAGCACAATAACACAACTAACATGAAAACAATAGACAAAACACACCGATAAAAGAGTCTCGCAGTTACTGACTGCTAGTTAAAAGCAGATTACAAAAAATAAACACATGTTTTCCAAGACAAAAGTATGAATGGACTTACTTTGAATAATGTCTGAGACTGTTCAAAATTCTGGAATATTCTACTATCTGTAGTAAACATCTTGAAAACAGACATTGCATATAAGTAATTTATTAACATCTTCAAAGTCTACGTTACCTCGGCCTTGTATATTAACGTAATATTGACCCCTAAATATGAAGTAAACACTTAATTGTTCGTATAAAAAAGGATTTTTCAGAAAGGTAAAAGTTCAAAATTTAACATTTAATTACAACTATTATTGTTTTACAAGGGCCTCGGTGGCCGACTGGTCTAAGTAGACGAACTACTGTAACACTAGCCTGTCAACACTTAGGTTGTGAGTTCGAACCCCGCACGTGGCAGGTGCGCTCGACTCCAATATTAATCATGATTGACTAGGATTGCTAATTTCCCTACCGAAGGTCGATGGTTCTCTCCGGACACTACGACTTCCTCCATCAATAAAAAATGACCGCCACGAAAAAACACAAAAATGCTGAAAGAGTCGTTCAACACCAATCATTTAATCAATCAATTAAATAATATTGTTTTAAAATCTTTCAGCATATGGGACAACATATCGATGCATTTAAAGAGCAGCTGACGAAATCTGGTGCTGACCCAAATGGCATGTTTCTGAATAAAAGCCTCCGAAAACTATTACGACTTTAATATGTCTGACCAGAACATTATGTGATAAGCATGCTGTGATTCCTGTGAATTATCCGTCCTCCAATTGCAAAAACTGTGATTTTGTTTTTATTTGAGCATAACTATCAATGAATAAATAAATGGAAAAAAAGAATGTTCATTCTAAAAATTATCTTGTTGAGCAGTTTCAGCATTATAGAGGCAACCCGATAATGTTTAAATGTAAACAATTTTTTAACTGTATAATGGCCTATCAAATGAAAGCATTGTTCAAGACAGCACGGTGACCTTAAGTTGCTTATATCAACATTAGTAGGACAATTGGGGATAATTATTTAATTGGCACGTAAGCCAAATCTCCTTGTATTTTTTAAAATGATTTATTTGAATATATTATTAAATAACAGAAACAATTTTCTGTTTTCCCGTAGACGTATTGTACTAGACAATTGACCTCAAGACCAACAGGTGCAAGTTTAGGCAATCAGCTGATTATTTGTTTATTATGCACTGATAGTTAACTTGTATAAAGATATGGATACATTTTTTTTATATGTTGGTTGTGTGCGTAGTTACTTAGTAGTCTAGATTATTAAAAAAAATGATCCTGAGAATATATATGTACCTTCAATATAGATAAAAAAAATTCGACGCAATATATTTTCAAAATGCCAAATTCAGCAACCTTTCATAAAAAAAATCTGACAAGATGCTCATCTTTAGTATATGTACTAACACCAGGTACATGTTTTAAAAGTTTAAGCTTAAAAACTTTAGTCCTTAGAAATCAGCCGTATAAACCAGATATACCAAGTGCAGAACGGACTGTCAAACGGACACGGGTAAACAATATCATGCTCCAAGCATGTTGTCAATTGAGCAAAATATATATTAGCATATATGATGATGTTCTATTTTATAAATCATTTGGTGACAAAATATTTTTTTAAATAAGCAGTCCGTAGTGGAATGGTAATTGGGAGATCTCAAATGTAGCAACGTAAGAAAGCTAACATCTACGTCATTTGGTCTTTGATGGAAAGTTGTCTCATTGGCAATCATACCACATCTCCTTATTTCATAATGAATTGAGATTTCTCCTGAAATGCAAGAAGTTTAAAACTAATAAATCCGTACTAGGAGACTGAAATATTTGGCTGTTATAGTTATGACTTTTGTTGTGAACATGTAATGTTATAATTTGATAGATTTAATATTACCATACTAACTTTACTTCCTATGAACTTTCCAACTCAAGGGACCAACGAATCTCTACTAAAACTACAAATTAGCAGTAAAAACAATCCTGCATTAGTCACGTGTTATCTAGATGTCTTTGGTTTTGTGTGTCGTTAATTGGCCAGTTGCTGTTTTATTAGATATCCCGTATTTCCATTTATGCACTCAAAGAAATAACAAGCCTTTTAATTTATATAAACACATGTATACTTGTTATAAAAACTAATCGTCTGTGAGACGTTTTGTCTCCCCACTTTGTGAAAAGGTGCGTGTTTTTATCAGCTGTATATGTACGTCATGTCCAATTCAAAACGCCAAAGGTACATCCATCCCCGAAGACCAAAGTGCAAATTACTATGAATCTAAAATCAAAATGATTTAAAGTTCTCGTTGGATTTTTGTCCCTCGCGCGACGAGTTGTTTGGTCCATAGAAACACAGGGCGTCCGTCCCTCCGGTGTTGTTAGCTCTCACGTGTACAATTCTTGCAAGATTTTTTTTAAAACTTATATATTAGATTTGAATCAGCATTGTCGCTGACAAGTTTGAAAATCAGTGCTCATCAATTATTTTTAGAATAGTTATGCCCCTTATGCCCCTTGGAAATATTAATTACATGAAAAATTGAATATGTAAGCGCTAACACGTGTACACTTTTTACCAGATCTTCAAACAATTTATATTTATGGTTTATATCAGCTCTTTTTTTTGGATAATTACTTATGCCCCTTTGAAATATTAATTATATCGGCAATTGCATTGCATTTGCTCTCAAGCCTGAATTTTTCTATTAACGATATTTATAAAAAAAACAAAGAACAAACTCATTTATTTCAAGTTATAATGAACATTGACAGATACGATATATACAACGCGGGGAAAAGGTTTCTAATGAATCAATTGATTGTAAATTTCGAAAATATAATTTATTTCAGAATGGAAAAAAAAATGTCTTATTTCGGAATGGAAAAACAAAATTAATGATTTAATTTAAATTCGTGCTTTTTTAGTGTTGACATCCCATATGTTTACGCCTTTGTTAACTTTCTCCTTATTTCGATGCATCTGTCCTGTTTAGACTGTGCTTATAAGATAACAATGATAGTAGTTTATTTTAAACTATCTCCCGAAACCATATCGGATTTTTTCTGTACAGTCCAATAAATTTCAAAGACTGTTTACACTTGAAACATAGGGAAAGTTGTTCGGCCAAATAACCAAGTTCAACTACTCATATGTCTTTCATTCCATGACAACAAACCATTTTCTATTTGAGTTTTTTTTCGTTAAATTCTATCGGTATTCTTGTCGAAATAAATTTCTCTTTTCTTTTTTGATAGCAAAAGTTTTCGGTGACTATTTCAAAACAAATGGGCTTCTTAGTGGAATTGCATTAATTGTGGTACAATTCCCCGCATTTTCACGCATTAACATGAGTTTCTTTGGTTTGGATATCTACTTTCAAAAAAAAAAAATGCATCGGGAAACGACGTGCATCATTAATAAGAATGTATTGCAAAAGAATATCCCAATCCAGAATACAAAGCTCAGTTTGTAATGCATGAGACCACATATAGATGAATCGTACAAATGCTTATCAATAGAAACAAAACATTTAAAAAGTATATATTTAAATGTAAAGAAGGAGAAGAAGAATGGGAGGAAGACGACGAAGCAATCAATGTCACATAACGTATTGCATCAAATCCCTGGACACTCTGAATATATGCAAAGTTACAATGAAAAATTAAAAATAAAAGGTTAATTTATTATTAAAAGTTCACATAAGTGTGATTGTTTTGTTTTCTTATTTTTGTTCTTTCTTTTGAATCGCATCTATGTAAAGTTGTGTTTGGTGATTGAATATGATACGTATAGAAAGCGACGGTAAAATGAAGGTATTTTTTAATATGTAATCATATATATTTGCAAATTTGAAATAAATAAACATTTATCTTTCAACTATTTTATACCAGACTGAGTCAAATTGTTCGTTCATGGTTATTATAAAACATCAGGGTTAACGTTTGCCGTCAATTTCATGGATGTCGACAACAGCAGGAACGATAACTCGTGGCGTTACGTCATTCAGTATCGTGTAACCTTAAAAACGTGGGGCTAATTTGTTGTAAATATCGTCAAAGTGCTTCAAAGAAATACACGAATAAAAGGACCAAGTCGCTTTTCATGAGAACACATTTTTAAAGAAAGCTATCATCAATATTTTGTTTGATAAATTTCAGTCCTGTTAACTGATACTATTTTATCATAGAAAAAATAGTGTTAAACGCGAATCACATAGAATCAACAAATTTGGGACACTTACTTTTATTTCAAAGTATACAACGGCACGCATTGTTCCACTATCCAAACCTTGACTACAATCAACAGTAAAGTAACTAGATACACGAACAAGCATGTAGTGTTGAACTTCGGGGGACAATTCAAGCAATTTGATTGGACAAAGTTTTGTGAAATATAAGATCAATCCTTGGTAACACAACAACTGAGTGCTAATATTCGATAATAAACTAAGGCGAATTATATAATTGGACTGGTATTGTTTTAAATTCATTGCAATGTAAACGAGGAAAAAACCTCTAAATTTTGTGGATTTGAAGTTCATGTCATTTGTAAGTAAATGTCAATGCTAATTTTAAAAGTAAAATAATTGAGTGCAAATAATATTTTGCATATATCTAAAAAAATAATATTTAGCAACTTAACAAATTTGAAGTCGTGATATTTTCACTAATGTAATAAATTAGTTGTAAGTTAAAGTCAATGACACACCAATGAATATTTTCGGAATATGAAGAACAACATATTCCAACAACACAGATTTTAAATAATTTCGATGAGTGCTTCTCGCTATAGTTTGTTGGGGATATATATGTTAGAGTATTAATCACATTCGTTGAATTTAGATCTCCTCTGAAAGTTTTTAAAACTGCTTCAAATGCATCAATATCCAAGATTTCAGTTTTCATATATTTAGCAAGTAGAAATCTATTTATGACGTTTGTGGATATTCTCCGGCTTAATAAAATCAAATATGATAAGTGTAAATCAATTAATTTTTTAATTGATTGGTTGATTGGTTGCCGTGGAACACCACTTTCAGCACTGTTGGCTATTACATTGTGGTAATTTTTTATTGGTTGAGGAAGCCGTTGTGCTTTTTTCTGTAGGAAAACTGACAAAACTAGTCAATTACGATTGGATTCGAACGCACCTGCCACGTGCGTAAATCTCACTGTTGACAGGCTTGTGATACAGTAGTTGAATTACTTAGACCACTCGGCCACCGAAGACACTAAACTGTAAATAAAAATATTTTGAATACAAGCGTTGCTACAGCTGAAACAATTTTATAATCACTTTATATCATCTCAAGGAAGATGACCCTGTGAATTTAGATTACCGATGAATATAAGAGAAAATGGACCTCCGTTAAGATTATTTGTTTTTATTAATTATACTTCCGACTGAAACAGACATGAATTATCGCTCCGTTTAATCAGTTCAGGTTTTTTTTATGCTTATTGTTACACAAAGTTGTCAGTTGTTATATAATTCAACAAGATGATATTGTCAAAAATCAAATACTGTGAAACCGCAAATTGTATTACTTTTTGTATGATATTTGAAATAAAGAAACATGATCTAAGTTATTGCCACATTTACCAATAATGTCTATTTGAGTTGCTTAGCAATATATCAAAATAACGGAACTATAAACAACTGTAAAAAATGAGCAGTTAAGGTAGCAATAAAACCAGGTTTAACCCACCATTTTCTTTTTTTTTTATTTCGGCAGGTTTTATAGACGTCTTCTTTTTTTAATTTTCCTTTGAGTTCGATATTTGTTTTAATACTTTTTTAATAATAATGAAGAATTTCATAAAGAAGTTATTTAAAAACATTAAAATACCAAATTTATGGTTAAAAGTTCATGGTGATTAAAGAGAGGCGAGAGATACTAAAGGGATATTTCAACCCAGAAATCGAAAACAAACTGCCAATTCCATGGCAAAAAACGAAAAACGAAGGAAAGACAAACAACAGTACATATAATAATAACATAAATAGTATAATAATCAATGTACTTACATAGCAAAATAACTTTTACATGTTGGATGTTTATCTAGTTTTGACACCAGGTTTAACCAACCGGTTTGTTTTCTTTCTTTCCGAAAATGCCTGTATCATGTCAGGAATATGACAGTCGTTTCCTATTGTTTCCGTTGGTTGGTATAATTCTACGTTTGATTTTGTCAGTTTTTTATGGACTTTCCCCTTTTTTAATTTATCTTGGTTTTCAGCATTTTTATCATACTTTTTAACAATGTTTTAAGTCGTTAATTGGTACATAATTGAACAATATGACACTGGAATGAAATAGCGCATAAAATCTCCTTATATCAGATTTTTGAATTTCATTTTTGTTTCAATTTTAAAGTCATACAGCCTTTGTACGGTGGTTTTATGCCTTACAAAACGAAGTTTGGTTGATTAAGCCCATACATGTATTAATTAGTTTATTTTACAAACTGAACAACCAATCTACATCACAGCTTGTGATGTTTTGATTGATATTTTCAGTGTTATTGCATCATTAATGTTTCTAACAAAATTTACTTTTAAAAATGTCTTATTGTTATTTGATTCAATCAACTATAATGACAAAAATAAGGAACATTCTCTGCGATATTATTTTCGACATTTATTTATCATGGTATCTTACATTTGAATTTAAAACTATCAAGATAATTTTTTATTAACAAATGTAATCTAAAGTCACACAGTTTTATTCAATCTAGTTAGTTATATTTTGAAGCATCTCGTGAATGTAATGTATTTTTTTAATCACACTTAAAGCATGCATATAAAGAACCAGATAATCTTATTAGTTAAAGGCACAGAGGTAAAGAGATATAAACAGGTTATTCAAATTCATACAAGGTCAACTTTGGCTGAGGGAGTCGGAACCTAAATTTCTTATTAATTTGGAATTTAAAAGTAAATTTGTGCGACTGAGCGCTAAACAATATACTGTGGATTCTTTGTTTTTCCTGTGTAATAATTTTCATGGATTGAGGAAAGGTTGTCTTTTCGTGCATACAAAATTTGTAATTCGTTGAACATCTTAATTCGTGGTTCACCTGTACCCATGATTTCCATTAAAATTGGTATCCAACGAATAATAATGAATCCATAGTAATATTTAATCTTGTTGAGTGTTCCAACCAGTTGTAAAACGTTTCTACTCCAGAAATTCATTATTTTACAGGTAATTCGCTTGTAGTAAAAATTTACATCTGCTCGTTCTATGTTCAGACAAACTATTTAGCAGTTGTTAATTACCTGTACAAAAAAGAAACATATTAGATTGTTTTGAAAAGCTACCGAACAGTACTATATTGACCGCTAGGAAAATGTCTGAACAGTACTGAATGTACAACAGGACATTATCTTAATAAATAAATTAAACACTTCACAAAATTACGATTTATTTTTAGTCTTTTCAGATGATGTTAAGATCAATATTGCTGTTGAAAGCTAAAATTCATTTTTACAAATCAAAGACATTTCTCGTCTTAAAAAGTAAGAGACAGTGGGACTCATAAAAGAGCCGAAAGAATCATATGATATAGACATTGTTTACATTGACATCAATTTTGACGTATATGCATACGCTTAAATGTGTATGGTAAATGTATACGCTTAAACATGTATGTATACGCTTATAATGCACGACGGCAGCTTGATTTCGACTGGCATGATTCTTTTTAAATAATGTATAATTTATAAAGACAAATTTGTCAAGCACATTGGAAGAAAGACATTGTTATTGTCGTTTACTTTGACGTGTTTTAATAATGCTGCCAGCCGTCGTAATATATTACCAACTTGTTTTTATTGACCACAAAGTTAAAACAAAATCAACTAATGAGTCAGGTGCACATTAAACTATCGGAAAACAACAAATAACTACTAAAACGAACTGTCTTGAATTCAAGAAATAATTATTGAATTCGACTTTTGATTATTCTTTTTAGAATGTATTTCCCATAATCCTCAACCCTTCGATATGTAATTGAGACAGTTTGCGACTGCAGATCAAAACTCTAATGCAACATGCGAAAAAAACTGGATTATTGGGCAATGGACCTATATTAAATTCGGATTACACGATCTCCGTATGCGTCTGCCAAGACCTTCCCGATCGCATTACGATCTCTAAACGAGTCTACTACAACAAACCACGAGTCCACTACGTTTCTACTATGTTGTCACTGCGCTCTTCGTCCCTATAAATATCTGTAATTGGTTATTGCTTGTTCCTCCGACATGCCTGGTATAGAAAATGACTTCATCACACAAGTTCTCAACCCAAATGCGTCGTCACCCAAGATGAAGTGTAGCATGTTCAGGTCGTCATTAGATAAGGGATCTGACTCTGGAAATCCAATAGTCTTACCTTCCAAACACTCCTTTAATTCTGACGCGTTGTAAATTTGAACGTCCGACATGGAACCATAACATTCTACATCTAGCCATAAACTTTGAAGTCTGCATCCACCAAGGCAAGGAGCTCTAATGAAAAAAAAAACCTTAGTTGATGAAACAAGAATCAGCTCTTAGGCGGGCTTCTAATAGCAATAGGCTTTCCATCGAGTGCATCACAAGCATGTGGCACGTTCAATCTCTGAAATTCTTCGGCAATAGCTCCCAATTCATTTGTTCTGTTGAACAGGATATGACTTCATCTTTATATTCCTGTACAATTGCCTGGAAAACCTCATGAATAAAAGTACTTATAGTATTGCACGCGACTTGTATTGAAGGATTGGATACATATCAGCAGAAACTAAGTGCTTTAAGATAAAAGCAACTTTCGGACCGGGATCTAGTACCTTTCTGAATCGGGTGCCTGAATTAGAGGACTTACTCTGTTCAAAAGTTTATCAAACATTTCTGGAGGAGTCCTTAAAATATTTAAGAATGACTGTTGATTCCCTATCCTTAATTATTTCATAAATTGGTGGTAATGCCTAAAAATGGGTCTTCTTTCAACACAAAGCCGAGGGCGCATCCAACAAGACATACGCTATCTAGTATGTCTTCTCCTTCTTCTAATATCAAAAGTGAAGCCTGCTCAGCCAAATCGATACAGTGCAGATGAATTAAAGATTGCGGAAGTAGGTTTTGCTCGTGTGTATCCATGGTTAAACTACAGGTAGAAGCAATTGCGATCGTCGATCAACACAATGCGGTGGTGCAATTATCTTGGCTAGGACGTAGTAGTATCGTAGTCAGGTGGTACAAAGGAAGGCAAGCGCGTAGTAGCAGCGTACTATTGTCTTCCTCATCGTCGTATAGTCGTATCAATATCGTAGTAGAAGCGTAATAAAAACGTATTTTCAGTATGGAGGCCGTCTCTGAGGAAAAGTAATTCAATTTATAATAAGTGTCAATTATGAAAAAAACTAAATTGTAATTTCATCTGACATAATAAAAAGGCTACAAATAAACGTGTATTGAGAAAATGATTCAAATGCATAAAATGCTTGTCTGCTGATTGACGTTTAATTTCGATGGACATTCGTAGATCAAACAAGTGTGACCGGTACATAGTGAATTAAGATGTATAAGACAAAGAAAGACTGAAAACCGAAAACCTCTGCCATACACAAGTCTTGAATAAATACCTCACAGACCATTGAAAATTGAACGTCACGAGCCATGAAAAATATATCGATGTTGAACATGTATGCTCTGTGAGTTCTGTAAGAGTAACAGTTCCATTTCAACTGATCTTGCAAAAAGTGAATTTCAAAAATACAAAAAATAAATCCAGTATAAGAATAACTGATTATTCTTATGAACATGATGAAAATTCTAAAATGTCCAGCTGAAAATGTAAAGTCTGCTTTTTATTACAATTTCAACAATGCTTATATTTCATTCTGATACTGTTTTCTTCGCCTCGTTTAGTTTCATCCTGAAATTGTTGAACATAAAAAACCTCGTGATAGTGAACAGCTAAAAAGCTGTTAAAAAAAGGCGCTGGGTAAAAAAAAGATGGCAATACTAGAATTAGGCGACAGAGACAAAGATTGGATACAACATGCCAGGTGTAATGACCAAATCGACATGGTTGGCTGCAAAGCATTGTATGACGAACAGGTACCAATTTTTTATAATCTTAAACATGTCTAAAGGATCATTTGTATATATTACACACATACATTTATAGACGTTAATATGATCACTTTTCTGTGACAAAATATGACGAAAACTTACAGTTGAGCTTTTGAAACACATTAAGGTTTTCCATTCTCAATTTTATTTCAAAAAGTTACATGTATTATTTTAGACTATAGCCCTTACATTAAAGTAAAGTAAACTACAACAAATATATAATGAAAGTATCAATAAGTTGAATCCATAACCCAACCAAAAAGACAGAAAATATGATATATCAATCTTTTGATCGTGAGACAAATTTGTTGGAGCTATGTTTGAATAGGGTGAAATATCAAAAATACCGAATCCATGAAAATTCAAAACGGAAAGCCTCTTATCAAACGGCAATTTCAAAAGCTCAAAAACATCAAACGAATGGAAAACAACTGTCATATTCCTGACTTGCTACTGTCATTTCCGATGTAGAAAATGGTGGATTAAACCTTGTTTTATAGCTAGTTAAACCTCTCACCTGTATGACAGTCGCATAAAATTCCATTATATTGACAACAATGTGTGAACAAAACAAACAGACATAATAGGTAAAAATGTCAAAAATAGTGGTACAGTTGTCAACATTGTGTTATAATCTTAATCACTATAAAAACAAACAAATATGTCAACAAAGAAAAACAAAATGGCATATAGACAATGCACGTAATCAAAAATGAAAGACAAGAATACAAAAACGTTTTCCACTCTTCTAATAAAAGCTGTCTTGTTTCTATATGCATAATCATATCGTTCGAATTGACATGTATTCCTCCTCGGATGTGAATTATATCTTCTATCACCAACTTATTCATTTCAAATGATGTCTATATTTCAGATGAAGCCTCCAAGGTCACAATATGTTTGCCCCGATATGTTTGAACAGGTAAAAATCGAACACGTATGCGAGTTATTTACCATTGGAGGCGAACACAGAAATGAATGGATGTGTTTATTGTTAATGTGAACTTATCGGCAATGTTATATAAAAAACAAATGAATTTTTAAATTTATTTAAATGACCTTATATTTCAATATAATCGAAAATGTTGAATTGTTCAAGGTCCTAGTAATATGGCTTGATAAATGTCGGTTTATCATCATGTGGAGAATATATTACATGAATATTCAAGACGAGAACGTGCTAATATAAAATGATTATGAAATAGATAACAATTGTTCGTTATATGCAAGTTGTAGGAAAAACGGAATTACAAATAATACATTATTCAAGCTTATATTAATATCGGTGTTAATTGAAGACATCTTTAGCAATGAACAAAATTACAGATATACTGATTTAATTGAAAACAATCAGATAAAACAAAAAGTATTTAAAACAAAACACCATGATATAACAAAATATGTTTAATCTTTACTGGGAATGTTCAAATTTAAAGCACAAGGATCGTCGATAATTTCAAATTTCACTATTTAAGAGTTAATTGTTTTGGATATAGTAGAAATGTCGTACCAAAGGCGCAGCAGTAATATCCTGTTAATAAAATGATTTGGCATACTAAAACGTTTTTTTTTCTTTCTTAAACTCTGAACAGTGTTTTCCTTGTATTAAGACCTCATACAGCGGGAATGAATTATTGAAGCTACATTAATGACACGAAAAAAAAGTATAATTTGAGGTCGTATTTGAATTTTGCACAATGAAGGTCCAGCCATCCACAAATTATAAAAAAAGAAACATGAGGGGAAAGCTTATATCAACTAGAAATATAACAAAATACATTGAATGAATAATTTATTCTTGCTTATATGTTGTTGTAAGTGAATTTTTAGTTTTGAAACAGTTTGTTCTACAAGAAAAGTATGCTCAGATGATAAGTTAAGGCGACAGAAAAAAACCTATGTTCAGATATAGGAAATAAAAATAAAATAATTCAGAGACATAAAGTAATCACAATATATTAAAATGTTGTTCTCTAAACATAAGAAAAAAAAGCTGTATCTATATATTTTTCATTTATCATACATGTTATAGCCACAAAGTGTTGAGGGCGATATTGACAAAAAGCAAGTTTAAAACGCGGATTGGGGAGACACCAACTGTACAGAAGGAGAAGTTTGTAAACTGGGGAAAGACACAAGCTATGGAGGTTATTTCGTCTTCCCCGACTACAAAAAAAAAAAAAAGAACTACAAAAGTTGGTGTTAGAAGCATCTGAAGAAGGTCTGCGTGTTAGATGTGCTGGAAAAGGACACAGCTGGGCCCCTATATTTTCAGACAGCTATCAGTTACTTATTCATGTAGAAAATATGACAAGCGACTACAAAGATGGATCCAGAATAAGAATATTTAATGTACGCGTTATTATATATGTAAATATTAAGATATGTTAAGTAAACGCCAGTTAGACAACAATCATAGGACATACAAATCAAAATGACATTCTGAGGGCAACATACGTCCGTAACAGTAGGGTCTATACAGCGGGTTTCGAATCCCTTCTTCTGTGACATTGTTAGGCGAAATTTGAAATGAAGTATATACAAATTATGGTATAAGACCAGCATAACTGAGAGCAACGTACGGTCAGTAACAGTATGGTCTATAAAATACATTTAGCCTACATTGATCCGAAATGATGTGAAAAAAACTCATCAAAAATACCAGGCTTTAAGTGTGAACGCCATTTGCGTGTGTTGTCTAAAAACGACTCATAAATGATGCTCGATTCATAAAATTTATAAGGTCAAATAAAGTACTATGATAACTTCGCAAACTTACATATGAATAAATTGGTTTATAACAGCAACTAGTAATAAACTGTCATCAATACTAGATTTCCAAAGGAAAATAAAACTCAAGATATACAAAACCAGACTAAATGTTTTCTCAACAACAAGTCGCATTTAAAAAATGTCAACGTAGGACTCATACAGAAGATAAGGTCTTTGATAATGTTTATCCCATGTACACATGCAATAAAATGTAAAACTAATATACTTTTAACGCCATTTCAGCGCGAAAAGGGAGATGTAGACATTATGACCTGAGTAACGACTGGAGACTTTAAAAAGTTCCAACTAAAAAACAAAGTGCATATTCCTGCTTATGTCATTTTAGATGGTGTTCATATAGTTAGTGTTGTAGCAACAGGCTGTCATGTAAGTTGTATTGCCATTAAACAAGTGTGCCAATATCAATATTTTGCAGAAGTTTGTTCCATGTATGGATTAAGTTGTATTTAGGAACAAGGAGGGGGTTTGACAAAACCGATTTATCGGCCCCTTAAATTGCAACAGACGCAAATTTAATCAAGCCAACCAGAATTGAAGTTTTTAATTGGTAAACGAACAGATTTATACAGTTTTGCATATGGAGTATATATCTCCCAGGTAATACAATATAACATATTTTTTTTATATTTCCTATCACGATTTCCTTGATAGAGGGTTGCTGCTTGCTAAGAAGCTATGGACCAAGAGTTGCAAGAAGTGAATTTAAAATCATCCAATCAAAAATTTTCGGAAGGCGACACGATTTGGCTGACTGTTATGGAATATTTGTTTCATACATGACGATGGATATGTTGCCATTGTCGTAACCTCAATCCCTTCTTTTTACTCCAATGTGACCTACAGAATGAGACTACCGGATTTGAACTTATATGAGCGACAAGACGATTCCCAAATGTAGAACAGGATCTTCTCACTATTCCGGATAAAATAAGATCGCCAAGGGCTTTTTGTGGGGTTCGTGCTAAGCAGTCTTTAGTTTTCCATGTTGTGTGTTGTGTACTGTTGATTTGTCTTTTTTCCCTTGTAAGCATGAAATAATAATAGGAAATGCAAAATCTGGAATAATGAACCAGCTTAGAGATATATACTCCATATGCAGGTGCTGCTGGAATGTTGCTTCATAAAAAATCAAAGTTCACAATTGGGAAGCTGAAATCATTTATTTTGTCGTAAATTTTTGTTCCCAATCGACCCTCATTGTCATATTTTAGATGTTAGTCAAGATATGAGGCAGACTTCACTGTTTATTGTAAACTTTTTATAAAGTTCGATGGGATAGATCGATAGAATATATGCGTTCAATATAGTCACATCATTTTAAATTATTTAGTAAGAGAAAAGACAAGTATCTTAGTCTTCACTGCTTCAAGAAATAACTGTGTCTTTACATTCTTAGAAAGATCTGGATCTACGGTCATTAACCTGTACTCAATAACCAGCCGTTTGATTGGGTAAAAATCTGAGTTTGATTACAAAAATCATTCTCCAAATTTGGGTTAACAAAAGGCCTGCTCAGATAAACCGAAAGATGCAGGTCAATATAATCTTTCTAATGTTACTTTGAGAACACTTGAAAATATTAGACGACATTTATATGTGTGTTGTTTGCGACAACCCATTTTTTTTCAGGCATTTTGTTATAGACCGGAAAAAATTGCCAATACAGAAAATGTCCGAGTCTAACAGGCATTTTACAAAATGCGTAAATTTAGAAAACGTCTGTTTCATATCAAATTATCTGAACATTCAGAATTGGATACAAAACATGTGATAATGTACAGAATACACCTTTCATGATATCAATTCCATAGAAGTTGACCTAAATTCTTAACTGATAATTAGACGGATTTTTTGGGCTCTGATTTGTTTTCAATATAAAAGTATTTTCTCGTCGGCTTCATCTTATTGTGGGATTCTGAGGGAATATATTGCTTTCACGTCAATATGTTCCTAATTTGTACGTATAAGTTCATATAACTATCTACTGTTGTTTTTTACTCGATCCGTTGGTTGATTATGTTCGATTTTGTCAGTTATTATGGGTTCCCCCTTTTTTGAAAATACCTTGGAGTTCGGTGTTTTTGTTCTTTTTTTTTAATAAAAATATAATTTAATTTTGGATGTAACATGCCTTCTAATTGGCTGAACGTTTTGTGTCTATAAGCTCATAAAGATAATTTTGTCATGTGACCCTGATGTCATCGACGTTTTTTTCATGATTTACTCCTTAAAAATATATATATATATACAGGACTATATCCGAAATATGATTCCTTATTTTCGTCCTGTCAGTTTTATTAACTGTTATACTGCATGCACTTCAGTATCCGCCAAAATATAAAATTGAGTATTTAGAATCCGCCAAAATAAAAACCGCCAATTTTTTTCGTCTATTTTGTTGCTTCTTAATCGCGAACAATAAAAACATATGTGAAATCAATTTAATCTATCAATAGTATAAGTATAAGATTTCTTGTTTGTGAATATTTGCTAAATTGGATAGTCAATGAACAGGTATATACAATGAAAGTAAGTGCTCGGGGTAATCCCATCACTCTAAATTGCATAGTATATACCTTTTCATAGACAAAAACCGTTATTTACATTATCCCAAGCACTAGTTACCATGCATAGTGTTTTGTTGCCTGTGTTTATTTGTATTGATCTGAGATAAATCGTAATGTTAATGAGCAGAACAGAAAATATACTATAGATTACAAACAAATATTTCTTTTAGTATGTCAAATATGCTATATATGTTATATAACTAGTCCAATTAGCTCACGGCCTGTGTACATATAACATTATTAATTAAACAGATTAATGTCTTCACATTAAACGCCTTAAATAATATACAATAAACCATGTTAAGTCATAATTACAAACAATTAGGTACAGAGGTATGTGGTATGTGTTATATTAATGTGTTATGTAACAAATATATCGGTACAGTAAGAACATGCTTTTTGTCTTTTCATTTAATATGTTGTGAAAAACTATACAAAAAAAAAAAAACACCAAAAAGCTTATTTAAATCGAGTATAAAAGAAAGGAATATAAATTAAACCGTGATACCTTGTGGAATTTATTATGCAGCTATATACTAATACGATGGTGAGTTGTTTGTAACTTTACATAATTTATGTACAGTCATTTGTTTAAAAATATTATGATATTTATTTCAGACTATAACTTACAATGGGGTGCGGTCAATCGTCGGAGACGGTAAGAAGTAATTTAGAAATACGAAATCTAATCGATCCAGAGCTAACTGTCAACTTTGAGTTGCATCTTAGATGTCGGAATGTATTGAAATACTATATACTTATCAGACATGCTGGCAATAACCTAATTTGGAATAAACACAGTCAATAAATTGTCTATTGTTTGAGAGCGTAAGATATCAGATCATTGATGGTCTGTGAAATATGTAGACCCTACCGACCATCGTATACTTGGACAAACATGAGCATTAAGACTAACTTTAAATATTTAACATATGCCGTATTATATCGGGCAATGACGATAACGTTTACTCTTGTCCACAGTGTATCAAATATACACGGACAGCACGTGACATCGCCCACCTAACTTGGTTCTCTTAAATATACACAAGAAAGTAGTCAACAGGTTTAATACAGATACAGTGGTAGAATCTTTTTATTGTCATATTTTGTTTAAAGTATTTAACATATTATATTGTATATATTGTATTATTATTTAGGTTTGATGAACTGCAATTAGTCAGTTTTTTTTATCAGATGTCAATGAAACAGGATTGCCTTTATCATTTCAATACACCAGCAAATTTTAATAACTGAATTTTAACTAAGAACGAACTTAAATTAAATATACCACTTTCTTATACCATTATCTATATATTGGAAATAATTAATTATGAATGCATTTATACATAGAATTGTGTGTGCGTTTCTTTATATAGTTTCATCCTGTAATTGTCAAACATGAAACGCCATGTGATAGTGAACAACTAAAATGCTGCTTGGAAAAAGCACTGGTTGACCAGAAAATGGCCATACTTGAACTAGGTAACAGAGACAAAGATTGGATAAAAGATGCAAGTTGTAATGACCAAATAGTGATGATTGACTGCAAGGCATTGTTTGACGAACAGGTAAAATCAGTTTGTGTCAAAATTTTAATTCATTTTCATATAGCATAGATACACATTCAGAGATAGACATTAGATTATTTTTTGAAACTATGAAGAAACGAAAACGTTGCACATTTTGAACTCAAAAGTATATGCAACACTCAAGATGGAGGAATTATCATTTCATTTATAACACAGGAGATTGTTTCGAATATATCGAAGTGTGCACAGTTTTCGCAAGGTTAATGGAATTCGTCGTGCCACTACATGTATAACCATGTCGTTATTTTGAAAAATATCATTACTCCTAGTTTATAATGTCTTCTTCTTAACACCGAAACAAAGCATCACGACATGTCGATCAAGATCTGCTTACGGGTTTTGGAGCGTCTGCGATCAACCCCGGATATGATTGGGTTCATGTTCCGCAGTCTGGTTTTCTGTATGATGTTATGTTACTGTTATTTTCCGTTCGTTGTTTTTATCATTCGCCATAGTGTTGTTTTTTATTGGATTTATCATTCGCGGATGAACCAACCATATCTTTTCTCTCTTTTATTCTTAAATTCTCAAAATAATCTGTTTCAGATAAAGAATCAAAGAACGAAGCATATTTACCCAGATTTGTCTGACCAAGTAAGTATTTTATTTACGCGTTCGTAAGAACTTCTTAACAGGTAGCGCTTATAAAACATAAACTTGTGTATTGTGATGTGAATAAATCAGAGAATGACTTTTGAAAGAACCCAACTTTGAAGATTTAAATGACCATATAATATAAATATATCGCAAAATGTAAACTCATTATATTTCAAGCTTCTATTATCAACTACCATTTCTTAGCAGTAACATACTCTCTGCTACGTCGTTAGGTGTTTACTCATCTCAGTTCATACGTTACGCTCGTTCATGTTCACAGTTAACGTACTTCATTAACAGGTGTGTGCTTCTGACATACTAGTGAGGAAAAACTGCTCAAAAAGAGTTATGAGGAAGAACAAATAAATTAACACAACATAAGTTTTACGGTCACCATCACGAATCGATACGATGTGTCGGCGCCTCAACTCATGATTTGTTTTTTGTTTTTGGTGTAATTCAAATCATAACTCAGAGGGCATGCATCACTCGGCATGAGAATTCACACTATCACAATAGATTAACGAGTTTCGAACTTTGATATAAGAGAACCGAAAATGACATGGACCGTATTATTTCATCAATATATTTACACTTACATTTTTCAGATCAATACGCGTTGACCCTGTATCTTTATTGTATTGAATACACAAAATGTGTTTTCAGAGAGATATTGAAGATAAACTATCGAGTTTACAAAAGCGAATAGGTAAGTCCCCAACTATACAAATAGAGACGTTTGAAAACTGGGGAGAGACACAATCTATGCAGGTTATTTCATCAGCTCCTTCTACAAAAGAAGAATTGCAGAAATTGATATTAGCAGCATCTGAGCAAGGTTTGCGTGTAAGGTGCGCGGGATCCAGACACAGCTGGGCGCCAATATTTTCAGACAACAACCAATTACTTATTTATGTGCAAAATATGAAAAGCGACTATGAAGATGGTTCCCGAATTAGAATATCCAATGTAAGTAACACTATGATATTTTTATATCGAACGAAGCGCTGTAGCTTCTTCTTATGACTAAAACTAAAACTCTACTAATGAGAAACATCCTGTCCATAACGTTAAAACAAACCAAGCCGGTAGCCGCTACATTTGTTTTTGCATGATTGTTACTTGAAAACTCTGAATGTGATGAACGGCTTGCTGTGGTGTTCATTGTCTTTTTTTTTTACTTTATTGGGCTCTTCTGTAGATTCACCAAAGACTTCATTACATTCTATAAAGGGATAACACCAATATATAACTGAAGACATGCGCTGTGGAGGTTCCTGATTTTGGGCAGGAAATTTATTTCATTTTCCATAGGAGGGATTAAGGTAGTTTTTAGTTTCCCGACAACCTATTTGTTTCGATCAGAAGAATAAAGAAGGCGCTAGTATTTCTTATCAACAGTACATGTGCCATATCATACAGTGTTGACGTTTGCTTACTCTTAGTACATACAATTAAATTCACTACATTAAAGATTTACCAATATAGATTATATTTAAATAAATAAACTTTGAATACGTACGTTTATTATAGTCAAGTTCATGAAAGCTTTCCCAGCATTCTTGTGGCAAACCTCATCAAAGATACTAGGTTTACATCTTAGGATGCAAACGAAACATTATGCATGTAGAAAATGAAAAAAAAACTGTGATATTTCATGTTAACACAAAAGTGATAGCTACCTCGCTGATAAAGAAACGTCTAGCAGCAGTGAAATTGACCCAGGGGTTGTAAACATTCATCAAAGATTCCAGGTTTAAAATTGTGTTCGCCGGAAACGCACTTCGTCTTCAGTGGCGCTCAAGTCAGAACAGTTGGAAGGTCATATTGAATAAGGAGTTTAAGAGCATGATTATAGTCCGTACATTTCGAAATTAAATTTAATTGTTAAATACAGCTAAGATAATGATATAGAAATATTTTTAGAAAGTCGACACGTACATTTTGAACATAATCAATGTACAACAGAAATAATGTTTGTTACTCAGAAGCATAGACTTTATATGTAGAAATCATTGTCGAAAACGTACTACTTTTTCATTAACCTAGACCTAACTCCTTTAATGCTCTTTGCATTTCAGCGCAAAAAGGGTGAAGTAGACATCATGACTGGTGTGACAACTGGAGACTTTAAGAAGTTCCAATTAAAGAATAAGTTAAATATTGCAGCTAATGTGATAATAGAGGCTGTGCAGATGGTTAGTGTTGTAGCAACAGGCAGTCACGTGAGCACTTTTTCGTCATAATATATGTTGTATTAAAAAATATATAAAACTGAAGACATGCGCTGTCGAGGTTCCTGATTTTGGGCAGGAAATTTATTTCATTTTCCATAGGAGGGATTAAAGTAGTAGAATTATCGTGAACTACTTTTATATATGGATCGATTATAATGATTGATAAATTGTGTTTTTCTTAACGTTCAGTGGCAAATACTTCTCAGTACAAGAACATATTTTATTAAATACAAAAGGAAAGGTCCTGTAATAGCGACCGTCCGGAATGAAGGTCGGTGAAATTTGGACTGCCACTAGACAGTGAAGGTATATTGAATAAGGACATACATTAGCTGTTTAACCAAGTGGGATGAAGATAAGTATTCTAACAATAGAACAATATACGTAAAATGTTTTGAACAATAAGCTATGAATATATAATAGAAAACAACTATTCAATGCTATACATTGTTCTATTCAATTTTACATTTTTTTCATGTTTTTTTTAAACATTATTACAAAGACATAATTTTCAAAAGTATGGACGTACCTTTTACAGCATGTTAAGTGGTATGAGATTTATTCATTGTTGAAGGCCTTCATGGACCTATAGTTGCTAACATCTATGTCATGTTGGCTCTGATGTTGACTCATTGACAATCAAATAGCATCGTATTTTTATATTGGTTACCATTTATAATTTTGTAATGCTGTTGGTCGTTCTTCCTTTGTTTTGCCATGACATTGTCAGTTCGTTTTTGACTTATTATCAATCAAACAACATCTTATTTTTATATTGGTTACATTTATTGTTTTTTGAATACTGTTGATCGGTATTCCTTTGTTTTGCCATGGCATTGTCAGTTCGTTTTTTAATGATGATTTTGACTATTCCTGTAGTATCTTTCACCCTCTTTTTCATATACTTAAACATTACATAGACAATACTAATATCCAAATCGAATACGGAAATGGAATCAGTTAACTAGGTTAGCAAATTCATATTTATCATGCTGTTAGTCCTAAATATTACCAACAATTGATTTTCGTTAAAGATGGTTGTCGATGATGAAGTGACCCAATTGTATTATAATTAAAATTATTTGTACAAACAGGGCGTAGGATTTGACACTAACACACCAAGTGACAATGTAGTAAAGATGCGCATATTCGGAAGTGATGGTCAATTACGAACCTATACATCTGACGATAAAGAAATGTTGAGGGCTATCACCGCAAACTTTGGATGTTTTGGAGTTATATTTGACATGACAATGAAACTCGTTCCTGAGGTTATCGTCAAAGTAGAAAATCGATACATGAACTTAGACGATTTATTCTATAATGCTGAAAAGATACAACAAGTATTTGAAGAAAACTGGTCTGTTGAGGTACTTTGGTTTCCTTACAACTCACTGAGCCTGTTTAATTATAATCCCAAAAATGATGACGTTTTCCTCCGTATAATAAACAAAGAAACAAAGAAAGTAGAAATTGCAAACCAAACCTATTACAACTGGAAAGAAGTTAAAGACTACTTGTCAGCGGAAGCTCTGTACCTGATATCTCCTTTACTAACTGTAAATCCTTCTTTGACTCCACTGTATGCATGGTCATCGTTTGGCGCGTTAAAGAAAATCATTTACCCGAGCGGTACTCGTTATCAGGAACTTCCACATGCTGTTCATTTTAGGTAAGATTATTGGTTAGGCCACGCTAAATTGATACCTCGTTCGTCGGATTCCCCGCGTGTTGTGAAAGGTCGACGAGTAAAAAGTATTTTTTTTAAACGGAGCCGCGCGCGTCCGTCTCTAAATTTATGTAACAAAAATTTTATTCAGTTATGCGTTTGAAATTAACGCCTTACAAACACGGAAATTAACACCAATAACGATCAAGATCTAACATTCACAACTTTTATTATGGCCAAATATAATATGGTATATATTCTAAACGTACGACGTCATGAGTGGAATATTTATAGTAACAGTGGAAACGCAGGCAAACACAGCAAATCTTCTAAAAATAAGAATTTGTATGATTGTCAATGAGACAAACTTTCCACCAGGGTCCACATTTGTTGAGGTTAGCAACCAGTATGGCAGTAATGAGTAACGTTCACGGTATGGCCTTCAACACAGAGCAATATCTCAATATACATAAAGATTTAATTGCAATTAAATTCTTAAGCAAAGCAATGACTAAGAAGTAATACCACCATTGTTTTTCTTCTATAAGTCCTTGTTAAATTGGCATTTTTCCAAAATAAGTGCAGAATTTATCTTTGTTTCAAACAAAGAAATATTTGAAATGAGTAAAATTTCATCCTGTCCAGTACTACGATGAAAATTTCACAAAATATTGCATTGCATATAAGATAATAACCAACACCAGAAGTAATCCAATCAAATTTCACCTCCTTTTTTGTCTCGTCTTGATGGAGTCAAAAAGCAAGACATAGGTATGTTGTTTCCGGCGGCGGCGGCGTCAACAATGTATTAATTTTTGATTAGGTCAGTTTATGGAGAAGTTCAGAACCACTAGGGGTAGGTCAATGATATCTAATATGCAGTTGCATAAGTATTTCCATGGAGGTTATTTGGCCCCACCCCCTCAGTCATGGTCTTTTGACTTTGAAACTTTTGCTTAATTTACATGTAATAGTTTCTGATTAGGTCAATTTAGGGGGAACCACTAGTGATAGGTCAATCATATTTAGTATGCAGTTGTATTAGAATTGTCACTTCTCCTTCGATGGAAATGTTTTGGTCCTGGCCCCTTAGTGATTGTCTATAGACTTTAAAACTTTTACTTATTTTACATGTATTAGTTTGTGATTAGGTTAATTTATAGGGAAGCCCTAGTGGTAGGTCAATGAAATTTAGTATGCAGTTGTATTAACATTGGCACATCTCATTTTCATGGAGATTAGTTGGCCCCACCTCCTCTGTCATTGACTTTGAAACTTTTCCTTAGTTATCAAATTCAAGGAATATTTTTTCCGACCTTTTTTCGTATGAAACCGGACGTGACGTACTATAATTTGGTGGTATTACACCCTTAATTGAAAGTACTGAATTGTTCCTCTTGTTTAGTTAATATATATATAGCGTTTGATGTGATGCATTTGAATACAAAGTAGTATAACTTGGTGTGGTTATTGAAGGACAGCCCCTTATAAATACACAAATATTTATTGTTTTACAAATGTATATTAAAGCTTCATGCATGCATAAACTAGTATGCTTTGCATACGTTTATTTGAAACAGCAAACCATTTGTGCCTGTCTCAAGTCAGGAGCATATACACAGTTCACTAGTTGTTGTTGGTTCATGCCTGTCAAATTTGTTTTTCGTAAATTGTTTTGTTATGAATTAGGTCGTTAATTTTGTCAATTGATTTGTTTACTATTTTTCATGTCAGGGCCTTTTATAGCGGAATAAACAGTATGGGTTGAAGACTGAACAGTTGCCTATAATTGCATACATCCACTTCATTTGATCTTTGGTGGATAGTTGTCTCATTGGCAATCATACCACAACTCCTTATTTTTAGAATACATCAATTGTAACTTACATCAAACATGGATGTCTGCCTGTCCAAAGCTGTTGAACTTTTTCATGTTCAGCATGATCTTTATTTGAGCAGACTACAGAAAGTTGTAGGTTTTGCTACTAGTTAACCTTTTTTGTACTAGTAATGTTGTGAACAGTTCAACAGGGTGTTGGAAAACCAATTGAGAAGCAAAGTAGGGTAATATAAAAACTAGGATGTGAGATATATAAAAACATAAAGCACTAAAACTGTGTAAATTTCTGATCGCTCACTTGCATAAAGTGTTTTTCTTAGATATTTCTTGATATTTCAAAAATGATATCGCTCGCTAGCTAAAAAATTCTTTCGCCTGCTAAAAATAAAATTTCAGAAAGAAAAAAAAGTAAATAATTTCGCTTGCTCGCTACCCTTTTTTAAGGAAATAGTCCGAAAAACTAGAAATTAATTTGGTGTGGCCTTATCTAGAATACGATAACAGTCGTAGGCATATATATTTAAGCAGTCTGGCGTTATCACGTACAACAAGTCGGGTTGTCGAAGAATATAAAACCCTTTAGGGCGTCGAAAGTTACAAGGTACTGAGAGAGAGAGCGAGAGAGAGAGAGAGAGAGAGAGAGAGAGAGAGAGAGAGAGAGAGAGAGAGAAGAGGAGGAGGTAAATAACAATATGTACTAGAATGGATATATGATTGAGTTCTTTACCGCTTATACCAAGATTGTTATGTAAAACCAGTAGACAGATTTGTAGTTTTCTTATAAGATTTGTGTATATTCTTAAAGCAGGTAGATATAATATGAACATTTTATAAGGTAGCATAAAGGTAATTAGTTTCTCAGCGTATGTAATTCCCGTTTTGCAGAAAAAGCAGCCTATATTATATGTGATAACCATGGAAACGAAATCTCGGGTTTGGTAGATCGTGCACATTATTATCGTCAATTTTTAATCAAAGAGAAACCATAGCTTAAAGGACGAACAAAAAGACAACAGTCTACAAAACACTTCACATATAACTAAAGACTGAACAATACGAGACCACCCCAATCCATGTTGTATATTGAAAAGATCACAAGTTTTTGCTGCTTTTCGAGTGGCAACCGTTATACTTTATTAAGCTGAATCTAGAAGTAGTTTACTTCCAAGTAGGAAAGAATATATATATTTTTTTGTTTAATTTCTCCACTGCGTTGCTTATGTGCAAACAGGTTAATATTATGTTATTGCCAGTATTCGACTAATCAAAATACATGTTGAAAACTTGTGACTTGCTTTACAGACAGTTCACAGAGAAAGTCCCTGTGAATGATATGGAGTTTGCCTTTGATTTGAGGGGAGATTTTCTCCGACTGTTGAAAATTATTCAAGTCGTTATCAACAAGGTAGACCATTACGAGGGGAAAGATGAGTATCCATTGAACGTTGTACTTGAAATGCGTATGATGGGTTATAGGTAAATATCATTAGGAACCACAAAGTACTTAATCGTTACCTACGTATATAAGTTTATCATAAAAATATGACAAAGCACAATTTAAGAAAATAGCGAAGATTGTTAACTGCATGACGTTTAAAATGATACAATTAATATAAAAATTGTGCAGTAAAACAAATAAGAATGTACCTCATTAATTGTAGCTAAGAAAAGTGTTAATCTCTGTAATTATGTTTCATTGTTTTGCAACTTGTTTTCTATTCTAAAACTTTTGAAATTAGATTTGTATACAAATATGAGTTATTTCTCAATGTTTAGTTTGCGACTTGTGGGTAAATCATGAGTTTCCTATATCAGTATATTTTTTTTAGTATACTGTTTGTCTTTTCTGATTTTGTTTATGACGATTGATGTTGTTCGTCCATCTTCGTTAATTCGATATATGATTTTGATTGTTTGTATTTCACTCCTTGTTTAAAAAATTCCAATATTCATTTTAGTGATACACTTCTTTGTCCTGGTATAATCGGAAATCCTGACTATGGCGGATCTGGTCACGTACTGTATATAGAAATTTTAAGTGTCATCAACACAAAAGGATGGGAAAGATTTGCCACTGATGTAGGAAGAGAATGGATGGCTTTAGATGGTGTTCCACATTTAGCTAAAGACTGGGATTTTCTTCCCGGTATTGAGGACCATATTTACAAGGCAAGGACAACAAAAGTAGCCGTCAGATTAGGTTTTATTCTGAAATAATAATTAAGTGAAAGCAAAATTAACTTATAAATAACTTTTTTAAACATAACAAAAGGAGAGAAAATGCATGTATTAAAAACACGTTAAAGTCTTCCTCATGCAAAGCTCTGATTCCTTGACCGGGTTTGGTTATACTTTTTATTCTTTTTATTCTAAAATATCTTTGTTTTGTTGATTATTTTTGGATTTTCAATTATTTGGATCTCGAACATCACTAAAGCCATTAGGTATTCATCACATTCGCACAAAACTTTATTCATTACCACTTTCAAAACTTCATTCTCTGTAAAACTTATGTTTTGAAACCACTGTTACAAACCCGCATTCCAACCAATACAAACGTATGTACAGCTCTCATTTCGGATATTGCAAGTCACAGACTTTTCAAACCAGTTCGCATTGGGAAAAGATGAAAATGAGAAAAGACCCTTTCTTAAACTTTCCTTTGCCAATAAAGGTCTCGACGCCATTAACTTGAGCAATATCCTTCATCATAAATTAGTTCACTCGAAAATACCTCCCTATGTTAAGGATCAGTCTGTACCTATCATTTCTTATACCTATACCAAACCAATTTCAGCTAAAATTTTCAATTACAAACACGTGTTGCAGGATCTCAATATTGACGACTTTAAGTCTAAACCTCCTGATTGTACCTGTGCTAGTTCCCCATTTATATATAATCCGGCTGGCCATGTTATTACTGGTGACCTAAACATTGTCAATAACACTTCCCTGCGAAATGTATTATCCAAAGGCCCGAATTAAAGTGAGCATAAATCAATCAATTGGAAACACAGCTTCAAAATACTGATGGATTCAGTCGAGGATTATGCCAGGCAATGGGTTAAACGCGAGAAAGAAGACGTAGATACTCTTTCCGTGTAGATTAAGGCTGTGAGGTCGTTAATACAAATCAAAATTGAGAAACTGAATGGGTCTATGGAATTGTATGCAACTGTCATACAAGTGAGAGGTTTATCTAGCTATAACACCAGGTTCAATCCACCATTTTCTACATAAGAAAATGCCTGTACCAAGTCAGGAATATGACAGTTGTTATCCATTCGTTTGATGAGTTTGAGCTTTTGAATTTGCCATTTGATTAGGGACTTTCCGTTTTGAATTATCCTCGGAGTTCAGTATTTTTGTGATTTTACTTTTTAATACCTATGCTGCATCAATCTTTAAAGACCCAAATGTTGCTAAACACTTGTCCTACCCTATAACAAATATGTTGTTCTCCCCACAGATAAGGCCCGAAACAAAATGAATTAGGTATTGACAATTTACTTGGAAACCCAACAAAGACCCCCCACGACACTTACTAACGAGGAAATCCTGGATACTCATAAGTCTGTTCTATGTTCCTCTCGAATTTCAACTAAAGATGAAGAACTTGATCTTCCATCACTGTATTGGATACATAAACTGCATAAGTGTCATGCTGGGTCTTCCAAGTGTGCCAGAAAATTTCTTTCTAAATTTTTAACATTAATTTTATCAGCAATCAAAGCCGGGCTTCAAAGTTATTGTGAAACTACCTATTAAAGAGGTGGCGTGAAGCAGATGTGGATACTGTAATAATCCAAACATCTTTTAGAGTACATACAGTCTAAGACTCTTTCATTTTGCAATAGTATTAAAACATTTGACTTTTCTTCACTTTACACAAGTATTCCCCATTCCAAACTAAACGACAAATTGGAAGAGTTGGTCCTACTTTGTTTCATAAAAAAGAATGGCCAACGTTGATACAAGTATCTGGTCTTAGGGATGGATAAATCCTACTTTGTAATAAATCACTCTGATTCTAACAAAAAATTCTTTGAAACTGACATTATCAAGATGCTTGATTTCTTGATTGACAACATATTTGTTACGTTTGGAGGACGTGTTTTTCAACAAACAATCGGCATTCCCATGGGAACCAACTGTGTCCCTCTTCTTGTCGACTTGTTCCTTTATTCCTATGAAGCTGACTTCATACAGGAACTTCATAGAAAGAAAGAAAGTATCCTTTAACTTTACTTCCCGCTACGTAGATGATGTTCTCTCACTAAATAATTCAACATTTGGTGACTATGTTGAACGAATCTATCCCATCGAACTTGAGATAAAGGATACAACAGATGCAGTTAAATCTGATTCATATCTTGACTTACATCTAGAAATTGACAATGAGGGTCGTCTGAAAACAAAACTTTATGACAAAAGAGATGATTTAAGCTTCCCAATTATAAACTATCCATTCTTATGTAGCAACATTCCAGCAGCGCCTGCATACGGAGTATATATCTCCCAGTTGATACGATACTTCAGGGCTTGTATTTCCTATCATGATTTCCTTAATAGAGGGTTGCTGTTCACAAAAAAGCTATTAAACCAAGAGTTCCAAGTGGTGAAGTTGAAATCATCCCTTCGTAAATTTGGAACAGGATCTGCTTACCCTTCCGGAGCACCTGAGATCACCCCCAGTTTTTGATTGGGTTCGTTTTGCTCAGTCTTTAGTTTTCTATGTTGTGTTTTGTGTACTATTGTTTGTCTGTTTGTCTGTTTGTCTTTTTCTTTTTTAGCCATGGCGTTGTCAATTTATTTTCGACTTATGAGTTTGAATGTCCCTTTGGTATCTTTTGCCCCTCTTTTAAGAGACACATTGTCAAAATGGGCATCTGGTGCAGAAAAGAATAGTATTGTTAATGTTATTTCAATCTTACGAGGGTCTGTCTATTATACATTATCATTGCATATGATGGATGGACAACATGCTACGTAGACTAATGTTTTTATTTTTAAGTCGTCGCTATCTAAAAAATATATGACTTTTTATCAAAGATTGAGATTAACTCTTGATTTCATATATATTTGAAATTTAACTAAAAAACATACTAACCATATATTATTGAATGCTTTGCTTAAGACACAATTCAATACACAAATGGGCTCTTGCATATCTAAAACTTGACAGATTTAATTTGGGATCTCAAAATGTCTCAAAAGCGCGTATCTTAAAAACATCTAACATACTTCAAGCGAAGCTTTAGACTACGTATATAAGCATAGCTCCGTGTAGAATAGTCTACTCTCTATTCTACCATTTGTTATACAAATTTATTACATATATATATTATATAATATAATTATTTTTTCAAATATTATTGTTTTTCAATCTTACAGCATATGGGACAACATATAAACGCATTTAAAGAGCAACTGAACAAGTCTGGTGCTGATCAAAATGGAATGTTTCTTAACAAAAGCCTCAAAAAACTATTACGACTGTAACGGGTCTAAAAACTTTCAGCAATAAGCATGTTGTGATCCAAGTTAAACATTCTCTTGCTGTGATTTCGTTTTATAAATATGATAAAAGTACTTTCATTTTTAAAAATTAAAGATTAACAAGTTTCGTTCTAAGGGAAGCGGCCTCATTTTTGATATCCCCTTTCCACGCTTCAGTTAAGAGTGTGATTCGTGACATGTGACATACCAAAAGTTTTCGCCTTTTATAATAAGACAATGTTGTCAGGTTACTGGTTCAGTTTTGTTTTAGTTTATATATGTTGCCATGGCAACATACCAAACAACATTTTGCCTGAATGGATGGAAAATGAAACCTTCAAAAATTGAAAAAAAAGGTAGGTTAAAATACCATGGCAATATTATTCAAATAATTACAATAATAGTGCTTTCAAGACAAAGCACCAAAAATTCAAAAACATACTAATTGCAATATCAACAATAAAAAACCACGTAAAAGTTCTATTATAATATCAACATAATTCGAAACATTACTCAATTGTATGTGTGTTTATCGCCCACGACTAACATTAAATTTACAAACAAATTGCAATTGACAAATGTTAAATGATTTTAAGATAAAAAGAAATTGTTGTTTTGTCTTACAAAGATAAATAGTTTAATCAAAATTGTCTATTTTGACAACTAACTAAACTGTCTTACATACTAAAAGTAAAACTTTGGGAAATTATTATTTTGCATTTTAGAAACAAAGTATGTTGCATGTAAATAAAATGTATTATTCTACAGAGTTATATTTCTACAATATGTATACAACTTGTTTCGGATATGCTGCACCTCTCTGGTTTAAGAAAGTATTGTCAGACTATCAAAATTTGAATCAAAGTTTGTATTTTACTGTGCTTCCTAAAACATTCGAATCCTTGAATGATTGGGGAGGGATTGTGGATGGAAGGTGCCTTCTTTTCTCATTTTTTTTTTCCACGTAAACATCTGTCTTGCCTGAGACGGCTGCAGTTAGTGAAAAGGGTATTTTTTTGACTTCAAGAAAATTAAGTAGTCTAGCATGTTTATTTTGTTAATCAGTAAATTACAGAAAACATATTATGAAAATAAATAGAATTTGCGAAGGGTATTATTACTATATTAAAGCTTTACAATATTTCATGTAAATTTCACATAGTTATTTAAATGTTTGCTTTAAACAAAGAATCTACTCTTAAGTTGGGCGCGAAAAAACTATGTTCATTGATGATGTGTATCAATTAAGAATGGAACAATTCAAATATTTATAGAGATGGCCATGTAGACGCTGCTGTAAAACGTGTTCTGTAATTCAATGCTGGTTTGAACACATTACTGCTATAATTGATATGAAAATAACAATGAAAATTATTTCGTGCGTCCAATGCGCTTTTTGGACTAAATAATCTTTGAATATTTTTTTAAAAATTTCTTTCATTTATCAACAACAGGATATTGATAGCCTCTGTTGAATATTTTCTTCTTCTTCCATATTTTATATTTTACGTTCTTCATTCATATCATTATTTTGGTTTAATTAGTTATCGTTTTACGCTTTTCATGCTGACAGTGTTAATTTAAAATATTTCTTATCATTCAACAATTTCTTAGTTTATATACTACAGCATACATGTATATTTGATGAAGACATCAATGTGTATCAATAGAACTGTATATATAGATATATGTACCTGCTTGCAAGATTAAATTCTACATGTGAATACATTAAACAATATGATTAACTAGTTTTTGATAAGTCTGGGATAAAAAATGTCTTCACATGAATAGAGTCATGAGAGTAGAAATTTAGAAATTAAGAGTTCAATTAGAAAATTATGGGATATTGTTTATAGGGACAGACATTTACATTTACAACAGGCTACCTATGGATCACGCAAATAGGTATAAGGATTCTTAATGCTAAAAGAGCTTGACGCTCTATTCCACGAGTCATCTGATTGAATGTCCCTATTAAAATATCAGACATGACTGCAAATTCATACACCCACCACACCCAAACAGACGCCAACTTTGGCAAAACATTTACTACCGGTCAGATGAAGACCAAGCGATTATCATATTTCTTTACCATAGTCAATCATTGGAGTTTCATCAACAATGAGCAAAACCCTTCCGCATAGTCAGGCAAAAGGCTCTGACATGACAACATGAACAAAAATCAAATAATAAAACCAACTACCTGATTAACAAACGTAAAACGAAAACGACAAATACCAACGGACAACATCATAAAACTACAGACTCCTGAATTGAAACTGGTACAAAACATGTTGTTGTGGTTCATTCGTTTTCCTCATTTCCCTCCTAAATATTTAATTCTTAATAGAGTTTTGAGATTAGAACATTGGTTAACTATTATTGCCTCCATATTTTCCTCCTTCTAACCCTGCTGGAGCACTGTTTTTGTCAGGAACACACCTCTGTGAATGAAACTGTAAAATGTCTTAATCACATGTGTAGTCAATACATTGAGATATGTGAAATGGTTATAGTTATACTTTTTTTTGCTTGGTTCACCACCACATTGAGGGATCTTAATTAACACTTTTACCCTGAAGTTGAATATAATAAATTTCCAATAAAATGATACACCTGTATGGAGTAACGTCCTTTCAGAAAGATAGGTCTGGGTTTTTTTAAAAAACATTTCGGACGATACCAAGTGGCAATGAAATGTGATTCAAGGCATACAATAATGACCTGTGTAAGTTCACTATTTACCCTGATTAAAAGAAAAACAACAGTTTGTTAAAAATATTCTATTAATACCGAATAAATTGATACTTGGAGTTTCCCATCAAAAAGACAATGGAAATCGATTCTTCACAAAACAGTTAACGAACAGCAGTCAGTCAACTGGTTAAACCATATTTCGTCAGATGACAATTTTATGCGTTTTAAAAATATTCACAAGACAGTTTCTATTAGCAACTGCTGGGAAAAAGCACGATCCTTTGCAGAAATGCGAAATTCCTATTATGTTACAAAACTGTTAACCGAAAAACGAAATTTATCAGGAGATGCGTTGCATGCAACAAACTCTTTGATGATGTCTATGTACATGCATGTTGTACTTGCATTTGTACTACAGAGCTGCTTGAATTGTGGTGAAATATGATTATTGAGAATTTTTCGCTAAAACTGTTTTGCGAACTAAGCGAATATAATGATGATGTAGTTTACCAAATTTTACTTTGGACGAATTCCATTAAATTTCATTGCCGAACATTCGTAGATTGAGAAGCTTTACCACGTCCATGTTGCTCAATGCATAGCAGCATATGGACGTTGTGTCAGGTTAGGCAATACATGATATGTCATCATTAGAGATTGCATAGGGACTTTATGCCGTGTGCCTTAAGTGTATATTTATCTGTATATGTAAAAAAAAAAACTTTTTTGTTCTTTACTATTTCGCTTATTAGTTTTGTTATGTGATATTTAAATAAATTTATGTATTCATTATATCTCAATTATAAGGAAATAAAGACAAGAATGAATCCTTTAATGTTTTTAGGCAGAAACAATAATTTTTATATTTAAAGACTGCAATGTAAGAAAACATAGTTACGTTAAAACAAAACAAAAAAGGTTTAACTTGCGTCACGACTAATGTGAAATTCTGTTAATTTATCGCTACAATGAAGGGACAATACGAGAGATAAAATTAATGACGCTATACGTATACTTTCATACCACTTTTGAAACAAATGTTTTTACATTCATATGTAGGATTATTAAAAACCAAAAGTATAAAATCCAGTGGATTCACACAGTATTGGAAATAGTAGTAGTTGAACTTACAATGTTCATTTTTGTCGTGTATCATGTACATTACAAGTTTGTGCTTTTTTGTCATGTTTGTGCCAATTCATGATTTTTTTTAGATTGATATGCACCTTTTACACTATCACATATCCAAATATTGTCATTTTCTTATGGGGACCAGCCACATTATTGATTTAGGGAGGGTCTTTGAAATTTTTTTATCTTGATTCAAAATTGCAATATTGGAAGAAAACTTTGGATTGGCACACATAAAAATGAGAAAACAACTATTCTGAATAAATTCCTTCAAAATTGTTAATCTGCTTTTATGTGGTACAACTGCCATGAAACCAGAAAAGAAATATAGCCCAACCCACCCACCCGTCCACCCACGCACCGTCTTCCCCTATAAATGTGATATAAAATATTACATTTTGACTCGTATATCTTATACACCACAACAATTCATGTGTGTATTCTTTTATGAAAATACAGTAACATGTGTAATGTTACTGGACAATGATAACTAACGTTAATATTAAGATTGATGAGTTTTATCTAACCTTATGGTTGAGCTACCCTTTGTCTACCCTCAGTAAATTTACTGCTAATTGTTTAATATTGAAATTACCATAAATAAAATTAAGGAGATGTGGTATGGTTGCCAATGAGACTCCTCTTCACAAGAAACCAAATGAAACAGAAATTAACAACTAAAGGTCACCGTGCGTCACAATGAAGGAAACCCATACTGCACAGTAAGCTATAAAAGGCCCCGAAATGACAAATGTAAAACAATTCAAAAGAGAAAACAAACATTTGCTTGTATATGAGTTCGACATTAGAATTTCGGAAAACCTGAATGTAGTATAAATCTTATATTTGTCAACATAACCTTCCAAATTTACTTAGATTCTGGCCGCGCTATATTACAATATGTTGCATATATTTAAGGTAATTAAATTGGATATATCACATTACATGCTTGTATGCATTGCAACATATTCGTCCTAGTTACTCTAAAGATTTAGTTTTGATTTAGTAGTCATTCCGAGAGGCAATTGAAACAACATCTATACTGCAACATGTGCATCAATAGGACTTAAGCGGTTTTTAAAATCTTAAAAACAACAATATTACGAATGAATTACATCAGACATTACATTTATGTAACATACATCTGTCACGGTTTCTTGAAGTAAGTTAAGACGACATATTGCATATTGCTGTTTCAGTTGTTCATAATCAGTTAGGAAACATAACATACACCTGGCACAGTTTTTCAAAGTGAGATAACAAAACAAACAACTGTGTGAGCTTTTTCGGTGAGCATAGACGATATATTACAAACAACAATTGTCCAATGTGAGTTATTTGAGACGACATATTTAAAACAATCTTACACAGTGAGTTATTTGAAAGGAAACATAAAGCAATCCTACACAATGGGTTATTTGACAGAAAACATAAAACAATCCTACACACTGTGCGTTTTTTTTTATTGACGCAACTAGCCATCATACAGAAATTCAAACGAAACAGCAAAACATAACAACTGTTTTTCAGTGAGTAACATTCAAGAGGTATTTACTAAACGTTTTGACAGATGACATACATGGAATTCAAATACCATTTTCTTTTTCATTTGGTTATTCTTATGTTGAATGGACTAACTCTTTCGTACAGACGTAATAAGTATCCTGTTACGAAGAAAGGCAAGTATCTATTTTAATCCATTTGTTGTCGGGTATACTAGCGTAAAATTTTGTACCTCATACGTGCGTTTTGTTTACAAAAGATTCATCAGTGACGCTTGAATCAAAAACGATGAAAGGCCAAAAAAATGGTTTGCAAACTATAACTAGGGTAGTCCATTTCACGGATAGAAGTAAATAACCCTTTGCTAACTTCGGTGGAAAGAACATATATAATTTTCTTCGCGAAACACCATTACATTGTTATAATTTTCAATGCGTTTCAACACTCAAAGCATAGCATAAAACATAAATCATCTTAAATTTTAGCATATACTTTTATAGGCATATGAAGGGAGTTTTAACTAAAAACAAATCATCCCAATGTTCAAACGAATAACGACAAAAAGACGAACAACTTTCCGTTATACACCATGCAAAAAACAAAAGATCATGTAACGCGATAACCATCAATAACCGAAATGGGGGATGATTTCGAATGACTAAGTAGCTTTTGAATGGAACTATTCAAGCTGTTTATGCCAGGAAAACATTCTTTGATATTACAATTGAGGAAACGAGGATGCGAATATGATTACAACATTTGAAACTTATCTAGGGTAATATGTGACATGATCTTTAACTGTCAATCAATCACGATTAGAAAAAAACATTTCCTTATATATTGAAACTTTAGCGTTTGGTATTTTCTATTTACATACACTATAAGACTGTTGCTAAACGGATATTAAATTAAATATTGTTACCAACCGACCCTGAATGTCAATATCGACATGCAAAACAAGATATGAAGCAATTATATCAATACACCCGATTAAAAGTGTTTTCGCCCTGACATCTACCAATATATGTTCACTTATCTGTACGTATACTGTTCCTGAGCTTAACTTGAAAAATATATTGAATTTGACAAGGTTTTTGGTGGGGTTCGTATTGCTCATTCTTTAGTTTTCTATGTTGTGTTTTATGTACTATTGTTTGTCTGTTGGCCTTTTTCTTTTTTAGCGTTGTCAATTTATTTTCGACTTATGAATTTGAATGTCCCTCTGGTATCTTTCGCCCCTCTTTTATACTACGGAAGATCATACCATATACAAATAAGGAGATATGGTATGTTTGCCAATCCAGAGATCAAAATGACGCAGAGTACAATGTATACCACACAATAACGCAATACACAAAAATGATCATACTGTGGATAATTTGCAATTATTAATGACACAACAAAATTAAAAAAAAAAACCAAAGTATTCATGCACAAAATAAAATGTAGACACATTTGCCTGTCAGTAATAGATAACCTCAATTTATTTTTATTGACCAACTATTTTTACAACAATACTATTAGTTCCTTGTATTGCATCATACATATTTTGAAATGAAAAGTGAAATTAGTCAATATAAAAAACTAAAATTATGTAATGTTTCATTAATGATGCAATCTTATTTAACAAACTAATACCACTTGAGATCTCAAAGATATCTTTCACTGACGATCGATTTAACCTTTCCTAGTCATATAAAATACTATTCAGATTTGTTGTTGTTAAGTAGACTTTTAAAGAATTATGTCAAAGCCCACTTGTTGGATACTTAGAAGAATAAGAAATACATCAACTAATAAATTGTTCGAAAAAAGTTACCAGGAAGTTGGCACGTCAAAATATGGCTTTACTATTCGTTTAAAGTATGTAGTGTATATATATAGCAGAGTTTTGAGACAAATGCTATATTATAGAAAAATACGAAAACATTTTGTATACAAAATACGTAATCGTCATTGTTTTAACAGTATACTGGAGTGATGAAAATTAAGGGTATAAGTTGCCATTTATTTCTACAGGAACACTAAAATACAAGTGCACGAGTATTCACTGTCTTAATTGAATACTAGTATGTCATTTTTTTATAATTAAATTTCAGGACTCCTTACAATCTTATTCCAAGGGTCGTTACATATTGTATAAATCATTTACGAACATGGGGAAATGTGAAACAACTGAACTTTGCTTTGAGTGACTTCCCCGTTTTTGAATTTGATTTGAAAGTTGGTAGTTTTGTTCTGCAAACCAATCAAGTCCTTTATTTCTAATGAATCTGGTCTTCATAAAAATATTTACAAAAGGCGAAAAAAAAAATTACACGTGATTAATCAGCTTGTCAGATTCAGGAAATGGAATTAACTCTCAACCATGACCATGATAAAGATACTGTTTGCCCTGCAATTGAGTCACACGATTCAAACCTTATAAATTCAATTTTTTATCCGAGATAATTCAAGAACTAAGAAAGTTTTCTATCATGACAAGAAGATAAAATAGTTAGCAGTGAGACAACAGTCCGCCAGGGATCACACGACGTAGAAGTAATTAACTGTAAATCACTGTACGGCCTTCAGTAATGACCAAAACCCATAATGCAAAGCAAGCTAAAAAAAGTCCCCGAAATTACAAATTTCAAATAATTCAGACTTGAAATGTAATGGTCGATCAGATTTATGCACAAAACATTAACTAAAACCATACTTAACGTTGTTTCACTAAAAAGAACTACAAAGAAACGTTCCCTGATGGTATTGAAAAATAAATTATATTCTTATGAACCATTAGTTATTTTTCTTTGCAAACTATTACCTTTTGCATCATATGTATCACAATGATATCCTTTTTCTACAAAATACACAAAGCTTAACAGGTAATGAACATTTCAGGCATTTTGTAAAATGACTAGTTATGTTAAGTCACTTCATATAATGCCTGTTTAAGTTAGGCATTTAATAAATTGCCGGAAAATTCAGTCATTTCACCAAATGCCTGAATTAAGGCAATGCCTGTAACATATATAAGGTATGAAATAAAGAAATAAAAATTATGAATCTAATGCAAGAGTTAAATAAATCAAATACATTAAATAATAAATATTTAAACAGATATAGCACCACAACACTTTACTAGAAACACCTGTCGAGATCTAATCTAGAGTAGAACTGTCGGAATCAGTTATAGTGTTAAAATCTGAGATTCTGCTGATAGTTACAATTGTCAAATACTGTTCTACGATAGAACCGCTTCTGTCAGAAACTGTTCTAACCGTATCATTCTACAGACTGTTTCAGAACTGTCCCATGACAGTTCCTGACATTTTATAAATCGTCCGAGCTTTATAAATATTTGACGAGTTTTATGACATAATAGACCAAAGTAGTACATCAACAACATTTAAAATCAACATTGTGTCTATCAATACCACGAAAGTTACGAACTCTATTACAGAAGGTTGGGGGTTTAATCCTAGGCTGATTCTAACAAAAAAATCTGAAACTGGCATTTACAGCATTTCCGCCAAACACACAGCATTCAAGAGATTCAGTGTAGACTGGTATTACTTTGCAAAACCGATTCAGTCTGTCGATCTTGTAAAAATCAATGAATATTCACATTTGATTATCGTGTAAACGTCCTGAATATACGTGTGAATATTTTGTTATCAGGCCTTAAGCAAACACCAATCAGTCAATTTAATTAAAACTGGCATTTGTAGATTGTCCACAATACATACTGCATTTAGATGTTAGACCGAAGGCTAGCAAACTATGTGTTCCAATAATTTGTGTGGGTAGGTTGATATGGTTTCCTACCAACTGCTGTATTGTATTATAGCACGTTGAAAAACAGACTCTGCGTGTCGTTTTTGTATAAAGCAGAGAATATTAACATGTGAATATCATTTAAACGTCTTGAATATGTATAAATACTTTGGAAATAGTCAGATAGTCGGACATTAATTATTTGATATCCTTTTTTTAAATATAATATTTAAACACAATAATTCATTACATAGAAATCAAGGCCTCATCATCGGAGGATTCAATTAAGTACAACACAGTACCCTACTCATTAGATTATATCAACGAGATGATAGGATAGTATCGTTATGGTAGCAAAGGATCAGATACAATTCATTATTAAAATTCCTAAAAGTCAGCAAAAAATAAAATAGATATCAATACAATATCAATATCTGCTCTTTGGTCGGGTTGTTGTCTCTTTGACATATTCCCCATTTACATTCTCAATTTTTATGTATTTAGGATAATGTACTCTTTTGTTGTTTCAATGTTATTTTATAGAAAATCCACAGTCTTTCCCCGTACACTCTTATATTTGATAATAACGTACTAAATAAAAAGGAGACTACTGCTTGAGATGCTAGCAATGATTTCCGTAAGACAAGTTTTCAAATAAAGATATTAGAGAAAACAAGTACACATATGGACCAATTAAAGTACACCTTCTAGGCTGTGCTCGACTTTAATGACCAAACATGATTTTTTTTATATTGTAAAGGTTGTTTAGGAATATTTTAAATAATGAACGCAAGCACACTATGGATAAACTATTGAGTAATCTAGATTTCAAAAATTATAACGAAAGTCTCTTTAATAAAGTCTGTGGATTTTAGTAAAAAATGGCGTGAATTGACACTAAATCCACATTTTTTACTACCAGGAAGATACATTGAAATCGTAACTTCTGTGAAAAACGTTTCCCTTTGGTAGATGTTCATATTGACATGTCTGGTTTATTCAGTCTATGTGCTGTCCTGAAATTATTACGCATTGAAAATTTAATAATACACAGTGGTATAAAAGGGATCATTAACCTTAACTGGCTAATAAATCGTAGAAAAATGAGTCTACTTGATTTGTCCTAGGAAATCATTTTGTTTAGGTTTCAACAACGCTGATAATTACTTGTGGAAAGACCTATTGCTTTTGGTCTGATTATTATTTATTTTTTTTCTGCCTGATTTTTTTTCCTTCGCTGTTTGGTTATTTCGCAAGATGTCGCTTAGACATTTGTTATATGATATCGAACAGTTAATATGCTTTTGAAACTGACACCGCTTAACCAAATACTTTTCCATGTAAGAGTTATCTCCCAACACTCAGTTTTTCTTGTTATTTCTAAAACTTCGCAACCGTATAAGAAACCAAAAAATTCATTTTTCAAAATGCTCGTTATATCCTCAGGATATTTTGATTAATATTGACCGAAGAAGTATAGAGATTCCATATGAGAGTTATTTCCCTTTATGCATTAGATATAAGTGATATGCATATAACTTATCAACAATACATAGTAGCAACCTGAGGTCTTTTGATAGGAGGTCCTTACTTGATGACCTTGAAATTGAGATCAGAGTTATAGGTAAATTTGATGTTCTGGATTTTGACCTTTGTTTTAACTTCATATTTATGCATTATAAATTCATGGGAATTACTGCATTAGGTTGCAAGCCACTTGACCTTGAAAGGCCCAATCGGAAGTGACCTTTTGTAAACCAGAAGTAACTATTTTTTGGTAATGGTTTAATGTTAAAGTGTATAGAACCATATATTTTTTTGAATCAGTGTCAAGTAAACTATCAAATAATACCAGATGTGATATTTTTCAAACCGGAAGTAACAACATATCTCCCTCATTTTTAACAAAAGTGTATAGAAATCATATACTTTTGGAATCAGCGTACAATAAGCTATCATTTGTCACTTGAAATGACATTTTAAACCGGATTTTAATATTTTCATATCTTAATTTGGGAGGGAAAAAAAGGCAACAGTAGTATACCGCTGTTCGAAATTCACAAATCGATTGAGATAAAAACAAATCCGGGTTACAATTTAAAACTGAGGGAAACACATCAAATATAAGAGGAGAACTAAGACACAACAGAAACACAACATTAAAATGTAACAGAAACGAACTATAATATAACAATGGCCATTTAGAAAGACCTTCAATTGGTTTCTAATTATAATTAATTTCTTTCTTCTTAAAGATTTTTGTATTCTAACGCATGATTAGATAATGCTTTCTCTTTAAGTTGTGTCTCGATTATACTCCAAAAATTGCCATTTCAAAGCCTAAAGGAAGGAAACAATTATGAATGTATAATGACTTCTGCTTTCATTACTGAATCATTGGTCAGAACAACTATCATGACTATGTAGGTGTGAATATTCTTCCACGCAATAACAGATAAAAAAATTAACTCTTATAGTTAAATATTTGTTTTCTTTAAAAATATTGCCTTTTTCGTAATATGTATCTCCATGATATCATTGACGAGGATGTTCGCTTGCAGATTGTTTTCTCAACTAACGCATACAATTAAACCTGTAAATGAACAATCTCTCAAGAGTGATCGAGGAATAGAAATATTGTCACTACAGGTCTTCTTCCGACCGGCGGTATAAAACTTGTCAAAGTCGTCTGTGTAGCTGTGCGGGATGTACAAATACGCAACCACGTCCGATAAGAATGGGGAGGAGGTCCGATGCCACGTGTAGAGAGAGTGCCACGCTTTTTACACGGTAAGAACCCGATAACAACTCTTTGAAAAGCCAATAGTTGGCCTGTTGCAAGGCAACATTTCTGTCCACATCCAATATACACTTTTTTCCAGTGGCAGTCGAAATGTCTCCGACCTTCATCCCAGACCGCCTATATTATAGGACCTACCTATTGTATGTATTGATAATTTGTTCTCGTCCTGAACGTGGAATATTTGCTACTGGACGTTAATAAATCAACAATCAATAAATTAGATCAACAATATATGTTTGAGCTCAAATAACTTATAATAAAATTTTTATAAACTCTATGTAGACTACACTAACGATTGATTGAAGAATAAACATATTCTACCTCTCTCAGTGCATTTTTCATCCTTTTTACCCATTTTTTGAAAATAAAGGCTTTGTCACTGGTTCAAAATGGACACTCATGGAAAATGCTTATCCAGCTTAAATAACAAGATACACGAATACATTTTGGGATGCTAGTGCATCAAAAACAATAATTGCGTTATCAACATAGTAACAATCAGATAAATCCACTTATAATTATTAGGAATCAAACAATGCAAAAGGAAGTTGTAACTCCTTTATATTTAAATTATACAGTATATATTATATGTAATTATTTATCACTGAAAATTTTCTATTACCTCGTTTTACGTATTGATATAAACAAACTCATCGTAGATACCAGGCGTGCCATTTGTTTGCCAGACGCGCGTTTCGTCTACAAATTTTTCATCAGTGACGCTCGAAAAAAAGTTAAAAGACCAAATAAAGTACAAAGTTTAAGAGTATTGAGGACCCAAAATCCCGAACGGTTTTGCCAAATACAGCTACATATGTAAATGCATCGTTTATTTTATGTTTAAAATCTAATAAATACAAATCACAGCCATTTGTCAAGTTTTCATTTGTAATGTTCGTGAAAAAGCAGATACGCAAATCATTGAGTTGCCATCTCTTACCAGTAACGGAGCAAGTTGCAAATATTCCATGCATGTTCAGGACGAAAACAAATCAACAATGCATACATAGGTAGGTCCTGTAATATAGGCGATCCAGGATGAAGGTCGTGGTAATGTTCTGCCGGTAGGGAGAAGACATGTAGTAAGCCTTTTCAATAGTCGTCTGGCGCGAAAAAGACGATAGCTCAATTTTAGAATTCAATATTTTCGGAGACGGTCAATATCCGGAATTGCATACTATATCATCAATATATTTTTCTTTGACCGTCAATGACGACACTATTGCTGCATTCTTTGACAATTAGGTATATTTAACAAGACAATATTATCAATGTATTATCGTGGTATAAATATATGTTAGCAATGTTAGATACCTGAATTAACTGTTATTTTGGCAAGGACAATTCCTCACTTCCGCTGAAAACATGATTTTGTACAAGTTCACTTATCGGCATCTTCGGGCGGCAAAGCAGATCAATTTCCTGATGATTTTTACTACGGCATTCTGATTTTTATTCATTGCTACATATTACCGCTTTTATAAAATCAATTTTTGTTTATATTATCAACAAATAAGAGTAACAAACTAGGTCAAGTTGTCGTTCGTAGTGTATAGTTTGTTCCAAACCGGTGTTTGTTTCTAAATACAAGTTGGCAGTTGCATATTAACAATAAAGTTGTTACAAATAAAACACATGTTATCGTCAGTGTGTGTGTTTTTTTTCTATTAAGTAATTGTTTATAAAAACAAATTGTTTCTAAATACATTTGGCAGATAGGATTATCATATAATTGTTAATTCCCTTGTTAAAAAATAGAAATTGCGTGTTATTTTTTTTAACGATTTACATGAAACTTACTCAGTACATATTTGTTAAATTGAATAGATATTGCTATTTTTAATTTATTAGTTAAACATATTTATTTAGGTTCTAAAGTTTAGTATTTGCATCCTTGCTAATCATTTATAACCTTCGTTGAAAGACTTAATCATTTTATATAAGTTGTTTGGAATTATAATATCGAACTAAATTCTTTTAAAACATTAAAAGGCGCTATACAGGGCTGACTAGGCGAAGGCTATATAGTCAGTCAAGGTGGTTTTAAATTCCATCATCATCGACGAATTGTCTGTGGACTGACGTTCAGTCCAACCATGGGAAGCTTAAAAATTGAAATTGCGTGTTTCCCTCCCTAAACTCCTACTTCACTCCGTATTATGTTCCTCTGCACTCCTATATTTTCGTCAACATGAATTATCCCTGTTTTAACAACTCTTTCCTCACGGTTAACACCACCCTGACTCTAGTCAGGAATTTTTCTTTAATAATGGCCATTTTGTTTACACATCTCGTTTTTAACTCCCATGCGTATTTTTACTGTCAACAATATAAATGGCCTCAACGCATACAAGAACAATACAATATATCTCTTCACAAATGAGTTGTCAAAATAATAAAATGTAATCTTTCAATAAATATTCTTGCAATAAATTCATAGTCACTTTTAAAATTTTCTATAGAATAAATTGAAAAAGAAACAGACTTTCATACACTCAATAGAATTTTGAATATTTCAATGTCTTAAATTGTCATTCTTACCTATTTATTTGATGGCACCCTTATTACCCTATAATGAATCTTTTTTTTTGATAAATCCTCAAAGATTTCATAGCAAATAAATATTAAAGGTTTTTATTAAAGCTTACTTTGCGGTTCCAAAGTGAGGAACTAATTATAAATTATAAAACATGGGTAAGCAAACTAAATACCTAGAAGATGTTTTAAGAAATAGTTGACGAGATAACTCCTCATGTAACAAGAATTATCTCTCCTGTGATTAAAACACTTTAAGATTGAGATTGAATGGTCTCCCTTTGATAACAGCCAGTACCAAAGCACAGTTGTTTATTTTGTGATTTTGTATTGATTAACAATAGTTAAATAAAAGAAAAAGGATAATACTTTCAATTTCGAGGTCTCACAAAAGCATTTTTACCTGTTATTCTAATTTTACATTAAAAACCCAAATTTAAATGAAAAGGCTAATGTAGTGACTATATTTCTAATCCCCAGTCACCTTTGGGGGTTGTTCACCTAACATCCTCGTCAAAGATTTCATCGAGATACATATGACGAAAAAAAGGCAATATTTTGCAAAGAAATCAAATGTTTAAATATTTGATCTGTTATTGCGTGGAAGAATAATCACATCTACATTGAAGTTCTGAGCGATGATTCAGTAATGCAGGCACTAATCAGTATATGTTCAGTATTGTTTTCTCCGTTTAGGCTTGGAAATGAGGAGTTTTTCGAGACCTAAATATAAAGAGAATATCTCACTTTAGTGTAGTCCGTAAAATGGTATTCAAATGCAAATCTTTGCAGAAAATAATATTTATATAAGTCTAAATCGGACTATACGGAGGATTTCCCCTTTTCTCTTTCGGTTCAATGAATTTGTGTAAGTCGATAGCGCAAAATCAGTCTCAACCTCAAATAAAATAACACCCATTTTGGATATAGGGATGGAAATGAAAATAATATTTGGTCACGTGATCAATACTTGGGTCTATTCGAATATCACATTACTGCATCGGGCATAAAATTAAACTAAAACAAATTTAATTTCCAAAATAAGTTGATCGAACAATTTAAAACGAGACAGAATAATTTTTTTTCCATTATATTTATTCTCCATAAAAAAAGAGGAACAGCTTTTTTTTGTATTTTTCTATTTTGTTCTTTTTTTCATTGATCTCATATTCATCCATGTTGTATTTACGTTTGTATGATTACTCTTTCTTATTTCATTTTCGGACGACGTTGACTTTTTGAATGTCTTAAATCTGTTATTCAAATTTTTTATGATTATTTCTTGTTTTTTGTTTTTGTCTTTTGTTTTTGTCTTTTTGATTTGTTGGGAAGAGAAGGGGGTATGAGCAGGTGAAGGGGGCAATTGCCTCACCACACTTTCAAAACGGGTGAGGGAGGCGGCAACAGAGATATTTCTTGTTTTTGTGGTTATGTTTGTTTGTCCCTATGTATGTATGATTTTTTTCTTGGGGTGTATATAAATGCAGGGGTGTAGGATCCGGGAAAGGGGACCCTGCCCGCGTTACTTACTTGCAATAGTAAGGGGCAAAATTTTAAGGACCCCCGACCCCCAATTATATTTTGCAATCCATTTGTTATAAAATCATAATGGCTACGAATAGGGACATTGACTTATTTCTAAACTTTTAGACTCTTATGATAGAAAGTATAGATTAAAGGTATTATTAAACTCCTTCTTCTTCACTGGTTTGTATTAAAGAAATAATCATTAAGTAAACGCACGCAGCTAATAGAAATAAGAAGCGCAAAATCCCTAATTTATTAAAGATATATCTCCAAAAACGGTAATACATAAACCGGTACGCACATTTGTTTGTGTTCAATTGATTATACAATCGTCTTGTAAATGAAAATAATATTACTTTTTACCTAAAAAACGAGGTACGAGTCTTATAGAAAATAAAAGTAAAAAAAAAAAGCCGGGATGGTAACAACCAGCCATATAGTTTTTGCTGCACTTTTAGTCAGGTCAAGGTCCTCGACTATCGTCTCGGACTTAGCCCAACTACTCGTAAAGAAAAACTATACGGCAACGGTTGTTACCAGCCTGTTTGTTTTTTTGTTACCAGCCTGTTTTTTTTGTTACCTTTGTTCTGTATCTAATACATATTAATAAGAACGGAACAAATTTGATTCTATAGGTTGTTTGGTTTGTTTTCAGATATTGCTCTAGAAATACTGACTAATATCTCTTTTGTACAGATTTAATCCTTTTTTGTTCTGAATTTTTACGTTCCTCGCATGGCAAGGTTTCACCAGTTTCAACTGATATTTTCTGTATTCGTGAAAGTATTCGATCAACCTAAGCAGTCACTCGTATGCGTTTGTAAAACGATGAAAATTTGTACCAGTTTATTCCATAAGGTGTTCCAGTCTTCAGATCTTCCATTCCTTTGGTACAGAACAATAAACTACTTTCTGTCGTTTTCTTTCCTATTTTCACATTACATTTACATGCTTTGTTTACTTATCAGTGCTTATAAATCTCGCACAGGTGAATATTGTTTGCTAATGTATGTCGTTCAAAAGCATCTCGGGACCTTGCCATCACTATTTGTACAGAGATGTCTAGTCGAAGTTCCTCTTGTTGCAACGTCTGCTTGATTTTATTGGAAACATTCAAGAACTCAACATCGTTATGATTTTTAATTTTTGTTATCCTGTTTTTTTTTTCACAAATATACCAAGGTCCTTTTCTGTCGAAATCCATTTCAAAACACACTGAGAGTCTGTCCAAAAATATATTGTTTCCACATTTTTTTCACCTATAACGAAAGCTAAACGCCTGAAACATATAAAAACAACTATTACTTCCAACATCGGAATAGTAAAATGTATCATAACGAAGATATCATGAAATGAATATAAATCGCTGTCCTCGACAATTTGTACATGAGAAAATTTTTCCGAATATACGGCTCTTTTGTAAATAAAACAGACGCAAGTTATTTGAAAGCTATAAGCAAAATAAATCTATCAAACCATACCAATGGAGGGAAACACTGGTATTTTGAACTAAAGAAGTCATTATTCCACCTAAGCACCCGTCGTCTTGGTAATGAACAGTTTTAAACAATCGGCAAACATCGGGTGGCTCCGCTTGAAGGTACGGAATTGGCCGAATTGTGACGAATGCAGTTTTTAAGTGATAACTAACATGTATTAGGGCACAGAACGTGGACAAAGTCTCGGCTACGGCATATGCAACACATAATTTAAAGTCTGTGCTAGATATGCATTAACAGTCAACCAAGTTATGATGGTGTGCGTATAAATCAACAATAACACAATGACATTTTCGAAACTTTCATGAAGTAGCTGCTTTGTTAAAAGCAAAACTTTATAGATAACATACTAATAAGGAGCACAAGTTCTAAAAAATAATCTAAACAGTAAACTGTAAATTTTAATGTACGACCTTTTGAAATGTTGTTACCAATAAATGGCTAATTGCATGTGGTTTCCCGTCTTTCAAATTTAACGGAATAGAATAGATAAAAATAAGCTTTGAATTATTCAGTGAAAGGAATTTAATATTAAGAAAATCAGTAAATGAGAATGAATATAATAGCTCAGAATCATCATCTGGCGTCCGTCGCCCGTCTTCGTCGTTCATTAACTTTTACAATAATCTTCTCTGAAACTACGTAGATAAATTTAACCAAACTTGGTCATAATCATTATTGAGGTATTGTGTTTACAAAATTTGTGCGATGATCCCTGCAGGTTTTTGGTCAGGTGAGCTAAAAATACAATGGTAGAAAGATCTAAGATTAAGACGACAATCCATCGTTGTTAAATTTTGAAAATTGAACGCCATTTCAACCTCAATACTACACATTCAGGCAAGCGGACATTTAATCGAAAGAGAAAAAAAAAAAAAAAAAACAACGGAGGGGCAAATATGGAAGATGCACGAGAATTAACAGTAATTAAGACGTTAGTAAGGTAACTAACCACAAACTACAAGATTATGGAATATACATGACTTAACATAAACAGTGCAAATTTAACGTACAGATTAAAGATTTATTTTCTAAAAAACTTAGTAACAATAAAGTTAATTTTTTTAGCTATTCAAGCTTATATCATTGTTTTACTAAGTCATCACACAAGAACCACTTATATAAACTCCGCCCAAACCACTATCGTATGATCATATAAAGATGTAAATACAAACAAATACAACCTTGAAAAGTTTCACGACCTGGGAATTGTCGTTCTACTATTAGTAGATTGATATTAATATATAATTTAATTTTGGATGTCACACGTCTTCTGACTGGCTGAAAGGTTTATATCTATCAGCTCATAGACATAATTTTGTCATGTGACCGTGACGTCATCAACATTTTTTCATGATTAACTCCTTTAAAACGGAATTAAGAATTAAATTATAAGGAATGGCTGTAATATTTTTTCTGTCTATTCGACATAGCCTCAAAAATATGGTACACACATTTAAATAACCCGCTGTGCGGATTATTCAGTGTGCACCACATTTTTGATGTTACATGTATTTCTTCATAGACAGAAAAAAATTGCAGTCATTCCTTAAATAGCATAAATATGATTTTCATTTCAAATTATTAACGTTAAAAGATTCTAAACAGCATACAAAGCAGTAAGTAAACATTTCATTTCAAACGTATTCTTATTTAGTATTTACACAAATATCATATTCTTATATTGTGCACAACAAAATAAGAAATTAATTTTAATTTCAAAATTGCCGATTCGATAGGAACACTTTGCAACCCGCGTACCTTTTCATTTCAAGAAGAAAAAAATGTTTCAAAAGGTAGGTGAACAAACAACTGAAAGTTTATTAAGAAAAAAAATAATTTTTTTCCTGATTGTAATTGAAAACAGTCATAATTCAAATTACAACAAAACAAAAAAAAATCTAATAAAAGTTAAAAATAGTCTTTAAGGATCTATAATCAGTTGTTATATCGTCATTGCAACGTATAGACCAATTAACATAGCAATTAGCTTACCAATAAATTGGAAGCAGGCTTATAGGTAAAAATTGGAATGAGATACGTTATTTCAGAGTTGGGAAATTAAACATCTGTAAATATATACTATATATTTATAGATTTTTAAATTCCTGTCCTATAAATATCATATTTACTCATTGAAATTCCTCACACGTTGGAATTCGTCTTTAAAAAAATGACATAGTCTAAACAGTATTAAAACATACACGAAAAAATAAAAAATAAACGAAGCATTCTGTAAGTTGTATCTATATTTTACCACCAGGTAAGTCGAATATGTATTTTTAGATAACAATTAGCAATCTGTTTCTTTTGTTTTCTCAATATATCTTATACATGTTGTTAAACATGCACATCTTGCTGCAAATAATATGTCGATCTTGTATTAACTCATCATTATAGTATCTCACGTAGTTAGTTACATGTACTACCTTATTTTCAAATGCAAAATACATGACAAATTAAAGGGAAAGTATATCTTGAAGAACAAAAACACATACCAATTTTGGAAAAATATTATACCTATAGCTATAATGATTACGCTTTTAATGGATAGTTAATTAGATGCATTTACGATTGTGGTTAACAATCTGCTTCCAAATAGTTTAAGATACTTATGATTTAACCAGCAACCTGGTTATTTATTTCATCTCACGACTTTAAGATATAGTGAACAATTTCTGCGACTCGTCCTTACACAGTGTTACAATTTTCATTACATATTAAGGTGCCCTTCCTAGATTATAGTAGCTTAGAAAACAGAACAAAAAAAAAAAAGAACGATAATTAGTGAGTAGTCTTTAATTATTATCATTTTATAGGATTCATAATTTTGACAAACGGTAACTTTTAAAATAACGTAAGAATTCGAAGTATTTCAGATTGATTTATGTAGATATAACTAATATCTTTTGATAAAACTAACTTATAGGTTGGTTAGTAACCCAATGAATAAAGTTTACGTAGATGTACTGTGAATTCATTTTCGTTCGCGATATACCAAATGTCGTGGATTTCGTGGGATGTAGGTGAACAGCAAATTTAAATATTGAACGAAGTACAAATTTTCTATAGGCTTGTTTGCACGCTTTCGCAAAACCAATCAATTATAAACCCATGAAAATATATTTTTTCTCAATCCACAAAAATAAGAACCCACGAATTAAATGAATCTACATTACATTTATTTGAGGATCGCTAAGTACTGTGTTTTATTTTATGCCATTATCATGCTGAACTATATAAATACATGTATGATAAGTTTTTTAATTCATTACAGAAAACCATGATTAGAGAGATTATATGCATTGTCTCAATATTTCCCGCAATCCAGTAGTATACATTGGGAAACAAGGATATTGAAATATCCAAATCAATACGAAGAAAATCCCGAAATGTATTTAAACTACCAAATCATGTTTGGGAAGATAGAGAAGAAATCAATAAGTCAGAACACCCTTCCAAACCTAAATTAAATAAACAAGTTTTATTTTAATGGCGTATCTAAATCCAGGAATGAATTGAAGTTACCAAACAATGTTTGGAAAACAAAAGTACCAACCGTGCACCCAAAAGAAAAGTTAACCCATAATAATTTCAAAGCAGAATCAACTACGACTTCAAATGTTTGGAAAACAAAAGTACTAACCGTGCAACCAAAAGAAAAGTTAACCAATTATAATAATTTCAAAACAAGATCAACTACGGTTTCAAATGTGAGGGAAACTCGTGGAATCAATGTTTACATAAATAACACTACCGATAAAGTAACAAGTTAAGCAGTAATGACTATGCATCCCGCGGCCGACAATCAAAATCATCAGTATAATATGAACACGACTGAACAGAGTTTTACTACAGAAATGTCAACTACAAACATATTTAAACAACATTATAATGATGGAAATCAGACTAACGAATCTGTATCGAATCTATCGCAAACAACTGGTGAATCAAACAATATTGTTACGGCTATAGGAACTATTGTTGCGATCATTCTTTATTGCTGTTATGGTAACAATTGTACTATAATAATCTAAACGCCTTCGAAAAAGTGTATTCTCAATTTTCACATTAAAAGCTCACTCAAAGCGTATGTTGTATTGTTCATGTTGTAATGTATCATGTCGACTCAAAAGAAAACTTATTTGATTTGATTTAAATCGTTACGAATTTATATGAAAATTGTAAATAAATTTAACAAAAACAATCAAAGATCTGCCATTAAAACACAATTCTCTAAATACTGGAACAATGTAGGAGAAAGCATGAATTAAAAAAATAAATATAGATTAAAAGTAAAACCTTTTGCTACTTATATGCGTATTTCCCCTTCGTTACAAGAGAAGAAAACTTTCCCACAAGCCGAGGATTGAATATTGTCCGCATATTTCCAAAATGTTAATGTAAATTGATGAAGTCATGTGTTAAAACAGTCATCGACGAATCAAATCGGTATACGCCATTTAATCTGCACTGTCGGGATGACCCATTGACCCGATCTTCTACCTCGTTCGGGTCAAGCAGGGTTATCTGCTGCGTGCAGATTAAATGACATATACCGACTTGCTTGGCCTATAACTATAACAAAGAAAGCTAAAATAGCCCCGATACACCAAAATGTTGATAAATTGAAAAGAAAAAACTAACGGGCTGATTTATGCACAAAACAAAAATCGAAAGACAAATATGATGCACAGCAACGCATCGACGACAATGGAAAAAAAAAGAAGGAAAAAAACAAAAATATCGAACTCCAAGGAAATTCAAAATGGAACGTCCCTTTGCAATTGGCAAAATCAAAAGCTCAAACACATCAAACGAATGGAAAACAACTGTCATATTCCTGACTGGGTACAGGCATTTTCTTATGTAGAAAATGGTGGATTGAACCTGGTTTTATAGCTAGCTAAACCTCTCACTTGTATGACAATCGCATCAAATTCCATTATATTGACAACGATGCGTGAACAAAACAAACAGACACAATAGGTAAAAATATCAAAAATAGGGTTACAGCAGTCAACATTGTGTTATTATCTGAATCACTATAAAAACAAACAAATGTAACGAAGAAGCACAAAAAGGCATACATTAAATTTAACATCCACATTTAGCTTATATTATACGATCTTATTTATATATGTAAAATCCACCCATAAAGGATGGAAGGTTTAAAGTACTGGCGTAAAATCTAGCGTTTGAAATTCGCACAGGTAGACATAAAATAATTTTGTCGTTCAAAGTATAAAGAGATACATAAATACAGAGTCACGTAAAATGGATATCACAAAAAACAGACTTAACAGTAAAAGTAATAAAAAATAAATAAAATAATTTTGTCGTTCAAAGTATGACGGGATACATAAGCACAGAGTCACGTCAAATGGATATATAAAAAAACAGACTTAACAGTAAAAGTAATATTAATAAAGACAAATAAAAGAATACTATAACAATTTCGGGTTACAAACTAAAACCGTGGGAACATTATCAACTGTAAGAGGAAAACAAAAGAACAACAGGAACATTGAAGTGCAACAAAAAAAACACCAACATATATAGAAACGAACTATTTGATAACAACTGCCATATTCCTGACTTGGTACAGGACATTATAAGACAAAATGGTGGGTTGAACCTGGTGTAATGGCTAGCAAACCCTCCCGTATTAATCGTGTCTATCCGAGGTAATTTGCCTTTATTTAAAACCTGAATCCGCGCACATTAATGACGACATTAAAAAAAGGGGGGATGAAAGATACCAGAGAGACAGTCAAACTCATAGATCGAAAAAAAACTTTTGGCCATGGCCAAAAATAAAAAGACAAACAGACAAATAATAGTTCAGATGACACAACATAGAAAACTAAAGACTTAGTAACACGAACCCCACCAAAAACTGGGGGTGATCTCAGGTGCTCCGGAAGGGTAAGCAGATCCTGCTTCACAGGTGGCACCCGTCGTGTTGCTTATGTTATTACAAATCCGGTAAATAGTCTAATTTTGTAGGTCACATTCGTGAAAAAGGAAAGGTATTGTAGTTACGACATAAGGAACATATCCGATATCATCTGTGAAACGGTTATTCCATAACGGTCAACTAACTCGTGATGGCGTCCGTAAAATATACGAAGGGATGATCTCAACTTCACCATTTGGAACTCTTGGTTTAATAGCTTCCTTGTGAGCAGCAATCCTCTATCAAGGAAATCATGATAGGAAATACAAGCCCGGAAATATTGTATCAATTGGGAGATATATACTCCGTATGCAGGAGCTGCTGGAATGTTGCTACATAGAAATGGAAAGTTCACAATTGGGAAGCTGAAATCATCTCTTGTTTCGTAAAGTTTTGTTTTCAACCGACCCTCATTGTCAATTTCCAGATGTAAGTCTAGATATGAGGCATACTTAACTGTACCTGTAGTATCCTTTATCTCTAGTTCAATGGGCTAGATTCGTTCAACATAGTCACCACATTTTGTATTATTTAGTGAAAGAACGTCATCTATATAGCGGAACGTAAAGTTAAAGGATATTGCTAGCTTCTTATCTTTCCTGTATGAAGTCAGCCTCATAATTTACAACACTTTCTGAAGCGCGTCATTTTAGTGCGGACATAATATGTTAATGTACCTATTTTGAAATGAAATAAATTTCTTCAGCTGAACTCATGAATAACCTATCTCGATAAAGTAGAACACTGACTATTAATAGCAGCTGTCGATATTTCTATTTGTATAAAATATATGTAAATTTTAAATTGTTCTAAAGGTAGCCAAGGATATAAATCTAAATATTTATAGCATGCTAGGTAACAGAATCGTGTGTGTGTGTTCACTAGAGCAAAGTATAGAAAGAATTAATTGCTGTGTACTTTACATTGTCAGTAAAGAAATCATCAGTTGAATCATATACGGAAAAGTATAGACCGAAAGATGTTTTGCATTTGAAATTTAAGAAAACAGGGTACCTAGTCAGGAATATGACATTTGTTTTCCATTCGTTTGAGCTTTTGATTTTGCCAATTGTAAATGGACTTTCGGTTTTGAATTTTTCTTGAATATCAGCTGGACTTCGTTTAGATTGAGCATGTCTTCATAATGAATACAGATGGAAAATTATGGGGGAAGAAGGGAGTTGAAGATTGAAAATGAAAAGTTTTTTTTGTTTTGTTTACTCTGCACGATAAAGGTACATTTGAGTACATCTCTCTTCGATTAATGTTCTTCTGAGCATAATCTTGAGGGAAAGAAAAACAACTAATATTTACTCAACAATCCTTTCATTTATGAGTTTTCATTCATCGATTTAAAAGTACATCAAACAAAACTTAAACTGTAAGAGATGTGGGTTATACGCCAATACAACAATATCAAACTAAAAACCCAACTTAGCACATCTAAAGAGCAACATATAGTGTTCAACAATAGACAGGTGTCTAAACAACATGTCAAGTTCGAAATCGTTTTTAAGGTTCAATAGATCACTCAAAGCTTATGTTGTATTGTGATTTATCTTGTCGACTCAAAAAAACTTATTTGATTTGATTTAAATCGTCACGAATTTATATAAAAATTGTAAATCAATTTAACAGAAATAATAAAAGATCTGCCATCAAAACACAATTCTCCAAATACTGGAACAATTTAGGAGAAAACCTGAATTGAAAAAAAATTAAAAGTAAAACCTTTTACTACTTAAATGCGTATTTCCCCTTCGTTACCAGACAAGAAAACTTTTCCAGAAGCCGAGGATTGAATATCGTCGGCATATTTCTAAAATGTTAAATGTGAATTGATGACGTCATGTGTTAAAACAGTCATCGACCAATCAAATCGGTATATGCCATTTAAGCTGCGAGGTCGGGATGACCCATTGACCCGAACTTCTACGTCCTTCGGGTCAAGCAGGGTCACCCGCTGCGTGCAGATTAAATGACATATACCGACTTGCTTGGCCAATAACTATAACATAGTAAGCTAGAATAGCCCCGACATACCAAAATGTTGGTAAATTGAAAAGAAAAAACTAACGGCCTGATTTATGTACAAAATAATAATCGAAAGACAAATATGATGCACAGGAACGCAACGACAACCATGGAAAAAAAGTAAAAAAAACAAAGATACCCAACTCCAAGGAAAATTCAAAACGGAAATTTCCATAACAATTGGCAAAATCAAAAGCTCTTACACATCAAACGAATGGAAAACAGCTTTCATATTCCTGTTTTGGTACAGGAATTTTCTTATATAGAAAATGGTGGATTAATCGTGTCTATACGAAGTAGTTTGCCTTTATTTTAACCCTAATCCGCGCATATTTATGACGACATTAATTTACAGCACTTTCTGAAGCGCGTCAATTAAGTGCGGTCTATATGATGTTAATTTACCTATTTTGAAATGAAATAAATTTCTTTAGCTGAACTCATGAGGAAACTATCTCGATAAAGTAGATCACTGACTATTAATAGCAGCTGTTGATATTTCTATTTGTAAAAATAAATGTAAAATTTAAATTGTTCTAAAGGTAGCCAAGGATATAAATCTAAATATTTGTAGCATGATAGGTAACAGAATCGTGTGTGTGTGTTCACTAGAGCAAAGCATAGAAAGAATTGGTTGCTGCGTACTTTACATTGTCGGTAAATAAGTCATCAGTTGAATTATTATGAACAAATATAGAGCGAAAGATGTATTGCATTTTCAATTTAAGAAAACAGGGTACCAAGTCAGGAATATGACATTTGTTTTTCATTTGTTGGATGTGTTTGAGCTTTTGATTTTGCCAATTGTTAAGGGACTTTCCGTTTTGAATTTTCCTTGGAGTACGGTAATTTTGTTGTTTTACTTTTTAATAAACAGTCGCTAGTAACTACATCAATTCGAAACATGACTATTACCGATTTGACGTATCAATAAAATTTATAATTCATTTAACTAGGGAAATCAAAGTATCTAATGAATAACTTTTTACCGCTTATAGTTACTACAGCAAGTTGTATACATGGTTATTTGAAACAGAAAGTTATGAATTTATTAAAAATAACTTTACGAAGACAAAATACTTTTTGATCTTTTTTATTTTCGTTCATTTTTATATTGTTTCGGGGTGTACATCCTATTTTCATATGTTTAAATGTTGATAGTTTTCACTAGGTATTCCGAATTCTAACAACTAAATGGCCGCCATGATATATCTTAGGTCACTGAAAGAGGTTTAAACACTCATCTGTATCTGATGATGACATCAAGTGATCATGCTTCCTGAAATTCTTTAATAGTATCAATTTAGTCTTTTAATTAAATGAATCATCAATTATTATAATATCATACATTGTTTTAACTATGTTCAAGACGAGAAAACGATGTCAATTTGCGACAAAGAAAGAATGTAGCGAATCAATCCCTGACATAAAATTACTACATGTACATTTAACGTTAAAAGTAAACAAAAAATCCCCAAAGTAACAGTGGCGTATTCAAAATATAGCAAACACTTCCATCACCTCAAGGTGAACCCCAGCATCGGTTTTGAGCGGAAATATTTGCTAAATGTTTTGTTCTCTACATCTGTGCATTGAAGAACACTGCTGCGGAATAATACATGTACCATTAAATTATAAATCATATCTGGTTACTTTTTGATTGAAAAACCGTCTAGAACAGATAACTACAAGTTAAGAAAAAGGCATAACAATCCCGAACTCAGTAAATGACATTCTGTCATTCTAATGGTTTGCATGCAAATACGAAAAAACCTAACAACGATTAAAAACCTAAGATAAATTCTAGTAATACAAACTCTAGAATTAACTATTATTTCGTTCCAGATAGACAGGTAATTACGTGTGTATTTCATCAATATTTAAATTGTATTTAAGGAAAATTTTTGATTTAAGCATGGATATGCATTTACAGATGAGAAAATACTTGTATATCTGCAATGAAAAGAGATTGATAAAAAGAAAAGGGGTTAAATATTAAACACATCTTAATTTCTGTGACATAAGAAATTTGTATAACGACAAGAACAATAAGTCATAAGTTTATTTTCATAGAATCTAGAATTAAAACAGCGAAGTAGCAGAAAGGTGATTTTACCATGTTTTGGTACACATTTTTGTTTGTTTGTCAGTTTTCGGGTACTCTTGAAAGCCCTACGATGACCCATTGTCCTTTGATCTCAGGTGGATAGTTGTCGCGTTAGCAATCATACCGCAATATCTTATGTTTAGATTATATTTAATATGCTGAGTCTTGGAAATGTAAATAATTCATTTTACATTTTATTTACACCTCTTTAAACCCACTTTACGTTATATCATCTATTTAACTACACTTAATAATATTTGTTGAATTTAAAAAGGTTTATTGCATTTGAATATATGTTATTTCCATAGACACAACATGAAAATAAAATATGTTTGTTTTGTGTTGTCATTTTGACGCAGCACGTTCCTGGATTTTAAATTGACAATCGTTTTATTAAAGCAGTATCTCACAGGTTCAAATATACATGAACTGTGAATATTTAAAAAAAAAATATGGGTATAAGTATCCAGGTGTTTCGTATAAGGACATTATCATCCGAATTATGGAAACCTGACTTTAACTAATTGGACTCATATAATCTGGTAAGTGGCGTTTGTATTAAAGACTTTTGTTTTTTTTAATTCATTTATATTTTGTTTTTATCTACTTCCAATAATTTGCAGACTAACTGTACGCACGATACACAAGTAGACGACAACATATTATTTCCAAATAGAATTGTTTGGTATTACTTTGATATCCCCTTAAATAAATACATCAAGAAAATTAGAAAATCGGTAAAACAAACCGCCGCGAAATGAACTAAAAAGGGTTAAGTGCGAAATAAAGTATCAATGAACATTTTGGTTTGCAATACCTAACGTTCGACACTGAAAGTTAAAGAAACTATTGTTCTCCAAAATGACTGCGATGGATTCATCATTATTCGTGAGATACCAATTTTCGTGGATTTCATGGGATTCAAATATTCCAAGAATTTCAAATTTTCTATAGGTTTTTAAACTGATAAAACTACGAAATCAAATAACCACGAAAATTTAAGTTTTTCTCAATCACAGAAAATTGGGACCTACGAAAATATAATTTAACAGTATTTATTTTGGTGCAGTAAAATTTGTACTGAATGATGTTATTTCTCCCACTTGGTCGATGCCTCTGCTGGTGGAGTATTAGTCTCCGAGTGTAGCACCAGCCGAGCAGCCAGTACATCGGAACTGGCATGAACACACGGATATAGTTTTGTTTGCAATTTGCTGATAGCAAATGTTGGAAAATCAGTTTAGATAAAGGAATATATCTTCCTCATGCAGAGCTGTGATTTCTTGTTCTAATTGAGCTATACTTTAGGCCATTTTTGGTTTGAACAGCTATTCAACGTTTGTTTTACGTTTTTTGGATTTTCAAATATTTAGGCCTCGAACAGCACTAGGTTATATTAATTGTAGAAATGTGCATCTGGTGCTGTAAAATTGCTACCGTTTATGTTATTTGATTTGGAATCAGATAAAAGAGGGACGAAAGATACTAGAGGGACAGTCAAACTCATAGATCGAAAACAAACTGACAACGCCATGGCCAAAAATAAAAAGACAAACAAATAATAGTACAGATGACACAACATAGAAAACTAAAGACTAAGCAACACGAACCCCACCAAAAGCTGGGGGTGATCTCAGGTGCTCCGGAAGGTCTTCTCGAAGTTTATTAAAGAGGAACGAAAGATACCAGAGGGACAGTCAAACTCACAGATATAATGAAAGATGACAAATTACAATATAACGGTCCTATTATTCAATATTGACGAGGAATCAACCGTGTTAAAACGAATATTACACGGATTAAATTTACTATAAACTACCAATCATAATTCTCTATTCAAAGATCGATTATAAATTTAATATAAGAAGAGTTTGTTTTTAGTAACAACAATAAAATTGAGAATGGAAATGGGGAATGTGTCTACCCGACCAAAGAGTAGAAAACAGCTCAAGGCCACCAATGGGTCTTCAACACAGCGAGAAAATCCCGCACCCGTAGTCAGGCTTTTACATTAGAGATACACATTCTCAAGGCCACGCAAAATCTAATCATTTGAAGGAACAAAATGATTCGAAAAATAAATAAACCGAAGACAATATGATCCACAATGATCAAAATGCTTTTTTTTTGTTAGCGATTTTTCATTTTGTCAAACTAAGTTGTTTTACATGTGGAGGTATCCCGATGGTAGCAGTCATTTTAAGCAGAAATCAAACAAAACGTATCAAAAAGTAAATCAAAAACCATTATATCAAGTTCTATCATTTTTTGTTAAAATAAATTGATGGCATATTGAATATGACTTATCGTAGGCTATTTTAAAATGTATATGAAGAAAACATGGACACTATACGCATGTAACGGTCCTCATTATAAATAAACCGAACCGACGTGACTGTATCCAACGAGCGACATGTTTTCGTGGTCTCTTTTTACATAAATACCAGAATGGTTGTCCAATCTGTTAATGCACCGATTGTGCTCTATTGGTTATCGAAAAATATTAGTTGTAGTTAGATTTGCATGATAAATGATGCTTTCACTGTCGACACATCCGGTTTCGTTACGTATGGACTTCGTGCGATTTCTTCATTTTTTAACCTTGACTTGCACATTCATTGACAATGAGGGTTGGTTGAAAACAAATCTTTACCACAAAAGAGATGATTTCAGCTTCCCAATTGTGAACTTTCCATTTCTATGTAGCAACATTCCAGCAGCGCCTGCACACGGAGTATATATCTCCCAGTTGATACCATATTCCAGGGCTTGTATTTCCTATCATGATTTCCTTGAAGGGAAGCTTGCTGCTCATAAGGAAGCTATTAAACCAAAAGTTCCAAGTGGATAAGTTGAAATTATCCCTTCGTAAATTTTACGGACGCAATCACGAGGTGTTTGATCGTTATGGAATATTCGTTTCACAGATGATATCGGATATGTTCCAAATCTCGTAACTACAATCCTGTCCCCTTTTCCCCAAACGTGACCTACCGAATTAGACTTATTACCGGGTTTGTACTTACATGAGCAACACGACAGGTGCAACATATGGAGCATAATCTGCTTACCCTTCCGGGGCACCTAAGATCACCCCAGTTTTTGATGGGGTTTGTGTTGCTCAGTCTTTAGTTTTCTATGTTGTGTTTTGGTTACTATTGTTTGTCTGTTTGTCTTTTTCTTTTTTAGCCATGACGTTGTCAGTTTATTTTAAACTTATGAGTTTGAATGTCCCTTTGGTATCTTTCTCCTTTCCTTAAAAAATAGAATTACGAATTTAAATCTTCGGTATACTCTTGCTGCCTCTCTTTTTTAAAACATCCGATGTGAACTAGATTCATTTTTGTACTGTCATCACTGCTACGTTCGCCCCCCCCCCCCCCCTCCCCCCAAAAAAAATAAATAGATGATATATCAAAAGAAAACTTATAGTAAAAGACAAATGTCATTTCAATATAAATTTGATTGACCATGAAAACGCTATCAATCAAAATCACAAAATCAGTGTCAAAAGAGTAGTATGGTCAATTTTTGTCACTAGAATTAACTTAAAACATCCACTCTGATCTCATTCAGGACAAGATGGTTCAAGACAAGCAGTAAGTTAACGAGATTGTACACATTATTTTACCTTGCATTTTTAGTTGATTGCATTTCGAGTGTGAATTCGCATTGCTATACGACTTGTCTCGGTATTTATATATCCAACATTCATGTAATAAGTTATGCTGTTTCTTTTGTAAGTCCAGTTAGATATTTTGTTATGTCTTATGTTCGCTGTCGGAGACGACGTGGTTCAGTATTTATATATCCCGCTTTCGTGCATTTTGTTGTTACTTTCTTATACGTGTGGGTCCGATAGGTCATTTTGCGCTGAGTTGTTGTCTGTTTAATTCTTTTGTGGTTTAAATTCTGTTTTTTTTGGTACATTTCACATATGTCTTATTTGTCAGGATTTTTTTGTTTATACACAGTTTTGATTTAAAAGACAAACCGACAAAGATAAATAATAACACCAGTACAAACACAATTCCATTTTATTATTCTTGTCATGGTTAGAAAATATATAAAATAACAACATTACAAACACAATCCCAATTAAATATTCTTGTGCGTGTCTATAAATGAAACACATTTATTTTATTTTAAGAAATTTACCTCTGGTAGTATAAATGTCACAAAAAAATGTCACTTTTTGTGGCAAGGATCCATTCATGTGACGCGCTGTTTATATATCGTTTGTTGTGTTCTGGTGTGCTGACGTAAATTCATAGGAGGTGTCCGTTGTTATTCTACGGTTTACATGTTGTTATGTACAATTATATTATTTATTTGTGTATTTCTCTTTGCTGAGTGTTCTTGCGTTTGTTTTTACTGTATTCCTGTCACGTAGTGTTGTCATTTTAGCGGTATATTTGACATTGCCATATAAGCGGGAGGTTTGGTTAGCCATCAAACCATGTTCAACCCACCATTTTTTCTTAAAATGTCCTGTACCACGTCAGAAATATGCAGTTGTTATCAAAAAGTCGTTTCTATGTATGTTGGCGTTTGGTTTTGTTGCAGTTCAGTTTGTTTTTTTTTTCCGTTGTTTTTCTCTTACAGTTGAAGTGTTTCCCTCAGTTTTAGTTTGTGACCCGGATTTTTTTTCGACTAATCGAATTATGACTATTTAACAGCGGTATACTACTGTTGCCTTTATTTACCAATTAATCTTATGTTACATTAATATTTACGGATGCAAAACTACCTATTGATCGATAAGGTACTTTTAATACATTGCATTAAAATGAAAATTATCTAACATTTATATTAATTTTCCGGATGAGAGACTATCTATTGATTATTTGTGATGTATTCTAAAAATAGACAGGATTTAATTGAGAAAACGTCATTCTTTTCGTGACATTTGGTTATAATCTGTATTGAGCAAAAACAGATGATACTACTTTTTTTTTTGCCAATTTAAGATAACGTATGCATAGTAGGAGATGCTTGCTATGTTTAAAGTCTCGGTCTAGCTCGAATGTTTTCAGTTTTTTTCATATCTTAGTTTATGTAACTATGATAGATTGATGGTAAAATACCCTTTACTCTATTTTTTTCATTTTTACCTATTATGTCTGTTTGTTTTATTCACGCATCGTTGTCAATATAATGGAATTTGATGCGACTGTCATACAAATGAGAGGTTTAGCACTATAAAACCAGGTTCAATCCACCATTTTTTACATACATAAGAAAATGCCTGTACCAAGTCAGGAATATGACAGTTGTTGTCCATTTGTCTGATGTGTTTGTGCTTTTGATTTTGCCATTTGATTAGGGACTTTCCTCGGAGTTCAGTATTTTTGTGATTTAACTTTTTAGTACTAATATTACTTAGGTTAAGTAAAAAAAGGGAACATATTTGAATTCCAACATTGAATTATTTATAAAACACGCTAAACCTTAAACGTTAAACCTGTATTTATGAAGGAATTTAGTTTGAATAAACACAGTATGTAAAATGTATATCATCCTGTAGACGATTTACAAAAAACAACATTAAAGCTGCACCGTAATTTTAAATATGTTGCAGGCTTTATCTATCAAAGTAATTCAACATTTACGATTGAACAAATTGACAGAAATAATAAACGCGTCGAGATATAATCAACATAAACGTTCAATCTTTTCATGAGCATACGATCAAATAGAAGCTCAAAAAGTAATAATATAAATAAATGATTAGGGATTGTTTTTGTAGTACTCCTGAAATAATCCTCTTCGAATGAAATATGTATTTTGACTGTTGATGCTCATTTCGTTTTTGGAGTTTGGGTTGTTCAGTCTTTAGTTGTTCCCTTGGATTCTTCTGCCTCTTTTTTCAATATTTGTTCAGGTATTGCACATTTTCGAAACGTAATACATTTGACGGAATTCACAATCAGTAGAAAATATCCAAAGAAAAATATGAAATCGACAATGCACAACATTTATGGTCATGATTGCGACATGTCTGTGTCTTAACTGAGGTTAAAATATCTTCTTGTCTGAATTCTAAAATCTGTAACAAATACCGGTATAGTCGTCTGAGCTATAAAAAAAAACGCTTGTGTTTTATTCCTTGATGTTTTTACTGAATTTGGATTCGCACAAGATGTCCACGTTCAGCTATTGGTCGACCAAAACGTCGTGTCTGTGTCTATAAACACGAGAATCATGGTTTATATATTTTAATATCCAAATAGTCGTACCGTCTGTTCCTTATTCACGTTATTGAAGTATTAACTGAGTCAACAGATTAATACAATCTGGACACTTGAGTGCAGTAAAGTCATTATGACTTCCTACACATGTTGTACCTTTTCACGCACATAATTTGGTAAAACAATTTATAAACAAAATCTTTACCCAAACATATATTTTATACATATTGAGATATTTGAAGCAATTTTTTTTTTCGATAAAGCTGTTGCTCACATTTAGGTTTTCAGGACAATATTTCATAATGAGGCTTGTGTGGCAGTGTTGCTGTTTTATCGTAAATGTTAGAAGCTTGAAGCTCACCGATGTCCGACCGAATTATGTCATATTTATATCTTAAATCAAATTGTATTTATATTGTTTTTAAATTCGAACGATTTATTAATAAACTTTTCAGATACTGAAAACAACAAAATGCAACTTACATGTATTATGCGGATTAAATTTTGCTGTACACGACACGTGTTCGAGATGGCCTTCATCCAGCACACTTGATACAAAAAGATAGGAAAACCAAAATAAGATATCATTGTAGTACATAAACTTCAAATGGACCGACACGCACCAGTCAAACATTCAACATTCTAATGGGGAGTTGTTTACACAATTTACAAACTTAAATCTGACAAACGCAATTTTATATCATGCGATTATGCCATAAATCTAGCTACCCATCGAATGGATACAATCGAAAATGTCAAATAATGCAACCGAAACGTTGTGAAAAATGTGCAATAGAACTTTATTTCTATTATTCAACACGATTCATTAAACTTCTTTAATATTTCAAAGACATTGTTAAACAGTACGCCAAACGGTGATCTCTCTTCAATTTTCTGTTTGGTCATTTGTCGTAAAATACTATTTATTCAAATTGTGATTTTAGACTGCAACTATAAATGGGAAGCGGAGCATCGTCGCAGGCGGTAAGCTGTAATACAGTATTAACATGATATTAGTATCTAATTGATCATAAGTTACTACTTGAGTTGTAAATATAGAGAATGACGAAATGTTTTACAAGAGTAGAATCGGTTCATTATCAGTTAACGATCTGTATTAGACATTTCAAAACCACTGTGTAATCTTTACAATTGAGGTTGAAGGGTTAAGCTAGAAACCATTCACATTTTATAAAAATTAATTTGGTCATTAAACCTGCAGACAAAGGCAGTGCAGTGGTTGTCATGGATAAATCTGCCTATATTCAAGAGGCTGAACGACAACTTGGCGATGCAAGGTTCTACCAAAAACTAGACTCTGATCCTACAACATCTTTTAGCAGAGAAATAACTAATAGTTTGGTAGAAATGCACAACGATGGTTTCATCGATGAAAAGACTCTAGAATATTTGAAACCAGAAAATCCAAAACCGGGCAGATTTATCTTTTACCTAAAATTCATAAGGCCAATAACCCAGGAAGACCTATAGTTTCAGCGAACGGTCATCCGACGGAAAAAATATCGGAATTCGTTGACTTCCATCTTCGTCAACATGTTGAGGACTTACCATCTCACATCAAAGATACTACCGATTATCTTAGAAAATTGCAGGCCTTAAATCCACTCCCCTCCGACACGACACTTGTCTCTATGGACGTCACCTCCCTCTACACGAATATTCCTCATGCAGATGGCATTGATGCATGTAAAGAAGTTTGGAATTCCCGACCAGTGAAATATCCACCTACTGAATGCCTGGTCAAAATGCTCACGCTGGTACTCAAAAACAACAACTTCATTTTTGATGGAGACCATTATCTGCAAGTTAATGGAACTGCTATGGGCACCAAAATGGCTCCATCATATGCCAACATATTTATGGGCAAATTAGAAAAACAACTCCTTGAATCTTCCATCGAAAAACCGCTTTCCTGGTTTAGATTTATAGATGATGTGGATATGAAATGGAATAAAAGTGACGAGGATTTAGATACATTCATCACTCATGCCAACAACATACATCCAAGTATCAAATTTACTCATGAGAAATCTAAATCCAAAATCACCATCCTCGATACCTCAAGCTCGCTCACAGATGGCATCATATCCACTGATCTATATTCTAAGCCTACTGACACTCACCAATATCTGTCCCCTAAAAGTTGCCATCCTGCTCATTGTACTAAGAGCATCCCGTACAGTCAGGCACTCAGAGTCAAGCGAATATGTTCCAACTCAGAAACAACTAAAAAACAACTACGTCAACTCGAAACCCGCTTGACGAGAAGGGGCTACAAACACAAAACTATCCAAAAAGGCTTTCAGAAAGCGGAAACTATTCCAAGGAGTAAACTGTTAGAATACAAATATAAAAAGAAAAATAAAAGGACTCCATGTGTTCTTACTTACCACCCATCTCTCAAAAACAGCTTTGGTGTCATTCGTGAGCATTGGAAAACAGTTGAAAAGAATTCCAAACTATCCAAGATTTTTCCCGAGCCTCCCATGATAGCTTTTAGGCAACCCAATAGTCTGCGTAACCTGCTGGTGCGGGCTGAAGTGTCTGATAATAGAAGTACTTCTGGGGAATGTCGTTCGTGTGATGAAAAACGCTGCAAATGCTGCCTACAGATGCATCACTCATCAACTTTTCACAGTAAGGCAACCGAAAATAACTATAAGATATTTTGCAATGTTAACTGCAAAAGTATGAATGTTATTTACATTCTAGAATGTTCGGTTTGTGGCCTCCAATATGTTGGTGAGTCAAAGCAGCCTTTCCACAAACGCCTCAATGGCCATAGGAGTGATATCTCTAAGAAGCCACTTCTCCCAGTTTCTCAGCATTTCAGACAGTCTGGTCACACACTTGATGACTTTAACCGCATGAAGATCCTAGTGATTGAACAGAACATTCACTGGAGTGATGCCCAGCGACAGGTTCGGGAAAGCTTTTGGATAAAGGAACTAAATGTACATCATCCAAACGGCATCAATAAAAGATACTAAGTTTTATTTTTCACTTATTTTGGGTTGTAAATATACACAGTCACGTATATTTGAGTATTGAGTTTTGTTTTACATTATGATGTTCAGGATTTTGGATTAAATCAATAGACCAAAACTTACCTGTATTATTGAGCTATTTTTATACATATTATCAGTATGTTAAAATAATTGACACCGAAGAAGGCTATTTGTTAAGCCGAAATATTTGTCAACACGATTTATTAACAACATTTTCGTATAATACCATCTTATATTAGTATCGTTGTGCAAATCTCTAGACTTATATATATATGTATATATATATATATAGTTCATATTGAAATTCATTTTTACATACAACTGTTGTTCGTCTTTTCGTCTAGTTTCAACCTGTAGTCGTCAAACATGATAGACCCAGTGATAATGAACAACTAAAAAGCTGTTTGAAAAATGCGTTAGGGGACAAAAAGATAGCCATACTTGGACTAGGCGACAGAGGCAAGGATTGGATAAAAGATGCCAAATGTAAAGATCAACAAATTGTCATGGTTGACTGCAAAGCATTGTATGATGAACAGGTATTATAAGTTTTGTTACGAATCTTAGGTATTTTTTTTACAACACACACACACACACACATTTCAAGACAGACATTATATCATATTTTAATGACTAGCTATTTAGACAGTACGTACAATACACCATTTGATTCACCTTCAAAAAGTGATATATATATTAGCTAAAACATAAGCCCTTAAATCAAAGTTAAAACAAGTACATTGAAAACATAAAACTTAAAAACAATTTACGAAATAAAACGCAAGCAAGGTACACATGTTTATTAGTACATGCTACACTTTAGTAAGAAAAACGAATTATATTTAAAACAGGGAATATGGCGTTGTTATTTAAAGTGTTCGCAATTCCCACTACATTTTGTACGCGTAACCCGTAGCGTTACTTTTAATCTTCCAGTTCAAATTATGCTATATTTTCTTCCAGATGAAGAGTCCAAAAGTGAAACATATTCATCCAGATTTGTCTGACCAGGTGAGTATATTTAAATTGAATGCAATAACTTCTCAAGAGGTGGCGAGAAGAATAAATGTATTTGAAAATGAGAATAGTACATTGTGAATTATATTGTTATTTTTATCATTAGAACTAATGTATGGTTTTTTTATTGAATCTAAACCATTTATAAAAAACAAAACAAAAGAAAAAAAAAAAACATTCGAACGAACCACATGACACATACTCAAATGGATCGTGAAATTTGAAATCGGCTGAGAATAGAAATAAAAAAAAAGCATAAGTTAAATGGAAAGAACCGAATATTGATTTTGCTGGAATTCGTGGCCAATGAGGTTTATTGTAGATTTCTGTACAAAAAAATGTTTTGATCATATAGGTACTTTTTTTTCAAAATAGAGCAAATAAATAAAAGGAAACAACCATTTTACACAAGGCAACCCTAATATGTAGAAGACACGAATAAAAGCTTCAAATTTCCGCAGACAAACAACGGTCTACAAAAGAAATAATGTTAAACAAAAGACTAAGCTTCATAAACCAAACTTAAACGGTTCTGCTAAGAAGTATATAGAATATATCAATCAATAGTCTCTGAAAAGTAATCAGTGGTAACATTTTAATTTCACAAAACATTAACATTACAATAAATAAAGATTACGTTGAGATTTATGCATACATACTGACCATGAATATCAAGCTGCTGTTGTTTTACTCTTGTATCACTTGACGTTGATCACGAAAAACTAACACAAGAGGCAAAAAATGTAATACATATGTCAAACCAAATGTTTCAAATTACCAATAAATTACCTATCAACTGACCAATCAACTATCTTTTATAGCATGGAATACACAATCTGTTTTCAGGGCGATATTGAAGATAGACTATATAAATTGCAAAAGAGAATTGGACATTCTCCATCTCTACAGATAGAGACGTTTGAAAACTGGGGAGAGACACAAGCTATTCAAGTTATTTCTTCCTCTCCCACTACAAAAGAAGAACTGCAGAAGTTAGTTTTAGCAGCGTCTGAAGAAGGTTTGCGTGTAAGGTGTGCTGGAACTGGACACAGCTGGGCACCCCTTTTTGCAGATAGCAAGCAATTGCTTATTTATGTTAAAGATATGAAAAGCGACTACAAAAATGGTTCCAGAATAAGAATATCTAATGTAAGTGGTAATATATGTTGCATTATAAGTCCAATGTTGTATGTGAATTTACTTTCATTTCATAAGTGAACAATTTTATATATTATTGTGCAATCCGTTTCGTGACACAACACCTCTCTGCTGGTCTCGTAGTAGCAATTCGTCGTTTTCTCGGTTTCTAACCGAGTCAAACCATAGAATAACATATATATTTACAGCGTATTTACAAAAAAGGAGTAAGACAAAAGTCTGCACTGCTTGGAGTCAGGATAATGTATCCTAATTGTGTGTTCGTGCCGATTTATATCTTGTGAACTACACTTTACACATTAAATATCCGGTTCAGCGGGTCCGGACAAAGAAGGTGTCATAATCATATCGCAATCTTCGTGCGGATTTATATCTTGTGAACTACGCTTTGCACATTAAATATCCGGTTCTGCGGGTCTGGACAAAGAAGGTGTCATACTCATATCGCAATCTTCGTGCGGATTTATATCTTGTGAACTACACTTTACACATTAAATATCCAGTTCAGCGGGTCCGGACAAAGAAGGTGTCATACTCATATCGCATAAATTTACTCTCGTCCTGAATATGCATTTGATTTGTCACTTAACGTTATTCAACCATCCACCATCAATTTTAGGGCATGTAATTAGTATTATATTGATATTATTATTTAAGACAATATAGAAAAGTGTATGTTCAATATGTGAAGCTCGTAATTGTTCCAAGTCTCAATAAGTTGTAAAAAAAAGTAAACGTATGAATAAAAGGACTATAACAGGATACAAAAAAGATAATATAACCAAGTTGCAGTCAACGGAAAAATGTGCATGTACTATTTCAAGCTTTTATACAAAGGTTAATGGAAAACAATTCTAAATGAGATAACGTAGACTATCAGAGATCGGCCGTCAACTACACCTAATCATTCAAGGGTAAATGGATAAGAACATTATAACTGAAGCTTTTCCTAAACTAGAAATATGATTTTCTTTAATAAAAAAGATTGTAGTTTTTAATTAACACCAACCACATATGCAGAAAACAACACTGATCACTTCAAAGATTGAACTTCACCTTTCCTTGAATATACCTACACCAAACATATTGCATTCATGATTTTCAAGATGGTAAAACAGATCCTAATTCTCAAGGATACAAACATTCAAAACATTCCATTGGTCTAGTTCATCTGGTGTATCTGGTCACGCTATTACTGTAGACGTTGGCTTCATGAACAATGATAAACCTGAAGAGGTGTTAGCCAAAGACCCGATATATCTAATTACCCAGTCCAATATCTGGAACAATGATGAATGCAGTTTAGGACTATGAGAGAAAAGGGCTGAATGGAGAGGTAGATTAACCAAAATTTAAAAAAACTGACTGAAAGATAAAAGCTTTGGCTCATGAATTCAGAACCGCATTTTATTGTACGACGTATGATGAGCACACGGGTTTCTAACCCTTGCAAGAAATCCTAGATTGTGAATGCTTTATAGTATCTCAAAGACAAATCTGTTATTGTTTCAGCAGACAAATACTCTAACAACATTGTTTTCATATGCAAAAATACTTGTTTTGAATGTCTTTTTAAAGAACTGAGATTCACAATGATTTCTCAACAACAATATGACTTTAACATTATACAATGTGATTGTAGGTTAGCTTAGTATGTACAATGAAAATCAACTTTTTTTTTATTTGTATTAGTAAATTTTATTATATGATCCTCTATAAATGAGTATTGTATTGTAGCGCAAAAAACGTGAAGTGGACATCATGACTGGAGTGACGACTGGGGACTTTAAGAAGTTTCAAATAAAAAACAAATTGCATATTCCTGCTAATGTTATTTTAGATGTTGTTCAGATGGTTAGTGTTGTAGCAACAGGTTGTCATGTGAGTTTTAATGTCAATATCTAAATATAGCAGTATTAATATATTAAACTCTTTTTAAATGTACAGTTTTGTTATCATTTTACCATGCATTGTATTTATATGTCTCTAGTTCATTATAAACTTATATTTAAAGGTCATGCTTTTATCAGACTGCATATAACGTCTTTACACTAAATGTGTTGGTTATTAATTGATTGGTATATTTGAGTCTAGGAAAACATGATGTATTTGTTAGGTGAAATTGGGCTTTGTACTTGCTTTCAGTAACTTCGATCAGTACTTTGTTTTGTGTAAGTTGTGTTAGTTGTGTAAGTTGTGTATTAGCTTTGTTATCATCGGATTTGTAGAGCCATTTGCAAATATTTTTTAAAAATTTATTCTATATTTTTTTTTTTGCTGTTACAGCAGGAAGGACAGATAAGAAAGAGACTGAGCCTTCACAAACAATATAATCCCCAACATATTCTGTAGTTGGTTGTCCCATACTTAGTAAAGCGCTTGTAGTTTGATGGTTTTTACTATAATTTGTTTTCGTATTTTGTTTAAATGAGGCATGTAATATTCGTTATTGGGTAGTTTCGCATGTTGTTTCAAAACTGGGGCATTTACAACTACTATGTGTTGAGGGCGGTGCTAACTTTTACGGCCGTAAGATTTTTTCAGTGGTTTGAATCATTGTCCTTTTGTCAATGGTGAATATATGTTTCATTGCCAATAATCACACACCTCAATCATTTGTTTATTTTAAATGGCTAGAAAAATATTAACGGTATTAACTGTTCTGCGCACCAGCTGCGCATTTCGACAATAAATATCTCCTTAGTGATGCTCGAGGCCAAAATATTTGAAAATCCAAAAACTGAATTCCGGGAAGCTCTGCACAATTGTTTCAATACTGCGAGACAAGTTTATTTTTCGTGACTATTATACTGACGGATTCAGTGACACTGGTTAATAGATAAATGTACTACACTGTCCTTTCGTATATTTCTGTATTACAAAGAATAAACCTATTATGTTATTTCTTTCTAGTCATTTCGTTTCAGGTTATTTTCCCATGACTATGTTACCTAATTTTGATACATCTATCTATTCATTTTTTACATACAGGGGGTAGGACAGGATGCAAACGCACCAAGTGACAACGTTGTGAAAATGCGCATAATCGGAAGTGACGGAAAACTGCGCACCTATACATCTGACGACAAAGAAATGCTGAGGGCGATAAGTGCAAACTTCGGATGTTTTGGAGTTATATTTGATATGACAATAAAACTCATTCCTGAGGTTATCGTCAAAGTAGAAAATCGATACATGGATTTAGATGATTTATTTTTCAATGCAGAAAATATACAAAAATTATTTGAGGAAAACTGGTCGATTGAAATTTTTTGGTTTCCTTACAACTCACTAAGCCTGTTTGACTATAATCCAAAAAATGATGACATCTGGATCCGTGTCATTAACAAAGAAACGAAGAAAGTCAAAAAGGCAACTCAAACCTATTATGACTGGAAAGAAGTCAAAGATTATTTGACAGGGGAAGCATTGGCAATCATGTCACCGATCATAGCTGGAAACCCTTCGTTGACTCCACTGTATGCATGGTCTACGTTTTGCGGGATAAAGAACATCATTTACCCGAGCGGTACCCAGTATCAGGAACTTCCACATGCTGTCCATTTTAGGTAAGATTATATTAGTGACGTACGTTTATAACCTCAGATATGTCCTGTTACAATGTTGGAGGTCGAACTTAGAAGGGGAGGATAATAATAACAACATCCAGTTAAACGGATAAATCCCAAAATGGTAAATTAAATGAGGAATACTCTTCTGGATAGCTTCTGATATATGTTTCGTAAAGTGGATACAACGTCTGTATCAATTGAATGCCAAACAGTGGTGTAATGTTAATGTCATTTTCATGTACGACCAATGCAATTAATCATAGACCTTTGAATTCGGAAACGGCGAACTACTTCTAAAGAATGTTGTAACAATTTATTATAAACAACGTTTATCGAGATATGCACGGGCAAATACTAAAGAATATCAAATTCAATTTCATATTATTTGATTTTGAACCAAACATTATGTTTTACTAAGATTGGAATATAGCAAGGAATTGATAGATTCTCAAAGTAAATCAAAGCGTGCTGTTATGCTCTTTTTCTTAATATATAAGAAGATTTATGTTTGATTTTTTATGAATTTCAGACAATACATTGAGAAGGCTCCTGTATATGACATGGAATTTGCCTTCGATTTGAAAGGAGATTTTCATCGACTCTTGAAGATAATTCAAGTAGTTGTGAACAAAGTAGATCATTACGAGGAAAAAGATGAGTATCCATTGAACATTGCTCTGGAAATGCGCATGATGGGTCACAGGTAAATCTGATAAAAAAGAGCTCATTAAAGATACCAAACTTATAACTTTGTGTCGCGCCGTTCGTCTACATAAGACTAAACAGTGACACTCGAATCAATATATGCAAAACAGGGATAAGGCAAACTATAACTATGGGTAGAATATTTCGACATTTCATAACAGTACTTTTACAGAACAATGAACATATCAACGATATTTTATGTCAACACAAAAATGCTGATAACAGGGTTGATGACGGGACGAAACATACACGGGCAGTGGCATACACCAGTAATAATTCTATATTTAGTCAATTACAAATACCAAAACCGGCACCATGGAGATAACGTAGGTGTCTCTTCCTCGTTCTTGTTAGAATTTGCATATTTTGTTGAACTGTTTTATTACAGCAATTTGATGTTGGGCTTACATGTGGATGCATATACGAGTCCGTGAACGAATTTTGATTCATTAGCGTTTTAATCAATCTTACGTTTTATTTAATGTGCAGTAATAAATAAAAATCATAACCGGAATAAACATGCATATTGAACAGTACAACAGAATGTTGTTGTCGATTTTTTTTTAGATTAATTGCGTTTTATGTCCTCTGCATTTTTATTTATTCGCACGTGTCTGTAATTTAAATATAAATCTTATCTCAATTTTTAGTGACACTCTTCTTTGTCCTGGTATTATCGGAAATCCTGCCTTTGGCGGATCTGGTCACGTGGTGTATATAGAAATTATAAGTGTCGTCGACACAAAAGGATGGGAAAAGTTTTGCATTGACGTAGGAAGAGAATGGATGGCTTTAGATGGTGTTCCACATTTAGCTAAGCAGTGGGATTTTCTACCCGGTATTGAGGAACACATTTACAAGGTAAAAAAGTCGTTTGGATTATATAGTTTATTCTGTTAAAATTGTTGTAATATTGATTGCAAAGTAAAAACTCTTTTCAAACATATGTCCTTGCCATAACATGAAAATAACAATGACTTTCTCATGTTTCTGACAAGTATCAGACTAACAAAGTTAAGTTAAAACAAAATGCAAAAAGAAAAAAAAGTGTTCAGTCGAAAGTGTTTTGGATGCCAGCCATCTTTTGGTGGCCTTTAAAACTTATTTGTTACCAATGACCTTAGATATATGTCGTAGCCATAATTACGCTGACCATGAGATCGTAAAAAGCCACTTATTATTGTACATAGTGCAAAAAAGTGCCTCGACGAGTGCAGGGGCGGATCCAGGATTTTAGGATAAGGGGGGTGCAAACTTAAAATTTTTTGAAGTAAAATTATCGAAATATTCTATATTAAGCTGAGGACAACCCATGCTTTGCAAATTTTAGGGGGAGGGGGCGCACGCCCGCCACGCCCCCGCCTGAATCCGCCCCTGGACGAGTGCCCTTGGAGGTATCAACATATAAGTCATTGTATTTAGACTCTTGTTCAAACGTCAAAGTGACAGGAGGATTTCAATCCCAATAACTAGAAATTCATTCACATTAAGAATAAGGAATTGTGATATGATCGCCTATTAGACAAATATCCAGCATAGTCAAAATGTCATGGGATTTATGCAATTATCACCCTCAACAATGAGCAAACCTATAACCATTTTGTAAATTACATAAAACACCGGCATGACAAAATGTGAAACAATGCAAACGAAAAAACGTAACGACCTGATTTATGAAAAAAACATTTAACATGTTTAACGAAACACATATAAAACAAATCGCTTCATACTCAAAATATTGCACGTTCAACGTATTTACAACCCTATGAAATTATATAAAGAAGCTTTCAATTCTTATAATTGTATACTATGCAATTTTCGTTTGTTTTCCAATGCCTTGCAGCGACGGTGTGACGGGAGGCACGTCCTGTCATGAATGTTAAATTTTATTGGGAAATTAAATATAATATTATATGCCTCTCAATTGTAGTCAGCCAATAAAAAAATGAAGCATACATGTAATGTAATTTTCTAAATATGAGTTGTTTGTTCCCACATGACTAAAATGCATGTATTTTATAAATCATGCAACGGCTAAATTGTTAGTTCGAGGAAGCTGCAACAGCTAACTGTCAAACCACTTTTTTCAAAAAGTACACAAAAATATCGGAATATAACTTAAAAAATAAATATAATGCGTCATAGATGTTAAAATTATTGTAAAAAAAGGAAGGTAGCTCTTTTATTAAGTTTGTTCGTGCGACCAATTTGTGGATGTACCTTTATCACGGGTATTATTTGAAAAATAAAAAAATAAATATAAAAAACAAAGTTCTATATAAAAATATGAAGATGTGGTATGATTGCCAATGAGACAACTCTCCACCACAGACCAAATGACATAGAAGTTAACGAATGTATTTCACCGTACGACCTTCAACAATGAACAAAACCCATACCGCTATAAAAGGGCCATAATGACAAAATAAATGTTAAACAGTTCAAACGAGAAAACAAACGGCCTGATTTCTAAACAAAAAAATGAACGAAAAACAAATATGATATCCAGTACCAAACAACAACCACTGAATTGCAGGCTCCTGACTTGGTACAGGTATATACAGAATGTGGCAGGGGTTAAACTGGTTTGCCAGCGCTAACCCTCCCCCTAATCTGGACAGTGATGTAACAAAACAACATAAGAAAAAACTATAAAAAATCAGTTGGTAGGTCTTAACTCATCGGATAAAAAGCAATATATAATATCTAACAAAAACAAAGACCGGACGTACCAGGGTATCTATACATCCCCACAACAAAAAAGACATTAAGTACACCTCTGAGAGTATTCGCAGTTACTGACAGCTAATTCAAAGTCAATGATTACTAATAAAAAGATCATGCATCTAAGACTAAAATATCAATCAGTACACATCAAACATCCGATAGATCTAGTGTAAATACGTCACTAACAGACAGAAAAAAACACAACCTTGTGCACTGCCAAGATACAGGTATTGACGGATTGTAAAGCTATGGATGTACATATTATGTATATATCAATAATAGTTAGTTTGATTTTAATCTACTGATAACAATTCAATATTTTTACCAATAAAAACAATATTCAAACATCTAATTACAGTGTTCAATTAGTAACTTTTTAGAATAAAATCACTTTTTATGAGTTAATTACGCATTAACGTGTATCTTCTTTTTTTGTTATCTTAGATCTTTTTATAATTTTTAAGAAATAATTACATTGACATTCAATTTAAAAACAGACGCGCTTCGTCTTGTTTTAGAGCACTTGACAAACAATCAATAATTCCTATAAATACTCGACCATGTTACAACGATATCCCAGTAATATGGTTTAAATCCTGCAGAGGGAAGAACAAACTTTTATTATTCTTTATTTTTAGATATAACACTGTGGGGTCAATTTCATACGAACTATATTTAACATGTAGTGTTATGCCTTTATAATACTAGGACACCCGACGGAGAGCGTTTGTCAAAAGGTTTTCTCATATTCAAACTCATATACTAGTATTCCAAAGCAAAGTTGTGTGTTTAAATGGTAATAAATATAGACTCCTGTATACACAATATACAAATAAGGCGATGTGGTACGATTGCTAAAGAGACGACTATCCCCTAAAATTCATATGACGTGATTATAATTATATATAAGCAATTATAGGTCACCGTATAAGAATGAGAAAGACCCATATAGTACAGTCCCATCTTGAAAACAGACATTCCATATAAGTAATTTATTAACATCTTCTAAGTCTACGTTACCTCGGCCTTGGATATAAACGTAATATTGACCCCTACATATGAAGCAAACACTTAATCGTTCGTATAAAAAAGGATTTTTCAGAAAGGTGAAAGTTCTAAATTAATCATTTAATTACAATTATTATTGTTTTACAAGGGCCTCGGTGGCCGACTGGTCTAAATAGACGAACTACTGTAACACTGGCCTGTCAACACTTAGGTTGTAAGTTCAAACCCCGCACGTGGCAGGTGCGCTCGACTCCAACATTAATCTTGATTGACTGGGATTGTTAGTTTTCCTACCGAAGGTCGATGGCTCTCTCCGGGCACTACGACTTCCTCCATCAATAAAAAATGACCGCCATGAAAAAACACAAAACTGCTGAAAATGACGTTCAACACCAATCAATCAAATAATATTGTTTTGCGATCTTTCAGCATATGGGACAACATATCGACGCATTTAAAGAGCAGCTGACAAAATCTGGTGCTGATCCAAATGGCATGTTTCTGAACAAAAGCCTCCGAAAACTATTACGACTGTAATATGTCTGACCAAAACATTATGTGATAAGCATGCTATGATTTCTGTGAATTACCCGTCTACTTGCAGAAACTGTGATTATGTTTTTATCTAAGCATAAATATATAAATAAATGGAAGAAAAACTGTTCATTCTAAAAAATATCCTGTTGAGCAGTTTCAGCATTATAGAGGTAACCCGATAACTTTTAAATGTAAACAGTTTTTTTTTAACTGTATAATGGCCTATCAAAATAATGCATTTTTCGAGACAGCACGGTGACATTTAGTTGCTTATATCTTTGTTAGTAGGACAATTGTGGATACTTATTTCATTGGCACGTAAGCCAAATCTCCTTGTATTCTTTTAGAATGATTTATTTGAATATATCATTAAATAACATTTTTTTTATTTTTATATTTAAATTTCTAAACAATATTAATTTAATTGCTTATCGTCCTATGTTCTTGTGATAAAGTTTGTTGTTCATGGTACAATTTATTTAAATGGTTTATGATATGAGGTGCCTCGGATAGAAATCGACTTTATGCAAATGAATATCAATACATCTGTTGTTGATGCTTTATCCTCTTTGAATGACAAATATGTCGTTGTTCCAGCAGATAAAGCCTCCAATAATATGCAAAAACCATTATTTGCAATGTCTCACAACAGAGCTTGGAATAAATAGAACTACTGGTAACCCTACATATTCTTTAACATCATTCACCAAGGACGAAATTTTACAAAATCACAAATCTGTCCTTCTTTCTTTTGGTATCAACATCAAAGAAAACGAAGAAAATTTACCATCATTATACTGGATACCAAAACTACACAAAACTCCATATAAAGAACGATACATAGCTGGGTCATCAAAATGTTCCACTAAACATCTTTCTAAAGCACTGACTACTATTCTTTCTACAGTTAAAAATGGGCTTCAAAAATCTTGTGATGAGATATATTCTACCAGTGGTGTTAACCAGATGTGGATTCTCAAAAATTCGAAAGATCTACTGCTTAATCTTCGATCACAATCTTTGCAATTTTGCATCACATAAAGACTTTTGATTTTTCTACGCTTTACACTACTATTCCCCATGCTCAGTTGAAAGATCGACTTCACCATCTCATTAAACAGAGCTTTTTCTATAAAAATGGGAATCATAGATACAAATTTCTTGTTTTGGGTTTCAATAATTCATATTTTGTGAAAAACCACACTGAATCTACCAGAAAATATACTGAAGATGATATTATCAAAATGCTGGACTTTTTGATCGACAATATATTTGTTGAGTTTGGAGGATTTATATTTCAACAGACAGTCGGTATTCCAATGGGAACTAATTGTGCACCCCTACTGGCCGATTTGTTTTTGTACTCGTATGAAGCAGAATTCATTCAGAACCTTCTAAAAGACAAAAAGAAAAAGCACCTTGCGAAATTCTTTAATTTTACTTTCCGATATATTGATGATGTTCTATCATTGAATAACCCATATTTCAGCCAATACTTACATCTCATATATCCCAGTGAACTTGAAATTAAGGATACTACTGATACTAGAAGGACTGCTTCATACCTTGATCTTTTCCTCAATATTGACACAGATGGATGACTTTACACGAAAATCTATGATAAACGGGACGATTTCAACTTCCCAATTATTAATTTCCTATTTCTCAGCAGTAACATACCCTCTGCCCCTTCGTATGGTGTTTACATATCTCAATTGATACGTTATTCTCGTGTTTGTTCACACAATACGGACTTTATATAGGGTGTGCTCCTTACACAGAAACTGCTCCAACAAAGTTATGAGGAGGACAGATTAAAAATGACACTCCGTAAATTTTACGGACACCATCACAAATTGGTTAGTCCATATGATGTGTCTTTGTCCAAACTAACTAAGGATATTTTTACCACGTGTTAGATTGTGGTTTGTCATTACGTCGTCTGATCTTTTAATTACCGAACGTGACTTATTCCCGATTGTGACTGTTTTGCTGAGTGTGAAACCGCATTGCTATAAGACGTGTCAAGGTACCTTTCTATCCCAAATTCATGTATTTAATTTTGATGTTATATTTGTTATTCTCGTCGGATTTTGTCAAATGTCTTAACGTCTTTTTTGTTATATTCGTGTGTTATGGTAAAGATAGTTAATCACCCCCTTCATTTATTAGATTTTAGTTTGGTTCAACGAAATTTATACGATATATTTGGTTTACAGTTTGATTCAGAAGAAACACCGACATAGCTAGATAATACAATTAATTATCTAATTACTACCACAATTTGATATTAATAAGTATTGTAATTTTCATTGTTATTAATAAATGTAATGTCAGTATTACAAATCTAATCTTGAATCAATCCTAATCCTATCTTATTTTTGGGAAATATTTTTACAAATTCAAATGTGACGTCACTCTGTGTGTTTTTTTTAGAATTTCAAATGTGACGTCAATTTGTGCGTTGATGCTTTGGCTAACTCGGCTGTGTATTTTTATATGATGGATTAAGTTGTTTTATGTAATGTATCCGTTTTGTTTCTGTAGTTAGTCCCCACTTCGGTTTTATCATGTGTATCTATTATATAGTCATTTGATAATATTTACTGTTTGCAAAATTATAAATCATTCTAAATAATAAGGATGTTCTTGTCCCAGGCAGAAAACCCTGGCCGTGTGATGCGCAACTTTTTGGAAGTTTTGGTCCTTGGTGCTCTTCGGCTTTGTACTTGTTTTGGCTTTCAAGCTTTTTTCATCTGAGCGTCACTGGATGGTCTTGTGTGGACGAGACGCACGTCTGGCGTATTGAATTTTAAGCGTAGTACCTTTTGTTAGCTATTATTCGTGTCTTTCTTTGTCCTATATGTTCTCCCATTTATTTGTATTGTGGTCCTGTCATGTGATGTTGTCGTTTTGGTGTTGTGTTTTGCCATTAAGGCAGGAGGTTTGGCATGCCACAAAACCAGGTCCAACCCACCATTTTGTTCTTAAAATGTCCTGTACCAAGTCAGGAAAATGGCCATTGTTATATTATAGTTCGTTTCCGTGTGTGTTACATTTTAATGTTGTGTTTTTGTTTTGTCGTTGTTCTCCTCTTATATTTTATGCGTTTCCCTCAGTTTTAGTTTGTAACCCGGATTAGTTTTGATCTCTATCGATGTATGAGTTTCGAACAGCGGTATACTACTGTTGCCTTTATTTAATACAATTCCGGTTTAGAAAATCTCTACGGAAAGTCTGTTAGTGTTTGAAAATTGAGGTGTTATAAGAACCCTACAAATCAGACAAAAATATATCTGTTATTTCGTATTTGAATGTTTCAAAATCAATCAAAGTCGTATACATGTATATGCATACGTGCACTTGCATAAGGTCGATTTCTATTCGACGCATCTCATACGTTTTGCGTATGCTCTAGAAGTGTTGTAATAAATGAAAAGTTATCACCGCTTAAATATATAATGGCAGTAGATGACATTAGTGAAATTATCAGATTGGAATCAGAAAACGTAGGTTTGTTTTTGCTCCTGTTGCCATATTTAAAAAGAGGGACGAAAGATACCAGAGGGACAGTCAAATTCATAGATCGAAAACAAACTGACAACGCCATGGCCAAAAATAAAAAGACAAACAGACAAATAATAGTACAGATGACACAACATAGAAAACTAAAGACTGAGCAACACGAACCCCTCCAAAAACTGGGGGTGATCTCAGGTGCTCCGGAAGGGTAAGCAGATCCTGCTGCACATGTGGCACCCGTCGTGTTGATTATGTTATTACAAATCCGGTAAATAGTCTAATTCGGTAAGTCACATTCGTGAAAAGGGAGGGTATTGTAGTTACGACAGAAGGAACTTATCCGATATCATCTGTGAAACGGTTATTCCATAACGGTCAACCAACTCGTGATGGCGTCCGTAAAATTAGCGAAGGTATGACTTCAACTTCACCATTTGGAACTCTTGATTTAATAGCTTCCTTGTGAGCAGCAATCCTCTATCAAAGAAATCATGTTAGGAAACACAAGCCCGGGAATATCGTATCAATTGGGTGATATATACTCCGTATGCAGGCGCTGCTGGAATGTTGCTACATAGAAATGGAAAGTTCACAATTGGGAAGCTGAAATCATCTCTTTTGTCGTAAAGTTTTGTTTTCAACCGACCATCATTGTCAATTTCTAGATGTAAGTCAAGATATGAGGCAGACTTAACTGTATCTGTAGTATCCTTTATCTCTAGTTCGATGGGATAGATTCGTTCAACATAATCACCAAATTTTGTATTATTTAGTGAGAGAACATCATCTATATAGCGGAACGTAGAGTTAAAGAATATTGCTAACTTCTTATCTTTCTTCCTAAGAAGTTCCTGTAAGAAGTCAGCCTCATAATAATAAAGAAACAAGTCGGCAAGAAGAGGGGCACAATTGGTTCCCATTGGAATTCCGACAGTCTGTTGAAAAACGCGTCCTCCAAACGTAACAAATATGTTGTCAATCAAGAAATCAAGGATCTTGATAATGTCAGTTTCAGAGAATTTTTTGTTTGAATCAGAGTGATTCTTTACAAAGTAGGATTTATCCCTCCCCAAGACAAGATACGTGTATCTACGTTCGCCATTCTTTTTAATGAAACAAAGTAATACCAACTCTTTCAATTTGTCTTTTAGTTTAGTTTTGAATGGGGAACACTTGTATAAAGTGTAGAAAAGTCAAATGTTTTAATACTATTGCAAGATGAGAGAGTCTTAGATTGTATGTACTCTAAAAGATCTTTGGAATTTTTTAGTATCCACATCTGATTCACGTCACCTCTAGAATAGGCAGTTTCACAATAACTTTGGAGCCCGGCTTTGATTGCTGATAAAATAGATGTTAATAATTTAGAAAGAGGTTTCGTGGAGCACTTGGAAGACCCAGCAATATACCGTTGTTTGTAAGGACACTTATGTAGTTTAGGTATCCAATACAGTGATGGAAGATCCAGTTCTTAATCTTTGGTTGAAATTCCAAAGGAACATAGAACAGACCTATGATTATCCAGGATTTCCTGTCGTGAGGGTATATGTATTAAGGTGACACGACACCGAATGGCATATCTCCCGATTTTTAAGAAATTTTTGACGCACTGGTACTTTGAATCGAGATACATCGGAATATGAAATAAAAAATGGGGGTCATTTTTTTTTATTGTAATTTTTATAAGAAAACGGCAATTTTGGCAAGCAACAAATTTACATAGATAAATAGGGAAAATGCTTTTTTTTAACTTATTTTTTAGATTTTTCAATGGATGGCTATGTTCTTAGATACGGAGAAAGACTAAAAACTAACATAATATTCAGGATTGTATACTGAATCCATGCCAGTCTAGAGGCACATATGTCACCATCCTTTTTTTTCGACACATTGCTTCAAAATTTACCGAAACGCTCAAAATTTGACAGAAAACGTGTGACTTTACTCAATTCTTAATAACGTTATTTTCATTCAGAGATATTGAAAAAAATAAATATGTAACGTGATCTGAATGATGTTTGTTATTTTATTTTCATTCCCCTGTCGTAAATTTCCTAATAATTCAATATAACGTTCGACTGAGTTAATTTATTTCCTCCTAACTAGACAATGGTGATGTATCCATGCATGAATAAAATAAAGTGCTTCCAAAATTGTGATTTGGTAAACAGTGATGTTGAAGTACAATTTGAATTGATTAGTTGATGGTTGCTTAACGTCCAGTGGCAAATATTTCATACATTTTCAGGACGACACAATACAATTTGAAATAGTTATTTCTGAGAGACACATTTGATGCAGCCGTCAGAAAAGGCTAAACATTTTGTTAGTTGTAACAATTATAAAGAAAATCAATATCCTGATAAAATTCACATTCTAAATAAAGTTCAATAATCTGTCATTGGTGGAAAACTATTAAAAAAAGATCCTGAGAATATATATGCACCTTCAATATAGGTAAAAAAACTCGGCGCAATATATTATCAAAATGCCCAATTTAGCAACCTGTCATAACCAAATCTTACAAGATGCGCATCTTTTGTATATAAACTAACACCAGGTACATAATTTAAAATTTTAAACTTTGAAACTGTAGTCCTTAGAAATCTGCCGTACAAACCCTATATACCAAGTGCGAAACGTACTGTCGATCGGACACGGATAAATAATATCATGTTCCCAGCATGTTGTAAAGGGAGCAAAATATATTAGCATATAAGATGATGTTCTATTTTATAAATCTTTTGGTGATAAAATATCTTTTTGAATAAGCAGTCCATTGTGGACTTTGGTCATTTGGTCTTTGATGAAAGTTGTCTCAACGGCAATCATACCACATCTCCTTATTTCATATTGGATTGAGTTTTCTCCTGAAATACAAGAAGTTTAAAGACTAATAAATCCGTACTAGGAGACTGAAGTTGCTTTTACAGTTCTGACTTTTGTTTTGAACATGTAATGTAACAGTTATAATTTGATAGATTTAATACTTACCATGCTAAATATACTTCTTATTAACTTTCCAATTCAAGGGACCAACGAATCTTTACTAAAACTACAAAAAATACTCGTCCATCCTGCATTAGTCACGTGTTATCCAGATGTGTTTGGTTTTGTGTGTCGTTAATTGGCCAGTTGCTGTTTTAATATATTTCCCATATTTCCATTTATACACACAAAGAAATAACAACCATTTTAATTTACATAAACATTTAATAAAATTGAGAATGGAAATGAGGCAACAACCCGACCAAAGAGCAGACAACAGCCGAAGGCCACCATTGGGCCTTCAATGCAGCAATAAAGTTCCGCACCCGGAGGTGGTCCTCAGCTGGCCCCTTACTAAAATTGTGTGCTAGTTCAGTGAAAATGGAAGTCACACTAAACTCCAAAACATATAAATGAACTAATATTGAAAAAAACATACTAGACTAACATAGGCCAGAGGCTCCCGACTTGGGACAGGCGCAAAAATGCGGCGAGTTAAAAATGTTTTGTGAGATTCCAACCCTCCCCTTATACCTCTAGCTAATGTAGAATAAAGAAACACATAGCAATACGCACAGTAAAACTCAGTTTAAAAGAAGTCCGAGTCCGATGTCAAAATATGTAACAAAAGAAACTAAGTAAAATGACAATGATACATACATTGTACACTTGTTGTAAAAACTCCTTAAAAGATTGCGAATACTCTCGGGCTTTTCCCGACGCCTATGAGCGGAATATGACCATTCCCTAAATGGCTCATTAACCAACTCAAAACGCCAAAAGCACACCTATCCCCAAAGACCAAAGTGCAAGTTAATATGAATCTACAATCAAAATGATATTAAGATCTCGTTGGATTTCTGTCCCCCTCGCGACGCGTTGGTGGGTTCATAGAAACACAGGACGTCCGTCCGTTCGCTCTTGTTAGCTCTCTCATGTGTACAATTCTTGCCAGATTTTTTATAAAACTTATATTTTAGATTGATATAAGCATTGTCGCTGACAAGTTTGAAAATCAGTGCCGATCAATTATTTTTTAAATAGTTATGCCCCTTGGAAATATTAATCATATGGAAAATTGCTTCTGTAAGCGCTAACACGTGTACAATGTATGCTAGATCTTTAAATAATGTATATTAAAGGTTCATATCAGCACTTTCCTGGATAATTTCGAAAGTCAGTGCCATTTGGAAATATTTATTATAACGGCAATTGAATTGCATTTGCTCTCAAGCCTGTTTTCTATTAACGATATTTAAAAAATAAATCAAAGAACAAACACATTTATTTTATGTTATAATAGACATTGACAGATACAATGTGTACAACGAGGGTGAAAGGGAGGGGGGCATTGCTACCTTGTTCTTTTAATCAGTTTGTTTTTACCGATTGAATAAAACAGGCTAATAAAAATATCCTGTTTGCGTTCGAAGCGATTTTTTGGATTTACATTCATAGAAGCACTGATCATTCATTTATTGTGGGGCCACAGGTTTTAATGAATCGTTTGATTGTAAATTTCGAGAAAACAATTTATTTCAGAATAAGAAAAAAAAAATGTAACGGGATCTGAATGATTTAAGTTTATTTCGTCCTAACCGAGTGCACATTTAGTGATGACATCCGATATGTTGAAGCCTTTGTTAACTTTCTCCTTATTCCGATGTATCCGTCCTGTTTAGACTGTGCTTATAAGATTACAATGCTAGTAGTTTATTCCAAAAAACAATCTCCCGAAACCATATCGGATTTTTTCTGTACTGTCCAATAAATTTCAAAGACTGTTTACACTTGAAACATAGGGAAAGTTGTTCGGCCAAATAGCCAAGTTCAACATGTGTTCAACTACTTTTCTTTTTTTCATTCCATGACAGCAAATCATTTTCTGTTTGAGTTTTTGTCGTTAAATTCTATCGGTATTCTTTTCGAAATATATTTCCCTTTGGTATTTTGATGGCCACATTTTTCACTGACTATTTAAAAACGAATGGGCTTCTTAGCGAAATAGTATTAATTGTGGTACAATTCCCCGTATTTTCACTCATGCGTTTCTTTAATTTGGATTTCTACTTTCAAAACAAAAATTCACCGGGAAACGACGTGCATCATTAATAAGAATGTATTGCAAAAATACAAAAAAATCCAAACCAGAATAAAAAGCTCAGTTTGTAATGCATGAGGACACACATAGATAAATCGTACAAATGCTTACTTATAGAAACAAAACATTTAAAAAGTATATATTTAAATGTAAAGAATGAGAAGAAGAATGGGAGGAAGACGACGAAGCAATCAATGTCATATAACGTATTGCATCAAATCCCTCGACACTCTGAATCTATGTACAGTTACAATTAAAAATGAAAAATAGAAGGTTAATTTATATTTAAAGTTCACATAAGTGTGATTTTTTGTTTTCTTAATTTTCTTCTTTTTTTTCTTTTTTTTGTTTTTTTTAATTTCTGTTCTTTCTTTTGAATCCCGTCTATGTAAAATTGTGTTTTGTGATTGAATACGATACGTATAGAAAGCGACGCTAAAATGAAGGTATTTTTTAATAAATAATCATATATATTTGCAAATTTGAAATAAATAAACATTTATCTTTCAAAAATGTTATACAGACTGAGGCAAATTGTTTGTTTAATTCGTTCTAAGTTATTATAAAACACCAGGTTTTACGTTTGTCGTCAATTTCATGGATATCGACAACAGCAGGAACGATAAGTCGTGGCGCAACGTCATTCGGTATCGTGTAACCTTAAAAACGTGTGGCTAATTTGTTGCAGATATCGTCAAAGTGCTTCAAAGAAATACACGAAGAAAAGGACCAAGTCGCTTTTCATGAGAACACATTTTTAAAGAAAGCTATCATCAATATTTTGTTTGATAAATTTTAGTCCTGTTAACTGATACTATTCTATCATAGAGAAATAGTTTTTAACACGAATCACATAGAATTAACAAATTTGGGACACTTACTTTTATTTCAAAGTATACAACGGCACGCATTGTTCCACTATCCATTCCTTGACTACAATCAAAAGTGACTATATATTACACAAACAAGCTTGTAGTAAACTGAGGGGGTCAATTCAAGCAATCTAATTGGACAAGGTTTTGTGAAATATAAAATCAATCCTTGGTAATACAACAACTGAGTGATAATATTCGATCATAAACTAAGTCGAATTATATAATTGGACTGAGGTATTGATTAAATTCATTGCAATGTAAACGAGGAAAAAACCTTCAAAATTTGGGGATTGGAAGTTCATGTCATTTGTAAGTAAATACTAATGCTTATTGAAAAAGTAAGATAATTGAGTGCAAATAATATTTTGCATATAGTTAAAAAAAAAATAGTTAGCAACTTAAATAAATTGAAGTCGTGATATTTTCATTAATGTAATAAATTATTAATAAGTTGAAGTCAATGACACACCGGTAAACATTTTCAAAAAAAAGGAACATTCTCTGCGATATCATTATCGACATTGATTTATCATGGTATCTTACATTTGAATTTAAAGCTATCATGATTTTTTTTTAATAAAAAAATGTAATCTAAAGTCACACAGTTTTATTCAATCAAGTTAGTTATATTTTGAAGCATGTCGTGAATTTTTTGTATTTTTCAACACACTTAAAACATGCATATAAAGAGCCAGTTTATCTTATTAGTTAAAGACACAGGGGTAGAGAGATATGAATAAGACATGTAAGATGAGTTGTAGTTTATGCGTGCATGAAATAGCGCCCAACCACTGAATGCCATAATAACAACAATGTCAAACTTCTGTCTTGTCTGAGGCGGGAATGTAAAAGAAAAGAATGAGTTATTTTCCACAAAATATGTTGTTCTACGGCCTTGTCGTCTAGTCGTGCAATCTTTACAAAGCACGGTATTTAAGACTTTTATGTGTACTTTCCGAAAATCATTGTGCATTATCGGAGAAGTGTTCTAATAATAAGTGATAACTAATTACTGAAAACAAAACTGAATTTTTGTAACGTTTAGGTAATTTCTATTATTCAACAAACAATACAAAATACGATTTAGAAAGACATTCTAAATCGAATTAAATCCGATGTAAGGCTCTCTATCGCCTTATATGAATATCTATTCGTTTCGGTCTTTAATGTCTTTCCATCAAAATGTGTATTTAACACCCAGTCTTTGATAGAAACATGCAAAAGGCTTATAAGTGGGTCCACATGACATGTCAACCAAATGTAATGAAATTTTGCACATATTATGATAGTCAAGAGAAAAAAAGTTCTAGCTTTAAAATTTGATTTAAGGCTTATACTAGATTTGGCAGCGCCATCTATTGGAAAAGGCTTATTTTCCCAAAATTCCACAAAAATGTCATAATATTGTTACTCTGAATATGCTAGATATGCTTATGTTTAGCTGATATTTGAGTTGATTTTTATAACAAGAATCATTCGTCCTTCGGAACTTGACAAAATGTTTTTGCTTGAGTATAGCTATATTTGGGGCTGACAGGTCTAAAAAGTGCATTTTGGACATTTTTTAGATACTTCCTAGAAAGGTCAACAAAAAGACAGACAATCTTGTAAAGTACAATGCATTTTTTAATGTTTTAAATATTTCGAAAAAGGTTTACATGTGTGCTACAAGTTGAGCTGGGGTCTCCTACACCGTTACCATGGCAACGGAATAAAAATGAGTAATTTTCACAGATTTTTCACAATAACCTGTGTATTTAATCATGAAAACTTGTTTATCTTTTGACACTGGCTTATGATATTTGGCATGAAGGTGTATTACAATAAGATAGTATTTCTTATTAAAATTAAAACCGTCAAATGACCTTGACCTTTGACCTCAAGGTCAAAATGCTTGATATTTTACATTTTCTTATCTAGAGCACACCTTTTTCTCTCTCTTGACAAAGTCCTTTTCATACTTGACACACAAGTGCAACACCTCAATATAATGTGTCACGTACCATGGAAGATGACCTTGATCTTTGACCTTTAAGGTCAAATAAAAAGTCAAGGTCAAATATTTAATTTCATATGTCACCTTAAAACCAAACATATCCTTTCTTGCCATGTCAATATAAAAATGAAGAGATGTGGACTGATTGCTTATGAGACAACTATCCAAGTCTGTTTATATGAAGTGGTAGTAAGCAATTTATAGGCCACAGAACGTGCAAGACCTTTTTAGTGCAGCTAAGGGTTTGTCCCTGGGGGTCATGCCACGTCCCTCATAAAATAATGATGAACATTATTTAGATTTATCTTTAAAAAAGGGTTCAGAACTCCATCCTTAACCCATATTTAATCTTAATTGCCTTTCTAGTTCATCATGAGGGACATGCCCTGCCCCCTACATACCACTGACGGTAAAATAGCTTGAAATATGTTCATATCCCTACCTCTAAATCATATATATATATTATCAATCAGCAAGACAGCACCTTTGAGTACACCATATATGTTTTTGCTGTGGTTCGAGCCCCTTATACATATGTTCAGATACCCACCCATAAACCATGTACTCAAATAAATATATCATGACTAGACCAATTAAGTGTAACATATATATTGTGTCCCTCATGCCCTACCCCCTCGTTTCATAAATTGGTTAATATATGGAAAACAGTACATATTTCCATGCATTAACCATATATTTTTACTTGCAATGAAAATCTTTTTTTTACCAGAATGATTTCTACAGGGGAGACATTAGTTTTAATTCACTAAAACGGTTCTACCTACATGTAGTTGTAATTAAATTCAAAGACAATTTGGTAGAATTCTGAGTTTATGCAGAAAAATTTGAAATACTGTGAATTCAGAACGTAATGTGTGTAATATTATTATTGCATATTCGTGGTGACTGTCAAAAATGTGAGATTAATAAAAGCAAATTTAAATTATATTGCATATTGTACAAAAAATGAAATGTAACTTAGGTCATATCACAGTCTGGGCCTTATAGGGGTAACTACGTGTTGTGGGTTTTCCTGTTTGTTGCAAATCATGTGGCGATCTCTTGTTGTACATTTTTGGTTAGTTGACTTCTGAGATGAAATATTGTCTCCTTGACATATATCCCATACATATACCCCATATCTGTTCTTGTTGTCCCCCTCAGCATCATATTTCGGCCGGAAATATATGAATGCTGTTCGTTCGTCTGTCCCTCCGAGCATCGGTCCGGATTGTAAACTTTCTAGCATATTTAATCGTTATCTAATTTGAATAAAATGTATGCAGAAGCTTTTACAGACAACAGGTAAAGTTTGAAAATGAGCCTTGTACAAAAATTCAGTAGACAGGTAGCATAGAAAATCTGTTATGTTATTCATATTGCAATAATTTCTAAATTTACAGAAAACATTTTGAAAGTTTCGATCAGAAAGTTTCGACATACATTGTACATGTAAACGTCAGCTTTTTAGATTTCCCAAGTAAACTGAGAAAACCATGAAGATTTTGATAAATAAAGGTTGGGTTTTGAAAAGGTCTAAGAAAGTTGTAAAATTTCCCCAAAATTGTAAGAGACGTTATTATAATACCACATCTTTTTTATTTTTATATTGTATGCTTTTTTGAGCAAGAAGAAAAACAACTTGAAAAAGACCCCGTTATGAAGGCATTTGCGATAGCCCTTAAAACAACTCCATATGAAATGTTTTCACCAAAAGAATGGTTATTATCAAATTAGATCAAAAGCTTATTTGGAAACTTTACTTTAAGGAAACAAATGAATTGGTGAACGATTCCAATAAAGTGTCCAATAAAGTGGAAACAATTGATGAGGAAGATGTAGGACATGATTCAGACTTCATTGAAGTACTACAGTCAAATATTGAATATATTGAACTCAAGATCATTTGAGGACATAATAGCGAGAAATTATTGCTTCTTCTTCTGTCTAATATATGTGTTTATATATCAGAAATATTTGTGAATGTATCAACCAGACTCAAGCTAGCGAACAATGAGCCAGCGAACAATAAGATGCAACAAGCTAGCAAACAATAAGCCAGCGAACGATAAGAAAACGCGCCAACCTGATCATGCCTAAAAACCGAAGACTTGCAATAACACGAAACGTTCTTTCAAGTCTGATGCCAAACATTCCAGTAGGAAGACGAAATGCAATTCCATTTTAACACTGATTTTGTAACGTCAAGTATTTTTTTTAGATGTTCTGTAGAAATAAAAGCTGATAACTATTATACGCAGTTTTCTTCTTTTGTCAAAGAACTAGTACATTTTTCTAATTATTCAAAAGTATGTCGTCACACTGGTAACTTATTCATTATATTTCGATAGGAAGAGTGATCAGTGTAAGATTGACTAACAAATAGAACGAGAAACTAATTGACATACAAATTGGTCAATCTAAACCACAATTTTTTTTAATCCAAGATTATGTAAAATTTGGACCAAATATCATACAAAAAGTCCCTACGGCAAATATTTTGTCCATACTAGATGCAAATGATAGGCAATTGCCTAAGCTTGCCTTGAACAAAAGACCCAGGTGGGTAAAGTTACGGAAATTTTTTAATTGAGGTACAAAGTTGGGGTATGGTGACCTTCTTTAATTGTAAAAAAGTCCCTACGGCAAAGCTTTTGTCCACAATCAGTCGGTTTTTTTTCTTTTCTTTTCAAACCCATATATGAGCTAGAAGATATAATTGTATCTTTAAACTAGTTTAGTGTGATCTATTTTTATTAATTTTTTTCATTTTTATAAAGACAACAAACCCATCTCTTATCAGGGAACACTAAAAAGAGAAAGGAGTAGCTAAAAGGAATTTAAGATGCCCGGCTTAAAAGTTATTAAATACACGAACAACTAATTAACGTCGTCTGTGTTAAAATGGAATTGCATTTCGTTTTCCTACTGGAAATGATTGTCATCAGATTTCAAAGGACGTTTCGTGTTATTGCAAGTCTTTGGTGTTTAGGCATGATCAGGTTGGCGCGTTTTCTGGCCTATTGTTCGCTAGTTTGATGCATCTTATTGTTCGCTGGCTAATGTATCGCTAGCTTTAGTCTGGTAATGTATCATGACATGCATCTTTTGCATCACAATTTGGTAGTAAAATGATTTGCTTGAGTGTCTAGTCCTTGGATCTAGCATGAACTGTACAGTTAACTCTGGCAGTTGAATTCTTAAGTTTGACTACATTTTGACACCTCTAAAAATCATGTCTATATAAAAATAAGAAGGTGTGGTAAAATATGAAACAATGCAATTGAAAAAACTTACGGCCTAATTTATAACAAAACAGTTTACGAAAAACAAATATGACAGACATGAATCAACGACAACCACTGAACTACAGGTAACTTACTGCCTTGGGACAGACACATAAAGAATGTGGTAGCGTTAAACATGTTTGTGAGCGCTCAACCCTCCTCCTAACCTGGGACAGTAGGGTAACAGTACAACACAAGATAAAACTATAAAAATCAGTTGAAAAAGGCTTAAATTATAAGATGGATAATATAAAAATACATCTAACAAAAACACAAAGTAGACGTGGACGGGTACTTATACATCCCAAAACAAAACTACACTTAGTACAGACCTGATAGTACTCGCAGTTACTGACAGCTAGTTCAAAGCCAATAACAACTAAATCATGTATCAAAGATTAAAATAACAATCAGTACACATCCAACATCCAATGGATTTAGTGTAAAGACGTCATTAACAGTCAGAGAAAAACATGACCTTGTGAAATGCCAAACTATAAGTATCGACAGATTGTAGTACCGTAAAAGTACATATGTGTAATATTTCAAAGTTTTAATTACAGTGTTGAATAGGTAACCTTTTTGAATAAGTTTATCTAAAGGATTGATAAGTTTACTCTAGTTATGTTTGTAAACATCAGATTTTAACCTAATGGAACAGATTGCCCGGCTATAAAAATACAGTCTTTGAAATTATTTTTAAAGTATTTAATAAAACGTACGTGGTAAAATGCAAATTTTTTTCCATTATCTTGAAAACTGCTAAAGATAGAGAAAATCTGACAAGAGCAGGAATTTTCAAAATGTTGAGATTTCCCTACCATCTATTTACGTCAACACCGTCAGACGAGCTTGTGTTGGAGGTTTTGCCCTTACATGACATAATGTTTGCCTATTGTTTTAATCTAGATAGATAATAGATAGATACTTTACAATACAAAATTCGTAAGAGGTTCCTCGGATTCTTGTGTCTCGATCTTGATTGCAGCTGTCAGTGTTAAAGTATAATATTGACCTAAAAAGTGAATTCATTTATCAGTAAATACTAAATTAAAAAAAAACAACATTTTTTTAGATGCTATTTCTTGATCTTGAAGATAACGTCTGTCTAAGTTTTATAACAATCCATGAAGTTTTACAAATTTATTATGTCAACAAAAATTCAATCACAGATTGTCTGTAAATGTAAACTGTAAAAAACTAAGTCCATCTTTCAGAAAAATACTGAATTGAAAAAAATATATTTTCAAAAGTTTTCTTCAAACATTATCTCTTAATCATAAAAAAGGCTTCTGCCAAAGTTTTATAAAATTGTATGAAGGTTTGCCAAAGTAATTGATGTGTAGCAAATTTTAACCCCAGACTGTAACTACTTCTTAACTGTAAAAAGATCTATGTCCATTTATCAGTAAAATACGTAATATGAAAATAAATATTTAATTAATGAAGAAATTTTACAATTTTTTGCATTTTTGCCAAGTATCTTAAATCTACAATCTATAGATAGAAGTTTTAAAAAGCAAGAAAAAATAGATTTACAATTATTTCGTAGAAAGAAACAGTTAAATACATGAGATGGGTTTAATTTTTACGAGTTAACTCTAGTAAAAATATGACAGCACAAATTATTTTAAAAGCCTGTTTTCATAATTAAATTTCTTTGTAATATCCCCTTGATTATATAAAGATCAATGTTATGGTGACTGTAATTTGTTAGCTATCTACACCTTGTTAGATTATTGCTCTTTTAAAAAAACCACTTTAAAACAACATGGATATACAGATTGATTTTTTAATTTTTTTCAGAAATTGCTAATTTTTACGTTTTTCAACAGAATCATAGAAAAAAATCACAATCAGTTTTTTGGTCTAAACATTCACTTATTACTCCTTGGTATGCTTTGTTTTATATTCTACTTTATGAAAAGAAAAGAAATATCGAAACACTTATAATGTATCAAGAGCAGAATGCTTAATTTGAAGAGAAAATAGATACTTTTTAAAGATTTTAGAATATGCATTTTTTACCGAATTATCTCCTTTTGTACAATAGAAAATCAATATTTATGGCTTCATTTATTGTAATTGTATTATCTTCATTGTTAGTTTAACTTTCATTGTTAAGTATAATAATGGTTTTTACGGAAGCGTATTAGGGCCATCCTTGGATTTATTTTTTTTCAAATTGGCGAGATTAATCTTGGAATTAACAACTTTAATCTTGGAATTGTCATCTTTAATCTTGGAATTATCAGCATTAATCTTGGAATTATCAACTTTAATCTTGAAATTTCCAACTTAAATCTTGGAATTATCAACTTTAATCTTAGAATTTCCAACTTAAATCTTGGAATTATTAACATTTAACTTGGAAATTCCAACTTAAATCTTGGAATTATCAACTTTGATCTTAAAAATGACTGATATATTACTTCTAGTCCATAGTTTATTGTGTTTCTCCGTATATTTAATCTAATTATAATTATTGTCTCGGCTACATTTTTTGTATAGACGTGTATAGACGTGTATCTAAAGTCTTGTATAGTTTCACGTAGCCTAATATCCACGAAAAGGGGGGTGGGGCTGTAACTTCCAAATAACGGGTATACGTGGATATGCCAAAAATATTGGCCATAATTTTGCGAGATTATATATTAATGATTCTACTTTTTAATGACATTCTATATTGATATGCATAGTTCTTTCATAATTTTATATTGACTTGGGGTATGTTCTACATATCTTTTATAGATATGTTATGGAAATCTTATATTAATGGTCTATTGTGGTATTTGAATCAATCAGGGACTTTATATTTTCATTAAAATATTGTACACAAGTAAAGGTCATTCTTTGTATATATTTTATCATATATATGTGACTAGCCATGACATATCAAGACTTATGGAGATAGAACGTCATTGTGAGAAAAACGTGGTTAACTATATGTGACTAGCTACTTCCAGGCTAAAGAGGGTACATTGTCTAAAATTTGTCTTTTGTATATTTATCTAGAATATTCGAAACAAAACTCTCTGTCATGTTATTATGACATATTTGTTGTAATGGCAATGAAACGAGTCATTTCGAATTCCAGTATGAAAATGAGACTGTTCTATGACGACTTTTATTTATTGAAGGCACTAATTTATAAAATACAAAATCATTGTATTTATTGGCGCTTAGTAATGTTCAATAGCGTATTTGAATAAAATTCAAAGAATTAAATTTACTACAATACAAACAATTCTTAGCTTTATTATAGAACATGTAATTTAAACTTGTTGAAATGAATTAAGTTTAAAATTTGTCAAAGTAAGCCATAAAAAGTTCTTTTTTTAAATTGTCTTTTTATTTTGATTTATCATGCATGTCTCTATACATAGTATGCGACGATTAACAGTTTATAAGTAGGTGTTCTCATCTATGATTTGATATGGTGCATTTATTATGGATATATTTAAGACTCCGTTAATAAAAGAAAATCTATAGAGCAGAGAATTTTGTAGCTCTATTTTAGAAAATGTAATTTAAACCTGTTGAAATGAAGTTAGTTTAAAATTTGTCAAAGTAAGCTTTAAGAATTCCTTTCTTTAAATTTGTCTTTTAATTTAAATTTATTATGCATGTACATAGTAAGCGACGTGTAACAGATTATAAGTAGGTGTTCTCTTATATGCATTTGATACGGTGCATTTATTATGGATAAATTTCAGACTTCATTTATGAAAAAAAATCTATAGAGCAGAGAATGTTTGTTTGTATCAATTCAAAATGTAGAATCAAATATTTTTACTTCAAACGATAACGTAAAACTTCTTCAGAACTTATATATGATGTATAGTTCGGCGTCCGAAAAAAAGAAGCCAAGGGAAGTGTTATTTTCTTCTTCACAAATATATATAATACGTATTCCATTGAATCTCGATATTTTTCAGGTTTATAATTTTTCTAACAATGACGTTCTACCTCCATAAGCCTTGAAATGTCATGGCGGGTCACAATTTTTATACATAAATAAAGGTACCAAATATTAGTTAATATTATATAAAAATAGGTACATAGTTTTAGACAAACATAGCACACCACTACCAAAAAACTTCAAGTCTAAATTTGATTATTCCAAGATTAAAGTTGATAATTCCAAGATCAAAGTTGGAAATTCCAAGATTAAAGTTGAAAATTCCAAGATTAGAGTTGATAATTCCAAGACTAAAGTCGACAATTTGAAAAAAATAAATAAAAAAGGATGGCCCTAATACGCTTCCGTAGGTTTTAAAAAAGGAAAATTTATATATTTTCAAAATTATCTACATATTGATCTTTAAAATTCATTGATTCTGTAAGAGAAATTGTAAATTTGGACATTATTAAAGGAAAATTCTGAAAAGTACAAAAACAAGAGTCAACCAATCGTATATGCTAAAATGCGTTCTTAACTCTGTCACTTAAAATAACCAAATAGAGATATTAAATTACAGTACTATAATAACTTTAAACACATTTAAATAAATAAAAGATTTGTTTAATTCTTTTATCAGATATTCACACGTCAAAGAAAAAAAAAAACGAATATTGAATATCAAAGGAAAAAACGCATCATAGTAAAAGATATCATGCTTGTATTTGTTTACGCCAGACGCGTGTTTCGTGTACAAAAGACTCATCAGTGACGGTCGAATAAAAAAATTCAAAAGACCATAAAAGGCTTAAAATTTCGAAATGTTTTGCCTAATACAACTAAAGTTATCCATTCCTGAATAGAAAATCCATAGTTTTTCAAACAAATCAAAGTTTTGTAAACCGTAAATTAATAAATTTGACCATATCAATGATAATTCATGTTAAAACAGAAGTGCTGACTACTAGACATGGTGTTTGTCTCATCAATTTTACCCTAGGTGGGAAAATGACTAACCAAGCAAAACCGTGCACCAAAATGTGTAAGATGTTTTAAAAGGTGAATATTTAATATTCGCAAATTAACTATAACAGACAAATGTGATTATAAATGTTTTATATTTCAAACTTGGAAAAAGTTACTATACATATCATCACTTTTATTCTTAGCTGTATGTTTATGCGCATTTAATTAGTGGACTTATCAAGAATCAAATACTTCTTTTTGTAAATGGGGTGTTAAAGCGTTGACCGAAGCACATTTTGGATGAAGCGCGGAGGTTATAAAAGAGGCATTAAAAGCGTTATTACATTTTAATGCTACAACCATGAAATTTTGAGTTTCATCAAATTTTTGATTTTTATAATTTTTTATAAATACCATTTTGGAATGCCTCTCAATTGGTGTCATCCAGTCAAAAGAATGGCTTCTTATGAGACATACATGTAATTTAATATTTGATAATAAAAAGTTGAGATAACCAAATGTCATTCTATTACAACTTTTAAAATTGTGCGATTTGATCAAACATTAAATGTGCAGTCAGTTTTGAATAGATTTTGTATAGTTTTAATTCATTTATTCTTTTTATTTAATTGTACAATAACTTAAATGAAGGGTGCATATAGTAAGAATCCTTCTTATTATATAAATCCTCGCTAAACATAGGCATCCATCCAAAAAAATTGACTTCTGCAATCATATACTCTTATTAGTAACTTGCATGTCCAAGTATAATTGTTCATTTTGATAAACAAATCATAATAAAGAGCTGTGCCATGAGAATAAAGTTCTATAGTTCCTCAATGTCAATAAAAAAAACTAAAAGGAGCTTATTTTAATAGATATAAACCAGTCACCAAAGTTTCATGAAAACTGCTCGAAGCATTTTTGAGTTACTGTCCTAAAACTGGAAGATTCCCCTTTTTAATGAATAAAATCCCATAACTCAGAAACGTAAAATCAAAATTTATAAAAATCAAAAGGGAGCTTATGTCAATAGATATAAACCAGTCACCAAAGTTTCATGAAAACTGCGCAAAGCATTTATGAGTTATCGTCCGGAAACTGGAAAATCCCCTTTTTTAATGAATAAAACTACATAACTCGGAAACGTAAAATCTAAAATTTATAAAAATCAAATAGGAACTCACATCAATAGATATCAACAATTCACCAAAATTTCATGCACATTAGTTAAAGCGTTTTAGAGTTATTGTCCGACATGTTGACGACGGACGGACGGACAACGGTATACCATAATACGTTCTGTAAACGGGCGTATAAAAACACATAAACAAAGTGAAAAATTACAAAATGCAAAATAAACACATTTGACCTATAATGGTTTAATTTTACAAATTGTGGCTTGGATGGAGAGTTGTCTCATTGGCACCCATACCACATCTTCCTATTTCTATCTACATACTATGAATTTTACATCTTCCATCACTTTATTGGATACCTACACTACATAAGTGTCCTTACAAACAACGGTATATTGCTGGGTCTTCCAAGTGCTCCACGAAATCTCTTTCTAAATTATTAACATCTATTTTATCAGCAATCAAAGCCGGGCTCCAAAGTTATTGTGAAACTGCCTATTCTAGAGGTGGCATGAATCAGATGTGGATACTAAAAAAATCCACAGATTTTTTAGAGTAGATATAATCAAAGACTCTCTAATATTGCAATAGTATTAAAACATTAGACTTTTCTACACTTTACACAAGTATTCCCCATTCCAAACTATTATACAAATTGAAAGAGTTGGCATTACTGAGTTTCATTAAAAAGAATGGCGAACGCAGATACAAGTATCTTGTCTTGGGGAGGTGATACATCCTACTTTGTAAAGAATAACTTTGATTCAAACAAAAAATTCTTTGAAACTGACATTATCAAGATGCTTGATGTCTTGATTGACAACATATTTGTTACGTTTGGAGGACGTGTTTTTCAACAGACTGTCGGAATTCCAATGGGAATCAATTGTGCCCCTCTTGTTTCAACATAAATGATGTTTTGCTCTTAGCCTTTGACTTTCAAGGTAAAATAATTGAGTTTTATATGTCCAACCCTAAAACCATATAATCTTGCAGGGTATGTCAATTTCTTTTTACTGCACCGAAGGATTTATTACTTGAAGTCAAACCTCCGTTATATAACATGTATAATGAATCGTTAATTATCTCCAAAATGGTTTATATCCCCACTCATTGCCTTGATAAGTCATTTCGAATTCACCATAGGTTTTGTATCCAGGGGACACATTCACATCCCCACCCCTACATCATATAAATTCCAATTTGCCTGGATTAGACATTTTATTCCAGACAAGGTCTGTTTGTGGTACAAGCTACGTCTCTTTCATTTCATTAACTGTTAAATATCTTTAAAAACTGTTCAGACCCACCCCTAATTAGTAAATCCTTTATATTCTTGTTTTCATGAAAGACCTTCACATTGAAACATAGGTTTTGTAGTTGTCTTTATTTAAAAAAAAATGTTTGCTGTTGCTAAGCAACATGTGTGTTTGTATGCTCGATATGGAATTCGTCAAAAACGATTAATGATAATCTAGATGTTTATATTATTGTGTAACACCATATGAAAAAGTATATTCTTCCAAAATTACTAAATTCATACTTCAGATAGCATAAATAACTCTTTATGGAACGGTTGCTATGCACTTGTTATGTAGCTAAGTTGTTGATAAGCATTAAACGAACTACAATTCAACTAACTTTTCTTTTCCAACTAAAAGTTGTTCATAAAAAGACAATATGCATTGTTTTCAATTTGATTTGGTTTAATAAAATGACTAATTGATTTGTAGTTATCTTTTTAAAAAAAATCAAACATTTTTTTTGCTGTTACTAAGCAACATTTGTGTTGCTATGCTCAATGCGTAATTTGTTAAGAATACAGATGTATATGATAGTGTATTGGAATGTAGCAATATATGGGGAAAAAATCTTCAAACAACTGCTGAATTCATTCTTCAGAGGGGGAAAACACCCATTTTTTAACAGTTGCTAGGCAACATTTCTGTTTCTATGTTGTTTTAAAGCATAAAGTTAACGAAACCAAAGGGACTTTTCATTTGTGACTTCAAGTTTTTCTTAAACAAACAATATTATATTTGTTTAAATTTGTACTGATACAGCAATAAATATGTGATAATTTTGATACTTAATAAAAACCGTTGCTAGGCAACCTTCCTTTCACCGGAACACAATAAAATCATTGTTTTTTTTCAAGTTTATATACTAAGACCATCAATGATATTAATATAAACTTTTTTGGAGAGGGGGCCAAAAACGCCCCTTATCGTACCTTGTCCTTTCTTTACAAACTCAAAACTGCAAATATTTCCAAACTATTTTCATTTAAGATCTTGTCAATAATCTTAATCTATACAAATTAGCCAAATCCTTAACCAAACAAGAGTGCACACGGTGAAATGTCTCGCCTTCTTTACTAATCATTGATATATTATGTGTATAGTCCTAAATAAAAGCTTAACTATAACTATTACATACACTTAACATGATCCAAGAAAATGAAGTCAAGGTCATATTATTCAAACGAGAAAACGAGAAATACACCTTAAAATCATTCAATACACTAAATATAGTTGAACTATTGCTTATAGTTTCTAAGAAACAGACTTAACCAAGAAAACTAAACATTGACCAATGAATCGTGAAAATGAGGTCAAGGTCAGATGAACCATGCCAGGCAGACATGAACATCTTACAATCCTTCCATACAACAAATATAGCTGACCTATTGCTTATAGTTTAAGAAAAACAGACTGAAACACATAAATTTAACACTGAGCAATGAACCGTAAAAATGAGGTCAAGGTCAAATAAAACCTGCGAGACTGACATGTACATCATAGAATATTTCCATACACCAAATATTGTTGACTTATTGCATATAGTATAAGAAAAAAGACCAACATTCAAAAACTTAACTTTGACCACTGAACCATGAAAATGAGGTCAAAGTCAGATGACACCTGCAAGTTGGACATGTACACCTTACAATCCTTCCATATACCAAATATAGTAGACCTATTGCATAAAGTATTAGAACAACGGACCAAAACACAAAAACTTAACTATAACCACTGAACCATGAAAATGAGGTCAAGGTCAGATGACACCTGCCAGTTGGACATGAACACCTTACAATCCTTCCGTACACCAAATCTACTAGACCTATTGCTTATAGTATCTGAGATATGGACTTGACCACAAAAACTTAACCTTGTTCACTGATCCATGAAATGAGGTCGAGGTCAAGTGAAAACTGTCTGACGGGCATGAGGACCTTGATACGCACATACCAAATACAGTTATCCTATTTCTGATAATAAGAGAGAAATTAACATTACTTAAAACAAAACTTTGTTTCAAGTAGTCACTGAAGCATGAAAATGAGGTCAAGGACAATGGACATGTGACAGACGGAAACTTCGTAACATTATTGAAATTTGAAAACACTCAAATATTAGACGGAACAAAGAAAACATTTGTACACATAGTTTTCGATGAACGTTGTATAACATAAAAATGTATTGAAAATTAGTATTTCTTTCACATACATGTGTTTCTATTGTGACAAAAAATCAATGCAATATGTTACAGTTTTTTTACAACTTAGGCACCAGACATAGTGGGGAGACCCTTTTATTCTAACAATTTTGTTTGGTAAAAATCGCTATGACAATACAAGTAATACAAATACATGTACATGTAATATAGTCACAATATTGAAAATTCAACATCTGATAAACGAGCGTTAGATACAAGTAAAGGAATTTTAGTTTGAAACAGTCATTTTAATCTTATCACCATTTAAAAAATAAATCATTCTGTCATGTTCAGACTCTGAGTCAATTTTTAGACTTATTCACTGCTTTCTTGTCAAAATCTGGTTTTCTTTTCATATTCGAACTTTAATATTCTTATTGTTTTCCAAATGTGTGGACTCTAGGATCCCTTCAAATATTGTGTTCTAGATACAAATAAGTCGTAATTGACGGAATGTTTGTCCCACGGTGTAAGTTGTCAACCTTGTACGTGTATCTATGATAGGCTTTTCAACCATCAGTGTGTCTACCATAACAAAAATTGTGTATCTTAAAACTACAATTGATAACCATATGTTATAACATAAAGAGTGGTTTTAATACATTACATTGAGAAAAAAAAAATCTTGGACTGATTTTGACTTTATTTAAGTACATTTTATTGACAAAAAAATATGTAATTTGCATATTTACGGATGAGAAATTAACTATTGATCACGTGTAGTAAAAGGAAATCTACACGAATAAAAATGTTTATATTAAGAATACATCCTACTTTCTTTGACATTTGGAGGAATTTAAATCGTTCGTTAATCCACATCATTTGATTATATGCGGGTAATTTGCAATACTACATCGAGATTTTACAAGTAAACAATCTATCAACTGTAAAATGTTGGATTTACAAATTGTCTTTTTTTATTCATATTATAATCAAAAGGGATATTAGGGAAACATTATGGAACAATTAACTATTAAGTTATGTACTTTTTTCTGTTAATTCGGCACGTGCATTAATGTTAATTAAAAATAATACAACTTTTCAGTATGTCCAATACATGATATCTCACATTCGGTTGCGACTGTTAATCATCAGACGTATTTTGGTGCATTTGATAACATACTTTCTTTTAAAAACGTTAGGTCAAAGATTAGTAATCATAAAGTAATACGTTATCGAGAAGCAATATGTAATAACCTTATATCAACTATATATGATATATTGCTTTATTCACATCGTATTATGAAATCAATTGCTTAAACCGTATCATTTTAATTAAAAGCATATTTTACAAAAAGAATTATTCACTCATTTGTCATTTTTATGTTATACTTAAAATATACTATTTCATAATTAGATGTAACTCGTGCATGTATTACTACTTATCATGCTTATGTATTTCTGCTATCTACCTTTTATGTAGGTGATTGCCTTCTTTTCTAAATTCAGTTTTTATATGCATAATCTGACGTAACATGTCAGGGGAACTGATTTGTTATCCTGTTACCTTCGATGAACCTTAGGGGCTTAAATGGCTGATTGGTCTAAATAGTCAATCTGATGTAACACTAGCCTTTGTGAGTTTGACTCCAATCTAGCTGATTGCATGTTTTTTTTTGCAGAAGTTTGACGATGCACTCCAGCTCCTTCCACCAATAGAAATGGCCGCCAGAAAATAGACAATAGTGCTAAAAGTGCCGTTAAACACAACAATCAATAGCTCATTACTGTAGGATGTTCATGCCTTTGGGTATCACCACCATAGTCATTCAGGTTGTCTGTCCTGAAATGAAATATTAATATGTTTGGTAAATTAACAAGATATGTTCGTAAAATGTTAAAATCATTATTTGTACACCCCACAATGCAACGATAGTCTTAGCCATATTTATTACAATTTTGTTCTGTTAAAGAATTATATTGTTTTATTGAATTTGTTCAAATTGTGTTGATTTGAAAACCACTGATAGTTCTTCCAAGGTAACCTAGCATATACAAAACAATATTTATATAGGTGACATCCTTGGTAAGAAATTCGTGTTCATACTCACTGGACCAGAGCAAGCACAGTTGAATTTCGTTAAATGATTTTAAAAGGTTTGTCAGAGTTGTAAAGTATTTTAGATTTAAGAAATATAGATTTAGTACAAAGTCATTATCATCTGAAGTAAAGGAACTGTACTATAACTTATTGGGTGATCATTTATTTACACAAATTAAAGGGGAAGTCATAGTCAGTACCGATTTTTGCAACAGCTGAATTTTAGTTCTATTGCTATTATTTTTTTAATCTCCATACTATTATTAAAAACGATAACAGGATACTATAACAGAACAAACGATAACAGGATACTATAACAGAACAAACGATAATAAGTAAATAACGACATGTAATCTTTTCGCCATTTTTAAGATCACGAAAAATTGTTGTGAAAAACAACACTTATTCCAAAAACCGATATTCTGAAGACGATGACCAATAAAAACGATCATTTTGTGTATTGCTTTATTACTTTATATTTCAAGAAACAGTTGGTATTCCAAGTACTTATAGCTCAGCCATATCGGCTGACTTGTTTTTTGTATTCACATTAAGCAGAATGCGTACAAGACCTTCTGAAAACGAAATAGAAAAAGCATCTTGTCATATGCAAATTCTTTAATGTCACGTTCAGATACATTAAGGATATCTTGAAGATGTCCCATCGTTAGCGTTTATTAAACTTAATTGATACGTTATACTTGTGTATGTTCACATAATATTGACCTCAACTCCAATAACAGATGTGTGGTTCTAACGCAAAAACTCCTCAAGCAGGGATATGTGGAACAAACGACTGAATTCGATAATTCACAAGTGTTATGGTCCCAGTCACGAATTGGTTGACTAATATACCACGTGTCTGTTTCTCAACTCACAAGCGACATGTGTTCGGGGTTTGATCTATATAATTACCAGAATCGTCGTCCGATCTGTAAATGTATCGTGTGTGTCTTATTCGCTTCTGTGAAACTTTAGCTCAGTTTGGATTCACATTACAGGCTTTGCTTTACATGTGGACATAATCGGTTTCGCTACGTTTGGACTTCAGGTGATTCCATCATGTTTTTATTTTTTTATCTTTATTTGTATATTCAAATAATATCCCTTTTTTTGTTAAATTCAGTAGAAATCCGTAGTGAGGAAAGGCGTATGAAGATATCTGTTTTATTGTTCTGATTTAAATGATGTATACATATAGCCGGAGTTGCTTGCTTTTTTTCTCAGGTGTCATTTATATCTCCGTTTGTATATTCATAATGAACTTATGGTACCCGTAAATTTATTGTCCTGTTACATCGAGATTTAAAGACTAAATTCAGTTTGAATAAACATAAAATGTAATATACAAATTATCATGTAGTCTGTAAATGAATGCCATATATAAATGTAAAAAATATTCCTAAATGCTGTCTTCAAAATCTTTCGGAATTTCGGGATCTCAACGCTCTTTAACTTCGTACTTTTTGTGGCATGTTCAAACTGTTTTGATTCGAGCGTTACTGATAAGTCTTTTGTAGACGAAACGCGCGTCTGGCGTACAAGATGTTAATCCTAGTATCTATGATAAGGGTATCACCATTTTATTATAAGATTTATACGATTGAACAGATTGAAAGAAATATTTAATGCGGCGTAATAATAATCAACATGAATGTTCATGAATTTCATGAACATGCAATCAAATAGAAGTTCAAAATATTTCAATAAAAATAAATGAGTATTTACTAAGTGTTTTTTTTTTTTTTTTTCTTGTATCTAGAAATATTTCAAATTGAATGTAATATATTATTAAATATTGATCATCCTCGTTTTTGGTGGGATTATTTTTGCTCAGTGTTTAATGTTCTATGTAATAGTTTGTGGACTTGTTTGCATTTTCGTGGTGTTTAGAATTTGTCATGGTATTGTTCATTTCTCTTCGACTTATGAGTTTTGAATGTCCACTTGGTATCTGCCGCCTTTTCTACGTTATCTGTTAACATATTTCAGAATTTGTATTCGAAGCGTTATGCGTACACCCCCACAATTCAACGATAGTCTTTGCCAAATTTATTGGAATTTTGTTCTTTTAAAGAAATATAGTGTTTTATTGAATTTGTTCAAATTGTGTTGATTTGAAACCCACTGATAGATCTTCAAAGGTAACCTAGCATATGCAAAACAATATTTGTTTACTAGGTGACATCCTTGATAACAAATTCGTGTTCATGCTCAATGGACCAGAGCAAGCAACAGTTGAATTTCGTTTAATCCTTTTAAAAGGTTTGTCAAAGTTGTAAAGTATTTTAGATTTAAGAAATATAGATTTAGTACAATGTCATTATCATCCCACGTAAAGGAACTGTACTATAACTTATTGGGTGATCATTTAATTTACACAAATTAAAAGGGAAGTCATAGTAAGTACCGGTTTTTTGCCTCAGCTGGATTTTAATTTTATTGCTATTTTTTTATTCAATCCCCACACTATTATTAAAAACGATAACAAGATACTAGAACACAACAAACGATAACAAGATACTAGAACACAACAAACGATAACAAGATACTAGAACACAACAAACGATAACAAGATACTAGAACACAACAAACGATAACAAGATACTAGAACACAACAAACGATAATAAGTAAACAACGACATGTAATCTTTTAGCCATTTTTTAGATCACGAAAAATCGTTGTGAAGAACAAGACTTATTCCAAAAACAGATATAATGAAGATGATAACTTACAAAAACGGTCCTTTTGTGTATTGTTTTAATGCTTCATATTTCAAGAAACATTTGGTATTCCGAGTACTTAGAGTTCAGATATATTGATTATATCGTAATGATGCCGCATCATACGGCGTTTACATAACTCAATTGATATGTTACACTTGTGCATGTTCATATAAAATAGACTTCAATAACAGATTTATGCTCCTAACCTCAAAACTGTTCAAGCAAGGATATGTGGAAAAACGACTTAATTCGATCCTACACAAGTTTAACGGTCCCCATCACAAATTGGTTGATCCATAAAACGTGTCTGTTTCTAAACTCACGAGCGACACGTTTTCGTGGTCTTATCTATACAAATTTACCCAAGGATTCAAAACAACAAAACTAAGAAATATAATAGACAACGTACGTTATTCAACAAAATACAGGTATCTTTAGCACATTCTTATAAATCCTCGTCCAATCAAATTGCTTGAATTTGCCTTCTAAGTTACCTAATACATACTTTTCCCTTGTTCAAAGTAACTATGCACGAATGACTACAATGGTAAGATTTCAATGTTTTGTAATCAAGATTATTATGAACAAAAAGTGCCATTGGCGATTTTGGAATAAATATTTTGTGGCCCAAATTAAAAAAATAAAAGTTTGTAATTGGTTTTCAAAATAATATCATGATATTTCAATCCTTGGTTTATAAAAATATTTTTTTTCAAAAACAAGTTACCATTAGTTAAAAAAGAATATAAAACATGGTTCGTAATACCTTGATCAGAGTACAACGCAACACATTCTTATTAGTGTGGTCATTTATCATCCATGCAGTTACTATTTTGCTTAGTTTCGTTTGTTACCTATTTTGATATCGGACTCGGACATCTTTTAAACTGAATTTTGCTGTGCGTATTAATGTGTGTTTGTTTATTCTACATTGGCTAGAGGTATAGGGGAGGGTTCAGATCTCACAAACCATGTTTAACCCCGCCGCATTTCTGCGCCTGTTCCAAGTCAGGAGCCTCTGGCCTTTGTTAGTCTTGTATGTTTTTTTTTAAATTTTAGCCTATTTATATGTTTCGGAGTTTAGTGTGACGTCCATTTTCACTAAACAAGTACAAATTGTTGTTCAGAGGGCCAGCTGAAGCCCGCCTCCGGGTGTGGGATTTTCTCGCTGTGTTGAAGACCAATTGGTGGCCTTCGGCAGTTTTCTGCTCTTTGGTAGGGTTGTTGTCTCTTTGACACATTCCCTATTTCCATTCTCAGTTTTAGTTACTTTACACAAAAATAGTATATTCTATGAAACCTTGTGACTGGAAATGCAAGCAACATGAAATGATTATAGTAATGACGATATTTTTTGTTTATCATTTTAAGGAACTAGGATCTCTTTCATCGTGAATTTAATAAAAAAAAACTGTGGTGATGATGTGTAGAAGTAATGTGCTACCAATATTTATATTTTTAAAAAGCTTTAGTTTAATTTAGTTGAGAAAAACAAATCCAAACCTGTAATCTTATAATGTATTTATTGATAGTTTTTTCATAATGACTCTACGCTAGACTATCCTTGTGCCACATAGGGCGCAAAGCGTGTTATTTTTGCCGGTTGTTTATTGTCGCTTATTTTGGAGGATAAGTGAACATTGCGAAAATAATTTCCGCAAACATTTATGCATACGTTTGGTTCTTTCTAATAACTAAAGCGTTTTGTAAACGATCGACAGGTCAATAACGGTATATGTTATTTTTAACAACATAAATGCCAAAGAGCATTGTACAAACATGTATTTTATAAAAAAAAACTTACTAATTAGCGTCATATTATATAAGAGTGTAGGTTTTCACTCAGGAATTTTACCCTTATTCATTAGTGTCAAATTGTATAAGAGTTTTAATTTACTTTTTATAATTTTTTTACTTAATTATTACATCAAAGGTCCTGTCAATTTCGAAAACTAATTAACCATAACATTTACAAGAAGATTGTACACCTCTGACAAATATCTAAGTTACTGGTATATTATTGATCTCTTTATCTTAAGATACATGTTTACACCAGCAGCTACTATCTGTTTACTTATGAGGTCGATAGTCTTTTCAAATCACCTATATTTATGTTTGATTTACATATCAACCGTAAAATTTACAATTTGTGTTAGCATTACATTTGTTCAAACTCAAGATCTGGTAAATAACTTTCACAAATTGAAGAAATATGACAATAACTATACTAGTGTGTAAATGTACATAAAACAATACTTAAATTAATAAAATCCCATTTTCAAAAAAAAAAAAATAAACAAGTTGTCAGCTAAAATAATCTATCAATACCCCATCTATAAGATTACTCGAGTTATGAATATGTGTTAAATTGAATAGTCAATAATAAGGTATATACTATGAAAGTAAGTGCTCGGGGGTAAGCTCCTCACCCTAAACTTTATAGTATATACATTTTCATAGACTAACCGTTACTTACAATATGCTAAACTTTAGTTACCATGCACAGTGTTTTGTTGCCTGTGTTTATAAGTAATAATGTCAGATAAATCGTAATGTTTGTGAGTATTGCAGACAATATATCATTGATTAACAAAGAATATTTCTTTTAGCATGTTAAATATGCCAACTAGTCCAATTAGCTTGCAGCCTGAGTAAATATAACATTATTAATTAAACAGATTCCTGTCTTCACATTAAACGCCTTAATTCATATGAAATAAACCGTGTAAAGTCATAAATACAAACAATTACATTCATAAGTAAGTGGTTTGTGTTATAGTAATATGTTACGTAACAAAACGTAAAATCAAAAAAATACCAAACTAAACGGCAAATCCGAAACGGAAAAGCTATCGGTACAGTAAACACATGTTTTTGTCTTTCCGTTTAATATATCGAGAAAAACTTTACAAAAAAACAAAAAGCTTATTTAAATCGAGTAAAGAAGGAAACAGAAATTAATAAACCATGAAACCTTGTGGACTTTATTATGCAAGTATGTAACAATACGACAGAGAGTTGTTAGTTACTTTACATAATTTTATGTACAGTCATTTGTTCAATATAACAAATAAAAGTACAGATGACACAACATAGAAAACTAAAGACTAAGCAACACGAACCCCACCAACAACTGGGGGTGATATCAGGTGCTCCGGAAATGTGAGCAGATCCTGCTTCACATGTGGCACCCGTCGTGTTGCTTATGTTATTACAAATCCGGTTAAAAGTCTAATTTGGTAGGTCACATTCGTGAAAAAAGAAAGGTATTGTAGTTACGACATGAGGAACATATCCGATATCATCTGTGAAACGGTTATTCCATAACGGTCAACCGACTCGTCATGGCGTCCGTAAAATTTACGAAGGGATGATTTCAACTTCACCATTTGGAACTCTTTGTTTAATAGCTTCCTAGTGAGCAGCAATCCTCTATCAAGGAAATCATGATAGGAAATACAAGCCCGGGAATATTGTATCGATTGGGAAATATATACTCCGTATGCAGGCGCTGCTGAAATGTTGCTACATAGAAATGGAAAGTTCACAATTGGGAAGCTGAAATCATCTCTTGTGTCGTAAAGTTTTGTTTTCAACCGACCCTCATTGTCAATTTATAGATGTAAGTCAAGATATGAGGCAGACTAAACTGTATCTGTAATATCCTTTATCTCAAGTTCTATGGGATAGATTCGTTCAACATAGTCACCAAATTTTGTATTATTTAGTGAGAGAACATCATCTATATAGCGGAACGTAAAGTTAAAGGATATTGCTTGCTTTCTATCTTTCTTCCTAAGAAGTTCCTGTATGAAGTCAACCTCATAATTTACAACACTTTCTGAAGCGTGTCAATTTAGTGCGGACTATAATATGTTAATGTACCTATTTTGAAATGAAATAAATTTCTTCATCTGAACTCATGAATAACCTATCTTGATAAAGTAGAACACTGACTATTAATAGCAGCTGTCGATATTTCTATTTTTAAATTTAAATTGTTCTAAAGGTAGTCAAGGATATAAATTTAAATATTTGTAGCATGCTGGGTAACAGAATCGTGTTTGTGTGTTCACTAGAGCAAAGCATAGAAAGACTTAATTGCTGTGTACTTTACATTGTCGGTAAAGAAATCATCAGTTGAATCATATACGGAACAGTATAGACCGAAAGATGTTTTGCATTTTAAATTTAAGAAAACAGGGTACCAAGTCAGGAATATGATAGTTGATTTCCATTCGTTTGAGCTTTTGATTTTGCCAATGTAAATGGACTTTCGGTTTTGAATTTTCCTTGAATATCAGTTGGACTTCGTTTAGATTGAGCATGTCTTCATAATGAATACAGATGGAAAATTATGGGGGAAGAGGGGAGTTAAAGATTGAAAATTGGAAAGGTTTTTTTTTGTTTTGTTTACTCTGCACGATGAAGGTAAATTTAAGTACATCTCACTTCGAATAATGTTCTTCTGAGCATATTCTTGAGGGAAAGAAAAAACAATTAATCTTTACTCAACAACCCTTTCTTTTATGATTTTTCATTCATCGATTTAAAGTACATCAAACGGAACGAAAACTGTAAGAGATGTGGGTTATACGCCAATACAACAATATCAAACTAAAAACCCCCCTACGCACATCTAGAGAGCAACATATAGTGTTCAACAATAGACAGGTGTCTAAACAACATGTCAAGTTTGAAATAGTTTATAAGGTCCAATAGATCACTCAAAGCTTATGTTGTATTGTTATTTATCTTGTAGACTGAAAAGAAAACTTATTTAATTTGATCTAAATCGTCACGAATTTATATGAAAATTATGAATAATTTTAACAGAAATAATCAAAGATCTGCCATTAAAACACAATTCTCCAAATACTGGAACAATTTAGGAGAAAACCTGAATAAAAAAAAAACCTTTTACTACTTATATGCGCATTTCCCCTTCGTTACCAGGCAAGAAAACTTTTCCAGAAGCCGAGGATTGAATATCGTCGGCATATTTCCAAAATGGTAATGTAAATTGATGACGTCATGTGTTAAAACATTTATCGACCAATCAAATCGGTATATGCCTTAAAACTGCACGGTCGGGATGACCCATTGACCAGATCTCCTACGTCGTTCAGGTCAAGCAGGGTCACCCGCTGCGTGCAGATTAAATGACATATACCGACTTGCTTGGCCAATAACTATAACATAGTAAGCTGGAATAGCCCTGATATACCAAAATGTTGATAAATTGATACGAAAAAAACTAACGGCCTGATTTATGTACAAAATAATAATCGAAAGACAAATATGATGCACAGGAACGCAACGACAACCATGGAAAAAAGTAAAAAACAAAGATACCGAACTCCAAGGAAAATTCAAACGGAAATTCCCATAACAATTGGCAAAATCAAAAGCTCTAACACATCAAACGAATGGAAAACAACTGTCATATTCCTGACTGGGTACAGGTATTTTCTTATATAGTAAATGGTGGATTAATCGTGTCTATACGAGGTAATTTGCCTTTATTTTAACCATAATCCGCGCACATTTATGACAACATTAATTTACAGCACTTTCTGAAGCGCGTGAATTTAGAGCGGACTATATGATATTAATTTACCTATTTTAAAATGAAATAAATTTCTTTAGCTGGACTCATGAATAACCTATCTCGATAAAGTAGAACACTGCCTATTAATAGCAGCTGTCGATATTTCTATTTGTAAAAATATATGTAAATTTAAATTGTTCTAAAGGTAGCTAAGGATATAAATCTAAATATTTGTAGCATGCTAGGTAACAGACTCGTGTGTGTGTGTGTGTTCACTAGAGCAAAGCATAGAAAGAATTGGTTGCTGTATACTTTACATTGTCGGTAAAGAAGTCATCAGTTGAATAATAATGAACAAATATAGAGCAAAAGATGTATTGCATTTTAAATTTAAGAAAAAAGGTACCAAGTAAGGAATATGACATTTGTTGTTCATTCGTTGGATTTGTTTGAACTTTTGATTTTGCCAATTGTTAAGGGACTTTCCGTTTTGAATTTTCCTTGGAGTTCGGTATTTTTGTTGTTTTGCTTTTTAATAAACAGTCGCAAGTAACTACATCAATTCGAAACATGACTATTACTGATTTGACATATCAGGAACATTTATAATTCATTTAACTAGGGAAATCAGAGTATCTCATGAATAACTTTTTACCGCTTATATTAACTACAGCAAGTTGTATACAGGGTTATTTGAAACAGAAAGTTATGAATCTATTAAAAATAACTTTACGAAGACAAAATACTTTTTGATTTTTTTGATTTTCGTTCATTTTTATATTGTTTTGGAGTGTACATTCTATTTTCATATATTTAAATGTTGATAGTTTTCACTAGGTATTCCGACTTCTAACAACTAAATGACCGCCATGAGTATCTTAGGTCACTGAAAGAGGTTTAAACTCTCATCTTTATCTGATGATGACATTTAGTGATCATGCAGGTACTCACCTTCCCGGAATTCTTTAATAGTATCAATTTAGTCTTTTAATTAAATGAATCATCAATTATTATTATTATTGAAATAGCATACATTGTTTTAACTATGTTTAAGAAGAGAAAACGAGGTCAATTTGCGACAAAGAAAGAATGTAGCGAATCAATCCCTGACATAAAATTACTACATGTACATTTAACGTTAAAAGTAAACAAAAAATGCGTTCTTATGGCTTTTCTTTATCCCAAAGAGACAGTGGCGTCTTCAAAATTTAGCAAACACTCCCATCACATCAAGATCAACCCCAGCATCGGTTTTGAGCGAAAATATATGCTAAATGTTTAGTTCTCTACATCTGTGCATTGAATAACACTGCTGCGGAATAAGACATGCACTACCAAATTATAAATCATATCTGGTTACTTTTTGATTGAAAAACCGTCCAGAACAGATAACTACAAGTTAAGACAACAATCCCGAACTCAGTAAATGACATTCTGTCATTCTAATTGTTTGCATGCAAATACGACAAAAACCTAACAACGATCAAAAACATAAGATACATTTTAATGATACAAACTCTAGAATTAACTATCATTTCGTTCCAGATGGACAGTTAATTACGTGTGTATTTCATCAATATTTAAATTGCATTTAAGGACAATTTTTGATTTAAGCATGGATATGCATTTAATGATGAGAAAATACTTGTATATCTGCAATAAAAAGAGATTGATAAAAAGAAAAGAGGTTTAATATTAAAAACATCTTAATTTCTGTGACATAAGAAATTTGTATTGAGACAAGAACAATAAGCCATAAGTTTTTTTTCATAGAATCTAGAATTACAACAGCGAAGTAGCAGAAAGGTGATTTTACCATGTTTTAGTACACATTTTTGTTTGTTAGACAGTTTTCGGGTACTCTTGAAAGCCCTACGATGACCCATTGTCCTTTGATCTCAGGTGGATAGTTGTGGCGTTGGCAATCATACCGCAATATCTTATGTTTAATATGCTGAGTCTTGGAAATTTGAATAATTCATTTTACATCTTATTTACACCTCTTTAAACCCACTTTACGTTATATCATCTATTTTACTACACTAAATAGTATTTGTTGAATTTCAAAAGGTTTATTGCATTTGAATATATGTTATTTCCATAGACACAACATGAAAATAAAATATGTATCTTTTGTTTTGTAATTTTGACGCAGCACGTCCCTGGATTTTAAATTGCCAATCGTTTTATTAAAGCAGTTTCTCACAGGTTCAGATATACATGAACTGTGAATATTTAAAAAAAAAATGTATGGTTATAAGTAAGTTTATCCAGGTGTTTCGTATAAGGAAATTATCATCCGAATTATGGAAACCTAACTTTAACTAATTGGACGCATATAATCTGGTAAGCGGCGTTTGTATTAAAGTCTTTTGGATTTTTATAATTCATTTATATTTTGTTTTTATCTACTTCAAATAACGCACGATACACAAGTAGACGACAACATATTATTTCCAAATAGAATTGGTTGGTATTACTTTGATATCCCCTTATATAAATACATCAAGAAAATTAGAAAATCGGTAAAACAAACCGCCGCGAAATTAACTAAAAAGGGCTAAGTGCGAAATAAAGTATCAATGAACATTTTGGTTTGCAATACCTAACGTTCGACACTGAAAGTTAAAGAAACTATTGTTCTGCAAAATGTCTGCGATGGATTCATCATTATTCGTGAGATACCAATTTTCGTGGATTTCATGGGATTCAAATATTCCAAGAATTTCAAATTTTCTATAGGTTTTTAAACTGATAAAACTACGAAATCAAATAACCACGAAAATTTAAGTTTTTCTCAATCACAGAAAATTGGGACCTACGAAAAAATAAATTCACAGTATTTTTTTTGGTGCAGTAAAATTTGTACTGTATGATGTTATTTCTCCAACTTGGTCGATGCCTCTGCTGGAGGAGTATTAGTGTAGCACCAGCCGAGCAGCCAGTACTTCGGAACAGGCATGAACACACGGATATAGTTTTGTTTTGCAATTTGCTGATAGCAAATTTTGGAAAATCAGTTTAGATAAAGGAATATATCTCCCTCATGCAGAGCTGTGATTTCTTGTTCTAATTGAGCTATACTTTAGTTCCTTTTGGTTTGAACAGCTATTCAACGTTTGTTTTACGTTTTTGGATTTTCAAATATTTCGGCCTCGAACAGCACTGAAGTTATATTAATTGTAGAAATGTGCATCTGGTGCTGTAAAATTGCTACCGTTTATGTTATTTGATTTGGAATCAGATAAAAGAGGGACGAAAGATACTAGAGGGACAGTCAAACTCATAGATCGAAAACAAACTGACAACGCCATGGCCAAAAATAAAAAGTCAAACAAATAATAGTACAGATGACACAAAACATAGAAAACTAAAGACTAAGCAACACGAACCCCACCAAAAGCTGGGGGTTATCTCAGGTGCTCCGGAAGGTCTTCTCAAAGTTTATAAAAGAGGAACGAAAGATACCAGAGGGACAGTCAAACTCACAGATATAATGAAAGATGACAAATTACAATATAACGGTCCTATTATTCAATATTGACGAGGAATCAACCGTGTTGAAACGAATATTACACGGATTAAATTTACTATAAACTACCAATCATAATTCTCTATTCAAAGATCGACTATATCTTCAATGAAAGACGAGTCTGTTTTTTAGTTACAACAATAAAATTGAGAATGGAAATGGGGAATGTGTCAACCCGACCAAAGAGTAGAAAACAGCTCAAGGCCACCAATGGGTCTTTAACACAGCGAGAAAATCCCGCACCCGTAGTCAGGCTTTTACATTAGAGATACACATTCTTAAAGCCACGCAAAATCTTATCACTTGAAGGAACAAAATGATTCGAAAAATAAATAAACCGAAGACAATATGATCCACAATGATCAAAATGTTTTTTTTTTTGTTAGCGATTTTTCATTAAGTTGTTTTACATGTGGAGGTATTTCGATGGTAGCAGTCATTTTAAGCAGAAATCAAACAAAACGAATCAAAAAGTAAATAAAAAACCATTATATCAAGTTCTATCATTTTTTGTTAAAATAAATTGATGGCATATTGAATATGACTTATCGTAGGCTATTTTAAATTATATGAAGAACACATCAAGTTTAGACACTATACGCGTGTTACGGTCCTTATTATAAATAAACCGAAACGACGTGACTGTATCCCACGAGAAACATGTTTTCGTGGTCTCTTTTTACATAAATACCAGAATGGTTGTCCAATCTGTAAATGTACCTATTGTGCTCTATTGGTTATCGAAAAATATTAGTTGAAGTTAGATTTGCATGATAAATGATACTTTCACTGTCGACACAACCGGTTTCGTTACGTATTGACTTCGTGCGATTTCTTCATTTTTTAACCTTGACTTGCACATTCATTGACAATGAGGGTTGGTTGAAAACAAATCTTTACCACAAAAGAAATGATTTCAGCTTCCCAATTGTGAACTTTCAATTTCTATGTAGCAACATTCCAGCAGCGCCTGCACACGGAGTATATATCTCCCAGTTGATACGATATTCCAGGGCTTGTGTTTCCTATCATGATTTCATTGAAGGGAAGGTTGCTGCTCACAAGGAAGCTATTAAACTAAAAGTTCCAAGTGGATAATTTGAATTAATCCATTCGTAAATTTTACGGATGCAATCACGAGTTGTTTGATAATTATGGAATATCCGTTTTACAGATGATATCGGATATGTTCCAAATGTCGTAACTACAATCCCGTCCCCTTTTCCCCACCTACCGAATTAGACTTATTACCGGATTTGTACTTACATGGGCAACACGACGGGTGCAACATATGGAGCATGATCTGCTGACCCTTCCGGGGAACCTGTATTTATGAAAGAATTTAGTTTGAATAAACACAATATGTAAAATGTATATCATCCTGTAGACGATTTACAAAAAACAACATTAAAGCTGCACCGTAATTGTAAATATGTTGCAGGCTTTATCTATCAAAGTAATTCAACATTTACGATTGAACAAATTGAGAGAAATAATAAACGCGTCAAGATATAATCAACATGAACGTTCAATCTTTTCATGAGCATACGATCAAATAGAAGCTCAAAAAGGAATAATATAAATAAACGTTTAGGGGTTGTTTTTGTTGTACTCCTGAAATAATCCTCTTCGAATGAAATATGTATTTTGACTGTTGATGCTCATTTCGTTTTTGGAGTTTGGGTTGTTCAGTCTTTAGTTGTTCCCTTGGATTCTTCTGCCTCTTTTTTTCAATATTTGTTCAGGTATTGCACATTTTCGAAACGTAATACATTTAACGGAATTCACAATCAGTAGAAAATATCCAAAGAAAAATATGAAATCGACAATGCACAACATTTATGATCATGATTACGACGTGTCTGTGTCTTAACTGAGGTTAAAATATCTTCTTGTCTAAATTCTAAAATCTGTTACAAATACCGGTATAGTCGTCTGAGCTGTGAATTTACCGCTTGTGTTTTATTCCTTGATGTTTTTACTGAATTTGGATTCGCACAAGATATCCACGTTCAGCTATTGGTCGACCAAAACGTTGTGTCTGTGTCTATAAACACGAGAATCATGGTTTATATATTTTAATTCAAAATAGTCGTACCGTTTGTTCCTTATTCACGTTATTGAAGTATTAACTGAGTCAACAGATTAATACAATCTGGACACTTGAGTGCAGTAAAGTCATTATGACTTCCTAAACATGTTGAACCTTTTCACGCACATAATTTGTTCAAAAAATTTATAAACAAAATCTTTACCCAAATATATATTTTATACATATTAAGATATTTGAAGCAATTTTTTTTTTCGATATAGCTGTTGCTCACATTTATGTATTAAGGACAATATTTCATAATGAGGCTTGTATGGCAGTGTGGCTGTTTTTATCGTAAATGTTAGAAGCTTGAAGCTCAACGATGTCCGACCGAATTATGTCATATTTATATCTTAAATCAAATTTTATTTATATTGTTTCTAAATTCGGACGATTTATTAATAAACTTTTCAGATACTAAAAACAACAAAATGCAACTTATTATGCAGATTAAATTTTGCTGTACACGACACGTATTCGAGATGGCCTTCATCCAGCATACTTGATACAAAAAGATAGAAAAACCAAAATAAGATTTCATTGTAGTACATAAACTTCAAATGGACCGACACGCACCAGTGAAACATTCAACATTCTAATGGGGAGCTGTTTACACAATTTACAAACTTAAATCTGACAAACGCAATTTTATATCATGTGATTATGCCATAAATCTAGCTACCCATCGAATGGATACAATCGAAAATGTCAGATAATGCAACCGAAACGCTGTGAAAAATGTGCAATAGAACTTTATTTCTATTATTCAGCACGATTCATTAAACTGATTTTATATTTCAAAGACATTGTTAAACAGTACGCCAAACGATGATCTCTCTTCAATTTTCTGTTTGGTCATTTGTCTTAAAATACTATTTTATTCAAATTGTGATTTTAGACTGCAACTTTAAATGGGAAGCGGAGCATCGTCGCAGGCGGTAAGCTGTAATACAGTATTAACATATTAGTATCTAATTGACCATAAGTTACTACTTGAGTTGTAAATATAGAAAATGACAAAATGTTATACAAGAGTAGAACCGGTTCATTATCAGTTAACGATCTGTATTAGACATTTCAAAACCACTGTGTAATCTTTACTATTGAGGTTGAAGGGTTAAGCTAGAAAACATTCACATTTTTATCAAAATTAATTTATACAATTCTTTTCAAAGCTTATCCTTCGATATTTGTTGCTAGAGTCCCTAAAATAAAAAAGAAAAAAGAAATCACGTACATCAAAATGATACATTTTGTATTTATACATACCGAACAGTCAAATGGACGACTTCTTTGTAGTATGGGATCACTGTCCATAGTTCAGATATGATCATATTTTATAATAAAGTCACCCCTGTAGGATGTAGTCTTGTCAGCATTGTAAGTAGTCTAGAAATTCCAAAAAATCAATAACATATATTTTTTATCATTATATATATATAGTTCATATGGAAATTCATTTGTACATACAACTGTTGTTCGTCTTTTTGTCTAGTCTCATCCTGTAGTCGTCAAACATGATAGACCCAGTGATAATGAACAACTGAAAAGCTGTTTGAAAAATGCGTTACGGGACAAAAAGATAGCCATACTTGAACTAGGCGACAGAGGCAAGGATTGGATAAAAGATGCCAGATGTAAAGATCAACAAATTGTCATGGTTGACTGCAAAGCATTGTATGAGGAACAGGTATTATAAGTTTTGTTACAAATCTTGGGTATTTTTATTTACAACACACACACACACATTTCAAGAAAGACATTATATCATATTTTAATGACTAACCTTTTGAAAGTACGAACAATACACCATTTGATTCACCTTCAAAAAGTGATATATAAATTAGCTAAAACATAAGCCCTTAAATCAAAGTTAAATCAAGTACATCGCAAACATTAAACTAAAAAACAATTTAAGAAATAAAACGCAAGCATGGTACACATGCTTAATAGTATATGCTAAACTTTAGTAAGAAAAAACGAATTATATTTAAAACAGGGAATATGGCGTTGTTATTTAAAAGTGTACAATTCCCACTACATTTTGTACGCGTAACCCGTAGCATTAATTTTAATTTTCCGATTCTAATTATGCTATATTTTAACAATTTTCTCAATTTCATAATGTTTGTTTCCTCAAGATGAAGAGTCCAAAAGCGAAACATATTCACCCAGATTTGTCTGACCAGGTGAGTATATTTAAATGGAATGCAAGAACTTCTCAAAAGGTGGCGAGAAGAATAAATGTATTTGAAAATGAGAATAGTACATTGTGAATTATATTGTTATTTTTATCATTAGGACTAATGTATAGTTTTTTTTATCGAATCTAAACCATTGATAAAAAACAAAACAAAAGAAAAAAAAAACATTCGAACGAACCACATGTCACAAACTCAAATGGATCGTGAAAGTTGAAATCGGCTAAGAATAGAAAAAGAAAAATAGCATAAGTTAAATGAAAAGGACCTAATATTGATTTTGCTGGAATTCGTGGCCAATGAGGTTTATTGTAGATTTCTGTACAAAAAATGTTTTGATCATATAGGTACTTTTTTCAACTTAGAGCAAATAAATAAAAGGAAACAACCGTTTTACACAAGGCAACCCTAATATGTAGAAGACACGAATAAAAGCTTCAAATTTCAGCAGAATGATTGATATAGTTTTCATCTTTATTTTTTTTCACACTGTGCATTCTTTGCATATTATAATAAATATATGCACCCTGTCCATAGGTAGAAAAAGGAGAGGCGGTGGATACCAAAGGGATATTCAAACTATCAAGGTCAAATAAAGTCGAAAACAAACTGACAACGCCATGGCAAAAAAAAAATTGAAAAAGAAAAAAATAAATGAAAAAAGCCGAAAGACAAACAACGGTCTACAAAAGAAATAATGTTAAACAAAAGACTAAGCTTCATAAAACAAACTAAAACGGTTCTGCTAAGAAGTATATAGAATATATCAATCAATAGTCTCTGAAAAGTAATCAGTGGTAACATTTTAATTTCACAAAAGATTAACATTTCAATAAATAAAGATTACGTTGAGATTTATGCATACATACTGACCATGAAGAGCAAGCTGCTGTTGGTTTACTCTTGTATCACTTGACGTTGATCACGAAAAACAAACACAAGAGGCAACAAATGTAATGCATATGTCAAACCAAATGTTTCAGATTACCAATAAATTACATATTAACTGACCAATCAACTATCTTTTATAGCATGGAATACACAATCTGTTTTCAGAGCGATATTGAAGATAGACTATATAAATTGCAAAAGAGAATTGGACATTCTCCATCTCTACAGATAGAGACGTTTGAAAACTGGGGAGAGACACAAGCTATTCAAGTTATTTCTTCCTCTCCCACTACAAAAGAAGAACTGCAGAAATTAGTTTTAGCAGCGTCTGAAGAAGGTGTGCGTGTAAGGTGTGCTGGAACTGGACACAGCTGGGCACCCCTTTTTGCAGATAGCAAGCAATTGCTTATTTATGTAAAAGATATGAAAAGCGACTACAAATTTGGTTCCAGAATAAGAATATCTAATGTAAGTGGTAATATATGTTGCATCATAATTCCAATGTTGTATGTAAATAAACTTGCATTTCATAAGTGAACAATTTTATATATTATTGTGCAATCCGTTTCGTGACACAACACCTCTCTGCTGGTCTCGTAGTTCTCTCGGTTTCTAACTAGTCAAACCATAGAATAACATACATATTTACAGCGTATTTACAAAAAAAGAGTAAGACAAAAGTCTGCAATGCTCGGAGTCAGGATAATGTATCCTAACTCTGTGTTCGTGCGAATTTATATCTTGTGAACTACACTTTACACATTAAATATCCAGTTCAGCGGGTCCGGACAAAGAATTTCTCATACTCATATCGCAATCTTCGTGCGGATTTATATCTTGTGAACTACACTTTGCACATTAAATATCCGGTTCAGCGGGTCCGGACAAAGAAGGTGTCATACTCATATCGCAATCTTCGTGCGGATTTATATCTTGTGAACTACACTTTACACATTAAATATCCGGTTCAGCGGGTCCGGACAAAGAAGGTGTCATACTCATATCGCAATCTTCGTTCGGATTTATATCCTGTGAACTACACTTTCTTTACACATTAAATATCAGGTTCAGCGGGTCCGGATAAAGAAAGTGTCATACTTATATCGCATAAATTTGCTCTCGTCCTGAATATGCATTTGATTTGTCACTTAACGTTATTCAACCATCCACCATCAATTTTAGGGCATGTAATTGGTATTATATTGATATCATTATTAAAGACAATATAGAAAAGTGTATGTTCAATATGTGAAGCTTGTAATTGTTCCAAGTCTCAATAAGTTGTAAAAAAAAGTAAACGTATGAATAAAAGGACTAGAACAGGATACAAAAAAAGATAATATAATCAAGTTGCAGTCAACAGAAAAATGTGCATGTACTATTTCAAGCTTTTATACAAAAGTTAATGGAAAACAATTCTAAATGAGATATCGTAGACTATCAGAGATCGGCCATCAACTACACCTAATCATTCAAGGGTAAATGGATAAGAACATTATACCTGAAGCTTTTCTTAAACTAGAAAGATAATCTTCTTTGTTGAAAAAGATTGTAGTTTTTAATTAACACCAAACATATATGCAGAAAACAACACTGATCACTTCAAAGATTAAACTTTACCTTTCCTTGAATATACGTACACCAAACATATTGCATAAAACAGACCCTAATTCTCAAGGATACAAAAATTCCATTGGTCTAGTTTATCTGGTGTATCTGGTCACGCTATTACTGTAGACGTTGGCTTCATGAATAATGATAAACCTGAATAGATGTTAGTCAAAGACCCGATATATCTAATTACCCAGTCCAATATCTGGAACAATGATCAATGCAGTATAGGACTATGAGAGAAAAGGGCTTAATGGAGAGGTAGATGAACCAAAACTTTACAAAACTGGCTGAAATATAAAAGCTTTGGCTCATGAATTCAGAACCGCATTTTAATGTACGACGTATGATGAGCACATGGGTTTCTAACCCTTGCAAAAAATCCTAGATTGTGAATGCTTTATAGTATCTCCAAGACAAATCTGATATTGTTTCAGCAGACAAATACTCTAACAACATTGTTTTCATATGCAAAAATACTTGTTTTGAATGTCTTTAAAGAACTGAGAATTCACAATGATTTCTCAACAACAATATGACTTTAACATTATACAATGTGATTGTAGGTTAGCTTAGTATGTACAATGAAAATCAACTTTTTTTTTTATTTGTATTAGTATGTTTTATTATATGATCCTCTATAAATGAGTATTGTATTGTAGCGCAAAAAACGTGAAGTGGACATCATGACTGGAGTGACGACTGGGGACTTTAAGAAGTTTCAAATAAAAAACAAATTGCATATTCCTGCTAATGCTATTTTAGATGTTGTTCAGATGGTTAGTGTTGTAGCAACAGGTTGTCACGTGAGTTTTAATTTCAATAACAAAATATAGCAGTATTAATATATTTAACTCTTTTTAAATGTACAGTTTTGTTATCAGTTTTACCATGCATTTTATTTATATGTCTCTAGTTCATTATTAACTTACATTTAAAGGCCATGCTTTTGTCAGACTGCGTATAACGTCTTTACACTAAATGTGTTGGTTATGAATTGATTGGTATAATTGAGTCTAGGAAAATATGATGTATTTGTTAGTTGAAATTGGGCTTTGTACTTGCTTTCAGTAACTTCGATCAGTACTTTGTTTTGTGTAAGTTGTGTTAGTTGTGTAAGTTGTGTATTAGCTCTGTTATCATCGGATTTGTAGAGCCATTTGCAAATATTTTTTAAAAATTTATTCTATATATTTATTTTTTTTTTTGCTGTTACAGCAGGAAGGACAGATAAGAAAGAGACTGAGCCTTCACAAACAATATAATCCACAACATATTCTGTAGTTGGTTGTCTCATACCAGGAACCTTTAGTATAGCGCCATGAATATGCTCGAGGCCAAAATATTTGAAAATCCAAAAACAATTATAAAATGATGAGCTTATAAACAAAAAAGGATAAAAAGTATGCCCAAAGCCTTGCAAGGAATCATAGCTTTTACACGAGGGAGATATATTCCCTAATTTAAAATGATTTCAACTATTTTGTTAAAGCAAATTTATATAACACAATATCCGTATTTTCATGTCAATAACAAAGCGTGAACTGAATTCCGGGAAGCTCTGCACAATTGTTTCAATACTGCGAGACAAGTTTATTTTTCGTGACTATTATACTGACGGATTCAGTGACACGGGTTAATAGATAAATGTACTACACTGTTCTTTCGTATATTTCTGTATTACAAAGAATAAACCTATTATGTTATTTCTTTCTAGTCATTTCGTTTCACATTATTTTCCCATTACTATGTAACATAATTTTGATGCATCTATCTATTCATTTTTTACATACAGGGGGTAGGACAGGATGCAAACGCACCAAGTGACAACGTTGTGAAAATGCGCATAATCGGAAGTGACGGAAAACTGCGCACCTATACATCTGACGACAAAGAAATGCTCAGGGCGATAAGTGCAAACTTCGGATGTTTTGGAGTTATATTTGATATGACAATAAAACTCATTCCTGAGGTAATCGTTAAAGTAGAAAATCGATACATGGGTTTAGATGATTTATTTTTCAATGCAGAAAATATACAAAAATTATTTGAGGACAACTGGTCGATTGAGATTTTTTGGTTTCCTTACAACTCACTAAGCCTGTTTGACTATAATCCGAAAAATGATGACATCTGGATCCGTGTCATTAACAAAGAAACGAAGAAAGTCAAAAAGGCAACTCAAACCTATTATGACTGGAAAGAAGTCAAAGATTATCTGACAAGTGAAGCCTTGGCAATCATGTCACCGATCATAGCTGGAAACCCTTCGTTGACTCCACTGTATGCATGGTCTACGTTTTGCGGGATAAAGAACATCATTTACCCGAGCGGTACCCAGTATCAGGAACTTCCACATGCTGTCCATTTTAGGTAAGATTATATTAGTGACCTACGTTCATACCCTCAGGTATGTCCTGTTACAATGTTGGAAGTCGAACTTAGAAGGGGAGGATAATAATAAAAACAACATCCAGTTAAACGGATAAATCCCAAAATGGTAAATTAAATGAGGAATATTCTTCTGGATAGCTTCTGATATATGTTTCGTAAAGTGGATACAACGTCTGTTTCAATTGAATGCCAACCAGTGGTGTAATGTTAATGTCATTTTCATGTACGACCAATGCAATTATTCATAGACCTTTGAATTCGGAAACGACGAACTACTTCTAAATAATGTTGTAACAATTTAATATAAACAACGTTTATCGAGATATGCAAGGGCAAATACTAAAGAATATCAAATTCAATTTCATATATTTGATTTTGAACCAAACATTATGTTTTACAAAGATTGGAATATAGCAAGGAATTAATAGATTCTCAAAGTAAATGAAAGCGTGCTGTTATGCTCTCCTTCTTAATATATAAGAAGATTTATGTTTATTTTTTTATGAATTTCAGACAATACACTGAGAAGGCTCCTGTATATGATATGGAATTTGCCTTCGATTTGAAGGGAGATTTTCATCGACTCTTGAAGATAATTCAAGTAGTTGTGAACAAAGTAGATCATTACGAGGAAAAAGATGAGTATCCATTGAACATTGCTCTGGAAATGCGTATGATGGGTTACAGGTAAATCTGATAAAAAAAGAACTCATTAGAGATACCAAACTTATAATTTTGCATAAGACTCAACAATGACACTCGAATCAAAATATTCAAGACAGGGATAAGGCAAACTATAACTGCTGATAACAGGGCTGATGACGAGACTAAACATTCACGGGCAGTGGCATAAACAAGTAATAATTCTATATTTAGTCATTTACATTACAGTATGTAAATATGCCAATCAGACTAATTACCAAACCGGCCACATTGAGCTAACGTAGATGTCTCTTCCTCGTTCTTGTTAGAATGTGCCTATTTTGTTGAACTGTTTTATGACCGCAATTTGATGTTGGGCTTACATGTAGATGCATTTACAAGTCCGTGAGCGAATTTTGATTCATTAGCGTTTTCGTCAATCTTACGTTTTATTTAATGTGCAGTAATAAATAAAAACCATAACCGGAATAAACATGCATATTGAACAGTACAACAGAATGTTGTTGTCGAATTTTTTTTAGATTAATTGCGTTTTATGTCCTCTGATGTTTGCATTTTTATTTATTCGCATGTGTCTGTAATTTAAATATAAATCTTCTCTCAATTTTTAGTGACACTCTTCTTTGTCCTGGTATAATTGGAAATCCTGCCTTTGGCGGATCTGGTCACGTGGTGTATATAGAAATTTTAAGTGTCGTCGACACAAAAGGATGGGAAAAGTTTTGCATCGACGTAGGAAGAGAATGGATGGCTTTAGATGGTGTTCCACATTTAGCTAAGCAGTGGGATTTTCTACCCGGTATTGAGGAACACATTTACAAGGTAAAAAAGTCGTTTATATTATATAGTTTATTCTGTTAAAATTGTTGTAATATTGATTGCAAAGTAAAAACTTTTTTCAAACATATGTGCTTGCCGTAACATGAAAATAACAATGACTTACTTATGTTTCTGACAAGTATCAGACTAACAAAGTTTTATGGATGCCATCTATCTTTTGGTGGCCCTTAAAACTTATTTGTTACTAACGACCTTGGATATATGTCGTAGCCATAATCACGCTGATCGTGATATCATAAAAAGCCACTTATTATCGTATATGGTGCAAAAAAAATGCCTCGACGAGTGCAGGGGTTGATCCAGGATTTTAGATTAAGGGGGTGCAAACTTAAAATTTTTTGAAGTAAAATTATCGAAATATTCTTTATTAAGCTGAGGACAACCCATGCTTTGCAAATTTTAGGGGGAGGGGGCGCACGCCCGCCACGCTCCACCTGAATCCGCCCCTGGAAGAGTGCCCTTAGAGGTATCAACGTATAATGCATTGTACTTAGACTCCTTAGATTGGAGGATTTCAATCCCAATAACTAGAAATTGAATCACATTAAGAATAAGGAGATGTGATATGATCGCCTATTAGACAAATGTCCAGCATAGTCAAAATAGCATGGGATTTATGCAATTATCACACTCAACAATGAGCAAACCTATAACCATTTTGAAAATTACATAAAACACCGACATGACAAAATGTGAAACAATTCAAACAAAAAAATGTAACGACCTGATTAATGAAAAAAAAACATTTAACATGGTTAACGAAACACATATAAAACTAATCGCTTCATACTCAAAATATTGTACGTTCAACGTATTTACAACCCTATGAAATTATATAAAGAAGCTTTTAATTCTTATAATTGTATACCATGCAATTTTCGTTTGTTTTCCAATGCGTTGCAGTGACGTTGTGACGGGAGGCATGTCCTGTCATGAATGTTAAATTTTATTGGGAAATTAAATCTAATATTATATGACTCTCAATTATAGTCAGCCAATAAAAAAATGAAGCATACATGTAATGTTATTATCTAAATATGAATTGTTTGTTCACACATGACTAAAATGCATGTATTTTATAAATCATGCAACGGTTAAATTGTTAGTTCGAGTATTTTCCTCAATGAAATCTACAGGAAGCTGCAACAGTCAACTGTCAAACCACATTTATCAAAAAGGATACAAAAATATCGGAATATAACTTAAAAAATAAATATAATGCGTCATAGATGTTAATTTACTGTAAACAAAAGGAAGGTAGCTCTTTTATTAATTTTGTTCGTGCGAGCAATTTATGGATGTACCTTTATCACGAGTGTTATTTGAAAAATAAAAAAATAAATATAGAAACAAAGTTCTGTATAAAAAAAGAAGATGTGGTATGATTGCCAATGAGACAACTCTCCACCACAGACCAAATGACATAGAAGTTGACAAATGTATGTCACCGTACGACCTTCAACAATGAACAAAACCCATACCGCTATAAAAGGACTGTAATGACAAAACTAATGTAAAACAGTTCAAACGAGAAAACAAACGGCCTGATTTCTAAACAAAAAAATGAACGAAAAACAAATATGATATCCAGTACCAAACAACAACCACTAAATTGCAGGCTCCTGACTTGGTACGGGTATATACATAATGTGGCAGGGGTTAAACTGGTTTGCCAGCGCTAACCCTCCTCCTAATCTGGACAGTGATGTAACAAAACAGCTAATTCAAAGCCAATGATTACTAATAAAAAGATCATGCATCTAAGACTAAAATATCAATCAGTACACATCAAACATCCGATAGATCTAGTGAAAATACGTCATTAACAGACAGAAAAAAACACAACCTTGTGCACTGCCAAGATACAGGTATCGACAGATTGTAGAGCAAGGATGTACATATTATATATATATCAATAATAGCTAGTTTGATTTTAATCTACTGATAACAATTCAATATTTTTACCAATAAAAACAATATTCAAAAATCTTATTACAGTGTTCAATTAGTAACTTTTTAGAATAAAATAATTTTTTATGAGTTAATTACGCATTAACTTGTATCTTCTTTTTTTTTATCCTCGGTCTTTTTATTATTTTTAAAGAAATAATTACATTGATATTCAATTTTAAAAACAGATGCGCTTCGTCTTGTTTTAGAGCACTTGACAAACAATCAATAATCCCTATAAATACTCGACCATGTTACAACGATATCCCAGGAATATGGTTTAAATCCTGCAAAGGGAAGAACAAACTTTTATTATTCTTTATTTTTAGATATAACACTGTGGGGTCAATTTCATACGAACTATATTTAACATGTAGTGTTATGCCTTTATAATACTAGGACGCCCGACGGAGAGCGTCTGTCAAAAGGTTTTCTCATATTTAAACTCATATACTAGTATTCAAAAGCAAAGTTGTGTGTTTAAATGGTAATAAATATAGACTCCTGTATACACAATATACAAATAAGGCGATGTGGTACGATTGCTAAAGAGACGACTATCCACCAAAGTTCATATGACGTGATTATAGTTATATACAAGCAATTATAGGTCACCGTATAAGAATGGAAGAAAAACCCATACAGTATAGTCCCATCAGCTATGAATTGTCCCAACATGAAAAAATGTGAAACAACTCAAGCAAAAAACTTATAATGATAATAATACATTTTACGAAAAACAAATATGAACCAACGACTTCGCCTGAATGACAGTCTCCTGGCTTGGTATAGGCACATACAGAATGTGGCGGAGTTAAAACATATTTACCATTCCCTAATCTGAGACACTGCTGAAACAGTACTATATAAAACAAACAAGAACAAATCAGTTGCAAATAGCATACTCAATAGATCGTTACAAAGCAAAACAACACAACTAACATGAAAACAATAGACCAAAAACACCGATAAAAGAGTCTTGCAGTTATTGAATGATAGTTCAAGCAGATTACAAATAATAAACACATGTTCTCCAAGATTAAAGTATCAATGGACTTAGTTTAAATAATGTCTGAGACTCTACAAAAGTCCTATATTCCACCATCTGTTGTAAACATCTTGAAAACAGACAATGCATATAAGTAATTTACCTCGGCCTTGGATATTAACGTAATATTGACCCCTAAATATGAATCAAACACTTAGTCGTTCGTATAAAAAAGGATTTTTCAGAAAGGTGAAAGTTCTAAATTAAACATTTAATTACAATTATTATTGTTTTACAAGGGCCTCGGTGGCCGACTGGTCTAATTAGACGAACTACTGTAACACTGGCCTGTCAACACTTAGGTTGTAAGTTCAAACCCCGCACGTGGCAGGTGCGCTCGACTCCAACATTAATCTTGATTAACTGGGAATTGTTAGTTTTCCTACCGAAGGTCGATGGTTCTCTCCGGTCACTACGACTTCCTCCAACAATAAAAAATGACCGTCATGAAAAAGCTGCTGAAAATGACGTTCTACACCAATCAATCAAATAATATTGTTTTACGATCTTTCAGCATATGGGACAACATATCGACGCATTTAAAGAGCAGCTGACAAAATCTGGTGCTGATCCAAATGGCATGTTTCTGAACAAAAGCCTCCGAAAACTATTACGACTGTAATATGTGTGACCAAAACATTATGTGATAAGCATGCTATGATTTCTGTGAATTACCCGTCTACTTGCAGAAACTGTAATTTTGTTTTTATCTAAGCATAAACATATAAATAAATGAAAGAAAAAATGTTCATTCTAAAAAAAAAATATCCTGTTGAGCAGTTTAAGCATTATAGAGGAAACCCGATAATTTTTTAATGTAAACAGTTTTTTTTAACTGTATAATGGCCTATTAAAATAGAGCATCGAGACAGCACGGTGACATTTAGTTGCTTATATCTACGTTGGTAGGACAATTGTGGATAATTATTTCATTGGCACGTAAGCCAAATCTCATTGTACGTTGTATTCTTTTAAAATGATTTATTTGAATATATTATTAAATAACAGAAATAAAATTCAGTTTTCTTTAGAAGTTATGTAGATAATTGACCCGATGGCCAACAGATGTAAGTTTAGGCAATCAGCTGATTATTTGTTTATTCAGTCACTGATAGTTAACTTGTATACAGAAATGGATACATTTTTCATATTTATTTTTATATTTCAATTTCTAAACAATATTGATTTAATTGCTTATTGTCCTATGTTCTTGTGATTAAGTTTGTTGTTCATGGTACAATTAATTTAAATGGTTTATGATATGAGGTGCCTCGGATAGAAATCGACCTTATGCAAATGAATATCAATACATCTGTTAACACATTTCCGGTTTAGAAAATCTCTACGGAAAGTATATTACTGTTTGAAAATTGAGGTGTTATAAGAACCCTTAGAATTAGACAAAAATACATCATTCTTTTATTTCGTATTTGAATGTTTCAAAATCAATCAAAGTCGTATACATGTATATGGATACGTGCACTTGAATAAGGTCGATTTCTATTCGACACAGCTCATACGTTTTGCATATGCTCTAGAAGTGTAGTAAAAAATGAAAAGTTATCACCGCTTAAATATATAATGGCAGTGGATGACATTAGTGAAATTATCGGATTGGAATCAGAAAACGTAGGTTTATTTTTGCTCCTGTTGCCATATTAAGGTGACACGATACCGAATGGCATATCTCCCAATTTAAGAAATTTTTGGCGCAATGGTACTTTGAATCGAGTTACATCGGAATATGAAATGAAAAATGGGGGTCATTTTTTTGTTTTTTTTTTTGTAATCTTTATAAGAAAAAGTCAATTTTGGCAAGCAACAAATTTACATAGATATATAAGGAAAATGACCTTTTTCAATGGATGGCTATGTTCTTAGATACGGAAAAAGACTAAAAACTAACATAATATCAAGGATTGTATACTGAATCCATGCAAGTCTAGAAGCACATATGTCACCATCCTTTTTTTCCGATACATTGCTTCAAAATTTACAGATATGCTCAAAATTTGACAGAAAGCGTGTGACTTTACTCAATACATAATAACGTTATTTTCATTCAGAGGTATTGAAAAAAATAAATATGTAACGTGATCTGAATGATGTTTGTTATTTTATTTTCATTCTCCGGTCGTAAATTTCCTAATAATTCAATATAACGTTCGACTGAGCTAATTTTATTTCCTCCTAACTAGACAATGGTGATGTAACTGATGTATCCATGCATGAATAAAATAAAATGCTTCCAAAATTGTGAGGTGGTAAACAGTGGTGTTGAAGTACAGATTGAATTGATTGGTTGATGGTTGCTTAACGTCCAGTGGCAAATATTTCATGCATTTCAGGACGACACAATACAATTTGAAATAGTTGTTTCTGAAAGACACATTTGATGCAGCCGTCAAAAAAAGCTAAAGATTTTGTTAGTTGTAAAAATTATAAAGAAAATCACCATCCTGATAAAAAACACATTCTAAATAAAGTTCAATATTCTTTCATTGGTGTAAACTACTAAAAAAAAGATCCTGAGAATATATATGTACCTTCAATATAGGTAAAAAAAAATTACAAAAAATCACAGCTTTTTTTTTTCAAGAAATCACTGAACCATGAAAATGAGGTCAAGAACAATGGACATGTGACAGACGGAAACTTCGTAACATTATGGAAATTTAGAAACACTCAAATATTAGACGGAACAAAGAATACAATCGTACACATAGTTTTCGATGAACGTTGTATAACATAAAAATGTATTGAAAATTAGTATTTCTTGTACATACATGTGTTTCTATTGTGACAAAAAATCAATGAAATATGCTACAGTGTTTTTACAACTCAGGCACCAGACATAGTGGGGAGACCCTTTTATTCGAACAATGTTGTTAAATAATTATCGCTATGATAATACAAGTAATACAAATACATGTACATTGTAATATAGTCACAAAATTGAAAATTCAACATCTGATAAACGAGCATCAGATACAAGTAAAGGAATTTTAGTTTGAAACAATCATTTTAATCTTATCACCATTTGAAAAATAAATCATTCCGTCATGTTTAGTCTCTCAGGCAATTTTCAGACTTAATCACTGCTTTCTTGTCAAAATCTGGTTTTCTTTTCATATTCGAACTTTTATATTCTTGTTGTTTTCCAAATGTGTGGACTCTAGGATCCCTTCAAATATTGTGTTCTAAATACAAAAAAGTCGTATTTGACGAAATGTGTGTCCCACTGTGTAAGTTGTCAACCTTGTACATGTATACAACCATCAGTGTGTCTACCATAACAAAAAGTTTGTATCTTAAAATTAAAATTGATAACCATATGTTATTACGTAAAGAGTGGTTTTAATACATTACATTGAGAAAAAAAATCTTAGACTGATTTTGACTTTATTTAAGTACATTTTATTGACAAAAAAATATGTCATTTGCATATTTACGGATGAGAAATTAACTATTGATGACATATAGTAAAAGGAAATCTACATGAATAAAAATGTCTATATTAGGAATACATCCTACTTTCTTTGACATTTAGAGGAATTAATATCGTTCGTTTATCCACATCATTTGATAATATGCGGGTAATGTGTAATACTACAGCGATATTTTACAAGTAAACAATATATCAACTGTAAACTGTAAACATTTTGCTATTAAGTTATGTACTTTTTTCTGTTAATTCGGCACGTGCATTAATGTAAACTAAAAATGATACAACTTTTCAGTATGTCCAATACATTATATCTCTCATGCGGTTGCGACTGTTAATCATCAGACGTATTTTGATGCATTTGATAACATACCTTCTTTTAAAAACGTTTGGTCAAAGATTATTTATCATAAAGTAATACGTTATCGAGAAGCAATGTGTAATAACCTTATATCAACTATATATGATATATTGCTTTATTCACATCGTATTATGAAATCAATTGCTTAAACCCTTTCATTTTAATTAAACACATATTTTACAAATGCACTAGAGTTATACACTCATTTGTCATTTTTATGTTATACTTAAAATATACTATTTGATAATTAGATGTAACTCGTGCATTTATTACTACTTATGTATTTCTGCTATCTACCTTTTATGATGGTGTTTGCCTTCTCTTCTAAATTTAGTTTTTAAACTCGAGCATTTATATGCATAATCTGACGTAACATGTCAGGGGAACTAATTTGTTATCCTGATACCTTCGATGAACCTTAGGGGCTGATTGGTCCAAATAGTTAATCTAATCACTAGCCTTTGTGAGTTTGACTCCAATCTAGCTTCAATCTGATTGCAAGTTTTTTTGTAGGAGTTTGACGATGCACTCTAGCTTCCTCCACCAATAGAAATGGCCGCCACAAAATGGCCAATAGTGCTTAAAGTGCCGTTAAACACAACAATCAATAGCTCATTACTGGAGGATGTTCATGCCTTTGGGTATCACCACCATAGTCATTCAGGTTGTTTGTCCTGAAATGAATTATTAATATGTTAGGTAAATTAACAAGATATGTTCGTAAAATGTTAAAATCATTATTTGTACACCCCACAATGCAACGATAGTCTTAGCCATATTTATTACAATTTTGTTCTGTTAAAGAATTATATTGTTTTATTGAATTTGTTCAAATTGTGTTGATTTGAAAACCACTGATAGTTCTTCCAAGGTAACCTAGCATATACAAAACAATATTTATATAGGTGACATCCTTGGTAAGAAATTCGTGTTCATACTCACTGGACCAGAGGAAGCAACAGTTGAATTTCGTGAAATGATTTTAAAAGGTTTGTCAAAGTTGTAAAGTATTTTTAGATTTAAGAAATATAGATCTAGTACAAAGTCAATATCATCTAAAGTAAAGGAACTGTACTTTAACTTATTGGGTGATAATTTAATTTACACAAATTAAAGGGGAAGTCATAGTAAGTACCGGGTTTTTGCATAAGCTGAATTTTAGTTTTATTGCAATTTTTTTATAATTTCCATACTATTATTAAAAACGGTAACAGGATACTACAACAGAACAAACAATAATAAGTGAATAACGACATGTAATCTTTTCGCGTTTTTTAAGATCACGAAAAATTGTTGTGAAGAACAACACTTATTCCAAAAACAGATATTCTGAAGACGATAACCAATAAAAACGGTCATTTTGTGTATTGCTTTATTGTTTTATATTTCAAGAAACAGTTGGTATTCCAAGTACCTAGAGCTCAGCCATATCGGCTGACTTGTTTGTTGTATTCACATTAAACAGAATGCATACAAAACCTTCTCAAAACGAAATAGAAAAAGCATCTTGTCATATGCAAACTCTTTAATGTCACGTTCAGATATATAAAGGATATCTTGAAGATACCCCATCGTATGGCGTTTATTAAACTTAATTGATACGTTACACATGTGTATGTTCACATAATATTGACCTCGACTTCAATGACATATGTGTGGTTCTAACGCAAAAATTCCTCAAGCAGGGATATGTGGAACAAACGACTGAATTCGATAATTCACAATTGTTATGGTCCCTCCGGTTGTTGGATTTTCTTGCTGTGTAGAAGACCAATTGGTGGCCTTCGGCTGTTTTCTGCTCTTTGGTAAGATGTAATAATTAGGTTAAAAAATTATAAAGAGTGAATTAAAACTCTTATACAATTTGACACTTATTAAGTAACAAAACGTAAAATAAAAAAAATACCAAACTCCACGGAAAATTCAAAACGGAAAAGCTATCAGTACAGTAAGAACATGTTTTTGCATTTTATTTAATATATTGAGAAAAACTATACAAATAAAAAAAGTTTTTTTAAATCGAGTAAAGAGGGACAAAAAAATTAATATAAGTTAAACCGTGAAACCTTGTGGACTTTATTATGCATTTATGTACCAATACGATAGAGAATTGTTAGTTACTTTACATAATTTTATGTACAGTCATTTGTTTAGAAATATTATTATATTTATTTCAGACTGTAACTTAAAATGGGGTGCGGTCAATCGTCGGAGACGGTAAGAATTAATTCAGTAATACGAAATCTAATAAACCCAGAGTACATTATCACATTTAAATTGAATCTTAAATGTTTAAATGTATAGCAATACTATTTATTACACATGCCGTCAGTTACATAATAAGGAGTAACCACTGTCAGTTTATTTGATATTGTTTAAGAGCGTTGCATATCCGATCACTGATGGTCTATACACTATGTAGACCTTACCAACTATCTTATACTTGGACAAACATGAACATTATCACTAACTTTAAATATTTAACATATGTCGTATTATATCGGACAATGACTATAACGATTACCCCTGGTCACCGTGTATTACATTTACACGGACAGCGCGTAACATCGCACACCTAATTGTGTTCTCTGAAATATACAAAAGAAAGTAGATAACATGTTTAATACAGATACAGTGGTAGAATCTCTTTATTGTCATATTTTGTTTTAAATGTATAACATTTATTATATTGTATCTTACTTATTAATTATTTAGTTTTGATGAACTGCAATCAGTAAGTTTTTTGGTCTGATACCCATGAAACAGGATTGCCTTTGTCATTTTATTACACAAGCAAAAATTTGTTAACTGAATTATAACTAAAGACGAACTTAAATCAAATATAACACTTTCTTTTATCATAATATATATATTGGAAATGATTAATTTTGAATGCATTTGTACATAGAACGGTGTGTGCGTCTCCTTATATAGTTACATCCTGTAGTTGTCAAACATGATAGATCATGTGATATTGAATAGTTAAAATGCTGTTTGGAAAATGCACTGGCTGACCAGAAAATGACCATACTTGAACTAGGTGGCAGAGACAAAGATTGGATAAAACATGCAAGGTGTAATGACCAGATAGTGATGATTGACTGCAAGGCATTGTATGATGAGCAGGTAAAATCATTTTGTTTTATAATTTTAAATCAAATTCATATTCCATATTTATACATTTAAAGATAGATATAAGATCATTTTTATCTATGCAAAAACAAAAACCTTGCACATTTTTAACTCAAAAGTATAAGCGACACTCAAGATCGTGGAATAAGAATTTTATTTATAGCACATGAGATTGTTTCGAGTATATCGAAGTGTGTACAGTTTTCAAAATGTTAATGTTAAGGAATATGGCAATTGTTATCACATAGTCCGTTTTTATGTATGTTGGCGAATGTTTTTGTAGCAGTTCAGTGTTTCTGTTGTACCGTTTTGTTTCCTCTTATAGTTGATGTGTTTCCCTCATTTTTGGTTTGTGACCCGGATTTGTTTGAGTTAAATCGATTGATGACTATTGAACTGCGGTAAATTACTTTTGCCTTTATTTAATGTAATTCATCGTGCCACTACATATATAACCATGTCGTTACTTTGAAGAATATAATTATTCCTAGTCTTCTTTCGAACACGTACAGAAGCAATTCAACATGCCAATCTGGATCTGCTTACGGTTCTGTAGCATCTAATATCAACACCGGATTTGATTGGTGTTCGTTTTGCTTAGTCTAGTTTTCATTGTGATGTTGTATTATTGTTGTTTCGTCGTTTTTATTTCTTGCCATAGTGTTGTTTTGTTATTGGATTTATCATTCTTGCATGACCCTTTCGTACTTTTCTCTCTTTTATTCTTAAACTCTCGAAATCATTCATATTTCAGATGAAGAGTCTAAGAACAAATCATATTTTCACAGATTTGTCTCAGCAGGTAAGTATTTTATTAACGTGTTCGTTAGGACTTCAAAATAGGTAGCGCTTAGAATAAATGTACTTATGTATTGTTGTAATTCAAATAAAAAATTCTCTGAAACTGACATTATAAGGATGCATGATTTCTTGATTGACAACATATTTGCTACAATTGGAGGACGTTTTTTTCAACAACCAATTGGCAATCCTATAGGAACCAACTGTGCACCTCTTCTTGTCGACTTGTTCCTTTATGCACATGAGGCTGACTTCATACAGGAACTTCTCAGGAAGAAAGAAACGAAGTTAGCAGTATCCTTTAACTTTACTTTCCGCTATATAAATGATGTTCTCTCACTGAATAATTCAAAATTTGGCGACTATGATGAACGCATCTATCCCATCATATCTTTACTTACATCTAGAAGTTGACAATGAGGTTGGTTGTAAACAACACTTTACGATAAAGGAGATGGTTTCAGCTTCCCAATTGTGAACTTTCCATTTCTATGTAGCAACATTCCAGCAGCACCTGCATACGGGGTGTATATCTCCCAGTTAATATAATATTCATAGGCTTGTATTTCCTGTCATGATAGAGGGTTGCTGCTCACAACGAAGCTATTAAACCAAGAGTCCAAATGGTGACGCTGAAAGCATTCCTTCGTAAATTTTACGGACGCCACCACGATTTGGTTGACCGTTATGGAATATCCGTTTCACATATGATAACTTATATGTTCCTTGTGTCGTAACTACAATCCCGTCCCCTTTCTACGAATGTGACCTATCGAATTACACTTCTTACCGAGTTTGTACTAAATGAGCAACAAGACGGGTGCCACATGTGGAGCAGGATCTGCTTACCCTTCCCGAGCACCTGAGATCACCCAATTTTTTGGTAGGTATCGCATTACTCAGTCTTTAGTTTTTTATGTTGTGTTTTTTGTACTATTATTTATCTGTTTGTCTTTTTCTTTTTTGGCATGGTGTTGTCAATTTATTTTCGACTTATGAGTTTGATTGTCCCGCTGGTATCTTTCGCCTCTCTTTTATGTGTGAAGATTAAATTGACCACATACCATTAACATATCGCAACATGTAAACAAGCATCAATTGAGATACCGACCATTAAACAAATAGTCAATTTAACACGATAATGATGACTTCTCTGCCATAACATACCCTCAGCTACGTCGTATAGTGTTTATATGTCTCCCTCAGCTACGTCGTATAGTTTATATATCTCCCTCAGCAACATCGTATAGTGTTTATATATCTAAGTTTATACGCTAAGCTCGTTGATGTAAATAATATACTAACTTCATTATTAGTGTTGTGCTCCATTCATAAAAGCACTGATCTAACAGAGTTATGAAACATATCGCAAAATGTAAACTAAATGATATGACAAGCATCAATTGAGATACCGACCATTAAACAAATAGTCAGGTTAACACGATAATGATCACTTCTCTGCCATAACACACCTTCAGCTACGTCATACAGTTTTTATATATCTCCCTCGGCTACGTTGTATAGTGTTTATATATCTCCCTCAGCAACATCGTATAGTGTTTATACATCTAAGTTAATACGCTAAGCTCGTTGATGTTAATAATATACGAACTTCATTATTAGTAATGTGCTCCTTACATAAAAGCACTGCTCTAACAGAGTTATGAAGAAAAACGACAGTTACTAAAAACCTCACCACATACGTTTGACGGTCACCATCACGAAATTTCGCCGACAGCGCAAGACCCTCATTGGTAGTCAAGGTTGTTAAAAAAAACCTCGTCGTCGACGATTTTTGTGTCTATTACCATGTGTCAGCGCCTCTACTCATTAGCGACATGTTTTCGCGGACTTGCATCTTTAAATACCAGTATAGTCGTCTGATCTGTAAATTAACCAAATATGTCCAATTTCCGATTGTCACATTTTGACTGAGTGAGGATTTGCCTACCGAGTAATGCATGCATTGCAAGAGATACTTACACTATAGACGCATCCGGTATCTCTGCATTGGAGTTGATGTACGTCCCTCAGTATTTGTTCGTTACTTGATTTGTCTCCTCTTAATCGATGTACGAGATGAGAACATTATTAAACCACTCTAGCCTTAATTTGCTTTATAATCAAAATTATAGGAGAATACCAACATATACGATTTGGTTTAATCTTTCGAAAAAGTTTAGAACAATGGACTTTGATTATTTACACAACGTCACATGAAACTTAAAAAATGTAACAGCAATACAAACATACAAATCACAAGTGATAATAACACAGTAGAAAAAACATTTGTGACTTGTTTTTTTAGGTGTATTTCAAAACACAACACAGTGGGCATGTGTCACCCTCCATACGAATTCACACTACCAAAATAGATTAACGAATTTCGAACTTTGGTATTAACTGTCGCCTCTTAATCAAATTGAGAATGGTAATGGGGAATGTGTCAAAGAGACAACAACCCGACTAAAGAGCAGAAAACAGCCGAATGCCACCAATGCCATTCAATACAGCAAGAAAATCCCGAACCCGGAGGCGTGCTTCGGCTGTCCCCGAAACCAAAATATGTACTACTGCAGTAATAATGGACGTCATACTAAAGTCCGAAATAAATATAAGAAACTAAAATTAAAAATCATACAAGACTAACAAAGGCTAGAGGCTCCAGAATTGGGACAGGCGCAAAAATGCCGCGGGGTTAAACATGTTTTTTGAGATCTAAACCCTCCCCTAAACATCTAGCCAATGTAGAGAAAACAAACACACAGCAATACGCACAGTAAAACACAGTTTAAAAGAAGTCCGAGTCCGATGTCAGAAAAGGTAACAAAAGAAACTAAACAAAATGACAATGATGCATACATTAACAAAGGACTACTAACAGTTACTGACATGCCAGCTCCAGACCTCAATTAAACTGATTGAAAGATTATTTCGTCAACATATGAATAGCAAGCACAATCCCTCCCGTTAGGGGTTTAGTATCATACCATCATAACATATATGAGAAGAACATAACCCGTATCATGCCAACAACTGGTTTAAGAATAAATGTGTTTATTTCCGATGCAAAGACCCTATAAGTGAATCAAAATTAAAGCCAAAATATGCCATCTTTAATGACCTGACAACAGTATCGTAGCCATATCCCTTCTTAATAAGTCTGTTTAAAGGTTTTGTTAGCTTTAAAGGTGAATGCCGACATTTTTGTGCTGTGTAACGAATATTTCTATAAAAGATCGGATGTGGTGAAATGCCCGATGGTATAAGATGTCTGCATGTTGATTTATATTTACGAATGAGTCCTTGTAACGAAGATAAAATTTAGTAAATGTTTTGACTAGTTTGTGATATCGAAAACCGTGGTGTAATAATTTTTCAGTAATACATAGATTTCTTTCGCTAAAATCTAATACGTTGTTACATACACGAGCGAATCGTACAAGTTGAGATATATAGACACCATAAGATGGTGACAAGGAAACGTCACCATCTAAAAATGAATAATTAATAATAGGAAATGAAAAAATCATCTCTTTTATCATACATTTTGGTATTAAGCTTCCCGTTAATGATATAGATATCAAGATCCAGGAAAGGACAGTGTTCATTTTTAGTATTAGCTTTATTTAAAGTTAGTTCAACAGGATAAATCTTTTTAGCGTACATACTAAAGTCGTCATTATTGGGAGCCAATATATCATCCAAATATCAAAAGGTATTATAAAATTTTTGTATCAGATGTTGTGTCGATGGGTCTAAGCTGATTTTATTCATCCATTGTAACTCATAAGAATACAAGAATTCCGATAATTTGACGATATACGGAATCTCCAAAGCGAACAAAAATGTTATCTAGTAAAAATTCAAGGGCAGTTATAGTTTCAAAGCATATTCAATTGACAGAGTTATTTTGTTTGTTGTTAATAAAAGATGACACAAAAAGGGTTTGAACATATATATTCGCAAAACACATTTATGTAATGGTAAAGCCCCAGGGGAAGATGAGATTGTCAACGAATATATGAAAAGCACGGTGAATCAATTTTTGCCTATTTACACTAAGTTATTCAATTTAGTGTTTGATTCTGGAATCGTTCCAAATTCATGGCTTATTGGTATCATTAAGCCGTTATTTAAAAACAAGGGGGATCCAAATAATTTGGATAATTACCGAGCTATTTGTCTTACATCGAATTTTGGAAAAGAGTTCACCTCTAAACTTAATTCAAGACTTAATGCTCTGTCAGACTAGATCGTGATTATAACTGATGTCCAGGGTGGTTTTCGAAAGGGGTATTCTGTCCAAGATAGTATGTTTGTCATGCATGCTTTAATTTCACTATATTTGATTTCGGGAAAGAAATTATTTTGCGCTTTTGTAGATTTTAGAAAAGCTTTTGACACAATGTGGAGGGTGGAACTATGGCAAAAACTATTAAAATACAGTATTGGTGGGAAATGTTTATAGATATATTGAGCATGTATACAGATATTAAGTCTTGTGTTAAAAATTGAGAACTAAAAACAGATTTTTTCCCGGGTGAGGTAGGTGTAAGACAGGGAGAAAAAATGCCACCCCTTCTCTTTGCCTTATAACTGAATGACTTGGAGGAATATCTGGATGAAAACTCTGTGGATGGTCTAAAATTTATGAATGAAAAATTTACAGAGAATCGTGATTTGTATATCAAGTTATTCATTTTTCTATACGCCGATGACACAGTTATTTTTGCGGAGTCAGCAGAAGGGTTACAAAAGGCTCTGGATGTGTTTGAGCAATATTGTGTTGAGTGGAAACTCACTGTTAATGTATCAAAAACAAAGATTGTTATTTTTTCAAAGAGAAAGTTTAATAAGAATGTTACTTTTAAACTATGTAATGAAATTATTGAAATTAAAGATTCATATGTTTATCATGGTCTGCTGTTTAATTACAACGGAAATTTCTTTCAAGCTCGGGTAAAATTGGTAGTCTAAGCTCGAAAAGCACTTTATGCTCTTTACAAGAAGATACAAAATATCTCACTTCCGATTGATTAACAGTTGAAATTATTTGATGCTTTGGTGGTTCCTATTTTGAATAAAATTATGTATGAGAGATGTGCGACTCGTCTTCAGTGGCTCGTGCATCAGAACAGTTGAAAGCCAAATTGAATACGACGTTAAAGAGCATAAAGTCAGACAATTTCGAAAGATTGCGGTTAATATATATACGGCGAAGGCATTCGGTAATCTTTTATAGTTAATAATAATTCATCATTTTGAAAATAATCAATTTACTAGAACGGAAGAACAATTGAAATTATTTTTCTTTCCCAGAAGCATATACTTTAATTTTTAAAAATCATTATCGAAAACGTGTCTAGTGATTGACAAGAGTTATGTTCAGTTATCTAGATGTGCCTCTTTCTAATGATCCTTTTATTTTAGCGCAAAAAAGGGTGAAGTACATATGTAGACATTATGACTGGAGTGACGACTGGAGATTTTAAGAAGTTTCAATAAAAAACAAGTTAAACATTGCAGCTAATGTTATCATAGAGACTGTGCAGATGGTTAGTGTTGTAGCAACAGGCTGTCATGTGAGTAATTTTTCATCATACTACTACTATTTGGTAAAGTGTCTTGGACTCTTGTATATGTAAAAATAAAATATCAATAATACAAAACTCCAAGGAAAATTCAAAACTTAAAGTCCTTTATCAATGGCAAAATCAAAAGCTCTAACACATCAAACGAATGGAAACAACTCTCATATTTCTGACTTGGTACAGGCATTTCCTTATGTAGAAATCTTGAATTAAACTTGTTTCGATAGCTAGCTAAACCTCTCCTTTGCATGATAGACGCATAGCATTCCATTATATTGAAAACAATGTGTGAGCAAAACAAACAGACATAATGGGTAAAAATGTCAAAAAGTGGGATACAGCAGTCAACATTGTGTTATTATATTATGATGCATTGATAGCTGGTTGCTTAACATTTAATGGCAGGTTCAAGGCGAGAACGAATTAACAATGACAACAATTTGTAGATGATGTTATGAGGGCCGTCCAGGATGAAGGTCGGGGAAATTTTGACTGCCATTGGAAAATTAGGGTAAATTGGATTGGACAGAAATTTTGTTTTGCGACAGGTCACGTACGAACTCCTCAAAGGGGTTTAAAGTGCAGATAGCGTTGCCCTCATTTACAGGAGGCATTGCATTTAACGTGCCGATTCTGACCGGAAGTGGCTGTTTACTTATTTTGCTAACATCTATGCATTTGGTCATTAGTTGACAGTTGTATCCTTTGCGATAATACAACATCTCCTTTTGTATATGCAATTGTAAATAGTAAAAAGTAATGTCAAGAATGGATTTGCTTGTATGTTGTTTGAAGTTAAATATCAATTATAAAGTGACCCAAGTGTATCATATATCAAATTGTTTCTACTAACAGGGCGTAGGGTGGGATGCAAACACACCAAATGATAATGTAGTTAGAATGCGCAAAATCGGAAGTGATTGGAAACTACGAACCTATACATCCAACGACAAAGAAATGTTGAGGGCGATAAGTGCAAACTTTGGATGTTTCGGAGTAAAATTCGATATGACAATGAAACTCATTCCTTAGGTTATCATCAAAGTAGAACATAGATACATAAACTTAAACGATTTATTCTATAAAGCTGAAAATATACAGAAAGTATTTGAAGGAAACTGGTCTGTCGAGGTACTCTGGTTTCCTTACAACTCACTGAGCCCAAAAATAATGACGTCTTGCTCAGGGTAATAAACAAAGAAACGAAGAAAGTAGAAACTGCAAACCAAACCTTTTACGACTGGACAGAAGTGAAAGACTACTTATCAGCGGAAGCTCTGTTGATGATATCACCAATACTAACCGGAAATCCTTCTTTGACTCCCCTATAAGCATGGTCATCGTTTTGCACGTTAAAGAAAATAATTTACCCAAGCGGTACTCGTTATCAGAAGCTTCCACATGCTGTTCATTTTAGGTACCATTATTGGTTATGTGGACTACGTTAAAAGTCGTAGGCAATTATAATTAGAATACCCGTTGTTATCACGTACAAAAAGCCGGGTCGTCTAAGAATAAACAACTCTCGGGGACGTCGAAGTGCACATTGTACTGCAAGGGAGAGAGAGAGAAATAACAATATGTACTGGTATGGATATGTGATTGAGTTCTTTACCGCTAATACCAAGATTGTTATAAATCGTGCACATCATTCTCGTCAACTATTGATCTGCCACCTTCAAATTGCTTTTATTAAACACGTGGAGTCAAAGAAAAACAAAGAAAAAGAAAAAGACGAACAAAAAACAACAGTCTACAAAACACTACGAATAAAATTACAGATTGAGCAATACGACCCCATCCCAATCGAAGGTAGCATATTGAAATGTTCACTAGTTGTTCAGCTTTACGAGTGGCAACCGTTCTACTTTGTTAAGTTGAATCTAGATGTAATTGTTGACTTCCAATTATGAAAAGATATTTTTGTTGAATCTCTCCACTGCGTATCTTGTGTGACAACCAGGTTAATGGTTTTATTGCCGGTATCCGACTTATCAAAATCCGAGTTGAAAACTTACAGGCGCGTAGCTCCCTATGCGCCAACACGCAGTTGCGTGCACTTCGGCATGCTGAAAAAAATAAAAAGGGCCAAAAAAAAAATATGAATAAAATGTTTAAAGGAAACACATATATGTTGTTGCTTTTTTAATTGATGAAATATCAATAAATAACGGCATTTGGTTGACGTTTCTGGTATGTATACGCACATAAGATGTCCATCGTTGAACACGACATGACGTCGAAACGTAGCGAAAAAGGTGAAAAGGCTAAATGGAAAACTACTGACATTTTTTTTACTAAACCCGTTTCAACAAAAACGAAAGGTTCTTCAGAAGAACCCATTTCCCAACAAGCCTTGCCAGAGTCTGAGAGAATAAATCATGATAGTGCAAAAGCAAATGCAAGCTCCATCTCAGTTTCGACCTTCAAAGCCAACACCGCTCCGTACCCAAACATGTCAAGCCTGCACGATTCCAATTTGCAGATGACAGAAGTTAAGATGCAATTACTAACATCCAACTAGAAAGATGTAAAAAATTTTGACTTCCCGGCGAGGTATGTTGATTTTAATTCTTCCAAGTCTCTATAAGTGTGTAAAACGTTTCCCAAAATCATGGAATCGCATATGCCATGGGTAACTCTTTGGATTTGAAGGGGTATGCTGAAATTAATTTAAAATTGTGTCCAATTCAATAGTAGATATAAAAATCCCTACCCCGAAAAACAGTCAATTTGGAAAAGTACACACGGCCTAAATTAAATTGTTAATAACAGACCCGAATTACTATTATACTAAACATGCTAAAGATTGTGTAAATTACAACGTTTGAACCCGAATTTATCGTAACCCAGTGCTGTATCCTTCTGTAGATACTATTTTGAGTATTATGTTGACAATGCAACCCGATAACAAGTGCTACCGCGGAGAGATCGTTCAGTGTACTACGTCGGTTGAAAACATATGTACGATCAACCATGAATAACGACAGGTTATCTTCACAAGCATTAATGCATATTAATCGGGATTTAAGTGTGAATATTGACAAAGTAATGGAGAAGTTCGTTTCTGTTAAGACCCGAAGAGCAGATTTTGGACAATTTTGAGTAAATTCTGTTTCACAAAAATGTGTTGCTTATGTATTCAATTTACCATGATTTACCCTATTCAAAAGAATTCTGAGTAGTTTTGCATTCATGAATTGTCTATAAGTCCTTTATGTAGCACCTCCTTTTTAACCCTCCTATGACCGAAAAGTGCAAAAATATCAATTTCTACATTAAATGGTCCAAAAAATTTTGGCCTCTTTCCGCTCGGCGGTAGATAGGCGTGCACATCATTTTAGTCTAGCTACGGCCCTGACTTATGACTTTCATTACAGACAATTCACTGAAAAAGCCCCGATGAATGATATGGAGTTTGCCTTTGATTTGAAGGGAGATTTCGCCGAATGTTGAAGATTATTCAAGTGGTTTTCAACAAGGTAGACCACTACGAAGAAAAAGATTAGTATCCATTAAATGTTGTACTGGAAATGCGCATGATGGGTTATAGGTAAATATCATAAGCAACCAAACTATTACTGTTCCAAGCTTACTTAACTACATTATCAGCACCAACAACAGGATAAAAATGATTACATGAGCAAGAGATATAAATAATGTTTTCTTGATAATTTTTTTTATATAGAAATAGTACAATTAAATAAAGTCAATAGTAGTATATCGCTGTTCAATTGTCATCAATCGATTCAACTGAAACAAATCCTGGTTACAAACCAAAACTGAGGGAAACACATTAACAGAGATAGTATGCATACACACATATTAGAATGTACATCACTGTTCGTAGCTAAGATTAGTTTCCGTCATTGTGATATTGTATTAACTGTTTTGCAATGCTTTCTCCTGATTGAAAAGGTTTGAAATATGGAGATGTGTTATGACTGCCAATGAGACAACTCTCCACAAGAGACAAAATGACATAGAAGTTAACAATAATAAGTCACCATACGGCCTTTAACAATGAGCAAAACCCATACAGCAAAGTCAGCTATAAAAAACCCGAAATGACAAATGTAAAACAATTCATACGAGAAAACTAACTGCATGAGTTCTTTACAAAACTATGAACGAAAAACAAATATGATACCTCTCCCCTCATCCTAGGATAGTGGTGTAATAGTACAAAATAAACATCAGTTTAAATGGACTGAACTCATCAGATCGATATAAAGTAGAAAAACAGTAAACAAAAACACGGACAGGACGTAGCGAGTCATTTATATATTCCTCAACAAACAAGACACTAAGTATAGTTTGAGAGTTTTCGCAGTTACTGATATCTAGTTCAACACCAATAACACATCTAATATATGATGGATTTAGTATAAAGACGTCATTAACAGTCAGCGAAAAGCATGACCCTGTACAGTGCCGAGATACAGATACATCTTGTAGAACAGTGCATATGTATATAACAATGTTAAGTTTAGTTTTAATTCACTGATTATAAGAGCAATATTTTTACCAATAAAAATAATATTCAAAGATCTAGTTACAATGTTGAATTTTTTAACCTTTTAGAATAGTTCTATTTAAAGATCGATATCTTTACCGGAACCGTGTCTTCATTTCTTGGCTGTTTACATATATGAGTGCTTCCACAATGTTTAGTTTGTTAAAGAGAGGCGAAAGAAACCAAACGGACATTCAAACTCATAAGTGGAAAATAAACTGGCAATTACATTGATGTAAAAGAAAAATACAAACAGACAACAGTGCACAAAACACAACAAAGAAAACTAGAGACTGCTCAACATGAACTCCAATAAACCTGATGGGCGATTAGGGTAAGCAGATCCCGTTCAACATGTTGCACCCGTCGCATTGCTCACGTTAGTACAGTACAAATCCGGTGATAAGTCTACTCTGGCAGGTCACAATTGGGGAAAAAAGGGACCGGAGTGTAGTTACGACAATTGGAACATATCCGTTATCATTTGTGAAACTGATATTCCGTAACGATCAACCAACTCGTGATGGCTACCATAAAATGTAAGAATTGATGGTTTCAACTTCACCGCTTGGCACTTTTAGTTTATCAGCTTCCTTGTGAGCAGCAAACCTCTGTATAGGTAATCAAGATACTTGTGGATCAATCTTAAGATTTTCTATATTTTAGCAGATAAATGTCTTTTCTGATTTTGATTTTGACAATTGCTGCTTTCTATCCTTTATTTATTCGATTTATGACCTTTGATTTTTTCCCATGTCTCTCCTTTTTTATTTAAATTGATAGAAATATTCCTTTTCAGTGACACACTTCTTTGTCCTTGTATAATCGGAAATCCGGCATATGGCGGATCTGGTCACGTGCTTTATATAGAAACTATAAACATCGTCGACACAAAGGGATGGAAAAAGTTTTCCATTGACGTAGGTAAAGAGTGGATGGCTTTAGATGGTGTTCCTCATAATGCTACTGACTGGGATTTTCTTCCGGGCATTGGGTAGATATAAGAAGATGTGGTATGAGTGCCAATGAGACAATTCTCCATCTAGGTCAAAATTTATAAATGTAAACCAATATAGGTCAAAGTACGGTCTTCAACACGAAGCCTTGGCTCACACCGAACAGTAAGCTATAAAGGGCTCCCAAAAAGTAAAAGTGTAAAACCATTCAAACGAGAAAACCAACGGTCTAATCTATATAAAAAACGAGAAACGAGAAACTCTTATGAACCAATTCAACAAACGACAACTACTGAACATCAGATTCCTGACTTAGGACATGTGCAAACAATTGCAGCGGGTTTAAACGTTTAAATGGTACCAAACCTTCACCCTTATCTGAAACAATTGTGAAACATCAACACATAGAAAAACACACTATAAATATCAATCAAAAGACCATATTTGCAAGGTAAAGGAAGAATAACAGCACCCAGTTTATGCATTATCCTAAAAAATATAGATCTATTGAATACACAGTTTAGTTTGGGGCCGTGATGGTTATAGTCTCTCTGCGACTTATTAGTTTTGATTCTCGCTTTGGCTTTTGCGCCTTTTTGAAAACGATTATCATTTTGCATGTAATAGTGCATGCTCAAAATACTATGAAAAAAGCATTTGAATCTCATCGTATTAATGTTACACGTTATCAATATCTAGTAATTCTAATTCAAGCAATATAAACCGTGATCTATAAGAAGAAACACAACTCCTATTTGTCTAAGTTTATGTCGATTTAAAAGTTTGATGTATATTTCAATGTCGAAAATTTTTTTCTATTAAACTTAAAATTGTCTCCTTTAGGTTTATGTTTGTAAATCGATTTAAATGGAAAACAGTTGGTATTGTAACGAAAATGTTCATGAATTTAGCGAACAGTTATGATTCATTTAGTTGAACTTAACCATAAATTTGATACTATATTTATATATGATCTCCAGTAAAAATTATTCGAGTTTATTACTGATGATTAACGGATCATGAAATTGATTAACAATCAACAAAAACCACGTGGAGCCCGTGACAAGTAAGAGAATTGATACAGCCATGCTATTTTTTCAAATTCTCCATGTGTTTCCTTTTTTGACACTTTCTTTAACAGTTGTTAAATGATTTGTTGTATCGAATTTGTTCTATAAGAATTTATCAGTTATTACAATTTACCACCCAGTGCATGTTTCAAATGCATTTGATTACATTCTTTCATCACGGTTTTCCCTTGCATTTGCTATGTGCGGTTGCAGAGGTTATAACAATAGGTATCGTAGTTAAGGTGACTGCATACGAAAAAATATCGGCGAACAAGTGTGCGGGAAGATAATAATTCAATATAAGTATGTTTATGAAGATTTTGATAATATAATAGATTTTCATTTACAAAAAAGTTCACGTACACTTGTTTTATAGTAAAACATAGCAGTTCATGTATTTAAAACGTATTCAACTTTTTTTTTTCAATTTGAAGTTGCATGTGACTTTACACGAAATTATCATGATTATAGACTAAGTATATATACACATAGCTGTATGCAAACTAGTCTATTCTATTTCAGCCTGTTTTTGTAAAAATGTGGTACACAAAAATAAAACATCCAGAATGTCTAATTTGCATTGCCACCTATATAACATTGTGTTAGAAATATAATAGTTTTTCAATTTTACAGCAAACGGGACAACATATCAACGCATTTGAAAAGCAACTAAACAAGTCTGGTGCTGATCCTAATGGAATGTTTCTACACAAAAGCCTCCAAAAGCTATTACGACTGTAACAGTTCTGATTAAAAACGTTTAGCAACAAGCATGCTGTAATTCATGTTCATGTTAAACATCCACTTAGTGTCTTACTTATATTCTGGTTTATATAATGAGTTTATTTAACGTGATTGTGTTTGAAAATATAATGAACGTATGTTTTCTTTAAAAAATCAACTATTCACTGCCTAATGGATGCGTCCGCATATGCAATATTCCATTATGCATGATTAATTACAACAGAAGATAACAGCAGTAATAAAACGAAAGGTTCTACATTGAAAAAGTTCGAAACATTACTCAATGTAAAAATAGGGCTGATCATCCAAGACCAACATTAATCTAACATGACACCAACAAATCTTAAAAGACAATATGTTAGATGTTTATAAAATAAAACCAGACTACGTTATTGTCTTCTTTAAAGTTATATCTAAGTCAAAAATTGTGGATTTTGGCAATTATTCAGACTGCCAAGCATACATAGTGTCAAACTTATGAAAATTAATAAGCCAAAATATTCAATTCAATTTTGCATTTTTCCAAAAAAAAAATGTTGAATATTAATTATACTTGTACAACATGTATACAAATTGTTTCAAGGTATGCTCAGCATATTAAAACTGAATAAAAATAATTAAAAGATGGTATTTTATTATGTTTCTTCATACATATTCGAATCATTAAACATAAAACCCTTCAGTAGGGGAGGGAGTGTGGACAGTAGGTGTTTTTTTTTAAATTTATTCCGAATTTTCCACTCGAAAACGTCTGGCTTGCCTGATATGGCTGCTGTTAGGAAAAGGTGTTATGCTGTCTACAACAAAATGACCCTATTTAGAATGTTTATTTTGTTAATCAGTGAATTAAAGATAACATATTAAGGAAATAAATAAAATTTTGATCAGGAAATTGTAACTTTATTCAGGCTTTATAAAATTTTATGTAGGTTTCACATAATTATTAAATTCTTAAAATCTTTAACCAAAGACTCTACTAAAATGATGAGCGCCAAAACAAAAGAACTAAGTTGATTTATAAAGTTTATTAAGAAAAGCAAAATACCAATATATATAGAGATGGCCATGTAGAAACTGCTGTAAAATGTTTTTCCTCATACAAGATGATTGAACAAATGACTAATATTTTAAAATCTGAGCCTGACATCTAATGAAAATAACCTTAGAAATAATTTCGTGTGCAACGTTCAAGGCGCTTTTGTAGAACTACCTTCATCCGAAACGCTAAAAACACAAGAAAGAAAACAAATGATTCTAAACGTTAGAACATATTTGTTGTGTATACACCTATCCTTCGAATCAATACGCTTCTTATAAAACAAAGCAACAGAGAATACCATCACTTTCTTTTGACTTAGCAATATTGGAATATCTGTTTTAGATTTGCATATAGATATAAATTTACCTTACAGGTTTTATTTTTACTTATAGCCATATTGTCAGCCTCTGTTGATTTTTTTGTTCTTATTTTATATTTTACATGCTTAATGAATATCATTATTTTGATTTAATTAGTTATCGTTGTATGCTTTTCATCTTTACGGTGTAAATTTAAAAAAGTTTACAAACCTGCTCGTGCATTTTTCTGTTATTCAACGCAAAATAATTATCTAAGAGACCTAGGACGATCTCCTTTCACAAAGAATTTCTATTGTCTACTTGTTGTACCTCGAACTTATTTACCCGGTGTAGTAGGTCTTTAAGTTGAGGTTCGATTTCCAAAAAGTAAATCGGGCATGACTAATTAGATACGCCCTCTTAAAATCAGGGGGTCCGAAATAGGATCGGAAAAACACCCAGCAAAATACCATAATTTACAATTTTAGATTTTTTTTTATTCAACGTGCTTTTTGATTGCTTTAATATCTCAAGTCAATTATCAAACGGTATTTTAGTGGAAATACTAAGCCATCTCGAACCAGAAGATTTCGGCTGCAATAGGAATTTATTTACAAAAAGTTCATATATCTCATTTACGTATAGTGGCCGTTATTGATTGTAAATTCATGACGTTTTGTTTTTGACATTCGTCTACCGTGGAAGAAAAAAAGGGTAGTAGGGCTAATAGCTTAACTCACGACTTCGACCATGGTTCAACTGTATTCTATTACGGCATACGTTTTACCTCAATCGAAAGCTCTGCCTTATTGTAAAAAGTGCCACTCTAAAAATATTATCATTTGCTTCAGGTTGATCCACTCGTCGTGAATATGCATGACATATTTGCCACTGGACATAATTGGAGCAATTAATTTATCACCTTCATTTAGTGATGTATAATCATTTGTCTTCCGTTGATAATTGTCTCTAACAGTTTTTCCAATTTTATATATTTCAATTTTATTTACATTTGTATTTTGAAGCGTAAATCTTAGCATTTCTTCCATCATTTTTCTCTTTGCATATAATCTTTTTTTTTTTTTTTTAACATTAAAAAACGTTGTCGTAGTACACTTCAGGGGTAACATTGTATCCTTTCCAGCAAAACTAATTGGAGAGGGGATTAGAACAGAAAACAATCTTCATTGAGTGGCAATAACTCTTATATTGAAGCGTACAATGACGACTGTCTCGTCTAGGTGACAACATTTGCTGTTTAAAATTTATTTATATCTACGACTGGTATAATAGTTGACATAAAAGCAAAAATGAATAAAAAAAAATGTTGACATTAGCTTATATAAGGATTCAACTTATTTTGAGCGTTTCATTTATTATTTTTTTTTAGTTAATGTCTTGCTAATCGGTTTTGTTAATTTCTTTTCATCTACAATTGTCCTATCAAACGTGGCAAAACATATGTTAAAATCAGCCATGCGACTTATTTGAAATGATTTAGCCGATCTTTCTTGTTGTTTACACATTTCAATCATTCAACTCGTGCAAAGATCGTATTTCCCTCTAATGTTTTTAACGTTTAGATAGCGTGAAATTCCCACTACATCAGTCATCGGAAATACATTCCTTTTTCGATCAGATAAAGCTACGCATTTATATATCCGATAAGCCAAACGAACGCACCCAAGGCAAGGGTATACTGTGGGACGGGAGAGGTCCAGACATGTCAATAATTCTATACCCCAGTAAATAATTTTGTTTTTAATAAAAGGATATAAAGGTATACATTAATGCGACAGCAACCCAAAGACACAGACAAATCAAAACATTAAGATTCGACATTCAGTTTTTATAGAAAGATGCGTATACAGAATAAAAAGCTCAAAACCGCCCCATGACTATAGTCATAGAATAGTTATACGGAGTTAATTCAATAATATTTACCGTCAAATATAATATATCCCAAAAGGCACATTTGATTTAATATCATTTACCGTCAAAGGTATGCCAACAACCATAAGAAGTGTTTGGTTGAAAAATTTCACCTGCCCAATTTTAATTTTGATCGGTGAAAATGTAAGAAGTTGTTCTATAAACCAGTAGAAGAAAAACACTTCACTGTATAATATAACGGTAAATGAATGATGATAATGAATGACGACCAGCGGCAAATAAAATAAATATTCAGGACGATAACATGTAAATATGATATAAGTATTAACCCCGCTTTTTATTAGACTGACACGCTGAGTCGTTTTTTTTAACGTGTAATTTTACAAGATAATAGTTTTCAGTAAGAAAAGTCACCCGAACCGGACACATTTCCGACTCTGAGCCGACCAGTCTATGCTCTTACTCTATGATGCCAGTTGTTTAGCGTTGAAATAGCAAAAACGAATTTTAACGTCATTGTTTGGCCCGGTGGGGATTCGAACAAACGACCTCCCGCTCTCGAGGCGAACACCCTCACACGAGACCAACCAGGAGAGCGGTAAAACAGAATATCATACCAAAAGTACAATAAACAAAACAGTTACACACTCATACCACATCTTCTTATATCTAATCACAGAATTCTCACAGTTACTAAAGCGAATTAAAGTATCTAACCTAAATTGGATGCGTGAAATAATATTTCAAACTACACGTAAACATCGATGATCGACTTCAGAGAAGATTTCATGGATCAAAGCTCTCGGCAAATTAAAAACTATTGCACCAATTATTTGAGTGGTCCGAATGTGGCCAGCTGTTGCAAGTCTAAATGTTTGTCCTTGTTCAATATACCCTCATTTTCCAGTGGAATTTTAAAGTTTCACGGTCAACCTCACTGTTGACCTCCTATTGCACGACCTACCCTTTGTATTTAAATATATTTGTTATAGTGATGAACATGCATGACATATTTGCCACTGGACGTAAGGCAAACAAAAATCAATCAACTTCATAAATTGTTCCATGTACTTAGCACACAAAGACATGATCTTGTAAAATGCTATAATGTACAATTTCCATTTAAATTTTTAGGGTTTTTTGGGTTTTTTTTTTCTTCAATTTATTACATAACTGACTGCTTATAAAAAAGTTTTAAATATTTTTTTACTATGCTTCTTATCTAATGTTTCAACACGATTTATAACAACGACTAGAATAAAAGAGTTTGTTTTCATATAATACATTGAACTTGCGAAAATATCTCAACTCAACACGTTTTGATCTGACCAGTGGAACCTAGTTAATGCTATATATGTTACAATTGGGTTTTTAATACGATTTTATTCATTGAAGTTTACATGCATAGTTTTTATTTAAAAAAAACCTAAGATCTATTAATTAATTGGACTGAACAGACAACACTAATTATTTTGCATTCGCATGTAACGAAGTGTTGGAAAATTACAGTCTCAAAAACAAAATGAAAATTTACCGGATGAATATTGTGAAGGGCCTTATACATCTAGGTCTGTTTGATTAGAAGTTCTGAAACAAGCAGTTAAAAAAGTTAATTGTCGGAAGAATTTACTTAATGTTTTCTAAGATCTGGTCTTTACAAATCTATTTCATGATTACTGACAGATTAAAAACATCAAATATATATAACAAGACGTTGATGTGCAGAATATTCATTTGTCAGTTATAAATGAGGTCTGTATAGGGTTTTGATTTCCTCATTTATTAAATAAGAAATCGTTATTTCGAAAAGTTGGATTCAAAAATTTGAATGTACCCCCTAAGTTTGTAAAACTATCATTTGGTGTTATTTTAATGCTTACAAATTTATAATAAATAAATAATTAAATGATGAACTGCCATTTAATCGGTCCGTTTCCATTGCAATTTGGTAACTGTTAATTGTACATATCAGTCTGAGTACTGTTTAACTATCAATTAAGTTGAACATCTTTAAACACGTTCAATTCAGGGGAATTAGGTTTCTGCAAGTGCTTTTTGTGTACTTTTCTTATGTTTTTGACGGTTTGTAAGTCAGTAAAAGTTCAATGATTAAGTTAATATTGACATTAAAAGACCTCCTCACAAAAAGGGCTGTTCAAATCCCTTTTTGTTCGGAGGTCTTTTAATATCAATATTAACTTATCGTTGAACTTTTACTATTACTAACAATTACAGATTTAGAGCTTACGACACCAATCAAACATTTGAAAGGATCAGTTTGAGACAATATCACGCGACAAACTTACTTATAATGTAGCCGAATATAGAACGGTTAATATTAACAGTTTGACTCTCTGTTCTTACACGTTTACAGATTGTTAAAGAGGAATATTTTTTTTTATAAATGGGAATGAAGCTAGCGTTACCGACAGTACTGAAGGGAAGCAGCTAAAAATGGGGAAAAACACCTTACCGAAACGAATCAACGATTAAATTTCAAAATCAAATACTGAAAACATTAAAATATATCTAAAAACGAGATTTTGAACAGACATAAAAGCATGAATCGGAGTACAATTAGTTTTGTTTTATCCCTAGCCATTATTAACATACATTTTACCTGGAACTAAGTATCCTTATCCTTACAATTTCATTTTCTAAACTGAACGTCCCAAATATTATATATTTTCAAATTTTAATTTTGCATTTTAAATATTTGATGGATGAACATAAACAAATTGTCTTACTTATTGCTCAAAACGTATCGAGGGAGATTTAAAATTGTTATTAGAAAATATCAACGGGCTTATAAAAACAATAAGTAGAAGAAAAAAAACCATTGACATCGTCTAAAAGAAAAACTATGAATGTACGATTAGTCCACAAAATACTACAAAGAACGATACAGATTTAGCAACACAAACACTAACAAAGACCAGAGGGAACTCATGTATCCAGAAAGGTAAACAGTTCCTGAGTGGCACCCGTCGTGGTGCTCATGGCAAGATAAAATTCAGTAAAGAATTTCAATCGGTGACGTCCGTCACGTCCGTCACAAATAAGAAAAAGAGGACAGTATTGTGTCTATGAAACTTATCTATGGCATTTTGTGAATTTTTCCATAACCTTCGCCAAAATAATGTATTATAGTCAGAATAATAGCTAGATAGAAAAAAATAATTTACATAATTTACGTATCAGCGTTCTTTTCATTACGTAATAGTAAGTATCATTTTCAATTTTCAACCAAATTTTTGGAAAGCAACAATTGATTTTAAAGAACTGAAACACGAATAGCATGAGTACATTGTGTTTGATATTACAAATCATTATATATAATGTATACCTCGTTTATCTTAAATATGAGGAGATTCCATCAAAATTTATCCAACAGATATTCGTTCAATTTTACTTTCATTGACTTTCTCAAATTGATTTTTGTCAAAATGAGAAACTTTTCTCCTTCAAATAATAGATTTGATATTGAGGGCCAAATACGTGGGAGTTTTAATTTTGGGGACGCCTTTTTCCTTTAATGAAAGTATCGCAAATTTATAAATTTACAGTTCTCAAAATATCGTGTTATATTTTGTTTAATAATAAATTATAATAACGGATAAGTTGTTTGAAAAGAAAAAAATGTACAAGGAAGTTAGCACGTTACAATATGTTTAAAGTATATACAGTGTACATACATAGCAGAGATTTAAGACAATTGCTTTGCTAAAGAAAAATCAGAAAAAAGATGATGTATACATAACAAATAATCGTCATTCTATTCGGACAGTAGATTGGAGTGGTGGTAGATATCATGGTCATTGATTCCCATCGAAATACGATGATAGATTGGTGGTTGCTTAAGGTCCAGAGACAGATATTTTATGCATTTTCAGGACAATCGGAATACAATTTATTTTCAAGACAAATGGAAATGTAAAACATACAGATATTTACTCTCAGTGGAGACGAATATAACATATTTTATTGGAAAACAAAATTAATTGAAATAGATCTAGAAATAAAAATAAAAGGTTATTTCAAATGCAGTCACGTGATTATTTTGGTTTATACGATTCCCGTAAGGATACTGAAACACATGAAAACAATCATTACAGTTTCTACAACCAAATCACATATTTAATTTGACAATAATTACATTACATGTATGTTTCACGAGAATCCGCTAGTTTGATTGGCTAACAACAAAAGCGCGTTATTCAACAATTTTCCTTCATATCAAAATGACAAATAGATATTCAATTAACGAAACTGTGAAGTCGATCATTCAATTGAGCATGGGGATAGTAGTGTAATCAATCAAAAGTTTTTTTAAGGATGTGATTGAAGATTTTGTAGTAGACTTTTGGTACAATCTAGATCTAAAACACATCACTGATTGAATGTATCTCTACAATATTTTTAAAGGCCATTTTTACCTGTTGAAACAAATTATTTTACTCAATTCAGAAATATATTAAGTCGAACATCCTGTTTTTTTTAAAGTAGTGAAAATGGAAGAACATTTATTTGAAGCTACTGTAGTTCTTTCCAGAGCAGGCGAATGTACTCTAAAGCGAGACTGTTTTTGAAAAGACCAGGTAAAAGAATTTATCATGTTTATGTCGTTGTGATTATCTGAATTGTGTTTGTTCAGGTATAACATGATATTTTGTTCACATTAAATTTTATTTTTATGTCGTTATGAACTAGATAAAATTTTTGAATCCAGTTTTAAACAAGTATTGTTATAAACAATACCATCACTAAATGTCACTTATGCATGGTTCCTCTTATATATATGACGTCACACAAAACCTGTTAATTGAAGTCAAAAAGTAAAATAAAAAAAATATACTGAACATCAAGAAAAATTCAAAACGGAAAATCCCTTATCAAATTGCAAAATCAAAAGCAAAAAAAAAAAAAACACCCTAACAACAAAATTCATCAGGGTTCTATGAGTTTTAATGACTGCAAAGAGTTTACGTAAGCAATTATTAACAATTTGAATTACAAATATGCAAATATTATGAATTTACTTTGCATACAGGGCTTCAGGTAAACTATATATACTGTAAACCGGTAATTTATGCTGAGTCATCAAAGTTAAGGCCCAGGATTATCTCAATCTTCATGAAATAAAATATAAACTTTATATTTGAGTTAATTTCATTAAAATCTTTGAAGATAAACCAGATTTTTTGAAATTCTATATGTTCTCTTTATTCACAGTATAGGTTGCACGTCTGTAAATATAGAGAATGCACTTTCCCATAGGAACTCTTTTTATGGCTAAAACTGTTCCACTTTTACTATGAAGTTTCGTAAAAAAATAAATCCTAGAAAGGAAAGTTCATATGTGCTACAACTTTTTTCAAAGGTCAAAATATAGGGCTGTGCGGAATATTTTCAACATTTATATGCCCCGAACTTCTAAGAGTTGAAACTTAAACTAAAATGTATGTACTACCCCTGCCTTTATTCTTTGTCCTCCTCAGAATTCAATTTTGCCGCTATTCATGTGTATTTATACTGGTAACATTTCCAAATTATGGGTCTATGAGATGAAACATAGAGATCATATCTGGGAACCAGTACGTAAACAAAACAAAATATCTATGAATACTACATATCTCCCCAAAAGAGGCGTGGTTTGTAAAACAGTTGTATTTACAAAGTGCAACCTATACTAACATTTATTCTAATAGAAAACTTTTGAAAAACATGTTGTTCTCACAACGATACTTATTTATCAGAATCATACTCTAAAAGAAATCACTGCATATACTCTTACTTTTTCTTTACAGTACATTTTATACCCCCACCCCTGTTTCAATTTTTACATAATTTGAAAACAAGACTTTAATTATTGTCAGCTTACCCTATGTGCTTGTTTTCTGACAAAAATTGCTTCGAACCTGTATGAAACTATTCTGATAACAAATTGAAATCATTTCAGAATACTATAAATGTTAAGTTTAGTAGATTCTAACATTTAAGATTACGTAAAGTATCCAATCCTGCTTTTGTCTCCAGTCCACATCTTACTGTATGCCCAATTATTTATAAAAGTTTACAATTTCTGCCTCATATGATCAGTTTAGAAATATTGTCACAATATTATCATCTCTAACCACATAGCTAACATAGTTTGGCTAATATATGAACTAGAAGTGTTTAAACAAAGCCATATTTGCAAAAGTTGTATGTATGAAGTTACCAGTCTGATATATGAATTCAGTAAAAGTTTTATAGAACTGACTGCTAAAATCTGTTGTTTGCATAAGATCAAAGCACAGTTATTGTTTTCTATGCACAAGACCATTAAAATAACAAAATCATAGTCTTTATAGGTTAAATTATCTGTTTTATGACCCAGGGGTCAGTGATTTTTCTCTCTCATTTTGCCACTGGGGCCTCAAATTTGCTAAATAATTCTGCTGATTCTGTGAATATGAAATATTTAGTACATTTTTTAGAATAGAACACACTAATGTTACTTTTATTGAGGAATTCTTGTATCTCTAGCTTGTATTTTATTATGCCGCGGTTACAAGACAGCATATTCAGTTGTTACGGCTTACTTATGGGTTTTCGACACGACAAAAACACCCCAACAACAATATTTGTCAAGGATCTATGACTTTTAATGACTGCGAAGAGTTAACGTAAGCAATTCTTAACAATTTACATTACAAATATGCAAATATTATGAATTTACTTTGTATTCAGGGCTTCAGGTAAACTATATATACTGTAAACTGTTAGGATATGCTGAGTCATCAAAGTTAAGGCCCAGGATTTTCTCAATCTTCATGAAATATTTATCAACTTTATATTTGAGTCAATTTTATTAAAATCTCTGAAGATAAAGCAGATTTGGTGAAATTCTACATGTTCTCTGTATTCACCCAGTATAGGTTGCACTTCTGTAAATATAGACAATGCACTTTCCCATAGGACCTCCTTTCTTGCCTTCAACTGTGCCACTTTCACTATGAAGTTTCGTAAGAATTTATATCTTAGAATGGAAAGTTCATAGGTGCTACTTTGTTTTTTTAAATATAGGGCTGTGCGGCATATTTTCAACATTTATACGCCCCGAACTTCTAAGAATTTAAACTTAAACTAAATTTCTGTACTACCCCTGCCTTCACTTTTGGTTCTCCTCAGAATTTAGTTTCGACGCTATCCATGTGAATGTATACTAGTAACATTCCCAAATTCTGTCTCTATGAGATGAAACATAGAGATCATATCTGGGAACCAGTACGTAAACAAAACAAAATATCTATGAATATTATATATCTCCACAAATATCTTCACAAAAGAGGCGTGGTTTGTTAAACAGCTGTATTTACAATATGCAACCTATAGAATACAAATTTGTAAGTGTATGGAGTAAAACAATTCTAAAAACTAGTGTATGTCAAAGCATCAGTGGGAATATATTTAATTGTAAATTACAAATTGGCACATAGAAACCAGATATTATGAATACAGACATGGTAAAAACTTTGAAGTTATTTCATCTATGAGCGACTTCACGATATGTGTATTTATTCTTTAATGCTATCATATATGTCAAAACAAAAGTTACACATAAAAAGTGCTTTGAATAATTCTGATACCATGTTCATTGAATTCTTTGTTTTTATCTGACATTTCACCTAAAGATGGCTAAATCTTCCTGCAAATATACATAGAATGTGGTATATCTTGCCGCTATTTACATAGTTTAAATAGAAAAATATCTTTGGAAAATGAGATTTCTGCAAAACACACAGGTAAAACATTAAAATGGAGTTGCGTAACTGCATAATGAAATGTACAAATTATAAGGACAACAATGGTTTTTTTTATAGAGAAATTCAAAGCGGATAGATCTTTAATGTGACAAATACGTGAGTATTTTACTGTTGTTCGAATTTCATTAATGCAAAAATAAGATACGAATAAAAGAAAAAAAAAAACAATAAGGGATTCCCGTGTACTCCCAAAATGTTCGAGTCCGTTGCGTCGACGGATAAGCGTCTCCTGCTATGCATGCATAAAACGTCTTGTAAATAAATACATAAAATATACAGACACACGCACATCTTTAAACATACGCGCAGAGATAAAAGAAAAGTTAAATCATTTGAAGAAGACATTATTTTCGAAACAAAGGAAATATGCTGGCAAATTTGCTAAACAGAGTAAAACAGTTTAATGAATAGCCGAGGAGATACTAAGTATTGACATTAAAATTCACAGACACATCATTTTCCTAAATATGCATCTGTATTGTAGTAGTTAACATATTTAACTTAAAAGTTAAATCACGCCTATTTGACACCACGCCTATTTAGTTTATACATATAAACGAGAAAATGAAATGAAACATGTTTCGAATTAGACTTAGCTCTAAAGTGATTGTTCAGTTTGGTGCTTAAAAGAAACAGAATGGAAGTTATTTGTATGTGTTCGAAATTTGATCGAGAATTAAAAAAGATTATAAATATCCGTTTCGATCGAAAAATTATGTCTGTAGTATTACCTGCTAGTGTAAATCTTATCTCTGGACTTCGCGAATCCAGAAGAAATTGCAATATGTTGTTTACTATTGATGACAATGGACGAAACACGACTATATGTATGGACCAGCATGCAAAACTGAAACCGCAACAGATAGGGCGTTCATGCAGTATAATAGTATTGAAGACTTGTAGTTGACAAAGTGATTGAGTTCTACTTCTTACGCTGTATCTTAATACTGGTTCTCTGTAACAATTTAAACTCTTATATAGGGAGTGCGGCACGCATGGTCATGGATTTTTTTCAAACTGCACACACTTACTAGTCTTGATGAAACAAACACAAAATGGCAAAATTTTAGTTGCTAAGCATATCGGTTGCCAAAGCAACCGATGACCAGTTTTACCTCTTCTGAATATCTATGATTTTAAGCTGAAAAAGGCTATTTTCAACATAATTTATTATAATAATAAATAATTAAGATAATGAATATTGTTTCATGATTTTATTAAATATATGCATTTTTTTAATGTAATTTAATAACTGATATTTTCATATTCCATTTCAATCATTATCACATATACCCCCCCCCCCTTTTTATGTGGTTTGCATTAGGTAAAAAATACCCTTTTGAGGTCATTTTTGAATGCTCACCATAATTGTTTGCGGTCACCTGAGTTAAAGTCTGAGGTCATTTTTGAATGCTCACCATAATTGTTTGCGGACACCTGAGTTAAAGTCAACCATGAATTCATAAATATCATAGTCTTATTTTATCAATGATGCGAAAAAGCAATGGGGAAGTACGTCTCAATATTTTGTTACCATGGATACAAAATGCTTAGTTTTCATTTTTTCAGAAAATTTTTTTTTGAAAATTTTGAAAAAAAAAATGTTTTAAAATCTAATTCTGCAGTCAGAAAAAAAAAATAATTTATACAATATGTAGAAAATATTGTTATCATCAAAATTTTAAACATATTCATATATAACGGTATTATAGTTTTAATTGAAACAATTTCATTTTGATACACAAGTTCAAAACAATTTTGACAAAAGTTTCAGTTAGTTTCTTGAATGTGCACAAAAGTAGGAAAACTAAAACACTTATTAAGTTTCAATGTATACACACATGTGTATATATAAATGATTTTGCTAGTATAGTATTTCGATAATGGTGTTACCACTTGAAGGAAACAAACACAATTTCTCTATTCTGGATAAAAGTGTTGATTATAAAGAAATTTCAGTCTGTTTTCATGATCATGAAAAATATACAAGAAAAACAATTACTCAATCTAGAAAAAAACAAATAAAATCATGTAAAAAATTACATATTCAATTGTACAATATTTGCGATTGAATGTGTTGCCATGGAAACAAGTAGTTCATTTGCAAAAATACGGATAAGTACTAATTTTTACAAATGCGTTTTAATGAACTTCGATACATATAACAATGAATGTATACAGTTTTGCTTACATAAGCAGGTTTTCTTGTATTTGAGAAATATTAATAATATTCCAGGCATTATTAGTGATATTGTTGCCATAAAAACAACAAATTACATGTATATGCATAAACTTGGAAATAGACTAAATCTCTCATACAAAAACTCTCTTCTGTAAGTTTTAAATTTAATGCAGTGTCAAGTCAGTCCATCAACTAGTATGCAAATGCTGTAGTGAAGATTAAAGATCAAAGTGCAACTTGGTGTTGACAGTTTGGAATTTTAGCTACTAGCTCCTAACTATTTATACATAATATTAAGAAGATACAATCAGAACATTGACAGTTCAAGAAAGGCCAAGCTTAAAATTGTTTGTGTGAGGCACAGAAATAAATACTTATCACAAATAAAAATATTCAATATCGTTGCGGGGGGGGGGGGGGTAATATTTTGTAAAAATGAAATGATCGATCAGTTATGGTTTGCTTTGTGTCCAGTGTCAAATATCTCATGCATATTTCAGAAGAAAACAAAATCAATAAATTTAATAGGAACATTGTTGGTCCAGTGCTAGTGTACTAACCCACAATTAATTAAAGGTAATAATTTGATACACTTCAACACAATAAAAAATAGAACAAAAAGAGTCAGACGTTGGACCTCTAAGTAAATGATAACAGACCATCTAACCTTTCTTTCTATAAAGGAAAAAATACCTATATTATGAGCTGTTTATTTTTCTTATTCATTATTAAACTCGATGTTGAAATGGCAAAGCATGTATAGCTATACGTTTTGAATATTATTGTATTACTGGATGATGAGTATCTACATGAAGATCATTTCTGAGGTGAAGTTGAAAAAAATAGACAATTTCAAAAAGATCCGGCAATATGAGTAGGCTGGGATGAAGGCGGACAATTTGAAATATCGCTGGAAATCGGGATCAATTGGACAAGGACAGAAATTTCAATAGGTCAACTTGGGTGCCCCTAAGAGAATTAACACAATGGTTCTATAGCAAACAAAGGGCGTAACCAACAAGGGCGGGTACTGTCGGCCGTTGACCCGATAGTCCCTGCTATCCATCCGACATTTTTTTGTTTGCCGTTCTGGCCGGGGAGGAATTTTCGAGATTTTCCAAAAAGATTCGTTTTCCTACGAGGACCCGCGGAAAATCTGTCAGATGGTGGCTGCGGGTCTCAAAACGAGCAGTGGGGGGAAATATACTATCTGGACAATTTTCATATAACGGGTCCCACTGACTGCCTAAAGTGATGGCCCGCTACATTTATGCTTCAGTGATTCCATATGTTATCAACCAAATATTTCCAATAAATAAGGAGGGGACGGGCGCTCAGAGCCCCTGGATCCGCCTTCAGTAGCACTATCTTAACATTAGTATTAGGCATTGGATTATTGAAATTTGAGAAAATAACAATTATCTTAAGTTAATGGATTTTTCGCAGCAAATTAAAAGATATTGACCATAAATTATGATAACTCTTTACCGTGAAAGGGTAACTTTAAAAGAATTATATACATGTACATATAATTTGATTTTCACTGAACATGCTGAAAGCCCATTACAGAAAGATGTTTCTCAAAATTAGTATATTGTCTTTCTTTTAACAAAAAAAAAAGATTTTACTTTGAAACAGGACTCAATGTTTATAACATATAATACACTGTGACTTTTTGTCCTTGACTTTTTGCTTGTGACTTTCTGTTCTATATTCTGACCGTTATCATGACCAGGAAAAATGACTTTATACCTATTTATATGTAATAGGCTTTGCATCAAATTTATAGAAACACTTAGATTGAACCATTAATTTTATCAAATAAGAAAATATAAAATGCTTTTCAAACATATTAGCAAACGATAAATGTATTGACTTTCGAGAACATTTGGCATACCTCAAGTTAAGTCGTTGAATATGTTTACTAATATTTTATTAAAATATTTTAAACTACCAAGGTATCGTGCATGCAGGGGCTCGGGCATACCTCAAGTAGTCCGCGAAATGTTTTTTTTTTTATGAAAATATTTAAAACTACCAAGATATCCTACACAAGGCTCGGGCATGCCTTAAGTTGTACGTGGAAATAATTATTTACTGTTATGAAAATATTAAAAAACAATTATATTGGATTTATCAACTTACATGTATTTTTGGCCTACTTCACACCTTTTGTGTGTTACTTTATATTTGTGATCAAACGTGTCAAATTATAACCGGTAATGTACAACATAATTTACAACACAGTAAAATACAATAAACTACTCAATACCATAAAAAGTTTAAATAACCTGGTGCCCTAAACTGTTTTTCCCAGTTTTTTTTATCATTTGATAAAGACTTGACCATTCAATCATAATGGGTTTTTTTATATAAATTTTAAGCAAATCCTATAAGATATGAATAGGTATTAGGTAGTACAACGATCAGGACACAGTCAACGTTGGTCAGGTCAAGTTTTTTTTACCCCAAAACATATATTTTCCCCCTTTTTTTTAATGATGTGAAATAACACAGAAATTTTCATCGGTTAGGTCATTGCTGTTGTTGGTCAGGTCATTGTCAACGTTAGAAGGGTCACGTTTTCGGAATTTTTCGGAATATTTTAATATTTTTTACTATATTTTTTCATATAGTTATATATTAAAATATCAAATTTTATTATTTTTCATATTTAACATAAATACTTTAAGAAATAAAAAAGTAATGAGCATTTTCATTTGGTCCTGTCATTGTCAGCGTTGGTCAGGTCACGTTTTATGAAGATTTAAAAGTTTCTATATTTTTTCTTATATTTATGTATTAAATGGACTAAATTTATAGCAATTCAAATTTGACAAAATTTTTAAGAAATAAAAAAGTTATCAGCATTTTCGTTTTGGTCCAGTCATTAGTGTAACCCGTCAAAGGGAGATAATTCGTATTGTCAGGAATATTACACAATGACCATTTTTTAGAAATTAATTTCAGATGTTTCTAAGTAGATTCCCCATAACTTTTTTTGATTTTTGATAAAAACAAGGCTGAAATAATAGATGTAGCCGCATAATTTCACAACACTACACCAAATATTGTATTTTTCTCAAAATTCCCAACTTTCTCCGCTGTTACCATGGTAACCAACCAATATATATATCGGTTGGCATTATTTTTGTGACTAGGCTAATGGGATATACATATCAGCCAATTTTCAGAAAGATCGGTGACTATGTGTGCCGAAAAAGTTTAAGTGGTTACAGAGAATGAGTATTAATTTGTCTATGATAATAAGGACATATAGTAGGCTCTTCTTCTAAATGAAAAATTGAATAAATAGAAAACTGAGATCGTTTAATTGTACAATACACTCACTCATTCAATCGATATACCAGTGTTCGAAAGCTCGGTTTCACAATCAACGGATAAAGCCGTTTACTGTGCTTTGAGGAGGGTGGTAAAGGGTTATTTTCGTGCAACGTGAGCGCCGTTTTTTATTTAACGTTCAACGTGTTTTTACTTTTTTATTTAACGTTCAGTAGTGCAAGACCGGTGCCTCGTTCAACGTGTTCTGCTTATTTAATTGTACATGCATCGTGATTTTAAAATGCTTATTTTGCGTGCTCGGTATTTTTCAAATAAAATTCAAAAAATTTGGCAGGGATCGTCAGGAAATACTTTTTAAAAGCCGCAAACCATTTACATCATAAATGTGTATACTTAATCGGGAATAACAAGTAAAACAGAGAGTTTATATATACAAGAAGACAGTGACTCAGTCACAAAGGTTCACAAGTCTTTATTTTTCGTGCAACGTGCATGGCAGAAATTATTTCACGTTCAACGTGAAATTATGTCTTATTTCACGTTTTGTCCGTGCAAGCACCCCCCTTTACCACCCTCTTTGAGTTACTGTCAGTATTTTTCTCATCCGATGTGATATAATATTATGTATACAATTTGTTGAATTTGTTTTTCTACAATAAATTGAATACTAACATCTGAGTTGAGTTTTTGTTTTGTTATATTTGTATTTCGTAATTTTAGTAAACGCGAAAATTGGATAATACAGATAAATTATGTACACGCGACGTTATCGCCCGTTTATTTTATGTTAGCTTGGTCTGTACCAAACTATACCCAGTGTGTATGACAAAACTTTTCTTACCTTTTGCCAAAAAAAAAATGAGTTTAGAAACAAAGTCGGTAATTCGAAAATGGACTTTGACATTCATTTTTTTTTTCATAATTCTTGTGTTATTTCGAATGCTTCTAATGACGTCATTAGACATACATCTTATCCAAGAAGCTGTGAAAACATCAAAATATCAACATGACTTTCAAGTTTGCCTTACAAGTTCTTATACACAACAGTTACTATGAAATAGAAATAACAGTATGCATTGCTCTTTAACGCTGAATTATATAAGTGTTAATTTTTTTTCGATCGACAAACAACTTCCGCGGGGAAAAGGTCAAGGATGTATAATATGATTAAAAAGGAGAAGCTGGTTAAACATCAACGAGAAAACAACCTAATGAGGAAATAGCTAAAAAGACAACCTATACGGGAATTTTTCGTTTTGAATCCTATACAGGTGGTTGGGCAACTATCATTCATTTGTTGTACGTATCATGTCCTATTCGATATAAACAGTTTAATTATAATTATCAAAAAATTAATAATTTGTTTCAGAAAAGAAAGCTTGTTTCCTTTGAAAATAAATTTTAATTCCTCAGTGTTATTGAAAATAAAAGTTGATTTTGAATCATTTTATTTTAGTCTTTGAAACATGATTCCTGTTCTAGTTAACGTTGTTATTGTCTTTGACTTAGCATTCGATTACTGTGAATAATCTCAGATCAGTACTTTGTGTCTTAAGTATTTTTGTTAAATGTTGTTTTTTTATTGCGTGCTCTGTGTCGATCTAATGGGACTAGACTTTTTTTAACTGATTTTTATAGTTTGTCTTATGTTTTTCTGCTACGTCATATGTTGGGGGGAGGGTTGGGCATACATTTTTTTTACATAAATCAGGCTGTTGGTTTTCTCGATCGAATCATTAAACAATAGTTATGTCGTCGCGGCTTTGTATAGTTTTCTATGTGCGAAAGGGGTAGATAGTTGCCTTCTTGACAATCACACCACATCTTCTAAAGTTATTATAACTATTATAAAGCTGAAAAAAATATCTCAGCCTTAGTATACAATGTTCTGAGGTCTTAACCGTCCCGGATCGAGTCTAAAAGCTGTGGATACATTAAACAGAAAGGATTAATGATCAATAATGAATACACCAAATTCTCCAAATAAGAAAAATCATTTACATAGGACAAAAGTCAACCACTGAGGAAATCCTGTCATTGGACAGACACATGCATACTTGGCGGGTTCAATTTAGTTTTGTCTAAAAATCATCCATATCCCGTACTAAGTCTCAATCAAAAAACAAAAAAGTTAATAAAACATGTAAAAGAACACACACAAAATCAATCAACAAAATACGGTTTAATCTGAAATAACGGTAAAATAGAACTAACGGTACAGAAACTAAAGACTAAGTCCAGGAAGGAAACATAAAAAATAATCGATCCGGACAACACTGGTAAAACTGTCCGTATTTACCTATAACTGGGCATATTACGATCTCTTGATGGCACTTTACATGTGATGTTTTTTTTTATATATTAAACCTCAAGGCTTATAAAAAAATATGTCTAGCTGAACATCGATCCGAACAGAAATAAAATAGCGAAAATAAAAGAACACACCAAAGATTAACCAAGGAAAGGCGGTTCACTCTCAAATAATGGCAAAACAGATTACAAAAACTGTCAGTATTAAATGTTTGTATCCTATATAGCAAATATTACGAAATGACATATGCCACTAAATCGGCAATAATATATATAAACGTGTTAATCACCCTAACACTGTGGAAATAAAACATCACAATGTTGAAAACAAAGACTTTAATTTGCAGCAAATAAACCAGACAAAGTTGATGAAATTCTAAATAAACTCAATAAAAAAAATACTGATGTGAATGGTATACCGGCTACGTAGAGATGTGAAATGTAATAAATCTGCTGTTTCATCTCAGCTGACATCAAGCATTAATATATTAATATAAACCGATATTTTTTTTTTCTAAATACATTGAAAAACAAAGGTTACTATGGACTGCTTAACAAATCAAATTACAGACCAGTCAGTGTCCTTCATACCTTTTCCCATAACTTCTTGAAACAGTTTTTGAGCAACAACAGGTTGTTTTTTTTTTTAATTGTTTTAAATCCGTATCTTAATGCTTTCCGTCGAAGCCGTGGATGTAAATCAGAATACTAGGTTGACGCCTTCAAACGAGGTTAATCCCGCTTCATTCTATATGTGCCTGTTCCAAGTCAGAAGCCTGTAATTCGGTGGTGGTTGTTTCTCATATTTGTTTATCGTTTTTTGTATTTGTATAGTTTGTTCTCGTGTTTTGCCGTTGTGTCATTGCCCAAGGTTAGGGGAGGATTGGCGCCACCAAACTACTTTAACCCCACCACATTCCATATGTGCCTGTCCCAAGTCAGGAGACTGTAATGTAGTTGTTGTCGTTAGTTGCTGTGTAACATTTTTGTTTTTCGTTCTCTATTTTGTTCATAAATTAGGCCATTAGTTTCTCATTTGAATTGTTTTACATTTGTCATTTCGGAGCCTTTTATAGCTGACTGCGGTATGGGATTTGCTCATTGTTGAAGGTCGTTCGGATACCTATAGATGTTTATTTCTGTGTCCCCGTGATATAGCGTTTTTGTGCTAATGCAGCATAAAGCAATCACTAAACATCATTTTTTTTTTCTGTGTCGTTTGATCTCTTGTGGAGAGTTGTCTCTTTGACAATCATACCACATCTTCTTATTTCATAATTATCAGATGGAAAGCAAGCAATTAAATCAAAGTATACTCTTAGTAGCTAGGCTGACATCCAGAAGGGGGTAACCCAAGGATCTATCCATTGACTTCTCCTTTTCAGCATTTTTATAAACGATATATTTTAATTTTAAATTATCAAAAAGAGTCTACTGTATAATTATGACGATGCTACCATTTACTTCTGTAGCCCTGATTATTTATAACACTTTATTCAAAATATTGGAATCTGAGTCACTTTAAAAAAAAGATTGGTTCAGGGTGAATAAGATGCAAGCAAACTCTGATAAATTTCAAATTTTGGCTGTTGGTAAAAACAATTATAGCAAAAATCATTGTATTTGTATTCAAAACACTGAAATTTCAAGTTATACTGCTGTTTAACTACTTGTTATAGATATAAATGCATATAAGTAAAATTTGTAGGAAGGCATCCTCGAACGTTTATGCACTTTTATGAATAAAATGAATAAATTTACCATTTCCAATTTATTCATAGTGAGTTTCTTTAAATTTTGCTCTTTTGCATGGTATTTCTGCACATAGAAAAATACAAAATACAAACAAATGAAAAAAAGTCAAAAAAGATTTACTCCGTTTTGTATCTGATGATTTTTCTAACTCTTTTTAGAACTTAGTAGAAACAGCGAAGATGCCTTCTCAGCAAGTCAGGAGATTGAAAACAAATTGCAACTTATAGAATTATCAATAACGTAGCACCTGTATGTTTACAAGACCAATGAAAGGTAAAACAATCGAAAAATGCTTTCAGATATAACAATACATTGGATACTCCTAATGTAAATGCTACTACTTATGGTAAGAAATGTTTCAAATTTGATGCTGCTACATTGTGGAATAATCTTCCTAACCATTTAAAACATAGAACATTTTTCGCAATGTCTTATACGATCCTCGAATGGCTCGGAATGTCGCTGTTCTGCATGTATATAAACTTGCATTGTATTTCCCTTTGCTTATTTTATACTTGTAAAAACACTCAACTCAACTTCTGACTGAAAATAACGAAAACAAAATCTCGATATACTTTTAAAGTTTGTGTTTTCATAATTGTCAATCATTTTTGTATTCAAAAGTACTACAGTTATGTTGGTAAATTTAAGACAGCTACACTGTTTGCAAACTTTTAGGGAAGGGGTTAGAATTGAAAATCTCAATTTAAAAAATGTTAAGCACATGAACATGTACAAAATGCATACAAAGCACAACATTGACAAAGTGGTGAACTTGATGGCAAATTGATCACTTTTGAACAGAACCTAACAATTCCCGCGCATAAAAAACAAAAAAACAAAAAACAAAAACAAAAACAAAAACAAAAAAAACAAAAACAAAAAAAAAAACAAAAAATTAATTCAGGCCACTTTTATTTACCCCAAAATATTTATCAAATTTCTTTTTATAATATGGGTCTGATATATGACATAAACACAAGTACACAAATAGATAAATACACTATATTACACTACCTAATAATTCTTGGTGTTATTCAAAGCCAGATTATTGTCCTACATCCTATATGTACTTTGTACTTATATTTTGACATTGCACACAGTCATGCTTTTTATAACCTTAGTATACCAAATCCGTTGGATGTGTGCAGATTGATCCTTTAGCATGTTTAGTCAACTAGAAAATGATTTGTATGTTAATTGAGATTCGTTTTGTTTTATTAACCGTGTAGCTCTTAGATTGGTACTTTGTCGTTGATTTCCTCGTTTAACTTGTTTTACATTCACTAAAAGATGCTATCATTCATGTCATTTGAACAATGGTGAATGGTTTATCATTAAATATCATTTTAAATATCCTTGTTTTGTATATATTAGAACTCGACCTGCTGATATGCAATCATTCTGACCTACACTATAATGGAGAATGCCGTTTTTATAGAATATGTTTTAAGAAACGTATATATAAATCAATTCAATATGGGAAACAAAATTTGGTTCAAACTTAAAATAACAAATTGGTGCTCATCCTCCCAAAATATCAGAATTTTAAATCTGGAAAAATCTACTAAGGATTTTGCAATTCCATGTTTACACTTTAGAAGTGATATGTACACTTACAAAGTTGAAATCATTGATAAATCCTACAAAATACACCATGGTCGTTCCTTTTGCTTTCTATAACCAGTACCTATGCCTACCGAATAAGACTATTTACCTGATTTGTAATAACATAAGCAACACGACGGATGCCACATGTGGAGTAGGATCTGCTTACCCTTCCGGTGCACCTGAGATCACCCCCAGTTGTTGGTGGGGTTCGTGTTGCTTCGTCTTTAGTTTTCTATGTTGTGTCATCTGTACTATTATTTGTATGTTTGTCTTTTTTTTTTGGCCATGGCGTTGTCAGTTTGTTTTTGATCCATGAGTTTGACTGTCCCTCTGGTATCTTTCGTCTCTCTTTTCTACATGGATGTTTGTCCATTTGCAAACCATTTGTTTAGAAACAAAATCGGTTATTTGAAAATGGACTTTGACATTTCTATTGGTTATTGTGCTTATTTCGGAAGCTTCAAATACGTCATTAAACCGTTGTATCTAAGTAAACTGTGGAATTTTTCACGACTGTTAAATGTCTTGCATAAAAAAATATTTAATAAAATGTCTGTCACATACCAAAATATTTACTGCCCTTTAACTGTGAGTTATATATTTGCTGTTATCTATTAATTCCATCGACAAATAATTACCATAAGAAAAAGGTTAAGAATCTGTAGAATGATTAAGAAGAGATCTAGGATAAACATCAACGAGACAATAACCCCACGAAGAAAAGATCAACATCAAAATGATTTAAAGAACACATGATATATTCATCAAAGTTGAGTAGAATGATGAAAAAGAGACACGTGATACACGGCATCAAGGTAGCAACGTGACGAAGAAAAGTTGAACGATGTGTTAAAATATTAAAAGGAGACATAGGATATACATTAACGAGACAACAATTGAACGAGCAAATGGCTAATCTAAAAGGAAACACACAGTTTTGAATTTCTATAATTCGATTAAGCACTAACTATTCATCTTTTTTGGAGCATATGTCTTTTAATGTAACCGTTTGTCTTCGATTGTTTTGAGGTAAAAAAAAATCCTTTGTTTCAGAAGGTTATTCAATTTTAAAGAATAGAAAAATATGAAGATGTTTTATGATAAAAAATATTCGATGTTGGTATCCACCAAGGACACAAAATCAGGACATACACAGCAAAAACACAAAATTCAAATGAAAAGCGCTTGTATTGCTGTTCTTCATGTCAAAGTCACTGTGATTAAAACTAGAACGCCAAAAACTTGCACTTCACTGCAAGTTTAAGACAGCCCTAGCACCGGTTTGGGAATTGATTGCAAACTGCAAACATGTATGCTTGCCAACGAGATAACTTTACACATATAGAAGTTCGCAACTATATGTCTCCATGCGGATTTTAGCAATGTGCAAAACCTAAACCTATAAAAAGTCACAATAGACCTCGACATGACAAATATAACACAATTTAAACGAGAGACAAAAAAGAGTTATTCATAGTGTGTTTCTATTGGAAAGATAAAAGAAAAAACCATCATAAAGTTCCAAAAAAAACCACCTTTTTCCTATTTGATTAAAAAAAAATGGATTTTTTATTGAGTTTTTTCCTTAAAAAACCAATACTCTTTTATAAAATGAACGGTCTGTGCTTAGTATGCACTATGTAAGGGCCACTCGTAACATTTATCAAATTGAGGAACACAAAAGTAGTGCGCAAACAAAGAATCTCTGTGTAGTGATATTGGACATGTTTCACATTTTAACAAATGACAGAGCTTAACCATTTGTGCTGATTTGGAGAGCAAAGGACCACATGATAAAGGTGTAAAACATTTAGAGTTATTAAATGTATGCAAAGAACTAAATTTTCAAAGAATTAATTGTGCGAAAAAAAAATGATTTATTTACCTCGAGAAGCCGCATTACAAAAGGTTTTTCTGGGTGTGCTAAATTATGGAAAAACGAATCTCACTTTCTACCCAGAAAATTCAACCACAGATGTGAAAATGTCGAAACTTCGAAACGAGCCATCATACATATCCAGGTTTACGATATGAACAAAGGAATGGAGGAAAAGACTAACACTACCACCTAACTAAAACGAATTGCGCATCTATACCCAACTCTACAATATCGAAATTCCATTGACAACAAACGTGGATGATAAAACAATATAAGATGGTCTGGATTGGGGGTCAACAATATATTTTTTTGCAGATCATTGCATTTAAATACAAATAAGACAAAATAAACCCACGGTTGAGGTTCCTGCCTTTGGAAAGGCACATGAATATTTGTCGAGTTTACACAGTTTTTGAGATCGAAACTTTTTCCAATATTAAGTCTCGATTATTCTACTACAAAAAAGTATATACAATAAAATACATAAAGAATCAACAAAGAAAGGCGATTCATTTTGACTTAATGCTAAAACGGTCAAATAGAAAATAATGTGAAACAAGGAACAACGAAGTGTTTTGATTTTATCGTAAAGTTGTAAAGATATGATTGTATATTACATTCATCGTCCTTTTTTAACGTAACATCAGAGGAGAGTAAGACGAATGTGTGATCTTAGAAAATATCCTTTGTCGTAAATGATGTAAGGGTTGATGTGGGATCGCCAGATTTGCCGTGAAATTAAAGTTTGATTTTTAGCTTTTAGTTAGACATTTCAATCAAGTGTATTTGTAAAATAAATTGACCCGTCATATACCTTAATATAGACTGCCTTGAAATAATTATACAGTATCGTTCATCGATATATGCATTTAACGAAAAGAAACTTCCTTAAAACTAAAAAAATAACGAATTTGTGTTCATCTCTCACAATATTAGAATTTACAATCCGGAAACCCCTACTTAGTATTCTTATACCACTTTTACTCTATGGGGGTGATATGTGCACTTACAAAGTTATTATTGCTAGATCGCACACAATACACCATGGTCGTTCAATCTGCTTTGTATAAACAATACCCATGACTGTTCTTCTTGGGTGTTTTTCTCTTTGAAAAACTTCTTGTCGGAAAACAAAGTCGGTAATTTAAAAAACAACGGATTATGACATTTTTAAGTTTAGTGAGTTTATTTCTGAAGCGTCAAATACGTCAGTCAGCAAATGTTTCTGCGTTAAGTGTGGAATATTTCACTTTTGTTAAAAGTTTTGCATAAGCAATATATGTCTGTCGAATGTCACATGTGTCAAAAACAATATTTACTGCACTTTAACTGTGAGTTATATGTTTGCCGTTATCTATTAGTTCAATCGACAAACAACTGATATACAGAAAAAAACATGCGTAAAATTATTAAAAGAAGATACGGGATAAGCATCGACGAGGCAAGAGTTTAAAATGTGTAGATTGGTGGAAAAGAGACATGCGATATGCTGCAACGTGGTACCAACCCGACGACGAAAAGGTCAAGGATGTGTTACATGATTGAAACGAAACGAGGGATATACAGTGACGAGACAGAATGAAACTAAAAGAGAGGCGAAAGATACCAACGGGACATTCAAACTCATAAGTCGAAAAAACACTGACAATGCCATGGCTACAAAAGAAAAAGATAAATAACAGTTCACAAAATACAACATTAAAAAAAAAAGACTGAGCCAATTTTTTTTTTATCTTTTATTTGATTTTCAGTAGCCATTTTTCTTTACTCCAACAATCACCACCTGACTATGGTTTTTGGGGTAAACATTGAATAGTATTACAAGACTATCCGTTTTGTTTTTTAAATGCATATTTATTGAAATTTCAATATTAAGTTTTTGTCTTACTTGTTGAAATGTTTACAATGATTTGCTTAGACTATCTACAATGTGCTTTATAAATTGTATACCATATAACTTCCATGTCATATAAACAGGATATTCAGACACTGGTATGATGTTTAAAATACCTAATGATAAAATATCTGAAACACATAACAATGTATAAGTCTTTGTCATGTGTAGACAACAAAATATGTCTTTCTAAAATGGAGTTTTGAAGCAATTAGAAATCTCTCTAATCTTATCTTTTTGTAATGTTAAGACTCTGTCACAACCTAAATGTTTTAGTTCTTCAAGTAATAAATTCTGCCACGTACCGTGTAAATTTGATAAAAAATAACTTTACCCAAGACAGATATGTACAGAAAGACTGCAAATGCACCATATTTGATCCTCTCTGTGAAAAATCTGCAATAAGAGTACTACGCTTGACTCTATCAATCTTACCATTCCATATGAAACTAAAAACATAGTATTTACTTCATTCAATTGTGATGAGGTAAATTCGGCAGAGCAGTCAACAAATAAATCAGTCTTGGTAATACCAGAGTCTTAATTCAGTGATTTCACCTAGTAATGTTAATTTTCGATGTTGCTAGCCTTTTAGTATAGCTGAAACCTCTGTGATCTTTTTTTCTAAAATCAATATCGAGAATACATTTTAAATAAAGAAAAACATATATTCCTAAAAGTCTAAGGTCTGTATGTGATCACATAAGACTGTAATTAGGACATAACTTATGATCAGAATATTTTTTGTTACCAATCCAAACAGCTTATGTTTTTGATTTGTTAATTTTTAGTCCAGATAACATGTGAAAAGAATCAAAACAATTGAGGCTTTCTTATAGTGATGTCCCGCCAAAAACTGGGGGTGATATAAGCTTCTCCAGAAGTGTAGGTGGATCCTACTTGACATTTGGCACCCGTCGTGTTGCTCATGTTAGTACTATCCCGGTGATAAATAGATATAGGAAGATGTGGTATTAGTGCCAATGAGACAACTCTTCAACGAGAGACCAAAGAACACGACGAATGAGCGTAACACATGAGTAAATTAACAGTTTGTTCGGTAACGAATTAATTATTTTTTTCAGTTAAATCAACATAAAAGCAATTGAACCCTTTCCTCTCGTCAACTCTGGTGTTAGGATGTATCAAACTCAGGAACCTGACCTTTGAAAGGACTTTATACAATTGTTCACTTACACAACACGAAAAACTGCAGTACATTTGATAAGAGCAGATTTATTATCTATTCTGGGGTTAAACATTCTTACAATCTAATCTGCAGTGTATTGTTTCTATGGCAGTCCTATGACAGTCCTTTACTTATTTATAATTTCCTGTTCATAGATTAATAAGAAGCATATATTCCAACTCCCTTAGACAAAGGTGACCGTAAATGAATTTGGCTATTCTGCCTAGGTCCTTTGAGGTCATATCTTTCCTTATGTTTCCATATTTTACGCATCCCTGACATTTAATTATTAAGGGTTCAACTTTCCTGATGAAGGTAAATCCCTTAAGGTACTTTGAACGCACGCATTTATTCATAAAATTTTTCCTTGGTTTACGTTTTGGTAGTCCATGTTTCAGGAACTATTTCCATAATACATGATAACACTATGTTGATTTCACTGTGATATATTCATGCATTATACACATGAATGGAATCCAGGGGTACACGAAAGTTGAAATTGAAAAAAAAACGTAAATGTTTGGGTTGAGAAATTAGGATTAAAAGCAATGTTAAGATAATATTGATATATGATTTTGGCTTCGAACTTGTATTCAGTTTGTGAGTGAATCGTGCCAGTTTTTACATCTTCAAACATCGACTTCTTAGACCAACGACCACCAAGGCCCCTTTATACAGGCTAGAGGAAATGAGTCTTATCCTAAAATGTACATACCGTATATCGGTTTAATATGTTTAATTTTCGCTTTGTTCGCGGCACCAAAAGAAACGCAAACATTCGCCCCCACGTAAATTTCCCTGCATATTCTTTGATTTATTGCTGTCTAAATGTTTCATATATTATTCTGTTAATTGTCGAGTTTACACGAAATTGATATGCAAACTCATTTCACCTCAAAGCAGTGGGAAATCTAGTGACAAAATATTACCTCCCCTGTAAAAATCTTCTCAATGTTTTTCCCATTTTAGCAAGGACGCTATTTATTATGGATTCATGGGAAAACGTTCTCGTAAACAGTAAAAAAAGAAATAAGTTGAAATAAAAACAAAACTTCCATTCAATGTTATCATTTCCCGCCTTAAGTAGCAAACTATGAATACAGCAGGCTATAGAAGCTTGATGTAAAATTGGTTTTAAATGTTGCTATGCGAATAAATTCCTTGAGTAACAACTTCAATTTATTTCTCTACTGGCTGTATACCTTTCTGGAACATGTTTTATCCGAATATATATACAGTTAGATCAGAGAAAGTCAGGGAAAAAATTCCAAAGGAATCGATTGAAATTGCTTGAGACGTCAGATTTGCACGAAGCAGAAAAGAAACCCTAAACTAACTTAGAGATAAAAGACTTAAAAGTACAAATCTAGGAGTAGTCTCAGTTACTGAAAGCTAGTTAAAAACTAATAACAACTTACACATATATAAGGTTTCGCAGGCTAAATAAGCCTTGATAAAAGGGAGAAAAGAAAGCATAGGTACAATTAATCGAAGAGGAACATAATAAAAAAGAAAACAATTGTAAAAGCAACACAGAAAACAAACTCAAAATAGTGAACATAAATACTTCTACAAAATCAAATGATCAGCAATTCCTGTTATTACTTAAGTAAGGAAACTTTCTTGCCATATTTGGCTCCTTATTTGGTAGCCTGCTAAAAGTTGACATTGAAATTCGATAAATAGTCTCCTCTGTTGGTATAAATTTCGGTGTTTAGAAATGAATTTGCGCTTGTCCATGTTAAATCCATAACATTGACATCTATTTTCAAATAGTAAGGGTTTTCTAGGAATAAATTACCTTAGCTGTATTTGACAAAACCTTTCCAAATGTTGGTCTTCAATACTTTCAACTTCGTATTCTTTTTGGTATCAATGATGAGTTTTTTACTTGGGTTAAGATGTACAAATAGGTTTCATATTGATGTTTTGTCCTCACTTTCTATTATTGTTTTCACTTTTCACTGCAAGTAAGCATATTACAAAGCTAACAAGCTCAATGATGCAATATTTAAAAAAAAAAAATAGCGAATGACGGGTCGTAGATAACACTATTATCTCAAGAAATCCCGTAGAATATTTAATTAATTGACAATACATATTTTTTATTTCCATGCTTCATTGTAATAGTGATTTGAAGATCTTGCATTATAAACTGATAAGCTCAAATCTTCAACAACGTCAAACAGATAACATGAGGCAAACAGAAATCATAAACCGAATAAAAACACCATGACCAAAAAGAACAACTATAAAAAGACTGACAACCGTGTATAAATAACTACACATGAAACCGAAGCCAAAAAAAAAAAAAAAAAAACCAAACACCGGGGACGTACTCTGTGTTTCTTTGGGGTAGGTAGTTTCCGCTACTAGTGGCACATAATATATATTACATTAGTGATACACATACAAAGTCAAAACTACTCCCGCAAAAGACACTATGTATGTGTTATTTGTCTTGTCAATTATACCTCTTGATAGATTGTTTGACATGAAAGGGAAGAAATTTGAGTTTTTAATTGCAAATTGTCTTTCTTCACGGCATCAATATAAGGTGCCAATATTTTCTCTTTTGTTAGAATATACTGTGACAGAAGTAAAAGTCTGTACTTTTGGTACCTCGGGATGGATTGTTTTACACAAAATGAGGGCTCTATAAGTCTACAGTTACTTATGCTTATTTCGATAACAAATAAAAAGTGCCAATATTTCTTTATTTTATAATATCCTTGTACTGGCCTGATAATTGAGTACTTTTGACCTCAGGAAGGATGTATGACATGAAAGGAAATTAAGTTTAAAATTGCAAAATGTGTTGTCAGCATCCATTTTATATTGGGTGCCAATTTATAGTTAAAATATTAACGGAATTAAAATTCTGTTCTTTTGGTACCTCACAAGGGATAGAATCACACATATTGAAAGTTCTTAAAGTCTACATTTACTTAAACTTATGTCGATAACAATAAAAAGTGCCAATAGTTCTCTTGTATTAATCTGATAAATTCTCTTTTTATATCTCCTGATGGATTGTTTGGAATTAAAGGGAAGCAATTATTTCGACAGAAGATATTTTGCTAATAAAAAGCAATGATCCTGGGTCTGCAGGGATTAGGTTTTATAAGTTTGACATTATTCAACGTTTGTTTAGGTCGATAAAAAAATCATTTAAAAATACAATAAACCATGATTTACGGCAAAAATTTTGAAATGAGGGCATTGTCTGAAAACAAATTTTTCTGAGAACATTTTATGTCGTCTGTTTTATTTAAAGTCTTGAAGCATTTTCTAGTTAAATCTGCCGTATTGGATATTGGTGACAACATCTAAAACTTATTTTTATTCTTTTAAAATTTTGCAATATTTTGTTTAATTTAATTTTATAAGACATTGAAAAAAACAATGAAACTGTTAAATGTTATAGAAAATGTATTGCTATAGTCAAGATTTACATATTTCATGAGAATAGAATAGAATGTACTTCACAAAATGTTACGGTTTTATATTTAAACTTTAAAATACAAAAATCATTCTAAACAAAGAAATACTTTTTTTTTTTTATAATTTTACGAATAGTTTATGGGTAGAACATACGCGCGTTTTCTTATTGCACGTACAAGTAAAGGTGTTTAGTCTGAAGTAAACGCCTGTTAAATACTGACTCGAGTAGACATTACAAAATTCCGTTGTGACCGCGTTAACGTAATTTTATTAAACGCGAAAATTGGAGAATACAAATGAATTATGTGCACGCGACGTTAACGCGCGTTTACTTTATGTTAGCTTGGTGTGCACCAAACTATAACCAGTTTGTCCGACAGACCTTTTTTACTTATATGCCAAATAAAATAAGTTAGAAACAAAGTCGGTAATTTGAAAATGGACTTTGACATTCATTTTCCTTTTTAATTCTCATGTTATTTCGAATGCTTCTAATGACGTCATTAGACATATAGCTTATTAAAGTAACTGTGAAAATATCGAAAAATCAACATGGCATTTCAAGTTTGCCTTACAAGTTCTTATACACAACTACAAAATAAAAATAACTCTATGCATTGATCTTTAACGCTGAATTATATTTGTGTTAAATTTTATTAATTGGATCGACAAGCAACATCCGCGGGGAAAAGGTCAAGAAGGTATAATATAATTAAAAAGAGAAGTTGGTTAAACATCAACGAGAAAACAACCTAACGAGGACATAGCGGGAAAGACAACATATAAGGAAACTTTCCGTTTTGAATCTTATACAGGTGGTTAGGCAACTATCATTCATCTGTTGTACGGTATCATGTCCTATTCGAAATGAACAGTTAAATTATAATTATCATAAAAAATAATAATTTGTTTCAGAAAGGAAAGCTTGTTTCCTTTGAAATTAAACTTGAATTCCTAAATGTTATTGAAAATAAAAGTTGATTTTTTAATCATTTTATTTTAGTCTTTGAAACATGATTTCTATTCTAGTTAACGTTGTTATTGTCTTTGACCTAGCATTCGGTTACTGTGAATATTCTCATATCAGTACTTTGTGTCCTAATAGATATAAGAAGATGTGGTATAAGTGCCAATGAGACAACTCTCCATCCAGGTCAAAATTTATAAAAGTAAACCATTATAAGTCAAAGTACGGTCTTCAACACGGAGCCTTGGCTCACACCGAACAGCAAGCTCCAAAAATTACTAGTGTAAAACCATTCAAACGGGAAAACCAACGGTCTAATCTTTATAAAAAACGAGAAACGAGAAACACTTATGAACCAAATCAACAAACGACAACTACTGAACATCAGATTCCTGACTTAAATATTTTTGTTATTTTTTTTTTTTTTTGCTTGCTAAGTGTAGATCTAATGGGATTAGACTTTTTAAACTGATTTGTATAGTTTGTTCTTTTGTTTTGCTGCTACGCCACTGTCATATGTTGGGAAAGGTTGGGAACCCGCAAACATGTTGAACCCTTTCACATTTTGTATGTGCCTGTCCAAAGCCAGGAGCCTATAAATAAGTTGAAGTCGTTTGTTGTTGTATATAATATAAATTTTCCGTTTATTGTTTTCTACATAGATCAGGCTGTTGTTGACCGCGTTAACGTAATTTTATTAAACGCGAAAATTGGAGAATACAAATGAAATATGTGCACGCGTTTATTTTATGTTAGCTTGGTCTGCACCAAACTATACCCAGTTTGTCCGCCAGACCATTTTTTTTTACTTATTTGCCAGGAAAAAAAGTTTAGAAATAAAGTCGATAATTTGATATGGACTTTGACATTCTTTTTTTATAATTCTTTTGATATTTCAAATGCTTCTAATGACGTCATTAGACATACAACTTATTAACCAGACAAAGTTGAGGAAATTCTCAATAAACTGTGAATCATAACAGTACAAAAACAAGTCTGCATTAAAGGGGCGCAATAAGTGCCCATAGGAATGCCTACAATATGTCGATAAACTTTGGTGCCGAAACGTACATAGATATTAACAGCTTCAATCATCTCATCTCACCTCCAGTAAGTATTTCTAGCATATTTACCTTTCTCATTAGAGAAGAAGGCGTTAAATGAGTTGCAGGAAATATATTTGCATTCAGATTTATCAAACGATCATTTAATTTAATAGTCAAATTTTTGTTTGATAAGATTGTGTAGAAGTGTAGTGTAAAGGGTTGAAAAGTCAAAACTGTCAACAGAATCAAAAGGACCATCAAAAGCACGTAATTTATCTTAAACATCCAAAGAATGTTTTACACTTCAAAAGTAGTTAATTCAATTACTTTCATATATTTTATTACAATAGTTTATGATAAGGTCTTTGATAGTAGTTAAGGAACTTGTTAAAAGCACTGAAAGATTACTTCTAGAACACTTACTAGAGGCCGAGATCAAACGATATTTTCTGGTTTTTTGTGTAGTCCTCTGGCAGTCTTATTGCCGTCAAAATTTCTTTAAAGACGTGTAATCATAATAATTGTAATTCTTTCAAAAGTATATTTTCTCTAATTGTATTCTTTGGTATGAATAATTAAACTCCAGATCTACATTTGTTTTGTGGATGGACTGAAATATGTATCATTCATGTTTAATGCAGATCATTAAAGATTTAAATAGATCAAACATTGTATCGAGTTTGATGAAGAATTTTTAGAAGATTCAGTCTTACGCCTCGTGTAACTAGATTGTTTTCATTAATGACCTCTCGGTGTATCATCATTTGAAATAGGAAATCAAAATCTTAAGTTCTTTCGTGCCCTTATCTAGTATACAAAATCTGTTTATGTTTGAATCCTGATTTGATACTGAATAGAGTTATTACTATCTTAATTTTGTACCCATTTTACCAAAGCTATCAAATGTCAACCGTTATTAAAGGTGAAAACATATGATATAAGGAGGTTATAGCATACAAATATGTTAGGATATGGAGTAAAAAACAATTCTACAAAATAGTGTATGGTACGCATACATTTATGTCAAAGCATCAGTGGCTTATATTTGGAACATAGCAACCAGATATTAAAAATTCAGACACGGTTAAAATTTTGAAGTTATGTCATCTATGTGTGAGTTCATGATATTTGTATTCATTTTTTCATGCTATCATATATATCAAAACAAAAGTCACAAATGACAAATGTAGATTTTGTTATTTCTGGCCTTTACTACTGATCTATGTAAAATACATTTTTATTGGTAATCATGCATTTTTGAACGTTGAATAATTCTGATACCGATGAGCCACGTTCATTGAATTCTTTGTTTAAACTGAAATTTCACCTAATATTGGCTAAATTTTCCTGCAAATATACATATAATGTGATATATATTCCAGCTATTTACATTAAACGCAGAATATCTCTTTGGAAAAAAGGATTTCTGCAGAACAAAAAAGTACAAAATAGAAATGTAGTTGCGAAAGTGCATAATAAAAAGTACAACAACATTTCCTGCTTTGGTCACATGTTCAATTATTATGTTATAAAGTTATTCAAAGCGAATAAGTCTTTAATGTGACAAATAAGAGATTTTGTGTTTGTATCGTTGTTCGAATTTCATTAATCTAAAAAGAAGATACAAATAAAAGAACTAATTCAGATATTCACATGTACTCAATAAATGTTCGAGTACGTTGCGTCGACGGATAACATGTCCTATAAATCAATACATAAAATATACTCAATAAATGTTCGAGTACGTTGCGTCGACGGATAAGCGTCTCATGTTATGCATGCATAACATGTCCTGTAAATCAATACATAAAATATACAGACACATGTACATCTTCAAACATACGCGCAGAAAAAAAGTAAAAGCGAGATCATTTGAGAAAGACAATATTTTCGAAACAAAGGACATATGCTGGCAATTGTGCTAAACAGAGAAAACGTAAACTGGCGATAACTAGTATTGACATTAAAATTCACAGATGCATTATAATGCAATGACATTTTGCTATTAATAAATCTGATTTGCTTATTGTTGTAGTTACGCCTATTTGGCACCACGCCTTTTTCGTTTTTACATATAAAAGAGAAATTGAAATAGAAAATGTTTCGAATTAGACTTAGCTGAGAAGTGTTTGTTCCGTTTGAAGAAACAGAAAGGACGTTTTTTGAATGTGTAGAAATATCAGTTTCAATCTGAAAATTATGTCTGTAGTATTGCCTGCTAGTACAAGCTTGAATCTGATCCCTGGACTTCACGAATCCATAAGAAATTGCAATATGTTGTTTACCATTGATGACAATGGACGAAACATGACTATATCTATAGACCAGCACAAACAACTGAAACCTCAACAGATAGGATGTTCGTATAGTGTAGTAGGATTGAGGACTGGTAGTTGACAAAGTATTGAGTTCGACCTCCTACGCTGTATCTTAATTATTCTATAATAATACGGACAATAGTATGCTCATCTTATTAATGTTACATTGAAAATACAGTAGGCCGAGATCGTTTTATTGTAAAATGCACTCAATCAATCGATATAAATGTGTTCCAAAGTTCGGTGTTATAATAACAGAAGAAGCCTTTCAATGTGCTTAGAGATACTGTCAGTATGTTTTCTCATCCGATGTGATATAATATTATGTATATAATTTGTTGCATTTGGTTTTCTACAATAAATTGAATACTAGTACTTACATCTTAGTTGATTTTATTTGTTTTACTGTTTAACACATTATTAAGATGAATAATTGTTCTACCGATAAAAGGATTGAGTACAAACCAACATGTTCTACATGTAATATGATTGTCGACGAGAAAACATTCTGACATAGACATCCAAATTACGTAGAATGTAGGTCACCATACGGCCGTCAACAATGAGCAAAATCCTTACTTTATAGTCAGATATCAAAGGATCTGCATTGCACAATGTGAAATATTTCAAACCAAAAAAACCTACGGCCTGATTTATGACAAACAATAACAAATACAATAGACTGCAACCAATAAAAAAACGGCCTCCTAGGCACAGGTTCATATAGAATGTGGTGGTGTAAAACATGTTTGCTAGCGCCCGAAATACATTTCCTTGAACCTAGGATAGTAGTGAAACAGTACAGCATAAGTGGAAACGGTACAAATCGGTTTTCAATTGCTTGACTCAGATTTGCACGAAGCAGAAAAGAAAACCTAAACTAAGTTAGAGATAAAAGACATAAAGGTACAAACCTAGGAGTACTCCTAGTTACTGAAAGCTAGTTTAAAGCCAATAACAACTAACACATATATAAGGTTCTCCGAGCTAAATAAGCCTTGATAAAAGGGAGAAAAGAAAGCAAGGGTACAGTTAAAATCATATATCAAAGAGGAATATGGTAAAAAGGAAAACAATTATCAACAAAAACAACACAAAAAAACAAACTCAGAATAGTGAAACATGAATACTACCCCTAAAACCAATACTGAAACATACATTCCACCCAATGACCAGCAATTCTTGTTTTTACTTAAGTAAGGAAACTTTCCTGCCATATTTAATTCCTTATTTGTCAGCTTACTAACAGTTGATGTGGAATTCAGATACCTAGATTTATTATAGCTCCTTCTTTGGTAGCCTGCTAAAAGATGATGTTGAAATTAGATACATAGTTTCCTCTGTTGGTATACATTTTGGTGTTTAGAAATGATTTTGCGCCTGTCCATGTTAAATCCATAACATTGACATCTATTTTCACTACTATGGGTTTTCTAGAAACAGATTACCTTGGCTGTATTTGACAAAACCTTTCGAAATTTTGCCCCTCAATACTTTCAACTTCGTACTTTTTTGGTATCTATGATGAGTTTTTTGTGCTTAAGATTTGCATATGGATTTCATATTGATATTTTTTCTCACTTTCTATTATCAGGTTCACTGCAAGTAAGCATATTACAAAGCTAACAAGTTCTATGATGCAATATTTAAAAAAATAAGCGAATGACGGGTCGTAGATAACACAATTATCTCAAGAAATCCCGTATAATATTTAATTAATTGACAAAACATATCTTTTATTGCCATGCTCCATTGTAATAGTGAATTGTAGATCTTGAATAATTATAAACAGATTACCTTGGCTGTATTTGACAAAACCTTTCGAAATTTTGGCCCCAATACTTTCAACTTCGTACCTTTTTGGTATCTATGATGAGTTTTTTGTGCTTAAGATTTGCATATGGTTTTCATATTGATATTTTTTCCTCACTTTCTATTATTATGTTCACTGCAAGTAAGCATATTACAAAGCTAACAAGTTCTATGATGCAATATTTAAAAAAAAAAGCGAATGACGGATCGTAGATAACACAATTATCTCAAGAAATCCCGTATAATATTGAATAAATTGACAAAACATATCTTTTATTGCCATGCTCCATTGTAATAGTGAATTGTAGATCTTGAATAATAAACTGATAAGCTCACATATTCAACAACATCAAACAGATGGGGCAATCAGAAATCATAAGTCGAATAAAAACACCATGGGCAAAAAGACGAACTATTAAAAGACTGACAACCGTCTTTAAATAACAACACATAAAACTGAAGCAAAAATAACACTTTTCCCACCAAACACCGGGAACGGACTCTGTGATTTTTGGGGCAGGTAGTTTCTGCTACTAGTGGCAGATGATATCTATTAAATTTGTGATAAAATTACAAATTTAAACCACTCCCGCAAAAGACACTATGTATGTGTTATTTGTCTTGTCAATTATACCTCTTGATAGATTGTATGAAATGAAAGGGAAAGAATTTAAGTTTTAAATTCCATACTTCCTTTCTTGACGGCATCAATATAAGGTGCCAATATTATCTCTTTTGTTAGAATATAAGTCTACAGTTACTTTTACTTATGTCGATAACAAATAAAAAGTGCCAATATTTCTTAATTTTATAGTATCCGTGTACAGTCCTGATAATTGAGTACTTTTGACCTCTGGAAGGATGTCTGACATGAAAGGAATTTAAGTTTAAAATTGCAAAATTTGTTGTCGGCATCCATATAAGGTGTCAATTTGTAGTTTTAAAATTAACGGCATTAACATTCTGTTCTTTCGGTACCTCAGGAGGGATAGTATCACAAACATTGAAAGTTCTTAAATTGTACATTTACTTATACGTTTATAAATTTCAGGTTCATCTGATGAAAGATTTTGGACACTTTTTAAACACATAAGTGTCTACTTCGGTCGATTTCATTAGTTAATGTGAAAGATTTGAACTGATTTAGTCATTAAAGACGCTCAAATTTAAGCTTAGATGTAAAAAATCTATCAAACATGCCAATTTATGTCACTTTTCAGATGTTTTTTGTCAAAAATGAAAGTGGCCGCATGTTCACCCTCAACCTTTATATATGTTATGTATTATCATCAAATACAACTTACTGTTAAATATTAAGAATGAACACAAATGCGGCCATTTTCATTTAAGACGGAAACCGTCTAAAATTTAACTCAAATGCTAAAATTGTAAAGATTTCAGTAATTTTGCATGACTTGATGATGGTAGTATCCGATACATATGCATTGTATTGTCAAAAACAGCAAATATTTATGAAACAGAAGTATTCTTCTTGTCAATAAAAAGCTAAAAGTTTACGATTTAACTAATTTGTAAAACTGCTATATTTTGGGGCCAAAAAGCGGTCTTACTGGACCTTCTCCTTTGATATTATACAACATATATTTAGATCAACCAATAAAATCATTTTAAAATGCAATAAATCATGATCTACGGCAAATATTTTGAAATGAGGGTATTGTCTGAAAACAAATTTTTCAGAGAGCACCTTATGTCGTCTGTTTAATTTAAAGTCTTTCTGCATTGTCTAGTTAAATCTGCCGTATTGAACATTGTTGACAACATATAAAGCTTATTTTTGTTCTTTTTAAAATTTTGCAATATTTAATAATCGATATTGTATTTATTCATCATTTGCAACATATGAATAAGCCATGGAAAAAAAATGAAACTGTTGAATGTTATTGAAACTGTATTGCTGTAGTCAATATTTACATATTGCATGAGAATAGGATATAATGTACTTTAAAAAATGTTACGGTTTTATATTCAAACTTTAAAATTAGAATTCCTTCTAACAAAAAAATAGAGTTTTCTTTTATAATTTTATTAATAGTTTATGGGAAGAGTATACGCGCGTTTTCTAATTGCACGTACAGATAAAGGTGTTTAATCTGAAGTAAACGACTGTTAAATAATGACTCAAGTAGACATTAGAAAACTCCATTGTGACTGCGTTAACGTAATTTTAGTAAATGCGAAATTGGAGAATACAAATGATTTATATGCACGCGACGTTAACGCGCGTTTACCTTATGTTAGCTTGGTCTGCACCAAACTTTACTCAGTTTGTCCGACAGACCTTTTTTACTTATATGCCAAATAAAATAAGTTAGAAACAAAGTCGGTAATTTGAAAATGGACTTTGACCTTCATTTTCTTTTTTAATTCTTGTGTTATTTCGAATGCTTCTAATGACGTCATTAGATGTACAGCTTATTAAAGTAACTGTGAAAATATCGAAAAATCAACATGGCATTTCAAGTTTGCCTTACAAGTTCTTATACACAACTACAAAATAAAAATAACTATATGCATTGATCTTTAACGCTGAATTATATTTGTGTTAAATTTAATTAATTGGATCGACAAGCAACTTCCACGGGGAAAAGGTCAAGAAGGTATAATATAATTAAAAAGAGAAGCTGGTTAAACATCAACGAGAAAACAACCTAACGAGGAAATAGCGGGAAAGACAACAAATAAGGACACTTTCCGTTTTGAATCCTATACAGGTGGTTAGGCAACTATCATTCATCTGTTGTACGGCATCATGTCCTGTTCGAAATAAACAGTTTAATTATAATTATCATAAAAAATAATAATTTGTTTCAGAAAAAAAAAGCTAGTTTCCTTTCAAATTAAACTTGAATTCCTAAATGTTATTGAAAATAAAAGTTGATTTTTGAATCATTTTTTTTAGTCTTTGAAACATGATTTCTGTTCTAGTTAACGTTGTTATTGTCTTTGACCTAGCATTCAGTTACTGTGAATATTCTCATATCAGTACTTTGTGTCTTAAATATAATAGATATAAGAAGATGTGGTATGAGTGCCAATGAGACAACCCTCCATCCAAGTCAAAATTTATAAAAGTAAACCAATATACGGTCTTCAACACGGAGCATTGGCTCACACCAAACAGCAAGCTATAAAGGGCTCCAAAAATTACTAGTGTAATACCATTCAAACGGGAAAACCAACAGTCTAATCTATATAAAAAAACGAGAAACGAGAAACACTTATGAACCTTATCAACAAACGACAACTACTGAAAATCAGATTCCTGACTTAAGTATTTTTGTTAATTTTTGTTTGCTTGCTCAGTGTATATCTAATGGGACTAGACTTTTAAACTGATTTTTATAGTTTGTTCTTATGTTTCGCTGCTACGCCACTGTCATATGTTTAGGGAGGATTGAGCACCCGCAAACATGTTGAACTCTTTCACATTTTGTATGTGCCTGTCACAAGCCAGGAGCCTATAATTTAGTTGAAGTCGTTTGTTGTTGTATATAATATAAGGTTTCCGTTTATTGTTTTCTGCATAGACAAGGCTGTTAGTTTTCTCGATTGAATAATCTAACACTACCCATGTTGCGGCTTTGTATAGTTTTCTATATGCGAAAGGGGTTTTGCACGTTGTTGAAGGCGGTACTGTGACCTATAGTCGCTAATCACTACGTCATTTGGTCTCTGGTGGAGAGTTGCCTAATTGACAATCACACCACATCTTCTAATTATAATAAAGTTGAAAAAGTATCTCTGCCTTAGCATACAATTTTTTAAGCGCTTAACCGTCCCCGGGTCGAGACTAAAAGCTGTGGATACATTAAACAGAAAGGATCAATGCAAATATATGTCATGAATACACCAAAGTCTCCAAATAAGAAAATAATCTAGATAGGACAAAAGTCAACCACTGAGGAGATCCTGTCATTGGACAGGCACATGCATACATGGTGGGTTTAATTTAGTTTTATCTAGAAATCATCCATTTCCCGTGGTAAGTCTCAATCAGTTAACAAACAAAAAGTTTATAAACCATGTAAAAGAACACACACATACCAATCAAGGAAAAGCGGTTAAATCTGAAATAATGGTAAAATAGATTACAAAACCTAAAGACAAAGTCCAGGATGGAAAAATAAAACTAATCGATCCGGACAACACTGGTAAACTGTCCGAATTTACCTATAACTGGGCATATTGCGAGCTCTTGGTGGCATTTTGCATGTGCTGTTTTATTTTATATTAAACGTCAAGGCTGATACAAAAATATGTCTAGCTGTACATCGATCCGAATAAAAATAAAATAGTGAAAATAAAAGAACACACCAATGATTAACCAAGGAAAGGCGGTTTACTCTTAAATAACATGAATTATAGCAAAACAGATTACAAAACAACAGTCAGTATCAAATGTTTGTATCCTATATAGCAAATATTACAAAATGACATATGCCACTAAATCGGCAATGATATATGACCCTTCTAATCAGCCTAGCATTGTGGAAATAAAACATCACAATGTTGAGAACAAACACTTTAATTTTCAGCAAATAAACCAGACAAAGTTGAGGAAATTCCCAATCAACTCATTAAAAAAAAATACTGATGTGGATGGTATACCGGCTAAACATGTAGAGATGTGAAATGTAGTAAATCTGCTGTTTCATCTCAGCTGACATCAAGCATTAATATATTAATATAAACCGATATCTTTTTTGTCTAAACACATTGAAAAACAAAGGTTACTATGGCAAATTGACTGCTTAACAAATTAAATAACAGACCAATCAGTGTCCTTCATACTTTTCCCCATAACTTCTTGAAACAGTTTTTGAGCAAAAACATGTTGTTTATTTTGAATTGTTATAAATCCGTATCTTAGTGATTTCCGTCGAAGCCGTGGATGTAAACCAGAATATTAGGTTGACGCCTTCAAACGAGGTTAATCCCGCTTTATTCTATATGTGCCTGTCCAAAGTCAGAAGCCTGTAATTCGGTTTTTGTTGTTTCTCATATTTGTTTATCGTTTATTGTATTTGTATAGTTTGTTCTCGTGTTTTGCCGTTGTGTCATTGCCCAAGGTTAGGGGAGGATTGGCGCCACCAAACTACTTTAATCCCACCACATTCCATATGTGCCTGTCCCCAGCCAGAAGACTGTAATTTAATTGTTGTCGTTAGTTGCTGTGTAACATTTTTGTTTTTCGTTCTTTATTTTGTTCATAAATTAGGCCATTAGTTTCTCATTTGAATTGTTTTACATTTGTCATTTCGGAGTCTTTTATAGCTGACTATGCGGTATGGGATTTGCTCATTGTTGAAGGTCGTTCGGTGACCTATAGTTGTTTATTTCTGTGTCTCCGTGATATAGCCTTTTTGTGCTAATGCAGCATAAAGCAATCACTAATCATCATTTTTTTTTCTGTGTCGTTTGATCTCTTGTGGAGAGTTGTCTCTTTGACAATCATACCACATCTTCTTACTTCATAATTATCAGATAGAAAGCAAGCAATTACATCAAAGTATACTCTTAGTAGCTAGGCTGACATCCAGAAGGGGGTAACCCAAGGATCTATCCATTGACTTCTCCTTTTCAGCATTTTTATAAACGATATATTTTTATTTATCAAAAAGAGTCTACTGTATAATTATGACGATGCTACCATTTACGTCTGTAGCCCTGATTGTAACACTTTATTCAAAATATTGGAATCTGAGTCACTTTAAATAAAAGATAAGTTCAGGGTGAATAAGATGCAATCAAACTTTGATAAATTTCAAATTTTGGCTGTTGGTAAAAATAATTATAGCAAAAATCATTGTATTTGTATTCAAAACACTGAAATTTCAAGTTAAACTGCGTTTTAACTACTTGGTATAGATATAAATGCATATAAGTAAAATTTGTAGGAAGGAATTCTCTAACGTTTATGCACTTTTATGAATAAAATGAATAAATTTACCATTTCCAATTTATTCATCGTGAGTTTTTTTAAATTTTGCTCTTTTGCATGGTATTTCTGCACATAGAAAAATACAAAGTACAAACAAATGAAAGAAAGTAAAAAAAGATTTTTACTCCGTTTTGTATCTGATGATTTTTCTAGCTCTTTTTTGAACTTAGTAGAAACAGCGAAGATGCCTTCTCAGCAAGTCAGGAGAATGAAAACAATTGCAACTTATATAGAATTATCAATAACGTAGCACCTGTATGTGTACAAGACCAATGAAAGGTAAAACAATCGAAAAATGCTTTTCAGATACAACAATATATTGGATACTCCTAATGTAAATGCTACTACTTATGGTAAGAAATGTTTCAAATATTTGATGCTGCTACATTGTGGAATAATCTTCCTAACCATTTAAAACATAGAACATTTTTCGCAATTGAAGAGTCTTATACGATCCTTGAATGGCTCGGAATGTCGCTGTTCTGCATGTATATAAACTTGCATTGTATTTCTCTTTGCTTATTGTATACTTGTAAAAAAACTCAACTCAACTTCTGACTGAAAATAACGAAAACAAAATCTCGATATCCCTTTAAAATTTGTGTTTTCATAATCGTCAATCATTTTTGTATTCAAAAGTACTACAGTTATGTTGGTAAATTAAAGATAGCTACACTGTTTGCAAACTTTAAGGGAAGAGGTTAGAAATGAAAATCTCAATTTAAAAAAATGTTAAGCACATGAACATGTACAAAATGCATACAAAGCACAACATTGACAAAGTGGTGAATTTGATGGCAAATGGATCACATTTGAACAGAACCTAACAATTCCCGCGCATAAAAAAAAAAACGAAAAACAAAAAAAATAAATCGAAAAAAAAAAAAAAGAAAAATTAATTCAGGCCACTTTTATATACCCCAAAATATTTATCAAATTTCTTTTTATAATATGGGTCTGATATATGACAAAAACACAAGTACACAAATAGATAAATACACTTTATTACACTAACCAATAATTCTTTGTGTTATTCAAAGCCAGATTATTGTCCTACATCCTATATGTACTTTGTACTTATATTTTGACATTGCACACAGTCATGTTTTTATAACCTTAGTATACCAAATCCGTTGGATGTGTGCAGATTGATCCTTTAGCATGTTTAGTCAACTAAAAAATGATGTGTATGTTAATTGAAATTCGCTTTGTTTTATTAACCGTGTAGCTCTTATATTGGTACTTTGTCGTTGATTTCCTCGTTTAACTTGTTTTACATTCACTAAAAGATGCTAACATGCATGTCATTGGAACAATGGTGAATAGTGTATCATTAAATATTATTTTAAATATCCCTGTTTTGTATATATAAGTACTCGACCTGCTGATATGCAATCATTCCAACCTACACTATAATGGAGAATGCCGTTTTTATAGAATATGTTTTAAGAAACGTATATATAAATCAATTCAATATGGAAAAAAAAATGTGGTTCAAACTTAAAATATCAAATTGGTGCTCATCCTCCCAAAATATCAGAATTTTAAATCTGGAAAAATCTACTAAGGATTTTGCAATTCCATGTTTACACTTTAGAAGTGATATGTACACTTACAAAGTTGAAATTATTGATAAATCCTACAAAAAACACCATGGTCGTTCCTTTTGCTTTGCATAACCAGTACCTATGCCTACCGAATAAGACTATTTACCTGATTCGTAATAACATAAGCAACACGACGGGTGCCACATGTGGAGCAGGATCTGCTTATCCTTCTGGAGCACCTGAGATCACCCCAGTTGTTAGTGGGGTTCGTGTTGCTTAGTCTTTAGTTTTCTATTTTATGTCATCTGTACTTTTATTTGTCTGTTTGTCTTTTTTTTGGCCATGGCGTTGTCAGTTTGTTTCCGATCCATGAGTTTGACTGTCTCTCTGGTATCTTTCGTCCCTCTTTTCTACATGGATGTTTGTCTATTTGCAAAACATTTGTTTAGAAACAAAATCGGTTATTTGAAAATGGACTTTGACATTTCTATTGGTTATTGTGCTTATTTCGGAAGCTTCAAATACGTCATTAAGCCGTTGTATCTAAGTAAACTGTGGAATATTTCACGACTGTTAAATGTCTTGCATAAAAAAATATTTAATAAAATGTCTGTCACATACCAAAATATTTACTGCCCTTTAACTGTGAGTTATATATTTGCTGTTATCTATTAATTGCATCGACAAATAATTATCATAAGGAAAAGGTTAAGAATCTGTAGAATGATTAAAAAGATATGTTTGATAAACATCAACGAGGCAATAACCCCACGAAGAAAAGATCAACATGTGCAAAATGATTTAAAGAAGACATGATATATTCATCAAAGTTGAGTAGAATGATGAAAAAGAGACACGTGATACACGGCATCGAGGTAGCAACGTGACGAAGAAAAGTTGAACGATGTGTTAAAATATTAAAGGAGACATAGGATATACATTAACGAGACAACAACTGAACGAGGAAATGGCTCATCTAAAAGGAAACAAACAGTTTTGAATTACTATAATTCGATTAAGCACTAACTATTCATCTTTTTTGGAGCATATGTCTTTTAATGTAACCGTTTGTCTTCGATTGTTTTGAGGTAAAATATCCTTTGTTTCAGAAGGTTATTCAATTTTAAAGAATAGAAAAATATCAAGATGTTTTATGATAAAAAATATTCGATTTTGGTATCCACCAAGGACACAAAATCAGGACATGCACAGCAAAAACACAAAATTCATATGAAAAGCGCTTGTATTGCTGTTCTTCATGTCAAAGTCACTGTGATTAAAACTAGAAAGCCAACAACTTGCACTTCACTGCAAGTTTAAGACGGCCCTAGAACCGGTTTGGGAATTGATTGCAAACTGCAAACATGTATGATTGCCAACGAGATAACTTTCCACATTAGGCCAACATGAGTATGACGTATATAGAAGTTCGCAACTATATGTCTCCATGCGGATTTAAACAATGTGCAAAACCTAAACCTATAACAAGTCATAATAGACCTCGACATGACAAATATAACACAATTTAAACGAGAGAAAATAAACGAGTTATTCATAGTTTGTTTCTATTTGAAAGATAAAAGAAAAAAACATCATCAAGTTAAAAAAAAACCCACCTTTTTCCTATTTGTTTTTAAAAATAAGGATTTTTCATTGAAGTTTTTTCCTTTAAAAACCAATACTCTTATATAAAATGAACGGTCTGTGCTTAGTATGCACTATGTAAGGGCCACTCGTACCATTTATTAAATTGAGGAACACAAAAGTAGTGCTAAAACAAAGAATCTCTGTGTAGTGATATTGGACATGTTTCAGTTTTTAACAAATGACAGAGCTTAACCATTTGTGTTGATTTGGAGAGCACAGGACCACATGATAAAGGTGTACAAAATTTGGAGTTATTAAATGTATGCAAAGAACTAAATTTTCAAAGAATTAATTGTGCGAAAAAAAAGGATTTATTTACCTCGAGAAGCCGCATTACAAAAGGCTTTTCTGAGTGTGCTAAATTATGGAGAAACGAATCTCACTTCCTACCCAGAAAATTCAACCACAGATGTGAAAATGTTGAAACTTCGAAACGAGCCATCATACATATCCAGGTTTACGAAATGAACAAAGGAATGGAGGAAAAAACTAACACTTCCGCCTAACTAAAACGAATTGCGCATCTATACCCAACTCTACAATATCGAAATTTCATTGACAACAAAGGTGGATAATAAAACAATATAAGATGGTCTATATTGGGGGTCAACAATATATTTTTTTGCAGATCATTGCATTTAAATACAAATAAGACAAAATAAACCCACGGTTGAGGTTCCTGCCTTTGGAAAGGCACATGAATATTTGTCGGGGTTACACAGCTTTTGAGATCGAAACTTTTTCCAATATTAAGTCTCGATTATTCTACTAGAAAAAAGTATATACAATAACATACATAAAGAATCAACAAAGAAAGGCGCTTCATTTTGACTTAATGCTAAAACGGTTAAATAGAAAATAATGTGAAACAAGGAACAACGAAGTGTTTTGATTTTACCGTAAAGTTGTAAAGATATGATTGTAGATTAAGAGTATATTTTTAGAATTTGTCAGAATCTACATATGATACATACCACTGGTTAAATATACCCCATCAAAATATTTCTGAAGTCCAATGGTATTGTAAAAATTGTAATAAGTCCGTTAGAAATATGTTTAGTCGATCATATACGATATACAAATCTTATAAGGATCTTTATGAAGTTTTGTATCCAGCATAATATTGGAAACAGTCATCGTCCTTTTTTTACGTAACATCAGAGGAGAGTAAGATGAATGTGTGATCTTAGAAAATATCCTTTGTCGTAAATGATGTAAGGGTTGATGTGAGATCGCCAGATTTGCCATGAAATTAAAGTTTGTTTTTTAGCTTTTAGTTAGACATTTCAATCAAGTGTATTTGTTAAAAAAATTGACCCGTGTAATCATGGTACAACTTTGATCCATTTGAATAAAGTTTCAAGTTTAAGTTCACTTGGCTCCCGCTGAACCAATTGTCTGACAATTACTTTCGCCCTTTGTTTATGGCATGGGACAGACGAATACATATGAAACGGATTAGAAACAATTTTTTTAGAGATCGAAACTTTTCCAATATTAAGTCTCGATTATTCTACTAGAAAAAAGTATATACAATAACATACATAAAGAATCAACAAAGAAAGGCGCTTCATTTTGACTTAATACTAAAACGGTTAAATAGAAAATAATGTGAAACAAGGAACAATGAAGTGTTTTGATTTTACCGTAAAGTTGTAAAGATATGATTGTAGATTAAGAGTATATTTTTAGAATTTGTCAGAATCTACATATGATACATACCATTGGTTAAATATACCTCATCAAATTTATGTCTGTAGTATTACCTGCTAGTGTAAATCTTATCTCTGGACTTCGCGAATCCAGAAGAAATTGCAATATGTTGTTTACCATTCATGACAATGGACAAAACACGACTATATGTATGGACCAGCATGAAAAACTGAAACCGCAACAGATAGGGCGTTCATGCAGTATAATAGAATGGAAGACTTGTAGTTGACAAAGTGATTGAGTTCTACTTCTTTCGCTGTATCTTAATTTGTCTATAATAACAAGGACATATAGTAGGCTCTTCTTCTAAATGAAAAATTTAATAAATAGAAGACTGAGATCGTTTAATTGTACAATACACTCACTCATTCAATCGATATACCAGTGTTCGAAAGCTCGGTTTCACAATCAACGGATAAAGCCGTTTACTGTGCTTTGAGTTACTGTCAGTATTTTTCTCATCCGATGTGATATAATATTATGTATATAATTTGTTGAATTTGGTTTTCTACAATAAATTGAATACTAACATCTGAGTTGAGTTTTTGTTTTGTTATATTTGTATTACGTAATTTTAGTAAACGCGAAAATTGGAGAATACAAATGAATTATGTACACGTGACGTTAACGCGCGTTTACTTTATGTTAGCTTGGTCTGCACCAAACTATACCCAGTGTGTCCGACAAAACTTTTCTTACCTTTTCGCCAAAAAAAAAAAAGAAAAAAATGAGTTAAGAAACAAAGTCGGTAAATCGAAAACGGACTTTGACATTCATAATTCTTGTGTTATTTCGAATGCTTCTAATGACGTCATTATACATACATCTTATCAAAGAAGCTGTGAATACATCAAAAGATCAACATGACTCTCAAGTTTGCCTTACGAGTTCTTATACACAACTATGAAATGAAAATAACAGTATGCATTGCTCTTTAACGCTGAATTATATAAGTGTTAAATTTTTTTCGATCGAAAAACATCTTCCGCGGGGAAAAGGTCAAGGATGTATAATATGATTAAAAAGGAGGAGCTGGTTAAACATCAACGAGAAAACAACCTAATGAGAAAATAGCTAAAAAGACAACCTATACGGAAATTTTCCGTTTTGAATCCTATATAGGTGGTTAGGCAACTATCATGCATTTGTTGTACGTATCATGTCCTATTCGATATAAACAGTTTAATTATAATTATCAAAAAAATAATAATTTGTTTCAGAAAAGAAAGCTTGTTTCCTTTGAAAATAAATTTTAATTCCTCAATGTTATTGAAAATAAAAGTTGATTTTGAATCATTTTATTTTAGTCTTTGAAACATGATTCCTGTTCTAGCTAACGTTTTTATTGTCTTTGACCTAGAATTCGATTACTGTGAATAATCTCAGATCAGTACTTTGTGTCTTAAGTATTTTTGTTAAATGTTGTTTTTTTTTTTGGCGTGCTCTGTGTCGATCTAATGGGACTAGACTTTTTTAAACTGATTTGTATAGTTTGTTCTTATGTTTTGCTGCTACGTCATATGTTGGGGGAGGATTGGGCACCCGCAAACATGTTGAACCCTTCACATTTTGTATGTGCTTGTCCCAAGCCTGGAGCCTATAATTTAGTTGAAGTCATTTGTTGTTGTATATAATATTGGTTTCCGTTGATTGTTTTCTACATAAATCAGGCTGCTGGTTTTCTCAATGGAATCATTTAACAGTAGTCATGTCGCAGCTTTGTATAGTTTTCTATATGATAAAGGGGTGGATAGTTGCCTTCTTGACAATCACACCACATCTTCTATTTACTAAGTTGAAAAAAATATCTCAGCCTTAGTATACAATGTTCTAAGGTCTTAATCGTCCCGGATGGAGTCTAAAAGCTGTGGATAGATTAAACAGAAAGGATTAAACATCATTCATGAATACACAAAATTCTCCGAATAAGAAAATCATTTACATAGGACAAAAGTCAACCACTAAGGAGATTCTGTCATTGGATAGGCACATGCATACTTGGCGGGTTTAATTTAGTTTTGTCTAAAAATCATCCATCCCCGTACTAAGTCTCAATCAAAAAACAAAAAAGTTAAAAAAAACATGTAAAAGAACACACTAAAAATCAAACAACAAAATACGGTTTAATTTGAAATAATGGTAAAATAGAAATAACGGTACAAAAACTAAAGACTAAGTCCAGGAAGGAAACATACAAAAAAATCGATCCGGACAACACTGGTAAAACTGTCCGTATTTACCTTTAAATGGGCATATTACGATCTCTTGATGGCACTTTGCATGTGATTGTTTTTTTATATTAAACCTCAAGGCTTATAAAAAATATGTCGAGCTGAACATCAATCCGAACAGAAATAAAATAGCGAAAATAAAAGAACACACCAAAGATTAACCAAGGAAAGGCGGTTCACTCTCAAATAATGGCAAAACAGATTACAAAATGTTTGTATCCTATATAGCAAATATTACGAAATGACATATGCCACTAAATCGCCAATAATATATACAAACCTTCTAATCACCCTAACACTGTGGAAATAAAACATCACAATGTTGAAAACAAACACTTTAATTTGCAGCAAATAAACCAGACAAAGTTGAGGAAATTCTCAATAAACTCATTAAAAAAAATACTGATGTGGATGGTATACCGGCTAAACATGTAGAGATGTGAAATGTAGTAAATCTGCTGTTTCGTCTCAGCTGACATCAAGCATTAATATATTAATATAAACCGATATTTTTTTTCTAAACACATTGAAAAACAAAGGTTACTATGGCAAATTGACTGCTTAACAAATTAAATAACAGACCAATCAGTGTCCTTCATACTTTTTCCCATAACTTCTTGAAACAGTTTTTGAGCAACAACATGTTGTTTATTTTGAATTGTATTAAATCAGTATCTTAGTGCTTTCCGTCGAAGCCGTGGATGTAAACCAGAATAATAGGTTGACGCCTTCAAACGAGGTTAATACGGCTTCAGTATATATGTGCCTGTCCAAAGTTTAGAAGCCTGTAATTCGGTTTTTGTTGTTTCTCATATTTGTTTATTGTTTATTGTATTTGTATAGTTTGTTCTCGTGTTTTGCCGTTGTGTCATTGCCCAAGGTTAGGGGAGGATTGGCGCCACCAAACTACTTTAACCCCAACACATTCCATATGTGCCTGTCCCAAGTCAGGAGACTGTAATTTAGTTGTTGTCGTTAGTTGCTGTTTAACATTTTTGTTTTTCGTTCTTTATTTTGTTCATAAATTAGGCCATTAGTTTCTCATTTGAATTGTTTTACATTTGTCATTTCGGAGCCTTTTATAGATGACTATGCGGTATGGGATTTGCTCATTGTTCAAGGTCGTTCGGTGACCTATAGTTGTTTATTTCTGTATCCCCGTGATATAGCCTTTTGTGCTAATGCAGCTTAAAGCAATCACTAATCATAATTTTCTTTTCTGTGTCGTTTGATCTCTTGTGAAGAGTTGTCTCTTTGACCATCATACCACATATTCTTATTTCATAATTATCAGATGGAAAGCAAGCAATTAAATCAAAGTATACTCTTAGTAGCTAGGCTGACATCCAGAAGGGAGTAACCTAAGGATCTATCCATTGACTTCTCCTTTTCAGCATTTTTATAAACGATAAATTTTTATTTATCAAAAACAGTCCACTGTATAATTATGACGATGATACCATTTACTTCTGTAGCGCTGATTTTAAAACTTTATTCAAAATATTGGAATTTGAGTCACTTTAAATAAAAGATGGTTCAGGGTGAATAAGATTCACGATTCATAGAAAAATACAAAATACAATCAAATGAAAGAAAGTAAAAAAAGATTTACTCCGTTTTGTATCTGATGATTTTTCTAGCTCTTTTTAGAACTCAGTAGAAACAGCGAAGATACCTTCTCAGCAAGTCAGGAGAATGAAAACAATTGCAACTTATAGAATTATCAATAACTTAGCACCTGTATGTTTACAAGACCAATGAAAGGTAAAACAATCGAAAAATGCTTTCAGATATAACAATATATTGGATACTCCTAATGTAAATGCTACTATTTATGGTAAGAAATGTTTCAAATTTGATGCTGCTACATTGTGGAATAATCTTCCTAACCATTTAAAACATAGAACATTTTTCGCAATTGAAGAGTCTTATACGATCCTTGAATGGCTCGGAATGTCGCTGTTCTGCATGTATATAAACTTGCATTGTATTTCTCTTTGCTTATTTTATACTTGTAAAAAAACTCAACTCAACTTCTGACTGAAAATAACGAAAACAAAATCTCGATATACTTTTAAAGTTTGTGTTTTCATAATCGTCAATCATTTTTGTATTCAAAAGTACTACGGTTATGTTGGTAGATTAAAGACAGCTACACTGTTTGCAAACTTTTAGGGAAGAGATTAGAATTGAAAATCTCAATTTAAAAAATGTTAAGCACATGAACATGTACAAAATGCAAACAAAGCACACAATTGACAAAGTGGTGAATTTGATGGCAAATGGTTCACATTTGAACAGAACCTAACAATTCCCGCGCATAAAAAAACAAAAAAAACAAAAACAAAAAAAACAAAAACAAAAACAAACAAAAAAAAAAACAAAAAAATTAATTCAGGCCACTTTTATTTACCCCAAAATAGTTATCAAATTTCTTTTTATAATATGGGTCTGATATATGACAAAAACATAAGTAAACAAATATATATATACACTATATTACACTACCCAATAATTCTTGGTGTTATTCAAAGCCAGATTATTGTCCTTCATCCTATATGTACTTTGTACTTATATTTTGACATTGCACACAGTCATGCTTTTTATAACCTTAGCCAAATCCGTTGGGTGTGTGCAGATTGATCCTTTAGCATGTTTAGTCAACTAGAAAATGATGTGTATGTTAATTGAGATTAGCTGTGTTTTATTAACCGTGTAGCTCTTAGATTGGTACTTTGTCGTTGATTTCCTCGTTTAACTTGTTATACATTCACTAAAAGATGCTAACATTCATGTCATTGGAACAATGGTGAATAGTGTATTATAAAAATATCATTTTAAATATCCTTGTTTCGTATATAGAAGTACTTGACCTGCTGATATGCAATAATTCCGACCTACACTATAATGGAGAATGCCGTTTTTATAGAATATATTTTAAGAAACGTATATATAAATCAATTCAATATTGGAAAAAACATTTGGTTCAAACTTTAAATAATAAATTGGTGCTCATCCTCCCAAAATATCAGAATTTTAAATCTGGAAAAATCTACTAAGGATTTTGCAATTCCATGTTTACACTTTAGAAGTGATATGTACACTTACAAAGTTGAAATTATTGATAAATCCTACAAAATACACGATGGTCGTTCCTTTTGCTTTGTATAACCAGTACCTATGCCTACCGAATAAGACTATTTACCTGATTTGTAATAACATAAGCAACACGACGGGTGCCACATGTGGAGCAGGATCTGCTTATCCTTCTGGAGCACCTGATATCACCCCCAGTTGTTGGTGGGGTTCGTTTTGCTTAGTCTTTAGTTTTCTATGTTGTGTCATCTGTACTATTATTTGTCTGTTTGTCTTTTTTCTTTTGGCCATGACGTTGTCAGTTTGTTTTCGATCCATGAGTTTGACTGTCCCTCTGGTATCTTTCGTCCCTCTTTTCTACATTGATGTTTGTCCATTTGCAAAACGTTTGTTTAGAAACAAAATCGGTTATTTGAAAATGGACTTTGACATTTCTATTTGTTATTGTGCTTATTTCGGAAGCTTCAAATACGTCATTAAGTCGTTGTATCTAAGTAATACCTAAATATATACTGCCTGTGAGTTATATATTTGCTGTTATCTATTAATTGCATCGACAAATAATCGCCATAAGGAAAAGGTTAAGAATCTGTAGAATGATTAAAAAGAGATGTTGGATAAACATCAACGAGGCAATAACCCCACAAAGAAAAGATCAACATGTACAAAATGATTTAAAGAAGACATGATATATTCATCAAAGTTGAGTAGAATGATGAAAAAGAGACACGTGATACACGGCATCGAGGTAGCAACGTGACAAAGAAAAGTTGAACGATGTGTTAAAATATTAAAAGGAGACATAGGATATACATTAACGAGACAACAACTGAACGAGCAAATGGCTAAGCTGAAAGGAAACACACAGTTTTGAATTTCTATAATTCGATTAAGCACTAACATGACTAACAATTCATCTTTTTTGGAGCATATGTCTTTTAATGTAACCGTTTGTCTTCGATTGTTTTGAGGTAACAAAATCCTTTGTTTCAGAAGGTTATTCAATTTTAAAGAATAGAAAAATGAAGATGTTTTATGATAACAAATATTCGATGTTGGTATCCACCAAGTACACAAAATCAGGACATGCACAGCAAAAACACAAAATTCAAATGAAAAGCGCTTGTATTGCTGTTCTTCATGTCAAATCACTGTGATTAAAACTAGAAAGCCAACAACTTGCGCTCCACTGCAAGTTTAAGACAGCCCTAGCACCGGTTTGGGAATTGATTGCAAACTGCAAACATGTATGATTGCCAACGAGATAACTTTCCACATGAGACCAACATGATTATGACGTATATAGAAGTTCGCAACTATATGTCTCCATGCGGATTTAAACAATGTGCAAAACCTAAACCTATAACAAGTCATAAAAGACCTCGACATGACAAATATAACACAATTTAAACGAGAGAAAATAAACGAGTTATTCATAGTTTGTTTCTATTGGAAAGATGAAAGAAAAAAACATCAGAAAGTTAAAAGAAAACCCCACCTTTTTCCTATTTGATTAAAAAAAAAGAATATTTCATTGGAGTTATTTCCTTAAAAAAACAATACTCTTTTATAAAATGAACGGTCTGTGCTTAGTATGCACTATGTAAGGGCCACTCGTAACATTTATCAAATTGAGGAACACAAAAGTAGTGCGCAAACAAAGAATCTCTGTGTAGTGATATTGGACATGTTTCAAATTTTAACAAATGACAGAGCTTAACCATTTGTGCTGATTTGGAGAGCAAAGGACCACATGATAAAGGTGTAAAAAATTTGGAGTTATTAAATGTATGCAAAGAACTAAATTTTCAAAGAATTAATTGTGCGAAAAAAAAAAGATTTATTTACCTCGAGAAGCCGCATTACAAAAGGCTTTTCTGGGTGTGCTAGATTATGGAAAAACGAATCTCACTTCCTACCCAGAAAATTCAACCACAGATGTGAAAATGCCGAAACTTCGAAACGAGCCATCATACATATCCAGGTTTACGATATGAACAAAGGAATGGAGGAAAAGACTAACACTACCGCCTAACTAAAACGAATTGCGCATCTATACCCAACTCTACAATATCGAAATTCCATTGACAACAAACGTGGATAATAAAACAATATAAGATGGTCTGGATTGGGGGTCAACAATATATTTGTTTGCAGATAATTGCATTTAAATACAAAAAAGACAAAATAAACCCACGGTTGAGGTTCCTGCCTTTGGAAAGGCACATGAATATTTGTCGGGGTTACACAGCTTTTGAGATCGAAACTTTTTCCAATATTAAGTCTCGATTATTCTACTAGAAAAAAGTATATACAATAACATACATAAAGAATCAACAAAGAAAGGCGCTTCATTTTGACTTAATGCTAAAACGGTTAAATAGAAAATAATGTGAAACAAGGAACAACGAAGTGTTTTGATTTTACCGTAAAGTTGTAAAGATATGATTGTAGATTAAGAGTATATTTTTAGAATTTGTCAGAATCTACATATGATACATACCACTGGTTAAATATACCCCATCAAAATATTTCTGAAGTCCAATGGTATTGTAAAAAATGTAATAAGTCCGTTAGAAATATGTTTAGTCGATCATATACGATATACAATTCTTATAAGGATCTTTATGAAGTTTTGTATCCAGCATAATATTGGAAACAGTCATCGTCCTTTTTTTACGTAACATCAGAGGAGAGTAAGATGAATGTGTGATCTTAGAAAATATCCTTTGTCGTAAATGATGTAAGGGTTGATGTGAGATCGCCAGATTTGCCATGAAATTAAAGTTTGTTTTTTAGCTTTTAGTTAGACATTTCAATCAAGTGTATTTGTTAAAAAAATTGACCCGTGTAATCATGGTACAACTTTGATCCATTTGAATAAAGTTTCAAGTTTAAGTTCACTTGGCTCCCGCTGAACCAATTGTCTGACAATTACTTTCGCCCTTTGTTTATGGCATGGGACAGACGAATACATATGAAACGGATTAGAAACATTTTTTTTTTTATTTCTAACTTCCGAGTTTTAATATCGATCTGGGGCATAACATGATATATAATACAAGTCAGTAAGAGCAACACTTCAGTCCTCAATATCGGTCTAATATATGACAAAAACCAAAATACACAAATAGATTGATGGGTCAAGATGCGCAAATAATTTCAAGTAAGGGATAATGGTCGCCTTTTCTTCAATTCCTCTGCCAATCTCGTGAACTTGGAAATGTATGATGGCTCGTTTCAAAGAGGAGATATTTTCACATATGTGGTTAAATTTTCTGGGTACGATGTGATTTTATTTTTTTTTCTATAATTTAGAACACCCCGACATCCGTTTGTGCTGTGGTTTTTCAAGGTAAATAAACACAATAATAAGTTCTTTGAAAAATAGTTTTTTGCATACATTTAATAACTCCATAGTTTTATACCTTTATTATATGTTCCTCTGCTCTCCAAATCAGCACAAATGGTTTACCTCAGTCATTTGTTTAACATTAGAGCATATTCAGTATCACTGCACAGATAATATTTGTTTACGCACTTTTATACAATTCTCAATTGGAGGCACATTAGGGATAATGACCAAGATATACAATATTACACTTTTCCAAGAATGTTTGGTGTTAATGAAAACAAGCTTATTGTTCTACATCCTAGCCTAGAGCCTGTTTTAATTGTTTCTGTCTGTCATGTTTGCTTTTTGTTGATGATTTTGTGATAAATTAGATTGTTTGTTTTCTCGTTTGAAATATTTACATCACATATATATGCTTGCATTCAAGTCATTAGAACTCTGATTGAAAGTGTCTCATTAGAAATCAAATCACCTTTATTTTTTTGTATTAGGTACTTGACGAGAAATCATGCCGTTATTTACCTTAATATGGACTGCCTTGAAATAATTATACAGTATCGTTCATCGATATATGCATTTAACGGAACGAAACTTTCTTGTTTCTAGAAAAATAACGAATTTGTGTTCATCTCCCACAATGTTAGAATTTACAATCCGGAATCCCCTACTAAGTATTTGGATACCACTTTAACACTATAGGGGTGATATGTACACTTACAAAGTTATTATTGCTAGATCGCACACAATACACCATCGTTGTTCAATCTGTTTTGTATAAACAATACATATGACTGTTCTTCTTGGGTGTTTTTCTCTTGAAAAGACTCCTTGTCAGAAAACAAAGTCGGTTATTTAAAAAAAAACGAACTATGACATTTTCAGGTTTTGTGAGTTTATTTCGGAAGCGTCAAATACGTCATTCAGCAAATGTTTCTGCGTTAAGCGTGGAATATTTCACGTTTGTCAAAAGTTTTGCATTAAACAATATATGTCTGTGGAATGTCAAAATCAATATTTACTGCACTTTAACTGTGCGTTATATGTTTGCCGTAATCTATTAGTTCGATCGACGAACAACTGATATAAAGAAAAAAACATGCGTAAAATTATTAAAAGAAGATATGGGATAAGCACCGACGAGGCAAGGGTTTGAAATGTGTAGATTGGTGAAAAAGAGACATGCGATAAGCTGCAACGTGGTACCAACCCGACAAAGAAAAGGCCAAGGATGTGTTACATGATTAAAACGAAACGAAGGATATACAGTGACGAGACAGAATGAAACCAAAAGAGAGGCGAAAGATACCAACGGGACATTCAAACTCATAAGTCGAAAATAAACTGACAATTCCATGGCTTCAAAAGAAAAAGATAAATAACTGTTCACAAAATATAACATGAACAAAAAAGACTGAGCTAAACGAAACCAACCAATTTTTTTTTATCTTTAATGTGATTTTCAGTAGCCATTGTTCTTTACTCCAACAATCACCACCTGACTATGGTTTTTTGGGTTAACATTGAATAGTATTACAAGACTATCCGTTTTGTTTTTTAAATTCATATTTATTGAAATTTCAATATTAAGTTTTTGTCTTACTTGTTGAAATGTTTACAATGATTTGATTAGACTATCTTCAATGTGCTTTGTAAATTGTATACCATATAACTTCCTTGTCATATAAACAGGATATTCAGACACTGGAATGAAGTTTAAAATACCCAATGATAAAATGTCTGAAACACATTACAATGTATAAGTCTTTGTCATGTGTAGACAACAAAATATGTCTTTCTAAAATGGAGTTATGAAGTAATTAGAAATCTCTCTGATCTTATCCTTTTGTAATGTTAAGACTCTGTCTGAAACTAAAAACATAGTATTTACTTCATTCAATTGTGATGAGGTAAATTCGGCAGAGGAGTCAACAAATAAATCATTCTTGGCAATACCAGAGTCTTAATTCAGTGATTTCACCTAGTAATGTTAATTTCCGATGTTGCTAGCTTTTTAGTATAGCTGAAACCTCTTTGATCTTTTTTTTTCTAAAATCAAAATCGAGAATACATTTTAAATAAAGAAAAACATATATTTCTAAAAGTCTAAAGTCTGTATTGATCACATAAGACTGTAATTAGGACATAACTTATGATCAGAATATTTTTTGTTACCAATCCAAACAGCTTATGTTTTTGATTTGTTCATTTTTAGTCCAGATAACATGTGAAAAGAATCAAAACAATTGAGGCTTTCTTATAGTGATGTCCCGCCAAAAACTGGGGGTGGTATAAGCTGCTCCAGAAGGGTAGGTGGATCCTACTTGACATTTGGCACCCGTCGTGTTGCTCATGTTAATACTATCCCGGTGATAAATAGATATAGGAAGATGTGGTATGAGTGCCAATGAGACAACCCTTCAACGAGAGACCAAAGAACACGACGAATGAGCGTAACGTATGAGTTAATTAACAGTTTGTTCGGCAACGAATTAATTATTTTTCAGTTAAATCAACATAAAAGCAATTGAACCCTTTCCTCTCGTCAACTCTGGTGTTAGGATGTATCAAACTCAGGAACCTGACCTTTGAAAGGGACTTAATATAATTGTTCACTTACACAACACGAAAAATTCCAGTACATTTGATAAGAGCAGATTTATTATTTATTCTGGGGTTAAACATTCTTACCAAATCTTGTCTGCAGTGTATTGTTTCTATGGCAGTCCTATGACAGTCCTTTACTTATTTATAATTTCCTGTTTATAGATTAATAAGAAGCATAGATTCCAACTCCCTAAGACAAAGGTGACCCTTAATGAATTTGGCTATTCTGCTTAGGTCCTTTGAGGTCATATCTTTCCTTATGTTTCCATATTTTACGCATCCCTGACATTCAATTATTAAGGGTTCAACTTTCCTGATGAAGGTAAATCCCAAAAGGTGCTTTGAACGCACGAAATTTTTCATAAAAATTTTCCTTGGTTTACGTTTTGGTAGTCCATGTTTCAGGAACTATTTCCATAACACATGATAACACTATGTGGATTTCACTGTGATATAGTCATGCATTATACACATGAATGGAATCCTGGGGTCCACGAAAGTTGAAATTTAAAAAAACGTAAATGTTTGGGTTGAGAAATTAGGATTAAAAGCAATGTTTAGATAATATTGATATATGATTTGGGCTTCGAACTTGTATTCAGTTTGTGAGTGAATCGTGCCAGTTTTTACATCTTCAAACATCGACTTCTTAGACCAACGACCACCAAGGCCCCTCTATACAGGCTAGAGGAAATGAGTCTTATCCTAAAATATACATACCGTATATCGATTTCATATGTTTAATTTTCGTTTTGTTTGCGGCACCTAAAGAAACGCAAAAATTCGACCCCGCGGAAATTTCCCTGTATTTTCCTTGATTTATTGCTGTCTAAATGTTTCATATATTATTTTGTTAATTGTCGAGTTTACACGAAATTGATATGCAAACTCATTTCACCTCAAAGCAGTGGGAAATCTAGTGACAAAATATTCCCACCCCTGTAAAAATCTTCTCAATGTTTTTCCCATTTTAGCAAGGACGCTATCAATTATGGATTCATGGGGAAACGTTCTCGTAAATAGTAAAAAAAGAAATAAGTTGAAATAAAAACAAAACTTCCATTCAATGTTATCATTTCCCGCCTTAAGTAGCAAACTATGAATACAGCAGGCTATAGAAGCTTGATGTAAAATTGGTTTAAAATGTTGTTATGCAAATAAATTCCTTGAGTAACAACTTCAATTTATTTTTCTACTGGCTGCTTACCTTTCTGGAACATGTTTTATCCGAATTTTATATACAGCTAGATCAGAGAAAGTCAGGGAAAAAATTCCAAAGGAATCGATGGAAATTGCTTGAGTCGTCAGATTTGCACGAAGCAGAAAAGAAACCCTAAACTAACTTAGAGATAAAAGACATAAAAGTACCAATCTAGGAGTAGTCGCAGTTACTGAAAGCTAGTTTAAAAATAATAACAACTTACACATATATAAGTTTTCCCAGGCCAAATAAGCGTTGATAAAAGTAAAATAGTGAACATAAATACTTCTACAAAATCAAATGATCAGCAATTCCTGTTATTACTTAAGTAAGGAAACTTTCTTGCCATATTTTGCTCCTTATTTGGTAGCCTGCTAAAAGTTGACATTGAAATTAGATAAATAGTCTCCTCTGGTGGTATAAATTTTGGTGTTTAGAAATGAATTTGCGCTTGTCCATGTTAAATCCATAACATTGACATCTATTTTCAAATAGTAAGGGTTTTCTAGGAATAAATTACCTTAGCTGTCATTACAAAACCTTTCCAAATGTTGGTCCTCAATACTTTCAACTTCGTATTCTTTTTGGTACCAATGATGAGTTTTTTACTTGGGTTAAGATGTACAAATGGGTTTCATATTGATGTTTTATCCTCACTTTCTATTATTGTTTTCACTGCAAGTAAGCATATTACAAAGCTAACAAGCTCAATGATGTAATATTTAAAAAAAAAAGAAAATAGCGAATGACGGGTCGTAGATAACACTATTATCTTAAGAAATCCCGTAGAATATTTAATAAATTGACAAAACATATTTTCTATTTCCATGCTTCATTGTAATAGTGATTTGCAGATCTTGCATTATAAACTGATAAGCTCAAATCTTCAACAACGTCAAACAGATAACATGAGGCAAACAGAAATCATAAACCGAATAAAAACACAATGACCAAAAAGAACAACTATAAAAAGACTGACAACCGTTTATAAATAACTACACATGAAATCGATGCCAAAAAAAAAAAAAAAAAAAAAACACTTATCAAACCAAACACCGGGGACGTACTCTGTGTTTCTTTAGGGTAGGTAGTTTCCGCTACTAGTGGCACATGATATATATTACATTTGTGATAAACATACAAAGTCAAAACTGCTCCCGCAAAAGACACTATGTATGTGTTATTTGTCTTGTTTACCTCTTGATAGATTGTTTGACATGAAAGGGAAGAAATTTGAGTTGTTGATTGCAAATTGTCTTTCTTCACGGCATCAATATAAGGTGCCAATATTTTCTCTTTTGTTAGAATATACTGTGACAGCAGTAAAAGTTTGTACTTTTGGTACCTCGGGATGGATTGTTTTAAAATATAAAAATCATTTTTTTATAATTTTACGAATAGTTTATGGGTAGAATATACGCGCGTTTTCTTATTGCACGTACAAGTAAAGGTGTTTAATCTGAAGTAAACGCCTGTTATATACTGACTCGAGTAGACATTAGAAAATTCCGTTGTGACCGCGTTAACGTAATTTTATTAAACGCAGAAATTGGAGAACACAAATGAATTATGTGCACGCGACGTTAACGCGCGTTTACTTTATGTTATAAGCTATAAAGGGCTCCAAAAAATACTAGTGTAAAACCATTCAAACGGGAAAACCAACGGTCTAATCTTTATAAAAAACGAGAAACGTGAAACACTTATGAATCACATCAACAAACGACAACTACTGAACATCAGATTCCTGACTTAAATATTTTTGTTATTCTTTTTTTTTTTTTGCTTGCTCAGTGTAGATCTAATGGGACTAGTCTTTTTAGCTGATTTTTATAGTCTGTTCTTATGTTTTGCTGCTACGCAACTGTCATATGTTGGGGAAGGTTGGGAACCCCAAACATGTTGAACCCTTTCACATTTTGTATGTGCTTGTCCCAAGCCAGGAGCCTATAAATTAGTTGAAGTCGTTTGTTGTTGTATATAATATAAATTTTCTGTTTATTGTTTTCTACATAGATCAGGCTGTTGGTGACCGCGTTAACGTAATTTTATTAAACGCGAAAATTGTAGAATACAAATGAAGTATGTGCACGCGACGTTAACGCGCGTTAACTTTATGTTAGCTTGGTCTGCAACAAACTATACCCAGTTTGTCCGCCAGACAATTTTTTTACTTATTTGCCAGGAAAAAAAATTTAGAAATAAAGTCGATAATTTTAAATGGACTTTGACATTTGTTTTTTTTTTTTTATAATTCTTGTGATATTTCAAATGCTTCTAATGACGTCATTAGACATATAGCTTATTAACCAGACAAAGTTGAGGAAATTCTCAATAAACTGTGATTCATAACAGTACAAAAACAAGTCTGCTATTAAAGGTGCGCAATTAGTGCCCATAGGAATACCTACAATATGTCGATAAACTTTGGTGCCGAAACGTTCATAAATATTAACAGCTTCAATCATCTCATCACACCTCCAGTAAGTATATCTAGCATATTTACCTTTCTCATTAGAGACGAAGGCTTTAAATGAGTTGCAGCAAATTTATTTGCATTCAGATTTATCAAATGATCATTTAATTAAATAGTCAAATTTTTTGTTTGATAAGATTGTGTGGAAGTGTAGTGTAAAGAGTAGAAAAGTCAAAACTGTCAACAGAATCAAAAGGACCACCAAAAGCACGTAATTTATCTTAAACATCCAAAGAATTTTTTACACTTCAACAATAGTTAATTCAATTATTTTCATATATTCTATTACAATAGTTTATGATAGGCTCTTTGATAGTAGTTAAGGAACTTGTTAAAAACACTGAAAGATTACTTGTAGAACACTTACTACAGGCCGAGATGAAACGATATTTTCTGGTTTTTTGTGTAGTCCTCTTGCAGTCTTATTGCCGTCAAAATTTCTTTGAAGACGTGTAATCATAATAATTGTAATCCTTTCAAAAGTATATTTTCTCTAATTGTAATCTTTGGTCTGAATAATTAAACTCCAGATCTACATTTGTTTTGTGGATGGACTGAAATGTGTATCATTCATGTTTAATGCAGATCATTAAAGATTTTCAATTGATCAAACATTGTATCGAGTTTGATGAAGAATTTTAACAAGATTCAGTCTTACACCTCGTGTAACTAGATTGTTTTCATTAATTACCTCTCGGTGTATCAGCAATTGAAATAGGAAATCAAAATCTCAAGTTCTTTCGTGCCCTTATCTAGTATACAAAATCTGTTTATGTTTGAATCCTGATTTGATAATGAATAGAGTTATTACTATCCTAATTTTGTACCCATTTTACCAAAGTTATCAAATGTCAACTGTTATTAAAGGTGAAAACATTTTGAAGTTATGTCATCTACGTGTGAGTTCATGATATGTGTATTCATTTTTTCATGCTATCATATATATCAAAACAAAAGTCACAAATGACAAATGTAGATTTTGTTATTTCTGGCCTTTACTACTGATCAATATAAAATACATTTTTATTGGTAATTATGCATTTTTGAACGTTGAATAATTCTGATACCGATGAGCCACGTTCATTGAATTCTTTGTTTTAACTGAAATTTCACCTAATAAGGGCTAAATTTTCCTGCAAATATACATATAATGTGATATATATTCCAGCTATTTACATTAAACGCAGAATATCTCTTTGGAAAAAAGGATTTCTGCAGAACAAAAAAGTACAAAATAGAAATGTAGTTGCGAAAGTGCATTATAAAAAGTATAACAACATTTCCTGCTTCTGGTCACATGTTCAATTATTATGTTATCAAGTTATTCAAAGCGAATAAGTCTTTAATGTGACAAATAAGGGATTTTTTTTTTGTATCGTTGTTTGAATCAATGTAAAAAGAAGATACAAATAAAAGAACTAATTAAGAGATTCACTTGTACTCAATAAATGTTCGAGTACGTTGCGTCAACGGATAAGCGTCTCATGTTATGCATGCATAACACGTCCTGTAAATCAATACATAAAATATACAGACACATGCACATCTTTAAACATACGCGCAGAGATAAAATAAAAGCGAAATCATTAGAGAAAGACAAAATTTTCGAAACAAAGGACATATGCTGGCAAATGTGCTAAACAGAGTAAACTTTAACTGTTTAATACATAGCCGAGGTGATAACTAGTATTGACATTAAAATTCACAGATGCATCATAATGGAATGACATTTTGCTATTAATAAATCTGATTTGTTTATTGTTGTATTTACGCCTATTTGGCACCACGCCTTTTTCGTTTTTACATATAAAAGAGAAATTGAAATAGAAAATGTTTCGAATTGGACTTAGCTGAGAAGTGTTTGTTCCGTTTGAAGAAACAGAAAGGAAGTTTTTTGAATGTTTAGAAATATCAGTTTCAATCTGAAAATTATGTCTGTAGTATTGCCTGCTAGTACAAGTTTGAATCTGATCCCTAGACTTCACGAATCCAGAAGAAATTGCAATATGTTATTTACCATTGATGACAATGGACGACACATGACTATATCTATAGACCAGCACAACAAACTGAAACCTCATCAGATAGGATGTTCGTATAGTGTAGTAGGATTGAGGACTGGTAGTTGACAAAGTATTGAGTTCTACCTCTTACGCTGTATCTTAATTATTCTATAATAATACGGACAATAGTATGCTCATCTTCTTAATGTAACATTGAAAATATAGAAGGCCGAGATGGTTTTATCGCATAATGCACTCATTCAATCGATATAAATGTGTTCGAAATTTCGGTGTTATAATAACAGAAGAAACCTCTCAATGTGCTTAGAGATACTGTCAGTATGTTTTCCGATGTGATATAATTTGTTGCATTTGGTTTTGTACAATAAATTGAATACTAGTACTTACATCTGAGTTGTGTTTATTTGTTTTACTGTTTAACACATAATTAAGATGAATAATTGTTCTACCGATAAAATGATTGAGTACAAACTAACATGTTCTACATGTAATATGATTGTCGACGAGAAAAAATTCTGACATAGACATCCAAATTACGTAGAATGTAGGTCACCATACGGCCGTCAACAATGAGCAAAATTCTTACTTTATAGTCAGATATCAAAGGATCTGCATTGCACAATGTGAAATATTTCAAACCAAAAAAAACCTACGGCCTGATTTATGACAAAACAATAACAAATACAATAGACTGCAACCAATAAAAAAACGGCCTCCTGGGTACAGGTACATATAGAATGTGGTGGTGTTAAACATGTTTGCTAGCGCCCAAAATACATTTCTTTGAACCTAGGATAGTAGTGAAACTGTACAGCATAAGTAGAAACGGTACAAATCAGTTTTTAATAGCTTCACTCAGATTTGCACGAAGCAGAAAAGAAACCATAAACTAAGTTAGAGATAAAAGACATAAAAGTACCAATCTAGGAGTACTCCTAGTTACTGAAATCAATTTTAAAGCCAATAACAAATAACACATATATATGGTTTCCCGAGCTAAATAAGCCTTGATAAAAGGGAAAAAAGAAAGCAAGGGTACAGTTAAAATCATATATCGAAGAGGAATATGATAAAAGGGAAAACAATTATCAACAGAAACAACACAAAAAACAAACTCAGAATAGTGAAATATAAATACTACCCCTAAAACCAATACTGAAACATAGATTCCACCCAATGACCAGCAATTCCTGTTATTACTTAAGTAAGGAAGCTTTCCTGTCATATTTGATTCCTTATTTGTCAGCTTACAAACAGTTGATGTGGAATTCAGATACCTAGATTTATTATTGCTCTTTATTTGGTAGCCTGCTAAAAGTTGATGTTGAAATAAGTTACATAGTTTCCTCTGTTGTTATACATTTTGGTGTTTAGAAATGATTTTGCGCCTGTCCATGTTAAATCCATAACATTGACATCTATTTTCACTACTAAGGGTTTTCTAGGAATAGATTACCTTTTATGTATTTGACAAAACCTTTCGAAATTTTGGCCCTCAATACTTTCAACTTCGTACTTTTTTGGTATCTATGATGAGTTTTTGTGCTTAAGATTTGCATATGGTTTTCATATTGATATTTTTTCCTCACTTTCTATTATTATGTTCATTGCAAGTAAGCATATTACAAAGCTAACAAGCTCAATGAGGCAATATTTAAAGAAAAAGCAAATGACGGGTCGTAGATAACATAATTATCTCAAGAAATTCCGTATAATATTTAATAAATTAACAAAACATATCTTTTACTGCCATGCTCCATTGTAATAGTGAATTGTAGATCTTGAATAATAAACTGATAAGCTCACATATTCAACAGCATCAAACAGATAACATGCGGCAATCAGAAATCATAAGTCGAATAAAAACACCATGGGCAAAAAGACGAACTATTAAAAGACTGACAACCGTCTTTGAATCACAACACATAAAACTGAAGCAAAAATAACACTTTTCCCACCAAACACCGGGAACGGACTTTGTGATTTTTGGGGCAGGTAGTTTCTGCTACTAGTGGCAGATGATATCTATTAAATTTGTGATAAAATTACAATTTTAAACCACTCCCGCACAAGACACTATGTATGTGTTATTTGTCTTGTCAATTATACCTCTGGATAGATTGTATGAAATGAAAGGGAAAGAATTTAAGTTTTAAATTCCAAACTTTCTTTCTTGACGGCATCAATACAAGGTGCCAATATTTTCTCTTTTGTTAGAATATAAGTCTACAGTTACTTTTACTTATGTCGATAACAAATAAAAAGTGCCAATATTTCTTAATTTTATAGTATCCGTGTACATTCCTGATAATTGAGTACTTTTGACCTCAGGAAGGATGTCTGACATGAAAGGAATTTAAGTTTAAAATTGCAAAATTTGTTGTCAGCATCCATATAAGATGTCAATTTGTAGTTAAAAAATTAACGGAATTAAAATTCTGTTCTTTCGGTACCTCAGGAGGGATAGTATCACAAACATTGAAAGTTCTTAAATTGTACATTTACTAATACGTATGTCGATAACAATAAAAAAGTGCCAAAAGTTCTCTTGTACTGACCTGATACATTCTCTTTTTATATCTCAGGATGGTTTATTTGACATTAAGTTGGTACCAAACACCTTGACTAAAATTAATTTGGCTCGTTTAATTTTCATAAAGTTTGACAAAATATTTATTTTGACCCTTTGACAAAAATATAAAAATTTCAAAAAACTTGAACCACACACTTTATCGGAAAAATTTCATTGGATAAATAGCCGTTGACAAACACTAATTTTGGTCATTGAGAACGTGATTAAAATGTTCAGCTGATTTTTAAAGAGTTATCTCCCTGTAGTGTTATGTACCACCTTAAAGGGAAGCAATTATGTCGACGGAAGATGTTTTTCTTATATAAAGCAATTTCTGTGTCTGCAGGAATGAACAGGTTTAACAAAGGAGTAGGTTCGGTAAGGGCCGATTTTGGTCTCAAATTTCAGGTTCATCTGATGAAAGATTTTGGACACTTTTTAAACACATAAGTGTCTACTTCAGTCGATTTCATGAGTTAATGTGAAAGATTTGAACTGATTTAGTCATTAAAGACGCTCAAATTCAAGCTTAGATGTGAAAAATCTATCAAACATGCCAATTTATGTCACTTTTCAGATGTTTTTTTTGTAAAAAATGAAAGTGGCCGCATGTTCACCCTCAACCTTTATATATGTTATGTATTATCATCAAATACAACTTCATGTTAAATATTAAGAATGAACACAAATGCGTCCATTTTCATTTAAGACGGAAACCGTCTAAAATTTAACTCAAATGCTAAAATTGTAAAGATTTCAGTAATTTTGCATGACTTGATGATGGTAGTACCCGATACATATGCATTGTATTGTCAAAAACAGCAAATATTTATGGAACATAAGTATTCTTCTTGTCAATAAAAAACTAAAAGTTTACGATTTAACTATTTCGTAAAACTGCTATATTTTTGGGCCAAAAGCGGTCTTACTGGACCTTCTCCTTTGATATTATACAACATATATTTAGATCGACCAATAAAATCATTTTGAAATGCAATAAATCATGATCTACGGAAAATATTTTGAAATGAGAGTATTGTCTGAAAACAAATTTTTCAGAGAGCACCTTATGTCGTGTGTTTAATTTAAAGTCTTTCTGCATTGTCTAGTTAAATCTGCCGTATTGAATATTGTTGACAACATATAAAGCTTATTTTTGTTCTTTTTAAAATTTTGCAATATTTAATAATCGATATTTTATTTATTCATCATTTGCAACATATGAATAAGCCATGGAAAAAAAAATGAAACTGTTGAATGTTATTGAAACTGTATTACTGTAGTCAAGATTTACATATTTCATGAGAATAGGATAGAATGTTCTTTAAAAAATGTTATGGTTTTATATTCAAACTTTAAAATTAGAATTCCTTCTAACAAAAAAATATAGTTTTCTTTTATAATTTTACTTATAGTTTATGGGAAGAGTATACGCGCGTTTTCTAATTGCACGTACAGATAAAGGTGTTTAATCTGAAGTAAACGACTGTTAAATACTGACTCAAGTAGACATTAGAAAACTCCATTGTGACCGCGTTAACGTAATTTTAGTAAATGCGAAATTGGAGAATACAAATGATTTATATGCACGCGACGTTAACGCGCGTTTACCTTATGTTAGCTTGGTCTGCACTAAACTTTACTTAGTTTGTCCGACAGACCTTTTTTACTTATATGCCAAATAAAATAAGTTAGAAACAAAGTCGGTAATTTGAAAATGGACTTTGACCTTCATTTTCTATTTTAATTCTTGTGTTATTTCGAATGCTTCTAATGACGTCATTAAACACACAGCTTATTAAAGTAACTGTGAAAATATCGAAAAATCAACATGGCATTTCAAGTTTGCCATACAAGTTCTTATACACAACTACAAAATAAAAATAACTATATGCATTGATCTTTAACGCTGAATTATATTTGTGTTAAATTTAATTAAGTGGATCGACAAGGAACTTCCACGGGGAAAAGGTTAAGAATGTATAATATAATTAAAAGAGAGAAGCTGGATAAACATCAACGAGAAAACAACATAACGAGGAAATAGCGGGAAAGACAACACATAAGGACACTTTTCGTTTTAAATCCTATACAGGTGGTTAGGCAACTATCATTCATCTGTTGTACGGCATCAAGTCCTGTTCGAAATAAACAGTTTGATTATAATTATCATATAAAATAATAATTTGTTTCAGAAAAAAAAGCATGTTTCCTTTCAAATTAAACTTGAATTCCTAAATGTTATTGAAAATAAAAGTTGATTTTTGAATCATTTTTTTAGTCTTTGAAACATGATGTCTGTTCTAGTTAACGTTGTTATTGTCTTTGACCTAGCATTCAGTTACTGTAAACCAATATAGGTCAAAGTACGGTCTTCAACACGGAGCACACCAAACAGCAAGCTATAAAGGGCTCCAAAAACTACTAGTGTAAAACCATTCAAACGGGAAAACCAACAGTCTAATCTATATAAAAAACGAGAAACGAGAAACACTTATGAACCTTATCAACAAACGACAACTACTGAAAATCAGATTCCTGACTTAAGTATTTTTGTTAATTTTTGTTTGCTTGCTCAGTGTAGATCTAATGGGACTAGACTTTTAAACTGATTTTCATAGTTTGTTCTTATGTTTTGCTGCCACGCCACTGCCATATGTTAAGGGAGGATTGACCACCCGCAAACATGTTGAACCTTTTCACATTTTGTATGTGCCTGTCCCAAGCCAGGAGCCTATAATTTAGTTGAAGTCGTTTGTTGTTTTATATAATATAAGGTTTCCGATTATTGTTTTCTGCATAGACCAGGCTGTTAGTTTTTTCGATTGAATAATCTAACAGTACCCATGTTGCGGCTTTGTATAGTTTTCTATATGCGAAAGGGGTTTTGCACATTGTTGAAGGCGGTACTGTGACCTATAGTCGCTAATCACTACGTCATTTGGTCTCTGATGGAGTGTTGCCTAATTGACAATCACACCACATCTAATTATAATAAAGTTGAAAAAGTATCTCTGTCTTAGCATACAATGTTTTAAGCGCTTAACCGTCCCCGGGTCGAGTCTAAAAGCTGTGGATACATTAAACAGAAAGGATCAATGCAAATATATGTCATGAATACACCAAAGTCTCCAAATAAGAAAATAATCTATATAGTACAAAAGTCAACCACTGGGGAGATCCTGTCATTGGACAGGCACATGCATACATGGTGGGTTTAATTTAGTTTTATCTAGAAATCATCCATTTCCCGTGGTCAGTCTCAATCAGTTAACAAACAAAAAGTTTATAAACCATGTAAAAGAACACACACATAATCAATCAAGGAAAAGCGGTTAAATCTGAAATAATGGTAAAATAGATTACAAAACCTAAAGACAAAGTCAAGGATGGAAAAATAAAAACTAATCGATCCGGACAACACTGGTAAACCTGTCCGTATTTACCTATAACTGGGCATATTGCGAGCTCTTGGTGGCAGTTTGCATGTGCTGTTTTAGTTCATATTAAACGTCAAGGCTGATACAAAAATATGTCTAGCTGTACATAAATCCGAATAAAAATAAAATAGTGAAAATAAAAGAACACACCAAAGATTAATCAAGGAAAGGCGGTTTACTCTTAAAAAACATGAATAATAGCAAAACAGATTACAAAAAAACTGTCAGTATCAAATGTTTGTAACCTATATAGCAAATATTACAAAATGACATATGCCACTAAATCGGCAATAATATATGACCCTTCTAATCAGCCTAGCATTGTGGAAATAAAACATCACAATGTTGAGAACAAACACTTTAATTTTCAGCAAATAAACCAGACAAAGTTGACGAAATTCTCAATAAAATCAATGAAAAAAAATGCTGATGTAGATAGTATACCGGCTAAACATGTAAAAATGTGAAATGTAGTAAATCTACTGTTTCATCTCAGCTGACATCATTAATTAATATATTAATATAAACAGATGTTGTTTTTTTAATTACATTGTAGGGCTAAAATTACACAAGACATTTGGCCTGCTTAACAAATGAAATTACAGACCAGTCAGTGTCTTTTATACTTTTTTCCATACCTTTTTGAAACAGTTTTTTAGCTACAACTGGTTGGTTGTTTCGAAATGTTTTAAATCCATATCTTAGTGCTTTCCGTCGAAGCCGTGGATGGAAAACTCACTACTAGGTTGCGCCTTCAAACGAGTTTAACCCCGCTACATTCTATATGTGCCTGTCTCAAGTCAGGGGCCTGTACTTCGGTGGTTGTTGTTTCTCATATTTGTTTATCGTTTATTGTTTCTGTATAGTTTGTTCTCGTGTTGTGCGGTCGTACCATTGCTCAATGTTAGGGGGGGGGGGGGGGGGGTTGGCGCCACCAAAGTAGTTAAACACCGCCACAAAACCAACAGTGGTTGTTGTTAATTGCTGTGTAACGTGTTTATTTTTCGTTCATTATTTTGTACATAAATTAGGCCGTTATTTGTTTCGTTTGAATTGTTTCACATTTGTAGTTTCCTGGCCTTTTATAGCTGACTATGCGATATGGGCTTTGCTTATTTTTGAAGGCCGTACGGTGACCTATAGTTGTTTATTTCTGTGTCCCCGCAATATAGCTTTTTTGTGGTGATGCGGCTGTCATGATATTGTAATTATCATATTTATTTATCTTGGCCTATTCTGTTTTGTGTGGCCTTATAATGTTTATATAATTTGGTTATAGTTGTTTGCAAAATAATGTTATATTTCTGCAATCAATAGAACGATCATAGATACTGATGGAATGATTAGAACTTTCTATTTAAGGTGGTACCTAACACTACAGGGAGATAACTCTGTAAAAATCAGCTAAACGTTTTAATTACGTTGTATTGTTAAGGAAATATTAAGCTTCTCAATGATCAAATTAAGTGTTTGTAAAACTGCTATATAACCAATGAAATTTTTCTGATAAAGTGGTTGGTTCAAATTTTTTCAAATTTTTATATTTTTGTCAAAGGGTCAAAGTAAACATTTTGTCAAAATTTTATGAAAATTAAACGAGCTAAATTAATATAGGTCAAGGTGTTGGGTACCACCTTAACTTGAATAATAATTCCGGAATGATCATAATAAACGATGCGTAACTTAAACTACCACAATTCTCTGGAAGTTTTCCTTTATAATCTTCTAGGAGTTTCCCATCTACAGTGTTCTAGAAATTTCCGTGACAACTATATATACAGACACCAATATTGGAATAGATTAGACATTAATTTACTTGGATTCTCAAAAAATTTCTTGAGTTGTTAAATTGTCACTTTTATTCATAGTTAACTACATCATACTAGATTGGACATATTCCTTACAGTTAAGAGAAGAATTCCGGATAACGAAAAGACAAAAGGTCAAACATATATTTTATCAGTTAAGTTGACATTTCAATTTGTATAATATTTCTTGTAAACTCGTGTATAATAAATCTTGTTAAATTTGTTATTGATTTGTGTCTTTTGTTGGCTACATTTTAAAGGTGACTTCTGGCCGTAACAGAAATTGGGGGCTCGTCCGGGAGAACGTTAATATTAAATTAATTCTTTTTCTGTATTTTATTGAAGTAGCATTAGCCAATAAAATTTTACAAAATGGCATTTGATGCCGGTAATTTTTGAAAACGCCAGACCTGAAAGGGGTTGATAAACTAAAGAAAAAAGAAGTAGTGTTGCTTGCTAAACATCTACAAATAGAGTATCTATGAGAAAACAAATAATGTAAAATTTAGTAATAGACAATTTAGTTGACTCAGAAATTTTTGATGAAGAGGCTCTTGAACTCAAGGTCGAAAATGTTGATGTTATCAAATTAAAACAGCTAGAATTAGAACATGAACCTAAATTAAATAAAATTGGAAAAAGAAATTAAATTAAAACAATTGGAAAAAGAAGAAAAACAGACAGAACTTGAAATGAAGGAAAGGTTAGAGATGGAGAAAAAATAAGAAAAAGAAGATGAATTTATATTAAAACAGACAGAACTCGAAATGAAGGAAAGGTTAGAGATGGAGAAAAGAAAAGAAAAAGAAGATGAATTTAAATTAAAACAGGCAGAACTTAAAATTAGGGAAGGCTAGAGATGGAGAAAATAAAAAATGAAATGGTTAAAGAAGAAAGCAACACTAAAGTAGTGTCAAAATCAGAACATTTTGATGCATCAAAAAATATAAGTTTGGTTCCCAAATTTTGTGAAAAAAACAGTTGATGAATTTTTTCCACAGTTTGAAAAAGTTGCCTAAAATTTAAAATGGCCAAAGCTTTATTGGACTACAATGCTGCAAAGTGTTTTTGAGGGCAAGGCCGCTGAAATTTACTTAGCACTTTCATCAGAAAAAAGTTCTGATTTTGACACGGTAAAAGAGGAAGTTTTGAAAGCTTATGAGCTAGTGCCAGAAGCATATAGACAGACATTTAGGTCTCTTAAAAAGTTTAAATCACAAACCTATGTTCAATTTGCTAAAGAAAACGAAGATCGATTTGATAAATGGCTTACGTAAAAAAAAACAGGTAACACTTTTTGATAATATAAGACAATTGATTCTATTAGAAGAGTTCAAGCAGTGTGTTAATTTAGGCTTAAAACACATTTCGACGACATAACTGTTGAGACATTTCAAGATGCAGTGTTATTTCCGATAATTATACCCTTTCATATAAAAGATGTTTCAAAGGAAAGAAAAAAATTGTAATACTTCGAGCGGAAATTATAGAAATCAAAGTACTTAGCGTACTGATAGTAAGCCTGTTGCACAGAATAAGAGTCAATCCAGTAGTAATATGTCTAGTTCAAAATTTTTTACCTTTTGAGACGAAGTCACTGACTTGTGCTTATCGTAAGAGAAATGGTCAGCCGATGGCTGATTGTTTTAGACTCCAGAAGCAGAAGAATGAAAGAGATAATAAACCCAAGTCTAGCGCTTGTTCGACACCCCTTGTTATCAATAAATTTGAATATCCTGCGAGACAGGCTTTTATTTCCATTTTTTTTGTGATTACATGGAGGATTATAAACCGTTTATGTCTGATGGGTTTGTTTCTATTGTTGATAATACTACTCCTCAGCCCATTAAGATTTTACGGGACACTCTTAGACTTTGTTATTAGACAGTGTGCTGCCTTTTTCCGAGGAGACGTCTGTTAGTGCCTCCGTTTTGTTATAGGGTGTGGAGTTAGGTTATATAGATTCCCCCCCCCCCCACTCCATCGTATTTATCTGAAGTCAGATTTAATTACTGGACCAGTTGTTGTGAGTGTTCGTCCTAATCTCCTTTTTGAGGGCGTTTCATTATTGCTAGAAAATGATCTAGCTAGGAACAAAGTGGTTGCTGAACCAATTGTTACCAGGACATGGATGTTAAATAACCTGCAGATGACGCTGAACTGTATCCAGCTTGTGTTGTTACAAGGGCGATTTCAAGGAAAAAAAACAAAATGGGGATTTGCAAGAAGATCAGTATGATTATATGGACCTTTCTGACAATTTTTTTGCCGACATTGACGGTTCCTGTGGCTGAGAAAAGGCCACAATAAGACCACCTAGTACTAACAATCATGTAATGATGCCATGGCCAGACGTGAACAGCCATTCATTAGACAGAAGGGAAATTGTGGAAGAACAAAATAAAGACCGTAAGGTTCCTCAGCTCTGCTATATGGCTCAACCACAGAAGAAACAAAGTGGCCGAATGCTACTACCATCAAGACGGCATTTTAATAAGGAAATGGAGGCCACCTGATGCTAACCTAGAGGAGGAATGGAGAGTGGTATACAAAGTGGTGGTGTATAGGCAAGAAATTATTTGTCTTGCCCATGACACCCCCTTGGCTGGATATTTAGGTATAAGGAAGACTTGCCTTAAGATCTCGCAGCATTTCTACTGGCCCAAATTTAGAAATGATGTCACAGAATACTGTAAATTATGCCACCTATGCCAAATTGTTGGTTAGCCTAATCATAAAATACCACCAGCACCACCTTTGCCAATTCTAGCCTTTGAAGAACCTTTCGGTCGAGTACTAATCGATTGCGTAGGACCTTTACCAAAGATCATGACGATCATGTGTACATTCACTCGCTTTCCTGATGCTATTCCGTTAAGGAATATCAAAACACCAACTATTGTCAAAGCTCTTATCATATTTTTCACGTTAGTAGGACTTCCTAAGTCTATACAGTCCGACCGGGGTTCAAATTTCATGTCAGGTTTATTTCAGCAGGTCAATTACCAGTTAGGAATTGCTCAGTATAGGTCAAGTGCTTATCCTCCAGAATCTCAAGGTACCTAAGAACGTTTTTATCAAACATTGAAGAAATGATTAGAACTTTTTGTCTTCATTTTGACAGATACTGGGATGATGGTGTTCTCTTTATACCTTTTGCAGTCCAGGAGGCTGTTCGATAATCCCTTGGTTTTAGTCCCTTTGGGTTGGTATTTAGTCATACTGTAAGGGGACTTTTGAAATTTGTTAAGGAAAAATTGGGTTCTGAACGGATTTGGATTTCAGGAAAAATTGTATACTGCTCATAAAATTGTTCAGAAAAACTTAAAAACTGTTCAAAATAAGATAAAAATATGGTATGATAAAGATGCCAGAGACAGTTTTTTTAGCCTGGTGATAAGGTACTTGTTTTTTTGTCAGTCCCTGGACATCCTTTTCAGGCTAAATACTGTTGTCCTTATACAATAGAGAGTAAAATCAATGATTTGAATTATATTGTAAAAACTCAAGGTCGGCGCAAACAAAATAGAGTGTGTCAAATGTTAAAACCATATTTTTAGCGTACTAATGAAGGTGAGAGCAAACTAGTTACCACTTTAACCATGGTTAAATTGGAGAACGATCGTGACAAACCAGATATAATTGAACCATCTTTTGATTCAAAGACTATGGAACAAACAGTAAGATTGAAACATTCAGAAATTTTGTCAAACTTAGAATCAAACTTGCACATCTGACTTTTGATCGCAGAGAAAAATTAAAACTTTTTTTTTTTTTAAATCTTTTTCCAGATGTGCCAAACAAAACCACTGCTGTTTGTCATAATGTTGATGTCGGCGATGCTTCTACAATTAAACAACATTCTTACCAGCTCAATCCACTTCAACTTGAAATTACGAGACAAGAAATTAGATATATGCTTGACAATGATATTATTTAGCCGAGTAACAATGAATGGAGCTCTCCTTGTCTTCTTGGGCCGAAACCAGAAAAAAACCTTTCGTTTCGTTACTGAATTCAGAAAAGTAAATTCAGTTGCAAAATCTAATTCCTCTCCGATTCCAAGGATAGACAACTGCATTGATAACATTAGACAAGCAAAATTTGTGAGCAAATTTGATGTATTGAAAGGTTACTGGCAGGTATTCTGACACAGACAGCTCGTGAAATTTCAGCTTTTGTCACACCAGACGGCTTATTTCAATATACTGACATTTGAAAGATAGATAAATAATGTTATAAAAGATTTAGACTGTTGTTATGCTTATATTAATGATCTTATCGTATGTAGTGATAACTGGGAAGAACACATTTATATGATACTTTTGACAGATTGTCACAATCAAATTTGACTGTTAATCTTGCTTAAAGTGAATGTTGTCAGGCCACTGTTTTTTATTTAGGGCATACAGCTGGCCAAGGTCAAGTGCAACCTATTATGGCTAAAGTGAATGTAATTACCAAACTACCTCCTCCTACAAATAAAAATCAACGTATGAGATATTGAGGCATGATTGGCTTTTACAGGAAATTCTGTTAAAATTTTGATACTGCTGTTCAACCGTTGACTCATCTTTTACGAAAAGATTCTTAAAATTCATCTGGAATTGATAATTTTCAAAACGCTTTTGAAAATAGCAAATCACTTTTAAGTGACAGTCCTGTTTTGATCACTCCAGACTTTGAAAAACAATTCAAACTTGCCGTTGGCGCAAGTGATGTAGGAGTTGGAACCGTTTTATATCAAGAAACATATGATAATGTTGAGAAACCTATTTCATATCTTTCTACAAAATTAGATAAACATCAGAAAAATTATTCAACTATTGAAAAAGGGTGTTTCCGGATAAAGAAAAAAAAAACCCAAAAGATTGGACATATATTTTAACTTTTAAGTTGACATTTCAATTTGTGTATTATTTCTTGTAAACTTGTGTATAATAAATCTTTTTATTATTATTGATTTGAGTCTTTTGTTGGCAACAATTTAAAGGTGATTTCTGGCCGTAACATGGCGTAAAGCAATCACCAATCATTCATTTTTGTCTGTGTCGTTTGGTCTCTTGAGGAGAGTTGTCTCATTGACAATCATACCATTCTTATATTTTATAATTATCAGATAGAAAGCAACCGATTAATTCAGAGTATATTGACAAATAGGCAACAATCCAACGATGTAATAGCCAAAAAGAAAATCATACACTCTAGAACTACGTGTATAGGACGATGGTTATTCACCGATAATTCAGTCTGTAAGCGTATAATTGAAAAAAAATCTGTTTGATTCTTAGTTTCTTCTTTTTTGGTAATAGTTGAAAAAATACGTTTGTCACTATGAATAAGCTGTTCCTATCACAAAAGATAAAAATTCGGTGCCGTAGTATACAATATGTCAAAACATAAATCGCCCTGACTCTATTAGTTGTGGTCAAAATTTAAAAAAAATATTGAAGATCTGTCATCAACACCAAATTATTGAAAGAAGAAAAACATTACAAATTGGAAACAACACTCCATAAATTTCATGCGTCTGTTGCGCTTTTCTCGATTTACTTTCATCTGAAACTTTGATAGCCAAAGTCTTATAAGCAAAGGATGTATAAGAACCTAAACAGATAAAGAGCTATATGACCAAACAGGGCACACAAAAAGCAGCCAAATCTACCAAAAGCCAACTTTGCCTTTGAGTTGAAACCTTAAATTCAAAAACGGAAAATTTAAGAAAGGTTAGTTATAAATCCTGGTAGTACCAATATATTGACTACTAAGCTAATGATACTATCGGTAAATAATATTCAACTAGCAGCAGTATCGACCCAATGCTGTAGAAAAAATAAACAAAAAAACAAGACAAAACTTTTTAAAGGCCATGTGTCAAATGCGGTTGTTTAGATTCACCTGCATCAGGTACCTTCAAAACTGTATATTTAAAAGCCAAGAATGAATTCGAACCAAAACATTTAAAGAGCTACATGACCAAAAAAAACCTAAAATAATAGTCAAATCCATCGCATCGTTTTATTTTCAGTGAATACTCTTAGATTGGTTCTTCGTCGTTGATTTTCTTGTTTAACTTGTTTTACATTCACATAAAGATGCTAACATTCACGTCATTGGATATATGGTGAATAATATATCATTAAATTATTTTGTATATATATATAAGTACTCGACCTGCTGATTTGCAATCATGCCGACCTACATTTTCATCAAGGCTGCTGCTTTAATAGAACCATTCATACATAAATTCAATATGGGAAAAACACAATTTGGTTCAAAGAAAACATTGGGGAAAAATCTACTAAGAATTTTGCAATCCCATTGTCACACTTTAGGAGGGATATGTACACTTAAAAAGTTAAGAATATTGATAAATTTCACAAAATACACCACGTTCGTTCCATTTACTTTGTATAACCAGTATCCATGTCTCTTCTACATGCATGTTTGTCCGTTTGCAAAACATTTGTTTGGAAATAAAATCGGTAATTTGAAAACAGACATTGACATTTCTACTGGTTATTGTGTTTATTTCGGAAGCGTCGTAGACGTCACCAAGCCGCTGTATCTAGGTTAACTGTGGAATATTTTACGATTGCTAAATGTTTTGCATAAAAGATATTTAAGTACATGTCTGTCAAATACCAAAATATTTTTTGACCTTTAACTGTGGGTTATATATTCCTATAATCTATTAATTGCATCGACAAATAATTACCATAAATAAAGGGCAAGAATGTAGAATGATTAAAAGGAGACGTGGGATAAACATCTACGAGCCAACAACCCCAAGAGGAAAAGATCAACATGTGCAAAACGATTTTAAGGAGACATGATATATTCCTAAAGGTTGAGAAGAATGATGAAAAAGAGAAACGTGATATACGGCATCGAGGTAGCAACACGACTAGGAAAAGGTAAAGTATGTGTAAAAATATTAAATTAGACATGGGATATACATCAAGGTGGCAAATACAAAACGAGTAAATGGCCATTCTCAAAAACAAAACACATAGTTTTGAATGACTGACATGTGATTAGGCACTGACTATTCATCTTTTTGGGGCACCTTTCTTTTAATGAAACATTTGACTTGAGAAAAAAAAATTGTTTCAGAACGTAATTCAATTTTAAATAATAGAAAAATATGAGGATGTGGTATGATAAAACATAATTGATGTTGGTATCCATCCATGCATGACACAACATCAGTACATGCACAGCAAAAACGCAAAATTCATAGAAATATCGTTTTTACCACTGTTCTTGATGTAAAAGTCACATGTCCTTGAATGGCTCGGGATTTGGCTGTTCTGCATCTATTTAAACTTTCATTTTATTTCTATTCGCTTATTTTATACCTTAAAAAAAATTAGCAACCCAACTTTATACTGAAAATAACAGACAAATAAAATCTCGATTTGTTATTTAAAGTTTTTGTTTTCTTTTGTATTCAAAAGTTGATAAATGTTAGACAGCTACACTATTTTCAAACTTTGAGGGAAGGAGTTAAATTTAAATGTCTCGATTCTAAAAAGAATTTGCACATGAACGTCATTACTTTGCTCTTTTATATTTATTCTAGCATGTTTACTTGGCTTTACCATGTTTGTGCTGTGGTCACTTTTGTGTGTTCTTCTCTAAGTTTAGTTTGTTTGCCTGATCGTGTTTCTTGCCGTGGTACAGGCAGTCTAAGCTAGTATTTTAAATTTCAGTCTTTTCCTTTTAAGACTCGATCTCTGGATATATAAGAATGTTAAATATACAATATTACACTCTCCATGAATGCTTGAGGTTATTTAAAACCATCTATCGATACTTGGTACATATATTTTGACATTGCACAACGTCATGATTTTTAGTGTGTTAATTCCGTTGGATGTGCACAGATTGATCTTTTAGTCTACTACAACATAATTTATATATTAAAAATGATTCGCTTCGTTTAATTTACTGTGAGTACTCTTAGATTGGTGCATTGTGTCGTCTGCCTTAATGTTAGATGTTTTTGTGCAAATCTGGCGAATTCAGCCATTGTCAGCTGATTTGTATACCTTAAATATGTTCTGCTGTTCCATTACTGTCCTAGGTTGAGGGGAGTTCATAGTGCGCATACAGAGCTTTAACACCGCTACATTTTGTCTGTGTCTGTCCAAGGTCAAAGCCTGTCTTTTTAGTGTTGATCGTGTGTTTCTCTCTGTCATATTAGTTTTTAATTTATCATTTTGTAATATCCGAAGTCGTTGATTTTCTTGATTATCTTATTTTACATTCACATAAAGATCCTAAAAATCACGCCATCGGAACTCTGCGGAATAGTACCTCATTAGATATCATTCCAAATATCCATAAAATTGAGAATGGAAATGGGGAATGTGTCAAAGAGACAACAACCCGACCATAGGACAGACAACAGCAGAAGGTCACCAACAGGTCTTTAATGCAGCGAGAAATTCCCGCACCCGGAGGCGTCCTTCAGCTGGCCCCTAAACAAATATATATACTAGTTCAGTGATAATGAACGCCATACTAAACTCCAAATTGTACACAAGAAACTAAAATTAAAAATAATACAAGACTGACAAAGGCTAGAGGCTCCTGACTTGGGACAGGCGCAAAAATGCGGCGGGGTTAAACATATTTATGAGATCTCAACCCTCCCCCTACACCTCTAGCCAATGTAGAAAAGTAAACGCACAACAACACGCACATTAAAACTCAGTTCAAGAGAAGTCCGAGTCTGATGTCAGAAGATGTAACCAAAGAAAATAAACAAAATGACAATACTACATAAATAACAACAGACTACTAGCAGTTAACTGACATGCCAGCTCCAGACTTCAATTAAACTGATTGAAAGATTATGTCTTCATCATATGAATATCAGGCACAATATTTGTTATATCAAAGTACTCGACATGCTGATATGCAATCATGCCGAACTACGCTCTCATCAAGGCTGTTGTTTTAGTAGAACCATATAAACATGCATGCAATATGGGAAAACAAATTTGAGTTCACAATCCGGAAAAACCTACTAAGTATTTTGAATACACTTTTTACATTATAGGGGAAATATGTACACTAACAAAGTAAAAATTATTGCTAGATTCAACACAGTCAACATGGTCGTTACATTTGCTTTGTATAAACATTAATCATGTATGTTCTACATGGATGTTTTTCCCTTTGCAAAACATCTGTTTGAAAGCAAAGTCGGTAATATGAAAAAGGGACTTTGACATTTCTATTGTTTCTTGTTTTCATTTCGGAAGCATCAAATACGTCAAAACGCCGTTGTATCTAAGTTAACTGTGGAATATTCCATGTTTTGAAATGTTTTGCATAAATAATATTTATAAACATGTCTGTCAACTATCAAAAATATTCAGTGTCCTTTATATGTGAGTTATATATTTGCTGTTATCTATTAACTCGTTCGACAAACAATTACTGCAGGGAAAAGGTCAAGAATGTGTAGCATGATTAAAAGGAGATGCGGGATAAACACTAACGAGGCAACAGCCCAAAGAGGAAAAGATCGAAATATGCAAAATGGTTTTAAGGAGACATGATATATTCAACAATCAACGAGGTAGCAATCCAAAGATCAAGGGTCAAGGTTGAGAAGAATGATGACGAAGATACATGTGATATGCGGCATCGCGGTCGCAACACTACGAAAAAAGGGTGGAAGATGTGTAAAAATATTAAAACGAGACATGGGATATTCATTAAAGAGACAAATGGCCAACCTTGAAGGAAACACAAAGTTTTGTATTACTGACAGGTGATTAGGCCCTGAATTATCATCTTTATTGGACACCTATCTTTTAATGAAACATTTGACTTGAGAAAAAAATTATTTGTTCCAGAAAGTAATTCAATTTTATAGAATAGAAAAATATGAAGATGTTGTAAATTAGGAAATATGGATGTTGGTATCCATCTATGACACAAAATCAGTACATGCACAGCAAAAACACAAAACTCAAAGCAATACCGGTGTTAATGGTGTTCTTCATGTCATAGTCACAGTTAGACCTTCAACAAAAACTCGAGCCTCACTGCAAGTTTAAGACGTCCCTAGCACCGGTTTGAGAATTTATTGCAAACTGCAAACATGTATGATTGCCAACGAAATAAGTTTCGACATAAGACCAAAATGATTATGACGTATATAAAAGTCTGCAACTATATGCTCCATACGACCTTTAGAAATGAGCAAAGCATAATATGTAGCAAGCTAACAAAGACCCAGATATGACAAATACAACACAATTCAAACGAGAAAAAAATATTTATTCATAGTCTGTTTCTATTGGAAAGAAGAAAGAAATAAACACATCATACATTTCCGAAAAAAAACTGCTAACAGAATGTTATTTATAAAAAAGAGATTTGTCATGAAAGTTGAAATGATTTTTCCCTTATATATCCAACACACTCTTAAAAAATGAATGGTCGGTACTTAGTATGCACTATGAAAGGTCAACTCGTATTGAGTGTAACATTTTGTGATTATACTTAACAGAAACTATTAAAAGAAAACACCACATTTTCTTAACATCAAAAGCATTAAGATACAAAAAAAAAGACGACAACTGACGAACTTCTTGAATTTGACTACAAACATAAACCGTTGGTTGGGTCTTACTTGTTATTTGAGATTTCTACCCTTCCTCGAATTCAGCCTGATCACTGTATTAACAAAAAAGTACATAAAAGAACACAAAAGTAAACCCTTACTTGGAAGGGTGTTTAATTTTACACAAAAGTAAAATGACAAAAAACACACAAAACACACAAAAACAAGTACAAACAGCAGAATAATTAACAATATTATATACTGGTAAAGCTTAAACATGTTAAATGTAACTGCTAGCAAATTGCCAGCATCTTATGGCATTTTACTCTAGTTCAGTCATTTCATTTGTTATCCAAATTAGAGATGATTATACAATGTATCAACCTCTGCAATCGAAACAAAAAAAAAGCAATTCATTAATTAAACCCCAACTGTCAATAAAAAAACTAATATATCCTAAATAGCTAAAAAATCATGCAAACATGACATAAGAAAACTACCGATGATCGTGGTACCTTATTGAGAGCAGGTTAACTTAAAATGACCGGGTTTGAAATAATGTTTCGACATTTTTGACTACCTTTTTTGAATTCGATTCTAAAACATAAAACAAGATACAGCAAAACAAGTTCTAGAAGCTCTTCACAATACAATATCTATATTTTATTGCCAACAAATATAGATAATGAAACAATATAAGATGGTCTATATAGGGGCTAAACAATATATTTTTTTGCAAATCATTGCATTAAGATATAAACAAGACCAAAACAAACCACGGTCGAGGTTCCTGCCTTTGGAGAGACAGATTCATATTTAAAGGTTACACTAGTTTTTAAGATCGAAACTCTGCACCGTGTCCAGTCTCGGCCATTTGACTAAATATAAAGGTACTAGTATATAAAATGACATACATACACAATCAACAAAGAAAGGCTCTTCATCTGAAATAATGGTAAAACGGTTAAAAAACTAATAGTGTAAAGCATGGATCATTCAAGTGTGTTAATTTTACTGTAAAGTTATGACTGTAGATTTAAGAGTTTATTTTTTAGAATATTTGGTTATAAAAAACTCATTATAATATTTTACTAAAAAAAAGTTAATAAGAACTTTATTTAGTCAAACATTTATAACATATAATCCTTTTATAAGGTACGTTTTTGTATCCAAATAAAAACGGGAGATATTCATCGCCCTTTTTAACGCTACAGCAAAGGAGAGTAAGACGAATGTGTGATCTTTGAAAATATCTTCTGTCGCAAATGACATGAATGATGTAAGAGTAGATGTGGAATTGCCAGATTTACCGTGATTTTAAGTTGTGTTTGGAAGATATATTGTTTAAAGCCGTTTTTATTGGAATAAAAATATTTGTCTAGAAGACAGTATGAAGAACCACCAACTGTAATCTTCTTGGATGAGTAGGAGACCCGTATGATCATGGTACAGCTTTGATCCATTTAAATATAGTTTCACGGTTAAGTTCATCTGGCTCCCGCAAAACCAATTGTCTGGCATTTAGTTATACTCTATGTTTATGGCATTAGACAGAAAATAGAATATGAAACAGATTAAATCATCTTTTTTTAATTTCTGAAATATAGGCGAAAGATACCAGAGGGACATTCAAACTGTCGAGTTTTGATTTTGATCTGGGAGCATAAGAGAATATAAAATATAAATCAGTAAGGGCAACACTTCAATCCTCGGTATCGGTCATAAATATGACGAAAGCACAAGTGCACAAATAGCTAGATGGGTCAAGATGCGCAATTCATTTCAGGTGTGGGGTAATGGTATCCTTTTCCTCAATTACTCTGTCCATAGCGTAAACTTGAATCTGTATGATGGCTCTCCTTTCGAAGCTGAGACATTTTCACATATTGGTTAAATTTTCGGGGTACAAAGTGAGATTCTTTTTTCCGTAATTTAGCACACCCCGAAATTCTTTTGTGAAGCGGCTTCTTGAGGTGAACAAATACGAAATTTTCACAATAATAAGTTCTATGAAAATTTAGTTCTTGGTAAACCTTTAATAACTTCATAGTTTGTTCACCTTTATTCTATGGTCCTCTGCTCTTAAAATCAACACAAATGGTTAGGCTCAGTCACTTCTTAACAATTGAATTTCAGTATCACTGAGATTTTATGTGTACGTTCTATTTTTGAGTTCCTCAGTTTGAGGCGCAAAAGAGATATTGACCCAGATACATAATGTTTGGTGTTACTAAAAACAAGCTTATAGTTCTACATACTAACTTGAAGCTGTTGTAAGTGTTTGCCATTTGTTTCTGTATGCCATATTTGCTTTTGATTAATGGTTTTGTAATATATCAGATCGTTTGTTTTTCTCGTTTGGGTTAATTAACATCACCTATATATGCTTGCAATCAAGTCATTGGAACTCTGGTGGATAGTGTTTCATCTGAAATAATTCAAAGTCTCCTTTTTTCTTATATCAGTTACTCGACGAGAAATCATGCCGTCAAATACTTTAGCATAGGCTTCTATGAAATAGTTATACAGTAACGTTCATCGATATATAAATTAAATGGAAAATGCTTCGAACTATAAAATAACGGAATGGTGTTTATCTCACACAATATCAGAATTTACAAACCGGTAAACCCTACTAAGTATTTTGAATACCAATTTAACACTTTAGGGGTGAAATGTACACTTATAAAGTTATTATTGCTAGATCGTCCACAATGCACCATGGTCGTTCCATGGCTAGTTGAATAAACAGTTCCCATGACTGTTCCTCTTGGATGTTCTTTCTTTCAAAAAAGTCTTTAGAAATACCAAGTCGGTAATTGTAAAATAGACTGTGACATTTTTAGATTTTTTTTTTGTGTTCATTTCCGAAGCGTCAAATACGTCATTCAGCAAATGTATCTGAGTTAAATGTGGAATATTTCACTTTGTTAAATGTTTTACATAAAATATGTCGAATGTCAAAAACTGTGAGTTATATATTTGTCATTATCTGTTGATTTGATCGACAAACAACTGCCATAATGAAAAGGGCAAGCATGTGTCAAATTATGAAAAGGAGTTGCGGGATAAGTATCGACGAGGCATGGGTCAAAGATGTGTAGATTGGACAAAGGGAGACACGCGATATGCTGAAACGAAGTAACTACCCGACGCGGAAAAGGTCAAGGATGTGTATTACGATGTAAAGGAGACAATGAGGGTAACAACCTAACTAGGAAAGGTCAAGGATGTGTTACATGATTAAAACGAGGTGCAGGATATACAATTACAAGACAGAGAAAATACCCAATCTAGAAGGAAACACGCAGTTTTAAATAACTTGCAGATGATTAAGTAGTGACCATTCATTTTTCTTTTGGTGACAGATGTTTTTTAATGAAACGGTTTGATTCTGATTTTCTTTAGACAAAATATAATTCATTTCAGCAGGCAATTCAAGTTTAAAAGAATGAACAATAAGATGTGATTTAATTGCCAACGAGATAACTTTCTATCAGAGACCAAAAGGACGTATCAGTTAGATCCCCATACAGCCTTTAATTATGAGCAATGACCAAACCGCAGCAATCTATAAAAGACGCTAACATGACAAATGTAAAACAATTCAAAAGAGAAAACTATCGACCTGATTAATAGTTTGTTTCTTTTGGAAATTAGAAAGAAATAAAAACATCATTATTTTACATAAAAAAAACCTTCTTCGTTTATATTATTTAAATTGTTTGATTTATTTTTGATTAAAGTTGAAACATTTGTTCCTTGAAAAAACCCATGTCCTCATTAGAAATAATGGTCGGTGCATCGTTTATCCCATGTCAGTTCCAGCCGTCCCGAGTGTGACAGTTGTGAATAAATTTAACAGAAATAATTAAGGAAGACACCATATTTTCATAAAATCAAGACATTTTTGAACTCGAAAGGCTCTTTTTGTCTACAAAAGACGCTTGTATCAATAAAGTTCAAAAGGTCAAATAAAGTAAGAAATTTAAGTGCATTGTGGATCCAAAATTTCGAAAAGTTTTGCGATATTCATGTCAACACAGAAGTGTTGACTATTGGGTTTGTGATACCCTCGATAAGAACACATCCAACAGCCTAGACAATACGAAATTGAAGAGCATTGATGACCCGAAATTGTGCAAGGTTTTGCTAAATCTAGCTAAGGTCATCTCTTCTTGGGAATCAAAAGACGACCACTGTCGAACTTACAAGACAAGAACATTAACATTAGGCTGGGTTTTACTAGTTATTTGTGAACTCATCCTTCCCCCATATATCAGTTTTGATCACTAGACTAACAAAAACTACATAAACACACACACCAGAAAATGGCGCTAAGCTCTGAAATAATGGTAAAATATGAAAATATACATAAAAAACATATAAAACACACAAGATCAAGTACAAACAGTAGAATACTGGACAATATCATTTACTGGCAAAACTAAAATGTAACTGCGAACAAATTCCCATCAAAACGTGACTTTTTACACCTGTCCAGTTATTTCAATTGTTTTCAAAATTACTGATACTTATTCAATATGGCAAGCTAAATAATCATCCCGAGACAAAAGGTGATGAACTGAATAAACCCAATCTGTCAAGAAAAGTTCTATATCGTAAATTCTGAAAACCATTTTGAAATGACAAAAGAAAACCACTGATGTTCGTGATTCCTCATGCGGGGTAGGTATATTTGTATATGCCGGGGTAAAACTTATGTTTTGTCACTTCAAACTTTCAGTTTTTGTGATTTCTGTATGTGGGCATAAATAAACATGTAAACAGTAAAATATACAGTGAAAAGCACTTAACTGTAAAATAATCGATATTTGATGATAAACAGAGAAATTTTACCTCTGCTGTGGAAGAGTCAACAGTTTCTGCTGCACTGGTAAAATTGTCGTGTGCAACGTTCACTTCGTAGAATTATGACCTGCGTTTAAATTGTCCTTGCTCGTTCTAAATTTAGAATTAAATCTGAAGAAAATTCTACAAATCAATAGAATTTTTAACTTAACATTTTTTCGTTGAAAGTCGTAAACTAAGACCATTTCAGCTGATTAAACAGATACTATTACTGGATTTTCCTGAATTACTCTTATCTAACCTTGCTATGTTAATTTCATACGCCTCGTTCGATATTACATTGCTCCTAATTAGATAGGTAACCTGTGAAAATCAAATATGCTGTTCTATTTTAGTATTTATCAATGAAATAATAAAATCGGAACTCAGTTTGTTGACTACTTTACTTAACCGAAAAGTTCAAAGACAAAATGAGAGACATCTATGTTTTCTTTTTCAAATGAAAGAAAATGTGGTCCTGTATTTAAGTTGATTGATTTATTGATTGTTGTGTACAGTGGCAAATAAAATACTATTTATTAAAGAACAATGTATGCGATTGCACATAATTCCCCAAAGAAGTTGACTGTCTTATTAAAAAAACCCACATGTTTATTAAATTTTATATAAAGTAATAAGGAGTATATACTAGTAAATGACAATAAAGACTCTATGAATTATGTTATGAAGTTACAGTGCACCTCAAACTATGACCATATCATTGATTTGGTCATAAATATAAATTAACTGTTTACAACATTTGACTTTTTTCGAAATGATGAGGATTTTCTACCTCAAAAATCTATAATCTTAGATATAAGAAGATGTGGTATGAGTGCCAATGAGACAACTCTCCATCCAAGACAAAATTTATAAAAGTAAACCAGTATAGGTCAAAGTACGGTCTTCAACACGGAGCCTTGGCTCACACAGGAACAGCAAGCTATAAAGGGCCCCAAACATTACTAGAGTAAAACCATTCAAACGGGAAAACCAACGGTCTAATCTATATAAAAAACGAGAAACGAGAAACACATATGAAGCACATCAACAAACGACATCTACTGAACATCAGATTCCTGACTTAGGACAGGTGCAAACAATTGCAACGGGTTTAAACGTTTTAATGGTACCAAACCTTCACCCTTATCTGAAACAATAGTGTAACATCACAACATAGAAAGACACACTATAAAATATCAATTGAAATGGCTTAACTCAATCAAAAGACATATTAACACCAATGAACATACACTGAACAAAAAGATTTGATCTGTGGTAAAATGTAAATACAAAAAAAAATAAACTAAGGGAAGAATAGTTAAAGTAATATGTTATACCGCTGTGAAATGTTAAACAATTTAAGAAAATCAATATGCTTGAACGAAAATATCAGCCATTTGCAATTACTTCAAACACAGGTAAATGAAAATAATTTTGTTGTTAGGTATACGTGTACAGTTCAAATAGAGAAAGGAAATAGTTTTACAAAATAAATAATTTTGATGTTCATAGTACGAAGAAATAAAAATTTATAGTAATACCAAACACTTATCAAAGCTGGTATATAGACCAGATATAACCCTGAATAACATCTTAGCTGTATTTAGAAAAAAACAATTTTGGGTCCTCAATGCTCCTAAAATTCGTACTTTATTTGGCCTCTTTAACTGTTTTAATTCGAGCGTCACCCATAAATCTTTTGTGGACGAAATGCCCGTCTGCAGTACATAAATCCAAGTCTGGTATCCATGATGAGTTTATTTGGTCATTTATTCGATGATGTTTAATAATAATAGAATAACTAATCTTAGAATTTAAAATTAAGAGAAATATTCAACGAGTACTCGGACATCACTTTAATTAACGAAAGATGGTTTTACATGAGTTAATTATAAATGTTGTTTAGTAACAAATTAAATACTTTTCAGTTAAAGAGTTTAGAAATTGAATTAAACCTGGGTCTTCCCCAGAAGGGCCACCACCAGTGTAGGTTGTATCCAAATACGGACATGACATTTAAAAAAATTGTCCCATTTCATAGAACGAAACTTTAGACTCCAGTACAATTGTTTACTGCTAAGACGTTCTAGGTCTATTCTGGGCCTAAAATATGTCGACACTTTATAGCACTGTAATAATTCCTTCCGTCTTTGTGTCAATTCTATTCGTTTTCATTTCATGTATCATCATTATACCAACCAGTTTATCGCTTCAATATAGTATTTTCCTGCCTCTAGGATACGTTTTTCTGGATTCGTCGTTAATCCTTTTTTCTCTTTGTCATAATGTTGTTTGTCTTGCTATGATATATAAGTTTCGACTCTGAATCAGTCAATGATTGATATAATTATCCTTACATAAATAACAAGATAGAAAATCTGTCAGTTCAAAAAATTACTTTTCGTCTGCAATTTTATTGAGAGAAACTGACAACACCATCGCCAAAAAAACAAAGACGACGAAAAGACACAAAAGTTAAAACAAAAAACGCACAGAAAACCAAAGACTGAACAACATATTACCCCCATGAAGGGAGGGTCTAGTAGGGTATGCAGATCCTGTCAAACTTCTGACACCCGTCAAGTTTTTCATGGTAAGTAAACATTCAGTGATAAAACTTATTCTGAGATCACAATCGAGGAAACGGAAACATAATTGCGGTAGTGACAAATGAAACATATCCAAGAAAGACATTTGAAGGAGAATACATAAACTTGCAAGATTTGCAAAAATTAAATCCATATAATGCCAAAAAAACAAATTTAAAAAATGAGAGGATGCATAGATGGCAAGGGAAAAACAGCAAGTCAAGACAGACAGAACGACAACCAAAAGACCAGAAATATTTCATAAAATACTACAAAGACGATTCGAATAGTGTAATAAGAACGACAAAGAAGAATTTGGCTGATCCGTAGGGCCAGCATATTCGCTGCACTGATGACAAAGTCGTGCTCAACGTTCATTTCATAGATATAATGACATGTGCTTGAATTGTTCTTGATGGTTTTATACTTTTGAATAAGTTGAAAAAAATATCTATATATAGAATGTTTGTAATAAAGATTGTTTTCGATGAAGATAAATTCACTGTATACCGCCATCTTGGATTACACAATAGCAGTACATAATCAATCTAGTTCTTTGCCTAAATCTGCAAGTTTTTAGACAGATTTGCAATTTATGTGTAAGACTGTTTATTTGCATAAAGAAAAATAAGTGATTTATTGCATTATCCAAAATGTTTGAACAAATACCAGATATTTGTGTTTTAAGAATCAATTGTTCAACTAAGCCATTTAAGGGGAGATAAATCTTATAGTAAAAGTTTTATACTGGAATGAAAGTGAAATTTTCATTTTTTTTCTTGTAGCAAGACACAAAAAGTTCGATGACACCATTGTTTCTTTATATTTTCTTAACTCATTTTATTAAACATATCTTCTCACAATTTATTTCAAAGCTCTATCTCATAGATTTCTTTTTATTCACAAAAAAGTGTGTGTACTTTTGCACGAATTGTAGCTTAAAAAATAGCACGGAGACCCATACTTTTAGTCATTTGTTGCTGTATATAATATTTTTTTTGCATTTGTTGTTTTCTTCATAAATCAGGTCTTTATTTTTTCTCGTTTAAATCATTGAACATTAGCCATGTTTGGTCTTTTTATAGTTTCCTACATGTGAAATGGTTTTTTTCACATTATTGAAGGGCGCACAGTGACATGCACTTGCTAGCCTTTTGCATTATTTGGTCTTTGGTGAAGAGTTGTCTAATTGGAAATCATACCACATGTTCTAATTTTTGAAAGGGGGTAAGTTGAAAAAAATATGTGCCTTACTATACAATGTGCATTGCTCTTGACCTTCCCAAGTGGAGTCTTAAATTTGATGACACATTTAACAGACATTATCAAATATCTGTCATAAATACCAAATTCTTCAAATAAGAAAATCAATTAGATAGGACAAGAGTCTACCGCTGAGGACGTTCCTACCAGTGAACAGGCACATGCGTACTTAGTGGATTAATTTGTTTTATGTGGATCTCATCCCTCCCTGTACTAAGTTTCGATCATTTGACAAACACAAAGTAAATCAATGAACAAACACAAAATCAACCAAGGAAAAAGGTAATGCACTCTAAATAATGGTAAAATAGATTACAAACACACAAGAACAAGTCAATGATGGAAAAAAATAGATATCCGGGCAACTCCTAAACATGTCCGAATTGACCTATAACTGAGAAAATTGTGAGCTCCTGGTAACGTTTTGCACGTGCAGTTTTATTATTGATCAATGTTCCAGACTTATGAACATTATGTTTAGCTGAACGTCGATTCGAGTAAAAATAAAATTGCGAATAAAAGAACGCACAAGAAATTGACCAAGGATCACTCTGAAATAATGGTTACATAGATTACAAAAGTTGTTTAAAAAAGTAATGATTATAATGAAACAGAAAACTGTCAGCATTAAATGTGTGTATCCTATATAACAAACAGTACGAAATGATATATGCCACTAAACCGTAATAATATATGACCCTTCTTTTCACTCTAGCATTGAAGAAATGTAAAATTATCATGTTGAGAAAAAAAAAACACTTTAATTTTCAGCAAAAAACAACAGACAAAGCTACTTGTGTGGATGGTATACCGACTTAAGTGGTCAAATGTAGTAACATGTAGTAAATTTGCGGTTTTATCTCAGCTGACATCATTAATGAGTATATCAATATATGCATGTGTTTTTCCAAATACATTGAAAGAGTTACACAAGAAAAATAGCCTATTAGACAAAACAATTTACAGACCAGTCGGTGTCTTTCATACTATTTTCCATAATTTGTTTAACCATATTTTGAGTTACATCTGGGTGGTTACTTCGAATTGTTTTTAAATCCACATCTTAGTGCTTCCGTCGTGGCCGTGGATGTCAAACCACATTACTGTCATTTCCTTTGTACAAAGAGTTGTCCAGTTTGTCCTACATAAACGTTTTTTTCTTTGTATTTTTTTTTAAATTGGATACAAAGTCGGTATCTTGGAAAACGACTTGATGCGTCTAATTACGTCATAGAGGAAGCAGATTAGTAAATTAACTTTAAGAACGTTAAAAATTCATAATAATATTTCGATCTTTTTAAATTGCTTTGACGGCGTGCACAAAGCTGAGTCAACAAACGTAACGTCTTCAAATTATTTAAATCATTTACGACGTCGGCATTTTCCCCCAGAAAACAAACGCGTAACACAACCACTTGACACTTAGTTTATCACATAACTTAAACATAAACGTTCAACATATTTCTTTTTTTTTAACAACAAAGTGCAGCAAATGGACATTCTGGAAATATAAATAATCATATGCTAAGAGTAGTGAAATGGATAAAAAAAAAGCGACTATGTGGTGAACCCTTTTCAGAAAATAGCGTTAAAACGTAATTTCTGTAAATTGTAGCATAATAGCTGGACATTGAAAAAATGCAGGTGTTCAGCTTGGACTATCGAATCATTCATATCTTGCAGATTTTTTTAAACCTCTTGTAATGCACATTTGGAATATCAAATTATTTTGAAATAAAAAAATGGCAATTTCATATTTTTTTTTACCGATTCTTCAATTTTCGAATAATAATCCTTCCAAATTACTACTTCTTACACATAACGAACTACATTCCAAACTCATCCACCATGGCCGTTTGAATTTGTTTTGCGTTGAATTTCATATGACGTCATAGTCCGTTTCCGAAAAATTCTATTATACGAAAATGCGGGAAACATGTTGAATCTGCATAAATTTTAGTTAAAAAACTCTATTTTATGCTTATTTAATTTTACAAGTTACACATATTTTTGTCGTTGTCTCTATGTTCGTTTCATACTTTATAGATTTGATTTCGATAACCTTTCTAGTAATGTGGATTTTAATGGCTAGCATTTATCATTTTATCATAAAAAAATCTTCCTATTTAAAAGATATTTTAAAACAAAGTAGCATAAAACTACTTTTAACAGCGCATTTTACAGTGGCCGTCAACTTTGTGCACGCTGTCTTTACACTTTCAGATACATTACTGAATAACTCAATATCCATTGCACTTTTAGTCTGAGCTATATTTGTTCCATTATTTATTAATTTGATCAACTAAAAAACAGAAACAAGGAGGAGGTCAAGGATTTGTTGAATAATGAACAGGAACATCAACAAGGCAACAATCTTACGAGGGAATAGCCACACAGATCGACAGGAAAACATACAGTCTTGAACTGAAGGCAGATGGTTAGGCACCGATTATTCATATTTTGTCATGGATTTTTTTATTACAGTTAGGAAATTTGTGTACCTATGAATAAGCTTTCCATCAAAAAAGATAAAAATTCGATGCCATGGTATACAACATGTCGAAACATAAATCACCCAGAGTCTAATAGTTGTGATCAAATTTAACAAAACCTATTGAAAATCTGCCTCAACACCAAATTATTGAAAGAAAAAAAACATTACATATTGAAAACAACACTTCATGCGTCTGTCGCTTTTCTGGATTTACCTTCATCAGGAACGCTGAATGCCGAATACTTGTAAGCCGAGGTTGTATAACAACCGAAACAGCTAAAGAGCTATATGACAAAACAGGCGACACAAATATCGGCCAAATCCATCTAAAGCCAACTTTGCCTGATGGAGTTGAAACCTTAAATTTATAAAAGGAACTTTACAAAAGGTTAGTTATAGATCATTTCAGTACCGAAATACTGACTACTAAGCTAATGATACTTTCGGGAACTGATATTCCACCAGCAGCAGTATCGAACCAGTGCTGTAAAAAAAGAAAGAAAAACCCACAATTTATAAATGCCATTTGTACAAATCGCTTTTCTAGATTAACTTGCATCAGGTATGCTCAAAACTGAATATTTGAAAGTCAACGATGTATGATATCCGAAACAGTTAAAGAGCTACATGACCATAAAGACGTAAAATGATAGTCAAATCCATCCAGGGTCAACTTTGCAACAAAGCTTGAAACAATATGTTTTGCTATGCAAATAACAGAAGACAAAATAAAGAACAAAAAATTGCAAGCTTCACGAATGGGGTAGAAACTCGTGTAATCATGGTGCATCGTGGTTCTCGTTTACTCCTCTAAAAAAATAAACATACATCTTTGATCCTTGCAAATAAACTTTTCATTCTAAAATCATCTGGTTATCGCTTAACCAATTATCTGGTATTTCTAGTTCACAAGAAAACTAGTGATGTTCATTGTTTATGACGTGGAACATGCAATCACATATGTGACGTGTTTGAACTAGTTTTATTGGAATTTAAAAATGTAACCTTGATCTGAGATCAAAAGAGAACATATCATACAAATCAGTATTGGAAACACTTAAATCCTCAATATTATTATCTTCCTCTTGCTGTACCCTTGCTCATATCGACTTCATAAAAACCCGGTGAAATATGTCGTATTCTAATATGTTGAATGAGGAATCTATCATACAGTCTACCAACCCTGAAAAAATATTCATTATCACTGACAGTGAGGCAAAATATCTAAAAGTTGTAATTCCTGGTAGATACCGTCGTAACATAGGCATATTATATAAATCTGGCCCCAGTATTAACTGTTCTATACCATCAGAAGCGCAAGAGAAAATGAAATCCGCACAAAGGCCTATAGTACTTTTTGGTTTGGGACCTGTGAATTAACTTTCAAAGAAGGGAAATTTACAAAAATACATCCATATCCATATCAACGAGTTGAAAAAATCTAACCTACATATAGAGAAATTATACAGAAATTCATCAGAGCAAATACAAGAGCAAAATTATTTTTCATAGAATGCCCCTACTACTCCTTATGTAAATGAAATAAAGTTCAAGGCAAACCTTCATCGTCTGAAACTGAAAATTTTGAAAAATAAGATACATAACGGGGAAATATTATGAACAATTACAACCAACAACTGAAAGTTCTTAATACAGAAAGCTCCGTCCACACTCTAAAGATTAGTCAAGACCAGATCATCCTGTAAAAAGCGACGTACGAGCAAAGCTAAATGAAAGTAAATAACAACCTACTATACGACGGAATTCATAGAAAAAAAGAAATTTGGCTAGACTCTGAGTTTACAGATCTGCAAAATTTGCAAGACAAACACCCACCTTAATGTGAACTATGGATGTCCTCTTCTCTAATACACATCCACAGAAAACCAAATTGCATTAGGCAATTATACTTAAAATCAGTGCAGAGAAACTCTTGGTTCAACATTGTCAAAAAGATATTCTGGAAATATATAATTTACCAGACATTTATTTACTCTTTGGAAACACCATGCAAAAAAAAATGCAATGGAAAGAGTTGATCTACGAAGAGGTATTCAAATATTGGAAAGATAAAAAAACAACTTTAGCTAAACTTTACAAACATTTTTGATAAAGCAAATCGTTCAAGATTCAATCAGAGCCAAGAAGATGCAACATGCTTTCTATGTGGAGAAGATGACGAAGACATGAAACCATTTCTATTCAACTGTACTTTATTAGAATCAACACGACATGCTACAACCCAAGATATAGAAATAAACTATATTTCTCTAATTTGTGTGCTACTTTCACATTTCTTGATCGGTGTGAGAAAAATATTTCTCCTCACTAGTAAAGTATCTGTTCTCGGCAAATGATTGGTCGAAATTTAATTATTGACGTCAAATTTGTCTTGGTTTCCTTCGAATTTCCCATTGTGACCTCATGAAAAAAGGCGACCATGCTTAATGACGTCACATATAAATAACACAACTTTCTGCAAGTCTTTTAAAAGGAAGGATAAACATCATTAAAGAAACAGATTTCACCACTATAACTCGTGTATTAAGATATTTCTCCACTCTCAACAGTTAAATTTTAATTTTTTAAAAAGCTCGGCAAGCCTCGCTCTTTAAATATTAAAATGTATCTTCTCGAGTGGAGAAAATATCGTAACACAATTGTTGCAGTGGTGGAATCTATATATAAAACATGCAAATTAAAACTAGCTCAGATGTCAGATGAAGAGAAAATACAAACTATATTAGACTGTAACGTTCTACTAACAAACAAACAGGACCTTATGAGACATACACAGAAGCTTTCAGTAAACAAACTGTCAATGCTAGAATTTCACAGTAGAAGACATTTATACAACCTGCATAGTGCTCGATATAAGATGTTGCCAGCAATACGGTCAGAAAATGATGGAGTACTACGATACATTGATTAAGTTCATCATATTTTCTTTTTTCTTTTTAATTATTTTTTCTTCTTTTTGTTTTTGTTTTTAATTATTTAACCTATTTTTGAATATATAATTTTATTTTATTTTGTATTGTTTTATTTATTTACTTTATGAATTAAACCCCTATATTAAGAAATTTAGAACTTTTAGCAATTTACTATTACATCTAATGTTACTCTGTGCAAATGTAAACAGTCACTTAACAAAAGTGTATTTATAATTCTGTGTAATATATGACTGTAAATATTCTATTTGGTAATAGAGTTTTAACTTTAAATTGGTGCATTTGTCAGTCCTTGTGTCCTATGCATCCTATTCTGTAGTTATGTACAGTTTTAAATACTCTAGACTTCTGTCTGGTCTATATCAAAATTTTCACGGGACTAGCAAGACTGATGAATTTCAACATCTTTATTTAACCGTAAATGTTTTAAAGTTAAATGTAGAGTATTGTGTGATTTTATTCCGATACTGAATTAAATGAGGATTTCCTCAATCTCCAATATTGAAAGTGAAGCTTACTTGAAGATGCAGATACAGCTTGGTGTTATCTAAAGGCAGCTTATTTTCTTTCATCCCATCAATACGTTTTACTTATATTTTGACATTGCATACAGTCATGCATTTTATAACTTTGTTTAATGAATTTGTTGGATGTGTAAAAATCGATCCTTTAGCAAGTTTAGTCAACGCCGTTTTACGATGGGGTTCTTGTTGCTCTCTTTAGGTTTTTGTTGTGTTTGTATACTATTATTTGTCTTTTGATCGTTTTTCTTTTTTTTTTTTTGCCATAGCACTGTTTGTTTTTGACTTCGAGTTTGAATATCACTTTGGTATATGTTGCATCTCTTTCAAGATTATGTACAATGATTAAAAGGATTTGCAGAATAAACATTAACAAGGCAACAACCCAACGAGGAAATAGTAAAAGATTGAAATGATTAAAAGGAAACAAGGGATATATATATATAAGATCCATTTTGTTACATCTGGTGATCCGTTTATTTGGTAATCGCCAATGGCGGTCAGCAGGGTTTAAGAACATCAGTTGTTCGACCTGCTAGTCAAATGCGTTTTGTTTAAATATACTAATGTTTGGAAAATGTTTTTTGTGCTGTATTTAGACCACTCTAACAAGAAATTTGTTTTGCATGCACACGTATAAAAATTGCATTTTTTATCCAAAGCAATCATAGGTTTGAACGTTGTTTTCAATTTAGACTTGTATATATATATCTATATAAACCAAAGACTTATTTGTGAGAGCTGAAATCTCCTCTAATAAAAGCTGTTCAACTGCAGGTGGGTGCAAGTCGTGTGGTAACAGACGATGTCTGACTTGCCAACAAATACTGAATACTCAAACATTTACTTGCCACTCCAACGGGTCTGTGTACAATATATTTTGCAATGTAACTTGCAAAACCCAGAATGTTGTATACCTTCTTCAGTATCGATGTGGCATGCAGTATGTTGGCAAGACAGAACAGCCATTCAACAAACGCATGAATGGTCATCGAGGTGACTACACCTGCAAGCCCGACCTCCCCGTAAGTCGTCATTTGAGATCACCTGGGCACGCCCAAGCTGATCTCAAAAACCTTACCATCACTATCATAGACCACAACGAGGTTTGGTCAAGGACCGACAGACTTGCTTGGAAAAGGTTTTGGATAAGAAAGCTTAGGACAGTTTCCCCAGAGGCCATAAATGAAAAAACATAGAATGTGTCACTCATTTCCCCTACCATCAATTGTCTCCAGTAACTCAGGCTTCCGTTTTGGACTCTTACAGTTGTAAGAAATTTATTCCTCCTCCCAAACATCAATATTGAAAAAAATTACCAGCGTATTGATTATTGATAATTTGTATAGCATTCAAGATTTTTATTTCAGTTTGACTACCACATGTCAAGATTAGATTCATTTTGCATCTTGCTGATGAGGGGTGTTGGTTGTCCGAAGTGTCTTAGATTTGTTCATGATTTGATTTAATTGTTTTTTGGTAATTTTGTGCCCTTTTGGACTTGTTGTGTATTATATTTTGTGGTGTACTGTGTCATAGTTGTGTGGTCCATCGCCCCGTGAGATTTGTCGTCGGCTATTGTTCAGTCATTTTATATAAAATGACTGAGTGATGGCCAGCGATGGGTCTTACGGGGCGATGGATCGAGGAATTGTGATGCAGTACACTACAGGATATGATATGTGGCGGGTCTTGGGGTGCAACATCACCAAAAAATAATTAAATCATGAGCAGATTTTGGATGTTTCGAAAGGCTAATGTCCTTCATCAGAGGGATGTAAAATGAATCTTATATTGATGAAGGATATTAGTTATCCGAAATATCTAAAATTGGTTCATGATTTGATTTAATTATGTTTTGGTGATGTTGTACCCTTTTAGACTTGGTATATACCATATATATATATATATATATATATATATATATATATATATATATATATATATATATATATATATATATATAAAAGTCTAAATTGAAAACAACGTTCAAACCTATGATTGCGTTGGATAAAAACCGCAATTATATATATATATATATATATATATATATATATATATATATATATATATTGAGAGAGAGAGAGAGAGAGAGAGAGAGAGAGAGAGAGAGAGAGAGAAAGTCTATTAAAAGGACCAACCAGCAAAAATTAAATATGTACCGGATCGTCTAGCATAGACGATACTGCGCAGATAAGGAAAAAAATATATAAGTCTAAAGATATGCACAACGATACTAATATTAGATGTTAATATACGAAGATGATGTTATAAATCGTGTTGACAAATATTTCGGCTCAACAAATAGCCTTTGTCAGTGTCAATAATTTTAACAATACTAATTGTACGTGTAAAATAGCTCAGTAATACAAGTAAGTTTTGGTCTATTGATTTAATCCAAAATCTTGAACAACATAATATAAAACAAAACTCGATACTCAAATATACGTGACTGTGTATATTTACATCCCAAAATGAGTGTAAAATACAACTGCTAGTATTTCTTATTGATGCCGTTTGTATGATGTACATTTAGTTCCTTTGTCCAAAATTTTTCCCGAACCTGTCACTGGACATCACTCCAGTGAATGTTCTGTTCAATCACTAGGATTTTCATGCGGTTAAAGGCATCAAGTTTGTGACCCGACTGTCTGAAATGCTGAGAAAATGGGAGAAGTGGCTTCTTAGAGATATCTATATATAAATATATATATATAATCGTGGTAGCAACCCAACGATCAAGGGTCGTGAATGTGTTGAATGATAAAAAGGAGACACATGATATTCAGCAACGAAGCAAAGGTCACAGATGTGTAAAATGATTAAAAGGAGACGCACTATATAAATCAACGAGGTAGCAACCCGATGAGGAAAAGGTCAAGGATGTGTACAATGATTAAAGGAAGACATACAATATTCATGAATAAAGTAGCAGCTCAACGAGGAAAATGTGTAAAATGATTAAAACGATACGCGGAATAAACATTAACGAAACAGCAACCGAACGAAAAAATGTCAATCTAGATAGAAACAGACAGTTTTACTGACAGGTTATTAGGCTCAGACCATTCATCTTCTGAAGAATAACATTTATTTTAATCTAACCGTTTGATACTGAGTTTCTTGAGAAAAACATAATTTGTTTCAGAAGGTAATTCAAGTTAGAAAAAAAGAAGAAGTGATATGATTTTCAACGGAAAAACTTTCCACCAGAGACAAAAACGACGTATAATTTAGCAACTATAGTTCACCTTACGACATAAAACACTGTGATCTATATAGTTTTTGTTGGGGTTTGTGTTGCTGAGTCTTTAGTTTTCTATGTTTTGTGTTGTAGACTGTGTAGTGTCTTTTGGTTTCTTTTCGTCTTTTTGACATGCCATTGGCATAGTCACTTCGTTTTCAACTTAAGAGTTTAAGTATCCTATCCATCTCTCATTTATAGTACTTGACCTGCATAAATGAATTTATGCCTACACAATAATAAACACTGTATGCTTATGCTTTCAAAAAGATCATTTTACACAGCAACTGAATAAAACAGTAAGACATAAGTATTGTATAATGCTAAGAACTAACTCCACATAATTGTAATCCTTTCGTTCCGTTGGTTGATAAAATAGAGCAATGATATGAATAAGAAACATACCAAAAACAGGTGAACTCATCTCCTCCGTAGTGGTCAACAGTTGTTACTGCACAGCTGGTGACATTGTTGTGCTCAATGTTCACTTCGTAGAAATTATGACTTGTGTTTCAATTTCCTTGCTCGTTCTGTAATTTAAAAATAATTCTGAACTTCTTAGGTGACCGAATTTGATTAGCCAAATGACAAAAAGAGATATTTCTCTATCTTCCTAATAAAAAAAAAGAAATATTTTCCTCGATTTCAGTTGATTGATTGATTGACTAATGTTTGCATTGGAACATAAATTTATTGAAGAAAGATGTGTTTTAAAACAAAAGCTGCTTGTCTAATTAAAACAATACGTATGTTTTATATCAAGTAATAATAAGATGGATTTTATGATACAGAAGGGAAGGCATTTTAGTTTCAAATTGCTATAGTTGTTTTCTTCGTTCATATAAGGAGCCAATATTAATCCTGTTTCTTAATTATTTATTACCTGCATTAAAATTCTGTTCTTTTGGTACCTCAGGATGGAAAGTTTTACACAAATTGATAATTTGTTTAAGTCTACGGTTACTTATAAGTGTGTCGATAACAAATAAAAAATGCCAACATTTCTTTTTTTTATAATATTCTTATACTAGCCTGATAATTACATTTTACCTCAGAAAGGATTTTCTGCATGAAAGGGAAGGAACATAAATTTAAATTGCATACTTTGTTGTCGGCATCAATAACAAGGTACCAATTTTTTGTTAAAATATTATGTAATTGCATTGTAATTATGTTCTTTTTTTAGACCGCGTTAACATACTTATAGTTATATGTGCATTTGATGTAAACGAGATTTTACTTTATGTTTATAATTGAGTATATTTTACCTCAGGAAGGATTTTCAGACATAAAAGGAAATTTTTTGTTAAAATATTATGTAACGGCATTATTTTTTTTTTCTTTTGGTATCTCAGGAGGGATAATTTTACAAAAAATCATAGTTATCTAAGTCTATGGTTACTTATACTTTCCGATTGACAAATATCTTCCGCAGGGAAAAGGTGAAGGATGTAAAATATGAGACTTTGGTTAAACATCAAAGAAGAAGCAACCTAACATGGAAATAGCTGAAAATACATCGTAAAAGGCAACATACTGTTTTGAATTATATACAGGTGGTTTGACTAGTATCATTCATCTGTTGTAGGGGATCATGTTCTATTGGAACTAAACTATTTGATTTTAAATATCCTGGAGAAATAATTTGTTTCAGAAAGGAATTAAAGGAAATAGGTTGTTTCCTTTAAAAACAAGAAAACAAGAAAACAATAAAACACCGCATTTATCATCGACAAATAAAATTTGTATTCCTATATGCTATTCAAAATAAAAATTTATTTTTAAATCATCTGTTTTAGTCTTTGAAACATGATTTGGTTTTTAGATGTTAGTGTTTCTGGACTAGCTATCAGTTACTGCGAGTATTCTGAGAACAGTACTCTGTGTCTTAAGTTTTTTTGTTAGATGATTCTTTCACATGCTCTGTATCGATCTGATGGGACTAGACTTTTTTTAAATTGATTTTTATAGTTTGTTCTTATGTTGTGTTGTTACACCACTGTCCAGTGATAGAAGAGGGTTGGGCGCCCGCAAGCATGTTTAACCCCTCCCATATGTTGTATGTCCATGTCTCAAGACAGAAGCTTGTAATTCAGTTGAATTCTTTTTCTGCTGTTTATGATATATGAATTACGTTTATTGTTTGTTTTCTGCATAAAACAGGCAATTGGTTTTCTAGTTTGAATTATTGAATGATAGCCATGTCGGAGCTTTTTATAGTTTGCTATATGTGAAATATATTTGCACATCATCCATGTCATTGAAAGCCATACAGTGTGACCTTAAGGTTCTAACGTCATTTAGTCTCATGATGAGAGTTGTCCATCATACCACATGTTCTGATTTTTATAAATTAAAAAAAAATATCTGTACTTTAGATTACAATATTCTAAGCTATTAACCGTCCCGAGTCGGTCGTAAAGTTGTGGAAGCATTAAACAGTAATTATCAAAGATCTGTTATTAATAACAAATTCTCCAAATATGTAGATCACTAGATAGGACAAAAAACAACAGCTGAGGAGACTAATGTCATTGGACATGCATACTTAGCAGGTTAAATTTATTTTTAAGAAAAGTTTTGTATTCTTCTCTTTTATTTGTGATTATGTGCTTTGTCTATATGCCTTTTTGTGTTTTTTTGTTTTATGTTTGTTTGGTTTTTGTCAATGGTGATTTAGATTGTAACACAGTGTTGACTGTTGTGCCCCTGTTTTGACATTTTTACCTGTTTGTTTGTCTGTTTGTTTTGTTCGCACAAAGTTGTCAATGTGATGGAATTTTATGCAACTTGCATACAAGTGAGAGGTTTAGCTAGCTATAAAACCAGGTTTAATCCACCATTTTTACATAATAAAATGCCTGTACCAAATCAGGAATATGACAGTTGTTATCAATTCGTTTGATGTGTTTGAGCTGACGCCCGTAGGCCGACGCCCATTATTTCCCAGGAATGGACAGTTATTTAGACTTTCGCTAACTTAAAATACACCTGAAGTATTAAGAACGAATCATTAGATTATACCATTTTAAAAAAAATTATTTCATTTTGTAATGATGTTTTTTTCATTTCCCCGTGTTGTATCCAATAATCCACAGGCAAGATTTAAGTTCAAGATGACCATCTACTCACTTAACGAAGTATTTATGAACAGTAGAATAATTACTATAAAAAGATCTTGAATTAAGTTCATCCAGATTTATGTTTTAAGTCATTGGATACGCACGTCTTTTTTGTAGTGGGATTGAAAGGATATTCGTTTGAGTCTTTAAGTGGTATTTCGAGAGAGAGAAAAACTAGTATTTATGCATATATGTTAATAGATTATGTGTGTTTTTCGTTTGATAAATCTTGGATGTAGAATCGTCTGATAAAAATGACATGATAAAATAAAAACTAGAATAAATTTCCAGGTATGTAACACTCTAGTATAGGTTATTTAACTAATGAGGGTGTGCTCGAATATAAGTCATATTTGAAACAAAATATGATTCGATATTTCAAACCATTTTATTAGATCAGATAGAATTAAACAAGAAAACAGTGTTTGATGTTTTATGCATAACCCAACATTTGTTTTCCCTTTGCTCATAACAACGAAAAAAATGTTATGCATATTTTAGCGGATAAGTCTTAAATAGCAATACAAGCAAACTGAAAATATTTTTCATTATGTCCTATTATCAGAAAGGAGGCAAAAAGTTTTAGAAAAAAAACCCGCGTGATTAAAAACATTTCTAGATTGCGTTTTATAAGTCTTTAACTTGAGTGGGAAACTACTTTTTGATTTCATTAAAATATTTCAAAATAACGCCGTCATTTGCACTGCCGATATAACTGTTATATTTGCCACTGGACAAACACAACAATAAAGGAATTCGATTATGTTACGTGATTCTGTTGAAAATTGAATAAAAATCCAACCCAATATTTAATTCAAGTCTTATTCAGATGTTATCCATACCCCTCACATTATATTCATTAATACTATATTCAAATTATAACAACTAAAAATCAAATAATATACCGAAATACGCCATTTTGACCATTTCAGTTTCTTGAACTATTTTTTTTATTTAACCACAATATTGTTGTAGAAACTATCCGAGTAATATTTCTTTTGTTAATGTACATTTATTATTAAATAGAACAAACGGTTTTTGCTGTACAAAATCAAAATACAACACTTCAAATTTCAAGCAAATGATATGATACTAAACGGTAAAATTAAAATCAATTCTGTAAGTGAATATAAATATAAGAACATGTAGTATGATTGTCAATGAGACAACTCTCCACAAAAGACCAATAATACAGAAATTAACAACTATAGGTCACCGTACGGCCTTTAACAATGAGCAAAGCCAATACCGCATAGTCAGCTATAAAAGGCCCCAACATGACAAATGTAAAACAATTCAAACGAGAAAACAAACGACCTGATTTATGTACAAAATAATGAACGAAAAACAAATATGATATACGGCAACAAATGACAACCACTGAATTACAAGCTTCGGACTTGGGACAGGCACATACAGAATGTGGCGGGTTTAAACACGTTAGCGGGCACCCAACCCTCTCCCTAACTGTGGACATTGGTGTAACAATACAACATATGAACAAACTATAAAAATCAGTTGAAAAGGGCTTAACTCATCCGATAGATACTATAAGCACAAAAACAAGTAACAAAAACACAGAGTGGACGTGGCAGGGTACTTATACATCCACACAACAAAAAGACACTAAGTACAGATCTGAGAGTACTCGCAGTTACTGATAGCTAGTTCAAAGCCAATTACAACGAATAAAAAAGGGCATGCATGTAAGACTATTTTTCCCTATTGATTAATGTCAATGTGTTCAATATCACAAAAGAATTCAACTAAGTAAACACATTTGATATTTTGTAGATCCACAGAAGAGGAATGGCACTCAATGAAAAATATTCGTTGTTACCCGCTAGGATACTATCCGTGACAAAAATTCAGCCAGGATTTGCATCGGAAAATAGAAATATGGAAAATGTTGTGGAATTTTAGTGAAAACGATACTATATGTTATACAATGGAATTACGAATCGTAAATAAAAGCTGTTTATTAATAATGAGATATTTGGTGTTCATTGTATTACTACGATCCCTGTTTTAAAAAAAAAACTCCATTATCAGTCGTTTTAGTAAGTTTTCATCTGCATTCAATATCGCGTTTCGTCCTTTATGACTATTTCCATGGGTGAAGACTTTTTAAGAAAGTTTCCATGGAAATATCAAAAGGGCAAAACGTCCGTTGAATGAAGATGAACAAAAGAAAATAACTCTCCATTCCTGAAAAATGATGGAGAGTTTGAACAAAAAATTTACATCACAGGTGTATTTTAATTCTAGATAAAACTAAATCTCCTCAGTGATTGACTTTTGTTCTATCTAGATTATTTTCTTATTGTAAGAATTTGGTGTATTCATGACAGATCTTTGATGTTTTATGTATCCACAGCTTGTAGACTCGATCCAGGACGGTTAAGACCTTAGAGCATTGTATACAAAGGCAGTGATACGTTTTTTTAACTTTATCATAATAAGAAGATGTGGTCTGATTGGCAGTAAGGCAATTCTCCTACAGAGACCAAATGACGTAGAGATTAGCAACTAAAGGTCACAGTTTCGCCTTCAACAATGTTCAAAACCCCTTTTACATATAAAAACTATACAAAGCCGCAACATGGCTACTGTTAAATTTTTCGATTGAGAAAAACCAACAGCCTCATTTATGTAGAAAACAATAAACGGAAAACTAATATTAATATATAGAACAACAAACGACTTCAACTAAATTAGAGGCTTCTGGCTTGGTACAGGCACATATAAAATGTGAAAGGGTTCAACATGCCCAATCTTCCCCCTACATATGGCAGTGGCGTAGCAGCAAAACATAGGGACAAACTATAAAATCAGTTTAAAAAGTCCCATTAAATCGACACAGAGCTCACAAAAAAAAATAACATTTAACAAAAGTACTTAAGACACAAAGTACTGATCTGAGAATATTCACAGCAACCGAATGCTAGGTCAACGACAATAACAACGTTAACTAGAACAGAAATCATAGATCAATGACTAACATAAAATAATTCAAGCTATCTTTTCTGAAACAAATTTTTATGATAATAAGAATTAAAATGTTGATTTCGAATAGGACATGATGCCGTACAACAAATGAATGATAGTTGCCTAACCACCTGTATAGGATTCAAAACGGACAGTTTCCTTATAGGTTATCTTTTCTGCTTTTTCTCGTTAGATAATTTTCTCGTTCATGTCTTACCAGCTTTTCTTTTTTATCATATCATACATCCTTGACCTTTTCCCCGCGGAAGTTGTTTGTCGATCGAATTAATAAAATTTCACACAAATATAATTCAGCGTTAAAGAGCAATGCATACTGTTATTTTTATTTCATAGTTGTGTATAAGAATTTGTAGGGCAAACTTGAAATGCCATGATGATCTTTCGATATTTTCACAGTTACTTTTATAAGCTGTATGTCTAATGACGTCATTAGAAGCATTCGAAATAACACAAGAATTAAAAAAGAAAATGAAGGTCAAAGTCCATTTTCAAATTACTGACTTTGTTTCTAAACTTTTTTTTTTTGCAAATAGGTAAAAAAGGTCTGTCGGACAAACTGGGTATAGTTTGGTGTAGACAAAGCTAATATTAAGTAAACATGCGTTAACGTCGCGTGCACATAATTCATTTGTATTCTCCAATTTTCGCGTTTACTAAAATTACGTAATACAAATATAACAAAACAAAAACTCAACTCAGATGTTACTATTCAATTTATTGCAGAAAACCAAATGCAACAAATTATATACATACTATGATATTTCCATTCTCAATTTCATATTATATCACATCGGATGGGAAAAATACTGACAGTAACTCAAAGCACACTGAAAGGTTTGTCTGTTGATTAGGAAACCGAGCTTTCAAACACTGTTATATCGATTGAATGAGTATATTGTACAATAAAACAATCTTGGTCTTCTCTCTTTTCAATGGAACTTTTAGAAGATGAGCTTACTATATGTCCTTAATTTTATAGAATAATTAAGATACAGCGTACGAAGTAGATCTCAATCACTTTGTCAACTACCAGTCGGAAATCCTATTAAACTGTATGAAAGTCCTATCTGTTGAGGTTTCAGTTTTTCATGCTGGTCTATATATATAGTCATGTTTCGTCCATTGTCATCAATGGTAAACAGCATACTGCAATTTCTTCTAGATTCGTGAAGTCCAGGGATCAGATTTACACCAGCAGGCAATACTACAGACATAACTTTCCGATCGAAACGGATATTAATATTTTTTTTTTTAATTCTCAATCAAAATTCGAACACATTCAAATAACTTCCTTTCTGTTTCTTTTAAGTAACAAGCTGAACAATCACTTCACAGCTAAGTCTAATTCGAAACATGTTATTTCATTTTCATATGTATAAACTTAATAAGCGAGGTGTCTAATAGGCGTGATTTAACATTTAAGTTAAATATGTTACCTATTACAATACAGACGCATATTCAGTAATCAAATTTTAGTAATTGTAAATAAGCACTCATATTATAAATATTTGGAAATGATTGTTCATGACACATGGTTTTATTTAAATAAAATATTAATTGATGAGCGCTCTAGAATCAATTAAATCTACCACTTCAATGTTTTTCTGAAGAATAGGCCTTGCTCTGATGAAACGCTACTCAGTAGTCGAGATATACAAGATCTGTGTTTGAACCACCAAATCCAGTATTTTGATTGGTTAGTTCTTGAGTACGATAATCTTATACATGATTCATATTCAAAAATGTTATGACTCAAAGCACTTGTTAATGTTGTTATTAAATTTGTTTCTTATTTGAAACAATTTGCAATATTAAATGTAGAAACATATTTTATCATGATCAATGATCATCATCGTCGTCTTTTAATTATCATAATCACCATATTTATTATGAATTTCATCTTCAAATCATTTAATTGATTAGAAAGCTTCCAGAATGTAATCTTTCTTTAATCACCCTCAACATGTTGGTGCATTTATATACTATTGGTTATTTTTCTTTGTCAAAATAACTATTGTCCGGGTTAAGCTTTTCTTTTTGTCCGTTTTGGGCATGTTGGGTTTATCCGCTTCTCGAATTTTAAATATGCTTGACCTCGAGCATCACTGAATATACAATAGTTGATAAAATGCGCTTATGGTGCAGTAAAATTGGTTTCAGTGACATTTGCTAGCTTTAGGAGATTACAATTATCATGATTACACGCCGTCACAGACATGTTGACTGTAATAAGACTGCTAGGAGACCACATACTACGGACCCTGCTCTTCACAAATAGTGCTGGGGATTAATTTTTCGTGTCTTGAAAGTGGACAATTATTGTATGTTTTTTTGAAGGTCGAGTTCATGGGTTTGATAAATCATATACCCTACACTTGCGTTGAAGGCCCTTTCGGGGAGAACAATGTTCAAATGATAAATTATCCAAGGAAAAATATTGAACTTGTGACCAAGCAACATTGATGAATAATTCATGCGCTACGCTCATTTGTCAATAAATGTGTTGTTCGGTCACTTGTCAATATTTTTCTACATAGAAATTTTTATTTATCATCGTTCACTATAATGTGGTCGTTCTTACTGTATATAATACCTGATAAACATATTGTTTCAAAATAACATTTGCAATTGCGCACATTTTTTCTTCAATTAATGTAACAACAGTCAACCAATCAATTAATCAACCAACCAACTAAAATAGTAGAAGACCTTATCTTTCAAATTATTATGAGGACATAGAAGGCTCTTATTTTTTTTGTACTATTTAAATTCGGTCAAGTAACACGAGTAATGTAGTCAACAAACTCAGTTTCCGATTTTAAAATTTCATTGATAAATACTTAATTTGATAATCATATTTTATTTCAGATATTTTCACAGTTGATCTTCCGAATCAGAGCGACATAATATCAAACAACGCGTATGATATTAACATGGTAAGGTTGAATCAGAGTAAAACAGGCAAATATAAAAAAAAGTATATATAAATGAGAAGATGTGGTACGAAAGACAACTATTCATCTTAGTCACAATGTGTAAAAAGTAAACCTCAACATGGAGCCTTGGCTCATACCCAACAACAAGCTATAAAGGTATGTCTGATTAGATGAAATGTTCTTATTTTACCATTTAAATCGCAAATACATTTATTGTGAAAGTTCTATATATTGATAGCATTTTCTTCAGAATTAGTTCTAAATTATTACAAGCAAGGTTCTTTAGTTCTACTAAGTGAACGTTGAGCACGACAATTTACCAGTGCAGCTGAAACTGTTGGCCCGTCCTTGTCATTTACCTGTTTTGGTTTGGTTCTTATTGCTCTGTTTTTGACATCTAGACTGTAATAGTTTATGAACTTGTCCTGTCCGCATGTCTTTTGTCATCGTTCTATCTATGTTTCTTGACTTGTGGTTTTTCTTGCCGTATATGCATCGTCTTAAAACAAATTTTGCAGTATATGATTTTACTATCTGCAAATCTGGAGAGTTTTCGAAATATCCTTAAAATTTTTCTCTTAGAAATTTTTCATTTGTCGTTTCAACAATTCCGTTTTCTATTCTTCAATTGTCATATCACCAAATGCTTATTCATCTTGAGCAACACAACGGGTGTCATAATCTGAGCATGATCTGCTTACCTACTTGGATCACCTCAGATCACCCCATATTTTGTTTATATTCTTGTTGCACTGTCTTTGTTTTTCTGTTAGTGTTTTGTGAACTTGTGTGTCTTTTCGTCTTTTTTTAGACATGTCAGTTTCTCTCAATTAAATTACATACCAGAGGTAATATTTAATAAAGGCAACAGTAGTATACCGCTGTTCGAAAACTCATAAATCGATAGAAATAAAAACAAATCCGGGTTACAAACTAAAACTGAGGGAAACGCATCAAATATAAGAGGAGAACAACGACACAACAAAAACACAACATTAAAATGTAACACACACAGACACAAACTATAATATAACAATGGCCATTTTCCTGACTTGGTACAGGACATTTTAAGAATAAAATGGTGGGTTGAACCTAGTTTTGTGGCATGCCAAACCTCCCGCTTTTATGGCAACGTCAAACACAACACCAAAACGACAACATCACATGACAGGACCACAATACAAATAACAACCTTCATATAGTATTCATGATCATCCACTATAGTAATATATTCGTTATAACTAAATATAAACTGACGGATTTTGAAACCCTGTTATATATGTAGAACTACATCAATCATAGAGTTATTTACAGTAACAACTAACATTAACACGGATAAGAAGGACACAACTTTTGACTTCAACCGGAACATATACTACAGAATTGGATGGGTCGGAATATTTTAGCCAATAAAATATCTTGAACGACCGAGCTCTGAACACATGGCAAAATCAAAATCTCAAACACATCAAACGAATGAAAAACAACTGTCATATTCCTACCTTGGTACAAGCATTTCCTTATGTAGAAAATGGTGGATAAAACCTAGTTTTATATCTAGCCAAACCTCTCACTTGTATGATGCCCAAAGTTGTTTAACTTCATAACAACCTTCATATAGTATTCATGAGCATCCACTATAGTAATATATTCGTTATAACTAAATATAAAACATATGTATCGTTTTATTTAGGTTCAAAGCAATCAACTTTTGTTTTAAAACACATTTTTCTTCATTTAGTTTATTTTCCACTGCAAACAATAATCAATCAATCAACCAAACAAAAATAGAGGAAGATATTTATTAAAAAGACAGAAAAGGGCTTCATTTTGTCATTGTGTATTCAAATGTGGTTAAGTAAGAAGTTCAGAATTAATTTTCAATTACAGTACGAGCAAGGAAAATTTAAGCACAGGTCATAATTTCTACGAAGTGGCCGTTAAGCATGACAATGTCACCAGTACAGCAGAAACTTTTGCCCCATCAGGAACAGCTGAGTTCCCATTTCTCTGTGTTTGGTGTGATTCTTATTGCTCTATTTCAGTCATCTGTATCTTATGAACTTTTACTTGTCTTCTTGTCTTTATATCTTTCGGTCTTTGTTCTGTCTGTCTTTTTTGATTTATACTTCTCAATTCTGTAAAACAGGTTATGATTATACTGTAGCTGTTCAATCACAACGTCTGCTATCTTTTGTGGATGCATACTAATTCGATAGTTTGACAGATTATTAAATGGTTCATATTCTGTGTGTAAAACAGTATCACAAAATTACGAAATCCAAAGATAAATTCAAAATGAGTAAATGAATAAAAACTAACAAAATCAAACTAGACTATATCAACCAACGAAACAGTTGGTTTTTGTCATCTCACAATATCCTGTCTTACTGTTTTATTCATGAAGATGCTGTGTAAAATGTTCTTTACGCATATATAGTAGGCATGATTTTATTTCTGCAGGTCAAGTACTATAAATGAGAGGTGGGATGGATATTTAAACTCTTAAGTCGAAAGCTTACTGACTATGCATGGGCAAAAAATAACGAAAAACGACAAAAAGACAATCAACAGTCTACAAAACACAACATCGAAAACTAAAGACTGAGCAACACGAACCCCAACAAAAACTAAAGTGTTCTCATCGTTAAAGGCCGTATAGGGACCTATAGTTGCTAAATTCCACGTTGTTTGGTCTCTGGTGGAAACATACTACATCTTATTTTTTTTTAGCTTAAACTTGAAATGCCTTCTGAATTGCCTTCTGAAATAAAATAAATGGTTTGTTCGGTACGAGGCACACAAACAACTAATATAAAACATAAAACCAATAGACACAAGGCACCGAAAAAAGGAGTACTTGCAGTTACTTAAGTTAGTTCAAAGTCAATTACAACTTTTAAATAAATCGTGTTCTCCTAGACTAAAGTATCAATCTTTACACATCCAATGTATTTAGTGTAAAGATGTCATAAACAATTTTAGAAACGCATGCTTTGTGCAATGTCACAATATAAGTCACAGTATTGACAAGATGTAGAAACAAAGAGTGTAGTATTGTGTACCTAAACTTTTGTCATAATCAATGCTTCTACAGTTACAAAACTATAAAACGTTAAAAACAAAAGTTTCTTAATAATGCCATCTACAGTGACAAAAGTGTAAAACGTTAAAAACAAAAATTACTTAATAATGTCCCCTACAGTGACAAAACTGTAAAACGTTAAAAATAATTGTTACTTAATAATGAGTCGAGGATTTAATTACTTCCCATACTGAACTGTATTACATATTCTCTTCAGCCCTCAGATTAAGATTAAAATTCGGAACCAAAATGTGCAACCTTCTTAAAAACGACTGTATCTTTAAACTAACGTTTCAAATCCCTAAGGCAAAGTTGGCCTTAAATGGATTTGACTATTATTTTTGGTCTTTTTCATGTACTAGTAGCTCTTTAGTTGTTTTGGTTATTATTCATTGTTAGCTTTCAAAAATTCGGCTTTAAGCGTACCTGATGCAGGTAAATCCAGAGAGATGCATGAAATGAATAAAGTGTCGTTTTCAGCTTTTAATGCTTTTCTTCATTCAATAATTGTGTGTTATGGCAGATCTTCAAGTTTTGAGTTAAATTTGATCACAACTTATAGACTTTGGACGATTGAGGTCTTGACATGTTGTTGACTAAGGCACCTTATATTATTGTTTGTGGCGGTAATAGTTTATTCATAGGAACAAACATTTTTTTGTATATAAAGAAATTAAATACCCCCACCCCCCAAAAAAATATGAATAATCGGTGCCAAAATATCTTCCTCTAGTTTAAGACGGTATGTTACCCTCTAGATTGTCATGTTGGCTATTTCCACGTTAGGTGGATGCCTTGTTGATGTATATCCCATCTGTCCTTTTTTATTATTCTACAAATCATTGACCCGCTCCTTGTTTTTGTCGATCACATTGATAAATCACATAACAAATATAGGTAAAACTTAGTGTTCAATGGATATTGATTTATTTAATATAAAAGCATTTGAATGTGTAAAACAATTAAAAAGGATTGAAATATTATTTTGAATTTTCAATATTTTTATAGATAACTTGCTAATCTGCTCGCTTAATGACGTAATTAGACGCATTCAGTCGTTTTGCCAGTCACTGACTTTGAATCCGATTTTCAGAAAATTGCAAAGGAAGAAAACCTCTATGAAGGACAAACTGGGCAGCTCTTTGTACGAAGGAAATGACGTAGACGTACGGAATCTGGCAATAATTTTGACTTCATAAGTGTATAAACCCTTAAGCGCAAAAAAGAGGATAGCAAAATGTTTTGTTCAGGAATGAAAATGCATTGCAAAAATTCAACCATTTTAATAAAGGGAGTTATCATACTGTTGTAGTTAAATCACTGCGTTCGATATGTTTGAGGATCAACTAAGTTCTCGTATTAATAATTAAAAACAAAACTTAAAGGTTCTCGTTTTTTGCATCAAAATGTTGAACAGTTAATTATGGCACTGTATACTATCGCGTCTCCCTTTATTTTTCATAACGTTGCTGTATAAAACAATACATAAAAATACAATTCAAAAGCAAATTAAAAAAAGGTTAAGTCAATAAACACAGACAAAAGCAAACGTTTTCAACAATACGAAATCTAAACGTTCGAGTTATTATCAGTTTAATCTGAGATGTTGGAATGTATTGCAATACTATTTATTACACATGCCGTCAATGACCTAATATGGAATATACACAGTCAGTAAATTGTCAATTGTCTGCGAGCGTAAGATATCAGATCATCGATGATCTGTGTAATATGATGATCTTACAGACTATCTTATACTGAGACAAACATGAGTATTATTTCTTACTTTAAATATTTAACATATGCCGGGCAATGACGATAGCAATTACTCTTGTTCACACCGTGTTTCAGATATACACGAACAGCACGTAAAATCGCACACCTAATTGAGTTCTCTGAAATAGAGGGGTAGGATCTCTGTATTGTCATATTGTGTTGAAATATATATCATAGCATATTGCATATATTGTATTATGCATTTAGGTTTAATGAACTGCAATCATTTTTTTGTGAGATGTCCATGAAGCATGATTGCCTTTGTTATGTCATTACACCAGCAAATTTCGATAACTGAATTTAAACTGATGACGAACTTGAAATAAATATAACACTTTCTTTTATCATGATTTATATAATACTAATGATTAATTTTGAACATGTTGAATGTATTTTCATATAGTATAGATACATATGTAAAGATAGACAATATATCAGTATTGTCAACTAGTATGCAGAAACCAAGGACATTGCACATTTTGTTAGATATTGAAAGTGTATGCAACACTTAAGATCGACGAATTAAAATTTCTTTTATAACCCGGGCGATGGTTTTGAGTATTTTGAAGTGTTATGTACAGTTTTCGAAATGTTAATGTAATTCGTCGTGCCACTAAATGTGTAGCAATGCCGTTACGTTGAACAATAAAATATAATTATTCCTAGTTGATAATGTCTTCTTCAGAACACGTACAGAAGCGTTTCGACATGCCAATCAGGTTCTGCTCACAGTTCTGGAACGCCTAAGATCAACTTCAATTTTTGATGGGGTTCGCTCAGTCTGGTTTTCTGTGTGATGTTATATTATTGTTGTTTTTCTTTTTGTCATTCTTATTTTTGCCATACTGTTGTTTGGTTTTTTTTTTTATTTCATTTAAAATTCCCAAATGACCACTTCGTACCTTTTCTCTCTTTCATTCTTAAACTTTCAAAATAATCTATACCAGATATAAAAACCAAGAACAAAGCATATTTACTCAGATTTGTCAGACCAGGTAAGTATTTTGTTTGCGTGATAGTACGAACGTCGAAATAGGTAGTTTTCATTAGAGCCATCAGAGAAGGAAATTTCAAGCTGTACATAGATACTTTGAAAATGATCATTTCTTGGCTTTTTGCCCTTGACCATATTCATTATTCCATGTGGTTGCCAGTTCATGTGCGTGACATGGCTACACTTGTACCCTTTACAACATTTTCTGAAGGGAAGATTGTAGTTCATATGTCAATAAAAATGTTTTCAGCAATAACTATCGACTATGCACTTGAACAAACCAATGCTGCTGTGAAGTCAGATTGAAACACTGTTGGGTTAATGGGTTAACAGAAAACACATCAGCACTCCAAAGATGGATGATGGCTGGACCAGAAATGGAAAAACTTGCTTAAGAGTTTGACAGCTGCATATATCAATTTTTTGATGAAAATAATATAAATCATCATGAACAGAAATAAAGTGTTCAGAGGTCACGATGTAACGTATTTGGTAAAAGTTATAGACGAGTTAGGAAATCCATTTTTTGAAGACAGCAACGAACTGCTTGATAACCCCCTCATCAGTTGTTGATACTATTTTTCGAATAGAAAAGGTTGGATGAGATCAGTATGAAAATGTTATCGGAGACCAATTTATTAACCGATCAGTGTCTGTCTTTGAACCGATCAAGAAAAACGGACTGTCATTATTTTGAACCCCTCCAGAAAAGACACTTTCAACAACGAAAGGGAAAATTGCTGTTTTGAAAAGTGATGTTTCATTGTTTTCGGGGCTCTATATATCCTGTCAAACAAGACGAGGAAACTTATAAGATTTCGTCAAACACGAAAATTACATCTATCCACTAGCATTAAGTCTAAATGGAAACATTCGTCAGGGAATTAAATCTGATTTGCTTTTGAAGTGCTTAGAACCATTGACTGCATCAACAGGAGATGTACCCAATGTAGACATTATAATGATTGTTGTTAATATGTTAAAATCCAGAGCATCTCGAACTTTTGATGAATATTCCGGACAATATTTTGTCCATACAAAAGGAAACAGCTTGATAGTGTACAGATAATTGATGTAGTGTGGGATACTTACATAGATAACAGTTTAAAGGATACTACGAGAAGCAAGAGAGGAACAGGAATTAGGAGACGTGTTCAAGGGCAATCATTCGTTCAAAGAAACTTGCAAAGCGTTTTACGGGTAGAGAAAAAACAAAACAGACAAATGCAGCTGAAAAATGGGTGGCCCTTGGGACTGGAAAACACTTTAGATATATGTTTATTCGTGAGCTTGCTAACACTTTTGGACTAGAAAAATCATATGCATTGTCTGTCTTCCATTCATTCACCGGATGCGACTCTGTGTTATCGTTCGCGGGTTAAGTAAAAAAAAAACAGCATGGGATGCATGGATGACATTTAATATTGTCAAAAGAGCATACACCATAATAAGAGACTAGTCAAGGACTGTGAATGTCGAATACAATTATGTCACTAATCGAACGATTCGTATTCTGATGTAGGATCAAGCAAATATATCAGAGGAGGTCAATGAGGCACGAAAACGTCTTTTCGCTCAAAAAGGCAGGTCCATTGAAGGTATTCCACCAACAAAATCAGCCATTTTCCAACACACCAAACGTTCTACTTTTCAAGGTGGATGTGTATGAGGTGAATGTCTCAACTTGGAACCACAATTGCCTAGCCCAAATGCATTTGGTTGCTTAAAAGACAGAAGCGATTAATAGCAACCGTTTTGGAGCAATATATCAAAGACATCATTTTCATGTCAAGAGTTATTTCTCAGTGGATGCAAACGGGGATGTCATGGTCATTGCAAGTGTGGACAGTCTGCCCTCCAATGCACTTCCTTGTGTGCTTGTGGTGGTGATTGTGAATGACAAGTATTTCAATTTGTTTACTTGACAGTAGAACTATAAACATGTCAGTTCAATTTGCTTTATAGGACGTACATTGCTGATTTTTATTAAACATATGTATTTCGTCCCTAAATTATGTTTTGTATGATATTTTGACCGGAAATGACAAAATTCTAAGAAAAATATCCCGAAGTATTCAAGGAAATGATACTCCATGTTAAACCATGTATACACAAATATATTAAGTTATATCAAGAAGATTTTGGCTACCAATTGTGAGAAATAAATAACCATATTCAGTTATCAAATGCATGTCCGCCATTTTGATGATAAAACCAGAAGTTGATAAAATTACGCTTGCCTCCATATATGATTTTGTTTAGAATGGTCTAAGTTAGGTTTCTTCTGAATTTCATAATTTCAGCACAAAGTGCACAATTATTCACTTATTTGTTGGACTAATTGTGCAGTTGCAAATAAATTACTAGTTGTTAAAGAGAAGTATGTGCGATTGCACATTTTGTTAAAAAAAAGTTGACTGTCTTAATAACAAAACACTATGTGCATTTTGTTTTATATTAAGTTATGACGAACATCTTATAATAAATACTCTATAAATTTTATTCTGAAGTGACAGTTCACCTCAAACTTTGAATTATTATTGATATGGTAATCAGGTAAAAATAATAATTTTTTTTTTTTTTTGCAATGATGTTTAATTATAGAATAACCGATCTTAGAATTTAAAATATAGAAAAATGATCCATGAGTGAACGGACAACCCTGCAATTGACGACAAATGGTTCCGCTTCATGTAATTATCAGTGTTGTATGGTCAGTAGCTAAATATTGTCCAGTTAAATAGTTTAGAAATTGAATCTAGTTTCTTCCCAAAATGGCCGTCAATGCTGATGTTTGATGTATCAAAATACGAACATGGCATTCAAATGTGACTTAAAATAATTGTCTCCGTAAATTACACGAAAAATAAAAAAAAACTACATCAAAACAGTGAAACGTGAACTCGGCTGATATGTAGGGTCAGCATATCTGCTGCACTGATGAAATAGTCGTGCTCAACGTTCACTTTGTAGAAATAATGACACGTGCTTTAATTGTTCTTGCTCATTTAATATTTTAAAAGAAATTTTGAGAAATGATATGAACCTTTAGACATTACGTAATAAACATTTTCTTGATTATTAAGGTAGAACAATAAGAACATTTCAGCTGATCAAATAGATTCTTTTTCTAGATTTGCCTGTATTAATTTCATATAACCCTACCATACTAATATCATACGCATCTTTTGATATTATGATTCTTCTTTTTTGGTTTGTTAACTATGTAAATAAAATATGCTTAACCATTCAAGTATTTATCAATAGAATAATTAAATCGGAACTAAGTTCGTTGAATTCTTTTTTTGTCCGAACTTTATAAGTCCAACAACAATATGAGATGTAATAAAGAACAACAATTGCGATTGCAAACAAAAAAGAAAAAAAAGACTTGTAAGTTAAAAAAAACACATGTTTATTAGGTTTTATATAAAGTTAGAACAAAAATCAGTATTAATGATAATACTTACTCTATGAATTATGTAATGTAGTGACCATACATCACACGTTTTGGTAATTTATACGATAATGTTTAATAAAAGAATAACTAATCTAAGAATATAAAATTCATAAAAGTATTCAACGAGTGACCGAACAACACAACGAATGAGCTAAGCGCAGGAGTTGGCCGTCAATGCTGGTGTAAGGCTGTATCAAACTCACTAACATGGCCTTTAAAAGGCACTGAATTAAATTGTTCCCTAACACAACACGAAAAATAAATTTTTAGTACATTTATTAAAAGCAGGATTATTATTTATTCTTTGGTTACAAATTCCGACCCTATCTACCTCTGCAGTATATGATTTCTATGACAATTATATGGCAGTCAAACTTTTTGAGTACATATAAATGTAAAGAAAATCTCATGCTATGAGGATGAAAATCAAACACAAATATAATGATTAAACGACGACGACGTCTACGATGATTATCATGAACAACATGTTCCTACATTAAATATTGCAAATTTAGTAACCTGGGCTTCGAGTCATATTACTTTCAAATACGATTATATCGAACTCACATTCAGTAATTAATCAATCAAAATATTGGATTTGGTGTTCGAGCACTTTTTTTTGTACTCCAAGGACTGAGTACACGTGTATGGCTGCACGGTCTGTTCTACAAAAAATGACCCTGAAGTGGAGAAACAATTAGTTTGTTAGGTTTTATTGAATTTAGTGCACTGATTGACCTATATATATATATATATATATATATATATATATATATATTCAATTTAAACAATATTACATATATTATCAATAACCATTTCAAGATGATCTACAAATACTGAAATTTGACTGGACATACTAAATTCATAAAGTGTTTTTTTTTTCATTTACTACCACTATATCGATACCACCGCTGGTGGACTGTTAGTCCACGAGGGTACCATCAGCTCATTAGTCATTGCATTGGTACTGATATTATTTATAATATATACTGATTTATAATTCCCAGTTCATAGATTATTAAGAAACAAAGGTTTCAACTCCTTCAGGCAAAGTTTACTGTAGATGAATTTGGCAATTCTGTCTAGTCTTTTGTGGTCATATAGGTCCTAATGTTGCAGTATTTTACGCATCCCTGACTTTCAAGCGTTCGTGATGAAGGGAAATCAAGAAAGGGGCCTCGGACGCACGAAATTTTAAAACGTCTATTTCATAATGTTTTTCCTTGGTTTACGTGTCGATAAACCTTGCTTCACAAACGTTTTACGTAACACATGATAAAACTATAAAGATTTCACGGTGATATATTCGTGCGTGATACTTACGATTTAAATCCTGGGGTCAATTGAAATTGAAACAAAAAACTCAAATATTTTTATCGACAAATATAAGAATTAAACATAATTATTTGAAATTATTGATATATAAACTGGGCTTTGGAGGCTTCGATAAAGTGAGATGTTTAGCTAGCTATAAAACCAGGTTTAATTCACTATTTTCCTCATAAGGAAATGCATGTACCAAGTCAGGAATATGACAGTTGTTTTCCATTCTTTTGTTTTGTTTGAGTTTATGATTTTGCCATTTGATGAAGGACATTCATTCCGTTTTGAATTTTTATTTCAATGATAGGCAAAAAAAAAGGATAAAAGACAAACATCAGTCTAAAAAAATTATACAAAAAGTAAAAGCTAAAGACAGGAGAAAAACGGGAGTGATCTTAGGAGCTCCGGAAGGTAAACTGAAAAAAAGTCAATTTGATTTCGCGCAATAGACATTCCTAAGTTAGTGATTGGTCAAAGATTAATTATTATACAAAAATAAGGAGATGAGGTACGATTGTCAATGAAGCACTTACCCAACAGAGTCCAAATGTCGTAGAAGTTAACAATTATAGGTCACCATAAGACCTTCAACAATGACCAACACCAATACAGCATAGTAAGCATACAGAGTTTGTCTTTAGTGCCTCCCCGTGCTTCGGGTTTATGCTCTTATAATATACAAGATTATGGAGTGTGTGTCCGAGCGAGAACTTCTCTATGTTTATTACTTTAGGAATATTTATCAAAAAGTAGTATTTCACATTCAGCCCCATTCTTCTATTTAGTCAGACGTCAGTCGCTACCCTGATATACCCTATCTTTTGTTTTATTTTTCGGGTAATTTAAGACGGATAACGTTTGACGTCCTTAGCCGAACAGTTTTATCATATTCACATAATTCAATTTATTGTGTGCTGGTTCATATTCTGGACGCCAGTCTTTGCTCCTTTCTAATAAAATCCACATATCAAAAAACAAATATGAAGCTTAGAAATGGAAAAATACTAAATACTAAACTCGTTGAAAGGGTATCTACAGTCTCAATCTTCAAAATCGCTTATCTAAAAAAATACTACCATCGCTAAAACTTTAACAATAAAAATCGTGGTTATCCTTCTATCGATAAATGTCATGCTATAAAATGACTTACATGTCCCCGTCTTTCCACCAACAATATGGTAAGGTTTACGTTTAATGGTCGCACATTTTCTTTAAATTTTGAAACTGATATAACTTGAAAAACAAACAGTATTATTTATTTACTCACATGAAACAAACCGGGATGCAGTATTCAGTACGAAGGTGAAACTGGTCGATATTTATCTAAACGCACGCAAGAACACCTGTATCGTTTTAAAAGACCCAATAAATTCAAAAGTATCATTTATCAACATCTTTTGAAAAAAGCACAATCATCCTATTAAATATTTAACAGTTCAACTTTTAAAAGTAGTAAATAAGCAGCCTGGTGAATCTCATTCAAAGTTTGTACAATCACGGAAAATTATTGAATTAAATTGGATTAAAAAATTACAGACAGTCTACCCTCTCGGTCTTAATGATAATATCATGGGAATTGGTAATATATCAAGAACTGATTCTGTTAACATTTTGGATATAGTTTCTAAAACTGTTCGTAAAAACCGTTCTCATGGGCGTAGAAAAAAATCGCAATCAAAGAAAATTTCGGACCAACCATACAAATATTTCGGACCTAATTTCTATTTCAAAAACAACGGCAGACATTATCTATTAACCAAGCTCTGTTCTTTACCTATAAATAAATTAAATTAAATTTTAGAGGATTGCAACACAATTTCATATTGCAGTCCTAAGTATGAAATCGTTCAAATTATAATGTCATATTGTTATTCTAAACTGTTTCCCGAAATTGATCGCCCTGAAGATCATAAAAAAACATTTTATTAAAATAAAGTATGTTAATAGAGGTTTTGATTTTGTAAATATTGCCGGTATTTTTAAAGACCACTTTGATAAAGAACAAATTCTTGGATATTTTGATAATACTGAACTCCCTCTAATTTGTTATATTTACAAGAAATCTACCCGAAAATTTGTGTTTAATTATAGCCAAGTCTGTAAAGATGTAAATATCAGTGAAAATACACCTACGTCATGTAATTGTAGTAATTTCGAATACACTTATGGCCCCATTTCCCATGTTATAACAGGAGACCTTAACATCGTTCGCGACCGAGAGTTAAAATCATTCCTCAGTAAAGGACCTACATATCGTCCCCCGTCAATTATTAATTGGAATGAGTGTCGTAATATCATCCACAACTCACTTCGTGCTTACTGTTTGAAATGAATAAAACGGGAAAAAGTTGACAAAAAATCTTTGGACTCTTTTTTTAATTCAGTAATGAAGATAGTTGATATACGTATACAACATTTTAAAGAACATTTTACTCTTAACAACAACCATAAAACTCCTATTTCTCGTATCAAACATGAACTAAAAGAACTAGCCAAGGAATTTGTTTTTGTCCCTGCTGATAAAGCTGCTAATGATATCATTATAGTTTGACGTAAACTTTACATTGCGGTTCTGCAAAAGGAAATCACCAATTCACCAACATTCCAACTGACTTCATTTTCAGAAAACGATATCTGTAACAAACATAAACTATTGGCTACTTCTTTACAAACAGAACCAAATACAATGAAAGTTCCAACTATGTACTGGCTTCCGAAGCTACACAAATCACTTCACAAATATAGAATTATTTCGTCTTCTAGTCATTGTTCCACTACTTAATTATCTATTCTACTTACTAGTAAACTTGGTACAATCAAAAACCTGATAATGAATTGTTCAAATAAGGCCTTTGCAAATAGTGGAATTAACTACTTTTGGAGTGTAAAAAACTCGTTGGAAGTACTTGATAAATTGCATCCATATATTGGTGATTTCGAATATGTTCAAAGTTTTGATTTTTCTACCCTATATACCACTTTGCCTCACATTCTTATTAAGAAAAAATTCACACACCAAATTAAATGAGCATTTAAAAAATCGGAATGCGAATACATATGTTCAAACTCTTTTAGGTCATTTTTTAGAAGCAACAAACAAAAGAACTATGTCCATTGGACATGCTTTAATACTATATATTCCCTTGAATTTTTACTTGATAACATTTTTGTTTGCACCACTTATTGCGGACCTGTGTTTGGATTGTTAAGAGTTACAATTTATGACTAAAATCAGCAAAGACCCATCGAAACAACATCTGATATTTGGATGATATATTGGCTCTCAATAATGACGACTTCAGTATGTATACTAAAGAAATTTATCCTGTTGAACTTACTTTAAATAAAGCTAATACTAACAATGACCACTGTCCTTTCCTCGATCTTGATATCTATATCATTAACGGGAAGCTTAATACAAAACTTTATGATAAAAGAAATGATTTTTTCATTTCCTATCGTTAATTATCCATGTTTAGATGGTGACGTTCCCTTGTCACCATCTTAAGGTGTTTATATATCTTAATGTACGATTCGCTCGTGTATGTAACAACGTATAAGATTTTAGCGAGAGAAATTTATGTATTACTGAAAAATTATTACACCAGGGTTTTTGATATCATAAACTAGTCAAAACATTTACTAAAATTTGTCATCGGTATAAGGACATCATTCGTAAATATAACTCAACATGCAGACATATTATACGTTCGGGTATTTCACATCCAATCATTTATGGTAATATTCTTTACAAAGCACAAAAATGTCAGTATTCACCTCAAAAGCTAACAAAACCTTTAAACAGACTTATTAAGAAGGGATATAGTTACGATACTGTTGCCAGGTCATTAAAGATTGCATATTTTGGCTTTAATGTTGATTCACTTATATGGTCTTTGCATCGGAATTAAACATATTTATTTTAAAACCAGTTGTTGGCATGACACGGGTTATGTTCTTCTCATATATTTTATGATGGTAAAATACTAAACCCCTAACAGGAGGGATTGTGCCTGATATTCATATGATGAAGACATAATCTTTCAATCGAGGTAATTGAGGTCTTGAGCTGGCATGTCAGTAACTGCTAGTAGGGTCCGTGTATATTGGCGTCTATTCGTTTTTCATTTTGAAATATCAAAAACAAAAAACAAAAAACGAGAGTGTTTTCATTTTTCGTTTTTGATTTCTCAAAAACCAAAACGAAAAACGAAAGTGTTTTAATTTTTTGTTTTTGATTTCTCTAAAACCAAAATGAAAATCTAAAGTGTTTCCGTTTTCCGTTTTTTAATTTCACTAATCAAGAATTTTGTATTTAATTTTAATTATTTCTCGTTTTATAATGCACAATATTTTCCTTTCTTGTTTCACAGTCATTGATAGTAAATAATGCCAATGTAAACACCCCGGTGTTTTTTCAACATAATGTAGACAAAATAGACCGCCTGACTTATGAATTGAACTACGGTGATATATGAATCACAGCCTTTCAAATTACCTTGTTTATATCTTTAATAAAAAATAAATTATTATATTTAAATATTAAACGAATCATAAATTTAAATTGTACAATACAATATTATATAAAGATGGTACAAATAAATAGATTGACTACAACATCACATTAACAAGGGAGGTTACTACTTTTTAAAACTTATAAGAAAACTACCCCGGTCGTTAAAGTATACATGCACAGTCACTGTGGTTATCAGATCTTTAATCGAAGATAATGTCGACGGATGCAAAAGACTTTATCAATCTGAACAATAAGGGTGCGTGATCTTTACTTTTAAATTTAGAAAGGTTGATCTCAGATGATTAGAATTCAGGACCAAGGTCCATTATACGAACATTCAGGACGATAATGTGTTTTGCTTGATCAATTGATTGAAAAACAAATTTCCGCTATTTCACAATTCAAACCGGGATTAGCATTCAATCATTTTGCCATTCGGAGCCTACTCGGTATTAGTTTTGCTTATTTTTGAAAGCAATATGGTGACCTTAACTAGAGCCTGGGTGTGGATGGGGTTTACGGAATAGAGAATATAGGGCAAAAAATATAAATAATAGAGACAATGGACCAACAAATAAAAAAAAATAGAATAATGAGGTGTTAAAATATAAAGAGAACAGAATATAAAAAGTATAAAAAAATAAAGAATAGAGAAAAATGGCCTGAAACACTGATTAAAGAATAGAGAAAATCTGCATAGAATATCAAAGAGTACAGAAATTAAGAACCCTGTATCCAGACCATCATCCTAGTTGCCTAAACCAACGTTATTTTGTATCCGGTAGATTGTTATTGATTATCATACATTTTCTTTTTATTTCTGTGCCTATCAATTAAGACACGAGCTTTCATAATTTGCCAGCTTATTACATTATAAAAAAAGACTAAGCCGAACATCACTCTGGATTTTTTTCTCAAGTGGACCTCAGCTACCTACCCTACCACACCATTACCGAAAAGTTAATTAAAAAAATCTACGGCAATACTAGGTGTAAAGGGAAGTTGGATATGTGAGGTCTAAAGGAGAAAAAAATCCAGGGTGTTATTCGTCTTAGTTTTTTTTAAGTAGGTCCATAGTTGGGGTCCGCGGACACCCAACCCCACCCTTACCGAAAATTTAATAAAAAAAAAATTCTAAGGCAATAATTTTGTCCGCACTAAGACAAAGCTTAGAAGCTGAGGTCTACAGTAGAAAAAACACAGGGTATTTTTCGGCTTAGTTTTTTTTTTCTAAAGTAGGTCCAAAGTTGAGGTCAGATACCTTACCCAACCCTTACCTAAAAGTTTACAAACAAAAATTCTATGACAATACTTTTTTCCGCACTTGGTGCAAACGTAAGCTAAAGACCTAGCGCCTACTTGATCAAAATTCCCAGTTTGGGTGTAGCACGGATTATTTTTTTAAAGCTAATAAATAATTTCCTTGCCCACCATACTTTGAGTACAAAAAATAAACCTTTCGTCCAATCATAAGTAAGCGAAATCTACTGTTTCAGAAGTAGAATGTTTTGTCAAAACAGTTTTGTGTGGCAAAAAAAAAGTTAAGGCACGCGTGCAACTTTTTTTTCTTCTAATGCAGAACAATTGTTACTTTTCATGAACTATTTGACAGGATGCCGAGAATATGGAAAGCTATTTTACACAATAGTGCAATTTGGCCAACATTTAAATAATTTCATAATTATTAACGATTCTATATACACTCAAAAGTGTTGACTATTTGAAATGTAAAGCGTGCAGCACGCTGTGATGTATTGAAAACGATTTCTATTGTATTTATATATAATTAATGAACAAGAAATGAAATTTTGAAATTCATTGAATAGTGTCTTTGACTGCTTAATTATATATTAAAAACTGATAATATAGTGGTTATATATTAATAAAAACATTTGAAGTACGTTTGAATCTTATGCAACATTTGGGTTTATATAAACATCTGAAAACTGGCTGCTAGCGAGTGGCTGCTTGCTTGAACCTGGTCTCACAAGCTCCGCATTTTCATTCACGTCTTCACATTACAGGTTTCAATAAACGTTTAGTAAATTATGTCAATGTGAAGAAAATGACCCGTATTATGCCAACAACTGGTTTTAGAATTAATTAGTTTATTTCCGATGTAAAGACCTTATAAGTGAATCAATATTAATACAAAAATATGTCATCTTTAATGATTCCTCGTGGGGTTTTTGATTATGTGATTACTTGGCCGTTTTTTTTTAGTGATTATTTGATTACTAGACCAAATATTTCATGATTATTTGATTATCTAGGACTGTATTTTAGATTAATTGATTACCAAGTTTAAGCAATAAATTTGTGTGTATAGCATACATATAAAATTTGGCTTGAAAGACGTTATTTTGTTTCGCCTCGCTCCGCTCGGTAAAATTGTTAAGAATTAAATTCGAAGATTGAACGCGTTTGTTCAGTAATCTTATCAAAATTCATACAAAAAGTTATAGCAGTATAACGAAATCAGAGATATATCTTTTAATTAGATTAGTTCGTCTAATTTAGTATTTTTATCTGAAGTAAATTTACTAACTTCTTTAATAAAGGATTTGAACAAGAATGTGTCCATAGTACATGAATGCCCCACTCGCACTATCATTTTCTATGTCCAGTGGACCGTAAATTGCGGTCAGAACTCTAATTTGGCATTAAAATTAGAAAGATCATTTCATATGGAACATGTGTACTGAGTTTCAAGTTGATTGGACTTCAACTTCATCAAAAACTACTTCGACCAAAAACATTAACCTGAAGCGGAACAGACGGATTAACGGAAGAACAAACGGACGCACAGACCGAAAAAACATAATGCCTATAAATGGGACATACATTCACAAAACGTGCTGAAATTGAATGAAGGTCTAGTAAATCTCAATTAGACCATAACAGGCATGTCCAAATAAAGTTCCCTGAAGTCACAAACAACTTCCCTCACTTGTAGATCTATTTCCACTACTTCTGCAATATTGTATTTATCAATAATAATATAAATAGAAATTGTATGCATGTAAATTAAAGACGATCAGGGTAAACTTATCAATCCTTTAAATAAACTTATTTTAAAAGGTTACCAATTGAACACTGTAAATAGATCTTTGAATATTGTTTTTATTGGTATAAATATTAATTTTGTTATTAGTAACTTAAAATCATACTACATATTATTGTTATACACATCAAGGTACTACAATCCGTTGATACCTATGATTTGGCATTGCACAAGGTCATGTCTTTCTCTGACTGTTAATGACGTCTTTAAACTAAATCCATTGGATGTTGGATGTGTACTGATTGATATTTTAGTCTTAGATACATGATTTTTGTATTAGTTGTTATTGGCTTTAAACTAGCTGTCAGTACTGCGATTACTCTCAGATCAGTACTTTGTGTCCTTTTTGTTTGTTAAGGATGTATAAATACCCTGCCACGTCCGGGCTTTTGTTAGATGTTTTTTTTCTGTTTTGTATCGATCTGATATGTTAAGCCCTTTTCAACTGATTTTTATAGTTTGTTCTTATGTTGTTCTGTAACAAAACTCGTCCCAGGTTAACGGGAGAGTTGAGCGCTCTCTTGCATGTTTAACCCCGCCACATACTGTATGTGCCTGTCCCAAGTTAGGAGCCTGTAGTTCAATGGTTGTCGTTTGTTGATGTCTGTCATATTTGCTTTTCGTTTTATTGTGTTATAAATTAGGCCGTTTTTTCTCAACTGAACTGTTTCATATTTTTCATGTCAGAGCCTTTCATAGCCGACTATACCCTACTGTTTTTTTTTCTCATTGTTAAAGGTGGTACGGTTGCCTATATTTAATTGCTTACATCCACTTCATTTGAACTTTGGGGATAGTTGTCACATTGGTAATCATACCACATCTCCTTATTAAAATGTTGAGGGGGGAAGGGGGGGGTGAAATTTGTATTTCTTAGGAAAGTTCGAATGTTTCCTCCCAGGTCACCCAGTTTAAATCTTGAAAATATTATTGTGCTTGTGTGTGGCCATGGATAAAGGCATGTTTTTCAGTCTGGGTTAAAAAAAATTATTGACTTCGGGTACAAATCCTTGCCCCACCCCAGAGAATCAAATGGTTGCTTCCTTGGGAACAATAGAGATTGAAGATGTTGAGAATGAAGATCAGGTAATAATTTTATGTTCTGCGGCGACGTTAAAGGAACACCAATCAGTCAATCGATCTTAATGACTATGAGTTCAGTTGTGTGCTATTCCTTGTTGTGAAAGTTCCTTTTCTGCTTTGTGTAGACTTATTAAGACTTGGAATAGATCTACGATGACTAATGAACGGTCGTGTATGGTTTGGCAATTTTACATGCCTACCGATAATAAAATTGACAATGGAAATGGGGAATATGTCAAAGAGACAACAACCCGACCAAAGAGCATACAACAGCCGATGTCCAGATATGATACGATACTACCGGACATGGAAAAAATTTCCTTTTTTCATGGAAAATTAAACTGTTACAGTATATTAAAGAATACAAAACTAGCTGTCTTTTCTGTAAATACAAATAAAAAGCTGACATGGGTGAGATTGAAGCTAGAAATCCCAATCTCCCAATTCAGTTAAAAAGACCATATATAGATATAAGAAGATGTGGTATGAGTGCCAATGAGACATTTCTCCATCCAAGTTACAATTTGTAAAAGAAAAACCATTATAGGTCAAAGTACGATCTTCAACACGGAGCCTTGGCTCACACCGAACAGCAAGCTACAAAGGGCCCCCAAATGACCAGTGCAAAACCATTCAAACGGGAAAACTATGCAACGGTATAATCTATATAATAAACAAGAAACGAGAACACTTATGAACCACATCAACAAACGGCAACTACTGAACATCAGGTTCCTGACTTAGAACAGGTGCAAACAAATGCAGCGGGTTTAAACGTTTTAATAGGTACCAAATTCACTCTTATCCGAAACAATAATGTAACATATGATCTTTAATATTGAAGGGCTAAACTTGCATTGAGCCATGTTTAGGCCCTAAAATAGAAAATAAAGAGATGTGCATGGGACAAAATCGCACACAATACATAGAAAAAATACAAATTATCAATTAACAGGGCTTTTATTCCTGTTCTTCATCTTGAAAGTAGCTGGAGGGTCTTCACGAGGAAAAGAACCATTCATACCCTGAAAACAACAGCCACACACTTAGCTATGTGGATTACAATGTTTTGCTTTATCCTACACCCTGGATTTTTTCTCCAGAAGACCTCAGGTACCCAGCTTCCCTTTGCACCTAGTGCGGACAAAAGTATTGCCGTAGATTTTTTTTATTAACTTTTCGGTAATGGTGTGGTAGGGTGGGTAGCTGAGGTCTACTTGAGAAAAAATCCAGAGTGATGTTCGGCTTAGTCTTTTTTTATAATGTAATAAGCTGGCAAATTATGAAAGCTCGTGTCTTAATTGATAGGCATAGAAATAAAAAGAAAACGTATGAAAACCAATAACATTCTACCGGAGACCTCATTATTCTAATTTTTTTTTATTTCTTGGTCCATTGTCTCTATTATTTATATTTTTTGCCCAGTAATCTCTATTCCGTAAACCCCCATCCACACCCAGGCTCTAGTTAAGGTCACCATTTAGCTCTCAAAAATAAGCAACACTAATACCGAGTAGGCTCCGAATGGCAAAATGATTGAATGCTAATCCCGGATTGAATTGTGAAATTGCGGAAATTTGTTTTTCAAATGAATTGATCAAGCAAAACACATTATCGTCCTGAATGTTCGTACAATGGACCTTGGTTATGAATTCTAATCATCTGAGATCAACCTTTCTAAATATAAAAGTAAAGATCACGCACCCCTATTGTTCAGATTGATAAAGTCTTTTGCATCCGTCGACATTATCTTCGATTAAAGATCTGATAACCACATTGACTGTGCATGTATACTTTAACGACCGGGGTAGTTTTCTTATAAGTTTTTAAAAGCAGTAACCTCCCTTGTGATGTTGTAATCAATCTATTTATTTGTACCATCTTTATATAATATTGTATTGAACAATTTAAATTTATGATTCGTTTAATATTTAAATATAATAATTTATTTTTTATTAAAGATATAAACAAGGTAATTTGAAAGGTTTGATTCATTTATCACCGTAGTTCAATTCATAAGTCAGGCGGTCTATTTTGTCTACATTATGTTGAAAATCACCGGGGTGTTTACATTGGCATTATTTACTATCAATGACTGTGAAACAAGAAAGGAAAACATTGTACATTATAAAACGAGAAATAATTAAAATTAAATACAAAATTCTTGTTTAGTGAAATCAAACACTTTCGTTTTCCATTTTGGTTTTAGAGAAATCAAAAACGAAAAATGAAAACACTTTTGTTTTTCGTTTTGGTTTTTGAGAAATCAAAAACGAAGATGAAAACATTCTCGTTTTTTGTTTTTTGTTTTAGATATTTCAAAATGAAAACCGAATGGACGCAAATATACACGGACCTAGTAGTCTGTTGTTATTTGTGTATTATTGTCATTTTGTTTATTTTCTTTTGTTTCCTATTCCGACATCGGACTCGGACTTCTCTTAAACTGAGTTTTACTGTGCGTACTGTTGTGCGTTTGTTTTTTCTACATTTGCTACAGGTACAGGGGGAGGGTTGAGATCTCAAAATACATGTTTAACCCCGCCGCATTTTTGCGCCTGTCCCAAGTCAGAAGCCTCTGGCCTTTGTTAGTCTTGTATCATTTTTAATCTTAATTTCTTGTGTATAAATTGGAGTTTAGTAAGACGTCCATTATCACTAAACTAGTATACATATTTTTTAAGGGGCCAGCTGAAAGACGCCTCCGGGTGCGGGAGTTTCTCGCTGCAATGAAGACCCATTGGTGGCCTTCGGCTGTTGTCTGCTCTATGGTCGGGTTGTTGTCTCTTTGACACATTCCCCATTTCCATTCTCAATTTTATAAAAGGCCCGACATGACAAAATAAAAAAAAAAATTCTAACGATAAAACTAACGCCCAAATTTAAAGCAATACAATTAAGGACAACCAAAGAAGACAAACAAGAACCATCGACAATCAATGAATTACAGGCTTGGGACAGGCGCATTAAGAGAACAATCGATAACCAATGAATTACAGGCTTGGGACAGGCGCATTAAGAGAACAATCGATAACGAATGAATTACAGGCTTGGGACAGGCGCATAAAGAGAACAATCGATAACCAATGAATTACAGGCTTGGGACAGGCGCATTAAGAGAACAATCGATAACCAATGAATTACAGGCTTGGGACAGGCGCATTAAGAGAACAATCGATAACCAATGAATTACAGGCTTGGGACAGGCGCATAAAGAATGTTTTGGATTAAACGTGTGTGCCGACACTTAACTCTCCAATTTACCTTTGGCAGTGGTGTTACAGGTTAACATAAGAAGAAACTGTGAAAATCTGTTGCTGATTTCAGTAGATCGGTATCGATATAACTGTACTCGCAGTTACTGACAACAAGCCTCTTAAAACCAATAAAAAAACATGTTCGCAAAGACTTACGTATCAATTAGTACACATCTGGCAGATATAGTGTAAAGACTTCTTAAACTGTATTAGAAAGGCATGACCAAAATGCCAAAATACAAGTAATCAGTATCGACAGGATGTCGGATCATAACTGCCTATTACTTTACTTGTGTAACGATATCTTTTATAAATATGATAGTCATTTATATGCATTTAATTTCCCATTGTGATAAATTCCGAAAATCGTTCATTTATTTTTACACTAGAGACTTTCCCCGCCTTCTACCAGACGTTAACTAAGGATTTGCGCCTTGGCACTTAAAACTAATTAATTTAGTGTGTCATATATAAACAACTAATTATAGTCCGGGTACATTTAAAACAACTTCTCACAATAATTGCAAAAAGTGCATCAATCTTCTCGAAGTGACAATCTGCCATTTTGACGACTGTGTGCGATACACATTTATACAGACACACACAGAATGTGGCGGGTTTAAACATGTTTGCTGAAGCGCCAATCCCCCTAACGTGGGACATTGGTAAAACAAGACTACATACAAAACTAAGCGCATTGTACGAAAGCGTATTAAGGCAATCCTTTTTTTTTTTTTTTTTCATATTGTCGACTTTAATCTTGGAATTTTCAACTTTAATCTTGGAATTATCAACTTTAATCTAGGAATGTCCAACTTTAATCTAGGAATGTCCAACTTTATTCTTGAATTATCAACGTTTATTTTGGAATTGTCAACATTTTACTTGGAAATTCCAACTTAAATCATGGAATTATCAACTTTAATCTTGGAAATGACTGATAGTTTACCTCTAGCCAATAGTTTATTGTGTTTCTCCGTATACGTAATCTACTTATAATTATTTTCGGGGCTAAAATATTTGTAAAATAGTAAAGCAAAATAGACGTGTATCTAAAGTATTGTATATCTTCACGAAGCGTAATATCCATGGAAAGGGGGTATGTAATTTCCTATTAATGGGTATACGTTGATATGCCAAAAATATGGGTCATCTTTTTGCGAGATTGTATATATAAGACACTAGTTTTAACGACATTCTATATTGCTATGCATTGTTTTTTTCATAAATTTATATTGATTTGAGGTATGTTCTACATATTTTATATAAATATGTTATTGGAAATCTTATATTAATGGCCAATTGTGGCATTTGAATCAATCATTTACATAAATATAAAGTCCCCGAATCTTATGCATTTTAAAATTAAAATATTGTTTATAAGTAAAGATCATTCTTTGTATATATTTATATATAAATATAGGTACCAAATATTAGTGAATGTTATAAAAAAATAAATGGCTACATTTTTGAGGCAAAAATGGCATACCCTACCAAAATTTCGACGTCAACCCCTACCCCCGTTGCTAATGTCAAAATTTCAATATCAATTTTTTAATTATGTATGCAGTACATGCATTTATTATTTTATATTGCTGAAAAGGTGGATGTGCATCGATGTTTACAATAGCAATCACAAACAAAAAGCAAAGTAAATAGATATAAGAAGATGTGGTATGAGTGCCAATGAGACAACTCTCCATCCAAGTCAAAATTTAACAAATTAAACCATTATAGGTCACAGTACGGTCTTCAACACGGAGCCTTGGCTCACACCGAACAGTAAGCTATAAAGGGCCCCAAAAATTACTAGTGTAAAACCATTCAAACGGGAAAACCAACGGTCTAATCTAAAGCACATTAAACTGAAGTGCACTGTTTGGCCGAGGCGAGAGTTCAGTGAGCCAAAAATCACGATGTTCTCAATTCAGAGATTCACTCGATAAATGAAAGTCGGAAAAATGGGTGTAAGACTAATGAGGGAGGGAAGATTAAAGTTGGAATTTCCAAGTTTAATGTTGATTATTTCAAGATTAATGTTGATAATTCCAAGATTAACGTTGGAAACTACAAGATTAAAGTTGGAAATTCCAAGATTAAAGTTGGAAATTCCAACATTAAAGTTGATAATTCCAAGATTAATGTTTGATAATTCCAAGATTAAAGCTGGAAATTTCAAGTTTAAATTTGATAAATCCAATATTAAAGTTGATAATTCCAATATTAAAGTTGATAATTCCAAGATTAATGTTTGATAATTCTAAGATTAAAGCTGGAAATTCCAAGATTAAAGTTGATAATTCCAATATTCAAGTTGATAATTTCAATATTAAAGTTGATAATTCCAGGATTGAAGTTGGAAATTCCAAGATTAAAGTTAATAATTTCAAGATTGAAGTCGACAGTTTGAAAAAAATAATAAAAAACGATGGCCCTAATACGCTTCCGTACTTCTGATAGATTAGTTGATTTTTTTTTTATCTGACATTTCACCTGAAGGTGGCTTAATTTTTCTATATATGTAGAATGTAATATATGTTGCAGCTATTTATCACCAGCCAAGTAGCCAGTACTTCGGTACTTGCATTAAAATGCGGATATTGTTATTTGAAATTTGCTGTTATATAAATTGGAAAATCGTCTTAAATTAAGGAATACAGTCTTTGGATTCATTTTTATTCGTCGGATACCAATTTTCGTTGATTTTGTGGGAACAGGCGAACCACGAATTTGAATGTTCAACGATTTACAAATTTTCTATTGGCTTGTATGTCGACGTTGGAAAAACCACGAAATTAAATATACACGAAAAAGTTTTCCTTAATCTACGAAAATTGGTACCCACGAAAATGAATCGACAGTACATGATTTGTTTTATTAGTTGTTATTGGCTTTGAAATAGTTGTCAGTAACTGCGAGTTCTCTCAGATCTGTGTCTTTTTTGTTTGTGTTAGGGATTCAAAAATACCCTGCCACATCCTGGCTGTGTTTGTGTTAAATGTTTCTATGCTATTTATCGATCTAAAGAGTTAAGCCCTTTTCAACTAATGGTGTTCTTATTTTGTGTAGTAACATCACTGTCCCAGGTTAGGGGAGGGTTGAGCGTTCACAAACATGTTTAACCCCGCCACATTCTTTATGTGACTGTCCCAGGCCAGGAGTCTGTAGTTCAGTGGTTGTCGGTGGTTCATGTCTGTCATAGTTTTTCGTTAATTGTTTTGTTATAAATTAGGCGGATATTTTTCTCTTTTGAATTGTTTCATATTTGTTTATGTCGGGGCTTTTCATAGCCGACTATACAGTTTGGTTTTGTCTGACTGTTGAATACCATACGGTTGCTTATAATTGCTTCCATCCACTTCATCTGAACTTTGGTGGATAGTTGCCTCATTGGCAATCATACCACATCTCCTTTTTCCATGTTAAACTGTTGAATAAATAGATGCGGAGATAACTAGTATTGACATTATTATTCATAGACACATCACATTTTCATGACATTTCGCTATTACTTTTTCCGAATTTTTTTATTGTTGTAGTTACAATGTTTTACCACGCCCATTCGAGACCACCCTTATTAAGTATTTTACATAGAAAATGAAACAGTACATGTTTCGAACTGATCTTGAAAATTGACTGTAAAGTGATTTTTCTATTTGTACTTTTAAGAAACAGAAAGGAATTCGTGCATGTGCTCGAAGTATTATCGAGCATTGGAGAAGATTACAAATATCCGTTTCAATCGGAAAACTATGTCTGTAGTATTGCCTGCTAGTTTAAATCTATTCCCTGGACTTGGCGAATCCAAGAGAAATGCAATATGTTGTTTACCAGTTGTAAAAATGGACGAAACATGACTTTATATACAAACCAGCAGGAAAAAAACGAGACTTAAACAGATAGGACGTTCATATAGAATAGTAGGATTGAAGACTGGTAGTTAACTGATTGAGTTTTACCCCTTACGCTGTATCTTAGTCATTCTATAATAAAAAGGATTATAGTATTTTCTTCTTCTTAAAGTAACATTGAATAGATAGAAGACCGAGACAGTTTCAATGTCCAATGCACTCATTTAATCTATATAAATGTGTTCGAAAGCTCAGTTTCATAATCAATAATAAGAGTTTTTCAATGTGCTTTGGGTAACTTTCAGTATTTTTCTAATCCAATGTGATATATTATCATGAATATAATTGTTGCATTTGTGTTTTTCTACACTTAATTGAATACTTACTTCAGCATTCATTTTTATTTTATACTACCCTGTAACATATGCTTAAATAAATAAATTGTTCTATCAATAGACAGATTTTGGTCACCATACACCCACCAACAATGAACCAAACTGTATAGTCAGCTATAACAGGCCAAGAATGACATAGTGTGATGTATTTCCAAAAAAAAAAACTACTGCCTGAATTAAGACAATATAAAAAAAAAAAAAAATAATAAAAAAAAAGTAGACAGCAACGAAAACCACTGTATAAAGGGCTCCTAATTTATGACGGGCACATGCAAAAGCAGCTGGGTAAACATATTTAACACCGCTAAACCTTCCAATTTCCACAACTATGGACAGTGGGGATACAGTAAAACAGTACCCAGTATGAATAAAATCCATATACCGAAAAGGAACAGAATCAAAAGGTAAAAAATAGTCCACAAAAACTACACAGAAAGCAAAAATTGAGTAACACAAACACTACCCATAAAATAAGGACTGAATATCAGATGTTTGGAAAAAACCAGCAGTTCCTGATGTCATTAAATAAGGAAAGTTCTTGCCTATATTGGCTTCTTATTTATTAGCCGACTAAAAGTCGATGTTGAAATCAGAAACTTAGATTTCTTATTGGCACGTTCTTTGTTAGCCTTCTAAAAGTTGATGTTGTTAATATAAATGTCGGTGCTTAGAAATGAAAGTGCGCTAGTCCATGTTGAATGCATAATTTTAAAATCGAGATGTCAATATCTAACTTCTGTGTTGACAGGAATTATCATTGATATGGTCATAATCATGCATTAACGTTTCAAAATACTAAGGTTTTTCTTCACCAGGCATAGATTACCTTATCTGTATTTGGCAAATCCTTTCGGAATTTTCTGTCCTCAATGATCTTCAACTTCGTACTGTAGTTGGCCATTTTAAACTTTTTCTAGTCGAGTGTCACTGGTAAGGTTTTGGAAGACGAAAAATGTGTCTGTCATTAAAACATGTAAATCCTGGTAACCATTAATTAGTTTGGTTAAGATGAGCAGATGCACAACACTACACATTACATTAAAGATTTTCAATCAGGCCGAATTACTACAAATTTCGCTGGGAAATACTGACGGCAAATAATGATCCCTTAATTTTGCATTACATGTGTTTAAACGTAAGCTTTACGTAAACCCGTCAGGCAACTTTTTATCAAAGGTCATCTGCACTTTTACAAATACACTGTTTCGATACATTTAAAGCATCTTCATACAGTACTCAATTACTCCTGCCCCGCAGCTTAGACACCACTGGCCTCCAGGTGGTCGTGTTAGTGTTCGCACATTGATCCGTCGACTTCATTAAAGCACCCTCAGAGCACGTCGTGTTTTCAAGTGACCTACCCTAACAGCCAGGCACCGTATAATCAGGTTTAAATGGGCTAATGACAATCGACGCTGGAACATGAGAACCTGGCAAAAATATCATTTGTCAGATGAGAGTCAATTTCTGTTACGTCCAGGAGACGGCAGAATACGAGTTTGGAGGGAAAATAAAACTGCATTTGACCAAAACAACATTTGCCCAACGACTGCATTCGGTGCTGGTGGTGTTTCAGTATGGGGTTGCTTCTCATACCGTTGTAAGCTGTGTATGCATATTCTGCAGTGTAACACGAACGGACAGACAGGGATTTGGTGCCTAGAAACATTGTAGTCCCTCATTTCGACAATCACTCACGTGTGTCAAGACCCTTGTACATGGACGATAACGCTAGACCACACAGGGCAAGGATTGTAATCAAGTACAAAGAGCAAGAGGCCATTGACACTATCTTTTGGCCTTCCATGTCTCCAGATATGAACTCTATCGAACATGTCTGGGATGCCATTGGCAGGAATCTCAATCGCAGAGATCCACCACTGCAAAATCTAGGCGATTTAAGAGTGGCAATTGTAGTTTAAGGGAATAGATTTCCTCAACTAAATTAAAGTTCATAAGGCTTGTACAGAGTATGAGACGCCGTGTTATGGAACTGTACCGGAAGAGAGGTGGTTAAACATCCTATTGACTCTAATATTGACATTAAATTTGCCAAACTTACCAAAGATTATTTGTCGTGAATGTTAATGATATCGGTTGATTAATTGTTGTAAAAAAATAAAATCACAGTGAAACTTAAACTCCGTTTCTGATTTGTGTAATTTGCACTTTTTCTATTAACGCAAAATTTAAATGCATAGAACCTGCATAAGTGACCAAACTTAAGATCATGGTTTGTTTATGGTAAATGTTAGCAAAATTGCTCCATTAATGTTTTCTCTTTTTCGAGGAATAACTGATTATTTAAAATAAAAAAAATTCGATGCAATAAAAATAAGTGGTGCTTACCTTTTGGCGGATTGTATGTAATCATAGGCATCTTTTGGTTACAAATCATTCAAGATGATAGGTTGCTTCCAAGGTTTTTGTAGAGCTATTAAGTAAGTAAAATGCATGCACTAATCGTATTTTGACAATTTATTTATATAATGCGCTGAATTTGGAACGATACTGTACTCTTATGAAGAAATGTGTTTTATCTAGCCATCTGATTTTGCAATGCATTTATTCAAGATCCAAATTATGGCATTTTTGATATTTTTTGAAAAAGATGAAATTCATGGCCAAATGTTGGTTAAAGGTGAACCTTCCAAAGAAAATTAAGTTATCTTTTTTAATATAACCAAGGCGGTGGTGTCGTTGTAGCGTGCTCACTACGTGTGCAAAAGGTCATTGAATGGATCCACACCTAGGTCAAACCACAGACTTGAACATTGGTATTTCTTGCTTGACTGCAAAGCAAGCGGCATTCAAAATAAGAAGAAAATAGTTGTATATGTAAGGCGACCTGTCTTCCTTTGGAATGTTAGCTTGAGAACCAGCACGTTAAATCAGCGGGTTGTTCATGCATAAAGCAGGGATCAAATTAACATGTTATTGGCCAAATATCCATATGACAATAACGTTTGGACGTTATATACGACAACTATCAAACGGTATCACATGTAGGTATAGAACGTGTCATTATTTTCAAACACTTATTACGGTTTATCTAAATAATTTGCATACGTATTCGAAGTTCTCATTTTTTTCAATGCATTTTTAGGGACCAGAAAGGATGCTGTTTCTTAGACTCTAGATAAACAGTCATTAAAGGTTGGAAGTCGAGTATATGAAAGAAGCAGGCATGGATTAGTGCACGTGAATTTAGTCCTCAAAAACGGCAACAGGAATTTACTGCTTTTCTCGTCAGCAGTTATCAGCTTTTTACTAATTCGAGTTGAAGAGGACCTAAAATTCCATATACAAGATTAAATTCTTTTGTTATCCGTTTATTCAATTTTTTGTCGCTATACAAACCTATGTTTTGGCACTGACATGATTTTTTACATGCCTTAACAGTCGATAAAATCAAAATTGGAGCTGCGTCACATAGAAATCTCTATGCAAAGTCTGTAACTGGTTGAACATTGATTTGATATAAGAATCCTTCAAAACAGACCAAAATGCAACTTTTATTTTGCATTTTAATGTTCCGAAATCAATCAAAGCCTTATACATGTACATGTCTACGTGCACTTGCATAAGCTCGATTTCTATCCGACGCAGCTCATTCATTAGAGAAACTAAGGGTTCTATGACACAATGTCAAAAAGACAACTATTAACTGGGACAAATTGGGTTTCAATAAAATAACGTACACAGGTAAATTTAAATATAAACAATTTGTTGTTAGGAGTACGGATATATTTTTTTACAAAATAAATAAATTTGTGGTTCATAGTACGAGAACAGTAATTAGTGCCTATAGGAATACATACTACCTATCGATGTTCTTTATTGCCGAAACGTACATATATGTTGTCCCGGAGAAAATTTAAAGATTTGATCATACCTTCACATTCCCAATAAGTGTATCTAGCATACTTTCGTTTTCCGTTACACCGATGTTCATTAAAACACATCGGCCAGTAACAATCCACGAAATAAATATGGATCCACGAAACTTGTACGATGGCAGAGATGTATATTTATCAGCAAATTAATCCCATGTAGGCCTAGACTATAGGGCTGTAATTTTACCAAGCGTGGCCTGTGTTGGTAAAACGTTAATTAATGCAACATATAGCATGACTGTCTTGTCATTTAAATACAAAAATAGATAAAAAGAAGAAAAGGATGTCACTTAACATTGCCATATAAGCGGGAGGTTTGGCTAGCTATAAAACCAGGTTCAATCCATCATTTGTTTCTTAAAATGTCCTGTACCAAGTCAGGAATATGGCAGTTGTTATCAAATAGTTTGTTTTCTATATATGTTGGCATTTGATTTTGTTGCACTTCAGTGTTTCTGTTGTTCCATTGTTTTCCTGTTAAAGTTGGTGTGTTTCCCTCGGTTCCCTTAGTTTGTAACCCGGATTAGTTTTCTCTTAATCGATTTATGACTTTTGACATTTTCGGCGCCGGAAATTTGCAACGTTAATCTATAGACTTATACAACTTCGGTTGAGGTTGATGCTGGTAATTCTGCATAAAAATGTCACTAGCAATTAACACTTATTAATGTCTTCAAATAGATTTGTTGTGCTTTTTTTTTTTTTTTTTAATTTTTAGCGGATTATTATTTTCGAGAGATGAATAGACAACATGTACTTCAGAATCAAGGTTGCGGGAGGACCCCTGTAGTGGGGATACACAAACTAAAGGTGACCGTTCTCTATTTCTACTCGATAGAATTTCCTATTTTTTTCATAACATATACATTATGTCATGAAGATTACTATATGAAAGTATCAAATAAATCGAGGCGGAATGTTTTTTTTTAGAAACAGCTGATAATTATAGCAGACCTATAGACGTAAAAGAAAAAAGACAAAAAAAGTGCCTTCTTCAATTTCGAAAAAAATCTATTATTCTACAGTTTATTGACAGATTATTATCTATAAAGGGGATAGATAACTAATGAATCACCAATTTGTGTGATTTGAATGAATATTTTCCTTTTTAAACAGAAACTCTTCCAATTTCTAAATCTACCGCACATACAAAGAAAAGTTTATAAAAAAGACCCCTACTTTAAAGTGGGTACCGAAAACAGTTTGTAAAAATGTTTAGAAAATCAAAGGATATGTATTCTTGTGTACCCGTTTTGAATATCACCATTTAATTTCACAGTGCAGCAAATCAAAATTCTTAATTGTATGTTTGGATATAAAAAAAATAGGATTTCTTGTTGTTTTAGAAAATAAAAATGACAATAATACGTATTTTCACATATTTTTCTCATATAAATCAACAGTCTTAATCGTCAGGCGCGCCATTTTTTAATCGCTGTCGTCCAACGCAAAATAGTCCAATTTTGAGCGTAGGACTACTGAGCGCCGCCAAATCACATTTTGGCCAAAAAGGCACATTCGGTTGTCCTACTGTACTTCTTATTTGCTAGGTTTACGTCGTTTGGTCACTGATGTCTAATTGGCAATCTATTACATAATCTTATTGTTGTAATCGATTCATATAAAGTGGACAAATCACGCGTACTATTTTTGTTTTGTTTTTTTTGGGAAAAAAACGCGTTCTTGAGAATTTTTAATTATATAATTTAAAGAGATGTAAATTACATTCAGAAAGGTTCTACAAATCAACAAAGAGTCACGTTTTGGATGCATGTATGATTAATTAAAAAGGTTTAGTGGAAGATAAGGCAAAGTAAATGTTACTTTTTAACCAGTAGGTACATGTACAATGTATATTAGATAGTGGAAGAATATACAATAGGTATAAAAAAAAACATCATAATCATTTACAAAGTCGGGAGACAATCATCACTATAATGAAAAACAAAGATAGACTCCATTAGGCAAAAATGATCATGGCTATTCTCTTTAGGTTGATTTTGGTCATTTAGCTTTTCAAGTATTCAAATATGTATGCATCCTTCGCTTTCAATTTGTTAGTTTTAGCGTTCATGGTGATGATAAGTGCAACAAAGCGATTCGGATGCACAAAATATATACAGAGTTATTACATCTTATTACAAGTAGTTATTATTATTAGGTAAGTATAAACCAGATACCTTTTTTAACATGTTTAATTAAGCACTTAACTTTTAATTAAACAAAATACATCATCGTAGGATTTTCAATATAAGAAAAGTGTGCGCCTCCGAATCACATTTGCTACAAAATGCACAACCGGTTGTCCTACTGTACTTCTTATTTGTTAGTTTTACGTCGTTTGGTCACTGATGTCTATTTGACAATCGTATTACATATCTTTATTTCGATACTCGTTTGATACAAAGAGGACAAATCACGCATACATTTTATGTTGTTTTGGTAAACCCTTTTATGAGAAACTTTAATTATATAATAGAAAGGCATGTAGATAACATTCAGAAAGGTTCTGCAAATCAATGAAGTGCCACTTTTGTATGAACAATTATCAAGTTAAAGGGAGATAAGTCAAATCCAATTTTAGTAAAATTACAACCAGGAGATATATTATGAAGGGAAAGAAGATACCACAAGTAACATAAACCACCATGATCAAATTCGAAAGACAATCATTTCTACAAGAGAACCAAAACTAAACTGACAAAAAAGATTGAGCATCAAAACAGGGACGATCTCGAGTACTCCGAAAGGGTTCGTGCAGTTTTTACCTCACGTGTGACAAGCTGAAAATAAAAAAAAACCTATTTTGCTGCACAATATGAGCATTCCGTAACTAAATATTAATAAAACTGTAGTTTATCGCTGTTCAATAGTCATAATTAGATTAAACGAAAACGAATCCTGGTAACAAACTAAAACCGAGGAAAACACATCAACAATAAGAGAAAAACACATCAACAATAAGAGGAAAACACATCAACAATAAAAGAAAAACAACGGAACAACATAAACACTGAACTACAACAAAAGCAAACGCTAACATTCATAGAAATGGATTGTCTGATAACAAAATGCCATATTCAAGACTTGGTACAGGACATTTTAGAGAAAACTGGTGGGTTGAACCTGGTTTTATGGCTAGCCAAACCGCCCGCTTATATGTAAATGTAAGCAATACCGCTAAAATTACAACACTACGTGACAGACATACAGTACAAACAAACGCAAGAACACTCACCACAAAGAAATACATAAATATATAATATATTACAACATGTAAACCGCAGAACAACAGCAAACACCTGCCATGAATATACCACAGCACACCAGGACATCACAAACGAAATATAAACTGCACGTCACAAAAAGTGACGCATTTTATTTTTTGACGTTTTTATTATCACATAAATTTCCAAAGATAAAAATAAAAAAGATTTGTTTAATAAATAGACACGTACAAGAATATTAAATTGGGAAAAAGTTTGTAATGGTGTTATTTTATGTATTTTCTAACCATGACAAGAATATTAAAACATGTACAATGGAATTGTGTTTGTAATGGTGTTTTCATTTGTGTTTTCTAATCATGTCGGTTTTTTTTCTAAATTAAAACTGTGTATAAAACAAAAACTCCTGTGCATTTAGCTGCTTAAAACTTAAAATCATATAAATGAAGTAGCTGATTTTTTATCTTAACTTTTACATACATATAGCATGTATAGAAAATTAAAAAAAAATAGTCTGTAATATCAGACAATATCATGTAAGATCAAACTGTAAACACTACTGAAGACAAACAAAATAAATCAAAAACCTTGTAGACGAACCACGAGTAACTCGACTATACAGACAAACAAGACATATGTGAAATGTACCGAAAATACAGAATTCAAACAACAAACGAAATAGGCATAAAAACATGTTATACAATTTGTTTTCTGTGTTGTGTTTTCTAAATTGTTGTTTGTCTTTTGGTATTTTTTTTTTTTTTTTTGCCATGACATTGCCAATAAAGGCAACAGTAGTATACCGCTGTTCGAAACTCATAAACCGATAGAGATAAAACCAAATCCGAGTTACAAACTAAAACTGAGGGAAACGACACAACAAAAACACAACATAAAAAATGTAACACACACAGAAACGAACTATAATATAACAATGGCCATTTTCCTGACTTGGTACAAGACATTTTAAGAAAAAAAATGGTGGGTTGAACCTTGTTTTGTGGCATGCCAAACCTCCCGCTTTAATGGCTTTAAACACAACACCTAAACGACAACATCACATGACAGGACCACAATACAAATAAATGGGAGAACATATAGGACAAAGAAACACACAAATAATAGCTTACAAAAGGTACTAGGCATTAAATTCAATACACCAGACGTGGGTCTCGTCCACACAAGACCATCCAGTGACGCTCAGAAGAAAAAAGCTTGAAGGCCAAAACAAGTACAAAGCCGAAGAGCATCGAGGGCCAAAACTTCCAAAAAGTTGCGCCTAACACGGCCAGGGTTTTCTGCCTGGGACAAGAACATCCTTATTATTTAGAATAGTTTATTATTTTGCAAACAATAAATTTTATATAATGACTATATAATAGATATACATGATAAAACCGAAGTGAGGACTATAACTACAAAATAAAAACGGATACGTTACATAAAACAACTTAATCCAACATATACAAATACACAGCCGAGTTAGCCAAAGCATCAACGAAAAAAGTGACGTCACATTTGAAATTATAAAAAACACACAAAGTGACGTCACATTTGAATTTGTAAAAATATTTCCCAAAAATTAGATAGGATTAGGATTGATTCAAGATTAGATTTGTAATACTGACATTACATTTATTAATAACAATGAAAATTACAATACTTATTAATATCAAATCGTGGTAGTGATTAGATAATTAGTTGTATTAGCTAGCTATGTCGGTGTTTCTTCTGAATCTGAACTGTAAACCAAATATATCGTATAACTTTCGTTGAACCAAACTTAAATCTAATAAATGAAGGGGGTGATTAATTATCAATGTTTTTTACTTATACTTTTGAACTTCCATTTGTATCCTTCGCCTATCGTTTACACATAAGTGATGCTCCAAAACCAAATATATACAAGAATTTGTCTCCATTTTTCGTGTCAAAATTAAGATTGATGTGATCACCACTTTATGGTACACTACTTTGAATAAAACGTTACCCTTATACGGGATGGACAGACGGACAAACAGATACACAGACTGGAAAATATAATGCTTGTTAACTTAGCGTAAATATGTAATAATAAAGATCCAATAATGAAAAAAAAAGTCACTTATTCTCAGGACAGTAGGTTTTCCTTTATCGTGTTAAGTGTTGAAAGAATCAATGAACCTGCCTTATCTAACCACATATTCGATTGAAAAGATTTCTGTTTTTTTTTTTTTTTTTTTTTTTTTTTTTGTAATTTTACATGAATCATTTTTACTGAATAATGGTAAGAATAGTTCAGAAAGTATGGATTTTAAAATCGTATTTTTTTCATTTCAAAAGAATAAACGAGTGTGTCACACTTGTAATAAACTTTTAGTAATTAATAGGTTTTAAATCAATTGTCTGTAAATAATACATTAAAGAGTTTACAATCAATATAGAATAAGATGCTTCGATGCACGCACCTAGTGATGTATTAACCTTTGAACATGAAGGTGAAGTCTACAATTAGATGTATTTGTTTATTTATTACATTTTGAACAAGAAAGGATAATTATCGAAGGTTTATAGTTTGGCTGATTTATTTATTTATAAGACATTACTAATGGATATGTGAAATGTAAATTCATTGATTGACACAAAAGTGAGTACTAATAAAATTGTGCTTTTCAATTTTGGTGAATGAATATTGTAATTAACAATAGTTTCAATTAATATAAATTATATCTCTCCCTTCTCGTTGCTAACAAAAGCTTGTTTAAAGAAGGGGTTTTAGACGATTAAATTATGTAAAACTTTTCTTTAAGACAAAGAACGTTTAGGACGCCAGTGAATGTAGTTATCATAGATGTACTAGAATACAAAAAATATGTCATTGATAAATTAAAGTTGTATAATACATTTTGCATATAACAAAATGAAAAAAGTTGTTACTTTGAGATAATTATCACATTAAAAAATTATCACAACACGTTTCATGCTTCCGAAGAGTATTTTTGGATTTGCCTTCAATCACGAACGCTCCAGCCGAACATTTGAAAGCCAAGGATGTATAAAAACCGAAAGAGTTTATCGCACATTTTAACTTTCGACACAAAACATGTGAAGTTTTATGAACTTATCGCTACAAGAAAAGGAATTCTGTGAGGTAAAATTAATAATTCAAAACATTTCATAAAACTTTATAAACAAACAAATTGTGATCACATCCATGTATAGGATTATTGAAAAACAAAAGTTTAAAATCGTGTTGATTCACACCGTATTGGAAATCGTACTATCACCAATCCAATGGATAAATAAACTCATCATAGATACAAGGATTGAAATTTTGTATTTGCGCCAGACGCGCGTTTAACTACAAAAGACTCATCAGTGACGCTTGAATCAAAAAAAGATAAAAAGGCCAAATTAAGTACGAAGTTGACGAGCATTGAGGACCAAAAATTCCTAAAAGTTTTGCCAAATACAGCTAAAGTAATCTATTCCTGAGGTAGAAAAGCCTTAGTATTTCGAAAATTCAAAGTTTGGCTGGATGTCCATTTTATTTCAAGTACATTACGATATTATGCTCTCCTCATACCAGTTATCAAAACAATTATTCAAAGTAAGACGGTTATTAATTGTTGAAAAAGTATCTGCTTATCCATTAAAAATATCACGAAACTAGTGAAATAACATAGCAGCCGACTTTTATAAGATAAATAAAACAAATTACTTATTTCATAAGTTTCTTTCTTCCTGCAATAGCAGTAAGATTTTGATTGAACTGGACAGTGATAACTATCGTGTGAATGTAGATTAATAGGTTTTATTTCAACTTATAATTTAGCCGTTTGCAGTTTTTATATCTATACGCATAAGAGTAGTCCCCTTTAATGTGATAGATAAAATTTGATACAACTACCTGCAAATCTTTGTAAAAATGTTTGTTGGCGGTATACAGGTCAGATAATGCATATTTAAAGTTTTTTTCGAGTCGTATAACACACCTTTGGTTGCAAGCCTTGCTCAAAGAAAGACCCTTATACGGTCTGTTTCCGTTTGATCAATCTTAACACCTCCGGGTGTAACATGACAACCTTTTTATTATGAACTATCTATAACTGATATAATCTATCATTTTAAATTCAGATTCCAAAAGCGTGTCCTCTTTAACTTAACAAAAGAAGCTAAAATGAAAGGAAATAAAATGAAATAATAAATATGAAATCAACATTCAACATTCGACAGTAGAAATGAAAACATAATGTGTATATGTTAGTATGTTGGCGTTTGTTTTTTGTTGCAGTTTAATGTTTTTGTTGTTCCGTTGTTTTCCTCTTATAATTGATGTGTTTCCCCCGGTTTTAGTTTGTAGCCCGGATTTGTTTTCTATTAATCAATGTATGACTTTTGAACAGCGGTATACTACTGTTATTTTAGTATTAGTGGTTTTATAATAAGTTATATTCAGAGTTGGAAGTTTAAAGCAACGTTTTTGTATATACATTAGTTAGGTCACAATTTTGACTGTCTTGTATAAATGTTCTGTTCGATTTTCATATGTTAAAATTTCATATTCAACTTTCTTTTTAAACAAGTAACCTCTAGCATGGGTAATTTCTTTTCGCTTCATCGAATGGACCACTTGTAGGTAATTGTCTTCAATAAAAAAATAACTCTTCAGTAAATATGAATAAATATATACAACTACGATAAACAGTCGGCTGGTTTCAGTATAATATCGTCATATTAAGTCGGTCAGTTATAAAAATTTTAAATAGATAAACATATTTTTCAATGAAAAATCATTAGTAACGTTAACATTGACATTACATAACAGCACTATGTGAAGTCGGTCACTGACTATGGACTATATCTGATGCTAGTTACCTATTTTTGACTGTCATTAACCTACATTTAATTCTCTCGATAAATTAGATCATAATTATGTATTGCTGTCGTCAATATTTGCATACGTGTAACAAAAGATGTAGAACTATACATTGCTTTAATTGGTCATATTGCTCCCAATATTGCAGCATTTTTTTATGTTTTATGTTTATTTCAAAGGATACGACGCATGTAACTATTTTTAAAATCCTAAGTAACAATTATATCTTTTGAGTATTCATTAGAGCAAAGATTTTATTTACTTACAACTACGATAAACAGTCGGCTGGTTTCAATATAATATCGTCATATTAAGTCGGTCAGTTATAAAAATTTTAAATAGATAAACATATTTTTCAATGAAAAATCATTAGTAACGTTAACTGCATCATTTAGAACGTGAAATGTAACTGCTTTTACGCATTAGTTCATTTGAGAGAGAACTAATGGAATATGATCTGGAAAATATTTTTTTTACAGTTAAATTACACCAACTCATATAGGTTGGGACGGGCGTTATGGTAAAAATATGAAGATATAGTTGAAACATAATTAAGCATTTAATAGAATATCATATAAATGCGTGCTAAACTCCTATACAAAGGCTATATATTTGGGAATACAAACACGAAAAAAATAAATTAATAAAACCGCTATAAACATAGGTATGAATTCCACTTGCAATAGTTTTGAATTCCTGAAAATTTTGATATGTCGTCGTTGTTTCGCTGTCTGTTATATTGTGTTTGTTTATTGATATAGTTTAAAATTAGGCCGTTTGTTTTCTCAAAATGCCCTCATGAAGATGTTTTATCAATGGTTACATGAAAATGAATAATAAATATAATTATCAATTTTATGTCAAAAAAAAAAAAAAATTCATGGCCTTAGTTACAATACTGATATTAAAATAACGTATTTCAGTAATCAGTATTTTGTATACATTGTATATTTTGAAAGGTAAGTGTAAAAAAGAGAGAATATATATCAAAATTGCGATAAAAGATAAACAGACAACAACATGGTCAAACAAACAAAACCAGTCCACATCACTGAAAATAAAACAAAAGATTATGTAAAACGTGTTCCACCAAAAAACTGTGTACACACGTGCTCGGGGGGGAAAGCGGGGGGAGGGGAGGGGGTGGTGAACTGTCAGTAAATCCAAAGAGTTATTTTAGGGGGAAAGTACCAACGACCTTAGTAATGTGCAAAACAATAAACGAAATACAAATATGATAGACAGCAACCAACGACAACCATGGCATGAACTATGTCCATCTGAGGTAATTTGCATGTTTTAAAACAGTGCACATTTACGCCGACATTAACTAACAACACCATATCTTAAATAATGTGAACTTTGTAGTGTTAGTTGATTTTTTTTTGAAAATCATATAAATAAACTTTCGCTTTACTCATAAATAACCTATCTCGATAATGTAGATGATAATTCTAAATAGCAGGTGTCGAAATTTCTATCTGTAAATATAAATTTGAAATGTATATTGCTTTAAAGATAACCAAGGATAAACATTAAATATTTGTAGCATCCTAGGTAACGAGTTTGTTGCTGTATTCACTAGATCGAAGCCTTAACAAAGTACTTGATACATGTGTATATACTTCACATTTACGATGAACAAGTCATCACTTGAATTTGTCATATACGGAATAATATTGTGCGTAAGATATAATGAGTTTAACTTGGAAGAAAACAGATTCAACACTGCTTAATAAACAGTTATAAGTAACTGTAGCAATCAGGAGCATGACTTTAACAGATGGTTTTACAAACTAATATAATTTATAATACATTTTTATAGAAAAATCTGGGGAGGAGTTTTTCAGCTTACAGTGTAACTTCAGTAAATTGCGTAAATGTGTATTTCAAAAAGAGAAAACAATCCACCTATTGAACATAACATCACGACGACAGAACACTTGTTAACTCTTTTCATTGTCGTTAATTGTTAAATATTGTTTTCAGTGTATTTACAACCTATGTGAATGTGTTCTTTATGTTTTCTGACGAAGGTTGGTGTCTTTTTTTCATACACTGCGGCTTCCTCCACAAATTAATGCAGCCATGAATGATAATCAAGGCATGCATTTAGTCAATTTCCTGAGATTCTTTAATATCAGCCATTTTATCTATAATTAAATGAATATTATATTCATCAATAAACTATAGTTGTTTGAACTGTATATTAGAAGAGGGAGTTAAGTCTTCGTGCTATGAATGCAAAGTAATTATGTGTAACGTATCATGAAAAAAAGGGGAATTAATCCCTGTCACTAAATCACTACATGGACACTAAAAGTTAAAGAAAAAAAACGTCGTTTTTATTGCTGATCAAGTCGGACCCAAGCACCAATTTGACTGGAAATTTTTGCAAAATGATCTACATCTGTCCATTGATGAACAATACTGCTGGATAATACATGTACCATCAAATTATAAATCATGTCAGGTTATCTTTTTCCAAAACAGGATCATAATACAAAGTCATTATGACAGCTTCAGACAGATACTTAACAATCCTGTAGTTAGGAAGTGACATTCTTTTATTTCAATGGTTGACATACAAAGACGGAAAACAACTTAACATCGACCAAAAACATATATTTAATTGATACAGAATACTGGGCGCTCGGTTATAAATATTAACTCAGTACTCGAGTATTTTGATTGGGTTGATTTTCGAGTCTGAGTACGATAATCTTGCCGCAATTTTTATGACTGCCAAGACAGTTGATTACGTGTGTATATCAGTACTTTGCATTTTAACACAGTTGTTGCATTGTTATTACAGATGAGAAACTACTCGTTAATCTGCAATAAAAGAGATTGAATTAAAGTAAAAGGGATCAAAATTGACCACGCCTTACTAAGACATTTGGAACTTGTAACGAGCAAGACAAATGATGCGATCTATTATTACAACAGCGAAGTGGCAGAAAAATGATTTTATCATGTTTTGTGCCATATTGGAATTCAAGAAAATGTTAATATGTTGTGGTTGTTTCGTCTGTCATAATTGTTTTACCTTTTAAAACATTTAATATGTTTGGAAATGTAAAGAATTTATTATATATTTGGTTTACGCCTCATTGATCCAACTTTACGTTAGATTTTCAATTAAATTATACTTAACAATATTTGTTGAATTTATAAATGTGTATATCATGTAAATCAAAACATATGTTGTTTTCTTAGATACAACATGAAAACAAAATACGTTAATTTAACGGAGCGCTTGGATTTTAAATTGCCGATAGGATTATTAAAGGAGTACTTTTACAGGTTGAAATATGCAAGTTGATTTATGCAGTTGTTTCGTATAAGGTCATTATCATCTGAAGTATAGAAATCAGACGTTAACTGATTGGTCGATCATTAAGATTATAAAACATTAGCAATATATCATCAGGTAAGTGGAGTTTGTATTGCAGCATTTTATTTCAAAATTAATTGAAATTTGCTTTTATTTAATGTCCTCACCATTAGTTAAAACGATAACAAGACGCATGATACATAAGTAAACGACGACATTTTATTTTAAAATAAAACATTTTGTTAAATTTGATTTTCCTTTATTTAAATACAGATAAGGTTCTCGAAGATTACTAGATTTAATGAAAGATGACAACGAACTACAATATAATGGTCCTATTATTCAATGGTGATTAGGAATCAACCGTGTTGAAACTAATATTCCAAATACCAACTTTGATTAAAAATATATTAGATAAATAAGTCTTAATGTTTATAATTCATATTGTCTAATCATTCAATTTATTATAATATCAAACCATTTGATTTTTCTACACTATAAACTACCAACCATAATGCTCTATTCCAAGATCGACTACATCTTCAATTAAAAGGAAAGGTGTTTTATCTTCAGCAGTGAAAATAAGAGATACGAATTCCTAAGGCCACGCAAAATCTTGTTATCTGAAGGACCACAATGATTTGAAAAATAAATACACCGAAGACAAAATTATCCACAGCGATCAAAATGCTTCATTTTTTTTGTTAGCAAATTTTGCATCGACAATACATTTGTCAAATTCGGTTGTCTTACATGTCAAGGTATTACGATGGGTATTAGTAATATATTCATACTGGCAAACTTTTTAAGTAGTCATTTCAAGCAGAAAGCTAAAACGTTAAATCGCAAAAATACTGAACTCCGAGGAAAATTCAAAACGGAAAGTCCCTAATCAAATGGCAAAGTCAAAAGCACAAACACATCAAACCAATGGACAACAACGTATCAAAAAAAAAAAAAAAAAACATAATGTCAAGTTCTATCTTTTTAATTAAGATATATTGAAGAAAAAACTAATTTATTTCGACACTACACAAGTGTTACGGTCCTCATCACGAACTGACCGAAACGATGTGACTGTATCTTACGAGAGACATGTGTTCGTGGTCTAATTTATTTAAATACAAGACTGGTGATCTGATCAGCAAATGCACCGATTTTGGCCTATTGGTAATCGTTGTATATAAGCTGAAGTTAGATTTGCACGATGCTTTCACTGCCGACACACCCGGTTTCGTTACGAATGGACTTCGTTCGATTCCCTCATTTTTAACACTTGATTTGCACATAAAATTGAATTACGAATTTAGATCGTCGGTATACTAATGCTGCCTCTTTTTTTTTAAATGTCCGATGTGAACTAGAATAATATTTGTACGGTTACCAATGTAACGGTCACAAAAAACAAATAAATGATACATCAAAAGAAAGCTTGTAGTAATAGACAATTTTATTCAATATATAGTAGGTTGACAATGAAAACGTTATTGATCAAAACCACAAAATCAGTGTCAAAACAGTAGTATGGTCAATGTTGTCATCCGACTTAACTTAAAATATCTACTATGATCTTGTAAATTGTTGTTCAGGACGGGACGGTTCAAGGCGAACAATAAGTTAACGAGTTTGTAAACAGGACTGATAGTGACTTTACTTAAAGTATTTTTAATACATTGCATCTACCAATAACAAATATGTAACATTAATAATAACGGATGAAAGACTATTTATTAATCAGTTGTAATATGAATAAATTCTATAAATAAAGCGGATTAAATTTAGAAAACAACCTACTTTCCGTGACATCTGGTAATAATCTGTATTGAGCCAAAATAGATGAATCAATTTGCTATGTTTGCTTAATTAAGCATGTTAAGATGATGTATGCATAGTAGGCGATGCTTGCTATGTGTAAAGCCTCAGTCCCACTCAAATGTTCTCAGCGAATATAAGTGTAATATCTTTGAAATCCAACATTGACTTTTTTATAAAACACGCTTAGAATATTACAAAGGCATAACATTCCACTTATACTTCTTTTTTTGTTGAACCTACATTTAAAAAGGAATTACGTTCGAATAAACACAAATGTAAAATTCATATTATATCCTGCGTTAATTAATATACTAAATAGACATTAAATATAAACAGTAATAAAATTGAGAATGGAAATGGGGAATGTGTCAAAGAGACAACAACCCGACCATAGAGCAGACAACAGCCGAAGGCCACAAATGGGTCTTCAATGCAGCGAGAAACTCCCGCACCCGGAGACGTCCTTCAGCTGGCCCCTAAACAAATATGTATACTAGTTCAGTGATAATGGACGTCATTCTAAACTCCAAATTATACACAAGAAACTAAAATTAAAAATGTTACAAGACTAACAAAGGCCAGAGGCTCCTGACTTGGGACAGGCGCAAAAATACGGCGGGGTTAGACATGTTTTTTGAGATCTCAACCCTCCCCCTATACCTCTAGCCAATGTAGATAAAACAAACGTACAACAGTACACACAGTAAAACTCATTTTACGAGAAGTCCGAGTCCGATGTCAGAATAGGAAACAAAAGAAAATAAACAAAATGACAATAATACATAAATAACAACAGACTACTAGCAGTTACTGACATGCCAGCTCCAGTCCTCAATTTAACTGATTGAAAGATTATGTCTTCATCATATGAATATCAGGCACAATCCCTCCTGTTAGGGGTTTAGTATTATACCGTCATAAAATACATGAGAAGAACATAACCCGTGTCATGCCAACAACTGGTTTTAGAATATATATGTTTAATTCCGATGCAAAGACCCTATAAGTAAATCAATATTAATGCCAAAATATACAATCTTATATTGCCTGACAACAGTATCGTAACTATATCCCTTCTTAATAAGTCTGTTTAAAGGTTTTGTTAGCATTTGAGGCGAATACTGACATTTTTGTGCTTTGTAAAGAATATTACCATAAAAGATTGGATGTGAAATACCCGAACGTATAGGATGTCTGCATGTTGAGTTATATTTACGAATGATGTCCTTATACCGATGATAAAATTTAGTAAATGTTTTGACTAGTTAATGATATCGAAAACCCTGGTGTAATAATTTTTCAGTAATATATAAATTTCGCTCGCTAAAATCTAATACGTTGTTACATACACGAGCGAATCTCACAAGTTGAGATATATAAACACCATAAGATGGTGACAAGGGAACGTCACCATCTAAAAATGGATAATTAACGATAGGAAATGAAAAATCATCTCTTTTATCATAATTTTTTGTATTAAGCTTCCCGTTAATGATATAGCTATCAAGATCGAGGAAAGGACAGTGGTCATTGTTAGTATTAGCTTTATTTAAAGTAAGTTCAACAGGATAAATTTCTTTAGTATACATACTGAAGTTATTATTGATAGCCAATATATCATCCAAATATCTAAAAGTATTGTTAAATTTTTGTATCAGATGTTGTTTCGATGGGTCTTTGCGGACTTTAGTCATAAATTGTAACTCATAACAATACATAAACAGGTCTGCAATAAGTGTTGCACAGTTAGTTCCCATTGGAATTCCGATAACTTGACGATATACGGGATCTCCAAAGCGAACAAAAATGTTATCAAGTAAAAATTCAAGGGCAGATATAGTATCAAAGCATGTCCAATTGACATAATTCTTTTGTTTGTTGCTACTAAAAAATGACCTAAAAGAGTTTGAACATATGTATTCGCATTCGGACTTTTTAAATGCCCATTTAATTAGGTGTGTGAATTTTTTCTTAATAAGAATATGAGGCAGAGTGGTATATAGGGTAGAAAAATCAAAACTTTGAACAGATTCAAAATCACCAATATATGCATGCAATTTATCGAGTAATTCCAACGAGTTTTTGACACTCCAAAAGTAGTTAATTCCAAAGGCCTTATTTGAACAATTTATTATCAGGTTTTTGATTGTACCAAGTGTACTAGTAAGTAGAATAGACAATTTAGTAGTAAAACAATGACTTGAAGACGAAATAAATCTATATTTGTTAGGTGATTTGTGTAGCTTCGGAAGCTAGTACATAGTTGGGACTTTCATTGTATTTGGTTCTGCTTGTAAAGAAGTAGCTAATAGTTTATGTTTGTTACAGATATCGTTTTCTGAAAATATTGGTGAATTCCTGCTTTCCTTTTGCAGAACCTAAATGTAAAATTTACGTCAAACTATAATGATATTATTAGCAGTTTTATCAGCCGGGACAAAAACAAATTCCTTGGCTAGTTCTTTTAGTTTATGTTTGATACGTGAGATAGGATTTTTATGACTGTTGTTAAGAGTAAAATGTTCTTTAAAATGTTGTATACGTATATCAACTATCTTCATTACTGAATTAAAACAAAGTCCAAAGATTTTTTGTCAGCTTTTTCCCGTTTTATTCATTTCAAACAGTAAGCACTAAGTGAGTCGTGGATGATATTACGACACTCATTCAAATTCATAATTGACGGGGGACGATATTTAGGTCCTTTACTGAGGAATGATGTTAACTCTCGGTCGCGAACGATGTTAAGGTCCCTGTTATAACATGGGAAATGGGGCCATAAGTGTATTTGGAATTACTACAATTACATGATGGAGGTTTATTTTCACTGATATTTACATCTTTACAGACTTGGCTATAATTAAACACAAATTTTCGGGTAGATTTCTTGTAAAAATAACAAATAAGAGGGAGTTCAGTATTATCAAAATATCCAGGAATTTGTTTTTTAACAGAGTGGTCGTTAAAAATACCGGCAATATTTACAAAATCAAAACCTTTATTGACATACTTAATTTTAATAAACTGTTTTTTATGATCTTCAGGGCGATCAATTTTAGGAAACAGTTTAGAATAACAATATGCCATTATAATTTGAACGATTTCATACTTAGGACTGCAATATGAAATTGTGTTGCAATCCTCTAAAAATTTATTTAATTAATTATTTATAGGTAAAGAACAGAGCTTGGTTAATAGATAATGTCTGCCGTTGTTTTTTGAAATAGAAATTAGGTCCAAAATATTTGTATTGTAGGTCCGAAATTTTCTTTGATTGCGATTTTTTCTACGCCCATGAGAACGGTTTTTTACGAACAGTTTTAGAAACTATATCCAAAATGCTAACAGAATCGGTTCTTGGTATATTACCAATTCCCACGATATTATTATTAAGACCGAGAGGGTAGACTGTCCGTAATTTTTTAATCCAATTTAATTCAATTGTTTTCCGCGATCGTACAAACTTTGAATGATATTCACCAGGCTGCCTATTTACTACTTCTAAAGGTTGAACTGTTAAATATTTAATAGGATGATTGTGCTTTTTAAGATGTTGATAAATGATACTTTTGAATTTATTGGGTCTTTTAAAACGATACACTGTCAGGTGTTCTTGCGTGCGTTTAGATAAATATCGTCCAGTTTCACCTACGTACTGAATACCGCATCCCGGTTTGTTTCATGTGAGTAAATAAATAATACTGTTTATTTTTCAAGTTATATCAGTTTCAAAATTTAATGAAAATGTGCGACCATTAAACGTAGACCTTACCGTATTGTTGGTGGAAAGACGGGGACATGTAAGTCATTTTTTGGCATGACACTTATCGATAGATGGGTAACTACGATTTTTATTGTTAAAAATGTTAGCGATGGTAGTATTTTTAGATAAGCGATTTTGAAGATTGAGACGTGTAGATATCCTTTGAACGAGTTTAGTATTTAATATTTTTTCCATTTCTAAACTTCATATTTGTTTTTTGTTATGTGGATTTTATTAGAAAGGAGCAAATACTGGCGTCCAGAATATGAATCAGCACACAATAAATTGAATTATGTGAATATGATAAAACTGTTCGGCAAAAGACGTCAAACGCTATCCGTCATAAATTACCCGAAAAATAAAACAAAAGATAGGGTATTTCAGGGTAGCGACTGACGTCTGACGAAATAGAAGAATGGGGCTGAATGTGAAATACTACTTTTTAATAAATATTCCTTAAGTAATGCATTCTTATTTTACAGGCTTCATTTATCAAAATAACTAAACACTTACGATTGATCAGATTGATAGAAATGTTGAACGCGCAGATATATAATCAACATGAACGTGAACGTTCAATATTGTTATGAACAATCGATCAAATAGGAGTTACAAAATAATAGTATAAATAAATGAAGTGTTTTTTTTTTGTAGTTAGAAATACTCCTCTTTGAATGAAATATATATTGTGACTATTGATGCCCTTTTTTTTGTGGAGGTCGTAATGCTCAGTCTTAAGTTGTCTTTGCAGTGTTTTGTGAACTAATTTGTCTTTTCGACGTTTTTTTTTTTTTTTTTTTTGCCATGGCAATGTCAATTTTTCTTCGACTTTTGAATGTCCACTTTGTATCTTCCGCTTCTTTTTTAAATATTTGTTCATGCATTGCCCATTTTATATTCGAAGCGTTATGCATTTGACGGACTTCACAATCAATAGCAAATATTCAAAAAAAATATGAAATTGACACGACACAAGTTTTATGGTCATGATCCTGACGAGTCTGTGTCTTAACTGAGGACAAAAATGTATCCTGGTCTAAGTTCTAAGACCTTTTATAATTGCTAGTATAGTCGCCTGAGCTGTAAATTTACCGAATGTGTTTTATTCCTTACCTAGATGTTGTTACTGAATTTATCAAAAACGATGCTTATGTTCAGCTATTGGCTGACCAAAACAACGTGTCTGTGTCTAAACACACGAGAGTCATGGATTATATGTTTGAATATCCAAATAGTCATAACGTCTGTTTCTTTTTCACATTCTTGAAATATAAACTGCTAAATACAATTTAGAAACTTGAGTGTAATAAAGTCACATTAGGACGTCATAAACATGTCGAACTTTTGACCTTAAATGGTCATTTCGTGCACATAGTTTGAACAAATTATGTATAAGCAAAACTGTTGCTCATAGTTAGATATTAAGGACAAGATTTCAAAATGGCAGAAAATTTCTATTACGGCAATGTTGCTGTTTTGCCGTAAATGTTAGAAGTTCTTATGCCAATATGTTAGGCAAATTTCAAAAAAGATAAACACCAATGTCCGATCGACTGATGTCTTATTTATATCTGAAGTTAAAGTTTAGTTATATTGCTTCAGCCTTAAAACGATTTACAAACACAATTTACTATGTACACGACACGTGTTTCGAGATGGTCTTCATCCGGCACAATTAATACCAAAAAATTGGAATACCAAAATAAACATAAACCTCAAATGGACCGACACGCAACATCCAAACACAAAAGTTCAATTTTTTATTGGGGAGCGGTTTACAAAATTTACGAACTTAAACTTTCTGAAATTCTCCATTCATACGTTTTGAAATTATATAGAAACTAAAGTTTCAACTCCCTTAGGCAAATATCACTTAAGATGGATTTGGCTCTTATTTTTTATGTCCTTCTTTGATCATTTATATTTTCAATTGTTTCGGTTCTTATACATCCTTGGCTCTCAAATATTCGGCTTTGAACGTTCCTGATGAATGTAAATCCAGAAAAGTGCTTCGGACAAACGCCATTTTATATCATATCATAATCGATGCACTAGCCACTTGTCATGGCAAGGTCAAACAGCTTTATTATGCAATTCTGTACATATACAAACATGCCATTTTCTCATTAGTTAAACATGTGATCCAAAATGTCAGATAATGCAATCAATACGTTGTGAACATGTGTAATATAATTTTGTTTCTGTCATTCACTACGATTTATTGAACTTCTTTTATCTTTCAAATACATTGTTAAAAATGACCTCAAATAGTGATCAATCTACAGTTTTCTGTATAGTCATTTGTTCCAAATACTATTTAATTCAAATTTTGATTTCAGACTGCAATTTGAAATGGGGTGCAGTCCATCGTCACAAGCGGTAAGGTGTAATACAGTATTAAAATATTATTATCTAATTGATCATAAGTTATATTATCAACTTGCAACTTGAATAGTAAATATAGAGAATGGTGAAATGTTATTCAAGGGTAGAATCGATTTATTATGATAGTTGTTTTAGAAACAAAATGAAACATGTATGTGATTTCGTTGGTTATAATTATTTTGGAGAAAAAAAAACCCTATTCGTGGGTCAAAGTAAGGATGATATTATCAGTTTAACGACCTGTATTGGACATTTCAAAACGGCTGTGTAATCTTTACAGTTTACGTTGAAGGGGTAAGCCAGCAAACATTCACATTTTTATAAAAATTAATTTATACAATTCCTTCCATAGCTTATCCTTCGATATTTGTTGCTAGAGTACCTAAAAGAAAAAAAAAAAAAATCACGTACATGAAAATGATACATCTGACCGGACGCAGTTTTGTACTTATACATACCGAACAATCAAATGGAAGACTTTTTTTTGTAGTTCAGAGATGATCATATTTTGTACTAAAGTCACACATGTGGGTTGTGGTCTTGTCAGTATTGTACATGTAAGTAGTTTCGAAATTTACAAAAATAAATATATATATATTTCTGAAATTAATTTGTACATACAACTGATGTGAGTCTTTTCGTCTAGTTTCATCCTGTAGTTGTCGAACATGATACACCCAGTGATAGTGAACAACTAAAAATCTGTTTGAAAAAGGCGTTAGGAGACAAAAAGATGGTCATACTTGAAGTAGGCAACAAAGACAGTGATTGGATAAAAGATGCCAGATGTAATGATCAAATCGTCATGATTGACTGCAAAGCATTGTATGAGGAACAGGTATTATAAGTTGTGTTACGAATCTTTAGTATTTTTATTTACAACACATTCCACATTTAAAGACAGACATTATAAGTTCATTTGAACTTGGTTGGATAGTTTTCTCGTTTGTAATCTTATCGCATCTCCTTATTTCTTTATATTAGATCTTTTCTTTATGACAATTTATGTGGAAACATGTACAGCACACCATTTGATTCACGTTGAACTTTTCAAAAAGTGATATTTATTAGCTAAAACATTAGCCCTTAAATCATAGTAAAAACAAGAACATTGAAACCATAATCATTTACGAAATAAAACGTAAGCATGGTACACATGCTAAATAGTATATGCAAAACTTTAGTCAGATATAAGAATGCAATTTAAAACAGGGAAGATGGCGTTGTTATTTCAAAGTGTACACAGTTGTATCTACGCGTAGCCCGTTGCATTTATATTATTCGTCCGATTCTTATTATGTCTTTTTTAACAACTTAATTTCATGATATGTATTTATTTCAGATAAAGAATCCAAAGGCGAAGCATATTCACCCAGATTTGTCTGACCAGGTAAGTATTTAGATTAAATGCAAGAATACCACAATAGGTGGCCAGAAGAACAAATGTATGTGTATATTACAAATGAAAATAGTAAATTGTGAATGAGAATAGTACATCGTTACTTTTATAAGAGAGAAAGGCGAACGATACCAAAAGGACATTCAAACTTATAAGTCGAAAATAAATGTTCAACGCCATGGCAAAAAAAGAAAAGAAAAAGACCAACAGACAAAAAACAATACACAACACACAACATAGAAATCTAAGAAATGTTGAACATGAGCCCCACCAAAAATATGGGGGTGATCTGAGGTGCTCAGGAAGGGGTAAGCAGATCAATCTGCACATGTGGCATCCGTCGTGTTGTTCATGTATGTACAAACCCGGTGATAAGTCTAAATAATTGAGAAAACCGAACAAAACAAATAACAACAAAACATTCAAACTAACCACTTGTAACAAAGTCCTAATGGGTTGTGTAAGTAAAAATCGTGTGAGAATGCGAATAATATAAGAGATATGTTCGACTAAAATAACCATATCTGTACTAATTGTCTTTTTATGATGTTGTTAGCGATGAGTGATGGATAAATACCCTGCCACGTCCGGTCGGTGTTTTTGTTTGATGTGTTTTCTGCTTTGTATCTATCTGATGAGTTAAGCCTTTTTCAACTGATTGTTCTTATATTGTGCTTTTAAACCACTGTCTCAGATTAGGGATAGGTTTGAGCGCTCACAAACATGTTTAACAACGCTTTTTCTTCAAGTGCCTGTCCCAAGTCAGGTGCCTGTAATTAACTGGTTGTAGTTGGTTCATGTGAGTCATATTTGTTTTTCGTAAATTGTTTTGTTATAAATTAGGCCGTTAGTTTTCTCAATTGAATTCTGTCATATTCTTCATGTCAGGGGCTCTTTATAGACGACTGTGCGGTCTGGATTTTGTTCTCATTATTGAATGCTGTACGGTTGCCTATAGTTGCTTACATCCATTTCATTTAAACTTTGAGGGATAGTTCTCTCATTTGCAATCATACCACATCTCTTACTTTCATATCTGTATTGATTTTGCTGGAATTTGTGGCCAATGAGGTTAATTGAAGATAGCTCTACAAAAATGTTTTGATCATTAAGGTACTTTTTAAAAAAAAAAAGACAAATAAGTAACAGGAAACCATTTTACCCAATCAACCTGCAACATGTAGAAGTGACGATTTAAAGCTCAAGGGGATATAAAACACAAATGATGTACGATTTTTTACGAAAATATTTTGAAAGAATTTTTCAAATACCAAAGATCAATTCATTTAGCCCGATCTAAACCTTTCTTTACATGATAACTTATTTTGTATCGGAACGTTTAATTTCTGGTCGTTCGAAAAATTCGACCTCATTTTATAAGCTGTTTGAACATTATTAATGCGCGATCGTTTAAAGGGCATTTGGAAGAGAAAATATTACTTTGAACACTTAGTAGAAAGCATGTTAATTATCTAATCTTTGATGTTTTTAAAACATAATATAGAGGCTGACAAAGTTTATAAAAAAGCTGTACGAATTAATTGATAATCGAAAATAGTCAGCTGAGTGACTGTCCTTAAGGAACACCAATAAATAAATGTTTCAAAAGCAAAAAGGTAAACAAAACTGTTGTTTAGTATTTGCAAATTTCCGTAGAATGGTTTATATAATTTTTTCACACTGTTCATTTTATCCATATCAAAATTGCCCGACGCACCATATTCATAGGTAGAAAAGGAGACATTAAAGGGATATTCAAACTGATACGTTTTTTGGTCATAAGTCGTGTGAACTTATAGTGTTATATGTCCACTGTTGATTAAATGGAGATAGTCTTATATTTGTGATCTAAGTGCAAAATTATCTTAGTAAAGTTTGCATGGTTTGAACTCAGTCTATGAGCACTTCTTAGCAAATCCAGCAATACAGAATTGGTAATATTACAAAGTTAAAAAATCTATGGTCTATCTCCAATGGAAATAAATGGATAAGTTTCTAAATCTACATTGTTTGTAGTGAAATGCATCCATCTTAAAAAAAAGGGATGCTTTATTTGTCTAAGATGCTTGTCTATTTAAAAGAAAATAACAATCGAACAATGAGTTACTCTTCATGTACGTAAATTCAATTCCTAGATAACATTTTATGTCTCAGTCAAATATTTATGATATTGAGCTTGTAACATTTAATTTCAATTATTACCAAATGGGAAATACATCATAATACAAAAGGGACGAAAGATACCAAAGGGACAGTCAAACTCATAGATCGAAAACACACTGACAACGCCATGGCCAAATATAAAAAGACAAAAAGACAAATAATAGTACAGATGACACAACATAGAAAACCAAAGACTAAGCAACACGAACCCCACCAAAAACTGGGGGCGATATGATTCATACGACGCCATGAAAAAACAAATACAGATAAAGAAAAAAGAATGAAAAACGTAGAAAAACAAACAACATGAACAACGGACTACATAACACACAATGTTAAACATTAGACTGAGCTAAAATCGGTTCTTCTCGGAAGTAAATAGAACAAATCAATTAATAAGTATTCATTAACATTTTGATTTCACATAACATTAGTATTACAATAAATAAAGATTTAGTTGAGGTTGTTGTTTTGCTGTTTTATTGGTTGACGTTTATCAAGAGAAACTAACACAAGAGGCATGAAATTGTAATGCATATGCCAAACCAAATAATTTAGATTACGTATAATTTATCTATTAACTGATCTGTTATTGTAGGGCGATATTGAAGATAGACTATTTAAGTTGCAAGAGAGAATTGGCAATTCCCCATCTGTACAGATAGAGACATTTGAAAATTGGGGAGAAACACAAGCTATTCAGGTTATTTCGTCTTCTCCCACTACAAAAGAAGAAATCCAGAAGTTAGTATTGGCAGCATCTGAAGAAGGTTTGCGTGTAAGGTGTGCTGGAACTGGACACAGCTGGGCACCAATTTTTGCAGACAGTAACCAACTACTTATTTATGTTAAAGATATGAAAAGCGACTACAAAGATGGATCCAGAATAAGAATATCTAATGTAAGTGAAAATACATATTTCAATATAAGTCCCATGTTCTATGTAAATTAACTGATATATCATTAGGGAGCGCCATGGCAAAAGAAAAAATCATATAATTATAGGATTTTATAATCCGTTTCATGACTGAATATGCCATACAGCACAGCTTTGCTTGTCTCGTAATAGCATGATTGACGAATGCAACAATCCGTGTTTTTGTTTCCAAATTCGATTAATGCCCGAGTCAAACACAAAACTAACATGTATAGTTATCGCTCATCCACAAATAAGGAGTAAGAGTAAGTCTTCCCTGCTAGGAGTCAGAATAATGTGTACAAATTGTGTCTTCATGCGGATTTTTACCTTTGTGAACTTCATTTTCCACATTAAAAATTAGGCTCGGCGGGTCAGGACAAAGAAGGTGTCACATTCATTTTGCACAAACTTGTTCTCGTTTTGAATATGCATTTGATTTTTCACTTGACGTTAATTAGCCATGAACTATCATTATTCTACACAGGCTGAAGACTGCAATTGTTGACCTGGATATAAATTTAAGTGCATTTCATTGGTATTATATGTAATACAAATTATCGAATACGTGGTAAATTGTAGCCTTTTCTCCCGAACTAAACATAAAAGGACTACGGTTAGTTTAAGAGTAACATGAGTTAGTCGGTAGTTTATACATACATTGATTATATCTATTATCTAAAGATGTGTGGTATATATAAATGTCAGATAAACCCAACGATACCAAACAATCCTCAAATTTAAACAAGTGTATATTCAATGTGTGAAGCTCATAATTGTTCCGAGTCTAGAGTAGTTGTAAAAAATGTATACATATAAATAAAAGGTCTAAACAGGATACACAAACAATAATAGGGATAATCTCAAATTTCAGTTAATGATATCCAAGAATAAGCGAACACAAGATTATTTATGAGAAACAAGGTGCAGAGAGAGAGAGAGAGAGAGAGAGAGGGGATTTTTTTTAAAAATAAGATGACGGAGACTATCAAAGATCTGTCATAAACTATATATAATTTTCTAAGGGCAGGGATTCGATAATTTTAACTAAAGCTATTCTTAAACTGTAATTCTTAAATTCGTGATTTAAAAAAAATACTGTTTTTTTAAACCAAAAGTATGTGCTTTCAACAATATCTGAATACTTGATTACTACAAAGATTAAACAACTCCATGCCCTTTAATATGCATACACAAAACATTTTGCATGCATGATTTACAACCACAAGAAGGTATAAGAGACCCTCACCCTAAACGAACAACAATTCAAAACGCCTGATTGGTCTTATTCGTCGACTCAATGAAAACATGGTGCCGCTGGTCATGGAGGCCTTGGCATCGTAAAACAATCAACAACTTGGAGAGGGGTAAGCCAATCCCTCAATATATTGAAGTCCCTAGCATATTGTCTAGAACAACTACTTCAGACCAGACTACAGATGAATGCAATTGAGGACAGAAAATGACTTAAGCGAACTAGGTGAACCAAACGTTTACACATTGGCTGAATAGAATAAAACTTCCGGTAATGTATTCCGATCGAAACGTATACAATGTACAATGAGCAAACGGATTTCTAATCTTTTCGAGAGACACGATATTGTGGTGTGCTTTATCGTCTCTCCATGAGAATTATGTTGATGTTGAAGCATACAAAGCCTCTAACAATATCATTTTCATTTAATGAATAATTATTTGGAATGTCTTACTGAAGAAGTTGGAATGTCTTACTGAAGAAGTTGGAATTTACAACAAAACACAATCATTTCTCAACAACAAATTGACTTTTATACTACACAACATTTAGGTTAATTGATTAGAATGTAAAATGAAAATTAATTTAAACAGATTGCAACTATATTGGTATGCTTTACATGCTTTATGAATGATCATTCTATTGTAGAGCAAAAAGGGTGAAGTGGACATCATGACCGGAGTAACGACAGGCGATTGTAAGAAATTTCAAATAAAAAACAAGTTACATATTCCCGCTAATGTTATTTTAGATGTTGTTCAGATGGTTAGCGTTGTAGCAACAGGCTGTCACGTGAGTTTTAATGTCACTATAAAAAATGTGTCATATTATACCAGTATTATTATTTCAAAGGGCTTTTTTGAATGTACGGCTTTATTATAATTGTTAAAGTGTGCGCCCAGAAATCAATTACGAATCAGAACAATTATAGTAATTGGCAATAAGATGCCACGGAGTCAAAAACCTAAGTCGAAAACAAAAGCAGAACAACGTGTTAAACCAAAAAATGAAAAGAATACCGACAACAGACAACAAATCATTCTTTAGAATACAAGAGATTAAGCAATACAAACTACTTCATATTTGTACTAGTTTTCAGTATATTAGTACTTTGTCATTTTTCTAATTGTGTATATTTTTTGTACTTTTAGAATAAGTCGAGCCCTTTCAACTTATTTTTACATTTTTCTTCTATTTTTTTGGCTGTAACAGCTAATTGACAGGTAATGGGGAGAGCTTAGCGCTGACAAACAATATATACCTGATCTTAAGGTTTGCTGTCCAAATCCAGGCCCTTTAGTTAAGTGGTTATAGTTTGTTGCATTTGGTGTCTGCTATTGTTGTTTATTATTCATATTGTTTAAAAAAGGCCGTTGGTATTCGTTTTTTATTTTGTTGGCATTTCGTTATCCCTAGGCCTTTATATCTTATTATCTGGTGAGGGTGTTGCTATATTCTGTACGACCAAACGGTGACCGGTATTTGTTTGAATCCGCACCTTTGGTCATACGTAGATTGTTGTTGAACCGCCAATCACACCACATCTGCATTATTCATTTTTTTTTTTTCAAAAAAAAATCAAAGTAGCCCGATTTAGAAATTAATTCCAAGAAGCTCAGCAATAATTCTTGCATACTACGAGAATGTTCATTGTTCGTAACTATCATACTGACGAATTCAGAGACACTGATTATAAGACATATGACCTACGCTGGTCTTTCAAATGTTTCAATATTACCAAGATTACACTAATTTAGTTTTTTGCTTTTGTCCTCTCGTTTTACTTTAGTTAGAAAAAAATTTTTAAACCACATTTTGATGCTTATATCTATTCACTTTACATTAAGGGCGTAGGATGGGATGCAAACACACCAAGTGACAACGTAGTGAAAATGCGCATAATCGGAAGTGACGGAAAACTACGAACCTATACAAATGACGACAAAGAAATGTTCCGAGCTATCAGCGCTAACTTTGGATGTTTTGGGGTTATATTTGATATGACAATGAAACTCATTCCTGAGGTTATCGTCAAAGTAGAAAATCGATACATGGATTTAGATGATTTATTCTTCAATGCAGAAAACATACAAAAATTATTTGAAGAAAACTGGTCGGTTGAAATATTTTGGTTTCCTTACAACTCACTCAGTCTTTTTGATTACAATCCAAAAAATGATGACGTCTGGATCCGCGTTATTAACAAAGAAACGAAGAAAGTCAAAACGGCAACTCAAACCTTTTATGACTGGAAAGAAGTAAAAGATTATCTGACACAGGAAGCCTTGGCGGTTATGTCACCGATAATAGCAGGCAATCCTTCTCTGACTCCACTTTATGCATGGTCATCGTTTGGCGCGTTAAAGAAAATCATTTACCCGAGCGGTACACAGTATCAAGAACTTCCACACGCTGTACATTTTAGGTAAACTTATCGGTTATGTATAACTTCATAACTTTTAACCTAACCTAACATATAAATTAGGCTGTTGCTTTTTTATTGTTTCTCTAGTACGTTTATCTCTCGTTATTTGCGCTTTGTTGTCATGATACAACTGATCGAATTCCTTCTGGAATGTTCTAATTTTTTTAGAGATCTTAATGCATTCTTGAAAATATTTTCAAAGTGGAAACCAAAGCGTTCTGATTGGTTAACAACGTCCATAATAATTGACTGTCAACGATATTTTATGTAAGACAAAAACAAAAACAATGGAAAAAACCTTTATGGGAAAGTCGGCTTTAAGAGGCCCCGATGTGAAAAATATGCAACAGTTCAAACGAGAAAACCAACGGCATAATTTTTATGTTTGGTAAGGTGAAAAGTTATAAAATTAATGTTATAAATAATGCATGTTTTAAGGTTTGTCTTGTCGTATAACACACCGAGGAGTGTCAGGATTTTTTAAATGAAAGACAAACCGTAAAATATGCATTTTCTGACTGATATACCGTCAAAAATTATTATTTTCTGCAAAGGTTTGCAGGACATTGCATCCCATTTACCTGTAAGTGGGTTATTCTTTTCTCATGCGTGTATGTATACCAACGACCAACGGCTAAATTATGTGGTGAAATAAAACTCAATAATCTAGATATAAACGTTAGTAATTACTGTCAGGTTTAATTATTGTTTAATATTTTCCTGTTATTGCATGAAACAAGAAATAAAACAATTGTTTCGATATAGGAAAAATACAAGTCACTTAGTAAGTAATTTATTATATCAACTTTATAAAAGGGGAAATTATGAGTTTTTCTCTTGTTAAATGACATTTGAAACACAAAAAAGCATTATTTGTCCAACAAATTAAAAGGAACGTATTCTTTTTTGCTTGGCAATACAGTCTTTCTTAAAAAATTGAGAATCAGGAAAGAATATTACATAATTTTATCTCATATAATTGTCGGTTAAAACGTGTTCTGGTACTGGTATTTCAAACTAATAAATAGCGAAAAGGAGTAAATGATTCTGCCTAAACCCTTGAATGAATATATATGATGGAAAATTGTAGAGAAAACACTAATTGGCAACAGCACACGAATACTATTAAATGATGTTTTTACAAACTAAAGTTTATATTCTAATCGGAGTGAATAATGACCTGACACAGGTTATTATTCTATGCCTTGAAGCACTTTTCATTGAAACTTGGTATCGTCTGGGTTGTTTTTTCAAAAGAATGAGCTATCGTCATGAAAGGATATAACTCCATCTATATATAAGATAGTGGGATTTCTTTATTTCAGGCATTATTTATAGCAAACTGTTATGTTCTTCTCGTCAAATTTTTAACAGATTTATCATTGATATTTTATGAATTTCAGACAATTCATTGAGAATGCTCCTGTAAATGACATGGAGTTTGCCTTCGATTTGAGAGGTGATTTTCATCGACTCTTGAAAATAATTCAAGTAGTTGTGAACAAAGTAGACCATTACGAGGAAAAAGATGAGTATCCATTGAACATTGCTTTAGAAATGCGTATTATGGGTCACAGGTAATTCTGATAATCAAAAACTCATTAAGGATATCAGGCTTATAATTTTGTGACGTGCCTTTTTTTCTATATAAGATTCATCAGTGACGCTCGAATCAAAACTCTTATAATCCAAATCAAAAACAAAGATTAAAAGCATTAAAAAAGCGGTAAACTTTATGCCAAATAAGGCTAATTCAATCTATACCTGTAGGTAGACCAATCTTCGTGTAATGACTATTTCAAAATTTTATAATTAACAGTACCTTAAAAGAACAATAAACAGATCAACGGTATTTTATGTCAAAACAAACTTGCTGACTATCGGGCCACTCGGAGACGAAACATTCAGGAGCAGTGGCATTAAACAGAAAATTTTACGTGTTGTTTTGATTATTTACAGTACTGGGTCGATACCTCTGCTGTTGGAATATTAGTCCCAGAGGTTATCATCAGCACAGTAGTCGGTACTTCGGTACTGACATGATTTAAACAAACCTTTCAAATATTTTCCGTTTATGAATTTTTAAATTTAAAAAGAAACTAAGGTTTCAACTCCCTCAGGTAAAGTTGACCTTAGATTGATTTGCTATTTCTAAGGTCCTTTTGATCATATAGCTTTTCAACGATTTAGGTTTTTATACCACTTGGTCTTCAAATATTTTATTTTGAGCGTTTTTGATGAAGGTAAATAAAGCGCTTCGGATGCTGAAATGTATAGCGTGTCGTTTAAATTTTTTACCCATTCAAAATATCAAACTGAACTTCACAAACAAGTAAAATGAAACAAATATAATGTAAATATGTTTCATTGCTATATGTGTATGTTGATATGCCAATAAAAAATAATTTCCAAACCAACATCCTAAGGCTAACGTATATGTCGCTTCCTCGTCCTGTTTATATGGTGCTCATTATGTAATACTGATTTGCAACAATTTGATGTTGGGGGTCAACGATATTAAATTCATTGTGTTTTTGTCAATCTTACGTTTTAATTTAATGTGAAGTAATAAGAAAGAATTGTAAGCGGAATTAACAAGCATATTGAACAGTACAACATAATGTTTTTGTCGTCGAATTTTTCCTCGGCAGTTTGTATTTTGCATGATTTGATGGATGCGTGTAGATTATTCCCATGTGTCTTCTATTTCAATTTAAATAAAATCTCATTTTCAGCGACACACTTCTTTGTCCTGGTATAATTGGAAATCCTGACCTTGGCGGATCTGGTCACGTGCTATATATAGAAGTTTTAAGTGTCGTCGACACAAAAGGGTGGGAAAAGTTTTGTATTGATGTAGGAACAGAATGGATGGCTTTAGATGGTGTTCCACATTTAGCTAAGCAGTGGGATTTTCTTCCTGGTGTTGAGGACCATATTTACAAGGTAAGAAATAGCATAGCCCGTTTGTATCATATAGTTTATTCTGTTAGCATAATGGTATTATTGAATACAAAGTGTAAGCTATTTTCAACAGATGTTCTTGTCCCAGCAAAAAATCACAATGACTCTCTTATGTTTCTGACAAGTATCAGACTTACACAGTTAAATAGTACAAATAGAAAAAAGTTATTAACTCGAAAGTTTAATGGACGCCATTTATCTTTAAATGGTTTTTAAAACATATTTGTTTCACACATGACCTTAGATAATTGTCGTAGTCATAACCATGTCCTGTTTTCGTCGATTGGGATGGCGTTAATAGCAACGTATTATCGAATTTACTTCAAATAAGTACCTCGACGAGTGCCCTAGGAGGGATCGGAATATAAGTCATTATATCCTACTATTTCTATTAGGCATATTGCAAATAGACATTGAATATAATTAATCTATTAATAACTTCAATGTCTAAGTGTTCTCGGCCTCGGACATTTACTTAATATTGAACCCCTAGATATGAAGCAAAAAGTAAAAAAACAAAAATACAAACTCCAAGGAAAATTCAAAACGGAAAGTGTTTTATTGAATGGCAAACTCAAAAGCTCAAACACATCAAACGAATGGAAAACAACTGTCATATTCATGACTTGATAGAGGCATTTCCTTATGTAGAAAATGGTGGATTAAACCTGGTTTTATAGCTAGCTAAACCTCTTACTTGTATGACAGTCGTATAAAATTCCACTATATTGACAAAAATGTGTAAACAAAAACCAGACATAATAGGTACAAATGTCTAAATTTGGGGTGCAGCAGTCAACATTGTGCTATAATCTTACTCACTTTAAAAATCAAACAAATATGTCAACAAAGAAAACAAAATGGCATATAGACAAAGCACATTAGCAAAAATATAAGACAAGAATTACACGCCAAAAGAATATTACAAAAAATGGACTACACAATTAAGGTTGATAATATATAAAGACAAATAAAAGAACACTTTAACACGTTATTAATATGATAAACAACGTCAGCACCTAGAATATATAATTCAAGACCATCATGTATGATTTGTGAAGTTAAAACGGAATAATTATCATAAAGTAAAATAACAAAAATACCGAACCCTACAGAAAATCCCAAACGGAAAGTCTCTTATCAAATGGCAAAATCAAAAGCTCAAACACATCAAACGAATGGAAAACAACTGTCATATTCTTGACTTGGTACAGGATCTTGATCTAGATCTTGGTATCTTCAGATGAACTCTTTTTTTGAAAAAGGACGAGACGTTCATCAACTTTCTGCTCAGACACTGGTGACGTTTTATAAAGTATGAGTAGCAGCTGTAAGCAATTGAATACCGAATGAGTTGGGAAATGTATATCCCATGTGCAGGTGAAGTTAGAATTTTGCTGCTAAGGTGGGTTAACTATATAGCTGTAAGATTAAAAATCGTCTCGTTTGTCATAGATTCTGGTATTGGGATGACCGCTTATGTCAAATTTGAGGTATAAGTCTAAAAATTAGACGAAGGAAACAGTGTCTGTTGTTTCTTTAATTTCGAGTTCTGGAGGATACATTACTGGAGCCCAATCTGAAAAGTTTGGAATGTTAATTGAAAGAACATCATCAATATATCTGCATGTGAAATTAAATGATCTAGCTTCTTTAATCTTTTTGTTTTGACAAGTGTCTGAAAGAACTCCGACTCATTTGATAATAAAAAGCGGTCGGCAAGGGAATGCGCACAGTTCGTTGTTCTCATACGCATAGTCGTTCGTATAAAAAAGAACTTTGCGGAAAAGAGAAATTTCTAAATTAAACATTTAGTTACAATACTTATTGATTTACAATCTTTCAGCATATGGGACAACATATCGACGCATTTAAAGTGCAGCTGACGAAATCTGGCGCTGATCCAAATGGAATGTTTCTGAACAAAAGCCTCCGAAAACTATTACGACTATAACATACCTGACCAAAACATTTTGGAATAAGCTGTGATTTCTGTGAATTATCCGTCCAACTTCAGTAACTGTGATTCTGTTTTTATTTTAAAATAAATATATGAATAAATGGAGAGAAAAAATGTTGAGCAGATTCCGCATTATAGAATTGACCCGATAACATGTTTAATGTTAGAAGTTTTTTCCAATGTATAATGGCCTATTAAAATTAGCATTGTTGAAGGCAGCATGGTGACCTTTAGCTGATTACGTCATCAGGGCTCTCGTAGATAATTATCTCATCGGCACTCAAACCAAATATCCTTATTTTTTAAAATGATTTATTTGAATAGGCTATTAGATAACAGGAATAATGTTCAGTTGTCCACAGAAGTTATGTAATTGTCAATTGACCTGATGGCCAACATGTGCAAGTTAATGCAATCTGCTGATTATTTGTTTATTGAGTCACTGATAGTCATATTGTATAAAGAAATGATAACATTTGTTTGACTATTCAGATTACTAATCAATATTGATTTAATTGCTTATTGTCCTATGATCTTATCATTAAGATGTGATTCGTGGTGCAAATGTTGTATATGTTAGATGATATATTTAGTGTATGCGCTAAAAGTGTAGCCAGAAATGGAAATCGATCACCACTTAAATATAAAATTGCAGTTGATGACATTGATGAATTGGTGACTTCATTAGATTTTAACCATACAAAAAGTTCATTTTCGCTCCTGTTGTCATGTTTAAAACGCGTGGCAAATTTGTTACATATATCGTCAAAGTGTTTCTATACATGAAGAAAGGGGTCAAGTCACTTTTCATCATAACACGTTTTTAAGGATAGCTATCATCATCGTTGTGTTTGTTAAATTTCAGTCCTGTTAACATATATCATTTTATCATTAAAAAATAGTTTCAAACACGAATCACATAGAGTTAAGAGATTGGGACACTTCTTTTATCATGTTTATTAAAAGTATACTACGGCATTAATTGTTCCTCTCACCATACCTTGATTACAATCAACAGGTATGTTAATCAAAGCTTGTTGTTATCAATGCATAGTTACTATGAAAATGAACACGCATGTATTATAACAGTGACGAAGACAGTTGAAGAAATTTGATTGGACAAAGTTTTGTAAAATATAAAATCAACTCTTGGTAACTCAACAACTCAGTGCTAGTATTCGACTATGTAAAATAAGAGAATTGTTTTCAATTCATTGCACTTTAAACGACGAAAGAAAACGTTTAAAGACTTGTGGATTGGAAGTTCGTGTCATTTGTAAGTAAATACTAATTACAGTAGGTAGAGTGTCCGGCTGAGATCGTGTTTTTCAAGTGATTTGATCAGGATTTTTCGAGTGTGACCACGTTTTTTCAAGTCAATATTATCAAAAATGTTAACAAACAGACTTCTTTCCGGATAAGACGTAAAAAAAGGATACTAGAACCTTATATACCAGATCATAGAAGGAAAATTAGTATTTGTGATAAAAAGATAATATTAAACCTACATTATTTTGTTTTCAAAAAACGTTTAATTTAGCCTTACAATGCTTTATTACGAAATATAGATTAAAGTCATTTTTATACATATATCAAAGCATATTTCAATGGAAATGCATTCATGAAATCTATATATATTTAGTTATACAGACCCTTTACAAAAGTTCTTGCTTTGCAATGAAAAGGACATTTTAGAGAGAACATTCATTTTCACCAATAACTATGAAATCGCACATTGTATAACCTTTTGTGTGATTTTATGAAATTCCATTTCTAAAATGTGGAAACATGATCTAAATTACTCTCACATTTACCAATTATCTCTATTTGGGATTATTACCAATATGTCAATATAACGCAACTATAAACAGCTGTCATACAAGTGGGCGGTTTTGATAGCTATAAAACAATGTTTAACCTACCATTAGGAATGAACATGTTGGATTGTTAAACACAATTATCAAAGATCAACACTGCTCTAACCTGGGACAGTGGGGTAACAGAATATGTAAGAACAAACTGTCAGGGAATACTTAAAAATGGTCAAACTCAACAAATTAGAACGAATTAGAAAAAAAAACTTACATAAATGACACAAAGTACCGATCTAAGAGTACTCACTGTTACTGAAAACTCGTTCAAAACCAATTACAAATAATAGATAAAATAAATTAATCATGTTCTCTTAGATTAAACTAGTTTCCCATGAGAATAAGGAAATCAAATGACCGTCAACTTACTTCTAGTTGAATCATATCAGTGCCAAATCACTAGCTACTACGATGATTGAACTTTTTTTCTTAAACTCGTAATTTACTTTTTGAAAGATAACAGCTAAGTGGTGTTAAAAAAGACGAATACAATGAAAATATATCTTTACATCATCCTTCTATTTTCACATATATGTCACTATGAAACGAACGTAATAAGGTATTAAGTATTTGTTTCAAACAAGACAACATAACTACATCATCTCTAATTCATTTCTAATTTATATTCTATTTTTTTTCTTTTAATAATACAGGGTTCCATGACATGTATGATTAAAAAAACAATAATTCAATAACTCAAGTAAGTTATTTCGTTAAAGCAAGGTATTAATAATAGTACTATCCATCACGCTAGTACACTATTTTTCAAGGAGAAGGATTTAAAGCATCAAGTGAATGATTTAGATATTTCATCAAACTAAATGTAGGGAGTTAAAAATATCATCTCCTTCTTAACAACGTGACTCTGATGTAATAATAATTTTCTCCCGTAGGTATAGGGGTGATTTACATAGATTAGAAATTGCAACAAAAGTCCATTAGGATATCAATAAAAGCTGGTCTAGATTATACGTTTAGGTAATACGATATATAAATAAGAATGAGAAACACGAACCACACGACAACAAGTTGAACTCAAATAAAAGTTAAATATTTCAATATACACCTGAGATCACCCCAGTTTTTTGTGTTGTTCGTGATGCTAAGTCTTTAGTTTTATATGTTGTGATTTGTGTACTATTGTTTGTCTGTTGTTGTTTTTTTTTCTTCTTTGGCGATGGCGTTGTCAGTTTATTTACGACTTATGAGCTTGAATGTCCCTCTGGTATCTTTTTCCTCTCTTTATCAACCTAAATATAAGACATTTTCAATTCAATCTGGTATGGTTCCTGGATATACAAGGAATAAAAAAAAATAGTCGATACTAAAATTGTCTGGTCTTAACCTTGCAGTTGACGATTAAATGGTAATACACATTTGATTAGGTAATGATGTGACCTTGACTTCATTTCATAGGTGAGTAATCAAAGTTAAGTTATAAAGATAAGGGTCTATTCTCAGATAATATACATCGACCGGCGAGTGATCTATGTAGTGGTCTAAGTATCTCGTCTACTATTAATTTAATACCAAACAGAAAACAATAAACTTGCGGAAAAGATGGTATACCGCAAACATGAGGTGCAAAAATTTGTACACCATATCCGGATTTCGACAATTAATGTCTCTTCAGTGATGTTAGTGATCGAAACGGTATTTGGAAGGCTATATAAATTACCTCAATTTAGGATAGACTCTTGAATTTTGAAGAGTCGAAATAGGATGAACGGATCATATAAACCCGAAGGCAAATATAGTTCAAGCCCAAACGAAAAAATATAAACAAGTCTAAATTGAAAACAACGTTCGAACCTATGATTGCGTTGGATAAAAACCGCAATTTTTATACGTGTGTATGCAAGACAAATTACTTGGTAGAGTGGTCTAAATACAGCACAAACAACATTTTCCAAAAGACCAAAAGAAGTGAAAAAGTATATTTTAACAAAAACGCATTTGACTAGCAGGTCGAACAACTGATGTTCTTAAACCCTGCTGATTGTCATTGTTGATTGCCAAATAAACGGATCACCAGATGTAACAAAATGGATCTTAACTATTAATTTAATACCAAACAGAAAACAATAAACTTGCGAAAAAGATGGTATACCGCAAACAAAAGGTGCAAAAATTAGTACACCATATCAGGATTTCGACACTTAATGTGTCTTCAGTGATGTTAGGAATCGAAACGGTATTTGGAAGGCCATATAATTTACCTCAATTTGGGATAGACTCTTGAATTTTGAAGAGTCGAAATAGGATGAACGGATCATATAAACCCGAAGGCAAATTTATACTATTCATTGGCATTTTTGCTTAAAAAATCATGGCAAATTAGTCGATGAATTGAATTAAAAAAATATACAGATAAATAAACATTACACAGTACCTTTTCAGAAGTTTTATACAGTCCGATGACTGACAGTAATAGCATATGATTTATATAAATACATCGTATATGAACTTGACACCTGTTAGAACTTTTCGGAACGCAAATGGTGTACACTTTACATCAGATGATAACCTATGTGTTGGAAACAAGATGTTAGTTTATAAGGTCGTTAATGGCTCTTCCTTCACTTTTATTTGTTTAAATGCTAATTAGCAATGACAGAATGGTAACAGATTTATTTGATCCAGCTGCACATACGTCTTATTTCGATACATAACAACAAAAGAAGGGGGTTAGGAGTTGTGGTTAACAAAATATTTGAAATTTTGGAGTTTCTGCTGTATCAGTAATATTTAAATTCGGTTTGTGATAAAGTTCGTGTAGTTGTTCAGTATTTGCAATTAAGGCAGCCCATTTAAGATTTAAAATCACTGGCCCCATACAAGTTTTATTTCATCTATTGAAATGTATTATAGGATCACTTAGATTTGTTAATTGATTCATCTTTTTTAGATTATAAATGTATGCACAACATATTCTCTTATCCACAAGTGATATCTATTATCAATTCCTTATTTAATTTATGCGATATTTTATCAAAAGTTCTTATTTTCAAAATTATCAATGAAAAGATGACTACATTTGAAAAAAATGCATAAAAAATGACAATTGATAAATATAATTTATCGGCATAAAGGTAATTCCCGGATAAGTGTAATTCAATTTTTTTTCTTAAATTTAAAGTTGCATGTGACTTTAAAAGAAATTATGATGATTATAGACCTAGTATATATACACATTTCTTTATGCAAAATAGTCTATTCTATTTCAGCCTGTTTTTTGGCAAAAAAATGGTACACAAAAATCCAGAATTTCTAATTTGCATTGGCACCTATATAATATTGTGTTAGAAAGATAATAGTTTTTCAATTTTACAGCATATGGGACAACATATCAACACATTTAAAAAGCAACTAAACATGTCTGGTGCTGATCCAAATGAAATGTTTCCAAACAAAAGCCTGCAAAAGCTATTACGACTATAATAGTTCTGATTACAAACTTTTATCAATAAGCATGCTGTAATTCAAGTTAAACATCCACTTTGTGTCTAACTTAAATTCTGGTTTATATAATGAGTTTATTTAGCGTGATTGTGTTTGAAAATATAATGAACGTACGTTTACTTTAAAAAAGGAACTATTCACAAGTTACTGCCTAGTGGAAGTGTCCGCATATGCGATATTCCATTATGCAGAAGATGATTTATTACAACAGCAGATACCAGCAGTAATAAAACGAAAGGTTCTACATTGAAAACGTTCGAAATATTACTCAATGTTAATAGGGTTTATAATCAAAGACCAACACTGTTCTAACATGACACCAACAAATCTTAAAAGACAATATGTTAGATGTTTATAAAATAAAACCAGAGGGAGTTGTTGTCTTCTTTAAAGATATACCTAAGTTAAAAATTGTGGATGTTGAAAATTATACAAACTGCCAAGCATACAAAGTGTCAAACTTATGGAAATTAATAAGCCAAAATATTCAACTCAATTTTGCATTTTAGAAAAAAAAATTGTTGAATTTTAATAAAAATGTATGATTCTTCCAAGTTATGCTTGTACAACATGTATACAAATTGTTTCAGGCTATGCTCAGAATATTAAAACTCAATAAAAATAAATAATAGATGGTATTTTACTGTGCTTTTTCATACAAATTCGAATCATTTAAGCATAAAACCCTTCAGTAGGGGAGGGATTGTGGACAGTAGGTTTTTTTATGATTTATTCCTAATTTTTCACTCAAAAACGTCTGGCTTGTCTGAGATGGCTGCTGTTAGGGAAAGGTGTTATGCTGTCTACAAGAAAATCACCCTTTCTGACACGAAACTGCTGTAAAACGTTTTTCCTCATAAAAGATGATTGAACAAATGAATAATATTTTAAAATTTGAGCCTGACATATAATGAAAATAACCTTAAAAATAATTTCGTGTGCAACGTTGAATGCGCTTTTCTGGAACTACCTTCATCCGAAACGCCAAAAACGCCAAAAAAGAAAACAAATTATTCTAAACGTTACAACAGATTTATTGTATATGCACCTAGTCTTCGAATCAATACGCTTCTTATAAATCAAAGCAACAGAGAATACCATCACTTTCTTTTAACTAAGCAATATTGGAATATCGGTTTTAGATTTGCATATACATATAAATTTACCTTACAGGTTTTATTTTTACTTATAGCCAGATATTATCAGCCTCTGTTAATTTTTTTTTTTCTAATTTTATATTCTACATGCTAAATGAATATTAATGAGCAAAATCCATTAGACACAGTCAGCTACAAAAGGCCCCGAAGAGACAAATGTGAAACAATTCAAAAGAAAAAACTAACATATGCATGTATATGAGTTCGATATCAGAATTTCGGAAAATCTGAATGTAATATGAATCTTATGTTTGTCAACATAACCTTCCATATATACTCAGATTCTGTCTATGTTACAATATGTTGCATATATTTAAGGTAATTAAATTGTCTTTATCCAATACAATATACCTTTTCAACAATAAAACCTATCAATTAAGATACATTTTATCGAGTATTAGATAACTTAATGTATTGTTTATTAGTATAAGTTTATCAAATGGGTTAAGTATACAAATTATAGCAGTCATGTGATAAATACATTTTGATATCGAGGTCATAAATTCTCTTGAAACCATAATCGTAAGATATATCACATTTCATGCTTGTTTGCAGTGCAACATATTCGTCCTAGTTACTCTAAAGATTTAATTTTGATGAGTAGTCACTTAGAGAGGCAATTGAGAGAACATCTATACTGCAACATATGCATCAATAGGACATGAGCGGTTGTTAAAATCTTAATAACAACAATACTACAAGTGAATTACTTCAGACATCACGTATATGTAACATACATCTGTCACAGTTTCTTGACGTGAGTTAAGATGACATATTACATATAACTATTCATAGTCAGCTACGATACATAACATACACCCGCTACTATTTTTTAAAGTGAGATAACAAAACAAACAACTTTGTGAGTTTTTTCAGTGAGCAAAGACGATATATAAAAAACAACAATTGTCCCATGTGAGTTATTTAAGGCGACATATTTAGAACAATCTTACACAGTGAGTTATTTGACAGGAAACATAAAACACCGTGATCTACTTGGATCGACGCAAAAACCTATCATACACAGTTTCATTTGAAACTGCAAAACATAACAACTGTTTATCAGAGGGAAACATTCAAAAGTTATTTACCAAACAATTTGACATACGACATACATGGAATTCAAATACCATTTTCTGTTTTATTTGGTAATTTTTATGTTGAGTGGACTAACTCTTTCGTATAGACGTAATAAGTATCCTGTTACAAAGAAAGGCAAGTATTTTTTAATCCATTTGTCATTTGTCATTTGTAATATAATTGTATGTCCAATGTTTTTTTTCACAAATACTTTACAAAATCCGCTTTTACTTTAATTTAAAAAATGTTGAAGACCACATGCCATTTGGACAATCAAAATTCACAACGTTCACAAGTCATGATTTACGTAAATAATAAAGGCAACAGTAGAATACCGCTGTACACTTTTTTTAATTTTGTTTTAATCGACACTCAAAGCACACAAAGGCTACATTGACTACATTGCAAATAAAAACTAATTGAATTTACATATAAACATTTATTTGTATCAATGGGAACGTAATAGATTTCGGTTTACGTTTTCAGGACAACAAGCTCAATTTTAACACGACCTTAGAAACTTAAACCAGTGTGTGTACAAAAAGTGCAATACGGTGCTGTAACGTTTTTTTTTTTGTTTTTTTTTTTGTATTGCTTATATTATTAGGGGGTTTTGTGGGCGAGTGTTTTAAGTAGTTCAACTACTGTGAGTTCGAGTCCCGCAAGTGGCAGGTGCATTCGACTCCAATCTTAATTGACTAGGATTACAAGTTTTCGTGCCGATGGTCGGTGGTTTTCCCCAGGCACTCTGGATTTCTCCACCAATATAGCCAATAGTGCTGAAAATTGCGTTAAAACACGTTAAATCAATCAATCCCAAATTATTATCATGTTTTTGGAATGCCTGCCTGCATTGCCATTATGTTTCTTCGATCTGTGCTATCCTAAATTGTCGTAATACTATTAAGTGTTTGAGTATGTTTCAGGAAGCTTAATTCAATGAGAAGATTTGCATTCAGTCATTGAAATTTGCTGCAGGAAATTTAGGGAAATCATTAAAAAATTAAAATTAGTGATGCATCTTCATCATGCAGGTCTTTTTGATATATTAGCCAATCAACATTTGTAAAAGAGTTTGGATTTCTAAATATTAACGCTTTGAACATCACCGAAGAGAAATTCAATTCCGAAATGCGCATCAGTTAAAGTTCAATTGGTAGTGTTTGATTTTATATCTTATAATGTCGCTATTTTTATTCCATACATGCTTATATAGTACATGTATCGTATATCTTTGTTTGAATCACATTTTTATCGTTACTTTAATGTAAAAGTACGCCATAGTTATTTGTAATTTTTGAAGTAGGATTGAATATATGTCTAACTAATACATATTCGTTGAGAATAAATAATAATATGATATACGCCAATGAGACAGTGTTATTTATTATTTATCATATTTCCATCTAGTAACTACATTCACTGTATGACTATTGAATTGATAAATTCTTTGTACATTTTGCATTTAAGTTTATGCTATAAATATATTAGAAATTTTTAGCAAAAACAAGAAATTGTGAAACTACTTAATAGTGGAAGATGTGATGCGTTTCTTTTGCTGCTAGTAGGGTATATAACTAATTGCAATGTTTCAACATTTTTCTCTCAGAGAAATTACTGAAACCACAAAGACTCGTTGGTGCACTTGGTGTTTGCAGCTTCTGTAGGAAGCTGTGTTTTTGTAAATGTGTCCAGAGATCATGTGTCAATTCATCATGCTGTGGCGCTGCTGGAAGGCCTTCTAAACCATCTCGCATCTCTAAAATATCTACAAAGGAACAGAAAATGGTAGTCAAATTATACGACCAATATCTAAAAGTATATGATAAATTCAAAGCTGGTATGGATAATAAATAATTACATTTTTCATGTGTTGTTATTATTGCGTAATGGGGGGATGGTGGTGGGTTAAGGAGTTGGTCATGACATTAGGTTCTGTTTATCAACATCATTTGGACAGGAATTTTCTGAAAGGTTATAGCAGGCGAAACGAATCTTTAGTTATTTAAATGGTTTTAAAAATGGCGGATAATACAGATGGGACAATCAAAACTCATAAGTCGTAAGTTTAAAACTGATGCTACTATTGCATAATTCGAAAACAACTAAATATGTCCACAACACACTACATAGTAAAGTAAATATTGATCAACATGAGACCATTCAAAAACAGTGGGCAAAAGTCTACAACTTGTCATTTATTCATATTTCCTATTACAATCGTAGTTATTTTAACGAGAGGAATTGATACGATTTATATGGTAACTGTGTCCTTATGGTTGGACAAATAGTACATTTCGTATAGAAACTTTAGTTTACAACAGAAAAGAAAACAGTTAAAACGAAATCACTAATATTTTACAATTCGAGGTGAAGATTTTCATTGTTAGAAACATGCAAAAACATTTCTTGTGTACCCAGACTGCCTTCTCGTAACTAGCACATATTAAAAAAAACATATGGACTATAAATTATGACATTGGTCTATTGCAACATATGATGTTTTGATTTTTTTAATGTAATGAAAGGTACATAATGGACATTTTCGATAAATGGAGTATCTGTGGTGTAATCTATAATACAGATATCACATAGCGTTCTAGCAAGAAAAAATGGCGTCAAAACCAAATCAGCAATGTGTATAAAATATCATATTATACAAAAAAGGAGATATGGTATGATTACCAAATGAGACAACTATCCACCAAAGATCAAATGAAGTGGATGTAAGCAAGTCTAGGCAACCGTACGTCCTCCAACAATGAAAAATGTAAATTGACTTGAATGCAACCAATTCTTAATCAATCAGCAAACATCGTTTTTGGTTTCACCCCAAAGGAAGACTTAGTTTATTCTTAAATTGTTATTGTAGTCTACTCAGCATGTTAGAGTGTCACAAATTATAATCATATTAAAAGAAAAGGAAAGATGAAATGATGTTCCGGCAATCTGTGAAACATTGCGTTCTCAGGGAATTGTAAACACGTAGTAGTCCATGGTGCATTGTAACTCATTCAATGGATTGGTCAATGTCTTAGGTACAAATTTGTTAGTAGTATTTAAACAAACAATGATATTGGTGGGAACATAAGTATTCTGAAATGATGCTTATCCGTATAAGGAAGTGTACCTGACCTGTTCTAACAGTTTACAAAATGTCTATTTATATAAATACTAAAAGTGAAGTAACAGAAAATTTACATTGACTAACTTACTAAAATAATATGTGCCATTTATATGCATAAACGATTAACAGCTTACGTATGCATTGTTTAATTATTAAACATCATGTGATTTTAATACAGGAACCACGACATTATTGTTTTTGAAGTACGTGGTACTTCAATCTTCACCATAACATACTTTATCTTTTTTCTATATCTTGATACGCATTTAACTACTAGAGTTAAATTTTTATCTTTGTTGTGTGTTAGAATATATATATATATATTTTTCTTTTTATAATTTTTAACATCTGTTTGTTTCTGATCTACGATTTAAAGGATTAGACATTATACATTTAGAGTTGTCAAATGAAGTCCGTACGATACAGACAAAAAGTTCTTGTTGATTTTTTCTTCAAATTTAGACACAAACATGAAAAAGAAGATGTGGTATGATTGCTAACGAGACAACTATTCTCAAGAGACCAAATTACACAGAAATTAACAACTATAAGTCACCGTACGGCCTTTAACAATGAGCAAAGCCCATAGCGCATAGTCAGTTATAAAAGGCCACGAAATGACAAATGTAAAACAATTCAATTTATGTACAAAACAATGAACGAAAAACAAATATATAACACACCAACAAACGACCACCACTGAATTACAAGCTAAGTCAATTTTGACATGCACTAACGAAATATGCAAAGAAAATCTACCTTCATGACTTACTTTTCGAGATATTGCAATTTAAAATTTGCATGTTTCTTGTAAAAATGCTAATTTTTATTTTTCAATACTGTTCCGGGAAAATAACAAATATTTTATACAAATAGAGATATATTTACTTGATTTTTTTGAAAAAGTGTTCGTTGATGTAAAGAACTTTAAATTAGCCCCTTGAATGAAGGCTGAAAGCGATAATTTTTTTGTGAAATCATTTAATTATTTGATATAAAAAGCTGTAAAAAATTTCTTGTCAATACAAATGCATAATAGGGCCCCATGTATTTTCAAAGTAGAAATAGAAAACCTAGGTTTTTGAATACTTCAGATCGTATGTCCGTAACTGGCGACTGAAATTCGCCGCAGTGTATTGTTATTACAGCATCATCGTACGCGTGCAGCTATTCGTGTCGTACATCAAAATAGGAAAATAGGAATTACTGGCATATACGAAGTTGATTTTGTCTCAAATTTTGTACTGTTAGTAGATTTGGCCTTCCGATTTGATTGTGTTAGTCCTTTTTCGCCAATTTTGAATGTTGCAAAAACAACGTGTTAAATTTCGATGCATTTTTTGCCTTTGCGACTGTATTGTATGCCCCTAATAAATTGACAATTATTGATTAGACTAATACATGTCGAATTTTCTTTTATATCAAATAGTCACAACTTATCAATAGTTTTCTATGTTGCGTTTTGTGTACTGTTGTTAATCTTTTTGTCTTTTTTAGTTGTATGCCATTGTATTTTCAGTTTGTTTTCGACTTATGAGTTTGAATATTACTTTGCTATTATTCGCTTCTCTTTTAAGACAATGCAATATATATCTTAGTATGCTTAGTTTTACAGTTCGACATATCGGTGACTTTTATAGCTTTAAGAACGGAATAGGCCATTCGGTGATTTATAGTTGTTATAAGCTTATTATATCATAGGCAATAATACAACATCTCTTATTTTATATTCAGAATACATACATTTTACTGAAGAAGAAAAACAGTTACACAAATTGAAATGTAATACTCTGTACTCATTGTTGATTCGAGTAATATAAAAACTTGAACTAAAACATATCCACGGTTTGTGTGGAACGTTTCCAGAATAATCAATGAATTACGTCTCACCTTTGAATAAAAAAAAATAGTCTCTATAAAGGTCACTTATGTTTTGTCATGACATAAACGTCACATTCTGCATCTAATCTATCTAATAATAGTCTGCACACTTTTGTTAAGTCTCTATAATGTGCGAGTTGTAGCGATGGAACAATGTTGTAGTGCAAATTCACTCAAAGCAGAAAGCAATTATACGCTATACTATTTTAACGTATATACCACCAGTGAGCAGATATTTCAATGAGAGTCTGGAAGGAAATGAGAGAGATTAAACTCATCGTCAGGCATATACCTCCGTCTTTTAATGAATGGTCCGGCAGGAGTCTCATCAAAGGCAAGATAATACACTAAAACACGACATCCATGAAATGTATATCGTTTTAGGATTTCCTTTATATTCTCCATAGGAAATTGAGACTATTAAAAAAACAGCGATACAATACAATTAAGTAAATCTGTTATTTTCATCAAGCCTTAATTGCTAGGGACAGGGATAGATATGTTTGTTTTTTTGGTTTGTACTTAAATTCTTGAAAACAATCTTTTTGAAAGAGAAGTGATAATTACTTGATATGTTTTGAAAAACAAACAAAAACAAAACAAAAACAAACTAATGATAAAAAAAAAATTTTTTTTTCTTCAAATATTTCTTTCCATTCGAACACAGAGAATGATGGCCGATACCATGTGTGAAACACATTTCTTCCATTCATCATGTGTTTCCTCATTCATGTGTTTCCTTATTCTATCATTATCACATCATATTGTAATCTTGCATACGCTCCGCCCACAAAACAATGCCAAAAAGTTTATTTGACTATAACAGAGCCATATTTGAACATGTTGAATGTAAAAAATGTTAGATATTTGTTTATATTTTTCATAATTAAAACCTCGACGGTTTATATGCGATGTTTTATGACGTCTTTTTACATCCACATTAATAAATATAAAATTGGGAATCCATAGATATAAATAAATGAAAGAAGTATAATAGGTCATTCTAAATATATGATAGAGACGTTTTACTATTAGTTCATTTTATTCATAAAAAAGGAGATTTAAAAAAAAAACGGGGACTTTTACATTATTCCCCTTGACAAATGTGTATGTTTATGCAATATTTTCAAAATAATATAACGGTATCTGAAAAAGAACATTGTGCATTTTACAAATATTTAGTCAGTTATAGTAAACGGTTATGCTTGAAATGATATATATATCTTTTGTTTCTCGAAATTTTGATCTTATAATATTGATAAAAATTATTAACACAGTTACCGTAAAAGATAAGAATATATTGAAATGTTACATTATCGAAAAGATCTTGTCAAATGTTGTCATGTTAACCTGCAATGTATACACGGTAAAACAAAATTTAAAAAGGCTAAACCATAAATGACATTAATTGCGTTTCAGTCTATATTTGAAACATTAACGGAGATTTTTAAGGCCACATATTAGCCTTGCCTTAATTGACGATTCTGGTACTAGTTTCTATATAGTCACTCAAAATTATCGATAACATTGAGTTCGCGACCTTAAGATCTTATTACAACCTATAGGTATTGAAAATTATTGCAATTTATATTAATAAATGTTTTGAACTCAGAAAAATATCAAGTTGTACATATATGTTTATATGTTACCCATTTAGAATATTTGCCTGTTAATATTATATATAACTGTTTTGCTTTTATACTTATATACGTATGGCTCTGGTCTGGCTGTGGTTTAAGAAATGAGATGATAATATTCATATTTATATATGATTATCAAAATTATTTGTCAATTATCAAAATCTTTGTAATTGGAATAAAAAAAAGAAAAAAATATATATATTACATTACTATATTTATATTAAAGGAAACTATTTATCTATAAATGTATACACTCAAATGGCGTGATGAAAATTTTCAATGTCAGTGTATCATACATTCAAGGAAATTGTTTTTTAATATGATAATTGATAAAAAAAAAAAGAAAGCATAGACAAAATCCCATCTGTACAAGGTAGGTCAAATATTTTCAGATGTTTATTATTTACATCATGATAGCTCGCTATATATATAGACTTTTATCCTAAAGTATGCTTTAACTTTAAACCTAGAGGGCATGTTTTTTTTCACATTCATATGCTTCAGATTGTTTATTCAGAAAATATCAAAGTTACTGTTTCATTGATTAAATCTATCGTTTATTATTTATTTCTATGCTGAATTCGTTATCTAGTTTACTTCAATTGTATGTGTAAGGTAACATGGTTAAGATACCAAGATGGATCGCACACAATGTTTTTAGATAGTTATTTTATGGAATGGGCAATCGCAAATACCTTAAAACTCAAGATTGGACAATCACACAATCCGTACGAACACTAACGACTTGTCTTTAGACAGTTGCATGTTTTCCATTCGTTTGATGTGTTTGAGCTTTGATTTTGTTAAGGAATTTTCCGTTTTGAAATTTTCCTTGGAGTTCTGTATTTTTGTTATTTTACTTTTTAATTAAATTAATACGTTCGGCATATCAATTCAAAATGCAAAAAAGTATGAGGAATTGAGTGTAATCTCACAGAACATGTTTAACTCCGCCGCATTTTTGCGCCTGTCCCAAGTCAGGAGCCTCTGTCCTTAGTTAGTCTTGTATATTTTTTTTATTTTGGTTCATTTATGTGTTTCGGAGTTTAGTGTGACGTCCATTTTCGCTGAACTATACACATTTTTGTTTAAGGGCCAGCTGAATCCCGCCTCCGGGTGCGGGAATTTGTCGCTGTGTTGAAGACTCTTTTGTTACCTTGGTCTGTTTTTTTGCTCTTTGGTCGGATTATTGTCTCTTTACACATTCCCCGTTTCAATTTTCAATTTTAGATATAACAGGAAAATAACAAAATAAAGGTGAAACTCGTAAACAGGGCAGTACTAAAAATGTTATGACAGGGCCCGATTTGGAGGTGTTAGATCTTACAAAATCTTCCCAAATAGTTTTGCAAATAAATCTACTGAAACCGGTGCTTGGGGCTGTCTTAAACTTGCAGTGAGATAGAGGCTTTTTTCGCTCCGTGTTGAAGGACTCTCTGTGACTTTGAGATGAAGCGTTATTCCTTTGTCTTTTGTGTGCTTTTCTTTCAAAAGCGGCTGTGCTTGTACTGATTTTGTGTCATGGATGGATACCTCATATCCTGTGTTTTTTCTATTATATGAATAAAGATTGACATTTTTTGTTATATATATATTAATACCATAACAATAATCATTAAGACAATAACTATATTGATGACAAGTGTTTATATTGAATGTAGGAAATCATGATTAAAGTGGTCATATGCATATCTATACTATTACATTCGGTACAACAGAAACCATTGGATGAAAAGGATACCAATGTACATAAGTTACCAAACAATGTATGGAAAACAAAAGGACCAGACAAGAAGGTAAACGAACAGTCAACCCAAAATATTTTCAAACAAAATTAACAACGTTGCCTTCCATGTCATCTTTAAATGACATGAGAGAGTGGACAACTTACCCTACAACTACATTGCAAGATAATCGAAATCAACATTCTGATATCAGCACGATAGGAAAATGTAAAATCACAAAAATGCTGAACTCCGAGGAAAATTCAATCGAAAAGTCCCTAATCACATGGCCAAATCAAATGACAAAACACATCAAACGAATGGACAACAACTGTCATATTCCTGACTTGGTACAGGCATTTTCAAATGTAGAAAATGGTGGATTGAACCTGGTTTTACAGCGCTAAACCTCTCACTAAGAATGTTACCACTGAAAGTTCACCTACAGACATATTTGAAAATCATTTTAATCTTAGAAGCAAACCAAATGCGTCTGAAGCAAATCTGTCTAATACAACAACTATGTGTACGGTTATAGGAGATGTCATTGCAGTTATTCTACTATTATAAAACTAAGAAGATGTGGTATAATAGAAAATAAATGATATGGGGTTTCCATCAATGACACAAGCATTTCCAAGCATTGATGAAGTCGCTCACGAATAGTATTGCTACTGATGACAAGACTATAGTAAAAAAAAGGACAGCACCGTTGATAAAGATTTCATTACCCTATATTATAGGCCTTAAATGTTTTGACAAAAACGGTTAAAGTGTACAAAGATGGAGGGCAGTTCTCCTTATCCTAAAAGAACATACTTCTTTGCAAACAAAGATAGGTTTGAGTTGCAAGCATGTAAATGCTGTGATAGTGTTACAAAATAGTTGATACTGTCAGAATTGTTTATACTTACGGGTTCCAACTGGTATAATAATATCACTGCTGCATAGGATCATCTCAACCTCGCAGATTCGCACAGACCGGCTTGATTTTTAGTTCAACCCTGGATGGTAGCTAAAAACTGGCGGAGGTTGACATACTGTTCTTTTTGAGCGGTTAACATTTAGTTTTAAAAAATGATTGAAGTGTTCAGTACATATAGCCACATTCTGAATATTAAATTTTGTTAGATGCAATCCATGTTCAGTGGAAATAATTGTAATATCTATGTTAGCACATGCATTCAACGAAATAATATTCCCGGAACATCCAGTTGATGACGTGAAGTGACACTGACAGGCCATGCCGCCATTAAATACTGAACTTTGACATCAAAACTGTGAAAGGACTGTATAAATCATAGAACAGTTATGTTACTGTGTGAAATTTATCAAAATTATTCAGCCATGGCATTACATTCATTCCAAATTACATATTTTGTACGTCTGCTTCTACCTTCACTTCCACTTGTACAAAACACAAAGAAAAGATTTCCGACAAGGGAAATAACTCTTGATAAAACCTTGCGAAGTTGTCAGATACAAGCAATACTAAACTTTATTCTTTAAACAAATATTACCATTCAAATTATTTTAAATGTTGTTAAAAATGGTCAAATTTACAAGTAAAGCTGTCAAGTTTTGCCGTCAGTAGCCGCGTTTTCAAACAATTCACTAGATCATTTTTCACAGCAATATGTGATTTATTTGGAATGCAAACACTTTACATAAAAGATATGTAAATTTAACAAATAGTTAACCATATCATTGGTGATAACTGAGAATTCCGAAATTCATATAAATAAATGCAATATGGGGTCTGTAACTATGAAAACGCACAAATAAAAATGAACTCTGTCAATAGGGTTCGTGTTGCGCTGAAAATGTTTAATGGTACCATAATAAAAGGGTCTTAGTACACTGTAATTGTATTAAATATTATTACGATCTGTGAAGGTCCATTTCAAGCATATGTTGATGATTACAGAGAATGACTAATTTTGAATGCATTTGTACATAAAACGGCGTGTGTGTTTTTTTATCTAGTTTCATCCTGTAGTTGTCGAACATTATAGTCCACGTGATAGTGAACAACTAAAATGCTGTTTGAAAAAAGCATTGTCCCTGGGTATCTTCCACTTCATGCATGGTCGCCTTTTCCATTATGTCACATCATCACTACAAAACGACAAAAAAAGAATTTTGTATTTGATTCCAAGAATTTTCCAATAACTTTTTTATCGTAGTGTTGAATTTCTGCCGGAACAAGAAAATCGGCCAAAAATCCGACCATATAAAACACTGTATTGACCTTATGAATGCGCAGGTGTATGCAGTGCTATCAAAAGATATATATAATTTACAAACCGTGATTGACCGCCATATTTTACGAATTCTGCTTAATCAAAAGTCGTAAAAAGGTATACAAGATAAGACAGATCAAACTACATATTTGAAAAGATCAAGAGTGGGTTTCATGTATAACTGATAATGGAAAAGAACATTGAATGCTCAAAAGTCTTAATCGGTCGAACTAGCACGTTGATATATGATTTACACCGTTCGAAACACTATGAAATAAACGAAATTGTAAGTGTTTATAAGAAAGTAAATACATGATTTGTTCTTTGTATTGTAGTAATTCGAAACACAACATAGAGGGTGACAATGTTGATATTTTTGCCTGCATCTCATATAATTATTCTAATACATTTGACTTTATGGATCCTATTGACGTTTTGCTTAATATCATGCTTCAAAGTAGGATGTATGACAGATGTGACGACTATAGGTTCCCTATTTTCAACTTTCCATTTCTCAGTCAGTTCGATTATCCCTCTACCCTGTCGTATGGCGTTGTTATGAGTCATAACTGACAACCACTAAAATAGAAACTGAATGAGTTTTCGGTGGTTTTCATCACGAGTTGGTTGACCTATCTACCGTGTCTTTGTCTAAACAAGAGAAACATGGTTCATGATAAATATCTTGAACTACCAAACTTAATAGTCTGATATGCATATATACCGCTGTTTTTCTATTTCCTTGCGTGACATTTTTATTGAGTTCAGATTTACATGAAGAATGTTGGATGTATAGCAAGAGACACTTATTCTGTCGACACTCTCAGTCTTCCTCAGTTTACCAGTTTACAGTTAAATCAGTTTCCTCTGACATTTTATCCTGATTTGTATATTAGTTAAGGCGACAGTAGCTTACCAATGTTCAAATATGGATTACCCTTTTAGGAAGAGAACAAACACTAGGGAAATAGCATAAAATTCAAAAAGAGCGAGACCAGTTGAAATGACAGTGTAAGCGGTTTCTGCTTCGCATGCATCACCTGCCATGCGCATTTTAACTATAAAAAGATATTTTCGAACTTTGGTATAAGATGTCGCCTCCTAATAACTACGATATGAGTTCCGAAAATAACATTAAACGTATTATTTTATCAATATATGTACACTGATTTATATTTCTTTGATAAATAACCGTCGATCCTATATCTTTAATCGCATTGAATTCAAAATATAATTTCTCAGGGCGATATCGAGGATAAACTATAGAGATTACAAATGCGCATTGGGAAGTCCCCAGATACACAGATAGAGACGTTTAGAAACTGGGGAGAGACACAAGCTGTGCAGGTTATTTCGTCATCTCCTACTACAAAAGAAGAACTGCAGACATTGATATTAGCAGCATCAGAGGAAGGTTTACGTGTGCGATGTGCTGGATCTAGACACAGCTGGGTCTATTTTGACAAAACGCATTTGACTAACAGGTCGAACAACTGATGTTCTTAAACCCTGCTGACTGCCATTGGCGATTGCCAAATAAATTGATCACCAGATCTAACAAAATGGATCTTAATATTAATTTAATACCAAACAGAAAACCATAAACTTGTGGAAAAGATGGTATACCACAAACATGAGGTGCAAAAATTTGTACACCATATCCGGATTTCGACAATTAATGTCTCTTCAGTGATGTTAGGGATCGAAACGGTATTTGGAAGGCCATATAATTTACCTCAATTTAGGAAAGACTCTTGAATTTTAAAGAGTCGAAATAGGATGAACGGATCATATAAACCCGAAGGAAAATATAATACAATCTTTCGCAAATTTACAGATCTAACATTGTTGGGCTGATGTTTAGACGAGTTGTATATGCAGAATGTACACAGCCATGTATCACCATCACTGCTGTTGATCCGATGGATTAATCTGTTGTAGAGTTTGTAGAGTTGTCACTGGTTCAGACGTACTTATATATATATATATATATATATATATATATATATATATACATAATTCTGAGAATTCATTTGTACATACAACTGATGTGAGTCTTTTCGTCTAGTTTCATCCTGTAGTTGTCGAACATGATCAACCCAGTGATAGTGAACAACCAAAAAGCTGTTTAAAAAAGGCATTAGGAGACGAAAAGATAGTCATACTTGAACTAGGAGACAGAGACTATGATTGGATAAAAGGTGCAAGATGTAATGAACAACAAATCGTCATGGTTGAATGTAAAGCATTGTATGAGGAACAGGTATTATAAGTTTTGTTACGAATCTTGGGTATTTTTATTTACAACACACACACACACACACACACACACACACACCCACACACACATGTAAAGACATGCATTATATCACCTTTTAACGACTAACTATGTGGAAAGCACGCACTACACACCATTTGATATTGCTGAACTTTTCAAAAAGTTATATATTAAATAAAATATAAGTCATTAATTAATAGTTAAAACAAGTACATTGAAACCATAAAAGTAAAAAATAATTTACGAAATAAGACGCAAGCATGCTACACATGCTCAATAGTATATGCTAAACTTTAGTAAGAAAAACGAATTAAATTTAAAACAGGGAATATGGAATATTTAAAATTGTACGCAATTTCCACTACATTTTATACGCGTAACCCGTAGCATTACTTTTAATCTTCCGGTTCTAATTATGTTATATTTTAACAACTTTCTCAATTTCATAATGTGTATTTATTTCAGGTGAAGAGTCCAAAATAAAGTAGTATACCGCTGTTCGAAACTCATAAATCGATAGAGATAAAAACAAATCCGGTTTACAAACTAAAACTGAGGGAAATGCATCAAATATAAGAGAACAACGACACAAAAGCGAAACATATCACCCAGATTTGTCTGACTAGGTGAGTATTTAAATTAAATGCAAGAACTTCTCAATAGGTGGCGAGAAGAATAAATGTATTTGCAAATGAGAATAGTATATTATGAATTATATTGTTATTTTTATCATAAGAAATAATGTATAATTTTTTTTTATTGAATCTAAACCATTAATAATTTTTTATTTTTTTTAAATTAAAAAAAAACAACATTCGAACGAACCACATATCACAAAATCAAATGGATCGTGAAAGTTGAAATCGGCTGAGAATACGAACAAAAAAGTAGTATAAGTTAAAAGAAACTTAAATTGATTTCTCTACAAAAATTTGTTTTGATCATATAGGTACGTTTTTCAAATTAGAGTAAATAAATAAAAGGAAACAACCATTTTACCCAAGGCAAACCTAATATATAGGAGACACGAAAAAAAGCTTCAAATTTCCGCAGAATGATTTATATATTCTCATCTTTAATTCTTTTCACACTGTTCATTCTTTGCATATTAAAATTGCCGTATGCACCCTATCAATAGGTAGAAAAAAGAGGCGGTGGATACCAAAGCGATATTCAAACTATCATAGTCAAATAAAGTCGAAAACAAACTGACAACGCCATGGCAAAAAAAAATGAAAAAGAAAAAAAAATGAAAAAAGCCGAAAAGACAATCAACGGTCTACAAAAGACATACATGTAATGCTAAACAAAAGACTAAGCTTCACAAACCAAACTAAAACGGTTCTGCTAATAAGTATATAGAATATATCAATCAATATACTGTCTTTTAAAAGTAATCAGTGGTAACATTTTAATTTCACAAAACATTAACATTACAATAAATAAAGATTAAGTTGAGATTGATGCATACATACTGACCATGAAGAGCAAGCTGTTGTTGTTTTGCTGTTGTATCACTTGATGTTGATCACGAGAAACTAACACAAGAGGCAAAAAATGTAATGCATATGTCAAACCAAATGATTCAGATTACCAATAAATTATCTATTAACTGACCAATCAACTATCTTTAAAGCAAGGAATACACAATCTGTTTTCAGGGCAATATTGAAGATAGACTATATAAGTTGCAAAAGAGAATTGGAAATTCTCCATCTCTACAGATAGAGACGTTTGAAAACTTGGGAGATACACAAGCTATTCAAGTTATTTCGTCCTCTCCCACTACAAACGAAGAACTACAGAAGTTAGTTTTAGCAGCGTTTGAAGAAGGTTTGCTTGTAAGATGTGCTGGAACTGGACACAGCAGGGCACCCCTTTTTGCAGACAGCAAGCAATTACTTATTTATGTTAAAGATATGAAAAGCGACTACAAAAATGGTTCCAGAATAAGAATATCTAATGTAAGTGGTAATATATGTTGCATTATAATTCCAATGTTGTATGTAAATTAACTTTCATTTCATAAGTGAACAGTTTTAAATATTATTTTGCAATCCGTTTCGTGACACAACACCTCTCTAGTGGTCTCGTGGTAGCAATTCCTAGTTTTCTCGGTTTCTAACTGGGTCAAACCATAGAATAACATATATATTTACAGCGTATTTACAAAAAGAGGAGTGAGAGAAAAGTCAGCACTGCTCGGAGTAAGGATAATGTATCCAAATTGTGTCTTCGTGCGGATTTATATCTTGTGAACTATACTTTACACATTAAATATCCGGTTCAGCGGGTCCGGACAAAAAAAGGTGTTATACTCATATCGTAATCTTCGTGCAAATTTATATCTTGTGAACTACACTTTACACATTAAATATCCGGTGTAGCGGGCCCGGACAAAGATGGTGTCATACTCATATCGCATACATTTGCTCTCGTCCTGAATATGCATTTGATTTGTCACTTAACGTTATTCTACCATCCACCATCAATTTTAGGGCATGTAATTGGTATCAAATTGAAATTATTATTAAAGACAATATAGAAAAGTGTATGTTCAATATGTGAAGCTCGTAATTGTTCCAAGTCTAGATTAGTTGTAAAAAAGTATACGTATCAATAAAAGGACTTAAACAGGATATAGAAAAGATAATATGAAAAACCATAATCAAATTGCAGTCAATGGACAAATGTGCATGTACTATTTCAAGCTTTTATACAAAAGTTAATGGAAAACAATTCTGAATGAGATAACGTAGACTAACAAAGATCTGCCGTAAACTACAACTAATTCTTTAAGGGTAAATGGATAAGAAAATTATAACTGAAGCTATTCTTAAACTAGAATTATAATTTTCTTTATTTAACAAATTGTAGTATTTCTTTAACATCAAAAATATATGCAGAAAACAATACTGATCACTTTAAAGATTAAACTTCAACTTTCTTTTAATATACTTACACCAAACATATTGCATTCATGTTTTTTAACCACCAGATGGTAAAAGAAACCCTTACCCTCAAGAATACAAAAAATCCAAACTCCTTATAGGTCTAGTTCATCTGGTGCATTTGGTCACGTTATTACTGTCGACCTTGGTATCGTAAATAATGATAAACTTGAAGAGGTGTTTGCCAAAGACCCGATATATCCAATTCCCTAGTCCAATATCTGGAACAATGATGGAAGCAGTATAGGACTATGAGAGGAAGGGCTTAATTGAGAGATAGATTAACCAAAATTAGAAAAAAAATGACTGAAAGATAAAAGCTTTCTGTCATCCATTCAGAACCACATTTTAATTTACGACGTACGATTAGCACTCGGGTTTTTAACCCTTGCAACAAACTCTAGATTATGAAAGTTTATAGTCTCTCGAAGACAAATTTATTGTTATTTTAGCAGACAAAGACGCTAACAACATTGTTTTCATATGCAAAAATATTATTTTGAATGTCTTTTTAAAGAACAGGGAATTCATAACAAAACACAATGATTTCTCAACAACAATATGGCTTTAACATTATACAATGTCTACGTAGGTTGACTCGTATGTACAATGAAAATCTACTTTTTTTTTTATACTGGTATGTTTTAAAATATGATCCTCTATTAATAATTATTGTATTGTAGCAACAAAAATCGTGAAGTGGACATCATGACCGGAGTGACGACTGGAGACTTTAAGAAGTTTCAAATAAAAAACAAATTGCATATTCCTGCTAATGTTATTTTAGATGTTGTTCAGATAGTTAGTGTTGTAGCAACAGGTTGTCACGTGAGTTTTAATGTGAACATCAAATTATAGCAGTATTAATATATTAAATTCTTTTTGAATGTACAGTTTTGGTATACGTTTTACCGTGCATTGTATTTAGATGTCTCTTGTTCATTATAAACTTTCATTTAAATGCCATGCTTTTGTCAGACTGCGTATAACGTTTTTACACTAAATGTGCTGATTATGAACTGATTGGTATATTTCAGTCTAGGAAATCAATGGTGTATTTGTTAGTTGAAATTGGGCTTTGTAGTAGCATTCAGTAACTTTGATCAGTACTTTGTTTTTGTGTAGGTTGTGTAAGTTGCGTATAAGCTTGGAACTGATCGGATTTGTAGAGCCTTTTCAAATAATTTTTACAATTTGTTCTATTTTTTTGCTGTTACAGCAGTAAGGAGAGATAAGGTGGAGATTGAGCCCCACAAATTATATAATCCTCAACATATTCTGTAGTTGGTTGTCCCATATCAGGGACCGAGGCTTTTAAAACTACTATGTGTTGAGGATGTTGCTAAATTCTACGGCAGTACGATGTTTTTCAGTTGTTTGAATCCTTGTCCTTTTGTCAAAAGTGGATAGATGTTTCATTGCCAATCATCACACATCTCAATCATTTTTTTATTTTAAAAAGCTAGATAAACATTAACGATAGCAACTGTTCTCCACTGCGATTTTCGACAATAAATATAATTCAGTTATAGATATAAGAAGATGTGGTATGAGTGCCAATGAGACAACTCTCTATCCAAGTCACAATGTGTAAAAATAAACCATTATAGGTCAAAGTAAGGCCTTCAACATGGAGCCTTGGCTCACACTGAACAACAAGCTATAAAAGGCTCCAAAAATTACTAGTGTAAAACCATTATGTAGACTATTGACCTGATGCAGGCATGGGGCGAATTAAATTGCAATGTAATGCATTATATTTCAATTATTTTGACAAAACCATGCATTAAACTACAATTCCAATTACATGCACTTATCAAATGCAATGTAATGCATTATATTACAATTATTTTGACAAAACCATGCATTAAATTACAATTCCAATTACATGCATTTATCAAAGTAATGCATTCAATTACAATTACTTTTGCAAAGTAATGCATTGAATTGCACATTACATTTTGTACATTATTTATCAAGTGAAAAGAAAAATCAAAATTTAAGTAGACATGTAAAAGGTGTATTCGATACGACTATTACATTTTAACATCATAAGGGTTTCGAAAGGTTTCATCCTTCATGCACAATTCAATCAGGCCTGAACACTTTCAAATGATATTTCTGACTACCCGACTGTTTCACAAAACCTATCAAAGTTGATTGCTCTTCTATCTTTGGTTTTAATGTTTCAAGGAATACATCTCTGTGTTTTCTCTAAACAGAAATTACAGAGATGAAGTTTAATACTTACTTTAACGTAATGTTAACTTTACTTTTATAAAATATACATTTGTTTTGTTTTTTTTTAATTTCAATCAAAATATTTACTGAGAATTTCTTTCCTAATTATATAATAAACATAGAGCTTAATCTATGACCAAGTGTCAAAATGGTGCAAACAAACAACAGTACACAAAACATAACATAGAAAACTAAAGACTGAGCAACCCGAACCCCACCAAAAACAGGGCGTGATCTCAGGTACTCCGGAAGGGTAGGCAGTTTCTGTTCCACATGTGGCACCAGTCGTGTTGCTCATGTTAGTACACTGCAATGTTAAAAAAGGGGGGGGGGATTTGTTGCAGATATCCAAAAAGTGCTTTAATACATGACGAAAGGTGTCAAGTCCCTTCCCATGCCATCATAAAATGTTTTTTTGGATAGCTATCATCATCGTTTTGTTTGCTTAATTTCAGTCCTGTTCATTTATGTTATCGGAAAGAAATAGTTTTACGAATCACATACTGTTCAGAAATTTGAGACATTTACTTTTATATTAAGTATACTACGACACTAATTGTTCCACTAACCATACCTTGACTACAATCAACAGGTATGTTTCCCTAAGCTGGTGGTTATCAAAGCATAGTTACCATGTACATGAACACGCATGTATTATATCGGGGACGATTCAAGCAATTTGATTGGACAATGTGTTGTGGAATACAAAAGCAATGCATGGTAATACTACAACACAGTATTGTATTCGACTATGTATACTTTAGGCGAAACCTGTCATTGGACTGAGGAATGATTTCAATTCATTGCAATTTAAACGGTGAAAAAAAAACCTTTTAAAGACTTGTGGATTAGAAGTTCATGTCATATGTAAGTAAATGCTAATGCATATTTAATATGTAAGATAATGATGGGGTACATATTGAGTACAAATGATATTTTGCAATCATTTAAAAAGGACAATAAATTGATCAATTAATCCTTCCAACAACAAAATTCTTAAATAATGTCTGTGAGTTCTATCCCCCATATGAAAATAAGGAGATGTGGCATTATTGCCAATGAGACAACTATTCAGTAAAGTACCAATGAAGTGGATGTGAGCAATTATATGCAACCTTGCGGCTTTGAACAATGAGAAACACCCATACCGCTATAAAAAAGCCACGCCATGAAAAATATGAATACATTCAATTGAGAAATCTAACGGCCTTATTCATTTATAACAAACCAATTAACAAAAAAAAACCAAATATGACAGACATGAACAAACAACAACCACTTAACTTCAGGGTTCTGTTTTTTGACATGCACATAACGAATGTTGCGGGGTTAGATAAACATGTTTGAAGGCACAAACCATCCTCTTAACCTGGGATAGTGGTGAAACAGTACAACATACTATAAAAATCAGTTGAACAGGGATTAACTCATCAGATTGAAACAAAGCAGAAAAAACATCTTACAAAAACATAGACCGGACGTGGCAGGGTATTTATACATCCATCTTAACAAAACAGACAGTTCAAAGACCTCACAAAGATTTTGAAACCGCTTCACGTGCTTTGAAATCCTGTAATGAGTTTTCCGTATGTTTTATAAGAACAATTACATTAATGACTTCTGTAGATCTTTTGCACATAGGCTGAATAAAATATTATAAGTGTCACCTGATAGATTTGTTTATTGAAGTTTACAAATAGCACAAGCAGTGTTATATAATAGTTTGTATAAAAGCGTTGTTACTTTGAAACAGTAAAATAAACACTTTTAAGATATCAGTTCAGGTCCATATGCTTTTTATAATACATTGACTAAGATCATAAATTAAGTTTGCATTGTTTAAAGCTGTCAGTTGTCATATAATTGAACAAAAGGATCTTTTCAGAATCAAGTACTATGACATATCACATTATATAACTTTTGTTTAATTTTATGAAATTCCTTTTTGATATTCCAAATGAAGAAACATGATCTTAATTATTGTCACGTTTATCAATTATGACTATTTGAGTTGCTCACAATATTTTGTAAATTTAACAAAACTATACACATATGTCATACCAGTGGTTTGTTTAGCTCTGGTTTAACCCAACATCTTCCCCCCTTTTTTTTTTGAACAATGCGATATTGGCATGAAATAGCGCATATAATCGCCTTTATAGGGTTGTTGAAATTTTGTTTCAAATTTTAAATGGCGAAAGGAAATTTCGTAATAGTTGAAATAACACTTCAACAAAGAGCGTGATATGTACACTCTGTACCTGTAATCATATAATTGTTAATCATCCAATATTATCACAATATGTCAATGTTTACTTTTACTAGTAAAGTTTCATCAGATGAAAAGATATAAACATAATAAAAAAGAAGTATTGTCCGGTGACCTATAGTTAATAACACCTACGTCGTTTAGTCTCTGATGAAAAGTTGTGTCAATGGCAATCATACCTCATCTCAGTATGTATAGCACTAAAAATCATTCTCATTCTAGTTAATATTGATTAATAGGAGCAAATTAGAAAATTGAACAATCAAATACAAGCCTTTTATGTATATACCTTTTAAACAACTGTTGCAATATGGGCAACGCGAAGACTTTACAGTTTATTATGAGAATAAGGGAAACTAAATGACCGTAACATTTCGGCTGTTTACTTTGACCATGTCCATGTAATTGATAGTGTATTAGTCTTTGATACGGAAAAAAGGAGGTAAGAGGAAATCGTATGTCGGACACCAATCGAAACAATCAAAAGTATATTCGGTCACCATGGACAAGTTTCGTAAATCTATATGAAGATCAGAATCGACTGAAAAAAAGATGAAATAAAGATTTAAGGGAGACTATAATCAAACCAAAAAAAAAAATTAAAAAGTATGATACAGCTAAATGGCGGCGCGCAAGACATGTCGGAATGAATTGCGCTTCTCAGGATAAATCATTAAACGGAGACTACAAACAAACGAAAACGACAAATTAAAAAAAAATATGATACAGATAAATTGCCGCGGGCAATACAAGTCGGAATGAATGGATTTCTCAGAATAAACTATAGAAAAACATTTTAATTTGAATCATGCCAGTCCCAAACAAACTATCTTCTATAATGATCGTACTTTCTTTAACTTGTAGTTGACTTCTTTTAACTGTCTCAGCTCAGTGGTAATTAAAAACGAGGACTACAATGAAAACATCTTTTTATAAAGCTGGTGCCTCCGACATTATCCGAGGCGCTTTTTAGGATTGACTTTGAGAAAGATCGATAAAATCTAAACGTTTGAAAATGACATTTAGAGGTCAACAAATTGCTGTAAATAATAAACAAGTTAATACATACAATATTATGATAAAAGTACGAGGCTGTTGCTATGCAAGAACGAAATGTTTACAATAAAATGCATGTCATATACTATGTCGTTAGGCTTTTTGTTTTAAATATTATTCAGTTTACAATACATGTTTAAATTAATGAAATGAAACAACTGCAAATATGGTTGAACAATACACCATTGTCAAACGTTTTATACTATGAAATCGTGCGTGACATAAGCTATTGTTTAATTTTTGAATTCTTTTTATCAAATTTTGATTGTCAAAATATCAATTACGGGGGTGGGGACAAAAACATTCTGTCACAAGCTTTACATATGCCCTTCTCTGTGATCGTAATAACAAAAATCCTTCTATATTCAAATATGTGTCTATATGAAACGAAAGTAATAAGGCTACTTTATGTATTAAGTATGTGTTTCAAACAAGACAACCGAACTAAGTCACATCTAATTCACGTCTTATATGTATTCTCATGTTTCCTTTTTAATAATATAAGATTCCGTGACATGTATGATTAAAAGAGATTTGATAACTCAAGCAAGTTATTTTGTTAAAGCAAAGTGTTAATAATAGTACTGTCTATGAAGATACATCATTATTTTTCAAGGAGAAGGAATTAAGGCATCAACATGATCAAGTGAATGATTTATATATTCATCAAACTTCATGTAGCCAGTTCAAAAATTTAATTCTCATCGCCATGTTATCTCTGTGATTCTGAAATGATGATTTTCCCCCGTAGGTATAGGGGTAGCAGGTGCTCATAAATTCTTATTGCAAAAAATGTCCATCAGGATGTTTATAAAAACTTATCTAAATTTCACGTTTAGGTAATAAAACTATAAATAACAAAAGATTAAGTAACCCGAACCCCACGACAACAAGTTGAACTAAGATAGAAGTTAAATATCCAACTTCACAAAAATATTGGTCTATCAAGAAATAAAATCAATTCCATCTGGTCTCGTCAAGGGCTATTTAACAAAAAAATACAAGGAAAAGATAACAAAATAACAGAAAAAAAATCAGTACTAAAATTGTCGTGGCTTCACCTTGCTATTGACAATTATCATGAATACCAGGATTAAAATTTTGTACGCCAGATGTGCGTTTCATTTACAAAAGATTTATCAGTGGCGCTCGAATAAGAAATGAAAAGGTAAAATAAAGCACTATGTTGAAAAGAGCATTGACATCCCAAAATTCTGAAAGGTTTTGCCAATATAACTATGATCATATATTCCTGAGTTAGAAAATCAGTATTTTTCGAAATAATCAAAGTTTTGTAAACAGCTGATTTTTAGTTATGACCATATCAATGATAACACATGTAATAAAATTTCAGTTGTGCTAACTACTTGGCTGATGATACCCATTTGAATGAAACCTCTTCCAGTAGTGGTAATATCAAGTGGTCATATCAAGTTCTTAAGGGATTCTGTTAGGATAATACCTACTTTTTTCTCTCAGTTCAGATACAAAAGTATGATAACGATTTACATCCACACGCCTCATGTTTTAGTAAGTAATCAAAATTAAGTTATGAAGATAAGGACCTGTTCTAAGATAATATACATCGTTGGTCTAGTGATCTAAGTAGTTCATTCAGCCTGTCAACACTGAAGTTGAGAGTTCGAATACTGTCGACTTAGATCGGAACTGACTGGGATTGTCAATTTTCCTGCCGGGATTCGATGGTGCTCTGCTGGCACACAGACTTTCTACGCCAAGAAAAACAGTGTCTGCCATGATATATCAAAGAGTGTTAAAAGTGGCGTTAAACACCAAAAAATAGTCAATTATAAACTATGCGTAATAGGTATAATACATGCTGTGTATATAATCAAGGTATGGTGAATATGTTCGCTGAATTCATTTTCATGATTAATCAATCATCGTTAAATGCTCTTGATAAGATTCATTTATCAGATACAATAAACTCTATTACAATTATATTTGGTCTATGGAATGATTATAAGGTATAGATCAAGGTCCACTTGCTTTTAATTGATCATCGATAACGTATAGTTCACTTATATATAAGGTAATCTTGCCCTCAGATTATGGGTTATTAAGACATATGTTACAGCTAAAAATATCATGTAGAACAAAATATATACACACACACTTATATGTCTCTCCTGTTTAATCGCTTATTATTGACTTAAATGAAGGTATTTAAGCGCAATATCTGGCTACCTTTTAGACAGACATTTTTTCAATACAATTTTTGTAGCCTTAGAATGTATCTTTATACCCAATGCAATAATCTGAAGTCCTGGATTCATAAGTGATGTTCCTTGAAACATTGATACGTTTTTTCGTAAAGCGTATATAATGCAGAGCAAAGAAAATGTTTCATACAATAGGAACATTGATAATATTTATTTTTTTTCATTTCAGGTTGTAACTTAAAATGGAATACGATACATCGTCAGAAAAAGTAAGATATAACTCATGACCTTTCCATAGATTAAAAAATAGAGACCAAAGAAACTAAAGGGACGGTCAAACTCAGTAGTAAAAAACAACTGACAACGTCATGGCAAATACAAAAAAAAGATCAAAATGCAAACAATAGTTTACAAATCACAACATAGAAACACTAAAGACTGAACAACACGAACCCCATCAAAAACTGGGGGTGATCGCAGGTGCTTTGAAAGGGTGATCAGTCTACTCCATATGTGGCATCTTGCTCAAGTAAGTAAGAACCCATGATAAGTTTAATTCAGTAGGTGGCATTCGAGGAAAAGAAGGAACATAGCCGTCGTCATCTGAAACAGATATGCCATGACGGTCAACCAACTCGTAATAACGTCCGTAATATTTTCGAAGAGTATTTCTCAAAGAAGTCCCAAGAGTCACTTGATATTGACATCGTTTTCATTGTTATCACGTATAACGTATATCCATACACTTAAACTTATATGTATACGCTTATACTGCACGATTGTAGCATGACAATTATATGGGACGCTCATTACCATGATTTTCGACTAGTATGTTTCTCTTTTGATTATATATATTTTGTAAAGACAAATTAGCCATGCGACATTCGAAGAAAGACATCATCAGTATAGAAGCCGTCATTAGAAAACAGTAATTAAATTCGTACACTAATGAAAAAATATGAAATATTGTCAACTTATAATAACACATTTTCATCTAACAAAAAAAGGCTACAAATAAACGTGTTTTGAAAAATATTTCAAATGGAGAAGAAGTTTGTCTGCTGATTGATTTGAAAAACGATTGATTGCGATATACGCTCGTAGCTCAAACAAGCGTGACCGGAACATATCTTAGGGAATCAAGATGTATAAGACATAGAAAGATCTAAAACCTCTGTCATACACAAAAGAATAATGAATACTTCTCAAACCACTCAAAATTTAGCATCACGAGCTAACAAACAAAAAAACGAAAAATAGAAAGGAAATTGAAGTTGCATGTTTATGTGCTGGAAGAGTAACAGTTTCATCTCAACTTATTTCGCTCTAAGTCTAATTCACCAAAACGAAAAAAAAATCCAAAATGAGAAAAGGATATTTTTTGCACACACAAAGTCTTATATTCACAAAATTTAAGCTGAAAATGTATATAAAGTCTGTTTTTTATTACAATGTTCGATAATCTTATAGTTCATTCGCAATGCTTTTTTCTTCACTTTGTTTAGTTTCATCCTGAAATCGTCGAACATGAAAGACCTGGTGATAGTAAACAGCTAAAAATTTGTTTAAAAAAGGCGCTGAGTGAAAAAAAGATGGCAATACTTGAACTAGGCGACAGAGACAATGACTGGATTAAACATGCCAGGTGTAATGACCAAATCGTCATGGTTGACTGCATGGCATTGTTTGAGGAACAGGTATAACCACTTTTGTTACAATTCTTTAGAATTTGTATTTATAACACACACACACACAAAGAGACATTAAAAGTCAGACTTAAGATCTCTTTTTTAATGACTAACTATTTGGAAAGCACGAACAACGCACCATTTGGTTCACGTTGAACTTGAAAAAATAATTATATAAATAAGCAAAAACAAAAACCATTCAAATGAAATGATTAAAACATGTACATTTGAAACCATAACAGTGAAAAAGCGTCTGCGAAACAAAACGAAGGTATGGTACACATGCTCAACAGTGTATGCAAAAATCTAGTAGAAATACGAATTTCATTTACAACAGGAAAGACGGCGTTGTTATTTGAAAGTGTACGCAGTTCTCACTGCGCGTAAACCGTCGTATCACTTTCATTATTCCTATTCTTATTACGTCTTTTTTAAACAGCTTTCTTGATAATATAATATGTCTTTATTTCAGAAAAAGAATCCAAAAGCAAAGCATATTGTTCCAGATTTGTCCGACCAGGTAAATATCTTAATGTTTTCAAGAGCTTCGCAATCGGTATCAAGACAAATAAATGCATTTGTATATTGTGAATGGAACATCACATTGTCACCTTTGTTAAGCCCTCCCAATATCATTTCAAAGTATACAATTTAATTGAACCTCACCCATTGAAAATACACTAAAAAAAAATACCCCCCCCCTTTCCCCCCAAAGAAAAAAGAAAAAAAAAACAAAACAAACAATAAAAATCAAACAACAACAAAAATGTGAACGAACCACTTGTCATAAAGACCTTGTAAATTTCTGTGTATTTTGGTTTCTTGTGGAGAGTTGGCAATCATACCTCATCTTATTTATATACTGATGGATCGTGAAAGTTTGAATCGGCTGAGAATGCGAATGTTAGAGTTGGGGCCCTGAACTAATTTGACGGGTGTTACATATCTCCGTAGTAAATTAGATTTGTTCGAAGATTTACAAGAATATTTGATATCATACTTGTATATTTTGAAGAACATAGGTAGCTACACTACTTTTATTAAATAACAGTTTTCAATATTTCGAGGTACTTCCCGGTAAATCGTCAATTTGTCGATGTCTACTGACAAAACCGATTAAAAAAAAAAAATTAAAAAAAATGGCTGCCTCATATGTCAAAGCAGCTAAAATTACACAATCACATGATAACACAATGAGCGCGATAAAGCCAATTTTTTTACTTTAAGATGACGTTTTAGGTAAAATATTGTTAATTCTACTGGTCATCGTTACTACTTAACCCACTGGGAAGTCTACAAGACAATAGACGCTTAAGTTCCGGTAAAAACATTGTCTGGTTTGCAAATAAAACGCGATATTTGGAGAATAAATTTTGATAATGTAAATGACAAAAGTTACCTATTGTCCAAAGGGTTAACAATCAAGAGTATTGCTGTATCCCTTATATTAGAAATACTAAAAAAATCAGTTTTCATGAGTAGCAAGATACGATAACAGTAAAACATTCCTCTCAAAGAAGATGACAACCAAATCATACGAGCACTCGAAACCTCTGTTAATAAATGTGAGGTACTTAACTGTTTTTGCGAAAAGAAAACATGCTTACAAATTGCAAAAGCGGAGAAGACGAAAAAACAAATAACCTATGTTAGATGGAAATGTCCCTATGTTGATTTTGCTGGAATTCGAAGCCAATGAGATTGATTATAGATTTCTTCAAATATTAGCAAAAACATAAACGGAAACCGTTTTACCCAAGGCAACCTCCAACATGAAATTGTCCCAAATAAAAGCTACAGGGGACTAAAAACACAAATGTTCAATTATTCCCCGAAAATATGTTGAAAATATAAATAAGAGGATGTGGTATGAGTGCCAATGAGACAACTCTCCATCCAAGTCTAAATGTATAAAAAGTTAACAATTACAAGTCAAAGAACGGCCTTCAACATGTAGCCTTTGCTCACATCTAACAGCAAGCTTTAAAGGGCCATACAATGGCTAATTTAAAAGCGTTTTTCAGACGAAAGGACAATTTATTTTGCCCGATCTTTAACTTTTTCACATAATAATGTATTTTGTATCGGCACGCTGAATTTCTGCTCGGACGACAAAAATTAATCCGAAAGATCCGAACCTTATTCATAAACCGTTGGATTGATATAATGAATGCACAGCCGTACAAAGTGCATTTAGAAAAGACGATATGATTTTAGGCACTTAGTAGAAAGCATATTAAGGATTTATTCTTTGCTAATATTTGAAACATAATATAGAAGCTGACAAAGTTCATAAAATAGCTGTATGAAATAATTGATAATAAAAAATGGTCAACTGAGGGACTAAACTAAAGGTACATCGCAAAATAAAAGTTTCCAAATCAATATGTAAACAAATTTATGTTTGCTTTTGCAGATTTCCGCAGAATGAAGTTTATAATTTTATGTTTAATATTGTTTGCACTGTTCATTTTCTGCATTAAAACATGTTTAAATTGCCATACGCACCATTTTCATAGGTCGAAAAAAGAGAGGCGGACACCAAAGGGATGATAAAACATTTTGTGGTTATAAGTTGAAAACAAACTAACAACGCCATTGCCGAAAAAAAAAAGAAAAACATAAAACCCCTCGAAACTAAATATTGAGCTACACAAACCCCACTAAAATTGGAGCTGCTCTGAAATATATAGAACATATTTTTTAATATACTTTCTTAAAAAGTAATCAGTAGTAACATTCAGATGTCACAATACATTAACATTACAATAAATGAAGATTAAGTTGACGTTGGTGCATAACAATTTACCATGTAGATTAAACCATTGGTGTTTGGCTATTTTATCGCTTGGTGTTTAGTATGAGTAACGAACATAATAGACAAGACAATATAATGCATATGTCAAACCAAATGTTTTAAATTACCAATAAATAATCTATTAACTGATCAATACGCTGTCTTTTATTGCATGAAAATAACATTGTATTTTCAGGATGATATTAAAGATAGACTGTTAAAGTTGCAAAAGAGAACTAGGAATTCCCCATCTGTACAGATAGAGACTTTTGAAAACTGGGGAGAGACACAAGCTATACAGGTTATTTCTTCCACTCCTACTACAAAAGATGAACTACAGAAGTTAGTTTTAGCAGCATCTGAAATAGGTTTGCGAGTAAGGTGTGCTGGAACTGGACACAGCTGGGCACCAATATTTGCAGACAGCAAGCAATTACTTATTTATGTTAAAGATATGAAAAGCGACTACAAAGATGGATCCAGAATAAGAATAGCTAATGTAAGTGGTAATATATTTACAATCCGAAGAGGATACAAACACTGTACCTCTCTGATGGTCTCGTAGTAGCAATTCCTAGTTCAGTCCTTACCTGATTCAAAGCCTAGATTACCTTATTTATCTACTGCGTAACCACAAATAAGAAGTAAGAATAATGTCTACTCTGCTGGGATTCAGGATACTATGTCCAAATTGTGTCTTCGTGTGGATGTATCCCTTGTGAAAAGTAAGACAACAAAAATACTGAATTCCAAGTGATATTCAAAACGGAAAGTCCAAAAACAAAGTGCAAAATTTAAAGCTCAAATACACCAAACGAATGGAAAACAACTGTCATATTCCTGACTTAGTACTGGCATTTCCTTATGTCGAAAATGGTGGATTAAACCTGGTTTAATAGCTACCTAAACCTCTCACTTTGACGGTTGCATATAATTCCATTATATTGATAACAACGTGTAAGCAAAACAAACAGACGTGATAGGTAAAAAAACGTCAAAAATAGGGGTACAGAGGTCAACATTGTGTTATTATGTTATTATCTTTACAATGTATCACTATAAAACCAAATAACTATTACAACACAGAAAAACACAATGACATATCGAAAATCTATAGACAAAGCACATAAATAAAAATAAAAAACAAGAATAAAAAAAAATGGCCATAGCACATATCACAACGGCGAGATGTATAAATACCGAGCCACGCAAAAAGGATATTACCAAAAATGGATTAAACAGTAAAGGTTTAAAATATATGAATACAAATAAAATTAACAGTATAACGCGTAATTAGGATGATAAACAACGTCAGTACCTAGAATCTATACTTCAATACCATCATGTATTATTTGTGAAGTTTGTAGGAAATATTTATCAACAATGTCTTGGTATCTTTTTATGAACTTTTTTTTTAAACTACACTTTGCACATTAGGAATCCGGCTAAGACGATCAGGACAAAGAAAATGACATACTCCTACTGCATAAACTTATTCTCATCTTGAATCTGCATTTGATTTGTCGCTTAACGTTGATCAGTCATCAACCATCAATTTCGATACATTTCATTGGTATAATATGAAAATGATTATTATAGACAATAAAGAAAAATGTATATTCAATTTGTAAGCTCTTAATTGTTCCAAATCTCGATTAGTTGTACATAATGTCTACGTATGAGTAAAAGGTTTAAAACAGGATACAAAAAACGATAATATGAATGAAGGCGATGGAAAAATGCGTATGTACTATGTCAAGCTTTTATACGAAAGTAAATGGAAAACAGTTTTGAATGAGATAAAGAAGACTATCAAAGATATGTAGTTTACTGCAACTAATTCTTTAAGGGTAAATGAATTAGATGAGAATAACTGAAGCCATACTTAAACTAGTTAAACTAGAATTCTAATTTTCTTTATTTAACAAACTGCAATATTTATTTAACACCAAATATATATGCATAAAACAATACTGATTACTTCAAAGATTAAACTTTACTTGTCAAGTATCAGAGACAATAACCCTCAAAGATAAAAATAAAAATAAAAAAACGATTGGTATAGTTCATTTGGTGCATCTGGTCACATTATTACTGTAGACCTTAGCATCGTAAATAATGATAAACTTGAAAAGGTGTTTGCCAAAGACCCGATATGTCCAACTCCCAACCCAATATCTGGAACATCAACTTTTCATTTTGTTTTATCTATATTGTTATGGTTTATGATATGATCCTCTATGAATGATTATTGTATTATAGCGTCAAAAGGGTGAAGTGGACATCATGACTGGAGTGACGACTGGAGACTTTAAGAAGTTCCAAATAAAAAACAAATTGCATATTCCTGCTAATGTTATTTTAGATGTTGTTCAGATGGTTAGTGTTGTAGCAACAGGTTGTCACGTGAGTTTCAATGTCACTATCATATTATACCAGTTTTAATATGCTGAACTTTAAATGTACAGTTTAATTATAATTTTACTATGCACATAAGTTTATTCAACTCTTTTTAAATGTGTTGTTTTATTATAATTTTTACCATACATTTTAGTTTAAAGTCTCTAGTACATTATTAACCTATAGTTAAAGACCATCCTTTTATTAGACTGCGTATAACGTCTTAACACTACATGTGTTGGTTATGACCTGATTGATATATTTCAATCTAGGAAAAATAAAGGCAACAGTAGTATACCGCTGTTCGAAACTCATAAATCGATAGATATAAAAACAAATCCGGGTTACAAACTAAAACTGAGGGAAACGCACCAAATATAAGAGGAGAACAACGACACAACAAAAGCACAACTTTAAAATGTAACATACACAGAATCGAACTATAATATAACAATGGCCATTTTCCTGACTTGCTACAGGACATTTAAAAAAAAATGGTGGGTTGAACCTGGTTTTGTGGCATGCCAAACCTCCCGCTTTAATGGCAACGTCAAAAACAACACCAAAACGACAACATCACATGACAGGACCACAAATACAAATAAATGGGAGAACATATAGGACAAAGAAACACACGAACTATAGCTACCAAAAGGTACTAGGCTTAAAATTCAATACGCCAGACGTGCGTCTCGTCCACACAAGACCTTCCAGTGACGCTCAGATGAAAAAAACTTGAAAGCCAAAACAAGTACAAAGCCGAAGGGCACCGAGGACCAAAACTTACAAAAAGTTGCGCCTAACACGGCCAGGGTTTTCTGCCTGGGACAAGAACATCCTTATTATTAAGAATAATTTATAATTTTGCAAACAGTAAATCTTATAAAATGACTATATAATAGATATACATGATAAAACCGAGGTGGGGACTAACTACAGAATAAAAACGGATACATTACATAAAACAACTTAATCCAACGTATAAAAATACACATGGTTTACTTGTTAGGTGAAATTGGGTTTTGTACTAGCTTACAGTAAACTCGATCTGTACTTTGTCATTGTGCTAGTTATTTGTGTATTAGCTTTTTACTGGTCGGATTATTTGATTATTTTCGTGCTGTTACAGCGTTAGGGCTGGTAAAGGGGGGTGGGGGGGGGGGGGGGGGGGGGGTGGGGTGGGGGGGTGGGGGGGTATATTGAGCGATCACATACAATATAATCTTCGACGTAATCTTTAGCTGGTAATCCCATATAAGAGGCCTTGAAGGGTTCTACTATAGTTTGTTTTCGTATATTGTTTAAATGAGGCAGTTGAAATTCTTTATTGAATAGATTGGCCTTATTGAAATCGGTGCCTTTATAGCCTACTATGTTTTGAGTATAGTGAGGGTGTTGCGAAATTTCTAAGGCTTTTTGTCATTGATCGATATAGTTTCTTTGCCAAACTAAAAACGATAACAAGTATGGCCAGTCCTTGCAAGAATTCAGAGATGATTTTCCCAATTTTTTTAGAAGAAGTTTAAATAACACAATATTCTTATTTTTATGTCAGTACCAAAGCGTGAACTGACTTCCTGGATGCTCTGCACAATTGTTTCAATACTGCGAGAAAAGCTAATTGTTCGTGACTATTATACTGACGGATTCAGTAACACTGGTTATCAGACATATATACTACACTGGCCTTTCGTATATCTATTTATCACCAAGACTACACTAGTTATTGAATTTTTTCTAGTCATTTCGTTTTTCCCGTGACTGTGTAACTTACTGTTTATGCATCTATATATTCATTTTAACATACAGGGGGTAGGAAGGGATGCAAACACACCAAGTGACAACGTAGTGAAAATGCGCATAATCGGAAGTGATGGTAAACTGCAAACCTACACATCTGACGACAAAGAAATGTTGAGGGCGATAAGTGCAAATTTTGGATGTTTTGGAGTTATATTTGATATGACAATAAAACTTATTCCTGAGGTTATCGTCAAAGTAGAAAATCGATACATGGGTTTAGATGATATATTCTTCAATGCAGCAAAAATAGAAAAAATATTTGAAGAAAACTGGTCGGTTGAGATATTTTGGTTTCCTTACAACTCACTCAGTCTTTTTGATTATAATCCAAAAAATGATGATGTCTGGATCCGTATCATTAACAAAGAAACGGAACACGTCGAAACGGCAACTCAAACATATTACGACTGGAAAGAAATAAAAGATTGTCTGACAGGAGAAGCCATGGCGATCATGTCACCGATCATAGCAGAAAACCCTTCTTTGACTCCATGGTATGCATTGTCATCGTTTGGCGCGTTAAAAAAAATCATTTACCCGAGCGGTATCCAGTATCAGGAACTTCCACACGCTGTTCATTTTAGGTAAGCTTGTATTAGTGACCCACGCTCATAACCCCTGGTATGTCCTGTTATAATGTTGGAGGTCGAACATATACAGGGAAATTATACTCATAACATGCATAAAAGAGGGACGAAAGATACCAGAGGGACAGTCAAACTCACAGATCGAAAACAAACTGACAACGTCATGGCCAAAAACAAAAAGACAAACAGACAAATAATAGTACAGATGACACAACATAGAAAACTAAAGACTAAGCGAACCCCACGAACCCCACCAAAAACTGGGGGTGATCTCAGGTGCTCCGGAAGGGTAAGCAGATCCTGCTCCACATGTGGCACCCGTCGAGTTGCTTATGTTATTACAAATCCGGTAAATAGTCTAATTCGGTAAGTCACATTCGTGAAAAGGGAAGGGTATTGTAGTTACGACATATGGAACATATCCGATATCATCTGTGAAACGGTTATTCCATAACGGTCAACCAACTCGTGATGGCGTCCGTAAAATTTACGAAGGGATGACTTCAACTTCACCATTTGGAACTCATAAGTATTCACCTCAAACGAGCTTATACTTGAAACTCACGTGACATTAGTTCATGTGAGCTTCACGTGAATCGTATGTGAAACATGTGAAACTCATGTGAATTTCACGTGAACATAACTTTAATTTTGTTCATGTCAATTTAACGTGAATTTAATCAACTAATAAAAAAACATTTTTCAAAATTTTCAAATCTAATTAAAATCATGAAAGATACCAAAGCAAAATTTACATGAAATTCACGTGAGATTCATGTGAATCTCAATGCACGTGAAATTCACATGCACATTTTTACGTGAGTTTCACATGTTTCATGTATTAGCTCCTTTGAGGTGAATCTCACGTGAAATGTTTGACGTGAATTTCACGTCAGATTCATATGAAATTAACGTGAGCAAAATTTGCTTGTGTCGAAGGGGAAGATGATACAAACATCCACACGTGTAATGGAGAAATTCCAAAATGGTTAATTAAGTTTGGATTGTTTTTCTAGATAGCTCTTGTTAATATTTTGTAAAGTGGATATGAAAACGATTGACAATCAACGTCAGTAAAAAGTGAATGTCAACCAATTGGGTGATGCTAATGTCAATTTCAGGTACGATCAGTAGAATTAACCACAGATCTGTGAATTCTATAACGGCGAATTACTTCTTAATAATTTTGTAAAAATTTGATATAAACAACGCTGTTCGAGGCATGCACGAGCAAATACTAAAGAATATCAAATACAATTTCATATATTGGATTTTGAACAAAACATTATGTTCTACTTTGTTTGGTTAAAAGTTTCAAGATTGGAATATAGCATGGAATTGATATATTTTTATTTAATCATAGCGTGCTGTTATGCTCTTTAAATCAAAGTATAAGCAGATTTATGTTTGATTTTTATATGAATTTCAGACAATACATTGAAAAGGCTCCTGTATATGACATGGAATTTGCCTTCGATTTAAGGGGAGATTTTCATCGACTCTTGAAGATAATTCAAGTAGTTGTAAACAAAGTGGATCATTACGAGGAAAAAGATGAGTATCCATTGAACATTGCTTTAGAAATGCGCATGATGGGTCACAGGTAAATCTGATAAAAGTAAATTAAATTTTGATACAAGGCTTATAATATTTTGCGCGCCTTTCGTCTATATAAGACTCATCAGTGACGTTCGAATCAAGTCAGTTGTAAGCCAAATAAAAAAAGAAAGTTAAAGATAATTGAAAACCGAAAACTTCATAAAGACATGCAAAATAAGTATAAGGCAAACTATACAAACCTTAGAGTTTCGAATATTTCAGCTTTTCATTAAAAATTTATTTACAGAACAATTACCATATCAATGATATGTTATGTCAACAAAAAAATACTAATTACAGGGCTGATGACGAAACAAAACATACAAGGGTAGTGGCATAAATCAGTCATTTACATTATCAAAATCAACACCACAACAAAGTATATGATGTATGTAAAAAAAAAATTCATTGCTGAAAACGCATCATAGATATTTGTATGTAAATATGCTATTCAAACTTGTCAATTTTACGTTTTTGCTTAAATGTGCAGTAATAAATGAGAATCATAACCGGAATAAACAGTCATATTGAACAGTACAACATAATGCTGGTGTTGTCCCATTTTTCTTAGGTTAGTTGTGTTTTATGTCCTCTGATGTATGCATTTTGATTAAACGTATGTTTCTGTAATTGAAGTACCAATTTAATATCAATTTTCAGTAACACACTCCTTTGTCCTGGTATAATTGGAAATCCTGTCTATGGCGGATCTGGTCACGTGATGTATATAGAAATTTTAAGTGTCGTCGACACAAAAGGATGGGAAAAATTTTGCATTGATGTAGCAAAAGAATGGATGGCTTTAGATGGAGTTCCACATTTAGCTAAGCAGTGGGATTTTATTCCCGGTGTTGAGGACCATATTTACAAAGTAAGAAAGAAAAACGACTGTTTGGATTACATAGTTTATTCTGTTAACATTATTGTAATATTGGTTGCAAAGTTAAAAATGTTTTCAAACATATGTGCTTGCTGTAATAAGAAATTGTCAATGACTTTCTCATGTTTCTGACAAGTTTCAGACTTACAAAGTTAAGTTAAAAAACAGTGCAAAAAGTAAAAAGGGATCCACTCGAAAGTTTTATGGATGCCATATAATATTTTGGTGGCCCATAAAACATATGTGTTTTACACATGACCTTTGATATGTATCGTAGCCATAATCACGTTCTCTTTTCGTCGAGCGTGATATCGTAAATAGCAACTTATTAGTAAACTTTAATTATATTCAGTAACACGACAAGTGCCCTTTGAAGTTTCAAAATATAAGTTATTACGTTAAGACTTCATTCTGCGAACGTCAAAGTCAAAATAGGATCTTAATCACAAATAACAGAATGATATAAAATCATATCAAAACATTTTTACAAGATTAAAATATATACTATTCCATATGTAATAATGAATGAACAATGTTTTCCATTCGTTTCCATTCGTTTGATGTGTTTGAGCTTTTGTTTTTTTTGCCATTTGATAATTGACTTTCCGATTTGAATATTCTTTGGAGTTCGGTATAAGTGTTATTTTATTTTTTATACAACACAAAATGCCAAATTCATCTTTAGGTATCTACAAAAGTATAGCATGTCAACCGAATTTAACTTCGAATGTGGTTGTAATATGGACATACCATGCAACATGCATAAACACCTTTATTCATGGCTCTTCAAAAACTCATCTTGCCAATATGCATTGCAAACTTATACTTAATCTATAAGAATTGATACTTGCTACGTAATTAAACATAATTGCTTCGAACAATATTGAATTAACTATGGTTTGCTTGATCACATATGAACGATAAAAGAATGAAACCAACACTTTATAAATTTCATGCTTCCGCAGAACCTTTTTGGATTTACATTCATTAGGAACGTTCAAGGCCGAATATGAAAAATATGTATTTTCGAAATGATTATGCTGTCAAACTGACAATACCGTTCAAGTTCGCACAGTTTTTCTATGAAAACTACAGAGAATTGTTTGGTCATAGTAAAATATGGCAAACATTATCTTTTAAACTATCATAAACGACCGGAAAATAAATCTCATATTTCTTCGTCTTGGACTTATGTAATATTAACCCCCTTAATATGAAGCGAATGATTAATCGTTAATATAAAAAAGTATATGCAGAAACATGAAATTTCAGAATCAAACTTGTACTAACAATACTTATCATTTTACAATTTTTCAGCATATGGGACAGCACATCGATGCCTTTAAGGAGCAGCTGCAGAAATCTGGTGCTGATCCAAAGGGGATGTTCCTCAACAAAAGCCTCCAAAAACTATTACGACTTTAACATGTCTAACCGGAACTTTTCGCAATAAGCTATCCGGCCAATTACAGTTGCTGTGATGTTTTTTTTTTTATTATGAATAAAAATATGGTTTACTGGAAAAAAGATAATGCATTTTAAAAAAAGGACTCTGTAAATGATTCTGCATTATGAAAATGATAGCATACTTCAATTCATCTGTATTTATCAGACATTTGTATGTCTGAAGTTTTTCATCTAGTGGTTGTCGTTAGTTGCCGTATGCTTTCATTTTCTTTCTATGAATGTTTCGCCAACGTTTGTGTTGTTTTTGTAAATATTTTTACATGTTATTATCCTCCGGCGTTTAAGACCTATTATAGGGTTTGCTCGAGATTGAAGGCCGTATTGTATTGATCCTTAGTTGTTTACCTTTGTTTCTATAACTTTTGATGATGCAAATGAATTATATGTGTACCTAAGGTCCGATACGTATTAAATATGACTTATAAGTCTTTTGAAGACAAAACGCACGTCTGGAGTACAAAATTGTAAGCCTGGTATCCAATAAATGCATTATAAATAGCTTCAAAAGTCCATACGTTGCTAACAAGACATATGGTGTAAACATTTGTTTATTGTTTTAAAATATCTCTAAATTTTCTTTTTAGAATGTTTTAGGTTCGTGTTAATGTATACATCAGAAGTATCGTAGTTCATTTGATATATTTTTATTTCGTTTTCATGACTCCTTTAAAGTATCTGGAAATCTTATGTGCGTGCACAGTTAGAAACTAAATATATACAGAGATGTAAATGGAGTCATTAATATAAATGTCACTTAATCGATAACTTGTACATTAATCCGAGAATGTTACATAACACACACTATAAAACAAGGCATAGTGCGTGATTTAAATGTGTTAAAATCTAGATTTTAGCGTTTTAAACATGCCTTTGGTATTGTTACATCGTTTGTTGTCGTGTGTTTAAATCTTTTCGAAAATTCTGTAATCTGGCGAAGGAAATTAATTATGAATAAAAATATTCAAATATTAGTCCCCCATTAAAAAATATATTTTCCTCATTAGAAGTATATGGTAGATAATAATAATTTTCTTTGGAAGGGAAAACTTAACAATTGACATGAAAAAGGATTACGCGCCCAGAAACCAAGTACGAATCAGAATAGTTATAGTAATTGGCAATAAGATACCAAGGGATCAAAAACCTAAGTCGAAGACAAAAGCAGAACAACTTGTTAAACCAAAAAATGACAACAATACCGACAACAGACAACAAATCAATCTTTCGAATACTAAGCAATACAAACTACTTCCTATTTGTACTTGTTTTTAGTAGATCAGTACTTTGTCATTTTGCTAGTTGTGTATAAGCTTTGTACTAGTAGAATACGTCGAGACCTTTCAACTGATTCTTACATTTTTCTGCTATTTTTTGGCTGTAACAGCTAATTGACAGGTAATGGGGAGAGCTAAGCGCTGACAAACAATATATACCCCGACATGATCTCAAGGTTTGCTGTCCCAACCCAGGCCCTTTAGTTAAGTGGTTATAGTTTGTTGCATTTGGTGCCTGCTATTGTTGTTCATTATTCATATTGTTTAAAGAGTGCCGTTGGTATTTATTTTTATTGTGTTGGCATTTCGTTATCCCTGGGCCGTTATAGCCTATTATCTAGTGAGATGTTGCTATTTTCTGTACCACCAAATGGTGACCTGCATTTGTTAAAATCCGCACCTTTGGTCATACGTGGATTGTTGTTTAATTGCCAACTATACCACGTCTGCATTATTTATTTTTTTCTAAGTAAAAATAGCTCGAATTACCAATGATTTCAGAGAAGCTCAGCACTAATTCTTCCATACTACGAGAATGTTCATTATTCGTAACTATCATACTGACGGATTCAGTGACACTGATTATAAGACATGTGACCAACGCTGACCTTTTAAATGTTTCAATATAACCAAGATTACACTAATTATGTTTTTTTTGTTTATGTCATCTCGTTTTGCTTTATTTAGAAAAAAAACAAACTTTTAAACCATTAAATTTAAAATTTAAATTATTAACAAAGAAACGAAGAAAGTCAAAACGGCAACTCAAACCTATTATGACTGGAAAGAAGTAAAAGATTATCTGACACAGGAAGCCTTGGCAATCATGTCACCGATAATAGCAGGCAATCCTGCTCTGACTCTACTTTATTCATGGTCATCGTTTGGCGCGTTAAAGAAGATCATTTACCCAAGCGGTACACAGTATCATGAATTTCCACACGCTGTACATTTTAGGTAAACTTATTCGTTATGTATAACTTCAATCTTATAACTTTTAATTTAACCTGAATTAGGCTGTTAGTTTTTCTCGTTTCTCTTGTACGTTTATCTCTCGTTCGTTGGCACTTTGATGTCATGATACAACTGATCGAATTAAGTCTTGAATGTTCTAAATTTTCTTTAGAGATCTTAATGCTTTTTGGAAAATATTTTCAAAGTGGAAACTAAAACTTCTGATTGGCTAATAACGTCCATAATAACTGGATGTCAACGATATTTTACCTACGACAAAAACAAAAACAATGGAAAAAACCTATACCAAAGTCGGCCCCGACGTGAAAAATGTGAAATAGTTCAAACAAGAAAAGCAACGGCCTAATTTGTATGTTTGGTTAGGTTAAAAGATATAAGATTGAAGTTATAAATTATTGCATGTGTTAAGGTTTGTCAGGTCGTATATTACACAGAGGAATGTGAGGATTTTTCAAATGAAAAACCGACCGTAAAATATGCATTATCTGACTGACATACCGTCAAAAATTTTTATTTTCTGCAAAGATTTGCAGGACATTACATCCCAATTTACCTGTAAGTGGATTATTCTTTTCTCATGCGTTTATGTATACCAACGACCAGCGGCTAAACTATTTGGTGAAATTAAACTCAATAATCTAGATATAAACGTTAGTTATTACTGTCAGGTTTAATTATTATTTAATATTTTACCGTTATTGCATGAAGCAAGAAATAAAACAAGTGTTTCAATATAGGAAAAATACAAGTCACTTGGTAAGTAATTTATTATATCAACTTTATAAAAAGGGTAATTATGATTTTTTTCTCTGGTTAAACGCCATTTGAATCACCAAAAAGCATTATTTGTTCAACAATTGAAAAGGAACGTATTCTTTTTTTGCTTGGCAATACAGTTTTTCTAAAAAAAATGAGAATCAAGAAAGAATATTACATAATTTTATCTCATATAATTGTATAATTGTGGGTTAAAACGTGTTCTGGTACTAGTATTTCAAACTAATAAATAGCGAAAAGGAGTAAATGTTTCTGCCTCAAACCTTTAAGGAATATTTAAAATGGAAAGTTGTATAGAAAACCTCTAATTGACAACAGCACACGATTACTATTAAATGATGTTTTAACAAACTAAAGTTTATAATCTAATCGGAGTAAATAAAGACCGACATAATTTATAGCAAGCTGTTATGTTTTTCTCGTCAATGTTGTAACAGATTTATCATTGATATTTTATGAATTTCAGACAATTCATTAAGAAGGCTCCTGTAAATGACATGGATTTTGACTCGATTTAAGAGGGGATTTTCATCGACTCTTGGAGATAATTCAAGTAGTTGTGAACAAAGTAGACCATTACAAGGACTAAGATGAGTATCCATTGAACATTGCTTTGGAAATGCGTATGGGTCACAGGTAAATCTGATAATAAAAAGCTCATTAAAGATATCAGACTTATAATTTTGTAACGTGCCTTTGGTCTACATAAGATTCACCAGTGACGCTCGAATCAAAACTGTTATAAGCAAAATCAAAAACTAAGATGAAAAGCATTAAATAGCGGTAAATTAAATGTTATGCCAAATAAGGCTAATGCAATCTATACCTGTAGGTAGACCAATCTTCGTGTAAGGACTATTTCAAAATTTTATAATTAACAGCACATTACCAGAACAATAAACAGATCAACGATATTTCATGTCAACACAAACATGCTGACTATCAGGCAACTCGGAGACGAAACATTCACGAGCAGTGGCATTAAACAGATTTACGTGTTGTTTTGATTTTTTACAGCACTTTGTTGATACCTCTGCTGTTGGACTATCAGTCCCCGAGAGTATTATCAGCACAGTAGTCGGAACTTCGGTACTGACATGATTGAAACAAACCTTTCAAAAAATGTCCGTTTATGAATTTTTAAATTTAAAAAGAAACTAAGGTTTCAACTCCCTCAGGTAAAGTTGACCTTAGATTGATTGGCTATTTCTAAGGTTTTTTTGATCATATAGCTTTTCAACGTTTAGGTTTTTATACCACTTGGCTTTCAAATATGTTTTTTTTAGCGTTCTTGATGAAGGTAAGAAAAGCGCTTCGGACGCTGAAATGTATAGCGTGTCTTTTCAATTTTTAACCCATTCAAAATATCAAACTGAACTTCACAAACAAGTAAAATGAATCAAATATAATGTAAATATGTTTCATTGCTTTATGTGTATGTTGATATGCCAATAAAAAAATAATTTCCAAACCAACATCCTAAGGCTAACGTATATGTCGCTTCCTCGTCCTGTTTATATGGTGCTCATTATGTAATACTGTTTTGCAACAATTTGATGTTGGGGCTCAACGATATTAAATTCATTGTGTTTTTGTCAATCTTACGTTCTTATTTAATGTGAAGTAATAAGAAAGAATTGTAAACGGAATTAACAAGCATATTGAACAGTACAACATAATGTTTTTGTCGTCGAATTTTTCTTCGGCAGTTTGTATTTTGTGTGATTTGATGGATGCGTGTAGATTATTCCCATGTGTCTTCTATTTCAATTTAAATAAAATCTCATTTTCAGCGACACACTTCTTTGTCCTGGTATAATTGGAAATCCTGACCTTGGCGGATCTGGTCACGTGTTGTGTATAGAAGTTTTAAGTGTCGTCGACACAAAAGGGTGGGAAAAGTTTTGTATTGATGTAGGAACAGAATCGATGGCTTTAGATGGTGTTCCACATTTAGCTAAGCAGTGGGATTTTCTTCCTGGTGTTGAGGACCATATTTACAAGGTAAGAAATAGCATAGCCCGTTTGTATCATATAGTTTATTCTGTTAGCATAATGGTATTCTTGAATGCAAAATGTAAGCTATTTTCAACAGATGTTCTTGGCCCAGCAAAAAATTCACAATGATTTTCTTATGTTTCTGACAAGTATCAGACTTACACAGTTAAATAGTACAAATAGAAAAAAGTTATTAACTCGAAAGTTTAATGGACGCCATTTATCTTTAAATGGTTTTTAAAATATATTTGTTTCACACATAACCTTAGATAATTGTCGTAGTCATAACCATGTCATGTTTTCGTCGATTAGGATGGCGTTAATAGCAACGTATTAACGAATTTACTTCAAATAAGTACCTCGACGAGTGCCCTAGGAGGGATCGAAATATAAGTCATTATATCCTACTATTTCTATTAGGCATATTGCAAATATACATTGAAAATAATTAATCTATTAATAACTTCAATGTCTAAGTGTTCTCGGCTTCGGACATTTACTTAATATTGACCCCCTAGATATGAAGCAAAAAGTAAAATATCAAAAATACAAACTCCAAGGAAAATTCAAAACGGAAAGTGTTTTATTTAATGGCAAACTCAAAAGCTCAAACACATCAAACGAATGGAAAACAACTGTCATATTCATGACTTGGTAGAGGCATTTCCTTATGTAGAAAATGGTGGATTAAACCTGGTTTTCTAGCTAGCTAAACCTCTCACTTGTATGACAGTCGTATAAAATTCCACTATATTGACAACAATGTGTAAACAAAAACCAGACATAATAGGTACAAATGTCTAAATTTGGGGTGCAGCAGTCAACATTGTGCTATAATCTTACTCACTATAAAAAACAAACAAATATGTCAACAAAGAAAACAAAATGGCATATAGACAAAGCACATCAGCAAATATATAAGACAGGAATAACACGCCAAAAGAATATTACAAAAAATGGACTACACAGTAAAGGTTGATAATATATAAAGACAAATGAAAGAACACTTTAACACGTTATTAATATGATAAACAACGTCAGTACCTAGAATATATAATTCAAGACCATCATGTATGATTTGTGAAGTTGAAACGGAATATTTATCATAACGTAAAATAACAAAAAAAACGAACCCTGCAGAAAATTCCAAACGGAAAGTCCCTTATCCAATGGCAAAATCAAACGCTCAAACACATCAAACGAATGGAAAACAACTGTCATTTTCTTGACTTGGTACATGATCTTGATCAAGATCTTGGTATCTTCAGATGAACTCTTTTTTTTTTAAAAAGGACGAGACGTTCATCAAATTTCTGTTCAGACACTGGTGACGTTTTATAAAGTATGAGTAGCAGCTGTAAGCTATTGAATACTGAGTGAGTCGGGAAATGTATATCGCATGTGCAGGTGAAGTTAAAATATTGCTGCTAAGGTGGGTTAACTATATAGCTGGAAGATTAAAATCATCTCGTTTGTCATAGATTCTGGTATTGGGATGGCCGCTTATGTCAAATTCGAGGTATAAGTCTTAAAATTAGACGGAGGAAACAGTGTCTGTTGTTTCTTTAATTTCGAGTTTTGGAGGATACATTACTGGAGCCCAATCTGAAAAGTTTGGAATGTTAATTGAAAGAACATCATCAATATATCTGCATGTGAAATTAAATGATCTAGCTTCTTTAATCTTTTGTTTTGACAAGTGTCTGAAAGAACTCCGACTCATATGATAATAAGAATCGGTCGGCAAGGGAAGGCGCACAGTTCGTTGTTCTCATACGCATAGTCGTTCGTATAAAAAAGAATTTTGCAGAAAAGAGAAATTTCTAATTTAAACATTTAGTTACAATACTTATTGATTTCAATCTTTCAGCATATGGGACAACATATCGACGCATTTAAAGAGCAGCTGACGAAATCTGGCGCTGATCCAAATGGAATGTTTCTTCAAAAGCCTCCGAAAACTATTACGACTATAACATACCTGACCAAAACATTTTGGAATAAGCTGTGATTTCTGTGAATTATCCGTCCAACTTCAGTAACTGTGATTCTGTTTTTATTTTTAAACAAATATATGAATAAATGGAGAGAAAAAAATGTTCATTCTGAAAAGTAACCTGTTGAGCAGATTCCGCATTATAAAATTGACCCGATAACATGTTTAATGTTAGAAGTTTATTTCCAATGTATAATGGCCTATTCAAATTAGCTTTGTTGAAGGCAGCATGGTGACCTTTAGTTGATTACGTCATCAGGGCTCTCGTAGATAATTATCTCATTGGCACTCAAACCAAATATCCTTTTTTTTAAATGATTTATTTGAATAGGCTATTAGATAACAGGAATAATGTTCAGTTATCCACAGAAGTTATGTAATTGACAATTGACCTGATGTCCAACAGTTGCAAGTTAATGCAATCTGCTGATTATTTGTTTATTGAGTCACTGATAGTCATATTGTATAAAAAATGAATACATTTGTTTGACTATTCAGATTACTAAACAATATTGATTTAATTGCTTATTGTCCTATGATCTTATCATTAAGATTGTGATTCATGGTGCAAATGTTGTATATGTTAGATGATATATTTAGTGTATGCGCTAAAAGTGTAGCCAGAAATGGAATCGATCACCACTTAAACGTGTTAAACATAAAATTGCAGTTGATGACATTGATGAATTGGTGACTTCATTAGATTTGAGCCAGATAAAAAGTTCATTTTCGCTCCTGTTGTCATGTTTAAAACGTGTGGCAAATTTGTTACATATATCGTCAAAGTGTTTCTATACATGAAGAAAGGGGTCAAGTCACTTTTCATCATAACACGTTTTTAAGGATAGCTATCATCATCGTTGTATTTGTTAAATTTCAGTCCTGTTAACTGATATAATTTTATCATTAAAAGATAGTTTTAAACACGAATCACATAGAGTTAAGAGATTGGGACACTTCTTTTATCATGTTTATTAAAAGTATACTACGGCAATAATTGTTCCTCTCACCATACCTTGATTAAAATCAACAGGTATGTTACTCAAAGCTTGTTGTTATCAATGCATAGTTACTATGAAAATGAACACGCATGTATTATAACAGTGACGAAGACAGTTGAGGAAATTTGATTGAACAAAGTTTTGTAAAATATAAAATCAACTCTTGGTAACTCAACAACTCAGTGCTAATATTCGACTATGTAAAATATGAGAATTGTTTTCAATTCATTGCACTTTAAACGACGAAAGAAAACGTTTAAAGACTTGTGGATTGGAAGTTCGTGTCATTTGTAAGTAAATACTAATTACAGTAGGTAGAGTGTCCGGCTGAGATTGTGTTTTTTCAAGTGATTTGATCAGTTTTTTTCGAGTGTGACCACGTTTTTTCAAGTCCATATTATCAAAAATGTAAACAAACAGATTTCTTTCCGGATAAGACGTAAAAAAAAGGATACTAGAACCTTATATTCTAGATCATATAAGGAAAATTAGTATTTGTGATAAACAGATAATATTAAACCTACATTATTTTGTTTTCAAAAAACGTTTAATTTAGCCTTACAATGCTTTATTACGAAAAATAGATTACAGTTATTTTTATACACATATCAAAGCCAATTTCAATGGAAATGCATTCATGAAATCTATATATATTTAGTTATACAGACCCTTTACAAAAGTTCTTGTTTTGCATTGAAAGGGACATTTCAGAGAGTAAATTTATTTTCACCAATAACTATGAAATCGCACATTGTATAACCTTTTGTGTGATTTTATGAAATTCCATTTTCATATCTAAAATGAAGAAACATGATCTAAATTACTCTCACGTTTACCAATTATCTCTATTTGGGATTATTACCAATATGTCAATATAACGCAACTATAAACAGCTGTCATACAAGTGGGCGGTTTTGATAGCTATAAAACAATGTTTAACCTACCATTAGGAATGAAAATGTTGGATTGTTAAACACAATTATCAAAGATCAACACTGCCCTAACCTGGGACAGTGGGGTAACAGAATATTTAAGAACAAACTGTCAGAGAATACTTAAAAATGGTCAAACTCAACAAATTAGAACGAATTAGAAAAAAAAATTACATAAATGACACAAAGTACCGATCTAAGAGTACTCACTGTAACTGAAAACTCGTTCAAAACCAATTACAAATAATAGATAAATCAATTAATCATGTTCTCTTAGATTAAAATAGTTTTCCATGAGAATAAGGAAATCAAATGACCGTCAACTTACTGCTAGTTGAATCATTTCAGTGCCAAATCACAAGCTACTACGATGATTGAACTTTTTTTCTTAAACTCGTAATTTACTTTTTTGAACGATAACAGCTAAGTGGTGTTAAAAAAGACGAATACAATGAAAATAAATCTTTACAAAGCTAGTGCGTAAGAGGCGCCTTTTTGGATTGACCTTAAATAAGACCGATAAAATTTAAACGTTTACAAGGTAGGTATAAATACTAAAGGGCTATGACGAAAAGGGATTTAAAGAGAATAGCCAGAATCATCTATGGTTAATGTCGTCCGATGAAGTTTGAAACTGATTAATAATTATTGATTTTAAAATTTACGCATCGATATTATAAATCAATTGAGAGGCTATGCACTGACTACAGGGTTTATGATCATGATGATACTATGGAAAGCTAACAAACTGTTTTCCGTAGGAATGCCAAGTGCAAACAACGATTTGTTATTAATACTAAAGTCAACAAAATCAACTTTAAATTATGTCAAGCAACCACTTATAAGGTTATCGAGAGACACTGGGCATGTTGTGGGATTGAATAAGTTTTGTTGTTAGCACTTACTAGATATTTCTTACAACAGTTTATCTCAATTTGCTATCATTAAAAGGATATTCCTGGAGAAGAAAATGAAACAAAAGCCAAACGACACGAATCAACAAAATGATATTTAGCGGTCAACAAAATGCTGTAAATAATTAAAGTTGCTATATACAATATCATGATAAAATTATAAGGGTTTTTGCTATACAAGAACGAAATGTTTACAATAACATGCATGTCATATCCTATGTTGTTAGGCACTATCTAATTTTTTGAATTCATTTTATTTCAATTTTGATTGTCAAAATATCAATTATGGTGGGAACAAAAAATTCTGTCACAACCTTCAAATATGCTCTTTTCTGTAATCGTTATTATAAAAATCCTTCTATTTTCACATATATGTCACTATGAAACGAACGTAATAAGGTATTAAGTATTTGTTTCAAACAAGACAACATAACTACATCATTCTAATTCATTTCTAATTAATATTCTATTTTTTTTTTTTTTTTTTGATAATACAGGGTTCTATGACATGTATGATTAAAAAAACAATAATTCAATAACTCAAGTAAGTTATTTCGTTGAAGCAAGGTATTAATAATAGTACTGTCCATCACGATACTACACTATTTTTCAAGGAGAAGGATTTAAAGCATCAAGTGAATGATTTAGATATTTCATCAAACTAAATGTAGGGAGTTAAAAATATCATCTCCTTCTTAATAACGTGACTCTGGTGTAATAATTTTCTCCCGTAGGTATAGGGGTGATTTATATAGATTAGAAATTGCAACAAAGGTCCATTAGGATATCAATAAAAGCTGGTCTAGATTATACGTTTAGGTAATACGATATATAAATAAGAATGAGAAACACGAACCACACGACAACAAGTTCAACTCAAATAAACACACACCTGAGATCACTCCAGTTTTTTGTGTGGTTCGTGATGCTCAGTCTTTAGTTTTATATGTTGTGATTTGTGTACTATTGTTTGTCCGTTGTTTTTTTCTTTCTTTTTTAGCGATGGCGTTGTCAGTTTATTTACGACTTATGAGTTTGAATGTCCCTCTGGTATCTTTCGCCTCTCTTTATCAACTCAAATATAAGACATTTTCAATCCAATATGGTATGGTTCCCGGATATACAAGGAATAAAAATAAAATAGTCGATACTAAAATTGTCTGGTCTTAACCTTGCAGTTGACGATTAAATGGTAATAGACATTTGATTAGGTAATGAAGTGACCTTGACTTCATTTCATAGGTCAGTAATCAAAGTTAAGTTATAAAGATAAGGATCTATTCACAGATAATATACATCGACCGGCGAGTGATCTAAGTGGTGGTCTAAGTATCCCGTTTACTATTAATCTAACATGGTTAATACCAAACAGAAAACAATAAACTTGCGGAAAAGATGGTATACCGCAAACAAAAGGTGCAAACATTAGTACACCATATCAGGATTTCGACACTTAATGTCTCTTCAGTGATGTTAGGAATCGAAACGGTATTTGGAAGGCTATATAATTTACCTCAATTTAGGATAGACTCTTGAATTTTGAAGAGTAGAAATAGGATGAACGGATCATATAAACCCGAAGGCAAATGTATAGTATTCATTGGCATTATTGCTTAAAAAATCATAGAAAATTAGTCGATGAATTGAATTAAAAAAAATATACAGATAAATAAGCATTACACAGTACCTTTTCAGAAGTTTTATACAGTCCGATGACTGACAGTAATAGCATATGATTTATATAAATACATCGTATATGAACTTGACACCTGTTAGAACTTTTCGGAACGCAAAGGGTGTACACTTTACATCAGATGATAACCTATGTGTTGGAAACAAGATGTTAATTTATAAGATCGTTTATGGCTCTTCCTTCACTTTTATTTGTTTAAATGCTAATTAGCAATGACAGAATGGTAACAGATTTATTTGGTCCAGTTGCACATACGTCTTATTCCGAAACATAACAACAAAAGAGGGGGTTAGGAGTTGTGGTTAACAAAATATTTGAAATTTTGAAGTTTCTGCTGTATCAGTAATATTTAAATTCGGTTTGTGATAAAGTTCGTGTAGTTGTACAGTATTTGCAATAAAGGCTGCCCATTTACGATTTAAAATCACTGGCCCCATACAAGTTTTATTTCATCTATTGAAAGGTATTATAGGATCACTTAGATTTGTTAATTGATTCATTTTTTTTTAAATTATAAATGTATGCACAACATATTCTCTTATCCACAAGCGATATCTATTATCAATTCCTTATTTAATTTATTCGATATTTTGATCAAAAGTGCTTATTTACAAAATCATCAATAATCAATACCCCCCTCTTTTTCATTTTGAAATTAAAAACGGACTTCGAAATTACCGCGAATTTGAGATCTTCTTATTTTGATTTTTTTTCTTAGGGGTAACAAATACACGGGAGCTTTTATTTAAGATCTCGACGGCTACTATTCTTATTTCAGTATTAGTTCAATGAAAAGATAACTACATTTGAAAAAATGCATAAAAAATGAAAATTGATCAACATAATTTATCGGCATACAGGTAATTCTTGGATAAGTGTATGACACACTTACACTTGTTTTATAGTAAAACATAGCAATTCATGTACTTTAAACGTATTCAACTTTTTTTCTAAAATTTAAAGTTGCATGTGACTTTAAACGAAATTATGATGATTATACACATTTCTTTATTCAAAATAGTCTATTCTATTTCAGCCTGTTTTTTTTTTTGCAAAAAATTGGTACACAAAAATAAAACATCCAGAATTTCTAATTTGCATTGGCACCTATATAATATTGTGTAAGAAAGTTAATAGTTTTTCAATTTTACAGCATATGGGACAACATATCAACGCATTTAAAAAGCAACTAAACAAGTCTGGTGCTGATCCAAATGAAATGTTCCCAAACAAAAGCCTGCAAAAGCTATTAACATGTAATAGTTCTGATTAAAAACTTTTATCAATAAGCATGCTGTAATTCAAGTTAAACATCCACTTTGTGTCTAACTTAAAATCTGGTTTATATAATGAGTTTATTTAGCATGATTGTGTTTGAAAGTATAATGAACGTACGTTTACTTTAAAAAAGGAACTATTCACAAGTTACTGCCTAGTTGAAGTGTCCGCATATGCGATATTCCATTATGCAGAGGATGATTTATTACAACAGCAGATACCAGCAGTAATAAAACGAAAGGTTCTACATTGAAAACGTTCGAAATTTTACTCAATGTTAATAGGGTTTATAATCAAAGACCAACACTGTTCTAACATGACACCAACAAATCTTAAAAGACAATATGTTAGATGTTTATAAAATAAAACCAGAGGGAGTTGTTGTCTTCTTTAAAGATATTCCTAAGTTGAAAATTGTGGATGTTGAAAATTATACAAACTGCCGAGCATACAAAGTGTCAAACTTATGGAAATTAATAAGCCACAATATTCATCTCAATTTTGCATTTTAGGAAAAAAAAATTGTTGAATTTTAATGAAAATGTATGATTCTTCCAAGTTATGCTTGTACAACATGTATACAAATTGTTTCAGGGTATGCTCAGAATATTAAAACTCAATAAAAATAAATAATAGATGGTATTTTACTGTGCTTTTTCATACAAATTTGAATCATTTAAGCATAAAATCCTTCAGTAGGGGAGGGATTGTGGACAGTAGGTTTTTTTTTTTTTTTTTTTTTTTTTTTATTCCTAATTTTTCACTCAAAAACGTCTGGCTTGTCTGAGATGGCTGCTGTTAGGGAAAGGTGTTATGCTGTCTACAAGAAAATGACCCTTTCTGACATGAAACTGCTGTAAAACGTTTTTCCTCATAAAAGATGATTGAAAAAATGAATAATATTTTAAAATTTGAGCCTGACATATAATGAAAATAACCTTAAAAATAATTTCGTGTGCAACGTTCAAGGCGCTTTTCTGGAACTACCTTCATCCGAAACGCTAAAAACGCCAAAAAAGAAAACAAATGATTCTAAACGTTAGAACAAATTTGTTGTATATACACCTAGCCTTCGAATCAATGCGCTTCTTATAAATCAAAGCAACAGAGAATACCATCACTTTTTTTTTAACTAAGCAATATTGGAATATCGGTTTTAGATTTGCATATACATATAAATTTACCTTACAGGTTTCATTTTTACTTAAAGCCAGATACTGTCAGCCTCTGTAGATTTTTTTTTTTTTCTTATTTTATATTCTACATGCTAAATAAATATTAATGAGCAAAATCAATTAGGCAAAGTCAGCTATAAAAGGCCCCGAAGTGACAAATGTGAAACAATTCAAAAGAAAAAAACTAACATATGCATGTATATGAGTTCGATATCAGAATTCCGGAAAATCTGAATGTAATATGAATCTTATGTTTGTCAACATAACCTTCCATATATACTCAGATTCTGTCTATGTTACAATATGTTGCATATATTTAAGGTAATTAAATTGTCTTTATCCAATACAATATACCATTTCAACAATAAAACCTATCAATTAAGATACATTTTATCGAGTATTAGATAATTTAATGTATTATTTATTAGTATAAGTTTATCAAATGGGTTAAGTATACAAATTATAGCAGTCATGTGATAAATAAATTTTGATATCGAGGTCATAAATTCTCTTGAAACCATAATCGTAAGATATATCACATTTCATGCTTGTTTGCAGTGCAACATATTCGTCCTAGTTACTCTAAAGATTTAATTTTGATGAGTAGTCACTCAGAGAGGCAATTGAGAGAACATCTATACTGCAACATATGCATCAATAGGACATGAGCGGTTGTTAAAATCTTAATAACAACAATACTACAAGTGAATTACTTCAGACATCACGTATATGTAACATACATCTGTGACAGTTTCTTGACGTGAGTTAAGATGTCATATTACATATAACTATTCATAGTCAGCTACGATACATAACATACACCCGCCACTATTTTTAAAGTGAGATAACAAAACAAAAAACTTTGTGAGTTTTTTCAGCGAGGAAAGACGATATATAAAAAAACAACAATTGTCCCATGTGAGTTATTTAAGTCGACATATTTAGAACAATCTTACACAGTGAGTTATTTGACAGGAAACATAAAACACCGTGATCTACTTGGATCGACACAAAAACCTATCATACACAGTTTCATTTGAAACTGCAAAACATAACAACTTTTTATCAGAGGGAAACATTCAAAAGTTATTTACCAATTGATTTGACATACGACATACATGGAATTAAAATACCATTTTCTGTTTTATTTGGTAATTTTTATGTTGAGTGGACTAACTCTTTCGTATAGACGTAATAAGTATCCTGTTACAAAGAAAGGCAAGTATTTTTTAATCCATTTGTCATTTGTCATTTGTAATATAATTGTATGTCCAATGTTTTTTTTTTCACAAATACTTTACAAAATCCGCTTTTACTTTATTTAGAAAATGTTGAAGACCACATGCCATTTGGACAATCAAAATTCACAAAGTTCACAAGTCATGATTTACGTAAATAATAAAGGCAACAGTAGTATACCGCTGTACACTCTTTTTAATTTTGTTTTAATCGACACTCAAACCACACAAAGGCTACATTGACTACATTGCAAATAAAAACTAATTGAATTTACATATAAACATTTATTTGTATCAATGGGAACGTAATAGATTTCGGTTTACGTTTTCAGGACAACAAGCTCAACTTTAACACGACCTTAGAAACTTAAACCAGTGTGTGTACAAAAAGTGCAATACGGTGCTGTAACGTTTTTTTTTGTTTTGTTTTTTTTTGTATTGCTTATATTATTAGGGGGTTTTGTGGGCGAGTGATTTAAGTAGTTCAACTACTGTGAGTTCGAGTCCCGCAAGTGGCAGGTGCATTCGACTCCAATCTTAATTGACTAGTTTTGCAAGTTTTCGTGCCGATTAGGGGCGGATCCAGGATTTTGGAAAGGGGGGGCGTAATATGTAAAGTTCGCCGAGCGGAGCGAGGCGTAATTTTTTTTTACCTTTTTTGGGATAAAAAACATAAAATAAATGTAAAATGCACATTTTTAACGATTCCTGACGTGGGGCATGTATATTTTATAGGACATTTTTGATGCCGCATTCTCCCCATTAATTGTCTATTATAAAATGTTTGAAAGGATCCAAAGCTATGTACTAATATATTTGATGTGGGATTTGTCAGTAAAAAATGGACATGGAAAATTCTCGTTTGTTGTATGGTTAATAAGCATAACCTCACAGATTTCTTGTTGTAAACATGATATACGGCTATTCAATGAAGTTTATAATACGACCGACACGAACAAAGACAAACAAGCAATTTTTATCCAAATGTTTCGGGTTGAAATGTTTCACCCAACAAGGGAAATGAGGGGTTCCAAATCAACCAAAGGCTACGAATGAGTCTGAAAATCAAATGCCAACGAAGTTGTGAATGACGGTCGACAAATGGAGACATAAAGGCCACACCCAGCAGGCAGGTTGCAGTTGGGCCTTGAAAAAGTATTCCGTATATCAGTTCGGCGAAACAGACATTCCGGTCAGATATGGGATTTACATGCAAACCCCCCAAACAAATTACGCCCGTTTTTTGTTCACCACGTTCATTTAATGCTGAATAATTTTGTTGGATTTTTTTTTTCTTATTTCAAAAAAGGGGATAATTGTTTTCAATACAGATACGGCCAGAACTTTTGTTTAAGGCAAACACCAGGGTCAAAATTTGTTCTTTAAAATATCTCAGACTGCCCTATCAAATCAAATGGTCCGTACCTTAGACTTTAAATCTATCTAGAGCTTACTGACTGGGGATCATTATTCAGCAATGTTATAATTGGCTGGGGCGTGTGGGGTTACACATATTTTCGTAGGTGAATAATATTGCTTTGGAACTTTTTTTTTCATGAGAGTGTAATAGAATATTACTTTCTGTTGAGTGGAATTGTGAAATAGAAGTCAATACGTTCTTGCTCAATCCTTTGTCGCTTTGAAGGCGTCATGCTTGTCATCTTCCGACTAAGCAATGTGTTACTGTAATTTGAATTTCAAAGTGCATGACTGAGTGTCGTTTTTTCGACGTACTGATCAACTCCACCGTAGCGAATCACATGACTTACACATAATCAATAATATATTACAGTAAATACGAGCGAAAAATATCTTTATAAGTAAAGAATTGTCGCATAACAATTAAATACACTGCCGGGAAATGGCAAAGTTCACTAAGTCTAGTCTGATTAATAATTTTACAAAAAAACAAAAAAAAAGTTCAGGCAAAGGGGGGGCGTACGCCCTCTACGCCCCCCTCTGGATCCGCCACTGCCGAAGGTCGGTGGTACTCCCCAGGCACTCTGGATTTCTCCACCAATATAGCCAATAGTGCTGAAAATTGCGTTAAAACACGTTAAATTAATCAATCGCAAATTATTATCATGTTTTTGGAATGCCTGCCTGCATTGCCATTATGTTTCTTCGATCTGTGCTATCCTAAATTGTTGTAATACTATTAAGTGTTTGAGTATGTTTCAGGAAGCTTAATTCAATGAGAAGATTTGCATTCAGTCATTGAAATTTGCTGCAGGAAATTTAAGGAAATCATTAAAAAATTAAAATTAGTGATGCATCTTCATCATGCAGGTCTTTTTGATATATTAGCCAATCAACATTTGTAAAAGAGTTTGGATTTCTAAATATTAACGCCTTGAACATCACCGAAGAGAAATTCATTTCCGAAATGCGCATCAGTTAAAGTTCAATTGGTAGTGTTTGATTTTATTGCTTATAATGTCGCTATTTTTATTCCATACATGCTTATATAGTACATGTATCGTATATCTTTGTTTGATTCACATTTTTATCGTTACTTTAATGTAAAAGGACGCCATAGTTATTTGTAATTTTTGAAGTAGGATTGAATATATGTCTAACTAATACATATTCGTTGAGAATAAATAATAATATGATATACGCCAATGAGACAGTGTTATTTATTATTTATCATATTTCCATCTAGTAACTACATTCACTGTATGACTATTGAATTGATAAATTCTTTGTACATTTTGCATTTAAGTTTATGCTACAAATATATTAGAAATTTTTAGCAAAAACAAGAAATTGCGAAACTACTTAATAGTGGAAGATGTGATGCATTTCTTTTGCTGCTAATAGGGTATATAACTAATTGCAATGTTTCAACATTTTTCTCTCAGAGAAATTACTGAAACCACAAAGACTCGTTGGTGCACTTGGTGTTTGCAGCTTCTGTAGGAAGCTGTGTTTTTGTAAATGTGTCCAGAGATCATGTGTCAATTCATCATGCTGTGGCGCTGCTGGAAGGCCTTCTAAACCATCTCGCATCTCTAAAATATCTACAAAGGAACAGAAAATGGTAGTCAAATTATACGACCAATATCTAAAAGTATATAATAAATTAAAAGCTGGTATAAATAATAAATAATTACATTTTTCATGTGTTGTTATTATTGCGTAATGGGGGGATGGTGGTGGGTTAAGGAGTTGGTCATGACATTAGGTTCTGTTTATCAACATCATTTGGACAGGAATTTTCTGAAAGGTTATAGCAAGCGAAACGAATCTTTAGTTATTTAAATGGTTTTAAAAATGGCGGATAATACAGATGGGACAATTAAAACTCATAAGTCGTAAGTTTTAAACTGATGCTACTATTGCATAATTCGAAAACAACTAAATATGTCCACAACACACTACATAGTAAAGTAAATATTGATCAACATGAGACCATTCAAAAACAGTGGGCGAAAGTCTACAACTTGTCATTTATTCATATTTCCTATTACAATCGTAGTTATTTTAACGAGAGGAATTGATACGATTTATATGGTAACTGTGTCCTTATGGTTGGACAAATAGTACATTTCGTATAGAAACTTTAGTTTACAACAGAAAAGAAAACAGTTAAAATGAAATCACTAATATTTTACAATTCGAGGTGAAGATTTTCATTGTTAGAAACATGCAAAAACATTTCTTGTGTACCCAGACTGCCTTCTCGTAACTAGCACATATTAAAAAAAAACATATGGACTATAAACTATGACATTGGTCTATTGCAACATATGATGTTTTGATTTTTTTAATGTAATGAAAGGTACATAATGGACATTTTCGATAAATGGAGTATCTGTGTTATGATCTATGATACAGATATCACATAGCGTTCTAGCAAGAAAAAATGGCGTTAAAACCAAATCAGCAATGTGTATAAAATGTCATGTTATACAAAAAAGGAGATATGGTATGATTACCAGATGAGACAACTATCCACCAAAGATCAAATGAAGTGGATGTAAGCAAGTATAGGCAACCGTACGTCCTCCAACAATGAAAAATGTAAATTGACTTGAATGCAACCAATTCTTAATCAATCAGCAAACATCGTTTTTGGTTTCACCCCAAAGGAAGACTTGGTTTATTCTTAAATTGTTATTGTAGTCTACTCAGGAAGTTAGAGTGTCACAAATTATAATCATATTAAAAGAAAAGGAAAGATGAAATGATGTTCCGGCAATCTGTGAAACATTGCGTTCTCAGGGAATTGTAAACACGTAGTAGTCCATGGTGCATTGTAACTCATTCAATGGATTGGTCAATGTCTTAGGTACAAATTTTTTAGTAGTATTTAAACAAACAATGATATTTGTGGGAACATAAGTATTCTGAAATGATGCTTATCCGTGTAAGGAAGTGTACCTGACCTGCTCTAACAGTTTACAAAATGTCTATTTATATAAATACTAAAAGTGAAGTAACAGAAAATTTACAGTGACTAACTTACTAAAATAATATGTGCCATTTATATGCATAAAAGATTAACAGCTTTCGTGTGCATTGTTTAATTATTAAACATCATGTGATTTTAATACAGGAACCACGACATTATTGTTTTTGAAATACGTGGTACTTCAATCTTCACCATAACATATTTTATCTTTTTTCTATATCTTGATACGCATTTAACTACTAGAGTTAAATTTTTATCTTTGTTGTGTGTTAGAATATATATATATATATATATATATATTTTTCTTTTTATAATTTTTAACATCTGTTTGTTTCTGGTCTACGATTTAAAGGATTAGACATTATACATTTAGAATTGTCAAATGAAGTCCGTACGATACAGACAAAAAGTTCTTGTTGATTTTTTCTTCAAATTTTGATACAAACATGAAAAAGAAGATGTGGTATGATTGCTAACGAGACAACTATTCTCAAGAGACCAAATTACACAGAAATTAACAACTATAAGTCACCGTACGGCCTTTAACAATGAGCAAAGCCCATAGCGCATAGTCAGTTATAAAAGGCCACGAAATGACAAGTGTAAAACAATTCAAACGAAAAAACTAACGGCCTAATTTATGTACAAAACAATGAACGAAAAAACAAATATATAACACACTAACAAACGACCACCACTGAATTACAAGCTAAGTCAATTTTGACATGCACTAACGAAATATGCAAAGAAAATTTACCTTCATGACTTACTTTTCGAGATATTGCAATTTAAAATTTGCATATTTCTTGTAAAAATGCTAATTTTTATTTTTCAATACTGTTCCGGGAAAATAACACATATTTTATACAAATAGAGATATATTTACTTGATTGTTTGGAAAAAGTGTTCGTTGATGTAAAGATCTTTAAATTAGCGCCTTGAATGAAGGCTGAAAGCGATAAATTTTTTGTGAAATCATTAAATTATTTGATATAAAAAACTGTAAAAAATTTCTTGTCAATACAAATGCATAATAGGGCCCCATGTATTTTCAAAGTAGAAATAGAAAACCTAGGTTTTTGAATACTTCAGATCATATATCCGTAACTGGCGACTGAAATTGTGTATTGTTATTACAGCATCATCGTACGCGTGCAGCTATTCGTGTCGTACATCAAAATAGGAAAATAGGAATTACTGGCATATACGAAGTTGATTTTGTCTCAAATTTTGTACTATTAGTAGATTTGGCCTTCCGATTTGATTGTGTTAGTCCTTTTTCGCCAATTTTGAATGTTGCAAAAACAACGTGTTAAATTTCGATGCATTATTATCTGCCTTTGCGACTGTATTGTATGCCCCTAATAAATTGACAATTATTGATCAGACTAATACCTGTCGAATTTTCTTTTATATCAAATAGTCACAACTTATCAATAGTTTTCTATGTTGCGTTTTGTGTACTGTTGTTAATCTTTTTGTCGTTTTTAGTTGTATGCCATTGTATTTTCAGTTTGTTTTCGACTTATGAGTTTGAATATTACTTTGCTATTATTCGCTTCTCTTTTAAGACAATGCAATATATATCTTAGTATGCTTAGTTTTACAGTTCGACATATCGGTGACTTTTATAGCTTTAAGAACGGAATAGGCCATTCGGTGATTTATAGTTTTTATAAGCTTATTATATCATAGGCAATAATACAACATCTCTTATTTTATATTCAGAATACATACATTTTACTGAAGAAGAAAAACAGTTACACAAATTGAAATGTAATACTCTGTACTCATTGTTGATTCAAGTAATATAAATACTTGAACTAAAACATATCCACGGTTTGTGTGGAACGTTTCCAGAATAATCAATGAATTACGTCTCACCTTTGAATAAAAAAATAGTCTCTATAAAGGTCACTAATGTTTTGTCATGACATAAACGTCACATTCTGCATCTAATCTATCTTATAATAGTCTGCACACTTTTGTTAAGTCTCTATTTTGTGCGAAGTTGTAGCGATGGAACAATGCGTCAATATTGTAGTGCAAATTCACTCAAAGCAGAAAGCAATTATACGCTATACTATTTTAACGTAACATCTATATACCACCAGTGGATTAGCAGATATTTCAATGATAGTCTGGAAGGAAATACGAGAGATTAAACTCATCGACAGGCATATACCTCCGTCTTTTAATGAATGGTCCGGCAGGAGTCTCATCAAAGGCAAGATAATACACTAAAACACGACATCCATGAAATGTATATCGTTTTAGGATTTCCCTTATATTCTCCATAGGAAATTGAGATTATTAAAAAAACAGCGATAAAATACAATTAAGTAAATCTGTTATTTTCATCAAGCCTTAATTGCTAGGGACAGGGATAGATATGTTTGTTTTTTTGGTTTGTACTTAAATTCTTGAAAACAATCTTTTTGAAAGAGAAATGATAATTACTTGATATGTTTTGAAAATTAAAAAAAAAACAAAACAAAAACAAACTAATGATACAAAACATTTTTTTTTTCTTCAAATATTTCTTTCCATTCGAACACAGAGAATGATGGCCGATACCATGTGTGAAACACATTTCTTCCATTCATCATGTGTTTCCTCATTCATGTGTTTCCTTATTCTATCATTATCACATCATATTGTAATCTTGCATACGCTCCGCCCACAAAACAATGCCAAAAAGTTTATTTGACTATAACAGAGCCATATTTGAACATGTTGAATGTGAAAAATGTTAGATATTTGTTTATATTTTTCATAATTAAAACCTCGACGGTTTATATGCGATGTTTTATGACGTCTTTTTTTCATTAATAAATATAAAATTGGGAATCCGTAGATATAAATAAATGAAAGAAGTATAATAGGTCATTCTAAATATATGATAGAGACGTTTTACTATTAGTTCATTTTATTCATGAAAAAGGAGATTTAAAAAGAAAACAGGGACTTTTACATTATTCCCCTTGACAAATGTGTATGTTTATGCAATATTTTCAAAATAATATAACGGTATCTGAAAAAGAACATTTTGCATTTTACAAATATTTAGTCAGTTATAGTAAACGGTTATGCTTGAAATGATATATATACCTTTTGTTTCTCGAAATTTTGATCTTATAATATTGATAAAAATCATTAACACAGTTACCGTAAAAGATAAGAATATATTGAAATGTTACATTATCAAAAGATCTTGTCAAATTTTGTCATGTTAACCTGCAATGTATATACAGTAAAACAAAATTTAAAAAGGCTAAACCATAAATGACATTAATTGCGTTTCAGTCTATATTTGAAACATTAACGGAGATTTTTAAGGCCACATATTAGCCTTGCCTTAATTGACGATTCTGGTACTAGTTTCTATATAGTCACTCAAAATTATCGATAACATTGAGTTCGCGACCTTACGATCTTATTACAACCTATAGGTATTGAAAATTATTGCAATTTATATTAATAAACGTTTGAACTCGGAAAACTATCAAGTTGTACATATATGTTTATATGTTACCCATTTAGAATATTTGCCTGTTAATATTATATATAACTGTTTTGCCTTTTTACTTATATACGTATGGCTCTTTTTTGGCTGTGGTTTAAGAAATGAGATGATAATATTCATATTTATATATGATTATCAAAATTATTTGTCACTTATCAAAATCATTGTAATAAATTAATTTGCTGATCATGAGCCCTTTAATTGGAATAAAAAAAAGAAAAATATATATATATATATTTCATTCCTATATTTATATTAAAGGAAACTATTTATCTATAAATGTATACACTCAAATCAGAGACATATATACACAGAGATTGGCAACTCCGTGAAATCCCGTTAAAAAACGCGGCCCGGAATGAGATTCTCGTCGATAATTATTCTACAACATGTAGACAATTCAGGGATGAATAACCTCGATAGCTAATCAAGAAAAGTAATAGGAAAACTTATTTCAGATCAAATAAATTTTTTTTCTTAAAAAACTACTTGAAATAGTTGTATTTTTTTTAATGTATTTGATTGAGAAAATCTTTTTTTCGGCATTTTTTTTAATTTAAAAAGTAAAATCTGGTAATGATCATGATATTACAAGAAACATTTCTTTGCTAAAGTTTGCTTCTAAATTACACAGTGAAATTATGTGTGTCCGATTTTCCGGTCATTATTTCCTTAGAGATGTGACTGTGGATTCACAGGTGTGCGATTACGCAATTTATTGCCCTCCGATCACCTGAATTTTGCCGGAGGTGAAGTTCTAAGTGGATTATTACTTCAGTTGGTAATTGTTTTTACAACTAAACAAATTCTGACATTATTTTAACAATGACCAGAACTTTATTTTAACAGAAACACTGGGCTATACTATGAATAGGGTAAACGGACAGAAAGTCACAGTACAAAAAGTCACAAATTGGATAGGACAAAAAGTCACAAATAATTTATTGACAATTGTTTGAATATATAAGAGAAAGATCTTCAAATAATATCTTTTTTTTACATTTATTCATTTTTAAGTTCATGAAATTGTTCATAAGCCTTGATAAATGAAAAATTATTTAATTTTAATCATGCAAATAATATATTTCTTGGCACCATGAAGCCATTTAAGTGCCAAACTACTTTGACATTTTGTTATCATAACAATTATTTGATCATCATTGATATTTATTGAATAAATTTTAATTACAAAGTTGCTTCATATATTATAGTTCAATAAAAAATCAAAAAATTATTTTTAAAATTAGTGTTTTCTTGTTCAGAGAAAAATAATCTCAAAACTGAATTGTGACTTTTCGTCCGTGACTTTTTGTCCTGTGACTTACTGTCCTACATTCTACAAAAGTATTCAATCAGGAACAAAAATAGTCATTTAACATGTCAAAAAAAGAAATCAGAAAGCAACTTTTTTATATAAAAAAAATATGTAGCCAGTAGAATTTTGTATCGTGGAAAACGGATTTAAATGATTAATTTTTGATTGACCTACAATTACATTATTTGTGGAACCTTTGCATGAATTTCCTAAATGAACGTACATTATGTACAGTGTTGTCGAAATCACTATTTTTGCTGTCATGAAATATTGAATATGAATCTGTCATTATTTGTAGTTTTTAATAGACTTAATATCACAGACCCTGATTAAAAACAACGTGTATCATAAGTACAGTAAAATGCTCTGCTGAACTGTAGAATTTTAATGTTCTGTTTCATAGACCACAGAAGAACTGCAACATCCATATCTTTAGTCTTTCCTATCGGGTAGTGAAACTCGAGTTTGAAATTAGAAAGATTTAAAATTGAAGACAAGTTTTATCTGATCTTTTGTGGGTTTATGTTTCGGTGCAGTGCTATGTGGGCTGTTATTTTCTTTTCATTTGTCATTTTTTCATCTGTGTTACATGACCTTGTACTTTTTGTATTGCCCCTTGACATCTCCTGCTTCTGTTTAAACCTTTACCACTAATATCTCATCTGGTTTAAATAAAATACTGTCTCATTCCCGGAATTTGTTATACAGGAATTCATTTTAATATCAGTTTTTTTATAAGCATATAAACTGCTTGGTCTCTTCACACAATTTATGTTTAGGACGGAATGCATCAATAGGTACATACATGTACCAGGTCACCAATATATAAGTACACGTTATGTGCTTTTGACCTCCACAAGAATTCTTAAACATTCATAGATGTGCAAAGAATATTTTTGTCGTTGGGTTGTTGTCTCATTGACATATACCTCACATTTCTGAATAGTCATAGCAGCTGTGCCTTTTCAATTTATTGCAGAAAATATTGGCATTAACATTTTTCAAAATAGACGAGGTGAAACAGTGATCACAGAATGAGGACATGTAAAACTGAAACAACACAACACAACAGATAAATATAAACAAGCACCATTGCTAAAGGACTGAAACAAACATAGATGATGACTAATATGAGCGACTAGAAGTGTACAGTAGAGTGAACATTTCTTGCTTCTTATTCTACACATTTTGTCATTTCATGTAAACAATTAAATATGTTATTTTCCGAGGAGAGGAAGGAATTTGTGAAACGAAATATTTTGCCTTTAGTACTGTCAAGTTATATATTCACAGGAGTGTTGTTGAATAAATGAACATTTTCCCTTTTTTTACATTATGCTACCTTTATGCTACAAAGGTAGCATTTCCATTTTCATGATATACAAAGATATTATAGAGTGGCCTTCCAATGATAGTCATACATGTAAATCATTGTCTCATTGGCAATCATACTACATCATCATATTGTTATACATGTATGTAAAAATTATGTACATGTATACTTTGTAAACGTAAAGAAGACAAATGAAGTTGAACACAAGATATTTATTTGCATTTTTATCCGTATAGTCTCTGCACAACTGCCACTTCTGTTTCAAATTCAATAGATTGAATGCGGAGTCTTGTATTTATTCTTAGTTCAATGATGTCACCATCACTTGCACAAAAATCGCATACACATGTACATCAAGTTTGGCATATGAACTATGATATTTGAACTACAATAATGTGGTGTTTTCACAGTCAGGATAAGCACATGTCATTTTCTCTCTTACAAAACCATTTCTTAGTATCACATTGATAGTAGTACATGTAATAGGTCCACTACATGACTGTGCAGTAACATTTGAAAAAAAGTCATCACTTATAGTTGTTCCTGTCTGCCAGGGAATCTTTTTTTCAATCAGAAAGGCTAGGGAGTCCTACATTCAGCATTTGTATGATATTACATCTCTTGTATGCTGCACTGTTAGGTAAATTTGATCAACATCTTTGTTCTTTTATAACATGCAGATCCTGAAAAAAAAAAATGCTGTCAGATACTGAATGTAAATATACATGTATATAAACTTGTAAATGTCATCAAAGTGGTGGAAATAATGAAAAAAACAATTTATATACACAAAACCGGTATGTCTTGGGAAAGTAATTCCTGTGATCAATGGTGATGGGTACATTTGTTCTTTAAAGATGGACAATTTTATAAACTATAGCCATGGACAGGTGCCTGTCTTTATATTGAAGAGAATGATAATGGCCGACAACTTGAATGGTCATTTTTAATTGTAAATTGCATCAAAGCTGGTGAAAATATGGAAAAAACAACTGTTATATACAAATCCAGTATGTCATAAGAAAGTAATTCATGTGCTGGGAATAATTATTCTCTAAAGATGGAAAAGTTTATTGACTGTAGACATGGACAGGGGCCTGTCTTTATATTGAAGAGAATGAAAATGGCCGACAGCTTGAATGGTCATTTTTAATTGTAAATTGCATCAAAGTGGGTGAAAATATGGAAAAAACAACTGTTATACACAAATCCAGTATGTCATAAGAAAGTAATTCATGTGCTGGGAATAATTTTTCTCTAAAGATGGAAAAGTTTATTGACTGTAGACATGGACAGGGACCTGTCTTTATATTTTAAAAATTGAACGTGGCCGACAACGAGAATACTGAATTTTAATTGTAAATTGCATCAAAGTGGGTGATTTAATGAAAAATTCAACATATTTACACAAAACCAGTATGTCTTGGGAAAAGTTATTCATCTCATAAATGGTTTTATTCCTTTTCGAATGAAAAGGTTTTAATAAAAAATACGTCCGTGTAAAAAATTTTCATAACGTCCATGTCGGCCAAGCTTTGCCCTTATTATTGACCACAATAAAACGTTAATCGTCACAATATTTTAACTAACAATTACTACAAACTGAATAAAACAAGGTAAATAATTTACGAAATTGAAATATATACTTACATTATGCTGTTTTGAAAAGCTTGATGTAAAATAAAAATCGAAGCGGTGGTGAACTTGTCATGATCAGATGCAAAATGGCGATCTCGTTAAAGTCTCGTGTGATGCGTGTTTTTAATTGGATTTCGCTGACCACTGTTACAGTTGCCAATCTCTGTGTATATATGTCTCTGCTCAAATGGCGTGATGAAAATTTTCAATGTGTATCATACTTTCCAGGAAATTGTTTTTTTATATGATCATTGATAAAAAAAAAGAAATCATAGACAAAATCCAATCTGTACAAGGTAGGTTAAATATTTTAAGATGTTTATTATTTACATCATGATAGCTCGCTATATATATAGACTTTTATCCTAAAGTTTGCTTTAACGTTAAACCTAGAGGGCCTGTTTTTTTTTCACATTCATATGCTTCAGATTGTTCATTCAGAAAATATCAAAGTTACTGTTTCATTGATTAAATCTATCGTTAATTATTTATTTCTATGTTGAATTCGTTATCTAGTTTACTTCAATTGTATGTGTAAGGTAACATGGTTAAGATACCAAGATGGATCGCAAACAATTTTTTAAGATAGTTATTTTATGGAATGGGCAATCGCAAATACCTTAAAACTCAAGATTGGACAATCACACAATCCGTACGAAAACAAACGACTTGTCTTTAGACAGATGCATGTTTTCCATTCGTTTGATGTGTTTGAGCTTTGATTTTGTTAAGGAACTTTCCGTTTTGAAATTTTCCTTGGAGTTCTGTGTTTTTGTTATTTTACTTTTTAATTAAATTAATACGTTCGGCATATTAATTCAAAATGCTAAAAAGTATGAGGAATTGTATGTAATCTCACAAAACATGTTTAACTCCGCCGCATTTTTGCGCCTGTCCCAAGTCAGGAGCCTCTGTCCTTAGTTAGTCTCGTATATTTTTTTTATTTTGGTTCATTTATATGTTTCGGAGTTTAGTGTGACGTCCATTTTCGCTGAACTATACACATTTTTGTTTAAGGGCCAGCTGAATCCCGCCTCCGGTTGCGGGAATTTCTCGCTGTGTTGAAGACCCTTTTGTTACCTTGGTCTGTTTTTTTTTTTTTTTGCTCTTTGGTCGGATTATTGTCTCTTTACACATTCCCCGTTTCAATTTTCAATTTTAGATATAAGAGGAAAATAACATATTAAAGGTGAAACTCGTAAACAGGTCAGTACTGAAAATGTTATGACAGGGCCCGATTTTGAGGTGTTAGATCTTACAAAATCTTCCCAAATAGTTTTGCAAATAAATCTACTGAAACCGGTGCTTGGGGCTGTCTTAAACTTGCAGTGAGATAGAGGCTTTTTTCGCTCCGTGTTGAAGGCCTCTCTGTGACTTTGAGATGAAGCGTTATTCCTTTGTCTTTTGTGTGCTTTTCTTTCATAAGCGGCTGTGCTTGTACTGATTTTGTGTCATGGATGGATACCTCATATCATGTGTTTTTTTCTATTATATGAATAAAGATTGACATTTTTTGTTATATATATATATTAATACCATAACAATAATCATTAAGACAATAACTATATTGATGATAAGTGTTTATATTGAATGTAGGAAATCATGATTAAAGTGGTCATATGCATATCTATACTATTACATTCGGTACAACAGAAACCATTGGATGAAAAGGATACCAATGTACATAAGTTACCAAACAAGTATTAGATACAATACAAAGGTAACAAAGAAACAGGCTGGTAACAACCGTTGCCGGATAGTTTTTCTGCACGAGTAGTCAGGTCAAGGTCCGAGGCGATAGCCGAGGACCTTGACCTGACTACAAGTGCAGACAAACTATACGGCAGGTTGTTTCCGGCCTGTTTTTTGTTACCTTTGTTTTGTATCTGACTTGTACGACGTTTCAAGAAGGAAGAAGTACATTTTACATTTAGAAGAGGTAGCAAAACTAAAGATATTAGAAACTTAAATGGCCATATACCAGTTAATGTAAGTTACAGTTTAAACTCAATTTTTTTTTCTCACTTCCCTTCAGCCGAGAGTTTTTTCTCAAAAAATTCAAGAATCTTATAACTTTATAAAAAGAACCATTTCAAGTTAAAGGTGAATGTTATACACATTTGAGACTTTTTGAAATGCAACTTCGCAAGTAAGTAATGTATAAAAAAGATTTCAGAGGTAAGCAAGCTACGGTAACCATTTGATTTTATTGGGGGGAAAGGGGGGGAGGGGGTTAAAATAAATTTAAAATAAACAATGTCTTGTTATTATATATATATATATATATATATATAGACATATGTTTTGGATTCAAAAAAAATGTTCATGCTTATAGGTTTTTATATGTCTCTGATAGTGTTGATCAGGATTAAACACGTGTCACTATATGATCCAATCAGAGCTTTCCGTCCCAAATTTATGACATAAGTTGAATGATTTTCTTCACGATTTGCTGCATATTTGAACATGTATTACACGGACACTTTTTATTTATATGATCAATCGTGCATTGGTGAGTTGATAGGGATTTTATCTTTTGATTAGATTTGATTTATATATAATTATATATTTCCTGTCTTTTTATTGAAATATAAACGTTGGTACCAGCATTTCTTTCAGCATTGTCCAGAATACTATTCATGTCCATATATTGAAAAAAAATACATTTACGGACCGACCATTTAGCTTCAAAAGGGGGGGGGGTGTTCTTTTCTGAGTAAGAAAATTATTTAGTTTTTCAACGCTATCGCCCAAATATTTTTTTTTCGAAATCAGCACTATTATTATACGGTATTCGGAAAATCTTGAGTCAGAACATTATTTTCAGTGTCATCTGCTTGACCATAATATATTTTTTCTCATAAAATTGGGGATCAAAATGTTTTTTTTTTAGGAAAAACCATAACCGGCCTTTTGAAGTTAGATGGTCAACCCCTTAGTGTACTAATATGAATAGTTACTGGAATTGTTTGAAAACAATATAGTTATTGATGCTAACGTAAATATTTTCAATTAAAAAGACAGGAAATATGTCGGTGAAACAAAAAGTTCAAATCTAATTGAAATTTAAAGTGCCCATGAACTCACTGATCATGCACGAGTGATTCTATTCATAAAAAGTGTCCGTGTAACAACTAAAAAGTGTCCGTGTATCATCTAAAAAGTGTCCGTGTAATACCCGTTAATGTACTGTTTTTCTATAGCTCTGCTGGGGGCAAAGTCGTACAATGTATGGAAAACAAAAGGACCAGACAAGAAGGTAAACGAACAGTCAACCCAAAATATTTTCGAAACAAGATTAACAACGTTACCTTCCATGTCATCTTTAAATGACATGAGAGAGTGGAAAAATAACCCTACAACAACATTGCAAGATAATCGAAATCAACATTCTGATATCAACACGATAGGAAAGAATGTTACCACTGAAAGTTCACCTACAGACATATTTGAAATTCATTTTAATCTTAGTAGCAAACCAAATGCGTCTGAAGCAAATCTGTCTACTACAACAACTATGTTTACGGTTATAGGAGCTGTTATTGCAGTTATTCTACTATTATAAAACTAAGAAGATGTGGTATAATAGAAAATAAATGATATGGGGTTTCCATCAATGACACAAGCATTTCCAAGCATTGATGAAGTCGCTCACGAATAGTATTCATTGTGTGGACATATTGTATACCTTTGAAACAATCTCCCGAACAATTTGGAACAATGCACATAGCATTTTAAATCTCAACTTAAAAATATTTTTAATCGTTTTCCTTTTTAATAACATTTAATTGATATATTTTGTATCTAAATTGAGACACGAATATGTAGTGTGCTTTTTGCGCAGCATGTTTTCTTTTTATTGTAATTGTATTCACATTAAGTCTACATTTTGTATTCCTTTCTCAGGGATTTTACCTCTTTAGCATGATTTTTGGACGACAGGAGTATTCAACTTCTAATTATTATTTTGTTTTATTTTAATATGTAATGTTATATTGACTTTTTACATGCTATTCATTTTTATTGTATTTTTTATTTCAGTAATTGCATCTGGTGTATTGTAGGTTTTGTGTTTTTCTTTTCTTTTTAAATTGTTTTATTTACCATCATGGTTCATTGCCCAGTTTATTCCAGCTACATATATCATTGGCATTGTCAGTTTGTTTTCGACTTATGAGAGTAGCTATCCCTTGGTAACTTCCGCCTCTCTTTTGAATCTAAAGACCAAAAGCAAAACTCCTAAGTCGTACATCTGCCTAACTGAACAAGCCTCGTATCTTTGGCTATTAATCTATTTTATGAAAAGGAAATAAAACCTCTAAAATGCAAAAAAAAAAATTTGTTGTGCAATTTCGTGTATCTACTGCCAATTTTATGTATCTTCTGCAAATTTTATGTATTATAAAGAGATAAATCTAATTATTACATTGGTTACAATGAATTACCGTGATTTCCCAGTGAAATAAAAACCGATAATTTCACATGAGAAATAACCTTGGTTATTTCACTCCTCTGACGTCATACAACAATAGGTGTTGTCAAGACGTTTCGAACAACACTGATAATTACGCGCATTCGTGAGTTAATGTGTTGTTCGGTCATACGTTGAATATTTTATATTTATATTTTTATATATTTGACTTCTTCGATTAGTTATTGTATAACTATCAAACAATACAGATTATAATTATAGCAAATCTGTCTTACTTTTATTCATCAGTTGATACGTTTATAAGAAAAGAAGAAGTCATTGTGGGTGTATATGTCAATAAGACATCAATCAAATGATATAAAGGCCAAAAGACGCATAAGAGTTCCATATTTAAATCTCGTAATCGCGCCCGAGTCCATAAAAGTTCTTAATACTTGCAATAATGAATGCCTTAGCATAAACCAATTCTGCTGAAATAACACACAGATTTAAAGAACATACTTGGAAAAGGGTACAAAGAGAAAGCATAGAAAACAAACAATGACAAGGCTCCAAGATAAACAACAAAAAACAGTACATTAAACACTACACACACAAAAAAAGCAAAACAACCTAAAGATTGAGGAAATCTGGGAATACCAAAATCTTGAAAAGGGGTTTAACGCATTTACTCCGGAATGGTAAACACTTAACAGGTGAAACCATTCAAGCTGCTTATAGCCAGTTAACATTCTGTGATAAATCATATCCATTAATCTCACAATCGAGGAAAAGAGGGTTGGATTGTGACTACGACAATTGAATCATGTCAATGGTCATACGTTACATACTCTAAAACAGTCATTCAAATCATGATGAACCGCCTCGGTGGTCTCGTGGTAGCGTGTTCGTCTCTAGTGCGGGAGGTCGTGGGTTCGAACCTCGGCCGGGTCAAACCAAAGACTTTAAAATTGGTATTTGCTGCTTCTCCGCTTAGCACGCGGCGTTAAGGACTAAGAGCAAAGACTTGTCTGCTCGGAGTCTGAATAATGTGTCCGGGTAAGGTGACATGTTTTCCTGTGGACTGTTACCTTGTGAACTAGCACGTTAAAAATCCAGCTCAGCGTGTCGGTCTTGTACAAAGCAGGGTTAATATTCATATTACATTAACATGTTCTAGTCCTGAATATGCATATTAATTTGCCGCTGGATGTTAAGCAGCCATCCATCCATCATCATCATCATCAAATCATGATGGCATCCATATCACTTTTATTTAATTCAACTTTAGCATTTGGAACCCTTTGTTCAATATCGTCCTTAAATTAAAGTAACAGCTAGTTTTCCGATGTTCAAAGCCCATACATTGATTACGAAGATGGCAATCAAGGTAACAACTAAAAACTGGGGGAATTTCATGAGCTACAAAAGGATCAAGACCAGGTGTGTCGCCAAGGTTAGAGTCTACTACTAGGCATGGATCACCCGCTATGGAAATATAGTATCATATTAAAGGTATAATCACTGGATATGCTACGAGAATGTTTCTAAACAGATATTGAAAACTAAATTTATAGTTCACAACCGTCACTGAATGTCAATCTCCAGATTCAAAACAAGTTAAGAAGCAATAATTTTGATGAAATGGATTAATGATGTTGTTTTTGCACTGACACTTATACATGTTCACTTATGTATACGTATATACCTTGGCTCAACTAGAAAAATATATTGAATTTGACTAGGTTTACTGTGCCAAGTTATACTACGAATACACATACCATTTATACCCCGTTAGTTTTCTCAATTATTTGTTTTCATATTTTTCATGTTGGGGCGTTTTACAGCAAACTATACGGTATGGGGTTTTCTCATTATTGAAGGCCGTATTGTTGCTTTATTTGAACTTTGTTGGATAGTTGTCTCATTGGTAGACTTGCTACAATTCCCTTTTATGTATTTCTTTCTTACTAATTTATATATTTACTGAAAACTGCCAGTAGAGGAAACAGTGTCAGTATAATGGAAATCTCTTTGTTATATCAGTAAAATTGGTACAGGGGCAAAATTGAAGAAAAAAAGAAAAGAAAATTAGGAAGAGACATGTAGCAATGCAAGTCTAACTCATTGGCAATCATATCACATCTCCTTATCTTTGTATACCATGCAATTACTTAATACACAAAAATAATCAAATTATGCGTTATTTCCGATTATTTTTTACGCCGAAAAATTAAAATAACAAATTATTAGTGCATGAAATAAAATGTAAACACACTACATTGATCTATTTTATAACCGTATGGCAATGAATGGCAGGTTTTGATTTTTTTTCCTGTCAGTAAAGGCTGACCTCAATTACATTTTATGGATCAACTATCTTTTAAAAAATATAATTATTTCCTTTATGCATTATTCAAATTTTGAAATAAAAAGTGAATTGAGTCTAAATAAAAATACATTTCTGTAATTTTCCATTGATGACGCAATCCAATTAAGCAAACAAATTCCACTTGAGATCTCAAAGATGATAAATATTACTAATGATCTGACTATTGTGGATCACGTATACCACTTTATTTAGGTTTGTTGTTATTACATAGAGTTTTAAAAGAAGACGTCATAGCCTACTTGTTGGATAATTAGAAGAATATGAAATATTTCAACAAATAAATTGTTCGTAAAGAAAATAACAATATGACAGTTATGTTCGTTTAAAGTATGTAGTGCACATATCTAGCAGATAGTGTAGTGCTCCTCAACCTCATATTTCATTTTGCCTACTAACAGTTTTGATTCGAGCGTCACTGATGAGTCTGATGTAGACGGATCCCGCGTTTGGCGTACTAAATATTTATAAGCTATAAGCTTTTTAAAACATTTTTTTTCACGATTGCTTCAATAGAGACAAAGAAGAAACCTTAATGTACATATATTACGTGGATAAATAAGGGATAAAAGTGGTAATTTCTTTCTACACGAACACTAAAAACAAAAACAAAAATGCAAGAAAACTCACTGTTCAAATTAAATACTAGTAGGTGATTATTTAATAAATAAATAGCAGGACTCCCTTACATTTTTACTTTTGTATAAACAATTTACGAACTTGAGGAAATGTGAAACAACTAAACTTTGCTTCCCCCATTTTCAATTTAATTTGGAGGTCGGTATTTCTTATATATTTTTTTTTCTACAAACCAATCAAAAATTTTATATCTAATGAATCTGTTCATCACAAAAGTGTTTACAAAAGGAAAAACAAAACCGATTACAAGTCTTTTTTGTAAAGGTTTGGCTTGACTTGACACAAAATCCACATGTTTTACTTCTAGGAAGATACATTGATTATAATTTCTGTGAAATAAGTTTCCCTTTGGTATATATATATAACCTAATATGTCTCGTTTATTTCGTATTTGTACTGTTTTGAAATTATATCGCCTTGAAAATTTCATAATACACAGTGTCATAGAAGGGGTCATTAACCTTACCTGGCTATTAAATCGTAGAAATGTAAGTCTGCCTGACTTGTCCTAGGAAATTATTTTGTTTAGGTTTCAAGAACGCCCACAATTACTTGGGAGCCTCGATGGCCGAATAGTCAAAATAGTTCAACCACTGTATCACTGAAATTGAGAATGGAAACGGGGAATGTGTCAGAGACAACAACCGACCAAAGAGCAGAAAACAGTCCAAAGCCACCAATGGGTCTTCAACAAAGCGAGAAAATTTCATATCCGGAGGTGGGCTTCAGCTGGCCCCTAAACAGTAATATATACTAGTTCAGCGAAAATGAACGTCACACTAAACTCCGAAACATATAAATGAACCATTAATTAAAAAAACAAGACTAACACAGGCCAGAGGTTCCAGACTTGTGACAGACTCAAATATCCGGCGGGGTTAAACATGTTTTATGAGATCTAAACCCTTCCCCTACACCTCTATCCAATGTGGAATAAACAAATACACAGCAACACGCACAGTAAAAATCATTTTAAAAGAAGTCAGAATCCGGTGTCAATACTGAGGTTGTGACTTTGTACTTTGTAGGTGCAGTTGTCCTATCTAAGGTCGGCGGTTCTCTCCGGACCCTCAGCTGCCTCCACCAAGAAAAACTGACACAACGAAACAGCCAATAGTCCTGAAAGTGGCGTTAAACACCAATCAATCAACCAATTATATAGTTCTGGTTGCTTGTTCCTTATTAACATTTAATAAAGTTATTCGCAATTTGTTTCCATGTCAATGTATCCAGAAAAGGAGGTCGATTAGGAAAGCAAGAATTGGATTTCGATTTAAGAATTCAAAGTTGAAAAGTGGATCAGAATAACCTGTCAATTTGAAATCTTTTTTTATTTAGACGTCAGAATTGAGGAGCTGTGGTTAATAATAGACTGGACGTCAATCTGAGTTCAACATATTTATATTATTATATGCACATGCATACATGTATGTGTGATTCGGACGCATGAGGTTTTATGGTATTGTCATCATTGTTAAGTACCTCGCATATCATGTCATTTAAACAAAGGAAAAAAAAAACATATGCACTACAAATTATGACTTTGTTCATTAGCAAGACATGGATTTGTTGACTTGATTTTTTGCGTCTTTTTTAATGTAATAAATGATACTTAATGGACATTTTCGAAAAATAGAACACATTTGTAATTATCTGCGTTACAGATATCGCACAAAATTCATCCGAAAGAAAATTACGTCATACTCTTATTATGTATAGTACATGTAGTAGATACTTAAATGTACTTAAATGCAACTAATTCTAAACCAATCAGCGTTTAACTACAAAGGTAGAATATATTTATTCTTAAATCGCTATTGTAGTCTACATACTTTATTAGAGTATTATAAACTTCTGTGTTGACATGTATTATCATTGATTTGGTCATAACTATAAATTAACTGTTTACAAAAATTGTCGAATGCTAACTCATTTAACTTGAAGGCTTTCTACCTCATGAATAGATTACCTTAGCTGTATTTGGCATAATATTTATAAATTTTGGGTCCTCAATGCTCTTGAACTTCGTGCTTTTTTTTATTCGAGCGTCACTGATGAGTCTTTTGTAGACGTACAACATTTCAATCCTGCGGCTCTATTCACAAAAAATCTTCAGAGTGAAAATACTCGTAAGTCATACACATTTCAGTATAACTTACGATCAACTTTATTCGTAAGATGTTTTGTGAAAAGAGTCGCTGGTATCTATGATGAGTTCTTAATAAGCTATTTGAGCTCATATACATATTGTCCATCTATAGGTTTAAATGTATTTGTTAGTTAATAAAACATACTGCAAGCGGGGGATGAACGAGGGTGAGAAAGGGATCTCTCGATCATTGATGCAAGACAATTTGTGACTTTTCAGTGCATTTTTATTATTTTTTACTCTCCTTATTTTTGTGGTTAAAACTTTAGAAGTTCAAGGTCTGTTACTGGTGGGAAATGGAAACTCAAAGATATGCGTATCTGCTTTTAACGAAAATTACAAATCAAACTCAGTGAATGGCTGTGAGTTGTATCATTAGATATTAAATATTATGATATTTTAAAATATATCCATTTAGCTGTATTTGGCAAAACACTTCGGAATTTCCGATCCTCAATGCTCTTTTTGTACTTTATTTGATATTTTAACATTTTTTTCGAGCGTCTCTGATGAATAATTTGTAGACGAAACCCGCGTCTGGCAAACATAATTAAAAGTATGGTATCTATGATGAGTTTATTTATATCAATACGTAAAACGAGGTCATAGGAAATTTTCAGTGAAAAATAATTACATATATATACTGTATAATTTGATATATAAAGGAGTAATAACTTCCTTGTGTATTGTTTGATTACTAACCATTATAAGTGGACTCATGTGATTTTTAATATGTTGATGCCGACATTATTGTTCCCGATGCACTATCACCCCATTATGTATTCGTGTTTCTTGTTTTTTTAATCTAGATAAGCATTTTCCTTGAGTTTTCATCTGTAACCAGTGACAAAGCATGAATTTTTAAAAGGGGGTCAAAAGGATAAAAATACACTGAGAGAGGTAGAATATGGTAATTCTTAAATCATTATTGTAGTCTCCATTGAATTTATAAATCTGTTTATATAATTGATTGATTGTTGGTTGCTTAACGGCCAGTGGTAAATATTTCATGGATGTTCAGGACGAGAACAAATTAACAATACATACAATAGGTAGGTCTTTAATATAGGCGGTCCGGGATGATGGTCGAGGAAATTTAGGTTGCCACTGGAAAATGACGGTATATTGGATGTGGACAGAAATTTTGCCTTGCAACAGGCCAATTATGGACCCCTCAAAGAATTGTTACAATGGTGCTTAACGTGCAAAGAGCATATTACTCTCTACACGTGGCATTGGACTTCGTCCCCATGATGACCGGACGCGGCTGCGTACATCCCGCACAGCCAAACGGACGATCCACTTTGGAAAGTATTTTACTGCCGGTCGGACGAAGACAGGTAGTGACCATATTTCTATTCCCCAATCACCCTTGGGGGGTTGTTCATCTAAAGGTTTAACTGTATGCGTTACTTAATAAAAACAATCTACAAGCGAGCATTCTCGTCATTGATATTACTAGAGTTAAATATTTGATCTGTTATTGCGTGGAAGAATATTCATATCTACATTGTTGTTCTCAGCAATGATTCAGTAATGCATGCACAAGTCATTATTCATTATTGTTTACTTCATTAGGCTTGGGCATGGCGAGTTTTTGGAGTTTAAACGAGGCACAACTTAAAGAGAAAGCATCATCTAATCATGCGTTAGAATACAAAAATCTTTAAGAAGAAAGAAAATAATGATAAAAAAATTTGTAATCAAACTTATGGCTTTCTGTTGCATAAGGTAAGCAGTTTTTGAATTGAACCCTTCTAGCTGCTATGGCAGGTAAACATCCTGTGATAAGTCGTATTCTTTGAAATTATAATCGAAGGGGGATATGTATATAGCTACTAAAATTTGAAACTTATCTGGGGTCATCGGTGAAATACTCTATAACTGTCAATCAATGACCATTGGAAAAATAAAACTTTCTTATATGTTAAGTTAACTTCAGTAATTGGAAACCCTTAATTTTGAAATTTTCCTAAAATTTGAGTAACAGCAGTTTTCCGATGTTTAAATCCAATAAATCGATTTCGAAGATACAAATTAGGGTAACACACAAAAACTGACGGAAATGCATGAACTTTAAAATGAGTGCGACAGGGTTGTCGACAGGGTAGGCGTTTTCTGCTATGCATCAATCACCCACCATGGGAATGAGAGGTATATTTTCTATTTACATACGCTATGAAAACGTTGCTAAAGAGATAATAAAGTATATATAATTCTCAACCTACCCTGAATGTCAATATCGACATACGAAACAAGATATGAATATATTTCAGAAGAACTATTCTACAGACTGTTGTTAAACAGTTCTCATAGTAGTTCCTGGTAGATGCTAAGAGAGGTTAAAAATAATCCCAACTTTATAAATTTGACGAGCTTATGACGAAAAGAGACCGAAGAAGTATATCCTAAACCATTAAAGTCAACGTTGTCTATCATTACCAGACGAAAATACTTTTCAAGTCGCCGTCTCAATTTCAGGATATTGGGGTTCAATCCTAGGCTGACTTATACGGAAGACTTTAAAACTAGCATTTGCAGCTTTTCCGCCAATCACATATCATTCAGAAGTTAGAGTGTAGACTGGTATTACTTTGAAAAACCGACTCAAAAAGCAGAGGATATTCACATTTGATTATCATTTAAACGTCCTGAATATGCATGAATATTTTGATGTCAGGCATTACGAAGACATCAATTAACCAATCAATCAATCAAATTAAAACTGACATTTGCAATTTTTCCATCATGAATACAGCAATTAGGTATTGGACCGTAGACTAGTCGACTAGGTGTTCATAAAATGGTTCCGAGTAGGTTGATATGGTTTCCTACCAATTGTTTCCGTATGAGATAGCACGTTGAAAACCCAGCTTAGCATTTCGCTCTCGTAGATATTAGAGAATATTAACATGGGATTATCATTCAAACATCCTGAATATGCATGAATATTTTGATGTTAGAAATTAGTCAAGACATCAATTTTTCAATGAGTCAATATCCCTAAATAAGCTTTTTCAACACATATTTTAACAAAATAATACATTACTTGAAAAACAAGGCAACAACATCGCAGGATTCAATCAAAAACAACACAGTATCCTACTCATTAGAATAAACCAACAGCAGAGTATAAATGGTAATTTCAGCAAACTGGGTGACTATGCTTTTGTAGGTATAGATCTTATATTCTTTAATTTACTCTTATTCATTATTTTTATTTATTTTTACTCAACTTCTTTTCCTTTCTTTTTTTTTCTTTTCAATTTTTTATTATTTTGTTAATTATTTTATTGGCAAATATATATATAGAAACTCATAGCAGCAAGATTACTAATAGTATCAAGTTTTAATCAGAGACCTGGCCATTATTAACGAATATATATTGTATCCATTACTTGTTGTCAGTGTAGTGGGACATTTTTCAGTCATTATATATTTAAAGAATGTTAATAAACTACATGTGTCATATATACTTTAAATGAAAAAAAATCTTATTCAGATTGTCTAATACAACTGCCAAGGACTTAATTCAATTGAAAAACGAAGAGATGTTTTATATTATCTAAAAGCAAAAGATTGTCTTCAAGATACACACTTTTCTGAAAAAGACGAACAATTTATTAAGAATCAATGGGTTGGAGAATGTGTCTCTAGTTCCTTTTCCTCAAACCAAAGAGCAGTGGCCGGTTTTTTTTTAATAATAATTTTGAATATAAGATTTTACAAAGTGAAAAAGATCAAAATGGTAACTTCTTAGGATTGAATACTAAAATTGAAGATAACAATGTTACTTAAATTACATTATATGGTCCAAATAGTGATACCCCTTAATTTTATGACAAAATTGGTGTAATAATTGAGGAATTTAATAATCAGACTGTCATTGTAACAGGAGATTATAATTTAGTTCAAAATAAAGACCTTGATACTTTTAATTACCGAAATATTAATAATCCAGAAGCAAAAGAAAAAGTTCTAGATATAAAAGAAATTTATAATTTAATTAATCCCTTTAGAGAATTATTTCCAGAAAGTAAAAGGTATACTTGGAGGAAACCAAACCCTATAAAACAGGCCAGACTAATTTATTTTTTAGTTTCGCATAGCTTTTACCCAAATATACATGACATGAAGATACAAAATAGTTATAGATCAGATCACTCGCCTAGTATTATACAACTAAAATTTAGTAACTTCAGTATTGGGAGGGGTTTGTGAAGATTTAACAATTTTCTTCTGTATTATCTAGATTATGTCCATATTGTTAAAGAGGTTATAAGTCAAACTAAAGAGCAATATGGTTCTATTGTATATAACAGAGAAAACCTAAATCTAGTGGACTCTAGTGATATCGAGTTCACAATTAGTGATCAGTTATTTTTAGAAACATTATTCACTGAGATAAGGGAGAAAACATATCATATGCTTCATTTAAGAAGAAAGAAACAAATAAATTAGAACAGTTACTAGCTGAAGATATACACAAATTGGAACAAATATCTCAAATGGATGAAATTTTCGAACAGATTGAAAAAAAGAAAACAGATCTAAAAATTACACCCACTTCATTTGAACTTTGGCGGATAGTTGTCCCATTTGCAATCATACCACATCCCTTTATATTTTATATTAACAAAGGCCAGATCAAGGTTCCTGACTTGGGACAGGCGCAAAGTTCTATACTTTATTGATAGGGAGTGTCGCTGGGGTTCTATTACCCCAGCCTTTTCATATAAGTGGAATACCAAAGTGTCAAAAGAGGGAAAATGTGTGGATAAAAACACAGCCGTTACACCAAGAAGGTATAGGCTTTTCATATAATAAGTAATGGAACTTTATTGACCTTATCATATATTTTTGATAGTTTTCCCCACATATTCACATATCTTCAAGCTGGAAAATGTGACATATATCAGAGGCTCGTCCCATCACCTTGTATATAGAAAGTGAACCCCCCCCCCCCCCCCCCCCCCCCAAAAAAAAAAAACCGAGTTTGTTATTATCTGCGATACAGATATCGCACAACATTCAATAAAGAAAAAATGACGTCATACTCTTATTATGTACATGTAATATAGTAGATACTTAAATGTACCTGAATGCAACTTATTCTAAACCAATTAGCGTTTAACCACAAAGGTAGAATATGTTTATTCTTAATTCGTTATTGTAGTCTACATAGAGTTTTGTAAACTTCTGTGTTGACATGAATTATCATTGATATGGTCATAATTATAAATTAACTGTTTACGAAACTCTGAATTTTCTACTTCATGAATATATTACCGTAGCTGAATTTGGCAAAACTTTAAGAAAATTTTGAGTCCTCAATGTTCTTCAACTTCGTACTTTATTTGGCCTTTTTAACTTTTTTTTTATTCGAGCGTCACTGATGGGTCTTTTGTAGACGAATCGCTCGTCTGGCGTATCACATTTAAATCCTAGTATCTATGATGAGTTTTTATAAGCTATTTGAGCTCATATACATATTGTCCATCTATAGGTTTAAATTTATTTGTTAGTTAAGAAAACAATCTGCCAGCAGGGGATGAACTTAGGTGAAAAAGGGATATCTCGATCATTGAGGCAAGACAATTTGTGATTTGTCAGTGCATTTCCATGATCTTTTACTATCCTTAATTGTGTTTTTAAATTTATAGACCCCTTTTCAAAAGTTCAGGCTCCATTAGTGGTAAGAGATGGAAACTCAAAGTTATGCGTATTGGCTTTTCTATGAAGCAAAATTTATACATATGATAGATGGGGATTTTTAATTGGTGGTCTGACACCTCAATGTTTTCGAATGCTCTTCGTTTGATGTGTTTGAGCATTTGATTTTGCCATTTGATGAGGAACTTTCCGATGTGAATTTTCCTAGGAATTCGGTATTTTTGTTATTTTACTTTTTCTTCAACTTCGTACTTTGTTTGGCCTTTTTAACTTTTTTTTTGGCGTCACTGATGAAACTTTTGTAGACTTAACGCGAGTCTGGAAAACAAAATTGCTAGCCTGGTATCTATGATAGGTTTATTTATATCAATACTTAAAATGAGGTAATAGAAAATTTTCCGTGGAAAATAATTACATATAATATATACTGTATAATTTAATATATAAAGGAGTAACAACTTCATTGTGGATTGTTTGATTACTAAACATTATAAGTAGATTCATGTGATTTTTTATATGTTGATTATGACATCATTGTTTTTCATGCGTTAGCATCCCATAATATATTCGTGTATCTTGTTTTTTAATCTTGATAAGCATTGTCCTTGAGTTATTATCTCTAACCAGTGACAAAGTCTGACGAACGGACGCTCCACTTTGGCAAGTATTATACTGTAGTGACCATATTTCTATTCCCCAGTCACCCTTGAGGGGTTATTCATCTAAAGGTTCAACTGTGTGTGACAGTTAAGTAAAGCAGCATACCCATCTTTTCTTGTTCTCGCCATCACATTTTACATAAGTCGGTCCTAGATAACTAGACCAGTTCTTGCACATGGAATAAATTGTAATACTCTAGATCTTGCATATGGGGGATTTTAGGCATTCGGTATGGTCCACCTTCAAGTTTGCGACAAACCAAGCAATGTCGTAAAACTTGTCTAACTATAGAACGACCTTGTGGGATCCAGTACTTATGTCTTATTTTACTAAGATATTGTGATACACCACTAGGTCTTTGTGTATCTTTTCAATTATCAAACACGTGAAGTCCTCCCCACATGGAAGAATAATCCGTATTTTAGCTGCTTTACTCGGATCTGCATTTTCGAATCTTCCTTTACAGCGTTTAAAGACATCATCAGATATGAAAAGCACCAGTTGATCATGTAGGTTGTTTGGTTTGTTTTCGTGTATTGCACTAATAATATCTGAATAATGTCACTTTTGTACAAACTTAATCCATTTATGTTCTTGATTTTTTAGTTCATCGCATGTCAAGATTTCACCAGTTTTAACTTAAATTTTCTTTATTCGTGAAATGAATCCACCAACCCAAGCAGTCACTCGTATAAGTTTGTAATACGATGAAAAATTGTGGCAGTATATTCCATGAGGTGCTTCAGTCTTAAGATCTTCCATTCCTTTGGTACAGACCAATAAACTACTTTCTGTCGTTTTCTTCCCTACTTCCAACTCACATGTATATGCTTCACAGGTGAATATTTTCCACTGATGTATGTCGTGCAAAAGCCACTCGGGACTGTCTAGTCAAAGTTCCTCTTGTTGCAACGTCTGCTGGATTTTCTTTGGAGGAAACATACAAGAATTCAACATCATTATGATTTTCAATTTCCGTTATTCGGTTTTTATACCAAGGTCTTTTTTTGTCGAAATCCGTTTCAAAACACACTGAGAGTCTGTCCAACAATATATATCGTTTTCAATGGCACATTTAATTCACTTTTAACGAATGCTAAACACCTGACTCCTATCCAAACAGCTATAAATTCAAACCTCTGAATAGTCAAATTTATCATACAAAAGATATCATGAAATGAATATAAATCGCTTTTCGCAACACTTTGTACATGAGAAAAATTTTCCGAATTTACGTTTTTTTTGTAAATAAAACAGACGCAAGTTATTATTTGTCTAGCAAGATAAATACCAATATAGGGAAACACTGGTGTTTTAAACTAAAGAAGTCCTTATTCCACCTAAGCACCCGTCGTGTTGGTAATAGAGGTCGGTCGATTTAAAACGTATCCAATCGTATCAGGTGCGTTGACACGTATACGTATCTGGGGAAATACTAAAATAATATATTGTACTAACCTTGAGTAAACTATCGTTAAATATGCGCTTACAAGGTACATATGTGTGTAACAAATATAAAGTTTAATTACCTCGCGTCTGGAACATTGCCAAATCGAGTTCACCTTATTTTGAGCCACACAAAATGTAGAAGAAGTTTAAGTCATTAAACTTAAGATTTCCAAATGGTACGTTTCTCAATATAGAGTAATGCAAATTTAAGAAATGAAGCAAACTCAGCTCCTTACCGGAAACGGTAAAACCATAAAACAGGCATGAAATAACAAAAAGGGGGAGTGTGACAGGCCAACGCAAAAGGTATGCGTTGTAAGTGATTATTTGGCCCAAAATATAAAGTGCATTATGTCAAAACGAAAAGTACGTACTACAAGATAATGAATAAAAGTGTGAGAAAGTAATATAGAACGATTTGTAGAACACTGCTATTGAAACGTAATGGCCAGGCATGCATAGGATGTCTTTTCCTGTGTTGCATTGGATATTTGTTTACTGTCTTCGTGCCATTGCCCCATAACTGTTGTATTTTCACAAGGGAATAGTAGAACCCTACTAGAACTGTTCTAAGTAGAACTGTCAGAACCAGTTCTATGTAGAACTGACTAAATCAGTTCTAGGTAGAACTGTCAGGATCAGTTCTAGGGTAGAACTGTCTAAAACTGTTCTAGGTAGAACTGTCCAAATCAGTTCTAGCCGTAGAACTGTCAGCAGAACTGACTAAATCAGTCAGGACTGTAGAACAGTTATAAATGACGTCACTGCAGTAAGGGCATCTTAGAATTTAGAAAAAAAATCAGTTCCAATTACTTTACTGTATAATAGCAGATTTTCTATATTTTTACTGATCAAACGTTACATGTAACGTTACAAATATCGAAGCGGATGGAAAGGTTATCCAACTCATCGGAGAAATATTTTTATATGATTGCATATAAACATCATAGTTTACCTTAAATCGTTCCCCGTTTTTAACAGTCTCTTCCTAAATATAACTCTGCATTTAATTCGTGGAATTTTAATCGTAATTTACCTTGTTTGCCTTGGATTTACATTCATGATTTAAGATTCTTTTTTGACAAATGTTCAAAAGAAAATTGTACAGTGGATGAAATATGGGATATTAATGAAATACGTGTTGTATAAGTATGTACATTTGCACCATCTCGTCAATTTAGACAGACTTATCCACAACGATTATAAATGATATCTGGGAGTCTGGGACGTCAGAAAAATATATTCGATCTGACATGAATGAAACATTTGCCCCTGGACGAAAATAGGCTACACACAAAATCAATCATTCTTCTTTGCCTTCTTCAAAATATATTAACAGTATACTATTCCAAGAAGAAAACCTCTCATACATGTACTTTTCATTTTAAAGTATATGAATCAGTCATGCAGGAACATATATACCAGAGTCATGTGAGTGTTGGATGATGCCGTTAAATAGTTTTGTTTAAAACAACAAACCATCACGAACCACTGACTTTAGTGACTGTTCATTATTATGGATACAGCATGTACAGAGAGGAAATAATTGCACTCTAAATTTATGTGGACAAACTTTTGTAGTCATGGTAGTCATTGTGTTCCAAAGTTGGTGTCATCTTTATCATTCGATCCGTCCTGACATAGAAATATTATTGGTTTACAATGAGGCCATATATATTTACGTGATAAAGTGTAAACATGGTCAGTTTTGGTTGATGCGGTCAAATACTTTTGTTAAAACGACTTAGTCTAATATATCGAAAGTACTGAAATTTGTTTACGATTCAATATTTTGAATAAAAAGAGGACATGCTGGTACTCTAAATTGATGTGGAATTTTTTTTGTAGTCAATGTGTTCCAATATTGCTGTCAATTGAATTATACAATCCATCGTGATATGTAACTATAAGTGATTTACTATGCGGCTATATATATATATATATATTAAGATTTACATAATAAAGAGCAAATATGGTCAGTTTTGGTTGATGCTGTCACATATGGTCAGTTTTGGTTGATGGTGTCAAATATGGTCAGTTTTGGTTGATGCGCACAAATAATTTTGTTATATGAGTCAGTCTGAGATATCAAAATTACTGAAATTAGTTTACGATTCAAAATTTTGAATAAAAAGAGGACATGCTGGCACTATAAACTGATGCGAGCATAATTTTGTAGTCAGTGTTTTCCAATATTGCTGTCATTTGTATTATACAATCCATCCTGATATAAAAAAATATAGTGATTTACTTTGAGGCTATTAAGATTTACATAATAAAGTGCAAATATGGTCAGTTTTGGTTGATGCGGACAAATAAATTTGTTATACCAGACTGTCTGAGGTATGAAAACTACTGATATTTGTTTATGGTGCAATATTTTGAATAGAAAGAGGACAAGCTGGCACTCTAAATTGATGCAAACAAAATTTGGTAGTCATTGTGTTCCAATATTGCTATCATTTGTATTATACAATCCATCCTTACATAAAAATATCACATAAAAAAGAGCAAATATGGTCAGTTTTGGTTGATGCGGTTAAATATGGTCAGTTTTGGCTGATGCTGTCAAATATGGTCAGTTTTGGTTGATGCGGACAAATAATTTTGTTACACGAGTCAGTCTGAGGTATGAAAACTACTGGTGTTTGTTTCCGATGCAATATTTTGAATAAAAAGAGGAAATGCTGGCACTCTCAATTGATGCGGAAAATAATTTGTGGTCATTGATTTCCAATATTGTTGTTATTTGTATACTACAGTCCCTCTTGACATAAAGTTATAACTGAATTACTGTGCAGCTACATAGATTTACATAAAAAAAAAGCAAATATGGTCAGTTTTGGTTGATGCGGTCAAAAAATTTTATTACACGAGTCAGTCTGAGGTATGAAAACTGATATTTGTTTACGATTCAATATTTTGAATAAAAAGAGGACATGCTGGCACTATAAATTTATGCAAACAAAATTTTGTGGTCAATGTTTTCCAATAATGCTGTAACTTGTATTTTTCAGTCCCTCTTGACCAAAAATTATAGCTTTATTACTGTGCAGCTATATAGATTTGCAGAAAAAAGAGCAAAGAATGTCAGTTAAGGTTGATGCGGTCAAAAGATGTTTGTTAAACAGGTCCGTCCACGTTATGAAAACTACTCGTAAACAGATATCGTATTTGTTTACGATTCAATATTTTGAATAAAAAGAGGACATGCTGGTATTATAAATTGATTCAAACAAAATTTGAAGTCATAGTTTTCCAATATAATTGCTGTCATTTGTACAATCCATCCTTGCCTAAAAATATAACTGTATTTCTGCAGTGTGCGGCTACATGTCAGTTTAAGTTTAATTTAAAAACATATTTATTTATAATAGTGGATTGGGAAACAAGTTATTACATTTGGTTAATGAGGTCAAATAATTTTGTTATACGAGTCATCCTGACTCCCGGAATGACAAATGTAAAACAATTCAAATGATAAAACTAACGGCCTAATTTATTTACAAAAAATGAACGAAAAACAATTAATTTACGTAACACATCAACAAAAGAAAATCACTGAATTACAGGCTCCTGACTTGGAACAGGCACATTCATGCAGAATATGGCGCGATTAAACATGTTGTCTTGATTAAAAATCTGAAATAAGACCGGCAAAATAGCAAAACTCTATATAAATCGCTATTTTGCCAAAGCCTTATATTTAAGACAAAGAGTTCTTAAAACTTATAAATCAATTCTAGCCGTAGAATTTATAAATCAATTCTAGCCGTAGAATTTATAAATCAATTCTAGTCGTAGAATTTATAAATCAATTCTAACCGTAGAACTGTTCTAGATAGAACTGTCTAAAACTGTTCAAGGGTAGAACTGTCAGGATCAGTTCTTGGTAGAACTGTCCAAATCAGTTCTAGGTTAGAACTGTTCTAGCTAGAACTGTCTAAAAGGTGTCAGGCTGACAGTTCTACATACTGTCCTAGAACAGTTCTCCTGACAGATTCTGACAGATTTAATGAGAGGTTAGAAGTGATCTCCACTGTATATATACATAAACAGTCAACCAAATAATGATAGTGTACGTATAAATCGACCATAACACAATTACATGACTGTAAGAAACTTTGGTTAAGTAGCTTCTTTGTTAATAGCAATCTTTTATCGATAACATAATGACGAGAAACACAAACTCTAAAACATTACCTAAACAGTTAACTGTAAATTTTAATGTAAGACAATATTGAAATGTTTCTACAAATTAATGACCAAATGCATGCGGTTTCCAAATCTTTCAAATTCAACGGAATAGAGTAAATAAAATAAACTTTGAATTATTCAGTGAAAGGAATTTATTATTAAGAAACATCAGTAAGTGAGAAAAAAACTCCTAAAAGATACACAGCTTATAAGTAAGTACGCAAGACGCGCTTTTCGATCCAAATAGCAGAAAAGCGAAATCTATGACTAAGTTAAATAGCATTGAAAACAAAAACAACTTAAAAAAAATTTCAAATTCAGGCTGAACCTCCATGTTCCGAATGATTTTAACGTTTTTTAAAGAACTAATTTACGGAAGATCACGTGCGCCCGACGCACTTTTTTGTATTTAACTTAATCTTTAACCTTTGTATTAAATACACAAATGAAGTTGTTAGCCCGATTAGGTGTATCTAATTTACACCAGATATATATTGGCTAATGCAACAGGATAGATTTCAATAATTGAGGAATTTTTAGCACTTTGACCGTAATGCATGATCAAGAGTGCATGATAGCTGGTTACATTTAGACAGTACAGACAATTCACCCTACCGGAGTACTTGTGATCACCCCTGATTTTTGTCTCTTTTAATATCGTTCCCCTTTTTCATGAAATGTTTCAAATGCAGAGAATAATGAAAGTTAATTAATACTTTTGCTCAGCAGAGAATATTAAAGATCTGATGCAAGAATTAAATTCACATTTTAAAGCATACATAAAGCACATAAAATATGGTATGATGAATTAAAAATCTGGGCTGAACGGACGAATTTTTTCTATATGTCCTACGATAAATTAGTACTACGATTGAATAACTTATATGACTTAAGTGGTTGTATGGATATCAGCCCCGGAGACTTCAGCATTTAAACAGCAGGTTTTACACAAGTATCGAGTTTTGTTATGATTGTGATATTATTTAAACAATATTTCACAGTGACGTTGAACATACTATGACAAAATATAGCAACACGACAAGTGCCACATGTGGAACATGTGGAACCCCGATTTTTTGTGGGGTACGTGTTGCTCAGTTTTTGATTTTCCATGTTGTGTTTTGTAATTTTTTGTTATATGTTATTTGCCATTGCATTGACATTTTGTGTTCAACTGATGAGTTTGAATATCCTTTTGGGTTCTTCTGTCTCTCTTTTAAGGACATTGAAAACAAAAGTGTGTAAAGATGTATCTAGAGGCTCTAAAGAGCCTTTGTCGCTCACCTAGGCAAATGTACATCTTCAACAATGGACCAACGCGAACATTGTGGAGAAGAATATAATTCATGAAAAAGACCGTTTTTGTTGATCTTATATTGCTGTTCATTGTTTCTGTTTACAACTTCTCTCTATCTTCTTTAGTGTTGTCAAAAACACAATAAAGGGTAAAAAATCGTCATTAAGGGATATCACTCTTACAAAGAGTCTACTAGCGATTTCGTCATTAAAGAGCAATAGCTCCTATAAGGTGTCGACTGACGATTACGGCCATTTGACTTAATTGTAGATCTTATCTTGCTTATCTTGTTTGCTTATTTGAGGTTACTATCTATCTATTATATAGTATTTAAGTTATCAGGCAAAAAACCAAACAATTGGTATAAACCATCATTCAAAGGCAATAACTCCTACAAGAAGACGTCTGACAGTTTAAAAAAACTAAATGCCTGTACATCAATGATGATTGTCACCATGTTTGGTAAATCTGGTCTTTTAGTTACAGTGGAAAGGATTTTTGTTAAAGTTAAAGAATGTCGACGACGAAGGACAGACGCCAGGTGATGAGAAAAGCTCACTGGGCTTTTTTGGCTGGTTGAGCTAAAAAACAGTGGTGGAAGGAATGAATTCCGTCAAAACGGAAGACAACTGAACGCCATTTCAACCTTAACATCACAATTGGCGGCAAGCGGACATATTAATGAGAGAAAAAATAAGGGAGGGCCATATGGCCCATATGACGACGAGGTTTTTTTTTACGACCTTGACTACCCTTGAGGGTCTTCCACGGTCGAACAAATAGGGTCAAAATCCTAGGTACTTTAAATTATGTCTTATATGATTTGCACCACGTGACCTGGGCCCTTTTAATTAAATTACTTCCCTTAATTGTAAATTGAAAATATGAATTATATCAAATTTATTGATAATCCAGTCTTTTTCCGTCTTTGATCTAAAACTAACGTGTCTCTGAAAACTTCCATTAGCGGATATTTACAAATATGTTGTGTAATTCTAAGGAAAAATGCTGAAAATTTGACTATTTACGAAACGGGCAGGATGAAATCTTCATGTTTTTAAAAGAATTTGGCAGAAAACTTAAGAGAGCATGTAAGATAAAAGATGTTTAACCTAAAAATCCAACTGCAAGGTATTTCTCTATATGCAAACAAATCATGAACGTACTCTTGTATCTTAATTTATTTTTTAATTTTGCTTTTTACGATTTTTCGTTATTTTATATATCAATTATACTAGAGTCACGCTTCCGATTTTCAAACTGAAAAGGCCGAAAGTTTTCAAAGTAGACACTGTTTATTTGTACACGAACAGAAGGCAAAAACATGTATAATTCACCAGTATGCAAACAAATTGTTGATTTGGCATATTTGCATTTTTATGTAAGGGCATGTATAATCCTATTGCAATGGCTGTCGTCATGATAAGGCAATATGGCCGATATGCAAATTAGCACAGTACCCCAAATTTTGCCATATGCCGGGTTTACAGGCAGATATGGAAGATGCATGAGAATAGACCACTTTCGAGTTATATCCTTCATCAGAAAGGTTCGTCAATTATGCGCACCATACTAACGTTATTTACCAGATAGAGGTAATCGCCTGTATCCCTGCACTATTAAAATTCATCATGCGTCTTCGTGATCGTCGTTATGCAGGATAAACTAGAGAGAATGTTTGTTCCGTAGGTACTTAATCGCAATTCCCTAATGACAACAGTGCTGATTATCAAATATAAGAATTTAATTTGCCGAATAATTTGTGCAATATAGCATCATATTTTTCAACCGCTCGCTCAACATGGGAAGGAAGTGACGATGCCCCTAAACGCACGAATGATGTTCACTAAAACCAAAGTTTTTGACGGTAATGCAACGAACTCGAAAGTGGTCTTTTAGTTATGTTCTAGATGTGAATGTGGGAACTAAGCACAAACTGCAAGATTTATGGAATGTACATGACTTAAAATAAACGTACGGTACCAATTTTACTTATAGATTGAAGATTAATTTTCTCATAAACAGAGAAACAGAAAAAGTTTATCTGTTTTAGCTACAAGTTTACACCATTCTTTTACCAATTCATCATCATGCATATAACTAACGTAGGATAGGTTCCGCCAACTCTAACACTTGTATGATTATAAAGATGTAAATAAACATACTTGAAAATAATCCGACCTTAGTTAACATGGTTAATCCAAACTCCTAAAATAGATTTTTTGGGAAATTCATAGGCATGTTAGATTTATATATAAACAAAATATCATAACAAGACAATATTCTCATTCACATCACCAACGTTATACATGTACAGTTATAAACAGTAAGTAAACAATTAATTTCAAACGTATTCTTATTTAGTATTTAAAAAAAATACACCATATTCATGCTATGCATAACCAAATAAGCTATTAATTTTAATTTTAAATATTTCCGATAAGATAGGACCACTTTGCAACCAGCGTATCTTTTAAATGTATTGCGTAGTTTTTCAGGGAGCCCGTTTTTTTTAAATGCATGAATATTTTTGCATCTTAATTGCAAGAAGAAGAAAAAATGTTGCAAAAGGTAGGTGAACAAACAATTGTTTGCTGAAATTGAAAATTTAAAGTAAAAAAAATCAAAACAATATTTGTTTAGAAAAAAAATCACTTTTCCTCTTTGTAATTGAAGACATGATTCAAATTACAAAAAAAAACTAACAAAAGTTAAATAGTCTCTATAGATTTATAAGCATTTGATATATATCATCGTTGCTCTCTCTGTATTAATCGAGAAACGTATAGACTAATTAACATGACAATTAGCTGATCAATAAATTGGTAGCAGCCTAACTGTGAGATGACATGTTTGGTAAATATATACGTCAATTCAGAGTTGGGAAATTAAAAATCTTTAAATGCATACTATATTTATAGACTTTTGATTTCCCTTCCTATAAATATCATGTTTACTCATATATACATTGAAAATTTCCCTAAATTTATTATTCTGCTATCACACCTGAAATTCGTCTTTAAAACAATGAAATGATATCGTCTATTAAAACATATATATAAGAAAAATTAAAAATAAAACGAAACATTCTGTAATGAGTATCTATATTTTACCACATATAGGTAAGTCGAATATTTATTTTAGATAATAATGAGCAATATGTTATTGTTTTTTTTCAATATATCTTATACATATTGTTACTCATTTTTAAAATTGCTGGAAATAATATGTCGATCTCGTATTAAATTACATGTAATGCCCTATTCTCAAATGCAAAATACATGTAATAGTAAGTGGCCCTTACATTCTTATAGTAGCTCACATCCTCGTAACTTGGTACCTGGTGTATGATTGGCTCGGTGGCAATTATGCCACCTTTTATTTTTTGTATCTTAACTTTCATTGTAAATCAAAATTTGGTAACATACAAAATTAGGAAGAAAACAAAACGTACCTAAAATCTATCAAAATGACATTTAATTTCTGTAAGTATATGTTCATTATATTTAAAGACAAATTTAAGAGACATCTTGAGGTAAATAACAGACTTCAACAATATAGTGACAGGAGTTTATACTCAGCTCTAAATCGCTATCAGCCTATAAATGTTGTAAAAAAATATGATTGAAAACGTCCTTAACTTCACCCCCCCCCCCCCCCCCCCCCACCAACCCCCCAACCCCCAAAAGCAACACAAAACAACAATAAGCCAATAAACGAAGTCAATATCGACGTTCCTGACTTAGGACTAGCACTTGAACGTGCTGTTGAGATAATCTAATTTCTGTGATTACAGCCCCATTCTCCCTCCCCCTCTTTCAATCTAGGTCAGTGGAATTATGAAAGTTTCAGGAGAGCTTTTAGGGAATGGACATGCACAAATATTGACAAACGTCAGCTTCAACTTTTGGCAAGAGTGTACAAATTCCAATTCTTTCCAATTCAATGCCTAGATTGTATGCTCCAGTTTAACATAAGTAACGAACTATTTATGAAACAAAGGATGAATTGTTACTGCTGAAAAAATGAATAAAAGATGGATTATTTCAAATAACCACATAGTTTATTTTTCATTGTTTCAAAGAAAAATAGGGCTTTGTAATACCGTAAAAATACTTGTGGCATTTACCCATGTGAGATGATTATTATGTGACGATTAAATGCATTGCTACATTGTATTATAAAGAGATTGTCCATACTTACATGTCCCTTCAAATCGTATGGAAAATGGAACAAAAGAGAACGACAATCAATGACTAGTCCATTTATTATGATTCATAATTTTGACAACTTTATTTTAAAAAAATGAAAGAAATCGATGTATTTCAGATTAATTTATGTAGCTACTAGATGTATCGGAACGACACGAATGGCCCGGCCCTTCTCGCAAATTATCAAAGTCTAAAGCCCGTTATTTCAGCAAAAATCAGCGGAGCGGAACCAAACGTAAACTCAATCTGTAACTCATCATAGTAAAGTCACATACTAAAAATCAGTTCAATATGTGAAGGCGTTTAGAAAAAAGTCCGTATAATTTTTCGTTTCGGAATGACGGAATGAGATATGACAGAATGACAGAATGACGGAATGACGGAATGACAGAATGACAGAATGACGGAATGACGGATAAGGGTAACATTATATGGCCCCGACCACTTTATGGCAAGACCATAATAGAAGCTAGTTAATATCTTGTGGTAAAACTAACCGACAGGTTGGTTAGTATTGATTGATTGGTGTTTAACGCAACTTTAGGCACTGTTGGCTATTTCGTGGTGGCCAATTTCTAATGCTAGTGGAAAACTGAGCGCCCAGAGAGAACTACTGACCTTCGGTAGAAAAACTGACAAACCTAGCCAATATAGATTCGAGTCGAGCGCACCTGGTTGGTTAGTAATATAATGAAAAAAGTTTACTTATATGTACATGTATTTGAGGATTGCTAAGTACTATGTTTTATCTAAATGCCATTATCATGCTGAACTATATAAATATATTTAAATTTCCAGATCATATTTGGGAAGGTAGAGAAGAAATCAATAGGTCAGAATACCTTTCTAAATCTAAATTAAATAAACAAGTTTCTTCCAACGACGCGCGCGTTTCTATATCCAGGAATGAATTCAAGTTACCAAACAATGTTATGAAAACAAAAGGACCAAAAGTGCAGCCATAAGAAAGATTAATCAATAATGATTTTAAAACAAGATCAACTACGTCTTCAAATGTTTGGAAAACAAAAGGACCAAACATGCAGCCAAAAGAAAGGTTATTCCATAATGATTTTAAAACAAGATCTACTACGTCTTCAAATGGATGGAAAACAAAAGGACCAATCGTACAGCCAAAAGAAAGGTTAATCAATAACGATTTTATAACAAGATCTACTACGTCTTCAAATGTTTGGAAAACAAAAGGAACAAAAGTGCAGTCAAAAGAAATGTTAATCCATGATGATTTTAAAACAAGATCTACTACGATTTCAAATGATTGGAAAACAAAAGGACCAAACATACAGCCATATGACGGAAACCGTACTAACGAATCTGCACCGAATCTATCTCAAACAACTGAATATGAAACAAATAATATTGGTATGGTAGCAGGTTCTATTATTGCGATTGTTGTAACATTTGTTATAGCAGCAATTGTATTATATAACGCTAAAGGCCTAAGAAAAAGAATACATGTATTCTCAATTTGCATATCAAGTAAAGGGCAACGTCGAACTATAAATGAAGAAATTCCTAATCCAAATGATGTTGAACTACAACTGATGAACGGACACAAAGAACCGATCGGAATTGATACAAAGAATGTTTCCGATTAGCATATCTGGAATTCTGTTTTAGGGCATTGTGAATGCAGTTCTCAAACTGCGGTCATTGCTTGTGCGAGCTAAAGTTATAGATTCCGAAAGAGAATATGGTGAATATGAAGATGAAAATCAGATTTTGTACAACCGCCGTACAATTATGAACCTGGTTGTTTGGCCAGTTTTGTTATGAAAGGATAATAACTCCGAAGATTCAATATTGCTGAGTTGTATAATTTGGATATTCCTGCGTCTATCAGTTTTTAGTTTTATATTACTGACAATTACAGATTCAGAGCGTACAAAACCAGTCAAACAAGGGATCGATTTAAGACAATATCACTTGACATTTACTAGACAAACTTACAAATAAAGATTAAGCTGCCCGGTGAGAATGAAAGAGGCCCAGTCATGCAGAAAAGATATAACGTTATCAGACAAAAGAAAGAAGAAGGCTACTTATTAGTCATACCTTTTTAAAAATAAATGATAGATTTAAACATTTATCATATTAAAGATCGAAAGAGATTATGTTACCGAAAAAATACATAAGCGGGCTTGTATTTGAAGTAAACTATTATGAACAGTCTTCTGTGTGGCCTATTGTGGAACGGTTATTCTCTAAAATTTTTTACCATTTACACCTTTCCCAATCGATTGTGAAAAAAATGTTCCCCTCACTAGTGAAAAAACTGTTCTCGGCAGCTGATTGGTCAATATTTCTGCCGGGACTACTTGTTCTCCAACTGCATGAAATATGTGGTGCGCCTTGTTTGGAGGGACTTCCCGGAACAGAACATTCTGCCTTCGAACTTTTCAGATTTAGCCTACTTTATACTCGTAAAACTCCTTAACGTTTTGACTTTATGTACTAACACGTTTACGGATTGTTTGTAAAAGAAAAATATGTTTTAAATAGGAATGAAGCTTGCGTTACCGACAGTACTAATCAAACGCAGCTAAATATGACAATGTTTGCAATACTTCTGTTTACATAAACGCAAATAATTTGCAATTGAAAGTACATCGACGAAAGATGAAAAAAAAACAACAAAAAACACATCGATATGAATGCAACGTAAATGCGTTAAAGATGAGGATCTGAACTGCATTAGGCAAAGACTATCAAACTTATTTGTAAATAATATTACACATCGTAAACTGTAAATAATTATAAGATTAAACACGAATGTGTTATTTTGTTGTGTTTTTGAATTTTTTTCTGGAATGTTTCAGAACATTATCGCTGTCAATTCGCGTTTTAACCAACTTCTGAACATGTAGTTGTAACAAGGAGTGGTCCCGGTTTACGTCACTGAGACAGCAATCCAGTGACATGACATACAAGAGAAACCATCAGTCTTTAACAAAATGCAGATGTCAATACAATATGTCAAGCTCTAAATCGCCCAAAGTCTGAAAAAAGTGTGAAAAACTTTGACTGCGAAAATCAACGATTTGCCTTTTACATCAAATTCCTTAAAATACTGAACATTTAGATATAAGTAAAGACGAGGTTTTGGACAGGCATAAAAGCATGTATCGGAGTTAAGTTTTGTTTATCCCTAGCTATTATGAACAGACATCTTACCTCGAACTAAGTCTCCCTATACTTAAAATTTTATTTTCTACACTGAACGCCCCAAATATTATACATTTTTAAATTCTAATTTTGTATTTTAAATATTTGATGGATGAACATAAACATTTTGTCTTACTTGAAAGCATATTGCTTTAAAGAGACTCATGTTCAAAATGTATTGAGAAAGATTAAAAAGTTGCGAAAAAAAATAATCCGGGTTATAAAAACCATAAGTAGAAAAAAAACAAACAATGTCATCGTCTTAAAGGAAAAACTACAAAAGTACGAACAGTCCACAAAATACTACAAAGAACGATACAGATTGAGCAACACAAACCGCCACCAAAGGCAACAGGGGACATGTGTATCCGGAAAGATAAGCAGTCCATACAATTCTACAAAGAACTATACACATTGAGCAACACAAACCCCCATCAAAAGCAACAAGGGACTCGTGTATCCGGAAAGGTAAACAGTCCACACAATTCTACAAAGAACGATACAGATTGAGCAACACAAACCCCCATCAAAGGCCAGAGGGGACTCATGTATCCGGAAAGGTAAACAGTCCACACAATTCTACAAAGAGCGATACAGATTAAGCAACAAAAACCCCCATCAAAGGCAACAGGGGACTTATGTATCCGGAAAGGTAAACAGTCCACACAATTCTACAAAGAACGATACAGATAGAGCAACACAATTCCCTTTCAAAGGCCAAAGGGGACTCATGTATCCGAAAAGGTAAACAGTCGACACAATTCTACAAAGAGCGATACAAATTGAGCAATTCAAACCCCCACCAAAGGCAACAGGGGACTCATGTATCCGGAAAGGTAAACAGTCCACACATTTCTACAAAGAACGATACAGATTGAGCAACACAAACCCCCATCAAAGGCCAGGGGGGACTCATGTATCCGGAGAGGTAAACAGTCCACACAATTCTACAAAGAACGATACAGATTGAGCAACACAAACCCCCACCAAAGGCAACAGGGGACTTATATATCCGGAAAGGTAAACAGTCCACACAATTCTACAAAGTCCAATACAGATTGGGCAACACAAACCCCCATCAAAGGCCAGAGGGGACTCATGTATACGGAAAGGTTAATAGTCTACACAATTCTACAAACAGCGATACAGATTGAGCAATTCAAACCCCCACCAAAGGCAACAGGGAACTCGTGTTTCCGGAAAGGTAAACAGTCCACCCGATTCTACAAAGAACGATACAGAATGAGCAACACAAACCCCCACCAAAGGCAACAGGGGATTCGTGTATCCTGAAAGGTAAACAGTCCACACAATTCTACAAAGACCGTTACAGATTGAACAACACAAATTCCCACCAAAGGCAACAGGGGACTTATATAGCCGGAAAGGTTACAGTCCACACAATTCTACAAAGTCCAATACAGATTGAGCAACACAAACCCCCACCAAAGGCAACAGGGGACTCATGTATCCGGAGAGGTAAACAGTCCACACAATTCTACAAAGAACGATACAGATTGAGCAACACAAACCCCCATCAAAGGCAACAGGTGACTTATATATCCGGAAAAGTTACAATCCACACAATTCTACAAAGAACGATACAGATTGAGCAACACAAACCCCCACCAAAGGCAACAGGGGACTCGTGTATCCGGAAAGGTAAACAGTCCAAACAATTCTACAAAGAACGATACATATTGATTAATACAAACCCCCATCAAAGATCAGAGGGCACTCATGTATCCGGAAAGTTAAAGAGTCCACACAATACTGCCAAGGATGATTCAAATTGAGCAACACAAACCCCCACCAAAAGCCAGAGGGAACTCATGTATCCGTAAAGGTAAACAGTCCACACAATTCTACAAAGAACGATACAGATTGAGCAACACAAACCCCCTATCAAAGGCCAGAGGGAACCCATGTATCCGGAAAGGTAAACAGTACACACAATTCTGCAAAGAACGATACAGATTGAGCAACACAAAACCCTATCAAAGTCCAGAGGGAACTCATGTATCCGGAAAGGTAATTTGTCCACACAATTCTACAAAGAACGATACAGATTGAGCAACACAAATCCCTTTCAAAGGCCAGAGGGACCTCATGTATTCGGAAAGGTAAATAGTCCACACAATTTTACAAACAACGATACAGATTGAGCAACACAAACCCAAATAAAAGACGAGAGGGAACTCATTTATTCGGAAAGACAAACAGTCCACAAAATTCTGCAAAGAACGATATAGATTGAGCAACACAAACCCCCATCAAAGGCAACAGGGGACTCATGTATCCGGAAAGGTAAACAGTCCACACAATTCTACAAAGAACGATACAAATAAGCAACCTAAACCCCTGCCAAAGACAACAGGGGACTCATGTATCCGGAAAGGTAAATAGTTCACACAATTCTACAAAGAACGATACAAATAGAGCAACACAAACCCCCATCAAAGGCCAAATGGAACTCATGTATCCGGAAAGGTAAACAGTCCACACAATTCCACAAAGAATGATACAGATTGAGCAACACAAACCCCCATCAAATGCAACAGAGGACTCGTGTATCCCGAAAGGTAAACAGTCCACACAATTCTACAAAGAACGATACAGATTGAGCAACACAAACCCCCATCAAAGGCCAGAGGGAACTCATGTATCCGGAAGGTAAACATTCCACACAATTCTACCAAAAACGATACAGATTGAGCAACACAAAACCCCCATCAAAGGCCAGAGGAAACTCATGTATCCGGAAAGGTAAACAGTCCACACAATTCAAAAAAGAACGATACAGATTGTGCAAAACAAACCCCCACCAAAGGCCAGAGGGAACTAATGTATCCGGAAAGATAAACAGTCCACAAAATTCTACAAAGAACGATGCAGATTGAGCAACACAAACCCCCATCAAAGGCCAGAGGGAACTCATGTATCCGGAAAGGTAAACAGTCCACACAATTTTACAAAGAACGATACAGATTGAGCAACACTAACCCCCATGAAAGGCCAGAGGAAACTCATGTATCCGGAAAGGAAAACAGTTCCTGAGTGGCACCTGTTGTGTTGCTTATGGCAAATTAAAATTCAGTAATGAATCGTCATCGGTGACGTCAGTCACAAATAAGTAAAAAAGAGGACAGTATTGTGTCTATGAAACTTATCTTAGGTCATTTTTGAATTTTTCCATAACGTTCGCCCAAATAATGATGGCAATGTATTATAGTCAGAATAATGGCTAGATAGAATAAATAATTTACATAATTTACGTATCAGCGTTCTTTTCATGACGTAGCAATAAGCCTCAATTTTGTTTTTTAACCAAGTTTTTGGAAAGCAACAATTTTTTTTTTCAGAACGGAAACACGAATAGCATGAGTAGACATAAAATATTTCGTTACATTGTTTTTGATATCACAAATTATTATATATAATGTATGCCAAATCTATCTTATATACGAGGAGATTCCGTCAAAACTTATCCAACATCTATTCGAGTTCTACGAAAATCGTTCAATTTTACTTTCATCGACTTTCTTAAATTGTTGTTTTGTCAAAATGAGAAACTCTCCGACTTCAAATAATAGATTTGATATTGGGGGCCAAATAAAGTCCTTATCGCACCTACATACATGTGAGTTTTAATTTTGGGGACGCCTTTTTTCTTTAATAAAAGTATCGCAAAATTATGAATTTACAGTTCTTAACATATTCATGCATATTGCTGAAAAATATTTCATGCTAAATAATGTTTCCAATTAAGGATTATTTCGAATTAAAATTAAATAGCCCTTCTTCAATATAAATTTAGTATGCAAATAATTGTATATTTTTCTGTTGTAGCTGTGATCTTGGTATGATTTGAAGCATATACTATATTTATTACAACCATAAAAAGGAAACTAAAAGTCAATTTGTGGTGTACATGTTGTATATCTTGCTTTTTCTCATCAATGATTTTGCATATTTTCTGTGATTTACACAACCTTGGCACTCACACATACATTTGACATATGAGAGAATAAGTATAAAACTTGGATTCTATGAACAACAATTATACACTAAAAAAATGTTTGTTTACCTAGAGTATTGCTTATATAATATGATATATACATTATATTCATCCAAAAGTCAATAGAAACTGAAAATTAAAAAAAAATATATTGAATATGTTTTATCAGAAAACATTTTGTTTGGATGGAGAGGGAGCAAGGAACCTGGGATCGCTTACTTTTAAAGTATTGGATTTGGGGAACTAGCATACTTGATTTCGGAATTTGTGACGAAGACAAATCAGATGAATAATTTACTTTTTAAAAATATAGACATTTTGGATTGAGCATATTTTGACAAATTTAATCAATTTATCAATTTGATATGGTACCAGTAGCGATAAATTCCTACCTTCATCCTTGCTTCAGAATGGCTACTATTGGTTGATCTAATAGTAATCATGGTGGACAATATTTTTATTAATATTTGATTTTCACTTAAAAAAAAAAGGACAGCACCGTTGATAAAGATTTCATTACCCTATATTATAGGCCTTAAAAGTTTTAACAAAAACGGACAAAGTGTACACAGATGGAGGGCAGTTCTCCTTATCCTAAAAGAACATACTTCTTTGCAAACAAAGATAGGTTTGAGTTGCAAGCATGTAAATGCTGTGATAGTTTTACAAAAACGTTCATACTGTCAGAATTGTTTATACTTACGGGTTCCAACTAATATAATAATATCACTGCTGCGTAGGATCATCTCAACCTCGCAGATTCGCACAGACCGGCTTGATTTGTAGTTCAACCCTGGATGGTAGCTCTAAACTGGCGGAGGTTGACATACTGTTCTTTTCGAGCGGTTAACATTTAGTTTTAAAAAATGATTGAAATGTTCAGTACATATAACCACATTTCTGAATATTAAATTTTGTTGGATGTAATCCATTTTCAGTGAAAATAATTGTAATGTCTATGTTAGCACATGCATTCAATGAAATAATATTCCCGGAACATCCAGTTGATGAAGTGAAGTGACACTGACAGGCCATGCCGCAATTAAATACTGAACTATGACATCAAAACTGTGAAAGGACTGTATAAATCATAGAACAGTTATGTTACTGTGTGACATTTATCAAAATTATTCAGCCATGGCTTTACATTCATTCCAAATTACATATTTTGTAAACGTCTGCTTCTACCTTCACTTTCACTTGTACAAAACACAAAGAAAAGATTTTCGACAAGGGAAATAACTCTTGATAAAACCTTGCGAAGTTGTCAGAAACAAGCAATCCTAAACTTAATTCTTTAAACAATATTACCACTCAAATTCTTTTGAATGTTGTTAAAAATGGTCAAATTTACAAGTAAAGTTGTCAAGTTTTGCCATCAGTAGCCGCGTTTTTAAACAATTCACTAGATCATTTTTCACAGCAATATGTGATTTATTTGGAATGCAAACACTTTACATAAAAGATATGTAAATTTAACAAATAGTTAACCATATTATTGGTGATAACTGAGAATTCCGGAATTCACATAAACAAATGACAATATTGGGTCTGTAACTATGTAAACGCACAAATAAAAATGCACTCTGTCGATAGGGTTCGTGTTGCGCTGAAAATGTTTAATGGTACCATAATAAAAGGGTCTTAGTACACTGTAATTGTATTAAATATTATTAAGATCTGTGAAGTTCCATTTCAAGCATATGTTGATGATTACAGAGAATGACTAATTTAGAATGCATTTGTACATAAAACGGCATGTGTGTTTTTTTATCTAGTTTCATCCTGTAGTTGTCGAACATTATAGTCCACGTGATAGTGAACACCTAAAATGCTGTTTGAAAAAAGCACTGTCCCTGGGTATCTTCCACTTCATGCATGGTCGCCTTTTTCATTATGTCACATCATCACTACAAAACGACAAAAAAAGAATTTTGTATTTGATTCCAAGAATTTTCCAATAATTTTTATCGTAGTGTTGAATTTCTGCCGGAACAAGAAAATCGGCCAAAAAATCCGACCATATAAAACACTGTATTGACCTTATGAATGCGCAGGTGTATGCAGTGCTATCAAAAGATATAATATAATTTACAAACCGTGATTGACCGCCATATTTTACGAATTCTGCTTAATCAGAAGTCGTTAAAAGGTATACAAGATAAGACAGATCAAACTACATATTTGAAAAGATCAAGAGTGGGTTTCATGTATAACTGATAATGGAAAAGAACATTGAATGCTCAAAAGTCTTAATCGGTCGAACTAGCACGTTGATATATGATTTACACCGTTCGAAACAGTATGAAATAAACGAAATTGTAAGTGTTTATAAGAAAGTAAATTCATGATTTGTTCTTTGTATTGTAGTAATTCGAAACACAACATAGAGGGTGACAATATTGATATTTTTGCCTGCATCTCATATAATTATTCTAATACATTTGACTTTAAGGATCCTATTGAAGTTTTGCTTAATATTATGCTTCAAAGAAGGATGTATGACAGATGTGACGACTATAGATTCCCTATTGTCAACTTTCCATTTTTCAGTCAGTTCGATTATCCCTCTACCCTGTCGTATGGCGTTGTTCTGAGTCATAACTGACAACCACTAAAATAGAAACTGAATGAGTTTTCGGCGGTTTTCATCACGAGTTGGTTGACCTATCTACCGTGTCTTTGTCTAAACAAGAGAAACATGGTTCATGATAAATATCTTGAACTACCAAACTTAATAGTCTGATATGCATATATACCGCTGTTTTTCTATTTCCTTGCGTGACATTTTTATTGAGTTCAGATTTACATGAAGAATGTTGGATGTATAGCAAGAGACACTTATCCTGTTTACCAGTTTACAGTTAAATCAGTTTCCTCGGACATTTTATCCTGATTTGTATATTAGTTAAGGCGACAGTAGCTTACCAATGTTCAAATATGGATTACCCTTTTAGGAAGAGAACAAACACTAGGGAAAAAGCATAAAATTCAAACAGAGCGAGACCAGTTGAAATGACAGTGTAAGCGGTTTCTGCTTCGCATGCATCACCTGCCATGCGCATTTTAACTATAAAAATATATTTTCGAACTTTGGTATAAGATGTCGCCTCCTAATAACTACGATGTGAGTTCCGAAAATAACATTAAACGTATTATTTTATCAATATATGTACACTGATTTATATTTCTTTGATAAATAACCGTCGATCCTATATCTTTAATTGCATTGAATACAAAATATAATTTCTCAGGGCGATATCGAAGATTAAACTATTGAGATTACAAATGCGCATTGGGAAGTCCCCAGCTACACAGATAGAGACGTTTAAAAACTGGGGAGAGACACAAGATGTGCAGGTTATTTCGTCATCTCCTACTACAAAAGAAGAACTGCAGACATTGATATTAGCAGCATCAGAGGAAGGTTTACGTGTGCGATGTGCTGGATCTAGACACAGCTGGGTGCCAATATTTTCAGACAACAACCAATTACTTATTTATGTGAGGAATATGAAAAGCGACTACAAAGATGGTTCCAGAATTAGAATATCCATTGTAAGTAGCTATGAACTAGAATCACTTCACTGGTGGTAAACAACAAGTCAATGATGTTAATGCAAATCCATCGGTAGCAAAATACATTTGTTCTTACACGATTGTTACTTAAAATAAATGTTCTAAATGTTCCAAATGGCTTTTTTTTGCTGTCCCTGGTTTTACTTTACTGCTTTCTCCTATAGCTGATAGATGCAATAAAAACTTCATCAAATTCTGCAAAGGAAACACACAAATTTATAATTGAAGGCATGCGCAATCGAGGTTACAGATTAGGACGGGAAATATGTTTCATTTTCCAAATTGAGGGAAAAAACAGTTTTTTTGATATTCCATAAAAGAATTGAGAATGGAAACGGGGAATGTGCCAAACAGATAACAAAGAGCAGAAAACAGCCCAAGTCAACTAATGAGTTTTCAACACAGCAAGAAAATCCCGCACCCTGAGGTGGGCTTCAGCTTGCCCCTTAACCATAAAATTATACTAGTACAGCAAAATTGACGCCACATTTAACTTTGAAACATATAAATGAACCAAAATTAAAATTCACACAAGGCTGACAAAGGCTAGAGATTCTTGACTTAGGACAGGCGCAAAAACAGGTCGGGGTTAAAAATGTGTTGTGTGATCTCAACCCTCCATCTATACTTCTAGCCAATGTGAAATAAACATACACACTGCAATAAGCAAATTAAATCTCAGTTCAAAAGAAGTTCGAGTTCGATGTTAGAATAGGTAACAGAAGAAAGTAAGCAAAATGACAATGATCAACATAAATCAAAAAAGGACTACTAGCAGTTACTGACATACCAGTTTCAGACCTCATTTAAACTGATCAAAAGATTATGTCTTTATCCCCGACCCCTCAACCCCACCCGCCTTTGGGGTTTAGTATCATGCTTTCATGAAATATGCAAGAAGAACATTACCCGTATCATGCCATCAACTGGTTTTAGAATACATGTTTATTCCCGATGCAAAGACCCTATGAGTGAATCAATATTAATCCAAAATATGCCATCTTTAACCCCCTTTTTTATATTTCGATTAGAAAAGTAAAGAAGGACGCTATTATTTCTTTTCAACAGTCCGATTGTTATATAATACAGTGTTTACCTAGGCTGACTCTCAGCACATACAATGAAAATCACGACATTACAGATTTTACCATATAGAGTGTATTCAAATAGATAATCTTTAGTGGAATAAGTGTTTTAATCAGTCGTACATTCCATCAAAGCTTTTCAAGCGTACCGTGAAACACTCAGCAGATACCAGGTGTAAAATGTAGTATACAAACAGCAAAGTGAAGGCAAATAAACAAGTCAGTGATATTTTATGTGAACACAAAAGTGCTTGCTACTGGGCTGGTGATAACTCCAAGGAAGACACGTCCAACAAAAGTGACATTGACCCAGGAGTTTTATGTAGAGTCATCAAAGATGTCAGGTTTATAGTTGTGTACGCATTTCATCTTCGTTGGCGCTTGTATCAGAACAGTTGGAAGGCAATATTGAATCCTAAGTTAAAGAGCATGAAGAATGTGATAAATACTGCTAAGCGAAGAGGAAAGAAAAACCTTTAGTGCTAGGAATATTTCAGCATTTTGTACATTATCAATTAACAGAAACTTCATTAAAATAATCCTTGTAACACATAAGTATAGACTTCATGTATAAGAATATTTGTCGAAAAAGGTACCAGTGACGGACAAGGGTTATGTTCATTAACATAGGTCTACTTCTTTTTTACTGATCCTTTCATTTCAGAGCAAAAAAAGCGAAGTAGACATTCTGACTGGAGTGACGACAGGAGCCTTTAAGAAGTTCCAACTGAAAAATAAGTTAAATATTGCAGCTATTGTTGTAACAGATGCTGTTCAGATGGTAAGTGTAGTAGCAACTGACTGTCACGTGAGTAATTTGTCTTCCTAATAGTCTTTGTAGAAGTTGTCTTGGACAATTTGTATATGTTATTTTAAAATAATCTATTTATTGCTGAGTGCTTAACGTCCAGTGGCAAATAGATCATGCATGTTCAGGATGAGAACAAATTAACACTAAGCACAATAAGTAGGTGCTGTATAAAAGGCCGTTAAGAATGAAGGTCGGAGAAATTTGGGCTGCCACCTGAAAATGAGGGTATGTTGGATTAGCAAAAAAATCACCTTTGCAACAGGCCACGTACGAATCCCTCAAAGCGTTGTTTCTAAGGTTCTAAACGTGCAGGGAGTGTGGCGCTCTCTTCACATGAGGCATCAAATCTAACGTCTCCATTCTGATCGGACATGCCTGTGTACTTGTACATTTCCGCGTAGCCAAATGTACGCCCATTGATTGGGTTTTACTTCAAGTCCGAAGAAGATCAATCAGGACATTTTATTGCTGGCTATGCGATATGAGGTTTGTTCATTTTTGTTGAAGACCTTACATTGACTTAGCATCTATATCATTTGGTCAGTGGTGGACAGTTGACCCCTCGGCAATAATGCCACATCTTCTTCCTTTTTATACAAACGGAACCAGTTGAATAGTGTAGAGTATACATATTAACTATGTTGGTTGTGCATGATAATATATATATATATATATATATATATATATACAAGTCTAAATTGAAAACAACGTTCAAACCTATGATTGCGTTGGATAAAAACCGCAATTTTTATACGTGTGCATGCAAAACAAATTTCTTGTTAGAAGAGTCTAAATACAGCACAAACATCAATTTCCAAAAGACCAAAAAAGTTAAAATTTATTTTAACAAAACGCATTTGACTAACAGGTCGAACAACAAATGTTCTTAAATCCTGCTGCTGCCATTGGCGATTGCCAAATAAACGGATCACCGATGTAATAAATGGATCTTAATTATAAATTTAATACTAAACAGAAAACAATAAACTTGCGGAAAAGATGGTATACCGCAAACAAAAGGTGCAAAGGTTTTTGTACATCATATCCGGATTTCGACAATTAATGTCTCATCAGTGATGTTAGAAATCGAAGCGGTATTTGGAAAGCCATACAATTTACCTCAATTTAGAATAGACTCTTGAATTTTGAGGAGTCAAAATAGGATGAACGGATCATATAAACCCGAAGGCAAATATAATACAAGCCCAAACGAAAAAATATAAACAAGTCTAAATTGAAAACAACGTTCAAACCTATGATTGCGTTGGATAAAAAAAAATATATATATATATATATATATATATATATATATATATATCAAATTGTATGTACAAACAGGGCGTAGGATGGGATGCTAACACACCAAGTGACAATGTGGTAAAGATACGCATAATCGGAAGTGATGGAAAACTAAGAACCTATACATCTGACGACAAAGAAATGTTGAGGACGTTTTGGAGTAATATTCGATATGACAATAAAACTCATTTCTGAGATTATCGTCGAGGTGGAAAATCGATACATAAACTTAGACGACTTATTCTATAATGTTAAAAATATACAACAAGTATTTGAAGAAAACTAGTCGATTGAGATATTTTGGTTTCCTTACAACTTACTGAGCCAGTTTGATTATAATCCCCAAAATGACGATGTCTTGATCCGAGTAATAAACAAAGAAACGAAGAAAGTAGAAACTGCAAACCAAACCTATTACGACGGGAAAGAGGGGAAAGACTACTTGTCAGCGGAAGCTCTGTTGATGATATTACCAATACTAACAGAAAATCCTTCGTTGACTCCACTATATGCATGGTCATCGTTTGACGCGTTAAAGAAAATCATTTATCCGACCGGTACCCAGTATCAGGAACTTCCACACGCTGTTCATTTCAGGTAAGCTTATGACATATTCGTAGAAATAGATATTTAAACAACTTGACGTTATCACTTACAACTCGTAAGAATGTCGAAGCGTGTACAGGGTACTGCAATGCAGAGGGGAAATAATAATAATTACAAGTATGGATATAGGTTTAAGTCCTTATGCGCTTTCCACAAGATTGGTATATTGCACCAGTAGACAGATTAGCGTCTTCTGTTAATGTTTGAGAGAGTCTGATAGCAGTTAAATGTAAATCCCCATATTTTATTCGGTAAATTTAGCAGAAACCAAAACGTTAAATCGCATAGATTACAATTTTCATTTCGTCCAAAAATGAAGCTGATAGTATGTGTTACGATAATCATGGAAACGGAATATCCGGTTAAGTAGATCGTACACATTATTCTCGTCAACTACTATTCTTAAACATTATAAATAGCTTTTAGCAAACACGGAAGAGGGACAAAACGGGTGAGTAAAACATTCATAAGTCGAAGAAAAACAGAGAACAACAAAAAAAGGCGACAGTCTACAAAACACTACACATAAAATCAAAGATTGAGCATTGCGAGCCTACCATAATCGACCAAAGATTGAGCATTGCGAGCCTACCATAATCGACCAAAGATTGAGCATTGCGAGCCTACCATAATCGACCAAAGATTGAGCATTGCGAGCCTACCATAATCGACCAAAGATTGAGCATTGCGAGCCTACCATAATCGACCAAAAATTGAGCATTGCGAGCCTACCATAATCGAGGATGTAAATATAATTGTTTAGTAGTTCTTGCTGCATTACTAGTGGAAACCGTTCTTCTGTGTTAAGCGAATAGATTAGAAGTAATCATTGACTGCCAGTTTAGAACAGAAAGTTATTTTGGTTCGAAATCTCCAATTCGTATCTTCAGCGACAACCATGTATATGGTTTGTTATGGCCGGTTTTTGACTAATCAAAATCAAAATCCTAGTTGAAAACTTATGACTTTCTTTACAGACAGTTCATTGAAAAAGCTCCTGTAAATAATATGGAATTTGCCTTTGATTTGAGAGGAGATTTTCTCCGACTGTTGAAGATTATTCAAATCGTTGTAAACAAAGTAGACAATTATGAGGGAAAAGATGAGTATCCATTTAATGTTGTACTTGAAATGCGTATGATGGGGTAAAGGTAAATATCATAAGAAACCAAAAAGTAATTAATCGTATCTTACTGAACGAGATTATCAGTCTCAGCAACAGTATACAAGTAATTAATCGTAACTTACTGAACGAAATTATCAGTCTCAACAACATTATAAAAGTAATTAATCGTAACTTACTGAACGACATTATCAGTCTCAACAACAGTATAACAGTAATAAATCGAACATGATGAATTATCAATGGTTTTAGAAAAGAGAATGAATTTTTCAGCTACAATGAGATGTAGGTGAGAAACTTCATCAAGTTGAAAGACCATAGCAAAGATGTGTATCGCAATGTGTATGCAACTGTCATACAAGTGAGAGGTTTAGCTAGCTATAAAACCAGGTTTAATGCACCATTTTCTACATAAGGAAATGACGGTACCAAGTCAGGAATATGACAGTTGTTTTCTATTCATGTGATGTGTTTGAGCTTTTAATTTTGCCATTTAATAAGGGGCTTTCCGTTTTCAATTTTCTTTAGAGTTCGCTATTTTTGCTATTTTACTTTTTCCTAGGCAACTTCAATGACTTTATTGCAATATAAAGTCATCGTCTTCTCCTTCGTGTCGACTGAGACGAACTGTATCAGTCATGATGCTTGGTATAGAAATGCATCACTAAAAATGACAAAGCAAAATTAAAGATTGTTCACTTAATGATGTTTATATAAATGATACAATTAATATAAATAGAGTGTAATGAAACAAATCAAAATGTGCTTCAGTGCTTGTAGTTAAGGTAAGTGTTCAATATTGGGATATTGTATTCATTGTTTTGGGCTGCTTTCCTAATTGAAAAGGTATGAAATGAGGGGTGTTTACATATATAATAGTTTTTCATCAATGTTTAGTTTGCAACTTCAGGGTTAATTTTGAATTTTCTATTTGTCTTATTTGATTTTGTTCTTGACAATTAATGCTGTCCGTCCTTCTTCGTTTAATCGATTTACGACCTTTGATTGTTCATATGTCTCTCCTTTTTTAAATTAAAAGGAATATTCATTTTTAGTGACACAGTTCTTTGTCCTGGTATAATCGGAAATCCTGACTATGGCGGATCTGGTCACGTGTTATATATTGAAATTGTAAGTGTCGTCAACAAAAAAGGATGGGCAAAGTTTTCCATTGACGTAGGTAAAGAATGGATGGCTTTAGATGGTGTCCCACATTTAGCTAAAAAAAAGGATTTTCTTCCTGGTATTGAGGACCATATTTACAAGGTGAGGACAAAAAAGCAGCCGTCAGATTGAGTTTTTTTCTAAAAAAGATACATTTAGTGAATGCAAAATTTAACTTTTTAAAACATAATCTTTGGAAATAAAGAATAAAAATACATGTATTAAACACAAGTTCAAGTCTCCCCTCGTGCAAACTTGTGATTCCTTACCCAGCTTTGGCTATACATGTACTTTTGTTCGTTTTATTCATAAGATTTTTTTGGTTGTTTTTTTTTCAAATATTTTATCCTCGAGCATCACTGAAGAGACATCTATTGTCGAAATACGCATCTGGTGCAGAAACAAAATGGTATTGGTAATGTTATTTCAAACTACCGAATGTATGTCTATAACAAAGAATCATTGCATAAGATCGATAGATAACATGTTACGTAGACTCATGTCATCGAACGAATGGAACGAATGTAATAAAACTGTCATATTCCTGACTTGGTGCAGGCAGATATTCAAATGATCTGTCTGTCACTGACATTTCACCAGCAAATTCGCTACAAAGTCAAAGGATGTCATTAGCACGGAAAGAAGCGGATCAAAGGAGTTTGAAACTCTATCTGTAGAGGAAATTGGGTTTTTTTCGTAAATTTTAGACGTCGCTATCTATCTTGGCTTTTTATCCAAGATAGAGATTAACTCTGGATTTCATATGTCTTAAGTTTAATTCAAAGACGTACTAACCATATCTTGTTAAATGCTTTGCTGATGACACTATTTGAGAAGCAAATAAACTCTTGCATATCGTATACTTGAACGATTTAATTTTGGATCTAAAATGTCTCAAAAGCGCATATTATATAAGGCATCTTACATACTTAAAACATAACTATAGACTAAATATATGTTAGCATAGCCTTGTGTAAACTAGTCTACTCTATTGTACGCCTTTTGTTGTAAAATTATGGTACACAATAATAATAACATCGATAATGTAATTATTTGAATTATCACCTAGCTATATTTGTTTTAGTGTTTTGTATTATTCTTTCAGCATATTGGACAACATATCAACGCATTTAAAGAGCAACTGACCAAGTCCGGTGCTGATCCAAATGGAATGTTTCTCAACAAAGGTTTTCAAAAACTATTACGACTGTAACAGAGATAATCAAAAACATTTAGCAAAAAAAAAAAGGTGCAATGCAGTGATTCTTGTTAAACATCCACTTACTTTGATTTTGTTTATAAATATCATAAAAGTACGTTTACTTTAAAAATCAACTGTAGAGAAGTTCGAACCTATTGGAAGAGTCTGCATATGCGATTAAGCCTTTTCCTTATTTAAGTAAATCCTACCAATTAAATATTATTTCAATAACTACAATTATGATAATTGTTTCAAAACAACGCACCAAAAATTCAAAACTGCTAAACATATGCATTTTACCAAAATAATTTTAGCGATAGCAACAATAATGAACATGTACAAGATCTAAATAAAGTAATCTTGGTAATAAAGATATTATTATTATTATTCGATATTGAAACAATTCGAAACATTACTCAATTTTATTCGCGTTTGTCATCCAAAACCAACAGTAAGCTAACATGTCACTTACAAATTTTGAAAGACAACATGTTAAGATGTTTGAAAAATTAAAAAGAAACATGTTTTTTTGTCTTCTTTGAAGCTATATCTTAATTATAAATTGTCGATTTTGACAAATATACAAACTGCCATACATATATAATGTCAGGCTTCTTGAAATAATTAGCCAAATCATCCATTCAATGTTGAATTTAAAAAACAATGTGTTCAATGTAAATGAACATGTACGATTTTTCCAATTCATGACATTTTACACCTCCCTGCAGGGGCGGATCCAGCCAAATTTAAAAGGGGAGGTTCTCAACCCAGGAGAAAGGGGGGTTCCAACCATATGTCCTCATTTAAATGCATTGATCGTCCAAAAAAGGGGGGTTCCAACCCCCGGACCCCCCCCCCCCCCCCCCCCCACGATCCGCCACTGTCCCTGGTTTTTAATGAACTGTCAGAACATTAAAATTTGATAAAACAAAAAAAAATGAATAGATATTATTTTACTTTCTTATAAATCTTCGAATTACTCTTTGAATGTTAAGGGGATGGCTTATTTACAGTATTGCCTTTTTTTTTCATTCCTAATTTCCCACGTTAACCCTGTTTTGTCTGAAAGAACACTCAGCCTGTTTATCATGTTTATTTGGTTAATCAGAAAATTTAAGAAAACATAATATGATTATAAATAGCGTAGGAACTTATCACTTTACTAAGACTATATAACATTTCCTGTAGGTTTCTATTTATATTTCAAAATATTTCACCACAGACTCTATTTAAATGTTGATCGCTTAAACTAAAGGACTTTCATTTATAAATTTTATTGATAAAGAAAGTAAAAATCAAAGTATTTATAGCGATGGCTGTATGAAGAAGCTGCTGTAAAACGTTTCATGTCATTCAATGATGGTTTGAAAAAAAACCTGATATTTTAAAATTTGGCAATGACCTATATTTGAAAATATGAAATGAAAGAAAAAACAGAAAATAATGTCATGCGTCCGAATCGCTTTTCTGGATCTACCTTTATCGGAAACGCTATAACGCAAAATTGAAACCCAACGATAATAAACGCTAGACAATTTGTTTTTGGTCTGTATATACAGTATGTACACATATCAATCTTGCTTTAGAACCAACAAGCTAAATTCTTGTAAGATTACCATCAGAATCTTTCGACTAAACAATATTTGAATACCAGTTTAAGGTAAGCGTATATTACAGTTATTTTTTTAATTTCATTTATAATCAGCATGATATTGATAGCCTCTGCTGAATAATTTTTCTTCTTCCATATTTTATATTTTACATGCTTAATTCATATTATCATTTTGATTTAACATGTTTAATTGGTTACCGTTTTATGCTTTTCATGCTTACGGAGTTAACTTAAAATAATTTTTATTATTCAATAATTTCTTAGTTTATATACTACAGCATACATGTATATTTGATGTACACATATGTGTATTAATGTTATGATAGAGCTGTGTAAATATATATATACATGCTTGCCAGATCAAATTCTACATGTGAATATACGAAACAATCTGATATACATGTAAATTGTAAATTAAAAAAAAAGTTACAGATCATTATAATTAAAGTTATTTAACTAGTTTTTGGTTAGTCTAGGATAGAAATTGTCTTAACATGACTCGACTCATAAGAGTAAAAATTTTGAAATTCAAAGTGATTAAATGTCCCTATTCTATACGACCTTGACTGCGAATTTATACATCCAGCACAGCCAAACGGACACCAATTCTCGCAAGGGATTTAAAGATGTCCTTTTTTGTCGTGTTTCATGTTCAGTACAAGTTTGTGCTGTTTCGTTCCATTTCCTTTTTTTTTTTTTTTTTTTTTTCTTAATTTGATATTTTCCTTTTACACTATCTAATTACCAAATATTTTATTTTTTTATAGTCGAGCAGCCACATAACTGAGTTTTCCGGTCCTATATGACATTTTGGGGTGTCTGGTCTTTTCAGTTTCTCAATTGTCAATAGACTGGGAAACCTGTTTCAGACTTAATGCTGACCTCTCTAGCTAGTTGTCGTATGTTTTTTTTTGTCGTTTAGTTGCTGTCACATTGAAACAAATATCTCGAAGTCAGAGTTAGACCTTTGTAATAAATAGAAAAAAAACAAAATCTGAGTATTAAGAAATGGAATTATATTCTCAAGAACTAATTAACAATTACTCATAAGAATATAAATCAATTGTTTTAAAAACAATTGTAAACGGTCTTTCCCCTCCGAAACAGGATTGATTGATTGATTGATTGATTGTTTGATTGATTGATTGATTGATTGATTGATTGATTGATTGATTGATTGATTGATTGATTGATTGATTGATTGATTGATTGATTGGTTTGTTGGTTGGTTGGTTGAATATACATATTGGACCGGGCCACTAGGAACAAGCGAAAAACAAAGGGAAATCCCTCATCCCCTATTAAACACATGGACCGGACATTGATTGATTGATTGATTGATTGATTGATTGATTGACTGATTGATTAAAGTTTTACATGGCACTCTCTACGCGAGAAATCTGATTAAACTTCCCAATTCTGACCGAACGTGGCTGAGTATTATCTATCCCGCACAGCCAAACGGACGCCTTGGATGTCCTGATAAAAAATGATCCAAGCATCCTTCATTTATAGATTATCTCTATTTTCTACGTTACATCGGACTTCAAGTTTTATTTATTTGTTGTGTGTGCTTTTTGTTTGAATTTTGTCTAGGAAGTTTCGCTTTCTATATTTGGATGAGGAATGTTTTTATTCTAAATTTAGGTCCACGCGCTGTGGTGTTTGTGAAGTCACATGATGTCTGAATTTAGGATTTTTAATTCTTTTTAGGGGAGACCGTTGAACAGACCACATGCGTATTGATCAGAGTAATACGATAACTATTGATTTAATTTTTTTACAGGTATTGATGTCGGGTCATGCATGCTTTTTGCGTACACATATTTACGGGAGCACAGATTTGTTTTTGATGCATGTTTAGGAATTTGATTGTAGGATTTTACTAATATTTACGAACGAGGGAGCGATTTCTATGTGATTGATTTTAATTTTTCAATCCAGGTCAGGTCATCAAGCGGACCGCACGTGTATTAATAGTGCTAACGGGAATATATTTTCTTAATTCATTTTACAGGTAAACTGATGTCTAATCGTTGATCACAAGTCTTTATTCATTGCATGCACACACAAATAGTGTTGTTGTTATGGTACTTTCAGGTGAAACACAATAACGGGGACATTTACAATTGGTCTTTGTTATGTAAGCTCTACAGCTAACTTAAATACATTTGGATGCCAGTTTTCTGTTTTCAATATTTGACATTGAATAGTTTAACCTCATTCTTTGGTGCATCATCATTGTCTTTTGATTAAAAATTTTAAAAAATTATGAAAACAGATAACTGTTAAAAAATATTTGAGCTGATAGTAATCCTTGACGTACTAATTTGAAACCAGAAAATTTTTTTTGTCAACACAGGCTTGCTCTGTTTGATGGGATGAAAGAATGACAAACAAGCGAGCCTGTTTGATGGGATGAAGGAATGACTAACAAACAAATATGTATGAATTGAAAACTGTCATTTATTATTAAAATGAAGAAGAAGGAACACAATGAAAAACATGTATAATAATTAAATCAATAAATCATATTTATAAACAACATATATGGTTATAATGACAAAACCTTATTGACCCATTCCATCAAAGATGGGGTTATATTCGCCCATCAAAGATGGGGGTTACATTCGAATATAACACTGACTTCTTGTATAACAAAGTAAAATATGAACCTAATGTGCATAACCGAATGAATGTTGAATATACACAATACTTCAATTAACCAAAGTTAAAATATTTAAAATTTAATATGGTTTCAAAAATAATTTATTATCAAAATAAGTTATCCAGGGAGGGATGGTGGGTATAATTTCAGTTCCAAAATGTTTCTTCCAATTTCTATCTGCAAACTGAAGCGCCATCTGAGATCAGATAATATCAGGGAAAGGAACTTACTTAGTGTTAGCATTTCTCCAACATAAAGTCAAAGAGTTATGCCGCTTTCTACATTACCGCCTAGTTTGCCAAAAAATCATTTTTGATAAAAATTAGCATTTTTGTCAACACACGCTTGCTCTGTTTGATGGGATGAAGGAATGATTAACACACAAATATGTATGAATTGAAAACTGTCATTTATTATTAAAATGACGAAGAAGGAACACAATGAAAAACATGTAAAATAATTAAATCAATAAATCATATTTATAAACAACATATATGGTTATAATAACAAAACCTTATTGACCCATCCCATCAAAGATGGGGTTACATTCGCCACAATATTGTTACTCAAAGCCTTCCTTGTAACAATATCCCCCATCCAAGCTGTGATCAAAAATTCAAAATAAACAATTAGTCCTAACTACCTAAATATTTTATGACAGTAGGACGGTCAAGAGTTTAACCCATCGTCAGCTGCAAGAAAGGATTTTTCATTTTGTTTTTCATTACTGTTGGTTTTATAAACTCTCTGAGAATTGGGATAAATACGTATAATATTGTATGACCAAAGGGTTAAACGTAAATACTTCGTTTTTATTATGTGTTAAGTTATCATCGAAATTAATGATAAAAAACAAAAAAAACCAAAAAATAGTTATTACAAAGAACAAAATTTATGGTTGTCAGAGGCCCATGTCCCCATGGCAACCAACACCTAACAAAAACCATATACACAACACAATATTACCTAAGTCCACAATGTACACATGACTGGAAATAAAGAGGCCCATGTCCCCATTTCATTTTAAATCGCAGATACAAACCTAGATTCAATTAAGAGTCTTATGACACTTATATCTACATGTGAATATCCTCTCTTATAATGATAGATAGAGGCCTTTGTCTCCATGCAACCAACATACTACAATGTTAAGTTCTCCATGTATAAAGGATTGAATGAAAGAGGTCCATGTCCCCATTTCATTTAAAGACATCTAACTAATTTTACCTCCTCTTATTTCACGTAACTTCACCCAAAATAGATAAATATCTATATCAAAACATTATCCACTATAATGTCATCAAAATTATTCCATTCTCATACATGTATCGAAAATACACCACATACAATAATAAACATTTAATAATTAAAATGAGGAAAACATCAGGCAAAATCAAAAGGTAAAAAATAAAATTTTAAAAAAAATGTGAATTTCTTAACCTTTTGTTACACATTTATAACTAATACAATTAAGACTGACATGATTACACGTTTATGACACAGTGGCAAGAACAAGAGACTCTTCAACGTGTTTCCTGAAAAAACAGCTTTGTGCTGTATCAGAGGTCCCTATCCCCATGATACAACATCAAAACACATAAAAACAGATTCAGATGTTAAGACGATGCATTGGTTTTCCAAATAAGCCCCATGGCTAAATGCCTCATTGAACAACTCCTCATTTACTCAGTTTTTGGTGGGGTTCGTGTTGCTTAGTCTTTAGTTTTCTATGTTGTGTCATCTGTACTATCATTTGTCTGTTTGTCTTTTTATTTTTGGCCATGGCGTTGTCAGTTTGTTTTCGATCTATGAGTTTGACTGTCCCTCTAGTATCTTTTGTCCCTCTTTAACTCCATCCCATGTTAAATGCAAAGGGTCTACTTCCCTCCACTGTATATGCCTGATCATAAGAAAATGCTGACTCAATTCCAGCTTTTTCCGCCAAGTTTGCAATGGTAGCTGCATATTTCATAAGTTTCGGTGATTCAATAGGATATTTTTCAAAATAAATTGCCCCATAAATGCGAAAAGCTGTGCCATTGACTCAATGTTTGCCTTATTACTACAACTTTTTACAAATGTCAAAGAATCATCCTTCTCTACTGGGACACATTTGACCACTCTAGATTTGGATTTAAGTAAATCCTCAAGATTATTGTATTTATTTGACCAAATATCAGCTTTGAGTTTAGGGTCCACACCCAATGCCAGTGGACGAGATAAACCTTGGCCTCCTAAATCGGTTGAAAATGTACCTGTGTTTGAATTGTTTTGTAGTAGATGGTTAACCACATGCTGATTCGGAGTTCCTTCAATTGGCACCGAACACTGTTGGCAGCTTCTGTTAATAAAATTTGAGTAAGAAGGATTGCTGCTCTCAGATAATTGGTTAACGATCATATTTGAGGCGTGTGACTGTGATTGTGTCGTCATATCTGTTGCATTACATGTATTGTTATCTTGCCTTGGAGGACAAATGGAATTAACACTCTGCGACTGGTGTGCTGGTATTAAAGTTAGATCTGGTGAAATTGCATCCTTGCCTTGTATAACACCAGTGCTTTTGAGGATTGTAACCACAGTTTGTGTGATGATTGGTGTTGCAAAAGTCGATATCCTCAGAACTTGCTCATCATTATAAGTATTTGGAACATTCGGATTGGACTGTGACTTCTCAGAACTGTCAATGTTTTTCGTTAATTCGTCGAGCCTCTGGGTCCTTTTTCTTTTACGGTTACTTCTTTTTGGTAATTGCGATGTCATTTCTGATGAGATAATTGCTGGAAGAGAACACAAAATAAACTGACTGCATGATATAGAACTTCAACATCCAATAAGTGCCATTAGAACATAATAAACATATAAATGTCATATGTACTTCTCTCCTGTACCATATATACTCAATACCATTCAACTCATTTCAGTGCCCTGTGCACTGATTATAAATACAATATGTAATCAACCACAACAAAATTGATTTAAGTATCATATGCACTGCTTATCAAAGCACCATTTGAACTAGAGCATCATAAATTCATCTAAATGCTATATGCACCCAAACCTAAATACAATATGTACTCAAACACAACAAATCTATATAAATGCCATATGCACTGCTCATCAAAGCACCATTTGTACTAGAGCCTCATAGAATTCGTCTAAATGTTATATGCACGCATCCTAGATACAATATGTACTCAAGCACAACAAATATATATAAATGCCATATGCTCTGCTCATCAAAACACCATTTGTACTAGAGCCTCATAGTGCATATGCACTTGTGTTAAGTACATAATGTATCCAAGTGCAATAAACTTATCTAAGTGGCTCATCAAAGCACCATTTGTACTAGAGCCTCATAAATTTATGTAAGTGCCATATACATCTGTTTTAAGTACATAATGTATCCAAGTACAAAAAATAAGACAAAATTAAAAATAAATTATATTATATATATATATACGTGTCATATGCACTATTGAATCCTATATAATTATATGACTTCTGATTACAATGATTCTTGATGGTGAAATGTCTACATGTATAATGTTACAATTACAATAAACCCGAAAGAAGAGCTAAGCTCTGTAAGTAATTTCTTATCTCAGTTCTGTTACCAGTATTGAATTGCCTATACTAATTTGCTATGATGAGGGTAGTTAGATAATTCTTTCTTAATTGTTTTCATGAACCCTTGCAGACTGTCTGAATGACCGTTAGAATTAATGTATTATGCAGCTGTGTTTTAATTTGCTATGGTCAGGGTTGTTAAATAATTCTATCGTAATTGTTTTTATGAGCCTTAGCAGATTATCTGAATGACAGTTGAAATTAATGGATGATGCAGCTGTGTTTTAACTATCATGACTTTTAATTACAAGCCGTATAGTTTATTGCGTGAACCCCTGAGGGTTCATGCATATTTATTAGTTAGAAATATAGTCTATGGAGGAATATTCGGAAGCTAAATTATTGTAGCCTGGCATCCTGACCCAATCTAATACTTCGTCGATCTACTGTCAAGCAGTTGGCCAGGATCCCAGGCTAAAATTATTGTTCATTTGGAACACCTATTCATCTTATCTGTATAAGCTTCCTGCAATTAAGAGCACCTCTATACGGTGTATCTAAGATATTTAAAACATGGCAATAAAGAATTTTCACAGATCGCTAATTCACTTATCTGATATATGATAATAAACAATCTATATATCCTTTTCAAACATGTATATTTATTGTAAAGCTACATTTTATGCATTGCAAGGGTTTACTGACTTGGGCAAAGTTGACAGTTGTACCCTTTGATAAACAAGTGAAAGTTAAATGGTCAAGATTTAATTATAAGGACCTATGGTATCAAACATCTGTGTCTAGATATTCACAGAGAGATATTTTAAAATAGTGCTGTGGTTTCTACATAATGAGTTATAGCTATAGTGGGCTTTTGGGATTTGATTTGTAACAATAAAATCATTATGCACACTTGTCATTTTGACAAATCAGATAAAAAAAAAATCTGTTTCAAATGAAAATAAAACAAGTAAAATAAAGACTGTTCGTTAATATACATTTTTACAACTTTTACTTTTTCCTTTTTACAGTATTCTCTATCAATTAAGTTATCTTGTAAGTTAATTAAATGTTTATTTAATTCATTGATGTCACTACTATTTCAGTGACCGCTGCAGAAAGTCTTGACTCGTTCAAGAGATTACTGCATGCACATAAAATTTCAAGTCCCATGTTTTTATTTGCACCATGTATAAATGTTATGTAAAGCACAAATTATTTCCTTTCTGTTAAAATTATTTTTGGACTTGTTAAGTATATATGCAAGCGCACACCAAACAGTGACAGGATAGTCAACCAAATGACGGTGGTCACTTAGTTGTAGAAGTAGAAATTTCTTATATTATTCACGTACTGTAATGCTCTTAGATTTATGTGTATTTTGGATGTGCATTAGTGATTGGTAAATATTGATACGTTTCTGTGTTTTTAATATATGTGACTTAACATCAAGAATTCCATTATTATGAAATCGTTCACTTTTGTACACTTCGGTATCTAAATAGATGGTGGTAAAGGGAGGGTCTGAACACGGAAACACGTGAAATAACAAATCGCAAAAACGTTGTACGGAGAAAAAAAACACTCTGGAAAAACGAAGCCAAGGAATAAAATCGTAAATATTAAGGAAAAAAGTACCAACAGTTATTACTCAGCCGTTCTTGGAGATCATGCAGTCATTATAAATGGACATGGCGACCCTGCATGTGGTCACCTTTTAGCGTCCGTTAGTTGCATCCGATTTATCATAGTAATATAATAGGCTATTAATAAATATCTTGGGACCAGTTAATTAGTTTATAATTTAAAACAATATTTGGGCTGACTTTGAATTAGTCCCGGTTTACTTTTTTAATCAAATGCGGGACAAGCACGAGAAAATAAGAGTACCGACACGAAACACGGAAAATAATTAAGGGAAAACACGAAGCACGCACATCGAACCAAACACGAGAAAACGAGAAGTAAAACGTCGGAACACGGAAACACGTGAAATAAAAAGGCCGAAAACGTTGCACGAAAATAACCTTTTACCACCCTCTAAATAGGCCATACTAGATGTCGACACCTCATATTAGAACTTATATTAAGTAGATGGTCAATTTCGTTTGCAAGGTTAAAGAAATATTTAACTTGCTCTAATTTGCATGTGAAGACCATAAAACCGTTATCCCTATTGATAGTGTAATTTGATGTTTTCTCTCCATTGGAACTTATCTAAGATTTTAATGAGTACAAATTAATAAGCCTGGTTGGTACGCTTCTATAATGTGTTTGTATAACAGTCCATTAAACTCAAATTCATTGTTTCTAAGAATTAATTTAACAAATGCAGTTAAATCTATTTTGTTGAGATCTTCAAAGTATATTCTCCTGTGTGTCAATAAATTCTAATGCATTGATAACAATTTCTTCTAAATTGTCAATGATAATATTTGTCTACATTGACGTACATCATAGGCAATAAGAATGCATACTTTTTTTACCTCGTGTGACTCTATTTTATTAATAAAATGTTTTGTATCTTGAATGTAAAAGTTATGCCTCTTCAATAATTGGATGTTGGAAGTGTACTAATTGATAATTTAGTCTTAGATGCATGATTTTTTTAATTAGTTGTTAGTGGTTTTGAACTAGCTGTCAGTAACTGCGAGTACTCTCAGATCTGTGCTTAGTGTCTATTTGTTGTTGGGATATACAAGTACCCGGCCACGTCCACTCTGTGTAGTATTTCTGTTTGTATCCATCTGATGAGTTAAGCCTTTTTCAACTGATTTTATAGTTCGTTCTTATGTTGTACTGTTACACCACTGTCCCAGGTTAGGCGGAGGGTTGGGATCCCGCTAACATATTTAACCCCGCCAAATTCTGTATGTATGTGCCTGTCCCAAGTCAGGAGCCTGTAATTCAGTGGTTGTCGTTTGTTGATGTGTTACATATTTGTTTTTCGTTCATTTTTTGTACATAAATTAGGCCGTTAGTTTTCTCGTTTGAACTGTTTTACATTTGTCATTTCGGGGCTTTTTATAGCTGACTATGTGGTATGGGCTTTGCTCATTGTTGAAGGCCGTACGGTGACCTATAGTTGTTAATTTCTGTGTCATTTGGTCTCTTGTGGAGAGTTGTCTCATTGGCAATCATACCAAATCTTCTTTTTTATATTTATAATTAGATCAAGTAAGTATCTCTCGCGGGAGAGTTACACTTATTGTGTCCTGCTAGCTGACCAGTTCGCAATGCCTCATTACTTATTTCTAGATTAATTTAATGAATTTTTGGAAGAAGGTACATGTGTCCTCCATGTTTTGAATTATTATTATTCGTTAAGAAATGATACGTCTGGGAATCTTTTTTTTTTTCTCTCCTAGCTTTAAATTTAACACTTCTCTCAACATGCCAAAATTGTAATGATTTATAATAAAAAGAAAATATTATCCTCTACACACATGGCCAAGATAACATTGATATATAATTTCTTATTCAGTTGAATTAATAATTAGAATAAAAAAGTTCTAAGGTTCACGTATTGTCTTTTTTTTTTAAAGCAACTTGTGAGGTTGTTTGCTTTATATTCTGCTCCTATAGATGTGTGGTCTCGAGGTGATTGATACTTTGATGAAAACACGTGAGAAAGTATCCAAGGAACACACGAATGTTGACGTTGATGTACAACGGATAGTAAAATGTATAAATGATATATGAACTTTTACATAAAAGATATTTTACATTAATCAAATGTAACGTTTAAAAAACCATGCAATGACAAGGAAGCTCGTGTCTAAAGTATTCTGTTATAATATACCATAGTTAACAAAAAATGTGTTGGGAGGTGATACTCAGTTTATAAGACGCTCGATTTTAACATAATTAATATTGAAACAAAGCATCTTGATATAATATACCATAGTTACATAAACTATGTGTGGCATATGATACCCAGGTTATATCCCCAATTTTGAAAGAAATTGAACGTTGACACAACACAAAATATAAGATAATTTCATATAATTTCAGTTCCAAAATTTTTCTGCCACTTTCTATCTGCAAACTGAAGCGCCATCTGAGATCAGATAATATCAGGGGAAGGAACTTACTTAGTATTACCATTTCTCTAACATAAAGTCAAAGAGTTATTCCGCTTTCTACAGAACCGCCTAGTTTGCCAAAAAATCATTTTTGATAAAAATTAGCATATTGCAAAACCCCCATTTTGGTATCAGTTTGTCATAAACTCAAAAGATGAGTTCTTTTGTAATGTTAGGTTAAGAAAATTCATCTTCATGATTAATTGTATGGTTTTTATATATTCAGATTATTTTTTGTAGTGTCCGTAACCCAGAGATTTTTTTATTTCTGAGTCAAAAAAATTAAATATCTTTTTCATTCTTCAAAATCTCTTGTTTTTTCTTCCTCCGATTGATTTATACCATGTATACTAGCATGTAAAATTGTTAAATATCTGTTACACACTACTTGACATTAGTATATGACATTTTATAAAATACACTTAAAAGTTAATTTAATGAACTCAAGTATATTTGAAGGTAAAGTATGCTTTATTTTTGTTTTATTTACAATTATGGTAGTGTCTTATGATAGAAAAACATGTATTAAATGAAGTTCTGTAGAAATGACTACGGTAACCCTTTAATCCACAAAAAGTATGTTACTTTTAGAAAATTGTTGGAAAAAGTAACCAGTGTGTGTTGTCCGTAACCATCAACATTTCTTTTTTTCTGATTAACAAATGTAATTCTGAGGATTTTCCTTTCAGAAATATATTTTTATCATCCTTTAAGTGCATAGCACCTACTTTGTTTAGATATGTCTAAGATTTTACTTCAGACTTGAAATGATAAACTTGGTCCCATCCATGTCAACATGTCATATATGTTTACATATAAATAACTTTAATTACATATATTTATTTACTATCATGGGTCCTTTTGTTGTTAAAAAATGTAAACAATAAAAAGAAAATACACAAACTTAATATGTTACCCATGAAAAGTTATTCATATTGAGTAAATTATAAACTAAGATCAATGTAGCGTCCGTAACTCAAATAACTTAGTAATACTGAGTTTATTTTAGATACCATTTATGTAAGGAATACATTTTCTGCTGTGATTTACATTCCCATGAATAGAAGGTCAACTCTTAATGGTTTTGATGGACTACATGTATATAGTCTTTCATTTTAAGAGAGGTGCTGTTCTTACAATAATCTTTTTTTTACTTATTGAGAAAGAGGGTATAATTTTACAGAATGCTAAAGTTAAACTTTATTCCTGTGATTTTTTTTTTTTTTTTTTGTTGGTATTTTGTTAATAAATTGCATTGGAATTATAATTATGCAAAAAGACTTGGGATAGTTTATTAAAGACATAAATTTCTAGAGGTTAATTTTACAAGTAGTGTCCGTAACCAGCACTTACCTTACCCCATACAAAATAGAAAATAAAACACTTCTCATTGTTTTTTTTTCCACTTACCAAATGAGTTTTACAAATTTCAAGCATTACTTATTCAAGATCACAATTTTTTTCCTATTGTGTTGACCTTTTTTTTTTACCTCAAGTGCAACCTTACTGTTCCCTTTATTGTGTTGTACCCGTTTAACAAAACGTTTATCGATTTATTTCAGAAAATACATGAATTGGAGGAGATTTTTTCAGGGATGGATTTCTATTTCAGAAGTTTGTACATAGGAAGGATTGCATTTTTACAGTAAAATCAACGGGACTGAAGGCGATTATCATCTAGCTCATAGAAATTGGATGCCTAAAAAAAAAATCAGTTGGAAAAAGACGGGGGGGGGGGGGGGGGGGGGGGGTGGTTGGTGGTGGTGGACCTCGGCTGATTAATCAAGATAAGATGCATGTATACATCATGATATCTGCAAAGTTTGAAGCTATAATTAGTTGATTTGTTCATTTTACCATTTCAGTGGCATTGAACCCCCAAGAAAATGACGCTTATCATTTCGACAAAAATTTTCCAGTTATATCATGTCGCGAATAACATTTTGGTTAAAAAAATTTTTGTTGATATCTTTACCTATTTCTGAGTAGAAGCGATATGAAGTGAATGTCAAAATTTAGATCATGACCTTGACCTTCGACCTTGACCTCATTTTCTAAGTTAGGACCCAAGGACCTCGAATAAAACGACTCTAGGTCTATACGGCTTACGGTTTATGAGTTACAAAAACATAAGGACAAATTTATTGTTAAAGGTAGATAACTCCTATGAAATTTCACCGAATCGCTTCGATCTAAATCAGCCAAAAAAACCTGAGGATGTAACGAACAAATATGAAAACAGAATTTTGTCGTTATCTTTTTTGGTTACGGAGGAGATACACTTACAAGAAAAATAGTGTTTGGGGAGATAACTTTTACAATGAAAAGTCTTCGGCTAAAAAGGGTGAGTTTCAAAAGCGCAATAACTGTTCGATATAATATCAAAAATCTAAGCGACATCTTGCGAAACAAATTTATACCGCAAGAAAAGGGTTTGGCGGAAGAAGAAAAAAAATAATAACTAGATATCATTGAGATGGGTGCCATCTCTGTGGGCTCCGCTGTGAATATTGTGTGGTAAAAAATTTGTATCTTTATCATTGAACATGGGGTTGTCAACTGAAACCGAAGTTTATGACCTTGACCTTTGACCTAGGAAGTTGTACATAAATTATGACACACCCTCTGGTGTTGGTTTATATACATATATATATATTGATTTTTTTTGTGCCATATTGGTTAATATGTCGTGAACGTGTGTATTTAACCATAATACTATATTGGATATGATTCGTGTATTTCGGGCATTAATTTCTCAGAACAGACGCAAGTATTCGTTAATCTGAGCATAGAACAAATACTTTATATCATGGTCTGTAAATGTAATTACATGAAAAGAAAAAGAAAGATGAAATGATGTTCCGGCAATCTGTGAAATATTGCGTTCTCCGAGAATTGTAAACACGTAGTAGTCCATTGTGCATTTTAACTCATTTATTGAATTGGTCAATGGCCCAGATAAACAAATTGAGTATATTTGATTAACACTAAATCCATCGGATGTTGGATGTGTACTGATTGACATTTTAGTCTTAGATGCATGATTTTTTTATTAGTTGTTATTGGCTTTCAACTAGCTGTCAGTAACTGCAAGTACTTTCAGATCTGTACTTAGTGTCTTTTTGTTGTGGGGGATGTATAAGTACCCTTCCACGTCCACTCTGTGTTTTTGTTATATGTATTTCTGTTTGTATCCATCTGATGAGTTAAGCCTTTTTCAACTGATTTTTATAGTTTGTTCTTATGTTGTACTGTTACACCACTGTCCCAGGTTAGGGGAGGGTTGGGCACCCGCTAACATGTTTAACCCCGCCACATTCTGTATATGCGTGTCCCAAATCAGGAGCCTGTAATTCAGTGGTTGTCGTTTGTTTCTGTGTATCATATTTGTTTTTCGTTCATTATTTTGTACATGAAGTATGCCGTTAGTTTTCTTGTTTGAATTGTTTTACATTTGTCATTTCGGGGCCTGTTGAATTATAGCTGACTATGCGGTATGGGTTTTGCTCATTGTTGAAGGCCGTACGGTGATCTATAGTTGTTAATTTCTGTGTCATTTGGTCTCTTGAATGTGGAGAGTTATCTCGTTGGCAATTATCATGATTATACCATATCTTCTTATTTTTATATAATGTAAACAAAAATTATATTGACGGAAACATTGGTATGCTATAGGCATATCTGTGTAAGGTAGTGTACCCTTCTTGTTTTAACATTTTACAAAATGTCTACTCATATCAATACAAAAAAAAAACGAGGAAACAGAAACTTTCAGTGACTAACTAACTAACATACAATGTGTCATTTAAATGAATAAAGAATTACAGCTTAAGTATGCATTGTTTAATAACTAAACATCATGTGATTTTAATAAATGAACCACGCGACATTATTGTTTTTGAAGCACGTTTATTTTAAGCATATATCTTGTTTTTTAATCTAGATACGCATTTTACTACTAGAGTTAGATTTTTATCTTTATTGTGAATATTCACATATACCTTTTTTTTTCTTTTTATATTTTTTTTTTACATTTGTTTGATTTTTGAGCTACGATTTAAAGGAATAGATATTATATATCTATAGAATTGTTTAATTAACCCAACTACTGTATCATTAGCCAGTCAACACTGAGGTTGTGAGTTCGAATCCCGCACTGGCCAGGTGCACTCGACTCCATCTTAATTGACTAGGATTATTAGTTTTCCTACCGTGGGTCGGTGGTTCTCTCCGGGCACTCCGGCTTCCTCCACCAATAAAAACTGACCGTCACGAAATATCACAATAGTGTTAAAAGTGGCGTTAAACACCAATCAATCAATCAATCAATAAAACCATGCTCTCCGCAAACATTTCATACATATTTCATGCAAATTACATCAAACAGACCATAAATGTTTTGAAAAATTGTTACATTTCTCCATTTAGCTTTTATTTTCTTAATCAGAGTTTACTTCTTATAATCTGTGAAGTAATTTATCCTCAAGCCGGCAAACTATAGAATTTTGATTTTATTAACAACAGATTCGATATTTGCTTTTGAATATTTCTCGGTATAATTGTTTAAAAATTTAAGAATATTGACTAGTTTTGTACTAAGGTTTTGGCGTTTCGTGACGTCAACGAAATTTATCTAAATTACTGTCGGGAACTCGCCGTCGTCTTCTGGACATTTAGTTGATAGCTGCAAAATGCGCAGTAAGAATAAGTTAATAAAAAACTAACGCAATTTTAAGAGACATATTTAGTACTTATTCTTGACATGAATAAGCTTGACAAAAACATGCTTTTAGAAAATTTCTATGTCAATTGGTCTCTGGTGGAGGGTTGTCTTATTGGCAATCATACCACATCTTATTCTAAATTTTTGAATAATCTTAAATTTCAAATCTTAAACATTTTTTTCAGAAAAGGCTGAATTATGAGGAAAAAAAAAGACTTTGAATCAAAGATACAATTAAGTTCAATATAAATAACAAAGGAATTTGCAAAATATGATAAACTAGACGTTTTCATCTCTATGATTTGAGTAAATAAAAAAAAACTAATCAGTACAGGCTGCATATGTATGTATAATTATTATAGTGCATTTTTATTTTTTATTTTTATTTTTAATTTGATTTGCTTTTTGTTATTTTTCTTTTTAATGCTCTTCAATTTCGTTACTATTTTTGTTTCCAACTTTTCATTTGAGAGAGACGAAACGGGCGTCTTCCAGCCATAATGATATAAATTAGAAGATGTGGTATAGTTACCAACGAGACAACTCTCCACCAGAGACCAAATGACATAGAAGTTAACACATTTAGGTCACCGTACGGCCTTCAACATGATATTTTTTTTTGTACAAAAACCAAAGATACATATCAATCTCTAAATAGATCCTAGTATAGAAAAGTTGTTAGCAACTATTACAGGGGGAAGGGGAGGTTATACATATAATAATTCCTCATCCTTTCTACATCGATTATTAAAACATTAAAGCACATTCACACTGTAACCATTGTTGAAGAATTATTATATATGATTCTAACTGACCCATTTCAACGAAAGAAATTTAAAATAAAAATCTTTTATAAAATACTATGTTGCAAACTAGATGTTTAACAAGCCACAATCAATCAAAATACAAAGTGAAAATTGTCTGTATATAATATTCTCCCCATACCTTGTAAGATCATAACTATGTTATGCAGGAAAAACGGGGAGGGATCGCTGCTCTATCGAGTTGTCTCCCCATTCCCTCCAAAACATTAATAACTAAACTAAATAACGGGGACGTAGATCTTTTGCTTGGGGACTATTCACGCTTTCGTACATTTTGGGGATTCTAGTTGTGACCTGGGGAACTTTAGCTTCTCTCGGTGAATCTGGGGAATATTAGCTCACTTATTTCCGGTCAATGTACAGTAATACCTTCATCAGGTGTGTCCATTTTCTCGTACACCTGTACTTTCGAGGCCTGACGCTGGTGAATAAAATACAATGATGTTTTTATGATTTATTCAAAACAGCAATCTAATTTGAAGTGTGATATGTGATCAATTTATTTGAATAGAAAACTTTATTTTAACTTATTTATATTAATGAAAATCTCTATTATAAATTTAAGTTAAGTTTTAAATATCAAACTTATATTATTAAATCAGAAGATAAATTCTTACTTTAAAAAAATCAATTGAAAATAGTTTAAACTTAAACAATTTACATACCTGGTGAATAAAATACAATGATGTTTTAATTATGTATTCCAAACAGCAATCTGATTTGAAGTGTGATATGTGATGTTGGGAGTTTACGGTCTTCCCTTTTTAAACCCAACATCACGTGCTGATTGGAACTATTTTGTTCACCAATGAAATTTCAGTGTCAGTTTTGAATTTTCTAAAAAGTTTCGTTTTATTGGTCAATCATTCTTTTTTTTATGTAAAAGATTTATATAATTGACATATATTTTATTTAGTTATGTAAAGGCAATTAATGGATTATCAAAATCGTTACTTAATTTACAAATCTATTTTAGTGGACAATAGAAATACTTTAGTATAAAAAAAAATTATTATTTTCCTACGGGCAAATTACAACCGTTTTTATTCTTTAAGAAGATGACAGTTTATTTAATTTATTTCTCAACGTCACATTAATAGCAATGAGCAAAAGAACTCTTAGAAATGAGATTAACTATATTATTACCAAAAAGACGAAACTATTTATTACTTAATCTTACGTCACCTATTTTGTTTCAAAACTTTAGCAATGCAATATAATTCAATTTAATTTATTTATTCGTTTATTTATCCAAGTTTACTTTATTTTACTTTCACTTTCCAGCATACAATTTTCCATCATTATAACTAAATGAAAAACCAATCTACTTAAAATATAGATCTGTGATTTCGTCATATTCATATATAAGAGTAAGCGAATTACGACGGATCTTCCTTTTAATCAGATTGAGGAAAAACTAAATTAGGGCATGACATAGTGTGTTAAACCAAAAATGTCTTCTAGATAGATATAAGAAGATGTGGTATGAGTGCCAACTCTCCATCCAAGTCAAAATTTGTAATAGTAAACCATTATAGGTCAAAGTACGACCTGCAACACGGAGCCTTGGCTCAAACCGAACATCAAGCTATAAAGAACCCCAAAAATGACTAGTGTAAAACCATTCAAACAGGAAAACCAACGGTCTAATCTATATACAAAAAACGAGAAACATTTATGAACCACATCAACAAACGACAACTACTGAACAACAGGTTCCTGACGTATGACAGGTTTCTATTTGGAGTGTTGTTGTTTGTTTGCTGTCTGATTGATGTATACCCTGCATCTTTTTTTTATTCATAACTGTTCCTTATTGAAGATCGACTTATTCTGATAGATACACCCCTAAACTTCACTCCCACAAAAAACATAGTAAAGTAAGTTTATTATTTAGTAACTTTTGACAAAAACGATCAATAAAACAAATGCATCAGTGTTTCAAGGGGTTCATTAGATGACTCAAATCTTATCTCTTTCGTCCAAATTAGGGGAAGGCTTTAAAAAATGAAAAAAATGGAGATCTTCGAGTAGATGTACAATGTGTTTCCTTTATTTGCTGTTTTACTTTGCTATTCAATGAATATGGAATGTTTATCAATTCAATTCTTACATCTCACCTTTGTCCTAATTACAGTGTCCATTCCATCATAACTGAAAATAACTCGTATACAGTTGGCAAAATGTAATTCCACATTGAGGCTATAATAAAAAAAAATCATAGATTCTCATTCCCATCTGATTTTGGCTATTTTTTTTCTTTTTGCTAAAAGTTTTCACCAAAATAAGAATGATGAAAAATTTAATTGAAAACGGGGGGGAAAAATTCAATTTGTATGGCATGGTTCTTTGAATTATTTAGATAGTAAAATAGTTTTTGATACTTGTATCACCTAGTCTGACGACGCATTACCGATTGAACAGACGGACATAAATAATCCTATGTCAGGCTCTTTTAAAACGGAGTATAAAGATGTATGCTTTAGGTAAATGCATGTATTTTAATAGTTTCTGGACATGATTTTTAATAGACTGTTTTTATTTTTTCTTCCCTTGCTGAACGGGACGTCCGCTCCGGTCTCCCGCTGACGACCTGCGGCCTGCAAATGTTCTGTCCGCTGTTGGCCAACAAGCCGGTTGAAATCTCAAGTAATAGCAAAGTAAGAATAATGATGCGGCCATGTTATTAATTCACAGCATATTCTTTAACTGCTTAAGTAATGATTTTGATACGATGTTCCATTTATGAAGAGATATTGTAGACTTCGGCACTATTCATAAAGAAGTATGCAGGACTTCGACACTATACTTCTGAGTTTATATAACAAAAGAGTTGTTTTTTTTATATATTGTTTCCATAATAAAACCTTCTTTAAATTAAATATAGTTCAGCAAATATGCTATATATATATATCAATAATTCAAACTATGATAGTATGGAGTTAGAACTTTGGCAATCATTACCACTTTACACTATGATAGTATGGAGTTACCTTTGGCAATCATTAACACTTTACACTATGATAGTATGGAGTTAGAACTTTGGCAATCATTACCACTTTACACTATGATAGTATGTAGTTAAAACTTTGGCAATCATTAACACTTTACACTATGATAGTATGTAGTTAAAACTTTGGCAATCATTACCACTTTACACTATGATAGTATGGAGTTAGAACTTTGGCAATCATTACCACTTTACACTATGATAGTATGGAGTTAAAACTTTGGCAATCATTAACACTTTACACTATGATAGTATGGAGTTAAAACTTTGGCAATCATTACCACTTTACACTATGATAGTATGGAGTTGGAACTTTGGCAATCATTAACACTTTACACTATGATTGTATGGAGTTAAAACTTTGGCAATCATTAACACTTTACACTATGATAGTATGTAGTTAAAACTTTGGCAATCATTACCACTTTACACTATGATAGTATGGAGTTAGAACTTTGGCACTCATTAACACTTTACACTATGATTGTATGGAGTTAAAACTTTGGCAATCATTAACACTTTACACTATGATAGTATGTAGTTACCTTTGGCAATCATTACCACTTTACACTATGATAGTATGGAGTTAGAACTTTGGCAATCATTAACACTTTACACTATGATAGTATGGAGTTACAACTTTGGCAATCATTAACACTTTACACTATGATAGTATGGAGTTAAAACTTTGGCAATCATTAACACTTTACACTATGATAGTATGGAGTTAAAACTTTGGCAATCATTAACACTTTACACTATGATAGTATGGAGTTAGAACTTTGGCAATCATTAACACTTTACACTATGATAGTATGGAGTTCGAACGTTTGCAATCATTAACACTTTACACTATGATTGTATGGACTTAGAACTTTTGCAATCATTAACACTTTACACTATGATTGTATGGAGTTAGAACTTTTGCAATCATTTACACTTTACACTATGATAGTATGGAGTTAGAACTTTTCCAATCATTAACACTTTACACTATGATAGTATAAAGTTAGAACTTTTGCAATCATTAACACTTTACAATATGAAAATCGATTAATCAATAACCGTTTAACAAGCTGTTGACTGTACAACGCTGAAGGTATTTTCAAGTACCTGCAAGTTTAATAAGACGTTTTACACATTAACGTAACGAACAAGTTGCTTTTTAAAAAAAAAAAAAAAACAATACGTGAACCTAAGAACTTTTTTATTCTAATTATTAATTCAACTGAATAAGAAATTATATATCAGTGTTATCTTGGCCATGTGTGTGGAGGATAATATTTTCTTTTTATTGTATATCATTACACTGAATTTTGGCATGTTGAGAGAAGTGTTAAATCTAAAGCAAGGAGAGAGAAAAAAAATATTCCCAGACGTATAATTTCTTAAAGAATAGTAATAATTCAAAACACGGAGGACACATGTACCTTCTTCCAAAAATTCATAAAATTAATCTAGAAATAAGTAATGAGGCATTGCGAACTGGTCAGCTAGCAGGACACATTAATGTTCGTTACCGACCAATCATCAATAAGTGTAACTCTCCCGCGAGAGATACTTACTTGATCTAATTATAAATATAAAAAAGAAGATGTGGTATGATTGCCAATGAGACAACTCTCCACAAGAGACCAAATGGCACAGAAATTAACAACTATAGGTCACCGTATGGCCTTCAACAATGAGCAAAGCCAATACCGCATAGTCAGCTATAAAAGGCCCCGAAATGACAAAATTTAATGTAAAACAATTCAAACGAGAAAATTAACGGCCTAATTTATGTACAAAAAATTAACGAAAAACAAATATGTAACACATCATCAAACGACAACCACTAAATTACAGGCTCCTGACTTGAGATAGGCACAGACTGTGGCGGGGTTAAACATGTTAGCGGGATCCCAACCCTCCCCTAACCTGGCACAGTGGTGTAACAGTACAACATAAAAACGAACTATAAAAATCAGTTGAAAAAGGCTTAACTCATCAGATGGATACAAACAGAAATACTACACAGAGTGGACGTGGCCGGGTACTTGTATATCCCAACAACAAATAGACACTAAGTACAGATCTGAGAGTACTCGCAGTTACTGACAGCTAGTTCAAAGCCACTAACAACTAATTAAAAAAATCATGCATCTAAGACTAAATTATCAATTAGTACACATCCAACATCCAATTATTGAAGAGGCATAACTTTTACATTCAAGATACAAAAAAAATCATTAATAAAATAGAGTCACACGAGTAAAAAAAATGTGGGTTCTTATTGCCTATGATGTACGTCAATGTGCACACATATGATGATTGATAATTTAGAAAAAAATGTTATCACTGCATTAGAATTTATTGACACACAGGAAAATATACTTTAAAGATTCTCAACAAAATAGATTTAACTGCATTTGTTAAATTAATTCTTAGAAACAATGAATTTGAGTTTAATGGACTGTTATACAAACACATAATAGGAGCGCCCATTTTCACCAACATGCACAGATCTGCATCTGTCTGCCCTATTCATTAAAATCTTATATAAGTTCCAATGGAGAGAAAACATCAAATTACACTGTCAATAGGGATGACGGTTTTATGGTCTTCACAGGCAAATTAGAGCAAGTTGAAGATTTCTTTAACCTTGCAAACGAAATTTACCATCTACTTAAGTTCTAATATGAAGTGTCGACATCTAGTATGGCCTATTTAGAGGGTGGTAAAGTGTTATTTTCGTGCAACGTTTTCGGCCTTTTTATTTCACGTGTTTCCGTGTTTCGACGTTTTATTTCTCGTTTTCTCGTGTTTGGTTCGATGTGCGTGCTTCGTGTTTTCCCTTAATTATTTTCCGTGTTTCGTGTCGATACTCTTATTTTCTCGTGCTTGTCCCGCATTTGATTAAAAAGTAAACCGGGACTAATTCAAAGTCAGCCCAAATATTGTTTTAAATTATAAACTAATTAACTGGTCCCAAGATATTTATTAATAGCCTATTGTTTTACTATGATAAATCGAATCGGATGCAACTAACGGACGCTAAAAGGTAACCACATGCAGGGTCGCCATGTCCATTTATAATGACTGCATGATCTCTAAGAACGGCTGAGTAATAACTTTTGGTACTTTTTTCCTTAATATTTACGATTTTATTCCTTGGCTTCGTTTTTCCAGAGTGTTTTTTTTTTTTCGTGCAACGTTTTTGCGATTTGTTATTTCACGTGTTTCCGTGTTCAGACCCTCCCTTTTACCACCCTCTATTTAGATACCAAAGTGTACAAAAGTGAACGATTCCATAATAATGGAATTCTTGATGTTAAGCCACATATATTAAAAACACAGAAACGTATCAATATTTACCAATCACTAGTGCACATCCAAAACACACATACATTTAAGAGCATTACAAGATAACTTAATTGATAGAGAATACTGTAAAAAGGAAACAGTAAAAGTTGTAAAAATGTATATTAACGAACAGTCTTTATTTTACTTGTTTTGTTTTCATTTGAAACAGATATTTTTTTATCTGATTTGTCAAAATGACAAGTGTGCATAATGATTTTATTGTTACAAATCAAATCCCAAAGCCCACTATAACTCATTATGTAGAAACCACAGCACTATTTTAAAATATCTCTCTGTGAATATCTATACACAGATGTTTGATACCATAGGTCGTTATAATTAAATCTTGACCATTTAACTTTCACTTGTTTATCAAAGGGTACAACTGTCAACTTTGCTGAAGTCAGTAAACCCTTGCAATGCATAAAATGTAGCTTTACAATAAATATACATGTTTGAAAAGGATCTATAGATTGTTTATTATCATATATCAGATTAGTGAATTAGCGATCTGTGAAAATTCTTTATTGCCATGTTTTAAATATCTTAGATACACTGTATGGAGGTGCTCTTAATCGCAGGAAGCTAATACAGATAAGATGAATAGGTGTTCCGAATGAACAATAACTTAGCTTCCGAATATTCCTCCACAGACTATATTTCTAACTAATAAATATGCGTGAACCCTCAGTGGTTCACGCAATAACACTCTTTTTGTTGACGTCATATGCCTTACGGTACAGTTTGAAAACAGAACAACAATGTTTTTGTTATGTCAATTATGTAAACTTAATGTTTACAAAGTCAAATTAATCAATAAAGGCATACTAAGTGACACATTTGTATTCAAAACATGCGGCAAATATGCATTTTACCTCGAACCAAATAGGGTTTTCAGTGTATGAAAATGATATTTATTTGGAACTTAGACGGTTAAGGCCGTACGATACAGAAAAAATCTCTGGTTGATTTTTTCTTCAGATTTTGACACAATGTCAATTCTGATATGCACTATCGTTTTTTTTTTTTTCTTTTTTCTTTTTCTGTTTGTGCATAATGTTTCTTGATGTAAAGGCTTTTCATGAATTTCCTTGAATGAAGATTGAAAGCTATAAAACAAGTTTGTGAACAATTTTTTTGCAATAAAGAGCCGTAAACAATTTCCTTGCCAATACAAAGGCATAATGGGGCCCCATTTGCTTATGTTTAAGCTAGAAATAGAAAACTTAGTTTTTTAAATACTCCAGATCGCATATCCCTTTTTCGGCACTCAAATTCGGTGCAGTGTATCCTTACTAGAATATCATTCCATACCGAAGGTCGGTTGTTCTCTACGGGCACTGTGGCTTCCTCCACTAATAAAAAATGAGCGCCACGAAATAGTACAATAGTGCTGAAAGTGGTGTTAAACACCAGACAATTAATCAATCAACATTGCAACATTGCCGTGAAAATATTCGCGACGTTCCTCTAAACGTTATAAAAATAACTTTAATGTACGAATTTGTTGATCATGGTTGAAAAGGAAAGTCTTCATTTGTCTCAAACTTTGTACCAACAGTAGGTTTCCCGTGCTTAAAATGTAACATATTCGTCTTCCTTTGAAAAAACTTTCAATTTCACGTAACCGATTTGATGACTTTATTGATTTTTCCGCGAATTTTGAATGTTGCAAAATCAACGTATTATATTTGAGTGCATCATTATCTGCTTTGATACTGTATCTGACATATGCCCTTCATACATTGGTAATGATTGATTGGGCTTAATGAGTTTTTTTCTGCCTTACTAAACAATCACAACTTATCAATTTAAGACCATGCAATATCTTATTATGTTTAAGTTTTACATTTCGTCAGGTCGTTGACTTATATAGATTACTGTATAATATAGGCATTGCTCATTATTGAAGGCCGAAATAAATTTCATGTTTTTTATTATATATCATATTAATAGTCTCTACATTTTTTAGATCTTTATAATCCAGAGGCAGTCACATAATATAAAACTCAGAAGATGTGGTATGATTGCCAATGAGACAACTCTCCACAAGAGACCAAATGACACAGAAATTAACAACTATAAGTAACCGTACGGCCTTCATCAATGAGCAAAGCCCATACCGCATAGTCAGCTGTAAAAGGCACCAAAAATCAAATGTATAACTATTCAAACAAGAACTAACAGCCTGATTTATGTACAAAATAATGAACGAAAAACAAATATGATATACAGCAACAAACGACAACCACTGAATTACCGGCTCCTGACTTGGGATAGGCACACACAGAATGTGGCGGGGTTAAACATGTTAGCGGGCGCCCAACTCTCCCCCTAACCTGGGACAGTGGTGTAACAGTACAACATATGAGCAAGCTATAAAAATCAGTTGAAAAGTGCTTAACTCATCAGATAGATACAAAGCAAAAACAAGTAACAAAAAAACAGAGTGGACGTGGGAGGGTACTTACATATCCCCGCAACAAAAAGACACTAAGTACGGATCTGAGAGTACTCGCGGTTACTGACAGCTAGTTCAAAGCCAATAATTCGTTTTTTATATAGATTAGAGCGTTGCTTTTCCTGTTTGAATTGTTTTACATTTTTGGGCCCTTTATAGCTTGCAGTTCGGTGTGAGCCAAGGCTCCGTGTTGAAGGCCGTACTTTGACCTATAATTGTTAACTTTTTATACATTGTGACTTGGATGGAGAGTTGTCTCATTGGCACTCATACCACATCTTCTTATTCATAATTAAAAAAATCATGCATCTAAGACTAAAATACCAATCAGTACACGTCCAACATCCACTGGACCTAGTGTAAAGACATCAGAGGAAAACATGACCTTGTGCAATGCCAAGAAAAAGGTATCGACAGATTGTAGAGCCATGAGTATCCATATGTAATACAAAGCAATCTTAACAATGTTGAGATTCGCAACGGTATCTTTGTGGTATATTAGTCGTTTGATCTGGTTGATTCTCCTGTCTTTTGTCAATCCTACTAGTTGATTGTCATGATATTTGTCTCTATTGCACCGTAGAAGTTTTTCTCTCTCATCTCATCCGTGTTGCCATTGAAAGATAGGAACAAGACTTGATGATTCAGATATTATCTTAATAATGGTTAACATGCAATGAACAATCTGTATTTCAGAAGCGACGTAACGTTAGAACTGAATTTCACGCATGTTTTTGTGGAACTTTCTCGGAATAATCAAGGATATCTTAATAAGAACCAGGTAGGAAGAAGAGCTATCGAAATTAAAGATAAATAAGCTCATCATAGATACCAAAAACGATGTGTTAGATTAATCTGACAAGTACTCTTGTTTTCTTCCCGACATAATAGCAACATAATTATGACATTGTAGTTCACTTTTCTAAACATTTCTAAAATCAAGTACGGTATATATTCCTAATACTAGTGACCCTCTTTTCGGTTATAAATTTAAAGAAAAATGGCGGGTTTCTTTGACAAATCGAATTAAACAATACTGGATTTGCAATGTGCATTCCTTATACCAAACATTAGAAACTGTAATTGGTCCTCAACCGCAACAATGTATAAACTCATCATAGATATCAAGGCTACAATTTTGTACGCAAAACCCGCGTTTGGTCTATAAAAGTCTCATCAGTGACGTTCAAATAAAAGAAGTAAACAAAATAATGAAAACAACGTTGAAACGATGGAACGATGCGTGAATATTATAGTTCAAATTCATTCAAAGCAGAAGGCAATCGTACGCCATACTCTTTTAACGTAACATCTATATTCCACCTATGGACCAGCAGACAATTCAATGAGATTATGAAAGGAAATGATGGAAATTAGACTCATCGACAGCCATCCGTCTTTAATGCATGACAAAAGATAAGATAATACACTAAAACACGACATTCATGAAATCTATATCGTTTTAGGATATCCATTATATTCGCCATAGTAAATTTGAGATGATTCAAAATACATCGATAAAATATAATTAAGTAAATCCGTAATTTTCATTAATCCTCAATTGCTATATGGATATATATTTGTTTAGTGTGTGGTATTTGAATTCTTGAAAACAATTTTAAAAGAGAAAGGATACTGAAGTACTTGATTGCTATGGAAATTTAAAAAAAAAATGATATAAATTGAAAGCATTTTTTTCTTTCAAATATTTCTTTTCCCTCGAACACAGAGAATGATGGTAAATGCCATATGTGAAACACATTTTCTCCATTCATTATGTTCATCATGTGTTTCTTCCATTCATCATGTGTTTCCTCATTCATCATGTGTTTCCTCCATTCATCATGTGTTTCCTCATTTGATCGTTATCACAACATATTGTAATCTTGCATAAGCTATGTCCACAAAGCAATGCTAAAAAGCTTATGTGATTATAACAGAGCCATATTTGAACATGTTGATGGTAAATAGTGTTAGAGATTTGTTTAAAGTTTTCATATTTAAAACCTCGAAGGTTTAAATGCGATTTTTTATGACTTTTAATACATCCCCGTTATCAAATATTAAGTTGGCAACCCGTAGGTATAAATGAAAGAAAGAAATATAATATATAAAGAAGATTTGGTATGATTGCCAATGAAACAACTCTCCACAATAGACCAAATGACACAGAAATTAACAACTATAGGTCACCGTACGGCTTTCAACATTGAGCAAAGCCCATACCGCATAGTCATTTATAAAAGGCCCAGAAATGACAAATGTAAAACAATTCAAACGAGAAAACTAACGGACTAATTTATGTACAAATCAATGAACGAAAAACAAATATGTAACACAGGTCATTTTAAATATATAATAGAGGAGTTTTAATATTAGTTCATTTTATTCACAAAAGGGGCACATTTAATAAAAAAAACAGGGGACTCCTACATTATTCCCCTTGACCAATGTGTATGTTTATGCAATATTTTCAAAAAATCTAACTTTATCTGAAAAAGAACATTTTGCATTTTACAAATATTTAGTCAGTAATGGTAAACGGTTATGCTTGAAATGATTTATATACCTTTTATCTCCCGAAATTTTGATCTTATAAATTTGATAAAAAAAAATCAGTAACTCAGTGACCATGGTTACAGTAATAGATAAGAATATATTTTTGAAATGTTACATTCTCGAAGAGATCTTGTCAAATTTTGTCATGTTTACCTACGATGTATACACAGTTAAACAAAATTTTAAAAGGCTAAACCATAAATGACATTAATTGCGTTTCAGTCTATATCTAAAACATTAACGGAGATTTTTAAGGCCACATATTAGCCTTGCCTTAATTGACGATCTTATATATATGTATATATTACATTACTATATTTATAGAAAAGGAAAATATTGATCTATAAATATATAGTTCACACTCCTAATGAGTAATGCAAATTTTCTACGGCAATGTATCATTGATTCAAGGAAATTATTTTTTAATATGATCATTGATAAAAAACAAAAGCATAGAAAAAAATCCCATGTGTAGAGGGTAGGTATAATATTTTAAGATGTTTATAATTTACATTATAATAGCTCGTTCTATATATGTTGACTTTTACCATAAAGTTTGCTTTAACGTATCTCGTACAGAGCATGTCTTTTTTTTTTTTCTCATTCATATTGTTTAGACTGTTCATTCAGAAAATATCAAAGTAACTATTTTTTTGGTTAATTTATCGTTAATTATTCATTTCTATTGTGTGTCGGTATCTGCTATTATGTATGCGTAAGGTTACATGAATAAAAATACCGAGATAGATCGCAAATATTTTTTTTAAATAGTTATTTTATGGAATGGTCAATCTCTTTGATACTCTTTAATTAAATTAATACGTTCTACATATCATTTAAAAATACAAAAAGTATTTCCGTTTAATTGGATGTAAATATAACAGGAAAATAACAATTTAAAAGTGAAAGTCGTAGACAGGTCAGTACTAAAAATGTTATGACCGGGCCAGATATGGTGGTGTAACATCTTACAAAGTCTACCCGAATTATTTTGTACTGTAACCGGTGCTGGGGGCCGTCTTAAACTTTCAGTGAACTGAGAGGTTTTTTCGCTCCATGTTGAACGCATCACTGTGACTTTGATATGAAGCGCTGTTCCTTTGTTTTTGTGTGTTTTCCCCAAGCGACTGTGCTTGTACTGATTTTGTGTCATGGATGGATACCCCATATCCTGTGTTTTTCTATTATATGAATGAAGATTGATAATTTTTGTTATACTAAAAGATGCCCGCGAAATCTCGGTACAATTGGGCAAGTGTTGAAACAAAGAGTGAGGACATAGTAATAAGATGCACACAGTAAGGGTTTGGACACGGTTAATGCATTAAATTCCATTTCTTTAAAGAGATGAAAATGAGGAACATAACGCAAAAGACCCCACTCATCTCGTCGGGTGCCTGTGTTTACATATAAAAAGGAGGCGGGGGGTTCACTTCGACACGGTCAACGCCCATTTCATTTTTGGACATTTCTGCACCTGAGAAAAAGGGGTGGATGTCGTTTAATTTAGCAAAATGATGCACTAACAATACAATACAGGATCCCCATAGGCCTAACTGTCCTATTTTCTATCCTTTCTTCTTACTTTCACTTGGATTTCGCGGGCAGTACGTCGACTGAGCATTCACGAAAACGTATAAGACACGGATCGATAACGGTCTCCGAATGTGGATATTTTCTCAAAAATTGGCGTTTTCTGTGGAAAAAATATTGTTTCAAAGACAAATTTAGGAAGCTCAAAACACTACATTTATACGCCATATCACAAATATTTCCGACTTTGTATGGTTATAAAGGAGTTGCGGCTCAATGAAATCGGTCTCTTCCTTTTGTAGTATAGATATATTAACATAATCAATACACTAGTTATTAATACAAAAACTATATTGATGATAAGTGTTTATATTGATTGTAGAAAATCATGATTAAAGTGGTTATATGCATATCTTTACTATTGCCCTCAGTACAACAGAAACCATTGGATGAAAAGGATACGAATGTACATAAGTTACCAAACAATAAATGGAAAACGAGAGGACCAGACGAGGAGGTAAAAAAACAGTTAACAACGTTGCCTTCCATGTCATCTTTAAATGACATGAGAGAGTGGAAAAATAACCCTACAACAACATTGCAAGATAATCGAAATCAACATTCTGATATCAACACGAGAAGAACAAAATTTACCACAGAACATTCCTTTACAGACATATCTGAAGATTATTTTAATCCTGGAAGTAGGACAACGGCGTCTGTAGCAAATCAGTCTAATATTACTACTATTTGTAAGGTTATAGGAGCTGTTATTGTAATTATTCTACTATTTTAAAAGAAAAAAATGTCGTATAATTGACAATGAGACAACTCTGTACCGGAGAACAAAATGACGAAAAATGAAGATTGGGCGTGATACAGGGATATATCCGATAAGAATACGTGGCCTTTGCTTTCCAAACATTGATGAAGTAGCTCACGAATAGTGGTCACCGCGTGAATATGTTGATGTGGTATGCGGTGCATTGCCACGTTTATACCAGCTGAGATAATAGAGTCAGAGTCAGAATCTCTTGAATATACAGATGTAAAACGAGATTCAAGAGTTCTTCGTCTATCGTACTGACCACGCCTGTTGTAGTAACTTTGACAATATTTTATTATGAAAAGTGTATGATAATTTAACCTGTACTTTCTTGTGCAATTCTGTTTTTCATGTTATTCCTAATAACATGTACATGTATTATAAAGTGATAAACTTTACTACCATACGATACAAGTTCGAGCCTATCGCAGTAGACATTAACTGGCAAAACTAAACCCAAAGAGATCATACTGTCCAGCGAGAATGAAAGAAAACTTGTCATTGTGAAAAAGAGGGAACAAATGAAACAACACTAGCAGAGACAAGTTAAAATTTGTGATGAAGCAATATTAGAGTTAAACCATTTCTCGGATTAGAGTAAAACCATTTATCGGATCGAAAGAGGTTAAGTGGGAGAACATTTGAACTACCGTACTTGTATATGATGAATACTTAAACGCACCTTTCTTGTGTCCATAATTGAAATATTGTTTTACCAAATCAGTTATTTATATAGGAATAAACCGCATGCGTTTCACAAACTGCTAATTACAAGCAACTGGACGGGACAATGTACACAAGAGTGTATGTAAACGTAAATATGATAAAATGAGTATAAAAACCAATTTAAAACATATCGGTCTTCACACAAATTAAGTGGGTTAAGAATTGGCTTATGTACATTTTCTTTGTGCATACTGTATCACACTTATCTGTTAATAGTTTGAAGAACGTTATAAAATTCAGAAACATAAAACAAAACTAAAAACTGTGTTTTATTTTTTATTATGTATTCAATTTTGATTTGTTGGAAGTCCGTACTGAAACGTACCAATAAATATTTATGTGAATTTGAAAATGTAAAAATAAGAAGATGTGGTATAATTGCCAATGAAATAACTCTCCACCAAAGACTAAATGACATAGACGTTAACAACTATAGGTCACCGTACAGCCTTCAACAATGAGCAAAAGCCATACAGCATAGTCAGGTATAAAAGGCCTCGAACAAATGTAAAACAATTCAAACGAGAAAAAAAACGGCCTGATTTATGTACAAAACAATGAACGAAAAACAAATAAAGTATACAGCAACAAATGACAACCACTGAATTACAGGCTCCTGACTTGGGACAGGCACATACAGAATGTGGCAGGTTTAAATATGTTTGCGGGCGCCCAACCCTCCCCTTATCTGGGACAGTGGTGCAACAGCACAAAGTTTGAACGAACTATAAAATTCAGTTGAAAAGGGCTTAACTCATCTGATGGATACAAAGCAGAAAAACAAGTACCAAAAACACAGACCAGACGAGGCAGGATATTTATACACCCCGACAACAACAAAAAACACTAAGTACATCTGAAAGTACTCGCATTTACTGACGGCTAATAACCAATAACAACTAACAAATACATCATGTATCTGAGACTAAAGTATTATCAGTACACATTCAACATCCAATGGAAAGAGTAAAGACGTCATTAACAGTCTGAAACAAACATAACCTTGTGTCGGGAATAGAACAGAGCTGTATGAATTGTATTCTTCAGTGGATGCGGCAATAATAAAGGAGGAGTTTCATGTGTATACTTCAATGAGACAACAAGCAACTATACAACATTAAAGACAAGACCAGTGGCACCTAATTAGAGTTTAATATATTTAGCTTTAAAAGAGAGGCGAAAGATACCATAGGGACATTTAGGTCGAGAATAAACTGACAACGCCATTTCAAAAAATGAAAAGACAAAAAGACAAACAACACTATACAAAACACAATATAGAAAACTAAAGACTGAGTAACATGAACCCCAGCAAAATCCGGGGGTGATCTCAGGTACTTGGGAAGGATGTCATCATCTACATGGGGCACACGTCGTGTTGCTCATGTAAGTACACATCCTGTGATACATTGTATTTGGTATGTCACATTCGCTCCATGTCTGAAATAGTTGTTGATAATTTTAAAGAGCTGCAATCAACTTAACACCCCAAAATAGCTAAACCATTGATGCAACAAAAGACAACATCTGAAGACTGAGATGAATAAGAGTCGTAGTTTAAATATCTTTTTGTAAATTTCAGCCCATCCCAGTCCTTTGTTTTCACTTTGCTAGTGAAGTTGTAATGACGTGTACATTATTGATCCTTAAATCCTATTGCTTTTTTTTCAACGAGATTGTTTGAAGAGGGGTTTTTTTCAGAACTAACTTCTATGCATGCAAATATATCAAAAGAAGTAAAAAAAACTCTTCAAAGCGGCAGCAACGAAGATACACGGCTTATAACTTTGTACATACGTGCATTTCGTCTACAAGAGATTCATCAGTGACGCTTGAATCAAAAACGTTGAAAGGCATAAAAAAAGACGAACACACAAACCATTCCAATGTTCAAAAGAATAACGACAAAAAACGAACAACAGTCCGTCAAACACCAGGCAAAAAACTAAAGATTAAGCAAAAACCGGAATCCGGGTTGGTTTCAAAAGACAAAGCAGTTTTTGAATGGAACCTACTCGAGCTGCATATGCCAGGAAAACATTCTGTGATAAATCGTATCACTTTGATATTACAATCGAGGAAACGAGAATGGGAATATGGTTACAACATTTAAAACTTATCTAGGGTGACATGCTCTATAACAGTCAATCAATCACGATTGGAAATATTGAAGTCCGATAAACACCAAGCAAAAAGACTAAAAATTAAGCAACTCGATTACCATCAAAAACCGGAATCGGAGATGATTTCGAAAAACTAATCTGTTTTGGAATGGAAACTTTCAAGCTGCTTATGCCAGGAATACATTCTGTGATAAATCGTATTAATTAAAAAATTATATTGAATTTGACAAAGTTTACAATGCCCAGTTTTTGGTGGAGTTCGTATTGCTCAGTCTTTAGTTTTCTGTGTTGTGTTATATGTACTATTGTTTGTCTGTTTGTTTTTTTCTTTTTTCAGCCATGGCGTTGTCAGTTTATTTTCGACTTATGAGTTTGAATGTCCCTCTGGTGTCTTTCGCCTCTCTTCTATATTACGGAAGATCATACCATATACAAATAAAGAGATGTGGTATGTTTGCCAAGCCAGAGACCAAATGACGTATAATACAATGTATACCACACAATTACTTAATACACAAAAATCATCATACTGTGGATAATTTGCAATTATTAATGAAGCCACAAAATTGAAAAAAAAATTATAAAATTATTTATTTATCAACTATCTTTACAATTTTACAAAAATACACATACTTCAATTATTTCCTTGTATTGCATTATACATATTTTGAAACGAAAAGTGAATTTATTCTAAATAAAAACAAAACAAATTCTGTAATTTTCCATTGATGATGCAATCCTTTTCAACAACCTAATACCACTTGAGATATCTTTCCATAATGATCTCACCTTTCCAGGTCATATAAAGTACTATAGTTTGTTGTTGTAAAGTAGACTTTAAAATAATACGTCAAAGCCTACTTGTTGGATACTTAGAAGAATAAAAAATACATGAACTAATAAATTGTTCAAATAAATAATTACCAGGAAGATAGCACGTCACAATATAGTTCTTCGTTTAAAGTATGCTGCTTATATGTCTAGCAGAGATACTAGTAGTGTAGTGCTCTTAAACTTCGTATTTATTTTTTACCTTCTAAATGTTTTGATTCAAACGTCACTGATGGGTCTTATATACACGCATTGGGCGTACCTGATACTAATAACCTTGGTATCTTTGACGTTTTGTTTACACAATTGCTTCAATTGAGAAGAAAAAAAAGACCTGAATGTATGCATAATACGTCATCGTAATTTTATTTGGACAAAAGAATGGAGCGGTTGGAAAATTAAGGTATAATTATTCATTATGTAATACACGAACACTAAAAACTAAAAAAATAGTGCATGAACATACACTGTTCAAATTAAATACTAGTAGGTCATTATTTAATAGATAAATTTCAGGCCCCCTTACATTTTTCCTTGAAAGATTTTTACATCGTTTATTAACAATTTACGAACTTGAGGAAATGTAAAACAACTAATTATCTTTGCTTTGAGTGACTTCCCCCTTTTTGAACTTACTTTGAAAGTCGGAATTTTTGTTATACTTTCTTCCTACAAACATTAAATCCTTTAGTACTTAATAATCTTTCATCTTCGAAGTGTTTACAAAAGGCGAAAAATAATTATAAGTAATTTATCAGCTATTGAACACAGGAAATGAAATTTTAAACAGTCAATTATGACCAAAATAAAGACACTGTTTGACCTACATTTGAGTCACACGAACTCAAACTTTAACACTTCAACTTCATCGGAGATGATTCATGAACTAAGTCTTTTATCATGACACGAATATAGAAAAAGAGTGAATATAAAAATAAAAATATATATTAAAGTTGCAAGTGAGACAACTCTCCACAAGAGACCGAATGATGTAGAAGCTAGCAACTATGTGTCATTGTACGGCCTTCAGCAATGACCAAAAACCATACCGCATATCAAGCTATAAAAGGCCATAAAAAGAAATGTAAAATATTCCAAACGGGAAAAGTAATGGTCAAATTTATGTACAAAATAATCAACTAAAACCATACTTAAGTTTTGAGCGCACACATTCTTTATGTGCCTGTCCCAATGCAAGTGAGGAGCCTTTAGTTCAGTGATTGCCGTTGGTTCATGTCTGTCATATTTGTTTTTTGTTAATTGTTTTGTTATAAATTAGGCTGTTAGTTTTCTCAAATGAATTGTTTCATATTTTTCATGTCGGGGCCTTTTATAGCCGACTATACGTAATGGGTTTTTCTTTCATTGTTGAAGGTCGTACTGTTGCCTATAATTGCTTACATCCACTTGATTTCAACTTTGGTGGAAAGTTGTCTCATTGGCATCTCCATATTTTTATATTAATATGTGTCACTATAAAGAACAACAAACAAATATTCCGTGCTGGTATTGAAGAATTAACTATATTTTGATGAACCATTAATAATGATTTTTGCAAAATATTTCCTTTTTCTTCATATGCATCTCAATGATTTACTTTTCTACAAAAACTGAACAGGTAATGTGTTGAATTGTGTTACCAAAAATACATACATTTTGTAAAATAACTAGTTATTCTTAATCATCTCATATAATGCCTGTCTAAATTATGCCTTTTATAAATTGCCTGAAAATTCAGTCATTTAAAAAAACGCATAAATTAAGATAATACCTGTAACATATATATGGTAAGCAATAAAAAATAAAAATAATGAAGAATAATGCAATAATCACTTAAATACATTAAATAACTATTTAAACAGATATAGCTGCCAACACTTTTCTAGATAACATATACAAATATGTTCTAGAGAAGAACTGTGGGAATCAGTTAAAGGGTAGAACTGTAAGTGCTCTAATTTACAAATGGCTAAGACCACTTCTGTCAAAAACTGTTCTAAAAGTTTCAGGAGAACTACTCTACAGACTGTTGTAAAACATTTCTCACGACAGTTCCTGGCAGACTCTAAAAAAGGTTTAATATAGACTCCACCACTGCATCAAGTGTGTTACGATATTTCTCCAATTTAGACAATTTAGTTAAATTTTAATATTTAAAGCGCGAGGCTTTGCGAGCTTTTTAAAATAGTTTAAATTTAACTATTAAGAGTGGAGAAATATCGTAATACACGAGTTATAGTGGTGGAACCTGTTTCTCTAATGATTTTTAGACTATATTTATACAAAGTTTATGCTTTTTTTCAAAGATTTGTAGAAAGTTGTGTTCTTTATATGTGACGTCATCAGGCATGGTCGCCTTTTTTCATGATATCACAATAGGAAATTCAGAAGAAGCCATTAAAGTTTGACGTCATAATAAAATTACGACCAATCATTTGCCGAGAACAAAGTTTTCTCTAGAGATGAGAAATATTTTTCTCACACCGATCGTGAAATGTGAAAAAAACATGAAAATTAGAGAAAACTGAACCAAACTTTATAAATATTTGACGAGCTTTTGACCATAAGAGACCGAAAAAGTATTTCCAAAATTACCAAAAGTCAATGTTTCCTATCAATACCAGGAAGATACATTTTCTAAGAAGTCATGGCCTCGATTTCAGGAGTTTGGGGTTCAATCCTAGGCTGACTCATACGAAAGACTTTAAAACCGGCATTTACAGCTTTGCCGCCAATCACACAGCATTCAGGAGTTAGAATGTAGACTGGAAGGACGTTGAAAAACCGACTCAGCGTGTCGGTTTTGTATAAAGCAGAGACTATTCACTTTTGGTTATCATTTAAAAGTCCTCAATGTGCATGAATATTTGTCTATTAGGCATTAAGCATATATCAATCAATCAATCCTATTAAAACTGACATCTGCAGCTTGTCCGTCATGCATACAGCATGTAGGTGTTAGACCGTACCTTGGTCGACCATGTGTTCAAATTATGTGTCCGGCGGGCGAGTAGGTTTATATAGTTTAATACCAACTGTTACATTGTGAGATAGCACGTTAACCCAACTCAGCGTGTCGCTCTTGTAAAAAGCAGAGAATATTCACATGTGAGTATCATTAAAACGTCTTCAATATGCATGAATAGTTTGCTGTTAGGAATTAGTCAGGCATCAATTAGTCAATATTCCAAAATATACATTGTGACTTGGATGGAGAGTTGTCTCATTGCACTCATACCACATCTTCTTATTTATATTCATGTATAAAACATATTTCAGCAAAATAATACATTACATAGAAATCAAGACCTCATCATCGGATGATTCAATCAAAAACAACACAGTATCCTACTCATTAGAATACATATTTACTTGTTTTTTTTATATATCTTTTTGATCGAGTTAAGCCATTTCAACTGATATTTTATAGTGTGTCTTTTTATGTTGCAATGTTACAGGGGTGACGGTTGGCGCCTGTTAAAACATTTAAACCCGCTGCATTTTTATGCACCTGTCCTAAGTCAGGAGATTGTTTTTCAGTGGTTGTCGTTTGTTGGTGTGGTTCATAAGTGTTTGTCGTTTCTCGTTTTTTATATAGATTAGACCGTTGGTTTTCCTGTTTGAATTGTTTTACTATAGTCTTTTTGGAGCTCTTTATAGCTTGATGTTCAGTGTGAGCCAAGGCTCCGCGTTTAAGGCCGTACTTTGACCTATAATTGTTTACTTTTTACACATTGTTACTTGGATGGATAGTTGTCTCATTGGCACTCATACCACATCTTTTTATTTATATCAACAAGTTGATAGGATATTATCGTGATGGTAGCAAAGGATCAGTTAAGATTTATTATTAAAATCCATAAAAATAAGCATAAGCAAAATAGATATCAATACATTTAAACAAAGTGAAACAATTTATGACTTTGCTCATTATCAAGACACCAGCTAGATTGCAGAAATCTTTGACAATTCTATATGTTTGCAAGAGAATTGCCAGAAATACATAAAATGACTGAGCATGCCTATTGGTAACTTTCTGGAAGATAAAGATTTGAAACTCTGTGCTTTATTATGTTTATGGTGTGGAGTCATGTTATATATTGGTGTTCAGGGAGGCATTTTAGGTTGGATATTAAATATTTAGTTTTCAAAGACATTATTTGTACAAATTATTCATATAACTGTAAAATTATGAAATTCGTCCCCTCCACAAATACCTGCATGAAATTTTGAAAAACATTTGCAAACATGTAACAAATATAAAGTACTCTCTCGTCTAATATGTTTGGAGATTGTAACTTTTTAAATATTATGTTTCAATAAGTCAAGTTGAATTTCGTGATAAAATTAATTTAACTAGCTGTATGCACAAAATGCATTTCAAATAAACCCTTCTTTTGTATATAAGATATTCAATTTATTTGAGCACTTCAACAACAAGAAACCTTTAAATTATTTCTTAAAAGGTATTTAATTATGCTATGATAATTTTGCAAATGATTAAGTATTTGAATTATTGTATAAAATTGAGAATGGAAATGGGGAATGTGTCAAAGAGACAACAACCCGACCACAGAACAGACAACAGCAGAAGGCCACCAACAGGTCTTCAATGCAGCGAGAAATTCCCGCACCCGGAGGCGTCCTTCAGCTGGCCCCTAAACAAATATATATACTAGTTCAGTGATAATGAACGCCATACTAAACTCCAAATTGTACACAAGAAACTAAAATTAAAAATAATACAAGACTAACAAAGGCTAGAGGCTCCTGACTTGGGACAGGCGCAAAAATGCGGCGGGGTTAAACATGTTTATGAGATCTCAACCCTCCCCCTATACCTCTAGCCAATGTAGAAAAGTAAACGCATAACAATACGCACATTAAAATTCAGTTCAAGAGAAGTCCGAGTCTGATGTCAGAAGATGTAACCAAAGAAAATAAACAAAATGACAATAATACATAAATAACAACAGACTACTAGCAGTTAACTGACATGCCAGCTCCAGACTTCAATTAAACTAATTGAAAGATTATGTCTTCATCATATGAATATCAGGCACAATCCTTCCCGTTAGGGGTTTAGTATCATACCATCATAACATATATGAGAAGAACATAACCCGTGTCATGCCAACAACTGGTTTTTAAATAAATGTGTTTAGTGCAGATGCAAAGACCCTATAAGTGAATCAATATCAACGCCAAAATATGCAATCTTTAATGACCTGACAACAGTATCGTAACTATATCCCTTCTTAATAAGTCTATTTAAAGGTTTTGTTAGTTTCAGAGGTGAATACTGACATTTTTGTGCTTTATAAAGAATATTTCTTAAGTATTTGAATTATTGTATGCATGTATGTATAACCTAACTTTTTCAGAATTTGCTGTGTAATATAGATAATATGATGTGTACACAACATGACATTGGTAAATTGTATAATGTATGTAGTTCCTGCACGTTGGAAGCAAACAGGCAGGAGAAAGATTAATTGGCAAATATATGTTTGCCGCAGGTCTGCAGCGAATACGCTGGTGAAAGATTAATTTGCATAAAATGCTTGCAGCAGATCTGCAGCAAACACTCATTTGCAGTAAACATGTCGCAAATACAGATTCTGTGTTCGCTGCAGACTTGCAGCAAATATTTGGAGGAGGCTGATTTTTTTCAATTAGGGAGTAGATACTTTAGTGTGCTTGAATGCAACTAATTTTTATTCAAACAGCGTTTACCACAAAAGTAGACTATGTGTATTTTTAAATTATTATCTTAGTCTACATAGAGTGTTTTAAAACTTGTATAAGCTACTTGTGCCCATGCACATATTGTTCATCTATAGATGTAGATGTAGGTATAAGTTAAGAAAAAACAATCTGCAAGCAGTGTATTGACCAGGGAGAGAGAGGGCGAAAGTCTCTCTTTACCAATGATAGCAGAACATTTGTGAATTTTCAGTGCATTTTTATGACCTTTAACTTTAATTTTGCGGTTAAATCCTTAGGACTCCCTTTTTAAAAATTCAGGTTCTGTCACTGGTAAGAGATTGGAACTCAAGGGTATGTGCATCTGCGTTTACGAACATTAGAAATGAAAACTAAATAAACGGCTGTGAAGTTTTTTCATTTATTTTGAATCGTTATGATATTTAACGAAATGTCTATTTATATCACCATGATCAATACAAAATACTAGGTAACAGAAAATTTTCAGAAGAATATAATTGACATAAAATGTATCACTAAAATGAATAAAGGAGTAACAACTCCCTTGTGCAGTGTTAAACTACCAAACATTATAAATAGACTCAGGTTATCATTAATATGTGAATTATCATATTATTGATTATATATCATAATGATGCACCTACTATTTTAATTTTAAGCATCCCATTATATTTTCTTGCATCGTTTGTTTAATATAGATACGCATTAAACTACTCAGATTAAATTTTTGATATGTTAATGCTTTGCTATTGCGTTTTAGAACTTTCATCACTAACTTTCGTTTTTTCTGCTGATAATTTCTAAATTAAATATTTTGTTTTCTTTTTGAGCGATGATTGAGTAATATATGCACATTATCAATGCATTATTGTTTCATTCGATTTCATGTCGAGTTTCTGATGTATACAACATTCGCAATTTAAAGAAACGAAATTAAGAATACTTGTGTAATCAAATTACCTTAAGGCTTTGCACATGACTGGACTTATTTGGGGGTTCGTTTTGCTCAGTGTTTAGTTTTCTATGATGTGTTTTGTATACTGTTGTTTGTCGTTTTGGTCTTTTTCAATTTTTGTCATGGTGTTGTCAGTTTATTTTCAATTTATGAGTTTGAATGTCCTTTTGGGGATCTTTCGCCTCTCTTTTTGATGATTTAAGAAACATAAATACCTGATCAAATAAAATACAGCGAAGAAACATTTTTCCGAATTCACGCATCTTTTGTAAATAAAATAGACACAATTTATCAATAGCAAGCTTTGATCAACATGAATATATCGAACCATTCCAATGGAGGAAAAATCAAAAAATAGTTTCTATTTCACTAAAGTTCCCGGCAGATAATTTACGAATTATATGCATTGGAAGCGTTTTTTTCTGGAGTTACCTTCATAGGGAACGCTGAGCCAATGTATTAGATACACACATGAAGTTGTCTTTAAACTGATGTAAGATAAAACAGACAATAGCAACTGAACACGGCTTGTGCCACATGTGGAACAAGACGGGTAAGCAAAGCCGTTCGGAGCAACTGACATCAGCACCGATTTTTTCTTTTTTTTTTTTTTTTTTGGGGGGGGGGGGGGGGGGGGCGGGGGGAGGGAGGGTCGTGTTGCCTAGCATTTAATTATCCATGTTCTGTGTTAGAAATTTAGTTTGTTTATTCGTCGTTATACGTTATTTGCCAGGGCGTTCACGGTTTGCTTTTAACTTAGGAGTTTGTATTTCCCTTTGGTTTATCCCGCCTCTCTTTTAACGATATTTGAAAACAAAAATGTGAAAAATGTAAAAATACAACGTTAGAAAGATTCAAGATAAAAACGACCCATCGTTGTCAAGTTTTGTAAATTCCATCAAAACGGAAGAAAACTGAACGCCATTCCAACATCAATATTGCACATATACAGGCAAGCGGGCATATCAATAAGGGAAAAAAATAGAGAAGTGACAAATGTCCAGTTGACAAGCATACATGGAAGATGCACGATAATTAACCGAGATCTAAATGTGAATAAGGGAATTAAAACCAAACGACCATAGTAAGGGAGCTACCATTTGATTTTTAGGGGGGGGGGGGGGGGGGCTAGGATGAAAAATGTTGTCCTGGCTTTTTATTTTTCACTCTATTCGGTCCTGCCTTTTTTTTTTTTAGTTTATCCTGACTTTTTTATTTAACTAAATTGTCATCCTGCCTTTTTTATTTACTCAAAACTCCTGTCCTGCCTTATTTCAAATTTCATCCTAGCCCCCCCATAAAAATCAAATGGTAGCTGAGCCTCCCTAACATGAGTAATGCGTAGAACGTATGAATGAACATTAAAACGGTGCTTAAATTTCACTTATACTATAGATTGAAGATTTGTTTTCTCAAAAAATACACAGTAAAGTTAATATGATTTAGCTAAGTTTGATACACTCGTCTATCAATTCATGACGCGATTACTACTTTAGAACAAGCTCCGCCAATCCCACATTCGTATGATAATAAAAACAAATACAACCTTGACGAGTATCCGACCTTGGTAAAATCCCTTCTACTTAAATAGATTATTTTGGGAAATTTTAGATGTATATATATAAATAGACATGATAGCATAAACAACATTTTCATTTCACATCATCAAGGTTTAAAAACGTTCTATAATCAGTAAGTAAAACATTAATTGTTGTTTAAATTGTTCACAATATGATTATTATGACATCAAATGTATTTTCAATTAGTATTTAAAAATAAAAGTAAACATATTAATATTCATTTAATTCGTACATGTCTTAATTCTCCCAATAGGTAATTAATTTCAAACTCGAATATTGCCGATTGGATGGTACCACTTTGCAACCCCCGTAGCTTTTTTTAAAAACTTCTTTTGTACTTTGGCTCTAAACATTCATTTTTCTAGAAGCGTGTTTTGGGGTATGTTCTGCATCTACATCTTATAAAAGAAAAGTTGTTACTTGTTTTAAAGGGAGCCGAGGTGTACATGGTTAACAACAAAATTGATTGCTAAATTTGAAAATTTCTTAAAAAGAAAAAAGAAAAATAATATTGGTTATGCAAAAAAAATCTGTTCCCTGTATGTAATCGAAAATATGACATGTATATGAGTCTAATTACAAAACAATCTTTTGCCAGACAAAAAATATATATATGGTATTCGAACAAAAGTTAAAAGTTGGTCGGTGCTCCTATGTTGATGCATCTCTGTAGTCTGTAAGAAGTTTCTTCGTCGTAGATCCCACTGTATTGATTGATGAATAGGCCATAGATGAATTTTATACATCTATAAATAGACCAACATGACAATTAATTGTTAGATAAATTGTTATCCTGCTCAGTTTGGGACCCAGTATTTTAAAAAGGGTTAGGAGTATATGCATTAACCATATAATTTACACATAGCTCCATAAGAAGGGTCCCCCTAAATCTGCCTTTGATGAATTAGAGTGATTCAGAATTCATGCCGGAGTTGAATATGTTTATTTATAGATCTGTAATTTCCTTTTCTATAATTGTATCAATTACTCATTATGTATGTATGTATACATGAAAATCCCTATAGATATTCATTATTTTGGTATCACACGTTGAAGATCGTCTTTTAACCAAAATATTGGTACACATAGCATCACTAAAATATAACATAAATAATAATTATTAAGAAACATTCAAAAAGGAGATTCTAAATTTAACCACAATTAAGGTAGCTAGGTCAAATATTTATGTCTACATGTTTATACTAGCAATCTGTTTCATCAAATTTAATTGTTGTTTTTTCATTAATATAACATTCGTTAAAATTGCCTTAAAAAATATGTTAAAATATCGTAATAAATCGTTAGTATCTCCAATAACTGTCCCATTTTCAAAATGTAAACAACATGACAAATTAAAGCGAAAGTAAGGAAATACAAATAATTGCAAACTTTTAATATATATCCTAGCACAAGTTCTTGTGCCTTATTTATTCGTTCTTCATTTATGCAAAAGGAGGGTCTGTAATGTACTTTATCTTGACATCATGAATGACAAAGATTAACAACAAATTTTAAGCATATATGCTAATTAAAAGTCTCGTTGGTTGTTGTAGTTTGAGAGGCTGTGTGTAAGGGAGAAAGGGGGGGGGGGGGGCTAAAATATGTGTGTAGTAGAACAGACATCCATCACCACATCCAACCCTATTCATATATTTTGAATAACAAAAATACATACCATATACCATATATTTTTGACATACAATAACCTATATAGCTACATGTATCATGATTACTCTATTTATGGACAGGTATCTAGATTTAATAAATTTTGGATGCATTTCCGACTGGCAAAAAAATCGACATCTACTTCGATTAAGATTCAGATTCTTTATTTTATTAAAATCTCACTACATGTATAATATAAAACATTCGAATACATAAAAGACGGATTATTTCAAATGACCACGTAGTTTGTTTTTCATTGATTCAAATGGAAAGGGGCTTTGTAATACGGTAAAAATACTTGTAGAAGTTAACCATGTGAGAGGATTATTCTGTTACGATTCAATGCATTGCTACATTGTATAACAAAAGATTGGCCATACTTACATGTCCTTTTATACCTTACAGAAAATGGAACAAAAAAAAAGAACGACAATTTGTGACTTGTCTTTAATTATTATCATTTAATATGATTCATACTTTTGACAACTTTATTTTTAAATAACGTAAGAATTCGAAGTATTTCAGATAAATTTATGTAGATATAATATCTTTTGGTAAATCTAACGGATAGGTTGGTAAGTAATACAATGAATAAAGTTTACTTAGATGTACTGTGGATTCGTTCGAGAGATACCAATTTCCGTGGACTTCATGGGTTATAGATGAAGCACGAATTTAAATGTTCAACGAAGTACAAATTTTCTATAGGCTTGTGTGCAGGTTTTTGCAAAACCGTTCAATCAAAAGCCTACGCAAACACATTTTTTCTCAATCCACAAAAATTAGTACCCACACAAATAAATGCATCAACAGTACATGTATTTGAGGATTGCTAAGTACTGTGTTTCATTTTATGCCATTATCATGCTAGACTATATTTATATGATAAGTGCTTATATTCGTTACAGAAAACCATGATTAGAGAGATTATATGCATTGTCTTAATATTTCCTGCAAGCCAACAGTATCCATTGGAAAACAAGGAAATTGAATTATCAGAATCAAGATTACAAAACGAATCTCCACATAGATTGAACTTTATACCAACTTCTACACCACATCATTTGACGAAAGCACGTCCCCTGAGAAGAAAATCCCGAAATGTATTTAAATTACCAGACCATGTTTGGGAAGGTAGAGAAGAGATCAATAGGTCAGAATACCTTTCCAAATCTAAATTAAATACTAATAAACAACATTCTTCTAAAGGCGTATTTAAATCCAAGAATGTATTTAAGTTACCAAACAATGTTTGGAAAACAAAAGGACCAACCTTGCAGCCAAAAGAAAGGTTAATCCATAAAGATTTCAAAACAAGATCTACTACGTCCTCAAATGTGTGGAAAACAAAAGGACCAACCGTGCAGCTAAAAGAAAGGTTAACCCATAATAATTTCAAAACAAGATCTACTACGTCTTCAAATGTGTGGAAAACTCGTTGAATAAGTGTTTACAAAAATAAAACTACCGATATAGTTACAAGTCATACAGTTATGACTATGCCTTCCGACAATAAAAATGACGGAAACCGGACTAACGTATCTGTACCGAAACTATCTAAAACAACTGAATATGAAACAAATAATATTGGTATAGTAGCAGGTTCTATTATTGCGATTGTTGTAACATTAGTTATAGCAGCAATTGTATTATATAACGTGAAAGGCCTTAGAAAAAGAATACATGTATTCTCAATTTACATATTAAATAAACGGCAAAGTCGAACCATAAATGGAGAAATTCCTAATGCAAATGATATTGAACTACAACTGATGAACGGACAAACAGAATCGATCGGGATCGATACGGAGAATATTTCCGACTAACATATCTGAAATTTTGTTTTCGGGCATTGTTAATGTAGTTCTCAAACTGCGGTCATTGCTTGTGCGAGTTAAGGTTCTAGATTCCGAAGGAGAATCTCGTGAATATGAAGATGAAAATCGGATTTTGTACAACCGCCGTACAATTATGAACCTGGTTGTTTGGCCTGCAGATTATGAAAGGATAATAAATCCGAAGATTCAATATTGCTGTGTTGTATAATTTGGATATTCCTGCATCTAACAGTTTATAGTTTAATATTACTGACAAGTGCAGATTCAGAGCGTACGAAACCAGTCAAACAAGGGATCAATTTGAGACATATCACATGACATTTACAGGACAAACTTATTAATAAAGATTAAACTGCCCGGCGAGAATGAAAGAGGTCCAGTTATGCTGAAAAGGCACCAGTATCAGACAAGAGAAAGAAGAAGGCTACTTAGTTATACCATTTAAAAAAGAAATGATAGATTTAAACATCTATCATATTTAAGATCGAAAGAGGTTATGTAAACCAAAAAAACAAAACATAAGCGGGCTTGTATTTGAAGTGGACTATTATAAATGTACAGTTTTCTGTGTGGCCGAATGGTTATTCTTAAAAGTTTGACTATCTGTACTTACACTTTTACAGATTTTTCTGTTTAGTACACATGGTACATCGACAAAAGACGAAACAAAACCAACGAAAACACATCGATATGTATGCAAAGAGTAAATGCGTTAAAGATGAAGATCTGAACTGCATTAACCAAAGACTTTCAAACTTATTTGTAAATAATTTTACACATGTCAGAATGTAAAGAATTATAAGATTAAACAAGAATGTGTTTTTTTCTTGTGTTTTTGATTTTTTTTCTTGAATGTTTCAGAAACTTTATCGCTGTAAATTCGCGTTTTAACCAACTTCTGAACATGCAGTTTTAACAAGAAGTGGTCATGGTTTACGTCAATGAGACAGCAATCCAGCGACACGACATACAAGAGAAACCATCGGTCTTTAACAAAATACGGATGTCAATACAATATGTCAAGCTCTAAATCGCCCAAAGTCTGAAAAAAGTGTGAAAAACTTTGACTGAGAAAATCAACAATTTGTCTAGAACATCAAATTCCTTAAAATACTTAAAACATTTAGATATAACTAAAGACGAGATTTTGGACAGGCATAAAAACATGTATCAGAGTAAATTTAGTTTATGTTATCCCTAGCCATTATGAACAGATATTTTACCTCGAACTAAGTATCCCTATCCTTACAATTTTATTTTAGTCCCCCTACCGACGAAGTCTGTCTGTCTGTCCATCCGTCAGTCCGACAAATCAGTTTTCCACACTTTTGTTCTTCATGCTTGAATACATTGATTTAATATTTAGTGTATAGTTTAATCATGACAAGTTACAGATCAAGTTCGAATTTTGTTCCGGTCTGATGATTTTGTGCAGAGTTATGGTCCTTGGACTTAAAAAATTCACTCAAATAATAAGTTTTCCGCACTTTTTTTCGTCATGCTTGAAGATATTGATTTGATAACTAGTGTATAGTTTAATCATGACAAGTTACAGATCTAGTTTGAATTTTGTTCCGGTCTGATGATTTTGTGCAGAGTTATGGTAGAAAATTTACTTAAATAATCAGTTTTCCACACTTGTTTTCGTCATGCTTCAAGATATTGACTTGATATTTGTTCTATAGTTTTATCATGACAAGTTACAGATAAAGTTTGAATTTTGTTCCGGTCTGATGATTTTGTGCAGAGTTATGGTCCTTGGACTTAGCAAAATCACTCAAATCATCAGTTTTCCGCATTTTTTTTCGTCATGCTTAAGATATTGATTTGATAATCGGTATATAGTTTACACCATGACAAGTTATAGATCCTTGTGTATCCGGAAAGGTAAACAGTTCCGGAGTGGCACCCGTCGTGTTGTTCATGGCAAGATAAAATTCAGTAAAGAATCGTAATCGGTGACGTCCGTCACAAATAAGAAAACGAGGATATAATTGTGTCTACAACCAAGGAAACTTATTTATGGTAATTTATTACTTTTCCATAACTTTCGCCCAAATAATGATGGCATCCAAAGAACTTTTGAAGGAGGCCCCTCACTTGACCCTTCTTCTTGCTTGAATTTCAAGTGTGTATATCATGGCTGTTATCACAATGATTTATAGTTAGAATAATGGCTAGATAGAATAAATAGTTTACATAATTTACGTATCAGCGTTCATTTCATGACGTAACAATAAGCATTAATTTCAATTTTCAACCACATTTTTGGAAAGCAGGCCAATTTCAATTGGTTATAAAGAACGGAAACATGAATCGCATGAGTAGACATAAAAGATTTCTTACATTTTGTTTGATATCACAAATTAGTATATATAATGTATACTGCATCTAATTTAAATACTAGTACAAATGTATTTAGGCTCTCGAACTATGCGCTCAATTTTCTTTGCCCAAATTGCTACAAACAAGGAGATTCCGTTAAAATTTATCCAAAGTCTATGTGTTGGGTATTAATATTGTAAATGTCAATGCTTGCGTAGAATCGTTCTACGAAAATCGTTCAATTTTACTTTCATTGACTTTCTCAAATTTTTGTTTTGTCACAGTGAGAAACTTTCCGACTTCAAATAATAGATTAGATATTGGGGGCCAAATAAAGTCCTTATCGCACCTACACCTCTAAATGCAATGCTCTTCATCTTTGTACTTGTTTGGCTTTATAAATATTTTGATCTGAGCGTCACTGATGAGTCTTATGTAGACGAAACGCGCGTCTGGCGTATTAAATTATAAGCCTGGTACCTTTGATAACTATCTACACCTTTAAATGTGAGTTTAATTTTGGGGACGCCTTTTTCCTTTTATAAAAGTATCGCAAAAATAATGAATTTACAGTTCCAAGATTTTGTCGCAAAGTGTATGTCTAAACTGACCCTCATTAATATATAGATGTAAAACAAGATATAAAGCAGTTATTTTTACTTGCACACAAATCAACATACCCAGCAAAACATGCAACTATTCAATATCTAATTTAAAATATAATGTACACAAACAGCATTTATTTTTTTGCAAGAACGCTTTGTACTTTATGTAAGGAAGTTGTTTATTCTGTCTCTGAAAGCTGACTTCACTTTTATTTTTATTGACCAACAAATTTTGAACAAAACAATTATTACCTTATATTGCATTTTACCTATTTTGAAAGTAAAAGTTAATTCATTCAGTTTAAATGAGAAACAAAAGTATGTAATTTTCTATTGATGATGCAATTCTATTCTACAAACTAATACCACTTGAGATCTTAAAGATATCTTTCACTAATAATATAACCGGTTGCTGATCACTTATACTATAATACCATAATTCGGTTTTCCTGTTACGTCACACTTCATACTTGTAAAAGACTATTTCAAAACAAATTTATTTGATATTTAAAAATATATCAACTAATAAGTTGTTGAAAAAAAAATACCTTGAACTTATCACGTTACATTATGTATAAAGTATGTACAGTGTACATAGATATAAGAAGATGTGGTATGAGTGCCAATGAGACAACTCTCCATCCAAGTCATAATTTGTAAAAGTAAACCATTATAGGTCAAAGTACGGCCTTCAACACGGAGCCTTGGCTCACACCGAACAGGAAGCTATAAAGGGCCCCAAAAATGACTAGTGTAAAACCATCCAAACAGGAAAACCAACGGTCTAATCTATATAAAAAAAAACGACAAACGACAAACACTTATGAACCACATCAACAAACGACAACCACTGAACATCAGGTTCCTGACTTAGGACAGGTGCACACAAATGCAGCGGGTTTAAACGTTTTAATAGGCGCCAACCCTCACCCTAACCTGAAACAATAGTGTAACATCACAACATAGAAAGACACACTATAAAATATCAATTGCAATGGCTTAACTCAATCAAAAGACATATTAACAAAAACAAGTGAACATACACTGAACGAATAAATTTGATCTATGACACAATGTAAATACAAAATTAATAAAACAAGGGGGTAAGATGTAAAACAATATCAGAAAGACAACCATAACCTTGGACAAAATGCCGCCAAATAAAATAACGTACACAGGTAAATAAAAATAATTTTGTTGTAAGGTATACATGGAGTACGGAAATATTTTTTACAAAATAAATAATTTTGTTGTTCATAGTTCGAAATCAGAAGTGAAAATTTATCGTCATACTAAACACTTATCAAAGGTGGTAAATATTAAAAATAGTGAGATCAGATATAACACTTAATAAGTAAACATTAAATAACAAAAATACATTACAAATTGTATCAACAGGTCAAATAACAAGAAAGTACGATTTGAGAGTACTCGCAGTTACTGAAAGCTCTAGTTGAATTACATAGCAGAGATTTTAGACAATTTTTTTGCTAAAGAAAAATCAGAAAAAAACTTAATGTATAATACACATTACGTAATTGTCATTTTATTTGGACAGTGGACTTGAGTGGTGGGAAAAATCATGGTCAGGGATTCCTCTTTGAATATAATGATTGATTGCTGGTTGCTTAACGCCCAGTGACAAATATTTCATGCATTTTCAGGACGATCGGAATACAATTTATTTTCACAACAAATGGAAATGTAAAACATACATAACTTTGCTCTGAGTGGAGACCAATGATACATATTCTATGGGAAAACTTAATCAATTGAAATAGAAATAAATATAAAACTAAATGGTCACTTCAAATGCAGTCACGTGATTTTTGCAGCATATACCAATCCCGTAGTGATGCTGAAACACGTAGAAACAATCATGTCAGTCTCTACAACCAAATCACATATTTCATTTTCTAACGAATCTCTTGATCATAGATATGTTTACAAAGGCTAAAAAAACGTTTGGAAAATCAGCAAATCAGATACAGGTGAAAAAACAAAGTGACAAGGACATCTCGTACAGGTACAAGTCATGGAATTCACAGGACGCAGGAAATGGATATTAATTATACCGCGAAACTTATTGATAATCAAAATGAAGAGCATACTAGACAAATATAAAACATTCTCTGTAATATAAAACCCACATATATAAGTTAATAAGAGAAAAAATAGACAGAAAGAAATATGATCTTTTCTAGACATGTAGAATGTGTCCCCGTGCTTGTGGTGTATGCCCTTATATTTTACAATTATGGGTTGTTTGCCTGTAGGTGAGCTTTCACATGTGTGACTTGGGTGGAGAGTTGTCTCATTGGCACTCATACCACATCTTCTTATATCTATTTAAACACTCCTTTATCAAATAAAAGAGAGCGTCCTAAAAACAACAAATAACGACATAGGATTGTATTGCACTTAACAGAAGTAAAGTGTTCCGAGTAGTTTGATAAGAAAACACTGTTGTGAAACATTGATGTCTTCCGAGTAGTTTTATAAGGCAACCCTGCGGTAAATTAGTGCAGGAAATATATTAATTTTGATCTTAAAGTGGGGGAGATTTAACAATTTTTTAACAAAATAAAGGAGTCACATGATTAGTTTTTACTGTACAACAGATACCAATTGCCACCAACACCAGACATGTATAAAGTACAACTAGAGCTATCCGCGGGACTTATACCCACCAGACATGTAAAAAGTACAACTGGAGCTGTCCGCGGGACTTATACCCCCCCCCCCCCCCCCCCAGACATGTATAAAGTAAAACTAGAGCTGTCCGCGGGACTTATACCCTCCAGACATGTATAAAGTATAATTAGAGCTGTCCGCAATGCGGGACTTATACCCCCCTTACATGTATAAAGTAAAACTAGAGCTGTCCGCAATGCGGGACTTATACCCCCCTTACATGTATAAAGTAAAACTAGAGCTGTCCGCAATGCGGGACTTGTACCCACCAGACATGTATAAGGTAAAACTAGAGCTGTCCGCAATGCGGGACTTATTCCCCCCTTACATGTATAAAGTAAAACTAGAGCTGTCCGCAATGCGGGACTTATACCCCCCCCCCCCCCCCTTACATGTATAAAGTAAAACTAGAGCTGTCCGCAATGCGGGACTTATACCCCCCAGACATGTATAAAGTAAAACTAGAGCTGTCCGCAATGCGGGACTTATACACCCCTTACATGCATTTTAGGTCCTGCGGTGAAATTCAGTATTAAGATTTCTGATTTTCAGTAATTTATTTAATATAATAATTGCCCCAATCTTTGTAAGATTGACACATAGCTACTGATAGGTCAATCTAAAAGAACTATAACTGGAAATTTTCTTTTACTTCGATCTACGTATCGATATCAATAAACTCATCACAGATATATCAGGAGTGCCATTTTATTGTTACAGACGAGCGTTTCGTTTTCAAATGTTTCATCAGTGACGCTTGAAAAAAGTTAAAAGACCAAATTAAGTGCATGGTTGAAGAGTATTGGGGACCTTAATTTCCTTTTGGTTTGCCAAGTTCTGCTAAATGTTTTTAATTAAATATCATAATGTTTAAAATCCAATGACAAAATCACAGCAATTCGTTGAGCGTGCATTTGTAATGCTCGTGAAAAGCAGATACGCATATCCTCGAGTCCAGTAAAGGGGCCAGTGGCAAATATTTCATCAATGTTAAGGGCGAATACAAATTAACAATACATACATAGGTAGGTCCTGTAATATATGCAGTCCAGAACTGGTGTTTTGAACTTATTTCACCTAAGCAAACGTCGTATTGGTATAAAAGACCGGTCACTATAAAACGTATCCAATCGTACAACGTAGCAGGTGCGTTGACGTATACGTATTAGAAATATTTTACGGGATATCACGTGCGCCCGGAGAACTTTTTTATATTTAACTTAATCTTAATTCTTTGTATTGCATGAAGATCCACTTGAGTGACGAAGGTGGTGGCCCGATTAGGTGTTTCTTATTTACATCAGACAGATAGATCATGAAGAGTGCATGATATCCGGTTACATTGAGACATTTCTGACAATTCATTTTTCCGATTTTCCGAAATTACAAATACCGACAAGCTTAAGCGGACATACATGTATAATTGAAAGAGAAAAAAAAGGAGGAGTTACATGTAACCGATTTACAGGCAGATATGGAAGATGCATGATGATAAGTCATGGTCTATATGCTAATATGATAACTAATAAGCAAGGGGAATTCATTATATTTGGAACCATTTTATTTTAAAGAGGGACCCCATCATTTTATTTTAAAAGAAGATACAAGTCCAGGAATATTACACAATTCTTGGACATGTTTTGACCATATAACACCAGAAAGATGTATATATATATATAGTTCTTTGGGAAAAATTTCTTCAGATAATATAAATATGTGCTCATTTGTACATTTTTTTTTTTGGTTTTTACAAAAACAATGTTTTTTAACAATTGAAATGTACCCATGATAAAAGGGATATTCATTACATTACCCCTCATTATAGGGGTTGTTCCCAACCTGTTATAGATTGACAATTTATTTTCTCATTAATAAAGAAACAGAAAAGTTGTATGTGTTTTATCTAAGTTTAAACCATTCTTTTACCAATTCACGACCTTTAAACTAACTGAGGATAAATTCCGCCCTCGCTAACACTCGCGTGACCATAAAGATGTAAACAAAGACATTGTCGTCTGTTAATAATCCCATCTCCTAAAATAGATTATTTTGGAAATTCTTAGACTTGTATATATAAACATGCATGATATCATAACAGAGACAATATTCTTATTTCACATCACCAACGTTCAGTTATAAGGTTGGTTCCCTCCGTAAAATATTCAGTATGCCTTCGGAATATACAAATATTAACAGATCGTAACATTGTCAAGCTTGTCAATAACGACTATTTATGTACCTGTCTATACAGTAATATATATACAGTAAGTAAGCATGCAATTAAATTTTCAAGCATATTCTAATTTAATATTTAAGGATTTATAAGCATTTAAATTGTCACATGACTGTTGCTCCTTCTGGATCAATTGAGAAACGTTTAGACCAATTAACATCACAATCAGCTGATAATTAAATTGGCAGCAGACTAACTGTTATCAATTTAAGTGAGATCATTCATGCACAATTTGGCATGTATAATTTTTGCACATGGAAATAAGGCAATAACATGTAACTGTAAGATGCAATTATATTAATTTACATGTAATATGCGTTCTACATAATATTTCCTGCAATTTTAAGCATGTGTAATGATATGTATAAAATACATGTATATTGATAAAAACCCAATTTCGTCATGTCGGAGTTAAATTTAGAATCTATTTATAGATTTGTATTTTCCATCCTATAATATTTATATAATATATATATCATGTTTACTCATACATTGGAAATTTCCATATAAAATTTATTAACTTGCTATCACACGTGGAAATTCGTCTGTAAAACAACGATATCGTCTATTGTCTGTTGAAACACATAAGAAAATTTAAAAAAGATAAACGAGACATTCTGAATGGAGCATCTATATAATCACAAGGTACATTTAGGTCGAAAATCTTAGATAATAATCTTACTTTTTTCTTCAATATACTGTATACACATATCATTAAACATCATTGAAATTATGGGAAATGATATGTAAAACCCGTATTTCTTTATATCGTTAAAAGAGTACAGTTACATGTATTGCCCTATTTGCAGGTGCAAAAATTAAACGCGAATTTCAAAGTAGGATGTTTGGGATAGGGGAGATGAGGACACTACATTATTTTTGTGGAAGGGCAGACATCCGACCTTTTGATATATTATGAATAACAAAAATTTATAAAAAAAAAAAACAACGGTGACCTAAATTATCGCAACCTGGTTATACAATTGATCAAAAGACCTTAGACATAGACATAGTGAACAATTACTGCGACTCATCCTTATTATACTCATTCGATATCAAGTGGTCCTTCCAAGCGTATAGTAGCTCACATCCTCGTAACGTGGTGTACCTGGTGGATGGTTGGCTAGTAATACATGAATAAAGTTAACGTAGATATGCATGTATGCATATATTTGCAGTTTATTTAAACGCCTCTGGCCTTTGTTAGTCTTGAATGATTTTAAATTTTAGTTTCTTTTATATATTTTGGAGTTAAGTATGACGTCCATTATCACTGAACTAGTACATATTTTTGTTTAGGGGTCAGTTGAAGCACACCTTTGGGTGCACGATTTTCTCGGTGTATTTTAGACCCAATGGTGTCCTTGTGCTGTTTAATCGTGTTTAATCGGGTTGTTGTCTCTTTGCCACATTCCCCATTTTCATTCTCAATTTTATTAATGATAAATTATATGAATACATTATGATAAGTGTTTATATATGTTGCAGGAAATCATGATTAGAGAGATCGTTTTTATCGTCTTGTTATTTCCTGTAACCCAACAGTATCCATTAGAAAAAAAGGAAATTGTATTATCGGAATCAAGATTACAAAACGAATCTCCAATTAAATTCAACTTTATACAAAGTACTACACCATACCATTTGACGAAAGCACATACCTTAGAAAGAAAATCCCGAAATGTATTCAAATTACCAGACTATGTTTTGGATGGTAGAAGAGGAAAAGTCAATAAGTCAGTTCACCCTTCTAAATCTAAATTAAATAAACAAATTTCTTCTAACGGCGTAACTAAATCCCGGAATGAATTCAAGTTACCAAACAATGTTTTGAAAACAAAAGGACCAAACGTATGGACAACAAAAGGACCAAACGTATGGAAAAGAAAGCGACCAAACGTATGGAAAACAAAAGGACCGAACATGTGGACAACAAAAGGACCAAACGTATGGAAAACAAGAGGACCAAACATGTGGAAAACAAAAGAACCAAACATGTGGACAACAAAAGGACCAAACGTGTGGAAAACAAAAGGACCAAGCGTGTGGAGAACAAAAGGACAAACAGACAAGTTAACCCATTATAATATCAAAACAACATCTACAACGTCTGCAAATATTTGGAAAACAAATGTACCAACCGTCATGCCAAAAGAAAACGTAACGAAGCTGTCTCAAACAACTGGTGAAACAAATAATATTGGTACGGTTATAGGACCTATTGTTGCATTTGTTCTTATATTAGTTGCTGTTATAATAGTATGTTTATTATATAAATCTAAATTCATCAGAATAAATTGTACAAGGCAACGCCAAACCATAAATGGAGAAATTCTTAATCAAACGGATATTGAACGACAACTGATAAACGGACAAAAAGAACCGATCGGGATTGTCGTAGAGAATGGTTCCGATTAGCATATCTGGAATTATGATTTTTAAGGCATTGTGAAAGTAGTTCTCAAACTACGGTCATTGTTCGTGCGAGCTAATGTTATAGATTCCGAAAGAGAATCTCGTGAATATAGAGATGAAAAATCGGATTTCACTATGTGAACCGCCTTACAATTATGAACCTGGTTCCTTTGGCCAGATTTTTTTTATGAAGAGGCAATTAAATCCGAGGAATCAATACTGCTGTGCTGTATAATGTGGATATTCCTGCATCTAACAGTTTATGGTTTAATATTACTGACAATTACAGATCGGAGCAAACGAAACCAGTCAAACATTGGATGTGAACAATATTACACAACATTTACCGGACCAACTTGCTTATAAATATGCGCATGCCTGTTTTGGTAATGGACGTGTTTTCTTTTGCTCCAAGAAAAATTTGAAAATGTAATCCGTAAAGACACTTTTTACCTCTAGGAGGATATGAAATGGTTGGTTAATTGATCGTTGAGGATATATTTCGTCAAAATGTGGATTTGATGTATAAATTTCATTAGTATATAGCTGTGTATATAACTTATTTATTTATATCTGTGAACTCTTCTCAACGAAATTGAAGGTAAATATGCAACAATCTGTCACCTGTATACTGTAAACACTATTGAAATCAACTTTTACATATAACATTTAACAAATGCAAACACCTGATAACACCAATCGACTTCGCCGTCTCAGCAAGCCATCGCCACCTGAAAATGAATCTGTAAAAAGATACATTATGTCGTCTCAATCTGACCCAGACTCTCCTCCTGTCGATATTGACCCATCTGTAATACATCATGCTACTGTTTCAGCAGGTCTCAGTTCACTCCAATACCAACAAGTACAAGAGCCCAACATACCATCACAAACTATTACTTGCTCCTTGGCTGAGTCCGATATTGTAAAAATAGCTCTTCAACTAAAAGAACTTTTACATGAAGAGATAGACTATACCATCAAAGCAACAATACAACAATACAAATCCGAAATAGATAAACTATCAAAGGAGAACCAAAGTCTACGCGACGATATTGATGCCTTAGAACAGTACGGTCGTCGCGATTTACTTCGTATTAATGGTATACCGGATGGAGGGAGTAGCGAAACATCAGAACAAACGACAGAGCTGGTCAAAGAATTATTGAAGTCTGTTGATAAGAGTATTGATATTAACGACGTTGTTCGATCCCATCGTATTGGTCAACCTCGTACTGGCTCCGATAATACTAACAGTGCGAGAAATTCTGTTCCACCTCGTCCCAGACAGGTGATTGTTAAGTTGAAAGACCACTTTGCTAAGAAACGAATACTGAAATGTAAAAAAGCGATGAGAGAAAACAGAGATCTCAGGTATATCAGGGTAAATGAGGACCTCACAAAAATCAGGAACACCATTGCATTTAAAGCTCGACAGCTTCGTATTGAGCATCACATAAGAGATACATGGACCGTGAACGGCAAAATCTTTGTAAAGGATAATATTGAACATGTCCACCAAGTCAATACAATGGCAGCTTTTCTCAACTTCGTCTCTGTCTACTGCTGTCCAGGAGCTAAAAACTTTCTTGACAGACTCGATTACAACAGAAAACTGCAAAGACCGCCGAGTTACGAAACACCGTGCAGGCTTCGATCCTATGCTGAAACATTATCTACAGCACCAACAGTATCCGACGCAAATCTGGAATCTGGAAGTGAGCCTCACTCCTAAGTACTGTTATCGTAAATAGACTTTTATAAATGAAATTAAAATGTTTTTTTTTCTTTTTACAACTTTATATTTATATTATGCATGGCCACTTCAATTGTATTCTTAAGAGACAGTTTTATAATCTTATAATTTATTGTCATTCCTTTATAAAGCTAGCACTTTACAAATTATATTTCTTTGTGGGTAACTTGTTTTCACTCTAAGTAACATTTTTTTCGAATCGCTTAAGATAATGTGCGATTAAATTCTTAAATGTATACTAATTGTGAATTAATTCCGTAGTTTACAGAAAATATTCTAAATATCGACCACTTTTCAAATGTTTATCACTTAAAATTTAATTTCATTCTATATATGAGTAAACTTTGGTTTTTATTTTTATTTTTACAGGTCATTTTGGAATTTACTATCCCAAGCGCCGATAGTAAAATTATTTACTTGTGCGTGACTTCTTGGCCAATCACATGTCTTATTTGCTCAAACTTGTCTTTGATTGGACAATTTTTTTTTGGGATCCATTCAATAATAACTATACATGTGAATTGTTAACAAAGTTGTAGTATTGATCTTTTCTTTAATCATAATAATTAAGGTTTCTTTATTCTCCTACGCCAGAGGTACATATACCTCTACATAGTCACATAAATGTGCTTATTTCTTTTTTTATTTGTATTAAATGTATTGTTGTATATATTTTGTTCTCACAAACTGTTTGAAATGATGTACTTCCCTTACTTTTGTAAAAATGAAATGCAAAGATGTATTTGTTTAGAAGTTGGCCGCTCTCATCTTCAAAGAGACCAATCAGGTGTTACATAGTAAATGGGTATTAGTATTGAACAATATCGCATGAGAGTTGGCCTATTTATTCCAGGTACTAACATTAAACAGAGACTTACATATCTTGATGTATTCTGTATCAACCTAATACTTTTTAGCAAAACAAAATTGAAAGCAGTCGCACTAGCACTGTTGATCAATTTCTTAATATATAATAAAAATGCTAAATCCCAAATTTGTAAAAATGTTAATGTATGTACTAAAAGCAATGCTTCCTGTGATGTATTATTTATAGTTGCGTTCTCTTTCATACTTGTTATTGTTCAAATGCTGTTAATAATAGCAGGCTTAGAAACAAACCCTGGTCCGAATGATGATTTAAACTCCTCAGTTAGTACCGTTAACATTGCTGATTTATCAAATTTTTCTGAATTGTTCTCAAAATCTGTGTCATTTCTTCACCTAAATATTCAAAGTATCGTACCAAAATTGGACCTTATAGAAGCGGAGTATGATGATTTTGACATATTAGCTTTTACGGAGTCTTGGCTAAACAATAATAACACAGACGAATCAATAAAGTTACTAAATTATCATAGCCCCTTCCGTCGAGATAGGGGACCACAAAAAACAGGCGGTGGAGTTGTCGTATATGTTAAAAATAATTTAGTTGCACATCGACGCCAAGACATAGAAATGGACAACCTTGAATCTGTGTGGCTAGAACTAAAATTACATGGTAAAAAAGTTCTCTTTGGGACTTTCTATATCCCCCCTAATTGCGAGCAAGATATTTGGGTGAAATTAGAAAACTCACTAGATATGGCCTTAAACGACAATCATGTAGATTACATAATGATTACTGGCGATTTTAATGATAATCAAATAAGTTGCGCTAACTCTAAGATTAAACCTTTATTAACACAGTTCAGTTTGAATCAGTTGATAGACGAACCAACACATTTTACTGAACAGTCTTCTTCGTTGTTAGCACATACTTACAACTTCTCGTCCAATCAAATTGCTTATATTTGCCTTCTAATTTTCATAGTACATACTTTTCCTGTGTACTAAGTAACTACGCATGAATGACCACAAGGGTAAGATTTCATTGTATCGTAATCAAGATATTTAAAACAAAAATTGCCACTGGCTATTTTGAAATAAAATGCTGTGTTCCAAATTAAATTAAATAGTTTGTAATTAGTTTTCACATTGATTTTTAAATATCCTGCTATTAAAATCTTTGGATCTAAAAAATGTTTTTGACAATTGCAAATTTTATCATTTAAATAAAGGGTAATACATATGGTTCTTTATACCTTGATTAGAGTACAACGATATCTTAAAATTATGATAATGTATCATCCATGCAATTACTTTGTACACAGAAAAGTGTGTACTATGAAACCTTGTGAAGGAAAATTAAAGCAACTTGGTGATAATTTTTTAAACTTTCTTAAGGAAAGTGATCTATTTCGTCATGAATTGATTGATTTATTGATTATAGGTTGCTTAATGTCCAGTGGCAAATATTTCATGCATGTTCAGGACGATGTCATGAATTGAAAAACTGTGATTATGTCTGAAGATAATGTGCATATATATATAAACATATTCTGATAAATCTTTTAGTTTTTACTTTGAACTAATAAAAAAAAAAAAACACAAAACCTATAATCTCTGATCTATTTGTAGTTGCCTTTTAATGCCTATCTGATAGACTATATCTTTGGGGACAAATTATCTATATGTTTCAAATTTATTATAGCTTTAGTTTTACTGTGAAATTAAAAAAATGTTTTCAAAACATGTAAAGCTTCCACTGCAATTTAATTATTACCTGCTTTTGGTCAATTTATTATGTCATCTTACCTTGTAAGAAGAACATGTATAGTAAAACACCGCTTTATATCAGTATGCATACTTACACCAGCAGCTACCATCTTTTCATTCTGGAGTGAAGGGCCTTTTGAAATCACATATTTTACAATGATACTTAGTCTAGTGAGTAGATTTACAAAATTCGTTAATGTGCTCCGTTTTACAAACACCTGTGATACAAGTAGTCAGCCAAAATAAACTATCAATAGACCAATTAAAAGATTACTCGAGTTGTAAATATGTGCTAAATTGGATAGTCTATGGAAAGGTATATACTATGAAATTAAGAGCTCGGGGCAAGCCCCTCGCTCTAAATTTCATAGTATATACCTTTCCATAGACTAACCTAGACTTAGATCTTTTCATTACAAACAACGTAAATGCTGTTACGTACTGTGGCGTTGGTCCGCCACTTCTTGATCAATTGAGGTACCATTGTCCTATTATTGGTCTTTTAAATTTTCCCAAAACCTGTCATAAATCTTTCAAACGTAAAATATGGTTGTATGATCGTGGCGACTATACAAAATACAGAAATATTTTGTCCGGAAATAATTGGAATTCAATAACAGATTCAGATAATATTGAAGACATGACGGCAAATATCACACATATTATTTTAGATGCAGCCGATAAATGTATTCCAAATAAAATAATAACGGTTCGTAAGGATCAACCCCCTTGGCTTACTAATGAAATAAAGAAAAAGTTAAGGAAAAAGAATCGAATACACAAAATTGCTAAAAGACGTAATAATTCGAAAGACTGGAATAAATTTAGGAAAATACGAAACGAAGTTACCAATTTAGTAAGAAAATCTAAAGAAGATTTTAATAATTCCTTGATAAAAAAAGTTATTAATAACAACTCCTCTAATAAGAATTGGTGGAAAATCGTAAATCAAATTACAGGTATGAAATCAAAAGACACAAGTATACCACCTCTTTTAATAAATGATTCTCTTATATTTGATGATATCGACAAAGCAAACGAATTAAATCATTTTTTTGCATCCCAGTCTAATATTGATGACTCCAGTACAATTTTACCCGTTATACCTCTTAATGCTTCAACTACAATCAACGAAATAGAACTTAACGAAACAGAAGTGGAAGACATTCTTAGTATAATTAATCCATCAAAAGCTTCAGGTCCTGATTTAATAAATCCAAAACTGTTAAAAGAGGCTTCAGCTATTCTTAAAAGTCCTTTGTGTAAATTATTCAACTTGTCCTTGCGTAGTGCAGTATTTCCCCATCAATGGAAAAGAGCAAACGTTTCCCCTGTATTCAAAAGTAATAAACCAAATGATGTGAAAAATTATAGACCGATTTCCCTCTTGAGTGTTATATCAAAGTGTATGGAGCGTTGTGTTTATAAACATGTTTACAATCACTTAAAACAAAATAAGTTTCTTAGCAATAATCAGTCTGGCTTCACTAGGGGGGACTCAGCAGTAAATCAACTAGTTAATATTTCAAATGATTTTGGTAAAGCTCTTGATAGTGGTAAAGAAATAAGGGTTGTTTTCTGTGATATAAGCAAAGCCTTCGATAGAGTTTGGCATAAGGGTCTTCTTTTCAAATTACAACAAGCTGGAATATCTGGTAGTTTATTGAAATGGTTTGAAAATTATCTGTCAGGAAGATCCCAAAGTGTGGTAATAAATGGTACAAGTTCTGATTGGCTACCAGTAAATGCAGGGGTACCCCAGGGTTCTATTTTAGGGCCTCTACTGTTTTTAATCTTTATAAATGACATTGTCGAAGATATTCATGCAGAAATTAAATTATTTGCTGACGATACCTCATTGTACTTAGTAGTTGATAATCCGATTGAAGCTGCTGAAACACTAAACAATGATTTAGATAAAATATATAATTGGTCACAAAAATGGCTTGTTAATTTTAATGCCAAAAAAACAGAGTCTATGATTATTTCTAGGAAAAAAACTAAGTTGTACCACCCCCCTTTAAAAATGAATAACCAAGAACTGAAAATAGTCGACAATCACAAACATCTTGGTGTTTATTTTTCTAATAATGGATTTTGGCAAGACCACATCGAATACATAATGAAAACATCTTATTTAAGGGTTAATATTCTACGAAAAGTTAGAAACGTTTTCGATCGGTTCACTCTGGAAAAACTATATATGTCTTTTATACGGCCAATTCTTGAATACGCCGATGTTGTATGGGACACACATAATGTAAACCTAATACAAAGGCTTGAATATATCCAGCTAGATGCCGCACGCATAGTTACAGGGGGGACTAAACTTACGAATATTGGTAAGTTATATGTCGAAACTCAATGGGAAAAGTTATCGGAACGAAGAGAAAATCATAGATTGATACTCTGGCACAAAATTATATATGAAAAAACACCTAGTTATCTCCGTGAACAAATACCAGGTTTAGTAGAAAGTAGGCATAACCATAATACAAGGCAACGTCAAAATATCTTAGAAATCGTTACAAGAACTCGCTTATATTCAGAATACTTTTTCCCTGCAACCGTGAAATTATGGAATAAGATACCTTTTAATATAAGACAGTGCGACTCTCTCTTTCTATTTAAAAAACATATTTGTAAACAAAATAAGAAGGTTCCCACACATTATTATGTTGGAAATCGCATTGGACAAATTCTCCATGCACGCTTGCGAATGAACTCTAGTGCTTTAAACTCCGATTTATTTTTACGTAATTTAGTGGATTCGCCAAATTGTCGTTGTGGTGCTATAGAAACAAGCTCTCATTTTTTATTAACGTGTCCTTACTATACTAACATACGCCAAGTGCTACTGAATTCTCTTGCTGATTTTCCGCAGCGTATTGATGTAAATATTTTGCTTTTTGGGTCAGATTGTTTAACTGATGAAGAAAATTGTACTCTTTTTGTATTGGTACAAAAATACATATTGAAAAGTAAAAGATTCACACCATAATATGAAAGCATCATTTATATGTTTTCCTTGCATTTCATTTAGCTCATTTCAATCACTTGTTTTTTGTTTTTTGTTTTTGTTTTTTTTTCTCCCTTTTTTCTCAAACTATATAGTCAATCTTTTTTTGTATTTACTATTCTTAATATATTTCAATTGACAGAGCATGCTCCAAGTATTCATTATATTGTATGTCAACATTCTTTTGGAGACAGATTAAAATAAGCAATGTTGCTTGTTTCTGAATCCCATTGTTTATACTGTATTATATTATATAGCATGGTTTGACTTATCGAATAAAATATTGTTTAAACCAACGATTAAGCTGCCCGGTGAGAATGGAAGAGGTCCAGTCATGCGAAAAACTGACCAAGTTATCAGGCAAAAAAAAAAAGAAGAAGGCTACTTATTAGTCATACCTTTTAAAAAAGGAATAATAGATTTAAACATCTATCATATTTAAGATCGAAAGATATTATATATGTTACCGAACAAATACATAAGCGGGCTTGTATTTGAAGTGAACTATTATGTACAGCGTGGCTGATTGTAGAACGGTTATTCTAAACAGACTGCCTTTCTGTTCTTACACGTTTACAGATTGTTTGTAAAAAGGAAATTTGTTTTAAATTGGAATGGAGCTTTAGTTACCGACGGTACTGGAGGAAACAGCTAAATTTGACAATGTTTGCATCATTTCTGTTTAATATGTAAACGCAAATAATTTGCAATTGAAAGTACATCGAGGAAGGAAGAAAAAAACCTCAAGATTGATTAGTGTTTGTTTTACGCCGCATGAGTGCAATAAAAAATCTATATCGCGGCAAGAGAAAATAAAAAAATGAAAAAACACAACAATATGAATGCAAAGTAAATGTGTTAAAGATGAAGATCCGAACTGCATTAGACAAAGACTTTCAAACTTATTTGCAAATTATTTTAAAAATGTTAGAATGTAAAAAAATATAAGATTAAGTTATTTTTTGTGTATTTTCTTTTTGAGGACGCATTATTCCTTTTTTAATAAAAGTATCGGCAAATAATGAATTTACAGTTCTCAAGATCTTGTTGCAAAGTGTATGTCTAAACTGACCCTTGTTTATATATAATTGCAATACAAGATATAAAGCAGTTCTTATAACGCAATTAGTTATTGTAAAAAAATCAATACACAAAGCAAAACGTGCAATTCATTTTTACTGAACTAGTATACATTATTGTTTAGGAGCCAGCTGAAGCCCGCCTCCGGTTGCGGGATTTTGTTGCTGCGTGGCCTAAGGCTGGTTTCAGCTCTAGCTAAGGTCGGGTTGTTGTCTCTTTGACACATTCTCCGTTTTCATTCTCAATTTGAATTATTCAATGTTTAATTTGATAAATAATGTACATTAACAGCATTAATGTTTTCGCACGAACGCTTTGTACGGAAGTTATTTGTTCTGTCTCTTAAAACTGACCTCGCTTTGTTTTTATCGACCAAATATTTTAAAAACAATGCAATAATTTCCTTATATTGCATTTTATCTATTTTGAAAGTAAAAGTAAATCCGTGAGAAACAAAATTCTGTAAGTTTTCATTGATTCAACAAATTATCCCACTTGAGATCTCACAGATATCTTTCACTAATGATCTATTATATTCAACAAACTAACATCACACTTGTAAAATACAATTTCAAAACAAACTTATTGGATATTAAAAAAATAGATCAATTAAAAAGTTGTTCAAAAAGAAAATACCATGAAGTAAGCATGTAACAATACAGTGTACGTACAAAGTAGAGATTTTAGATCATTGCTTTGCTACAAAAATTTGAAAAATACTATACATGATACATAATAGTCATTTTATATGTGGACAGTAGACATGAGTGGCGGGCAAATTAGGCCGGTCATTGATTCCCATCGGAGTATGAAGATTGATCGGCGGTTGCTTAATGTCCAGTGACAAATATTTCATGCATTTTCAGAACCAACCACATGACTCATACTTCATCTGAGATAAATCACGAACTGAGGAAGTCCAAGGCTTTTGTTGGAATTATATCGTATTTAACGGTCGATTTTGAAATGAAAACGTGGAAATAATACCATCGAAAATAAACGTACAGCCGAATGACGGAATTCAAGATCGACGAAAATAAATATGTTATTCAATACCATCTTATTGTCATTGATGAAAAGGATATAAATTATACAGCGAAACAAATTGATGCAGAGCAAACTTTACACATTTGAAACATTCTCTGTAATATAAATTCTTCATAATTAAGTATAATATTATAGAGAAAAAAAATAAACAGAAAAAAATAGGATTTCTTCTAGATCTTGTTTGCACCTGTCCTAAGTCAGGAATTTGATGTTTAGTAGTTGTCGTTTGTTGATATGGTTCATAAGTGTTTCTCGTTTCCCGTTTTTTTATAAAGATTAGACCGTTTGTTTTTCCCGTTTGAATGGTTTTACACTAGTAATTTTTGGGGCCCTTTATAGCTTACTGTTCGGTGTGAGCCAAGGCTCCGTGTTGAAGACCGTACTGTGACCTATAATGGTTTACTTTTATAAATTTTGACTTGGATGGAGAGTTGTCTCATTGGCACTCATACCACATCTTCTTATATCTATTTGAACACTCCTTCATCAGATAAAAGATCGAGAGCGTCCCATTTAAACGACATAACGGGATATGATGGTACTGCACTTAACAGAAGTTAAGTGTTCCGAGTAGCTCAATAAGAAAACACTGCTGTGAATAAATGAGGTCTTCCGAGTAGTTTAATAAGACCACCCTGTGATAAGTTAGTACAGGAAACAGATAGATTTTGACATAAAGCGGGAGAACAAGGAGTCATTGCGATTAGTTCTTAAAGCACAACGAATAACATATTCCACAAACCTTAGACATAAACATTTATAAGGTAAAACTAGAGATGTCCGCAAAGCGGAACTTACAATGTATACCCCTCACCCTTAGATATTGGCTACTTTCTGTATGACAGTCGGAATTTCATATCCATATCAGAAATTGGTCGAGAAATTATTGAAGTGTTTTTTCCAACTTTTTTTGTTGTTGACCTGGAGGAAAATTGGGATTGTTAATGTTCAACGAGGGTTTTGAATAGGGGCATACATTTACTTTCTGAGAACCACTGACCTGTGGAAGAGAAGAAATCCTAATCAATCAAGCTTGGAGTCGAAAGGACCTTCCACGTGCAGTCTAAAATTTTAACAACAGTGACACCGGGCTTTTTATATCACTCGGCCGCTGAGATCCCTCTTCAGATTGAACGTGGCTGTGTATTTATACATCACGCATAGGCAAACGGAAATCATTCTATTTCATTGGTTGTACTTCACCATTTGAAAATAAACTAGTAAAAGTACACAAGAGACAACATAGAAAACTAAAGACTAAGCAACACGAACCCCACCAAAAACTAGGGGTGATCTCAGGTGCTCCAGAAGAGTAAGCATATCCTGATCCACATGTGGCATCCGTCGTGTTGCTCATGTTATTACAATCCCGGTAAATAGTCTAATTCGGTAGGTCACATTCGTGACAAGGGAAGGGGATTGTATTTACGACATAAGGAACATATCCGATATCATCTGTGAAACGGTTATTCCATAACGGTCACCAACTCGTGATGGCGTCCGTAAATTTTACGACGGAATGATTTCAACTTCACCATTTGAAAATCTTGGTTTAAAAGCTTCCTTGTGAGCTGCAACCCTCTATCAAGGAAATCATGTTAGGAAATACAAGCCCAGGAATATCGTATCAATTGGGAGATATATACTCCGTATGGAGGCGCTGCTGGAATTTTGCTAGATAGAAATGGAAAGTTTACAATTGGAAGCTGAAATCATCTCTTTTGCCAACTTGTTTGAATGTAAATGTTCTTGTCCTGAAACATGCATAGGTGGCCATGGACTATTTTCTGCTCTTTTGTCGGGGTTGTTGTCCCTTTGGCACATTTCCCGTTTTCATTCTCTATACTGTGATATATTTACTAGATGTTTAGCAATGAAATGTTTCCCTCATTTACAGTTTGTTCACATTTAAATTTTTGTGTTCGAAAACCACTTTATAGATGTGAAAGTCCATCTGAAACATAGGTTCTTTACTAAGAAACTTCTATAGTAACTGATAATTTTATGTTGTATTCAAACGTGATTAAAGCTATTCCAGAAACACGTGTTCATCGATTGTAAGCTTGGAGTCAAATGCACCTGCCTCATGCTGGATTTAAACTTGCAATCTCAGTAAGAGGCTAGTAATACACTAGATATATTTTAGATGAACTACTTTAACTACTCGGTTGAGGTAAAGCTAACAGTTGTGAGCTTTTAATTACCCAAATACTTAATAAACATTAGAACAAACTTGGCTCCTTGTCAGTATAAAATCATGTCTCAAGAATAGACATTAAAGGTAGAATCCTCAACTCTGCACTCAAAATCATGTACCATACTATTTAGGATATGCCTTTGTATTAGTTAGTTTATAGCAGTTTATAGAACCCGTATTGGTCAACACAGTCATTTGTGAACATGTGTATTAAACTATGAACATAAATAAGGGGGTTTAGATAACAAAGGATTTGTTTTTGTAAAAGATTTTTAAAAAAAAGTCTACAATTTGTTTGTCTTTGTCTATTGTTCGAAACCTCTACTTTTTATCGGTCTTTCTCGATCATTGTTCGATACATTTACTTTTTGCCGGTCTTTGTCGATTCTTCATACGAAGGTGGTCCCGGATATGCTGGTGGTAGCTCCTGCTCACGTTCCATCACAGGAGCTGACGCTGCCGGGAAAGTAGAGTATTGTGCGCCTGTTGGATTTTGCATTATTCTATACGGTGTAGATGTCGATTTTGTTCTTCTACGAATACAAGCAAAGTAAATAACTGCACTTATTGAAATCCCGATACCCAGTGGCATGACAAAGAAAAGTCCTACGAAAACTCCAGCCCGTCTGTAACACGCTGATTCCACTCCTATGTTTTCAGTATTGATGTGGGGTATCTCAACCACGACAGTTTCACTATAATCTTCACCGGTGTATGACACATCACACTCGTAAGAATTCATACATTTGTGGACGGCAGACGACAAATCATAGTACGTTCTTTGCAGTTCGATTGTAACGGTGACGCCTACTGGACCCGAATAATCCAGATGGTTTGCAAACACAAAGTAGTATTCGTCAGATGTATATGCAATATGCAGGAAAGTAGAGTTGCCATAGTTACATTCGTCTGTTGTCTTATGATATTCAAAGCACGAGTCACAATAGTTATCGTTCTTCCATTTTTGTAAGTTTTGTTTACCTTTAACAAAATAATAATCAACTCCTTTTCTTAAGTAACTGGAACACGCTTTGATTGTCACAAACGAATTTTCTAATAGGTAAAAACCCCAATATTCATACATCTGATTTCCTAACCTGGAATATTTATTGTAAGTAAATGTAGTCTTGTTTCGTGTGTTTACGACTGGTTTGTTTGGTAACATGTATACAGATACTGGGTAATTCTGACTTCTGACATTAACACCAGTACAAAATCTCGGTGAAATCCCGTTAGATATATGTCGCATGTCGCTTGAAGATGTGTCGGTTGTATGTTTTCCGTATGTCCCTAATGAGACGGACAACGAAGTTATTAAAGTTATTGCAACAACTAGAAACCATAGAAATCTCAAGCGTGACTTTGGTTTTAACGAAACACAAGTGATTGCTAGACAACATGTTTTACAGCAAGTACAGTCACAGTCATCTGAACCTCCACGACCATAACTCCGCGGTGAAGAATAATAATTATTTGAGTAGACTGTGGTGCGGAATCCCCCACCACCGCTGAAACCTCCACCACCACCACCAGAGCAATGTCCTCCTCCGTGAACCATATCAAATTCTACAATAACATAAGCAAATGATAAAGTCTATAATTGTTAAACTTTGTTAAACTTGAATGTCGATATAATTATCTAACCTGGCACACAGTTATTTCTTTTTTATTTGTTATTTTTTAGTATTTGTTCAAGTTTACTTTTTTTCAAATCGATAATTCTATAAGTAAACTCAAATTCTCAAAACGTATTTTCATATGGTAAATAAAATGAAAGTATGACGTATGAGAAGACATTAATTCGTGAAAAGAAAATTGTGCATCAACCAGCTGTTAAAAAGGGAAATATCAAACTAAGAAACGTTTACTTTTGGAAACTTTACATGTTCAGTGCTCTGCGACTGCGTTATTAACCTACACACATTCAACTGCTTTTATTCTAGAGACACTGATGAATCTAATGTTAATAAATGATGGCAAGTACTGCGAACTAAGTTATCAGCTTGAGTTTTCACATAACTATTTGAAAACAGTAGACCAACCGAAAAGTTGTAGTATTCATACTAATTGCCACAAAGAATTCTTACACAACGGATTCCATGGGGTTCCCACAGCAAGATACATGCAGTACATGTATACCAGTATAATCTTATTACAGATATTTATTCCGATATGATGCATGAAAATCTCCTTCAATCAGGAAAGAATTCAGGTGGCGTTGGAGAGCGAACGACTCCCCTTACCCGATTTTGATCGGAAATTTTTTACATAAAGTCATCAAAGTGTTTTCGGCTCGCTACACTCTGTGTGTTTTTTTTACCATCATAGGGATTTACCCACACATGTTTACCTCGAACCCTTGATACATCCCCTGCCAACAGCTGATCATGTCGGAATGCAATCTAAATTAAATCAAAATTCATATCTATATTAACTTGCATGCTCGTATATATAAGAGGATATGAGGAAAAAGAAATCAGAGATCTATATTTTAATTAGATTGATAGGAATGTAAGACGGCATGTTTTATTTGCCACCAGTTTTAATCACAGGGGCTCGTAACATAGATGTTTTTGGGTTGGAAATATATGCCAGTCGATTGGTATGCGTTCTACATTGTGTTTACAGCTGGAAAAGTCCTTGCACCAAAATAAAAAATGCTTTCTAAATTCAATTCTTATGAATGGACCAATACAATGTCGACGTCCAAAAAGAGAGGCGAATGATATCAAATGGACATTCAACTCATAAGTCGAAAATAAACTGACAAGATGGCAAAAAAAAAAGAAAAAGACTAAAAGAGAAACAACAGTATACAAAAGACAACATAGACAACTAAAGACTGAGCAACACGAACTCCGACAAAATCCGGGGGTGATCCCAGGTACTTCGGAAGGATGAGCAGATCCTGTTTCACATTTGGCATCGGTTATGTTGCTTGTAAGTACATGTATTAGTAAATTGACGTCACACATTGCTAGAGGGTCTGGATGGAGGATCTTCATTTCAATATCCTTTATATTTTGAGCCATTTTCCTCTATTCTTTATTTATTTAGCCTCTTATTCTCTATGCTTTATATTTTAACACACCATTTTTCTATATTCTTTAATTAATTTGTCTATTTTTCTATTTTTCTTTTTTTAGTCTATTTTTCTGTATTCTCTGCCTATTATGGGTATTCTCTATTTTATAAACCGATCCAAGATCCTCTTAAACGCTTTTAATAGCGTCAACATGGTCGGGCATCTGCCTTAAATGGGATCATCTTTAGGTCTTTTTGCTTATTGATTTATGCTGTATGGGTAATTTTAAAAACACATGGACGTACAAAAATTGGTATTGTGTGGTTGTAATAACTTATTAAGAGACATTATTTTCTACTATTTGGATATAAGAAGATGTGGTATGAGTGCCAATTAGACAACTCTCTATCCAAGTCACACAATTTGTAAAAGTAAACCATTATAGGTCAAAGTACGGCCATCAACACGGAGCCTTGGCTCACACCGAACAGCAACCTATAAACACCCAAAAAAATGACTAGTGTAAAACCGTTCAAACAGGAAAACCAACGGTCTAATCTATATAAAAAACGAGAAACGAGAAACACTTATGAACTATGTACATCAACAAACGACAACCACTGCATGACCATCAGGTTCCTGACTTATTTGTTTTCCAATCTCGGTATCTTTTTGCAAGCTATCATATCTTAATTATAATCCTTAACAAAATGCCACCCGTAGCAACACAATAATAACCTGCAAAACATGATGGACGCAACTGGCTATACAGCTTAAGGTTCATCATAACAAATGGACAAATAACACCCATCATTATATATATATACATATATATCTAGTGGAAGCAAGACCTTAAAAACTTTTCCAACTACACAACAAAGGGTTGTCTATACTCAGAGTAGTTTTTGGTGAGTATACACACATTTTTGTCCGTTTGTATACTCAGAGTAGTTTTTGGTGTGTATACACACATTTTTGTCCGTTTGTTATGATGAACCTTAATCTGTTAATCTGTTCGTGATACCGCATCAAAACATGTGAAAATGAAAACTATATAAATATACGACGTAACGTTATGCAGTTAAAATGTATATATGCACATGGAAAACTTACTTGTGTAAAATGAAATCAACTAGGCGTGTGTACTTGTGGAACTATTTAATACACGTATATTTATAAAATTATCTATTTATCAAAATCACCTGACCCATTGTAATGACAAAACCATGTGATCTAAATGTTTAACATTACGAAATACGTCTATTGATAAAAATAGACGCTTGTTTGTACAGGCGGGATTTTTAAAAATGTCTGTGGTACACTATATTAGTATAACATCTTGCAACTTTTAATCGCGTAAGTGTCAGCTGCGTGGTCACTTTTTAGTTTGATTTTAGTCTGTTACTTGAGTCAATGATGGTCCGTGAATGAAAAGGTTATCGGGGAATGTTTTAGTCAAATATTTTTACATCATATGGCAAGTTCATATGACTTTATATTAGTTAATGTATATAACTTATTGTTACACTTATATTATAGTGTACACGAAGAAATGTGCAAGAGCCTCATTAAAATCATATATAATTATGAAGTCCTCTCCGAATTTCAGTATACAAATACAATGTTAAAACGAGCATACAATTTTTCAAAATATACAAAATTTTTATGAGTCTACCTATTGCAATAAGGATGACAAAATATCAACTGAAAAATTGGTAATGATTATGATGTGCGCTCTCGGAAAAATAATATTTTACGGTTGACAATTCTGAATATTCACTCTTTCTACGGGCCGTAATTTACGAAAGCCTATTAAGGTCACAAAACAAAATTATTTATCTCGTAATTACGAGATAAATATCTCGTAATTACGAGAAAACTATTGCGTAATTACGAGATAATTATCGCGTTATTACGAGATAATCATTTTTTATCTCGTAATTACGAGATAATTATCGCGTAATTACGAGACAACTATCGCGTAATTACGAGAAAATTATCTCGTAATTACGAGATAAAATTACATATATATATTACAATCATTGACCACAACTCTGCTTGGTCTAGGGAGGATAGACTCACTCGGGAAAGATTTTGGATAAGAAAATTAACAACTTTGGCACCAAATGGGATAAATGAAAAGATGTAGTTCGACTCCAAGCAGTGCTTCACATTTGGGTTATATTACTTTTTATTACAGTCTCTGTTTCTATTTCTTTACCTTACTCATCTCTAAAATAAATATGTTGAATATACCAATTTAAATTGCTTAATTTTTTGAGGGATGTAAAAGTACCAAGCCACGTTCAACTAGTTAACCTTAGTCAAAATTTATTATTATATTTTAACGGCCGTTTGTTTGCGATGTTTAAATACGCAGACTCTGTTGCAACTACTCTACCGTTGTCAAATTTGAAATATTTACAAATTTAGATCGTTCAGTGATGTTTATTTGGAATTCTTATTGACGCAATCGTTCTTGTAACATCATAACTGTCGTCACCGTTAAAGCGTTAGAATTGTGCTAGTTCATATCGCACATTATTATTTTTATTTAAAGCATATATTTGAACTCTCTGTTGTAATTAGTCATATAACCTATGTCGTGTTTAACACATATTTAGAATTGTGCAAGCGTCTTACCTGATGTTCGGTTTGACATTTTTATTGTATAAATTTCAAGATTGGTATAGTTTAATCTTAGTAGACTGATATATGATTCATTCAACATCACAATCATATTTACTGATGAAGGATATCTGTTATCCGAAATATTTATAAATAATTACATTTATAGTTCCTTTTTTTGTTATTAGTGTTGTTGTGTACACTTTTTAGGCGTTTATATATATATATAGATATACAGATCATGATTACCCTTCCGGGGCACCTGATAAAACGCCCGTTTTTATTAGCTCAACTGACCCAAAGGGTCAAGTGATCTTTTACCATCACATGGCGTCCGTCGTCGTCCGTTAACTTTTACAAAAATCTTCTCCTCTGAAACCACTTGGCCAAATTGAACCAAACTTGGCCTTAATCTTCCTTAGGGTTTCTAGTTTTAAAAAATGTATCCAAAGATCCCGCCCACCAACCAAGATAGCCACCATGGCTAAAAATCGAACATTTTTCGGGGGGGGGGGGGGGGTAAAATGTAGTTTATGGTTTATATCTCTGAAACTAAAGCATTTAGAGCAAATATGACCGGGTAAAAATTTTCAGACGAATCAGACTTCCCGTTGTTGGGATGCTGCCCCTGAATTGGTAATTTTAATGATTATTTTTCAGTTTTTGGATATTATCTTGAATATTATAATAGAAAGATATAAACTGTAGGAGCAAACATTTTTAGCCAAGTAAGATCTACAAATAAGTCAAATGACCAAAATTGTCAATTGACCCCTTAGGAGTTATTGCCCTTTAAAGTCATTTCTGCAATTAAGTAAACTTTTTTATGAATTTTTATCTCGTAATTACGCGATAGTTATCTCGTAATTAGGAGATAAAAAACTTCTTATCTCGTAAAATTTACGCGATAGTTTTCTCGTAATAGCGCGATAATTATCTCGTAATTACGAGATAAAACAATGATTATCTCGTAATTACGAGATAAAACAATGATTATCTCGTAATTACGCGATAATTATCGCGTAATTACGAGATAATTATCGTTTTATTACGCGATAGTTTTCTCGTAATTACGAGATAAAAAATTTTTTTTTTTGTGACCCTAATAGGTATCGTAGTAATTGTATATACTCAAAGAAAAAAATATAACATATAAAAAAACAGAGATCAACATATGCATGGTAAATCCAGATAGTTTGGTTTAGTACATAAATACTAGATTGACGAATCTCTTTGCAAAGGCGTTTTGAGGTGCTGCAGTACAATGTAACTGGAATATTAATTTGTGTTTATTTGTTATTATCAGTCAAATAAAATATCATTATCTTACATGAATATATGTTGATAACCTTCCCTTCATGAGACAACATTTCATGACAATCTGTCTACGAAATATTGCCAATACACACAAAATATAACCTCCCTTAAACAGGACAAACTTTCATTGTAATCATCTGTGAAATATTGTCTATATATACAGACACAATTTCACAATGGAAATTTTTTCTTCTCTGGACATTTTTCCATAGATGAGGACAATATATAAATAACACATAGCTGAAAGGGTGATAGAGCAGATTGGTACCCCCAGAAAACATTGTCAACCGAGGCGAAGCCATGGTTGACAATGCTTTTTCGAGGGGTATCAATCTGCACTATCACCCTCTCAGCTATGTTTTATTTAATTAATCATACTGAATGTCCTTTCATTATTGTCTTTTACAGTTGATTTTTAAATTCAAAGCATTTGACTTTAACGTCACGTACATAACAAAGTTACGGGTATTCGAAATATCAACAGAAGTGAAGCAAGATGCTTTATTTTTTTTATTTTGACAGTCAACTAAAAAGTTCTGTGCCAAAACGTAGAACTTAAGCATTGTCTTTAATTACTTGATGTAAATTCAATTCATTGTCCTTTAAATTGTCGATTTTTGATTGGTATTCCCCAGAGGGTGACATTAAACAAAATTGTCCCCCGCTCAGCCATGGGATAGAGTAAATTGTCTCCCTCGTATTAGCCAATAAAAATCTGGCATTTTAACGTGAAGTACAATGTATAATAATATTTCATGATACATAGTCATGAAATATTGTCTTGGGGGACAATATTTCATAGGACAATATTTTGCTTTACACCGGCACAAAATGAGGTGTGGTGAAACCAGTTTTACCCGTGCGCACTTTCCCTTTACCTATCTAAATCGACTGTATTAAAAAAAATAATGACATTGCAGATTTGTCAACTTAAACAAATTCTTCAAAATCCTAAATTTTGAGTATACAGTTGTACAGAAACAGATAGTTGTTTTAAATTTTATCAATCTAGGTGACCATTGAAAGGCAGATTTATTTCACACAATTATACATAACATAATAAGCAAACTAAACAATACAATAACTTTGTAAACACTTTTAAATTAATCATATAAAAAAGTCGATTTACAAGTATAACCGAAGAGGAGGACGTCCAGCTAAATTTGAACAAAGAGAGAGAACTCTATCATCCTGGTATATGTCATTTTCATTCAATGCACGTTCAACGTATAAATTCTGCTTTTTCTAATACAGAACGTAAATATGCATCAATTGAAACCATCCTAATTTAAGTTTGACTAAAAGGATTTATTCAAAACGAAATGAAATGAGAAGGGTGAAATAAAGAAATAGAAAATTTACGTGGAACTTATAGAAACAAAAATGAAGAATTATATATTACTGTAGTCAAGAATAAGATGATAGCTTTATTAAAAGTGGTGACGTTAAAAAAATCAGGCTTATAATTAGGTACACTCAGACGCGAGTTACGGCTAAGACTTATCGTTGGCGGGGCTTCGGTGGCCGAGTGGTCTCAATAGTTTATCTACAGTATCACTAACCTGTGAATACTGCGAGTTCGAACCCCGGATGAAGCAGGTGCGCTGGACTCCAATCTTGAGGGGCCTGATGGGGGGTCTCATCACGATTCACGAGTTGATTTTTTATGTCAATCACGATTCACAGAAAATAAATTTCCATGATCACGGATCACGAAAATATAAAAAGAGTATAAATCTGAAGAAAAACGGATCACGATAGCGAAAATGCGCCGATCACGAAGAACGAAAATAACCCATCAGGCCCCTCAATTTTTATTGACTAGGATTTTCGGTTTTCCTGCCGAATTTCAGTGATTCTCTCCGTGACCTCCGGCTTCCTCCACCAATAAAAACTGACCGCCACGGTATAGTCAAAAGAGCTGAAAGAATATGATTTCTTCATAGTGTGTCAGGAACTACTTAATCTTCCCAGAGCAATCGATTAGAGGGGAGGTAATGACGTTGCGAACGTAAAATGGTATTTTTCGCGACGTCTAACTGTGAAATATCGGGGGAAATGAATTTTTCGACTGATTTTAATCATTAGCTTGAAAACGAGTATATGGACCCCACTTTTTCAAATTGACATTTTGCTTGATTATATATGAAGATGATTTGTACCAATTTTTATGAACAAATCACCAATGATTTTGTTTTCAAATCAGATAAATATACAGAAAAAATGCCGTTTTTTCTAAAGTCATGAATTTTTTATAAAAATAAATTATTTTAAAGAATTGTTACACAAATTTAGAGCATACTTATGCAAAGAAGATATTCTAAAATGTTTTTACAAAATTCCGCAAAGCCATGTGTTTATCTTGAAATGTGATGTATGATTCGACCCCTTGATATATGTCGTGACTTTTATATTAAAAAAAATTTAAGGCATAATTTTTAACTGGTGTTTTCAAAGGAGGAGATTAACGACGGTCGCCAACTATTACGATATCACCCAATGTGTCTTGATCAGTACCCTGTAGGTTTTATATATATATATATATATATATATATATATATATATATATATATATTGCGGTTTTTATCCAACGCAATCATAGGTTTGAACGTTGTTTTCAATTTAGACTTGTTTATATATATATATATATATATATATATATATTCTACCACTGCATCGAGTGTGATACGATATTTATCCACTCGAGACAGTTAAATTTTCAAATTTAAAACGCGAGGCTCGCCGAGCGTTTTAAATATTTAAAATTTAACTGCCGAGAGTGGATAAATATCGTATTACACGAGATTTGGTGGTGGAATCTGTTTCTCTAATGATTTTCAAACAATGCGCAGGCAAATTTATTCCTTCTTTTCGAATGATCTGCAAAAAGATGTGTTCTTTCTATGTGACGTCATCAGGCATGGTCGCCTTTTTTCATGCCGTCACAATAAGAAATTTAGAGGAAAGCAAGAAAATTCGACGTCATAATCGGATTTTAACCAATGAAGAACTGAGATCAAACGAACCACACGTTGATTAAATTTTTTTTATACAATGGGTGCAGAAAGGGATAAATTGACGAAGAATTAGAGAAATATATATATATAAGAAATGTCCTGGTTATTTTCGAACTTGTTTTTATTAAACCCTACGCAACAGGGTATAACGTTTTTGACCCGTGCGTCTGTCTGTCTGTCCGTCCGTCAGTCCTGTTATTGTCATCTCAACTCCTCAGAACAGAATTTTATGAAACTTTGCAGACTATGTAGATGTGCATATCGACAGGAAATAACGATTCATTTTGTTTTCTATAAGTTATGCCCTTTGAACTTAGAATTTTTGCCTTAATATACTACTGTTACAGTTTGTCATCGCAATTCCTCTGAAACTATACAACAGAATTTCATGAAATGTTGTAGATAATAAGGACATTTTATGTAGATGTTCATGTCGACAGAAAATTATGATTCAATGTTTTTTGTAGGAGTTATGTCCTTTTGCACTTAGAATGTTGGCCTTAATATACTATTGCAACAGTTTGTCAGTGCAACTCCTCTGAAACCGCACTACAGAATGTCATGAAACTTTGTAGTTAATGAGGACATAATATGCAGTTGTACATATATACTCACAAGAAATTTTTACCAGCTGACTTTTGGAGTTATGAGTCTTTGAACTTGGAAATCTGGTCGGAGATTTTGTTCATCCAGTGACAATGTGGGGCGTGGGCTCACAAAGGGTTTTTTTTATTAGGTAATTTATAAATAAATTTACTGTTGTACTCAATACAATACATGGACTAATAAAATATGTTGGTGAGATATTAAACAAGAGGCCCATAAGAGCCTGAATCGCTCAACTGTCAATAATGAAGATAATAGGCACAAACTCGAAAAATTAGTCAAATATCTTCATTTAAATTTTTAATGCAATAAATGAATCTTACAATGGAGATGGACATATGGCCATTTTCGTTAATATTGTTTTGCTGATCATTTTTGCTGTTTACAGTTTCTACCTACCTATTATAGTTTTTAAGATATATGCAATAGGCCAAAATCTGACAAAAATTGACATCAGTCGTCATTTAACTCCGCTGACGGATCGTCCAGTGGTTAATGTCATGTGTAATATATTGCTGTACTGATTTGCAGGTGAAACTTATTTAAGTTAGTGGTTAAAGGTGAATTTTATATCTTATCATGGGATTTTTTTATATTAAGCATTATTAACTTTTGTTAAGTTGGTGCAAAATGAAGAAAAGTGATGGTTGAATTTGTTTCATTTTTTGTTAAATTCGTTTTGAGTCTTTTTGTATGACCAGGAGATTGTGGGTAATACGTCAATTACACACAGCGACAAATATATTCAAAAGACATAAATTGTTACAATAGAGGACAACACAAATAACTTTGTACGTGTCTAAACAATATGTTTAGCTCTTAATCTGAATTCTAGAGGTCAGTGTGAATAGATTTAGCAGAAACCACCAAAGATCTGTCATTAGCATCCAATAAATTCTACGAATAACATAAATAAAGTGCAGCGATGTACAAATTCTATATTTCTATATTTGTATTAACCTTTATGATACCGTCTGACTTTTTTTTATTTTTGTTGCATACCATGTACATACTTCGAATTCTTTTAGTGTTTATTAGTAAATGCATGTTCCTTTTTGGGGCATTTTTATGTTTGCTTTTATGTGCTTTGCTTTGTTTATTATTTCCTATAATTTTCTGTGCTTTGCTAGTAATATTCATGCATGATGATCGTTCTGTTTTATATGTTTTATGTCTTCCGTTTGTGATATTTATGTCGGTTAAAAGCTCTACAGAGCATTGTTATTTGTATACCCGACTATAATTAAATAATTGATATGCTTTAATGTATGCTATACAACTACTGACGATGTTCCTGACTTGGAATATGTTCCTGACTTGGAATATGTACCAGTAGCGGATACAGGGGGGAGGGCGGATACAAGGGGGCACAGAGGGCGTACATCCCCCTTTGATCGCCAAATAAAAATAATATATCAGGTTTTTCACGATTTATGAGATTTTTTAGCATAGCATCCGTTCATATTTATATAATCAGCTTTATGAAATTATGCCCCCTATCACAAACCTAGATCCGCCCCTGCGCACATAAAAATGTGTCGAGGTTAAGCTAGTTTTCAGATTTCAGCCCTCCCCCTTTTCAAACACGATCAGTTGGATAAGAAAATGTAAGGATTCTAAAAACCAGTACAGGAATTTTTAAAGCTCTCAACTTGACACTAAAATACTGGTATTATAGATACCAATATTACACAGTTTCCATATACAGTTTACAAGTATTTATGGTATATAACTTATTTATTTTATCATGTTTTACCCTTTGTCATACATTTTTCGTATTTGAGCTCTCTGACATTGTCCCAATCGTCCCTGGGTAATCTACCATTGCACCATTGATGCTTTTTGGCGAGATGGACTCAGTGACAGCAGCAAACAAGTACTATCTTTCAAAAAGATATCTGACGCATTCAAATGTGAGGGTAGAGTTTAATCTTTATCAGTTTTTCTTTATCATAGTTTAAATTTGACGACAAAAGTCTGACGATTCTAAAAGTTGAGGATATGCGCTTTTCAGACTAAGAGCAGAATTAAAAATATATACTGCATGGTACTTATTTAAATGTATATATATATATATATATATATAGGTATTTTTCAGAGATAAAGAAGTACCTTTATATAGCTGTAAAATAGACATAAAATAAGATATTGTTGAAGAATCCGGCCTTAAAATTATCAACTTGATTTTTGATATACAAAAATAGGCAGATCGGTCATATTTTTTCTTCATTAACTCACTGCTTGGTATATAACTTATTTATTTTATCATGTTTTACCATTTGTCATACATTTTTCGTATTTGAGCTCTCTGACATTGTCCCAATCGTCCCTGGGTAATCTACCATTGCACCATTGATGCTTTATGGCGAGATGGACTCAGTGACAGCAGCAAACAAGTTCTATCTTTCAAAAAGATATCTGATGAAGAATCCGGCCTTAAAATTATCAACTTGATTTTTGATATACAAAAATAGGCAGATAAGTCATATTTTTTCTTCATTAACTCACTGCTTGGTATATAACTTATTTATTTTATCATGTTTTACCATTTGTCACTGCTTTCGTTTGGATTAAATTGGACTGATAACAGCTTAATGGGACTGAAAAATGCTATTTTTTGTCAAAACACGCAAGCTTTTTACCTTGCGTATACGTGCGTAAAATATGTCTCAATGTTTTTCTTCAAAATAATATATTTTTCAAAGAATAAAAACGCATGATCTGTAAAGTTTCTCAAATTTCTAAACAAATCGCCATTTCATTATAATTTGTACAATTTCACTGTATTACGAAATTTTTCGTAAAAAAATAAGAATTGCAAAATCAAACCTTTCATACCTTTTGTTTTTCATTCATAAAAATAGCATGAACTCGTCCAGTGTACAGTTTGATGATCAATTGAAGCACACCTGTGTTTTAAAAGAAATTATACCGTTTCCAGATACACAGAATATATATAATTATATTATAGTTTAAATGCATTCAGATAAGAAACGTCCAGAAAAGTTAAATTGTGAATTATTAAGGAGGAGGGTCTGGATTGGGACTTTCATTTCTATTTTCTTTCAGAAAACTAAAGAAAAACCATAACTTTGTTAATCCACAAACAAGAGTATTTTAAATTTATAATTACTGAAAAGATTTTTGAACTTCGGATTTACAGTTGCCATTCTTGTCTTCATAAACAATATTTATTGTTACGTAATAAAATTTCATGTGCTTACAGAACACACACGGGACAAATTTTAACAGGTAAACATTAAAAGGTGAAGCAATAATAACTTCATCCAATCGAACTGCGTGTACGTAAGATTTAATAACAATGACCAGTTCATTTCAAATTAAGTTTGAGGGGGTAAATAGCGTATGGAGAAAATGAGAGATTTTTTAATACAATTTCTTGCTAATACTACAAAACACTCTTCGCCCAAACTTTTCGTTAGAAGTTCAAAAACATCTATGTCTGTATTGTCGTTTTTCAATCTCTCATTAGCGTATTTAAAGCCATAGAAAGTTTGGGCTTCAAAAGCCAACAAAATTATTGACTTTATACAGAAAATTAACCTTCTTAAATCGTTCATCTATTAACATATAATACACGGATACATAGCAAAATCATTTTTGAAAATACTGCAAAAAGTATAATTCTGATTTATTCAGCGGTATTGTCATGAAGTGCGTTCAAGTGAACTATGGTAAAGCAAACATCGAATCCCCTCACAAAATCTTATCATACACTATAGTTTACTATCTGTAATGAATAAAAAGCTTGAAACAGTTTAGATCCATGACAAAATGTTAATTATAACTATATATATATATTATATGTCAAGAACAACTTTAAAAATTAGAGATACAACCTTAGCTATTTCGGTGTGTATATCGGGGACGGACGGGCGCCAAAGGAAGATGATCTATATAATACAGCGTTTGACAAGTACATGTAATTAATTTGCGATATATGTATTATGACAATCTGTATTTCAAGTATAATATTTTGTACTCTTTGAGATTATTATTAAGCATTGGAAGCTTTAGTCGATAAGATATTTGTATAGCACTCTCGATTGCTATTTCATAGCCTAATATTGACCTGCTAGATCTAATAAACCGGTCAATGATATATACCTACTCATTTTTTAAAGGCTAAGCCTACAAAATCCAAAAAAAATGAAAGTAGTGATAATGACACCTTTTTTACCTGGATTTATTTTTATTTGTCTGGTTTATTTCATTTTTAAGTTTGATTTTATGTCCGTAATGTTCTCCTTTTATTGTAACATATATCTTTTTTTGATGGTTTTTGTTCAATTTCGTTATTTCGTCCAATCAGAATAAAGATTTGTGACATCATGCATACCGGTTTACCATGGTGAAGCGTCCTTTTAAAATGGGTCACAAACCGAAATTATACTGACTGCGTCGGAAAAACTAAAAATGAAAATAAGTCACTGAGGCCAGGGCTGGACTAAGAACAAACCATGCCTTTACTATATATAGCTTTAAATCAACCAACACATTCTCCAGCCATTGTTTGTATAAATAAGAAGATGTGGTAGAGTGCCAATGAGACAACTCTCCATGCATCAAAGTCACAATTGTATAAAAAGTAAACAATTATTGGTCAAAGTACGGCCATCAACACGGAGCCTTTGCTCACACCGAACAGCAAGCTTTAAAGGGTCCCAAAATGACAAACAGGAAAACCAACCGTCTAATCTATATAAAAAAAAATGAGAAACGAGAAACACTTATGAACCACATCAACAAACAACAACCACTGAACAACAGGCTCCTGACTTAGGACAGGTGCATACAAATGCAGCAGGTTTAATCGTTTTAGCAGCTAGGCACCAACCCTCACCCTAACCTGAAACACTGAGTAGTGTAAAATTACAACATAAAAAGACACACTATAAAATATCAATTGAAATGGCTTAACTCGATCAAAAAGACATATAAACAAAAACAAATAAACATACACTGAACGAATATACATGGAACATATGTCCCGAGCAATCTCAGTCTTCAAATAAAGAAAAAATTGCACCAGCCACAGTCGTCTGTGAGGGGGTGAAACGGGGTGCTCATTTCAAACTCTTGAAACCCATATCCAATAGCGTGTCTGTAGGACGGTATGATTTGTTGTCGAAGAGGGTTTTTTTCAGGGTAGGCCGAGTTTTCAGGACCGAGTTGTCCATCGGCTTCTACTCATTCTGTAATTGGCGAATGAAAATCCTTCTTTCAAATTAATTTTGGTTCACAAAATAGTACGATGACAAAAGTGACAAAGTGAAAGAAGTTTGAAAATTAAAATAGACAACGAGCTTAGAAGATCAACTCTTACTGCTAAGGTAAATTTAAGGTTCGTCATAATCGGTAGGAAATGACAATCAAATGAGAATAATGATTGCCATTAGTGACATATATATACCAACACAGAGTCTGTCATTTAATAATTGTAAGAAATTTAAATAATTAATAAGCATTCCTATCATGCCTATCTTTTAACTCGCTAATACATTTATGATAGGATCCATATCATGTATATAACCCTTTTAAATTTATTGATGGTGACAACACAAGCTTTTATAACTTTATTATGATTCTTATATACATTGATCATGAAGTACATATAACATTCCACTGAGAAAATCTGCCTTTTTACATTTTACTAAATTCTTACATCTTAACTTATTATTTTAATACATAGATCTTATTAAATAAAACCTCCTTTTAATGTATCTTTTATGCATATTAAAAAGCAAATTTAAAAAAAACACATATTTTTAATTATAAATAAAACTGAGTTACATACATAATCATGATAAATGAATCTACTTGTATGGTAGATTAATTTTTAATAAAAAGGTCCATGTAAATGACACTTTTAATGTTTATTTATATGTGCTGTACATATGTTGGAAAAAGAACATTTTTGTTTTATCCTTTTAAATTTTAAAGTTAAGGCAAAACTCCATATATATTTGGAGGTGCTCCTAATTAAAGTAGGCTGATACTAAGAAGAAGACATAACAAATGGACGAAAATGGATGTGTTTCGCCTAAAAAATTACTGAGTACAGATTAATCCCTTTTAGCATGTTTAGATTTTTGGTAATTTTTAATTGGACCATAACAACAGGTAAATGTTTAATTTCAAATTTTTATCAAGTTCTTAGACCACCTTCACTTCTTAGTCAGAAACCTATGCTACATTGTATGTCAAATATTAATCACAATCAAAATTCAGAGCTGTATAACTATTGCACAATAGAAGTTGAAAGAGTCATAGTTAAAAATACATCTGATTCTAATTTTAGAAATTATGTATAAATAATATAGCTTGAAATTTACTGTTTGAATGATTATTAGATATTTTGAACAATAATTATAGGTAAGTTTTATTTATTTTTTTAAAGACATTGTATTAATGATGAATGATATTTTGGAAATTGTTTTTTTTTTCATTTTTTTGTAAATATCTTCAAGAACTTGTGGTACGTTTGTTATTTATTTATGAATAGATTAATTTTCGGTATGCTATATCTATATATTATTTTTATACGACCGCAAAAAACATATATTGATATGACGTTGGTGTCGTCGTTGGCTTTGTTGTCTGAATACACATTGGTTTTCGCACAATAACTTTAGTTTAAGTGACATTGGATCTCTATGAAATTTTACCATAAGGTTCAATACCACAAACATGACAAAAGGAAGGTTGGGATTGATTTTGGTGGTTATGGTCCTAACAGTTTAGGAATTAAGGGCCAAAAAGAGGCCCTAAAGGCATTTTTCTAGTTTCCAGACAATAACTTGTGGGTTCAATATGCAACAGCATAGTGTATTGCACAAAAGCAAAAACTGAATATAAATTCAAATCATCAATGATCATATAACCAATTCTAAGTTCTTTGACTACAGTTATTCTGTGTCAGAAACTTATTATGTGTCAAATATTTGATTACAAGCCAAATGCAGACCTGTATCAAGTGCGAATATTGTGTCCATTTTTGCCCCAACTGTTCAGGGTTGGACCTATGCGGTCGTATCCAGTTGCGCCCGGCGAAGAAATATATTTTATGAAGCAAACCCCTTTAAAAACTCAGCTAATAAATAAATCCAATTCTTTGTGTACTGACAATGAAAACACTGGTACTTGGATAAGTCCAACATGCATATGTTAAAGCAAAAATATAAAATCATGAAAATAGCCTTTAACATGTTTAAAGATGTCATAATTATTTTGACTAATAAGGCGTAAAACCAAAAAAAATAAAATAGCCTTTCAAGATGTCATAATTATTTGGACTAAGTACTTGGATATGCTGATTCTAACCATGTACATGTATTTAGATTTTGGATATTGGACCATTATAGATAAAAGTCTTAATTTCAAATTTTTCAGTTCTTTGACCACATTCATACTGTGTCCAAAACCTATGCTGTGTCAAATATTTAATCACAATCCAAATTCAGAGCTGTATCGTTTGAATATAGTGTCCATACTAATACCCCAACTGTTCAAGGTTCAAATTCTGTGGTCATATCCAGCTGTGCCCCGTGGAGCAGTTTAATTTCACATGATTTGATCAAAAGTGTTACATGTACTAATTTGTTAACTTTATAGTTACTTTATCTGTTGAAGTTCCAGTTCAGTCTTCTTAAGTGCAGTGAATGGAGCCTTTTTTTCACATTTTGATACTTTCTTCATAAAAATAAGAAGATGTGGTATGAGTGCCAATGAGACAACTATACAGCATGTTCAGTACCATGTTTTCTTCTTGGATAATTATGTGCAAAAGTCGCAGAATTTCCAGACATAGAGATTAATGGCAGTGAATCCAACAATGGTGTAAACCATTTGTATAAAGCTTTTAAGATATATTTCAGAAGGTAGAAGACCTAGATGCTTCATACCTTTTATGCAGATACATTTTTGTCCCCAGAGTAACAGTTGCAGGTGACATGGAATAACCGGGTGTCAGTCTGTCCGTCCATCCATCCATCCGTCCGTCTGTATTTCAGTCCGTTCGCAATTCTTGCCAGAATTTTATTAAACTTATATCAAAGGTACATGTATGTATCAGCATGTCTCGGACAAGTTCAAATTCAGTGCTGGTCAATTGTTTTTAAAAGAGTAATGCCCCTTGAAAACATTAATTAGGGCCCCACCATGGGCCGAATGGGGGACGCCCTATAGTGATCAGTCCGTCGGTCCGTCTGTCCATAACAAATTGTGTCGGCTCTATATCTAGAGAACCGTTATGATTTCAAAGTTTATACTTGACATGTATATTAACCAACACCAGAGGGTGTGTCATAATGTATGTACAATTTCCTAGGTCAAAGGTCAAGGTCAAAAACTTTGGTTTTAGTTGACAACCCCATGTCCTATGGTAAAGATCGTGTCCACTCTATATCTTGAGAACTGTTATGATTTCAAAATTTATACTTGACATGTATATACATGTAACCAACACCGGAGGGTGTGTCATAATTTATGTACAACTTCCTAGGTAGAAGGTCAAAAACTTTGGTTTCAGTTGACAACCCCATGTCCAATGATAAAGATACAAATTTTTTACCACACATTATTCACAGCGGGGCCCACAAAGATGGCTCCCATTTCAATGATATCTAGTTATATTGAAAATTGCGTTGTTAGCGCTCTCCTGTGTCATGTGTGTTCAATTCTTGCCAGATTTTTATAAAATTTATATCATAGGTTTATATCAGCAATGTCTTGGACAAGTTCAAAAATCAGTGCTGATCAATAATTTTTAAAAGAGTTATGCCCCTTGGAAAAATAAATTATATATGGAATTGCATTGTAAGGGCTCTCATACATGTACATGTCATATGTACAATTCTTGTCAAAATTTTATGAAACTTAAATCATAGGTTTATATTAGCAATGTCTTAGGACGAATTTGAAAATCAGTGCTGATCAATAATTTTCATACGCCATTTAGGAGACGTATTATGGTATACCGTTGTCCATCGTCAACATGTCGGACATTAACTCAAAAATGCTTTAACCAATTTGCATAAAACTTTGGTGAATTGTTTATATCTATTGACATGAGCTCCCTTACATTTTTTATAAAATTTAGATTTTACATTTCCGAGTTAAGATGGTTTATTCATTAAAAAAAGAGGGAATTTTCCAGTTTTCGGACAATAAGTTAAGAATGCTTTCACCCACTTGCAAGAAATTGTGGTGAATTGTTTATATCTATTGACATGAGCTCACTTTCGATTTTTATAAATTTTAGGTTTTACGTTTCCGAGTTATGGGGTTATATTCATTAAAAAAGGGTTTTTTTCCAGTTTTCTGACAATAACTCAAAAATGCTTTCAGCAGTTTCCATGAAACTTTGGTGAATTGTTTATATCTATTGACTTAAGCTCTCTTTCGATTTTTTATGAATTTTAGATTTTACGTTTCGAGGTTATGTGATGGTATTCATAAAAAAGGGGGTATTTTTCAGTTTTTATATGACCGCAAAAAAATTTTGTGGTCGTATATTGGTATGACGTTGGCGTCGTCGTCCGAAGACACATTGGTTTTTCGCACTCTAACTTTAGTTTAAGTGAATGGATCTTTTTGAAATTTGACCATAAGGTTAAATACCACAAAAGGAAGGTTGGGATTGATTTTGGGGGTTATGGTACCAACAGTTAAGGAATTAGGGGCCAAAAAGGGGCCAAAAATAAGCATTTTCTAGTTTCCAGACAATAACTGTGGAATGGTGTATGGATCTCTCTGAAATTATACTACAAGTTTCCATACCACAAATTAAAGGGATGGTTAGGATTTGCTTTGGGGGGTTATGGCTCAAACCGTTTAGGAATTAGGGGCAAAAAAGGGGGAAAAACAAGGTTGTCCTGGTTAATGGACAAATGCTTTAGTACAAAACATAATTTAAAGCAGTGTAAGGGAGATAAATCAAATACATCATTGAAATTATCTCCCTTACACTGCTTTTAAATTATGTATAAAGTAATGGTTAATGAACAATAAAGATAATTTAAAACAGTGTAAGGGAGGTAATCCAAATACAACGTTTTTGTTACTTCCCTTACACTGCTTTTAAATTATGTTTAAAGAAATGCATATTTATATAGGAAGACCATTAAAAATATCTGCAAATGTTGCATCTTTTTTTTTTACAAAAAAATCCATATGAAAGATTTGACACTATATTTTTAATTTTATTATAAAATAGATTAAGTTAGCACTATGGTAAATTTAAATGGGTAATTATGGTTGCCAACTCCATTGGAAATTTGAATTGAGATTATGACCATATCTTGAGGGAAAGAATTTTTGGGGGGAAAAAAGGGGGGGGGGATAAAAAGAAATTGTGGGGGGTCAATTTTTTCTCATTTCAGATTTCAGAAATTAAAAAGAATTATTCTTCAAATATTATTTTTTTTTCAAATTTCAAATATTGAAAAATTTCAAGAAGTAATCTTTAATTGCACAGTATGGCGCATTAGATTTGTAAAATCTTTGATCACATTTATTTATTTGTTATGCCGAATCTAACAGTGTATTTAGATTTTTAATTTTGGGTCCAGTTTTCAAATTGGTCTACATTAAGGTCCAAAGGGTCCAAAATTAAACTTTGTTTGATTTTAGCAAAAATTGAATATATGAGGTTCTTTGATATGCTGAATCTAAACATGTATTTAGATTTTTATACGACCGCAAAAAATTTTTGTGGTCGTATATTGGTATGACGTTGGCGTCGTCCGAAGACACATTGGTTTTCGCACTCTAACTTTAGTTTAAGTGAATGGATCTCTATGAAATTTTATCACAAGGTTCAATACCACAAAAGGAAGGTTGGGATTGATTTTGGGGGTTATGGTACCAACAGTAAAGGAATTAGGGGCCAAAAAGGGGCCAAAAATGAGCATTTTTGTAATTTCCAGACATAACTTGTGTGTTAGTGTATGGATCTCTCTGACATTGTACCACAAGGTTCCATATCACACAAGGAATGCTGGGATTGATATTGGGGGTAATTGCCTCAAAATTTTAGAAATTAGGGGCCAAAAAAGGGGCAAAAAACAAGCATTTTTCTAGTTTCATGACAATAACTTGTGTGTAAGTGTATGGATCTTTCTGAAATTGTACTACAAGATTCCATATCACAAAGGGAAAGCTGGAATTGAGTTTGGGGGTAATTGCCGAAACGTTTAGGAATTTGGGGCCACAAAGGGGCCAAAAATAAGCATTTTTCTAGTTTCCAGACAATAACTTGTGTTCAAGTGTATGGATCTCTCTGAAATTGTACTGCAAGGTACCATACCACAAAGGGAAGGCTTGGATTGATGATGGGGGTAATTGCCTCAATATTTTAGGAATTAGGGGCCAAAAAAACATTTTTCTAGTTTCCAGACAATAACTTGTGTTGACAAGTGTATGGATCTCTCTGAAATTGTACTGCAAGGTACCATACCACAAAGGGAAGGCTGGGATTGAGTTTGGGGGTGATGAATCATAAGGGGGTTCAAAAAATTTGGGGGGGGGGATTTTTTTTTTTTTCCTTTTTTTTCTTTTTTTCCTATTTTTTTTCTTTATAAAATTTTTCATTTTAAGTTGGTTATTTCTGATTTATATTTAAAAGCAAATAATAATGATATGGTAGGAGATACACACCAAACAGGATGTGTAAATTATTATATAATAAGTATTGTGCAATAGCAAGAAATTTTCAATTGCACAGTATTGCACAATAGCAATTGCACAGTATTGCACAATAGCAAGAAATATCCAATAGCACAATATTGCGCAATAGCAAGAAATTGTCAATAGTACAGTATTGCGCAATAGCAAGAAATATTTAATTGCACAGTATTGTGCAAAAGAAGATACTTCGTATAAATTGCTTATTTCTTGACCAATTTCAATGGGGTTTTATTCTTGAATTCTTGGGGTTCTTTAATATGCTGAATCTAACCGTGTATTTAGTTTTTGGATTTTGGGCCCCTTTTTAAATTGGTCCACATTGAGGTCCAAAGGGTCCAAAATTAAACTTTGTTTGATTTCATCAAAAATTGAATTATTGGGGTTCTTTGATATGCCGAATCTAACCATGTATTTAGATTCTTAATTTTTGGTTCCGTTTTCAAATTGGTCTACATTAAGGTCCAAAGGGTCCAAAATTAAACTTAGTTTGATTTTAACAAAAATTGAATTCTTAGGGTTCTTTGATATATGCTGAATCTAAACATGTATTTAGATTTTGGATTATGGGCCCAGTTTTCAAGTTGGTCCAAATCGGGGTCCAAAATTAAACTTTGTTTGATTTCAACAAAAATTGAATATATGGGGTTCTTTGATATGCTGAATCTAACCATGTTTTTGATTTTTGGGCCCCGTTATCAACTTTGTCCACATTGAGGTCAAAAGGGTCCAAAATTAAACTTTGTTTGATTTCATCAAAAATTGAATTCTTGGGGTTCTTTGATATGCTGAATCTAACCATGTATTTAGATTCTTAATTTTTGGTTCCGTTTTCAAATTGGTCTACATTAAGGTCCAAAGGGTCCAAAATTAAACTTAGTTTGATTTTAACAAAAATTGAATTCTTAGGGTTCTTTGATATGCTGAATCTAAACATGTATTTAGATTTTGGATTATGGGCCCAGTTTTCAAGTTGGTCCAAATCGGGGTCCAAAATTAAACTTTGTTTGATTTCAACAAAAATTGAATATATGGGGTTCTTTGATATGCTGAATCTAACCATGTATTTAGATTTTTGATTTTTGGGCCCCGTTATCAACTTTGTCCACATTGAGGTCAAAAGGGTCCAAAATTAAACTTTGTTTGATTTCATCAAAAATTGAATTCTTGGGGTTCTTTGATATGCTGAATCTAACCATGTATTTAGATTTTGGATATTGGACCATAATAGGTGAATGTCCAATTTAATAAAAATTTTAAGTTCTTAGACCACATTCATTCTGTGTCAGAAACCTATGCTGTGTCAAATATTTAATCACAATCCAAATGCAAAGCTGTATCAAGCTTGAATGTTGTGTCCATACTTGCCCCAACTGTTCAGGGTTCGACCTCTGCGGTCGTATCAAGCTGCGCCCTGCGGAGCATTTTATTGATCAATGCTTTGAGCAGAACTTTATATTTATCATGAAACTTTGGTGACTGGTTTATATCTATTAAGATAACCTCCCTTTAGTTTTTCATGAATTTCTGATATGACATTGAGAAGTTATTGAAATTTATTCTTTGAAAAAGCGAAGGGCGTATCATGCGCTCATGGCGCAGCTGTTTATTAAAAGAGTTATGTCCTTGAAAATATTGATTATATGGAAAATTGCAATGTTATCGCTCTCATGTGTTCAATTCTTTCCAGAATTTTATGTAACTTATATAGTAGGTTTATATCAGCAATGTCTTTGACACTTTCTAAAATAAGTTTTGATCAAATATTTTTAGCAAGTTATGCCCCTTGAAATGTAATGGAAATCACATTGCATTTGCTCCGAAGCTTTCATTTCTCTTAAAGTATTAATAAAAAGTTTTAAAGATAAAAAGAATAGTGCTTTGGATAAATAAAATATGTGCAAAGGGGGGGGGGGGGGCATTGAAACTCTGTTCTTTTATTAGTTCCCTACCTACCAAGTCGAAGGGGACTTTAGGTTTGTACTCCATCCGTCTGTCTGTCCATATGTCAGTCTGGCAAATCAGTTTTCCACACTTTTTTCTTTGTGCTTGAAGATATTGATTTGATATTTGGTATAGACAAATGATAGAGTTTTATTATGACAAATTACAGATCAAGATCGAATTTTGTTCCAGTCTGGCGATTTTGTGCAGAGTTATGGTCCTTGAACTTAGAAAATTCACTCAAATAATCAGTTTTCCGCACTTTTTTTTTGTCATGCTTGAGGATATTGATTTTATGATTGGTATATAGTTTTATCATGACAAGTTACAGATCAAGTTTGAATGTTGTTTCGGTCTGATGATTTTGTGCAGAGTTATGGTTTTTGGACTTAGAAAATTCACTCAAATAAACAATTTTCCATTCTTTTTTTTGTCATGCTTGAAGATATTGACTTGATATTTGTTATATAGTTTACACCATGACAAGTTAGATCAAGTAAGCATTTTGTTCCAGGACAATGAATTTTAACCGGAAGGGGACTATGTATTGCCATGCAATACTCACAGAATGTTTGTTAAATTTTTTAATTATCTCATATTAAAAACAACTCATACCAAGATGAGGAACACATTGCTATCAATCTTAATTTGTTTATAATTGTTAGCATGGTTAGTATCATTGTCATGATTGTCATCCTCTAAATTTACTAATTTTAAATTTCTAAATGACCGATCAAAATTTATATGGTCGATGTCAAATGAAGATCTAATGGTTAATAACATATCTATAAAATTTATAGATAGTTTAATAAAGACAAGAAGAGCAAAATTAAGTAATAAGACATGAGTAGCCCTGGCTCTTCTTTCAATAATACAACGGTACTGATTGTGTTCACTCAATCATTATCTTTGGGAATACATTGTGTTTGTTGTCTCCCTTTCACTGTATAGTGTTAGTCTTAGTTTTATTATTTGAAAAAAGTTCAATAAAAAAAATCACCACAATTATTTGTACACTTTAATTTAAACTGTAATTGTTCTGCTCCTCGGGTCGTCTTGATTGACAAATAAAAATGGTTGTTGTTGTTGATTGTTGAGATCTCTTTAATCATTGTTAATCAATTAAGTCAGTTTTAACTATTGAAACTTAAATCATGTATCAATTTATGTATTTACATACAAATAACATAAATAAAAGTATACAACAAATCAACATTCAACAAAAACAAAAATTTTATTAAAACATTTTATAACTAGTTTCCAATGAAAAAATTCAAACCAGTCATTAATCATTGTTAATTTTGAAATATAAGCAAAATTAAACACCATGTCAAATGATTCAGGCACTTTATATCAAGTATTGGAAAAAGGAGATGAGGGGTATACATCATTTAGACAGTAACCCAACTACAAATTTATCTAAAAGGAATCTATAGGGGGACATTGGTTGAGTCTTGATTAATATTCTAATGTTTATTTATACACTAAACTTCATGTAACTAATTAACTGTCGATGACTGTGATTGACTTAAGCAATGTTGAGAGTACTCATGGTACTATATGGCGGAGAAACTTCTCAACTCCAAAATTATTATACATTGTTACATTTTGTTTTTCTTTATTTAGGTGAACATACATGTACCAGGGTACAGCACTAAATATTGTAAAAAAATGATGAAAGTAAAATCTGAACCTGTAGAAGTTGATGAGAACGTGTCAGAAAACCAGCAGGAAGATATTTATACACCTTGCACTAGTTTTAATTCAAAGACAATAAAAGCTGAGCTTATTATCGAAAGTGAAGAGGAAAATACAACCAAACTGCAGTACCAACAGTCAGAGTCAAACAACAAAAACAACACTTTTGACCAAGGTATGAAAAAATAAATATATAAAGAATTTCTTTGAAATAAAACTTTTAAAGAAATGGAGATGTTGAAACATTGTGAGTGACACTGCAACCTAACGACACAAAAAGGTCCTGAAAGATATTCTAGACAACACCTTTCAATATTCAAAATAGACGACTCTCTAAGTCACAGTCAATACAAAATGTAAAGGTCTCAAGCAACAACATGAACAAAGTCCAAAGAAATTGTAAATATAGTTACTCTGTCACGAAATGGAAGTTCCTTCATGATATAAGTTCCAAGTGGAAGAAATATTCTGTAATAATATTTCCATTGGAACAAGTATTACAGTATTCAAATGTTCCTAACGGAATAAAGGATATGGAATATTGTTGGAACAGATCTTATGACATTGTTTCTATCAAAGTTTTCAGGAGAACTTCTGTTAGGCTAAACAAATATACGTTGACAACTCAACATGCTCATAGAAAGTTAAGCAACACAACTTAGAATAAAGTAACACAAAATCTCCATTTATCTTTCAAGTTTGTGTTTTCTTAATCTTGAATCATTTGTGTGTTCAAAAGCGCTAGCTTTGTTGGTAAAATTTCAGACAGCTAGATTGTTCGCAAACTTTGACATGTTTTAGGGGATGGTGTCAAATTGAAAGTAACAGTATTTTGCACATGGTGCAGTTAAAAAATGCATACAATGCACAGCATTTATGAAGTGGTGAATCAATATCAGATGGCTTAATTGTTTACATATGCATATATATATATTTTATGAGCTTTTATCAGAAACTATAAAAATCTGCCCTCAACACCAAATTTCCCAAAATGACAAAAAATATTATTTATATAATAAAACCACAAACTAAAATTGTTTTCTTACAGTACAGATACAACTTCAACAATTTTGATATCCATGTATTTTCTAATAAATACTCAAATGATGTTGACAGTTTAGGAAAAAGAGTGCTCTAATTTGAGAAAGAGATTTTAAACTTTTCTTTTAGAAATGGATAACATGGATAATACATTTGTATATTGTAATACTGGTAATGTACATGTGTGTCCATTGTAATAAGAATATTCATGTACAAGCATGTATATGGCAAGACCCATCATCTTTTGTGAGGGGAGACATTTTTATGCCCCCACCCTAGCGAAGGGGACATTAAGTTTTACCATTGTCTGTCTGTACATCCGTCCGTCCTTCCATACGTACATCTGTACTTCCAGAGATTGGTTTCCGTTCTCTTACTTTAGTTTGTCTCAACCAAATGTTACAAAACTTATACATAATGTTTATTACCACAAAACACAGATGAAGTCTGAATTATGGTTGCGTCACTTATACTGTTTTAGAGTTATGCCCCTTTACAAATGGAAAAATTGCTGAATTTTACGTTTCCGTTCTCTTATTTAAGTTTGCATCAACCAAATGTTATGAAACTTGTACACAAAACACAGATCAAGTACGAATTTGGGTAGCGTCACTTTTACCGTTCTTGAGATATGTCTCTTTATAACATTGTATACAAGTGAGGGCATCATCACCAGTGTCCCATGGACACATTTCCCATTTATTTTATATGGATGAACAATTTTTCAATCAAAATAAATTTTCATTGTTTTTAAACAATATTCTTAAACAATGATAGGGGTGCACATGTGTAATCTTTCTACAGATGTTTGTCAGGATAACAAAATTAAAAATGCTTTCTACCTGAGCCTTTAAGTACCTTCAGTTAGTGACTCCCAAAAGACAGACTTGTAGTTTTCAATACTAAAGGTGTGTATTTTGTTATGTAAGATAAAAGCAAATATACCAACATACTTAACCAATAGAAATTAATAATGAACAAGTGGGAAATGTGACATTTAAAGGTTATCTGATGAACCAATGTTCTTCATCTTATTTTTTGCATTTTATGTTAGGCCAAACAAAGATGGATGTGTGTTAACTTTAGGGTTTCATTTTGAATTAATAATAAATCCTAAGAAAAGGTTGTTAGGTAGGAAATTAGTTTTGTTTATTTTTGTTTATCTTTATTAATAGTACAGTGAATAAAAAATAAACGAATAAATATTTCGTTTCCGTTCTCTAACTTAAGGGAGCTACCATTTGATTTTTATGGGGGGCTAGGATGAAATTTGAAAAAAATAGGCAGGACAGGAGTTTTGGGGGGAAAAAAAAGGCAGGATGAGATTATTTGCAAAAAAAAAGGCAGGATGACAATTTATGTAAAAAAAAAGTCAGGATAAACTAAAAAAAAAAAAGGCAGGACCAAATAGAGTGAAAAATAAAAAGGCAGGACCGAATAGAGGGAAAAATAAATAGGCAGGACAACATTTTTCATCCTAGCCCCCCCATAAAAATCAAATGGTAGCTCCCTAAGTTTGCCTCAACCAAATTTTATCAAACTTATACACAATGATTATTACCACAAAACACAGATTAAGTATGAATTTGGGTAGCGTCACTTTTACTGTTCTGGAGTTATGTCCCTTGATAGCTTTATATATAAGCAGGGGCATCATCTTCCCCCATTTATTTTAATGCCCCCACCGTAGCGGAGGGGTCATTAAGTTGTACCCTTGTCTGTCTGTACATCAGTACGTCCGTACTTCCCAAAATTTGTTTCCATTCTCTTACTTTAGTTTGCCTGAACTAAATGTTATGAAACTTATACATAATGCTTATTACAACAAAACACAGATCAAGTTTAAATTTTGGTGGCGCCACTTTTACCGTTATAGAGTTATGCCCCTTTACAAATTATAGAAAATTGCTGGATTTTTCGTTTCCGTTCTCTAACTTTAGTTTGCCGCAACCAGATGTTATGAAACTTGTACATAATGCTTATTACCACAAAAAACAGACCAAGTTTGAATTTTGGTGGCGTCATCTTTACCATTCTACAGTTATGTCCCTTATAAATGGAAAAATGCCGAATTTTTCATTTCCGTTCTCTAACTTAATTTTTGCCTAAACCAAGTGTTATGAAACTTATACACAATGCTTATTACCACAAAACTCAGATCAAGTACACATTTGGGAAGCGTTACTTGTACCGTTCTTGAGTTATGTCCCTTTATAACGTTGTATGCAAATGGGTGCATCATCTGTGTCCCATGGACACATTCTCCATTTATTTGCTATGCATGACAGCAGTCACCACACCAGGCGAAGTGATAGTCGTCCTAGGGTTCCCGACTTCTCTCTATAGAAGCTCGAGGGAGAAATTGATGTCGCTCTCGATTTTCAATAAACAATTTCCCAATGTCGCCTCGTGATTTTTGAAAAATTCTTGATACAAACGCAAACGATCCAATATTTGATGAAATAAACATGTTATCCCCGAATTCGGAATTGAATTGTCTGCGGTCTTTTACATTTTGCACTGCATGTTCTTATTTTTTGTCATCAATGGATACCTTATGTCCTTTCTTTTCTATTATGTAAACATTATGTCTTTATGCCCCCGCCGTAGCGGAGGGGGGCATTAAGTTTTACCCTTGTCTGTCTATAAGTCCCAAAGTTGGTTTCCGTTCTCTTACTTTAGTTTGCCTCAACCAAATGTTATGAAACTTATACACAATGCACAGATCGAGATTGAAATTTGGTGGCGTCACTATAACCTTTCTAGAGTTATGCCCCTTTACAAATGGAAAACTTGCTGAATTTTTCGTTTCCATTTTCTAACTTTAGTTTGCCTCAACCAAATGTTATGAAACTTATACACAATGCTAATTACCACAAAATACAGATCAAGTACAAATTTGGGTAGTGTCACTTTTACTGTTCTTTGAATTCAGTTATGTCCCTTTATAACTTTATATGATATGCACGATGGGGGGGGGGGGGGGGGGCATCATCTGTGTCCCATGGACACATTCCCCATTTTTTTTATTATGTACCAGTACATGTAGTTGATTTGATTAATGAATTGATTTTGTATGCGACTCTTCCCCTCCATTTCCATCTTTTTTGTTTTTGTTAAGTAAGCGTATTTTATCATTACAGATTTAGCTAGTGACGATAAAGTGAAGACTGGTAACCAAGGTGATGAGAATACTGCTGATCTACACAAACATCAACACACACAAACAAATATGGTTACTTTGACAACTAGGACACAAGGTAAAATGATCATTGTTGGCTATACACAAACAGACTCTGAAAATAGTAGTTGTTCATACAGGGACAAAATTCAGCATCCGACTACATGTCAGTCCTGTGGCCTGGACTCTGCACAGAATATGGATATAACTGTCAAAGCTGAGGTTGGGTCGACCACATGCCAGTCCTGCGGTAGATTGAATAATTGTACTTCACTAACACAAAATAAAATTGAAGAAGATTTAAAGGCAAAGTTTATCTGTTCTGATTGTGGAAAATTCTCTGTCAAATTTATGCGGCCATTTTCTTTGGTGAACAGTTCTCTTTTTAAAATGAAAAATTGCTGGATTTTTCGTTTCCGTTCTCTAACTTAAGTTTGCCGCGACCAAATGTAATAAAACTTGTACATACTGCTTATAACCACGAAAAACAGACCAAGTTTGAATTTTGGTGGCGTCATCTTTATCATACTAGAGTAATGTCCCTTATAAATGGAAAAATTGCTGAGTTTTTCATTTCCGTTCTGTAACTTTAGTTTGCCTCAACCAAATGTTATGAAACGTATACACAATGCTTATTACCACAAAACTCAGATCAAGTACGCATTTGGGTAGCGTCACTTGTACCGTTCTTGAGTTATGTCCCTTTATAACTTTGTATGCAAACGGGGGCATCATCTGTGTCCCATGGACACATTCTCCATTTATTTGCTATGCATGACAGGAGTCACCACACCAGGCGAAGTGATAGTCGTCCTAGGGTTCCCAACTTCTCTCTATAGAAGCTCGAGGGAGAAATTGATGTCGCCTTGTGTTTTTTGAAAAATTCTTGATACAAACGCAAACGATCCAATATTTGACGAAATAAACATGTTATCCCCGAATTCGGAATTGAATTGTCTGCGGTCTTTTACATTATGCACTGCATGTTCTTATTTTTTGTCATCAATGGATACCGTATGTCCTTTCTTTTCTATTATGTAAACATTATGTTTTTATGCCCCCTCTGTAGCGGAGGGGGCATTAAGTTTTACCCTTGTCTGTCTATAAGTCCCAAAGTTGGTTTCCGTTCTCTAACTTTAGTTTGCCTCAACCAAATGTTATGAAACTTATACACAATGCTAATTACCACAAAATACAGATCAAGTACAAATTTGGGTAGCGTCACTTTTACTGTTCTTCAGTTATGTCCCTTTATAACTTTATATGATATGCAAGGGGGGCATCATCTGTGTCCCATGGACACATTCCTCATTTATTTTTTTATTATGTACCAGTACATGAAGTTGATTTGATTAATGAATTGATTTTGTATTCGACTCTTCCCCTCCATTTCCATCTTTTTTGTTTTTGTTAAGTAAGCGTATTTTATCATTACAGATTTAGCTAGTGACGATAAAGTGAAGACTGGTAACCAAGGTGATGAGAATACTGCTGATCTACACAAACATCAACACACACAAACAAATATGGTTACTTTGACAACTAGGACAGAAGGTAAAATGATCATTGTTGGCTATACACAAACAGACTCTGAAAATAGTAGTTGTTCATACAAGGACAAAATTCAGCATCCGACTACATGTCAGTCCTGTGGCCTGGACTCTGCACAGAATATGGATATAACTGTCAAAACTGAGATTGGGTCGACCACATGCCAGTCCTGCGGTAGATTGAATAATTGTACTTCACTAACACAAAATAAAATTGAAGAAGATTTAAAGGCAAAGTTTATCTGTTCTGATTGTGGAAAGGTATATTCGAGAAGATATTCTCTTGTCAGACATTTACTGTCTCATTCAGGAGATAAAGCCTCAGTGTGTGGAGTATGTGGTCGAGGATATTCTTCATTTGTAAATTTTGAAGCTCATCTTAAAACTCATATGGCTGAAATCAACGTTTCTGATTTCACAAAAGAAAAAAATAGTTTAGTAAACTACGATGATCAAGCTAGTTCAATATTAAGGCAAAGAGGAACTCACAAAGGCAAAAAAACATTCCAATGTGAAATCTGCAATAAAACATTTGCTCAAGGTAGAGACTTCAAGCGACACAATATAATTCATGCAGGTGATAGGCCACATGGATGTGAAACATGTGGTAAGACTTTTGTAATGAGTTCAGACCTAAAAAGTCATCAGCGAACCCATTCAGGGGATAAACCTCATGCATGTGAAATATGCAAGAAACGATTTGCCCGGCGTGACGTGTTGAAAATTCACACGATGATGCACAGCGGGGAAAGACCACATGAATGCCAAGTTTGTGGTAAAAGATTTATAAAGAAAGCATCCTTAAAGTTGCACACTCAGACACACTCGGGTGTTAAACAGCACGAATGTAAAATCTGTGGTAAATTTTTTGGTCGGAGCACAGATTTGAAATACCACATGCGAACACATACAGGAGAAAAACCATATCAGTGTCAAATATGTGGTCTACAATTTGCCATGGGAGTTTATTTAAAAACTCACGCTTTGAAACATAGTGGTGAAATACCCTATGAATGTCGGATATGCGATAAGAAGTTTGTTAAGAAAATATCGCTAGAAACCCATAACCTAACACATACCGGTGAAGAACCTCATGAATGTCAAACATGCGGAAAGCGGTTCCCAAGTCAATCTTCCTTAAAGAAGCACAGTTTGATACACCTGGACGACAAACCACACCAATGTGAATGGTGTGGTAAATCATTTGCTCAGGCCGGCACTTTGAAATCACATATTATTGAAACTCATATGGGTTTGAAACCTTTTGCTTGTCATTTATGTGGTAAAACATTTGCAAGACGAACAACTTTGAAAACACATGGTCTAACGCATTTCGATATAAAATCACACGAATGTCAATTGTGTGGAAAAGGATTTTCTAGGAGGTCAGATTTAAGGAGGCACGAAAAAACACATATTTCTGGAAAACGGAATAAACTGACTGACAGTGAACTCATACATGATGAGGACATAACCAAGGACTAGATACGATAAGGTAACCCTGTATCTGCATGCTACTCTCCAGACAGGGTTATAGTTCTCTCAATAGACCACTTTCGAGTTATGTCATTAACTGGATAAGTTCGTCAATTATGTGTGCCTTTACAACGTCATTTACCAGATAGAGAGGACAGCCTGTATCCCTGCACTATTAAAGTTCATCAAGCGTCTTCGTGATCGTCATTATGCAGGATAAACTAGAAATAATGCTTGTTCCGTAGGTATTTAATCACAGTTCCTTAATGACAGCAGTGCTGATGATCAATTATATGAATTTAATTTGCCAAATAATTTGTACAATACACATTTTTTCAACCGCGCGCTCAACATGGGAAGGGAGTGACGATTTTCCTAAATGCATGAATGATGTTCACTTAAACCGAAAATTTTGACAGAAATGCAACGAACTCGAAAGTGGTCTATTGAGCAAACATGAATTTGTTATTTCAGGAAAATAATGTAGTTTCATCCCATGAAACATGTGAAATGAAAAACAATAAAGAATAAATGTATTATACTTTCTCCTCAAGAGAACTTATTTTATGTAACTCGATTCAATTATTATACACTTCTCTCTTAAGAGGCTAATATTGTACTATAATATTCAAAATATACATTTTACATCTTAATTTGATTTACACTTAAATCTTACATTTTTTCAGTTTTGATGTTTTCTTTCACAAAAGTTCATATAAACATGATTAAAATAGTTATTGCAGTAACATGTAAAATACAAAATTATTATGTTTAACTTTAAAGGGGCATTAACTTCGAGATAAAAAAAATAAGATTTTGCTTTTGGTTCAATTAATAATAAAGTGTAATAGTGAAATAATTATTCGCTTTTAGCACCCAATTTTGTCAAAATAAGCTAAGAAACTGCGCTGTGATTATTCACTTGTAAGTGCATAATTCTACCTCATTGAATCGATATTCAATTTAACCCCTTAGCTGGAAATGGGTTAGTATGTATTCAGCTATTAAAAGGAAAAGAATGTCAACATTGAGAGTGAAACAAGGCTGAACCATTTGGATGACTGATTTTATCCACACAAAATCATTCTTATACTGGTAAAAACGATGATTAACATACCTTTTAACCTACAATATGAAATCAAAAAGACCTAGAAAAATCCAAATGCAGGTGTTCGCTATCTATTTATGCTTATATTCCTGTTTATATCGGGTTATATGACTGGCGGCAGTCTTCGGAGGTCATCTCGATGGTTAATTAGATGGCGTCTAGACAAAAATACATAAATTATATTTATTTTAGACTTTTTGTAATTTGGATATACATTTTAATACATGTATGTAGTATGTTACTAAATCAAATATGAGAATTTGAATCAAATAGGTGAACATCAATTTAACAGCTAATGCCCCATTTATTGTATCACTAATAAAGCCTTTAAGGATTTACATGATTTAACACATCAAGTGTGAAAAACAAAAATGCATTGTCTTTTGGGTGAAAGCTAAAAGCTAAAAAAACAGGTTGTATTTGATTTTACAGGTGTTGGAGGTACATTTAATGTTACAATGTCGATACGCCTTTCCTCAATGTCTAAAAAGGATATCCGGATTATAGTATGGTGTCCTGATTAAAGCTTGGTTCGATAAACTACACTAAATACCACATAATACAGGTCATATTTGATTTTTATACGACCGCAAAAAAATTTTGTGGTCGTATATTGGTATGACGTTGGCGTCGTCGTCGTCGTCGTCGTCCGAATACATATTGGTTTTCGCACTCTAACTTTAGTTTAAGTGAATGGATCTTTTTGAAATTTGACCATAAGGTTAAATACCACAAAAGGAAGGTTGGGATTGATTTTGGGGGTTATGGTACCAACAGTTAAGGAATTAGGGGCCAAAAAGGGGCCAAAAATGAGCATTTTCTAGTTTCCAGACAATAACTGTGGAACGGTGTATGGATCTCTCTGAAATTATACTACAAGTTTCCATACCACAAAGGGATGGTTAGGATTTGCTTTGGGGGGTTATGGCTCAAACCGTTTAGGAATTAGGGGCAAAAAAGGGGGAAAAACAAGGTTGTCCTGGTTAATGGACAAATACTTTAGTACAAAACATAATTTAAAGCAGTGTAAGGGAGATAAATCAAATACATCATTGAAATTATCTCCCTTACACTGCTTTTAAATTATGTATAAAGTAATGGTTAATGAACAATAAAGATAATCTAAAACAGTGTAAGGGAGGTAGTCCAAATACAACGTTTTGGTTACTTCCCTTACACTGCTTTTAAATTATGTTTAAAGAAATGCATATTTATAAAGGAAGACCAGTAAAAATATCTGCAAATGTTTTCATCTTTTTTTTTTACAAAAAAATCCATATGAAAGATTTGACACTATATTTTTATTAATTCTATTATAAAATAGATTAAGTTAGCACTATGGTAAATTTAAATGGGTAATTATGGTTGCCAACTCCATTGGAAATTTGAATTGAGATTATGACCATATCTTGAGGGAAAGAATTTTTTTGGGGGAAAAAGGGTGGGGTGGGGGGGGGGGATAAAAAGAAATTGTGAAGGGCCAATTTTTTCTCATTTCAGAAATTAAAAAGAATTATTCTTCAAATATTATTTTTTTTTCAAATTTCAAATATTGAAAAATTTCAAGAAGTAATCTTTAATTGCACAGTATGGCGCATTAGATTTGTAAAATTTTTGATCACATTTATTTATTTGTTATGCCGAATCTAACAGTGTATTTAGATTTTTAATTTTGGGTCCAGTTTTCAAATTGGTCTACATTAATGTCCAAAGGGTCCAAAATTAAACTTTGTTTGATTTTAGCAAAAATTGAATATATGAGGTTCTTTGATATGCTGAATCTAAACATGTATTTAGATTTTTGATTTTTGGCCCAGTTTTCAAGTTTGTCCAAATTGGGGTCCAAAATTAAACTTTGTTTGATTTCAACAAAAATTGAATATATGGGGTTCTTTGATATGCTGAATCTAACCATGTATTTAGATTTTTTATTTGTGGACCCCTTTATCTAATTGGTTCATATTGAGGTCAAAAGGGTCCAAAATTAAACTTTGTTTGATTTCATCTAAAATTGAATTATTGGGGTTCTTTGATATTCCAAATCTAACCGTGTATTAAGGTTTTTAATTTTGGGTCCTGTTTTTTTAAATTGGTCTACATTGAGGTCCAAAGGGTCCAAATTAAACTTAGTTTGATTTTAACAAAAATTGAATTCTTGGGGTTCTTTGATTTGCTGAATCTAAACATGTGTTTAGATTTTTGATTATGGGCCCAGTTTTCAAGTTGGTCCAAGATAGGGTCCAGTATTTAAACTTTGTTTGATTTCAACAAAAATTGAATATATGGGGTTCTTTGATATGCTGAATCTAAACATGTATTTAGATTTTTGATTATGGGCCCAGTTTTCAAGTTGGTCCAAATTTGGGTCCAAAATTAAACTTTGTTTGATTTCAACAAAAATTGAATATATGAGGTTCTTTGATATGCTGAATCTAACCATGTATTTAGATTTTTTATTTGTAGGCCCCGCTATCAAATTGGTTCATATTGAGGTCAAAAGGGTCCAAAATTAAACTTTGTTTGATTTCATCGAAAATTGAATTATTGGGGTTCTTTGATATGCCAAATCTAACCGTGTTTTTATATTTTTAATTTGGGTCCCGTTTTTTAAATTGGTCTTCATTGAGGTCCAAAGGGTCCAAAATTAAACTTAGTTTGATTTTAACAAAAATTGAATTCTTGGGGTTCTTTGATATGCTGAATCTAAACATGTGTTTAGATTTTTGATTATGGGCCCAGTTTTCAAGTTGGTCCAAGTTGGGGTCCAAAATTATACTTTTTTTGATTTCAACAAAAATTGAATATATGGGGTTCTTTGATATGCTGAATCTAACCATGAACTTAGATTTTTTATTTGTGGGCCCCGCTATCAAATTGGTTCATATTGAGGTCAAAAGGGTCCAAAATTAAACTTTGTTTGATTTCATCAAAAATTGAATTATTGGGGTTTTTTGATATTCCAAATCTAACCGTGTATTTAGATTTTTAATTTTAAGTCCCGTTTTTTAAATTGGTCTACATTAAGGTCCAAAGGGTCCAAAATTAAACTTAGTTTGATTTTAGCAAAAATTGAATTCTTGGGGTTCTTTGATATGCTGAATCTAAACATGTGTTTAAATTTTTGATTATGGGCCCAGTTTTCAAGTTTGTCCAAGTTGGGGTCCAAAATTAAACTTTGTTTGATTTTAACAAAAATTGAATATATGGGGTTCTTTGATATGCTGAATCTAACCATGTATTTTGATTTTGGACATTGGACCATAATAGGTAAATTAAAAAAATTCAAGTTCTTAGACCACATTCTTTCTGTGTCAGAAACCTATGCTTTGTCAAATATTTAATAACAATCCAAATTCAGAGCTGTATCAAGCTTGAATGTTGTGTCCATACTTGCCCCAACTGTTCAGGGTTCGACCTCTGCGGTCGTAGCAAGCTGCGCCCCAGCGAAGCATTTTATTACTTTTGTCACAGTTACCATTCTGTAGTTGTATTGTCATTGAATTAAAAAAACAAAATTGGATAATATTCTAATCATAAAAATAAAGAGATGTGGTATGATGTCAATGAGACAACTATCCAAGAGAGATTAATGTTGATAAAAGCAATTATAGACAATCGTACGACCTTCAACAATGAGTCAAACTAATACCGTATAGCGCGACACTTCTTTCTGATTTTTCTACCTATATACTTTAAAAATACATGTATATAACACAAGGTAACTAACACTAACTTTGCGGTTGTGTATTGGTATCATGTAGTTGTCGTCCGAAGACATTTGGTTTTCGCACAATAACTTTAGTATAAGTAAATAGAAATCTATGAAATTTAAACACAAGGTTTATGACCACAAATGGAAGGTTGTGATTGATTTTGGGGGTTATGGTTCCAACAGATTAGGAATTAAGGTCCAAAAAGGGGTCCAAATAAGTATTTTTCTTGTGGACTGGTGTATGGATCTCTCTGCAATTATACAACAAGTTTCCATACCACAAAGGGATGGTAAAAATTGGCTTTGGGGGGGTTATGGCTCAAACCGTTTCTGAATTAGGGGCAAAAAAGGGGGAAAACAAGGGTGTCCTGGTTAATGGACAATTACTTAAGTACAAAACATAATTTAAAAGCAGTGTAAGAGAAGTAATTCAAACACAACACTTTGAATTACCTCCCTTACACTGCTTTTAAATTTGGTTGCAAATTCCATTGGAAATTTGAAGAGATTATGACCATATCTTGAGGGAAATAATTTTTTTAAAAAGAGGGGGGGGGGGGTTAAAAAAATGGTGGGGGGATAATTTGTTCTTAAGATTTCAGAAACTAAAAAGAAAATTTCTTCAAATATTTTTTTTGCCAAACAAAGGGGGGTGGGGTAAATTTATTTTTTTTTTGGGGGGGGGGGGGATCAATTCGCAACAACATAGTGTATTGCACAAAAGCAAAAAAATGAATATAAATTCAAATCACATAACCAATTCAAGTTCTTTGACTACAGTTATTCTGTGTCAGAAACCTATTATGTGTCAAATATTTAATCACAATCCAAACTCAGACCTGTATCAAGTACGAATATTGTGTCCATTTTGGCCCAACTGTTCAGGGTTGGACCTCTGCGGTCGTATCCAGCTGCGCTCGGTGAAGCAATTTATTGATAAATGTTACCCGGTTGTGAACATACGATTTCAATTCTGCGGTAGTTTAACATTGTGAGATTAACATTGCCTTTTGGCTGTGAGAAGACGAAATCATTTACGGTTGACCTACTTGGAAGGCCTGCTACGAATGATTCCGACAACATAAATAGGTATGTTAATCACCATTTTGTAGAAAATTTAATGAAGATTTAAGACATTAAAAGTCACAATTGGATAGATAACCGCAGAATCGGAATACAACGGATGCTATTTTTAGCTCACCTTGCCCAAAGGGCCAAGTGAGCTTTTCTCATCACTTGGCGTCCGTCGTCCGTCGTCGTCGTCCGTCGTCGTCATCGTCGTCTATCGTCGTCGTCCGTCGTCGTTAACTTTTACAAAAATCTTCTCCTCTGAAACCACTTGACCAAATTAAACCAAACTTGGCCACAATCATCATTAGGGTATCTAGTTTAAAAATGTTTGTCCGGTGACCCGGCCAACCAACCAAGATGGCCGCCATGGCTAAAAATAGAACATAGGGGTAAAATGTAGATTTTGGCTTATATCTCTGAAACCAAAGCATTTAGAGCAAATCGGAGTTAAATTGTTAATCAGGTCAAGATCTATTTGCCCTGAAATTTTCAGATGAATCGGACAACCCGTTGTTGGGTTGCTACCCCTGAATTGGTTATTTTAAGGAAATTTTGCCGTTTTTGGTTATTACCTTGAATATTATTATAGATAGAGATAAACTGTAAACAGCAATAATGTTCAGCAAAGCAAGATCTACAAATAAGTCAATATGACCAAAATGGTCAGTTGACCCCTTAAGGAGTTATTGCCCTTTATAATCAATTTTTAACCATTTTTCGTAAATTTTTGTAATCTTTTACAAAAATCTTCTCCTCTGACACTACTGAGACAAATTTAACCAAACTTGTCCACAATCAGCATTAGGGTATCTAGTTTAAAAAATGTGTCCGATGACCCCGCCTGCGAACCAAGATTGCCAACATGGCTAAACAATAGTACATAGTTAAAATGCAGTTTTTGGCTCATATCTCTGAAACCAAAGCATTTAGAGCAATCTGACAAGAATGAAATTGTTCATTAGCTCAAGATCTATCTGCCCTGAAATTTTCAGACCAATCAGGAAACACGTTGTTGGGTTGCTGGCCCTGAATTGGTAATTTTAAGAAAATTTTTCAGCTTTTGGTTATTATCTTGAATATTATTATAGATAGTAAGAGATAAACTGTAAACAGCAATAATGTACAGCAAAGTAAGATCTACAAATAAGTCAACATGACCAAAATTGTCAATTGACCCCTTAAGGAGTTATTGCCCTTTATAGTCATTTTTTTACAATTTTCATAAATTTTGTAAATTTTTGTAAATTTTTACAAAATATTTTCCACTGTAACTACTGGGCCAAGTTCATTATAGATAGAGATAATTGTAAGCAGCAAGAATGTTGAGTAAAGTAAGATCTACAAACACATCACCATCACCAAAACACAATTTTGTCATGAATCCATCTGTGTCCTTTGCTTAATATGCACATAGACCAAGGTGAGCGACACAGGCTCTTTAGAGCCTCTAGTTTTAATATTAATAATTGTAATCATATTTTAATATTAAAATGTTAATTTCTACAACTGCTAGTCATACCGGGTGATATTACTCAAAATCACGAGTTAAGAACCTTGTGTTATATTTAAAGTACATGCATAATGGTAAACAGAATTGGCACTGGCTACGGTTACATTGAAATGTAACAATAATAAAAAAAAGTTATTGTTACATTGGAGACTAATTGCCTGAATGCAGGGTTGGGTAAGGGACTGATTAATTACGAATGTAACAATAATATTCGTGTATACGGTTACGTTGTGTTATTGTAACGTTTTTATTAAACTTTAACCTTCTACAGTTTTGTTGCTTAAAATTCTTCGATATGTACTTGATAACAACAATAATAATAACACAGTTATAATATTATTCTTATTATTCAACAAATAGTGTTCAAATAGTTTGAAGTATTAATTGTTTTAATGTTCTTCAAGATACTACTACAGTTTAGTAGTGCCAAAGTCGAAAAATATAGTGCAATGGTTCTATGTTAAGAAGAAAAGTGTTTACTTTTATTTATTTAACTGCACACCTACCCTTATCACTGTCATTATACTTTGAACAATGGTTGCAGTTATTTATATTACCTAATTTTTTATGGGGTGAAACATTTATAACTTGTGATGCATTTGAATCAAAACGGCAATGAAATTGTATTAAAAGACAACATGGAACAACCTCGCATGTTTCCAACAAAAATATTGGACGAAAATATAAACATCACTAGAGTAAAAAAAAAAAATTTCACCTGAAGCATGGCCGACATTTAAAGTTTCTATAACTTCAAAAAGGGATATTGCAGAATGGAATTTATAGTCTGCAAAACTGACGTGCACATTGCTGCATCACTCGTTTGTGATGACTGCCTAGAGTGGTCTCACCAAAAATGCGTCGGATTGAAACATGCTCTCAAAACAACATACTGGATGTGTAGAAACTGCCATTGTAAATAAAAATTTAAAAAACTGTATGCAATATTGTAAAATTCAAATGAAAGTTTTCAAGTTTTATTTTAATACATATTACTATCACCAGCATACATTGCAGTGCATTAACGTAACAATAACACAACGTAGCCGTAGACACAAATGTTATTGTTACATTCGTAATTAATCGGTTTCTTGCATAGCCCTGCATTCCGGCAATTAGTCTCCAATGTAACAATAACTTTTTTATTATTGTTACATTTCAATGTAACTGTAGCCAGTGCCAACAAAATTTCAGAGACACGTGTCTGTTCCGTATAGTCAGCTATAAAAGGCCCCGACATGAAAAATGTTAAACAATTTTAATTAAATCATATAAACTGTCGGGTTGTTGTCTCTTTGACATATTCCCCATTTCCATTCTCAATTTTATGATATGACGACATTAACAATTCGCTGTCCTAATACATGAGGTATGTGGGTCAAGAGATATACCTTTCGAATGAGTCATAACATATGATTTGATATTGCAAAAAAAAATCTTCATGTCATTACAAATGCATTTCTCACTTGTATTTTTATTTATTTAAATTTACGTTTTCTGATTTTTCAAAGAAAAATTTAGACATATTAATTATTTTATTCATGAAATGTACTAAAAAAAAGAAGAGTCTGACACACCATTCACTATAACCCCTTAAGGTACATAAAATGATGCTTTATAGCTAGTAGATACATTTGTCTTTTAAAATACAACTGTCATGTAAGGATTATAATGGTGCCATGTGGAAAAATGTATCGGTTTTCAAAAGCTAAATTAATAGCGCGTCATCCCACAATGGCTTCCATTTTCACGATTGAAAAAAAAATAGGTTGCGTAATGGGGCGATACTTTTTACGAAGAAGAATCCTGATTGACAATGGCTATTTAAGTTTCAGAGAGGAAAGACGTTTATATATTAGAAAAGGGTCATATGTTAAAAGTGTTGTAGCAACGGTTGGTTTTTCTATGTTTTTTTTTTTTCAGTTTTAATCGCTGTTGTACGTATGACAGTTGTGACCAATTTACTTTTATTTCTAACATTCTGAAAACAGTCACGTCTCAAATAAGTTGGGTGCATACATCGTATTTATTATTTGAAAATAAACATAAGAAGACGTGGTAAGATATATATAGCCAATGAGACAACTCTCCACAAGATTAGTTTATATAACACGTAGAAAGTTTTCGTTACCAGATCTTGAAGCTGAAACTTTAACTAGAAACATTTGTGTAAATATAACCTTACATTCATCAACTCGTTAATATTTTAGTTATTTTATTTAATTTAAGTTGTTTCAGTAATATCCGTTAAAAGAATCGTACATTTCCAATCCCCCGCTGAGGTATGTAATTAGTACTTTTTAAATATGATACCTTTTTCGACTTTAAAAATTTTGTCGCCTAAAGTCGCCTTAATGCAACAAAAAACCAAACCAAACAAATCTTTGTTGACGGATGAAAATTGTCAGAAATACTATAAAAACGAACTAATAAGCTAATTACAAACAAACTACTTTTCGCCTTTCGAAAAAAAAAATCACCTTAATTACTATACTTAACAGCTAAAGACGTGCAGTCGATAATAGAACCGTTTCAATTGAATCTTAAACTATAGAATTGCTTTCCAAATTAATGATTATGCCACATGATTACTTTTTCAGAATACTAAACCTTATTCAATTAAAAAGTTATTATTGTTTAAGAACAAAATGTTACGCAAGGATACATGATTTAGTCTTGGTTCAAATGAATAAAACCTTTCTTTTGGTTAGGTTAATATATAGAATAGGGTGACAGCTGTTTGAGTTAAAAGCCATGGAAACAATGTTAAAGGAGATTTTGAATTCAGTAATCGATTCGGAAAGCTTTGTTGACTGTCCTTCAATATAATGGGCATAGAAGTAAGAAATTTAATCAACTTTAATTTATAACAAAAATCCATTTTTATATAAGCTGAAAAATTTCAGGCAATAATTCTTTAACCGGTGATCACATGAAGAATTCGCGAAGAAGTGTCAAATTTCGAATTTGGTACAGGCATGTTGCAAAAAGAAATGACCGTTTGAATATGATATTTGTAAATTTACAAAAATTAGATTTGCAGGGCACTAATTTTTCATTTGACGGTCGCATATATCCATTTACTGGCTCCGGATCCGCTGTCGCATCGCCATGAAGTTTTATGTAAGTTTATGTTTATAATAATGATCTGCGGTCATCAAATCGCCAATTTATACCTGCACATCTTCAAAAACAACTACCAGTAAGTCAAATAACTGAAAATCTTTTTTGTCAACATTTATTCCATTCTGAAGCGTACACAAAGTATTAACGCATATGATGTTCACCTTCGATTGATTGATTGATTTGTTGTTGGTTGCTTAACGTCCAGTGACAAATATTTCATTCATGTTCAGCTAGGACGAGAACAAATTAACAACACATAGGTAGGTCCTGTAAAAAGTTTCGACCGGGGTAAAGCGTGGGAAATTTGGACTGCCACTGGAAAATGAGGATAAATTGGATAAGGACATAAATTTAGCCTTGCAACAGGCCATCTTATGGAACGCCAACACTGTCTTGTTATGACCATTTTCATTATATGATGTGCATTTACCTTTATATGATGTGCAATTGTCATTATATGATGTGCAAACACCTTTATATGATGTGCAAACATCCTATATGATGTGCAAACATCATTATATGATGTGCAAGCATCATTATATGATGTGCATATATACTTATATGATGTGCATATATACTTATATGATGTGCCTATATACTTATATGATGTGCAAATATACTTATATGATGTGCAAATGTACTTATATGATGTGCGAATGTACTTATATGATGTGCAAACATTCTTATATGATGTGCAAACATTCTTATATGATGTGCAAATGTACTTATATTATGTGCAAAGATCCTTATATGATGTGCAAATATACTTATATGATGTGTACATATCATTATATGATGTGCAGTTACCATTATATTATGTGCAAATATCTTTATATGATGTGGTTGTGTCATTATATTATGTGCTTGTAATCTTATATGATGTGGTTTGGTTTACTTCATTTTATGATGTCGAAACGTCATTATATGATGTGCTTTCATCGTCGTTATGGTCAATGAACATGATTACGATTAGAATGATTACTGTCTACGTCATAACTGATTCCGATCTGCTTCTATGGAACGCCGACACTGTCTTATTATGACATTTCTCATTATATGATGTTCATTTGCCATTATATGATGTCATTCTACCCTTATATGATGTGCAAATGACATTATATGATGTGCACTTATCCTTATATGATGTACACTTGTCATTATATGATGTGAACTTGTCCTTATATGATGTACACTTGGCATTATATGATGTGAAGTTGTCCTTATATGCTGTCCAAACACATTTATATGAGGTGCAAACATCTTTATATCATGTCCACAATTCATTAAATGATGTGCTTTTTCCATTATGTTATGTGATTGAGTCCTTATATTATGTGATGCTTTCCTTATACGATGTAGAAACGGCATTATGTGATGTACAATCACCTTTATACGATATGCAATCACCTTTATATGATGACAATTTGACATTATCTGATGTGCAAATTATATTATATGATGTGCAAATTATATTATATGATGTGCAAATTATCTTATATGATGTGCAAATGGTCTTATATGATGTGCAAATTATCTTATATCATGTACAGATGTCTTTATATTATGTGCAAACTTCTTTATATGATGTGAACTTATCCTTTCATATGTGCTAACATCGTTATATGGTGTGGTTCGGTTTACATCCTTATATGATGTCAGAACATCATTATTATGATGTCGAAACATCATTATGATGATGTGCATTCATCGTCCTGATGGTCAATGAACATGATTACGATTAAAGCGATTACTCACTACGTCAGAACTGATTCCGATCTGCTTCTGCGGAGTAACAATAAATCAGGCTCAAATTTTTAGCTGTCGTTTGGAAAATGGTTGAGATTTAAAAAGAGATAAACCTTGGCATATATTAGTACCTCGTTTTAAGATGTAAAAAATCAAACCTGATATTGTTGGAAAAATGTCAAAATATATGAATTGCAACGTTTTGTTTTAATCGATTGGTCTAAAATAATAAACATACGGAGTCTGCAATAATGAACATACGGTTAAAATTATTAAATTTAAGACATAATTCTTTTATTTCATGCTCTATGCTCATTTTAACAAGGGAGGGCATTATATTGGTCAATTTCTGTACACCATAAAAAAAATAATCTATAAGAAGTTAATACACGAATATCTAGTATGATCATTAATGTAAATTTTGCCTTGCTGATTATTTTAGTTGTTCGAGTTTCTCTTTATATATCCTCAAGATAGACACAAAAGAATGGGAAAAAAATTAAATCGGACTTTGGTAGGGTAATGGCTTATATAAGGGACCAGTCATTTGTAACCCCAAAAAGAGGGATAGGAAGAAATAAAAGGGGCCTTTAATTTCATCATTTTTTTAATGGAAAGGTGGATTCAATTTTATATAGTTATAGATTTGCGGTATAATGTTATGGCGATGTCTTCAAAATCCGTAGGCATCAATTTTTACGCCTGGTTCCGCTCGCCTCAATTGTTAAAACCTGAATCCTTAGTTTCAACAATTTCACTAGCAGAAAATTTTTCATCTGAAGCTAATATCGAATGAAGGTGTGGTAAATATTAATGAGACCATAACCGGCAAATCCAAATTAAGTTCGTGAAGTCGCAAACAACTTCCACACTTGAAGTTCTAGATTCACTACTGACGCAATATTTTAAACTTATAATGCATTTAGAAACTTAATACGATTTTTTTTTTATTACGAACAAAAGTATTGAAAATGTGTGTATGTGCGTTTGTGTGTAATTGTCCGGTGGTGCCTTTTTTTGGGAAGATGGGGGGGGGGGGGGGGGGGGGTTGAAATTTGTAGGTCTTTGGAAAAGGGGGTATTTATTGACTGTTTTTCCTTCTTCAAGGTGTAGACTTGAAAAAAAATAAGAGAAATTCCACTGTTTCCTCACACGTCCCCACCCCAAAAGAAAGAAAATTACCATAATTATTACTTATTTATTTATTTTAACATTCCGATGTATTGTTACCAAAGAGATTTCTACTTACGTAGCTTTCGTTTTTGACTGGTAACCGATTTATAAGTTTATTTCTTCAATGAATACTCATAAAAATTTTTTTTTTTTAGATCACAGATTAATAATATATAATTTGTACCACTACAATATAATAGTTTTTACGGTGAGGTTGAATTCCCGAACATTTATTCACCATCCACGCACGAACTTGTCTCAGAAAAAAAATATATCTCTGTACATTAGCATTACTTTCAGGTACAGATATGATTTTTTTTCTGGGACAAGTGCTTGTGACCATCCACAAGAATTTGCGGTCATCCGATGATCAGTACTTCACTACTTTGATTATATCTGTTCTTGTCTATACCAGTTTTCAAGAAAAGGATTCTCTATAGATAAGTTATCAAGATAAAAGCAAATAAAACAACAAAACTCTGAAGAGCCAAAATTGCCCAAAAAGGACCTTTACTATAGAGTTTACTCAGACACATTGCACTATTTGTTTTTTTTTAAATCTATTATAGTTTCCAGGATAAACGCAAAATATTAAAAGCCGCTGCCGTAAATCTTCACTTTGAAAAATTCAAAATACAACTCTCTATCTGTAAGAGAACAACAGGTCTCAGTAAACAATAAATAAATGCAGTGTTTAAGTTCATTTAGACACCAATCTGATTAGATTACAGGTATTGTGTGTTCAAGCTTTGCTTACGCCGATCTGAAAACGCTCAATTCAAGACCATTGGGATTCTCTGGTTTTGGCGGATTGATCCACACCTTCAAAAATATGAAGGTTGAAATTTTATTGGCTGATGTAATATTAACCAGGACAGAAAGTAAAACGAAGTGTTGTCAGATCCTTGTAACCAAAGCTTAGACAGATGATCTGTACAATTATATATTAATCATTTGTTAGACACCGACTGTAGTGTGGGTAGGAGCAAGTGTATTTCCTTGATGGTCTTTAATAAAAAAGAACACATTACCGAAAAGGATCAAAATGAGTATACAATGAAAAAAATCCCATCTAATCGGATGAAAAAATAAAATCCAAAACACTTCACCAGGAATCAACCCCTCTGTATTTCAGAAACCGTTGACGCCACTCCAAATCTGTTGTCATACTCAAGTTGCAGAATTTTTTTAGCAATTAAAAAAATCTCCATTAAAATAAGTTGAAAATAAACAATCTGTATATACAAATATGTGAACATTACCCAACCTGACCATTTCGCATTTCGCGGGCAGTACGTGGACTAAGCATGCGGTCTCCAAATTTGATTATTTTGGCTTTTTCTGTGGAAAAAAGATTGTTTCAAAGACAAATTAAGGAAGTACAAAGCACTACATGTATACGTCATATCACAAATATTTCCGACTTTGTATGGTTTTGTAGGAGTAACACTACATTATACATCTTACCATTTATATTATTCAATAACATTTTATAAAACAAACCATCTCTCCATATTATGCACGAGTAGATAATTTTATAGCTATTGTTGTGAAATATTTTTAAAACTGACTGTGAGTTCAATGGTGCATTTTGCAATGAATAGAAATAAGAAGATGTGGTATGAGAGCCAATGAGAAAACTCTCCATCAAAGTCATAATTTGTAAGAGTAAACAATCATAGGTCAAAGTACGACCTTCAACACGTAACATTTGATTAACCCAAATAGCAAGCTATAAAGAGCCTCAAAATTTGTTTTATCATATTTTCGCCACAGCTGCAAATTTCTCCAATTAGGTCCTGTATTAATTGATCTTAATCTCCCTCCGAAATGTTTGAAACGTTGATTTTGTTAAATTGCATTGTCTCATTTTTCCTATTAATTGCACTCTCGCTAGCGATAGACACATATTTGAGCTGGGTTTATAGTTTACAGAAGCAGATCGGAATCAGTTATGACGTAGACAGTAATCATTCTAATCGTAATCATGTTCATTGACCATAACGACGATGAAAGCACATCATATAATGACGTTTCGACATCATAAAATGAAGTAAACCAAACCACATCATATAAGATTACAAGCACATAATATAATGACACAACCACATCATATAAAGATATTTGCACATAATATAATGGTAACTGCACATCAAATAATGATATGTACACATCATATAAGTATATCTGCACACCATATAAGTATATTTGCACATCATATAAGGATCTTTGCACATAATATAAGTACATTTGCACATCATATAAGAATGTTTGCACATCATATAAGAATGTTTGCACATCATATAAGTACATTCGCACATCATATAAGTACATTTGCACATCATATAAGTATATCTGCACATCATATAAGTATATAGGCACATCATATAAGTATATATGCACATCATATAAGTATATATGCACATCATATAAGTATATATGCACATCATATAATGATGATTGCACATCATATAATGATGTTTGCACATCATATAAGGATGTTTGCACATCATATAAAGGTGTTTGCACATCATATAATGACAATTGCACATCATATAAAGGTAAATGCACATCATATAATGAAAATGGTCATAACAAGACAGTGTTGGCGTTCCATAGCCAGCTGAAGCCCGCCTCCAGGTGCGGGATTTTCTTGCTGTGTTGAAGACCCATTGAAGGCCTTTGGCTGTTTTCTGCTCTTTGGTTGGGTTGTTGTCTCTTTAAAACATTCCCCATTTCCATTTTCAATTTTAGTCTATTTCCCAGTCTTGGAGTTCGTTTGTTTACCTTCGATGCATTAAGAGTACTTTTGAAGTCTAACTGTTTGAGTGTCAAAGACTCAGTCCGCTCTGAAAAGCTGTTTTACTGTTGCGAATAACCTTTTATAACTGTAAGGTTAATCAATTCGCTACAGTAAAATCTTCATTTTGCATCAGCCAAGCTTTAAATACCATACAGTTATCTCCTAATAATAAGGAGTAAATAAATGGTAAAGATATATGAAAAACCCAACAGGGTCCTCGTGTTAAAAGACAAAAGTAGCTGATTGTTGTTTGCTAAATGCCCAGTGACATGCTATAGTATGCGTATTTAATTTTGTGCATGTTTAGGACGAGAGAAAAAAAAAACTAAACAATAACTGAATATTTGAAATTCTTGAATGCTGATCGGCCAGTGACAAATAGTTTATGCTATTTTCGGCCGAGCACAAATTAAACAATTATAAAACAATATTACAGTAGCATTCTCCTGTTTTCATTGGATATTACGATCACGTGTTTCAAATAATATTTCATGTATCTGAAGCCTTGTTTCTATTTTTAAGTATATTGACGGCCAATATTAAAAATATGTGACGTCACACATAACAATCATGGCGGAAGCGCCGCAGAGTACGAAAAGAAAATTTGCAAGTAAACTAAAATGAGTTCCATTTGAATTCTTATCTGTTCTAAACAGGAAAAAAAATGCTGTTTTTTTGTTTACAATAAAACAAGTAAATCTTATTTATTAATATTTCAATAGCATGTTAAAAATCTTGCAAAATAAAATTAAAAAAAAACACATAAAGAACATTGAAGTCCATTTTTCTAATAAATTATTTACATATGTAATATATACATTAAGGACTTTAACTCAGTCAATACGTTATATATGGACCTGTTAGATTATTTTAACACTCGGACTTCGTCCTCGGTCAATATAATCTGAACAGGTCCATATATAACGTATTGACCTCGTCAAAAGTCCATAATTGATAAATATACGGCAATGAACGTTTATATAAAAAAAGATTATACACGCTTCCACTTAAAAAAGGGCATATGTTGCAAATATTTGAATTGCGGCGGGTCGCATATTAAACCCTCTTCTTACAGAAATGCTAACATGCGGAACAAAACTGTGAATGTATTTTTATACGACCGCAAAAATTTTTGCGGTCGTATATTGGTATGACGTTGGCGTCGTCGTCGTCGTCGTTGTCGTCGTCGTCTGCCGTCGTCCGGCGTCGTCCGAAGACACATTGGTTTTCGCACTCTAACTTTAGTTTAAGTGAATGGATCTCTATGAAATTTTACCATAAGGTTTAATACCACAAAAGGAAGGTTGGGATTGATTTTGGGGGTTATGGTACCAACATTTAAGGAATTAGGGGCCACAAATAAGCATTTTTGTAACTTCCAGACATAACTTGTGTGTTAGTGTATGGATCTCTCTGACATTGTACCTCAAGGTTCCATATCACACAGGGAATGCTGGGATTGATTTTGGGGGTAATTGCCTCAAAATATTAGGAATTAGGGGCCAAAAAAGGGGCAAAAAACAAGTATTTTTCTAGTTTCATGACAATAACTTGTGTGTAAGTGTATAGATCTTTCTTAAATTGTACTACAAGGTTCCATATCACAAAGGGAAAGCTGGAATTGAGTTTGGGGGTAATTGCCCAAAACGTTTAGGAAAAAGGGGCCAAAAATAAGCATTTTTCTAGTTTCCAGACAATAACTTGTGTTCAAGTGTATGGATCTCCCTGAAATTGTACTGTAAGGTACCATACCACAAAGGGAAGGCTGGGATTGAGTTTGGGGGTGATGAATCATAAAGGGGTTCAAAAAATTTTTGGGGGGGAGGGGATTTTTTTTCTTTAAAATTTTCTATTTTAAATTGGTTATTTCTGATTTATATATAAAAGCAAATAATAATGATATGGTTTGAATAGGTAAATTAAAAATTTTTAAGTTCTTAGACCACATTCATTCTGTGTCAGAAACCTGTGCTGTGTCAAATATTTAATAACAATCCAAATTCAGTGCTGTATCAAGCTTGAATGTTGTGTCCATACTTGCCCCAACTGTTCAGGGTTCGACCTCTGCGGTCGTATCAAGCTGCGCCCAGCGGAGCATTTTATTTATATTATGAACATGTACAATGGTCTATAATTATGGTTTTTGAATAATTTTAGTGTCGAGGAATGTTTATTGTGAACTAATTTATTTAAACATCCGTAGTATTTTAGAAAACAGTTGATAATTTTCGGAGTATATATAATATCACTACACGTATTATGTTAAAGATTATTAATAGGGATGTTCTCTTTTTCATTTTTTGCTTATAATTTTATAATTTGTAACCCTTCTTGTTTTTCCTATGCATGCAATGCATTTCGATATTTTTGCCCAGCAGTCCCTATATTTATCACAATATTTTGAAAAAGCGTATATCAAAAATACAGTTCTGACAAAAATATTTTTTAAATTGTTTTTATTTCTAAAATATGTTTAATACAGTTTAACATATATTTCTAAATACAGTCATACAATAAACGAAGCGACACTTCTTTCCCACCAAAAATATTGATTTTTTTTTCAGATTCTTGCATCTCAAAAACAAGCTCATGGACTTTTCTATAAACATAGTTCGTTTTATTGGACACTTGATTTCATTAATGAAAATTTTGTCATGTCCTGCATTTTGACTTTCAGAAACGAAAACTCTTATTGAAATGCAAACATTTCACTAATGCACATCATACTATATATTATCATAAAAGTTTCAATTTAACAAGTCGAAATTCACTTGTTCAAGTACTTGTAAATACATTATTATATTTCATTTTGTTTTTGGTTGAAGAGTTCCTGATGAAGGTAAGTGACACATGGACTAATAGTAATCAGACTAAGCTGACTATACGGTATGGGTTTTGCTCATTGTTGAAGGCCATACAGTGACACATAGTTGTTAACTGCTATGTCATTTGGTCTCTGGTGGAGAGTTGTCTCATTTGCAATTATACCACATCCTCATATTTTTATAGATGAGCGAGAATAGTGCACAGAAGGTTCAGAGCTTCACAACTCTTCCTTATCTTGTTTAAATCAGACATAAAACTGTTTTCTGTATAAATCTATATAAGATTCGATGCATTACCCGATAATGACATATTTAGGTTTTTGTCACTATTATTCAATAAAACGATAGTTGGATATCCTGAAGGGATTTGTAATCATTATTCAATAAAAACGACCATAGTTGAATATCCTGACGGAATGTGTCATCATTATTCAATAAAATGGTCATCGTTGGATATCCTGACGAAATTTGACATTATTATTCAATGAAATGATAGTTGGATATCCTGACTGACGGCATTTATCATCATTATTCAATAAAACGACAGTTGGATATCCTGATGGAATTTGTCATCAATATTCAATTATAAAAAGGAAGTTGGATATTCTGACGAATTTGTCATCATTATTCAATAAAACGACAGTTGGATATCCTGACGGAATTTGTTATCATTATTCAATAAAATGACAGTTGGATATCCTGACGGAGTTCGTCATCATTATTCAATAAAACGATAGTTGGATATCCTGACGGGATTGGTCATCATTATTCAATAAAATGACAGTTGGATATCCTGACGGAATTTGTCATCATTATTCAATAAAACGACAGTTGGATATCCTGACGGAATTTGTTATCATTATTCAATAAAATGACAGTTGGATTTCCTGACGGAATTTGTCATCATTATTCAATAAAACGATAGTTGGATATCCTGACGGGATTCGTCATGCTATGAATCTTATGCTTATAACAATATTAAGTCAAGTACTAAACGTAACTTTTAACTCAACGGATCATGGTCTCGTAGTTTCAGAAGTCTTATATTTATTTGAAAAGAGAAAGTTTTGACCTTCAGTTATCTGCCTTTCTTCTTTATTAATATGTTAAGGCGAAAGATTATTTTAGATTTGAACGGTTACTCATTTGAACAAGCAAATTGACGTACAGTATGTGGTTTTTTTCTGTAAGTGTTGCACAAAACGATAATTTTTTAATGTTTTTTTGGATGGTTTTATATCTACATTATACAAGCAAAAACTATTTAGGAAAGAACTATATCTTAGTAGAAATAACTTTTGCCTGAACCTATGTTCTATACGTAATGCCAAATAAAAAATAAATAAGTACAAGATCAATTGCTATGCTTAAAACTTTTATCATTAATATATATGTACGTCCTAATTTCTATCAATACTTATATATAATGAAATGGTTCAGAAAAATTTAATTATAAAATGTTTTTCAATACGAAGGTAGAATTTGGTGCACTAGCGTCTGGGTCCTTAATTGTAAACCTTGCACAATTAGTCCCGAATTTCATGTTGACATTTTATAGTGGATAAGTTTTATGAAATTATCTAATGACACTAAAGAATTTATGGACTTGAAGAAAAATAACTTCTTTATTAATTAATGAATCTTTGTTAGGAGGTGCTCGCTATTTCAACGGAGATTTTTATAAGGTTCTGGATGGAGGGGGTGTCCTTATTTTCTATATTCCTTATTTTTTTGGGCTATTTTCTCTATTCTTTTTTTTTTCCCATTATTCTCTATTTTTATGTTTCAGCACATCATTGATCTCTATTCTGTATTTTTTGGCCTATTTTTCACTATTCTCTTTGCCCTTTATTCTGCACTATCCAGACCCTCTTTTATATTGACATTGACTTACCGACAATACAAAACGAACAAATCAACATTAAGAAGGCATCATCTGTTATGTTATCAGTTCATCGTTTAGGAAACTTATAGACAAACAAAACAGTTACCGTGCTAACCGACAATATGACAACAAAATGCATTATGCAGAAGAGTCGTCCAAAACAATTGTTTTAAAAGATTAGTATAATCAAGACTTATTTTGGTTATCTGCGATGTAGAATTTTGAAATTAAAGTAAGATTTCTGAGTGGACGTTGTAATGTCAAAGCTGATACCGCCTCGAGGCTACATGCAAATAGCTCAGTTTTAAATTTTTAACTTTCTCATACTAGTATACTGACAAGCAATAATTGCAGTACTCTTTAACTAGATATGAATTATTGAAACATTTTTCGCTTACCTTTTATTTTTCTAGATTGTACAAACTTGTTGTTGGACTTAGAAATAGTCGAAGGACGATTGCAAGTCAAGGGTCGAGCTGAATCTACATCTGGGATATATCGTAAGCACATAAAGATGTACTTTTAGTAAAGAGTAGGAGTTAAAACCGATATAATGTGATGACAAAAGAGTCAATCGCCTTTAATCCTAGACACATGATTGAAAGCCATGTCTATCTTCTGTTCCCTTTTACAACGTTAAAGTACATTCTTGTTATATACATTTGTTGGTTCTGGACTTTTATGGTATTTGCTTGTTTACATAATTGGAATAATGTATGTAATTTGGGGGTTCCTTTGCTTAGGATAACAAATTTTGAATAAATGTTACTAATTGTTTGTTCATGTATTGCCTTCAGTACAATGGTTTGGAAAAATGACGGAAGAAGAACTTGTGCAAAAAAATCTACCACAGGCGAATCTACTACTTCATTGTATTAATTATTCCTCTTTGATATCGTAGATTCTAGTAACCTAGGGGGGGGGGGTTGAAATTTGAAAAAAATAGGCAGGACAGGAGTTTTGAGTAAAAAAAAGTCAGGATAACAATTAAGGTTAAAAAAAAGTCAGGATAAACTTTAAAAAAAAAGGCAGGATCGAATAGAGTGAAAAATAAAAAGGCAGGACAGAGATTACAACTAAAAAAAAAAAACAAAATTTTTCATCCTAGCAGCCACCCCCCCCCCCCCCCCCCCCCCATTAAAAATCAAATGGTAGCTCCCTAAGGAGATACAATGGATATGTATTGGTTCGTGAAACTAACCTCATCAAATATACTAGGACGCCAGACGTGCGTGTAGTCTACAAAAGTCTAAAAAAAAGATATTATAAGCCTGAAGGCCGAATGGTATCTGTTTACATACCAACGCTAATTAATTGTGTCTTTTATTTGTTAGACAAAATAACTATTTATGTGACGTCTTTTCATAATTACAGTTTTCTTACATAGACCCTATTATCGGTGAACTCAAATAACAACATAAACTATAATGGATTCATTTATTTTCTACGTGGATTCAGGAAAAAAAAAACTCTATTTTTCTTGATAGATGATTTCGTGGTTTTTGCCAATGTCTGCAGACAAGCCTATGTACAATTGTGCTTCGTTGAACATTAAAAACATTTTATCATCTTTACCTTTATACTGAAGCCATTTGCGTATTTGCCTTAGGAAATTGAGACAAGACTAAGACAAGCTATTCTAATTGAAAACGGATTTTTTTTGTAATTACAAAAGCTTTGTTTCTGCAGGGCATTTGATGTTAAAAACTTCTTTTATCTAAAATGACAACTCATTATCTATTATGCTAGATGCGATAGTTTTATTGTAATATCAGGCAATTGTCGGATCTTCTATCATATAAATCGTGCATTTACATAAACGTCCTTTTGAAAGATTAATATGTGTTGACGAAGAATGGTTATTTTATTAAAAGTCTCAATATTCTATCAATCTACTTAATTCTATAGTATCATACAATAGAACTCTACCAAACAATTGATATCTCCCTTTTCATACAGTGTTTATCGAGTTACAAGGGTAATTTGAATTGAATATTAATTGAGTACGCTGGAAGAGAAACCGGAATGAATCAACGTGAAGGTCTAATTATGAGTTCCAATTATTTTCCGATGGTCACTAATCCCTTGTTAGTAGAAGCTTATTTAATTTTCTGTAAGAAGGTATTGTTTGGATAGCATTTTGTAATACATTGAAAAAATGGCGAGTTATACAATTATTATACTCAGTCTAAACATCATATAGATATAGGAAGATGTGGTATGAGTGCCAATGAGACAACTCTCCATCCAAGTAACAATTTATAAAAGTAAACCATTATAGGTCAAGGTACGGCCTTCAACACGGAGCATTGGCTCACACCGAACAGCAAGCTATAAAGGGCCCCAAAAATTACTAGTGTAAAACCATTCAAACGGGAAAACCAACGATCTAATCTATATAAAAACGAGAAACACGTATGAACTACATAAACAGACGACAACTACTGTACATCAGATTTCTGACTTATGACAGGTGCAAACATTTGCAGCGGGATTAAACGTTTTAATGGTACCAAACCTTCTCCCTTTTCTGAAACAATAGTATAACATCACAACATAGAAAGACACACTATAAAATATCAATTGGAAGGCTTAACTCAATCAAAAAACGTAAATTAACACACAATGAACGAATACATTTGATCTGTGATACCTGAATGCAAATACATAGTTTATCAAAATTATAAGGGATAAATATTTTTAAGGTCAAAAGTAAATCAACAGGTTTAAACAAAGTTAAAGTATGGTAGCACTGTGAAATGTTAAAAAATATTTAGAAAATCATCACTTTTGAAAAAACCTGCGTCATATTATGCACAGGTAAATGAAAATAATTTTGTTGTTAAGTATACTTCTTCTTCTGTGTGTATAAAATCTTCCGTTTAGGAATACCAAGAAATTTCTTTAATATCAATAAAACTAATTTAACACTTGGTACATATGGGGTGAATATCAACAATAAAACTATACAATAAGTGCTAGATACAACTTCCTGTACAGGTGCAATAACAGTATTTAAGGAGAAATGAAATAATTTTGATGTTCATAGTACGAAGAAGTGAAAATTTGTAGTAATACCAAATAATCAAAGATGGTATATAGAAAAGATCCATGTTAACATTAAATAACAAAAAAAGCATTAAAAATAGTATAAACCGGTCAAATTAAAAAAAAAAGTACGATTTGAGAGTACTCGCAGTTACTGACAGCTAGTTAAAAGCCAAAACAATTAATAATAAAACATCATGCATCAGAGACTGAAATCAACAAAAACACATCCCAGGGATTTAGTATTTTAACGTCATGAACAGTCAAAGAAGACATGACTTGTGCAATGCCAAAAATAAATGTATCGACAGGTAGTAGGATAGTTAGGAGTTACTTCTTTATAGATATAAATGAACGTGTGTGTGTCTCTATACATCCCGTTTGAAAAGAAAATACAAATTTAGTTATGTTTTAATTTGCTAATGACAAAATCGATATTAGTGCCAATGTAAACTAAATTCAGAGATCTAATTACAACATTGGTACGATAACCCTTACTAATAAGTTTGTTTAAAGGTTCGATGAGTTTACACGGATCACATAGTGATTTCCGCGCTTTAAGTACAATATTACCGTAAAATTTAGGATGTGAAATACCATTTTTAATAAGTTTTCTACAGGTACAGCCAAATTTACTAATCAAATCTTTGTATCTATGAAATAATTTAGTAAAAGTTTTAAGTAATTTATGGTAACGAAATCCCTGACTTAATAATTTACCAGTGATGCATTGATTACGTTCGTTAAAATCTATGACATCACTACACACACGGGCATACCGAACGAGTTGGGATATATAAACACCGTATGATGTCGTTTTACATACTATATACTAAAGATTGAATGAATGATCACAGGGGCCTCGGTGCTAAGTAGTCCAACTACTGTATCACTACTCTGTCAACACTGTTGTTGTGAGTTCGAACCCTGCACGTAGTAGGTGCGCTTGACTCCAATCCTAATTGACTCGGATTGTAAGTTTTCCCTTCGAAGGTCAATGGTTCTCCCTGTGCAATCTGGCTACATCTACCAATAAAAACTCACCGCCACGAATAATCTATTACTAGTATTGCTGAAAGTGTCGTTTAAAACCAACCAATCAATTAATCAATGATCCTATATAGTTGCACCAGATGTGCATGACAAGCATGTCAGTACGAATGGACATTGTATGTTTTGAAACATGTAATTGAAGGTACAAAAATGTGAATTTCCTAAGGTTTAAAGTAAAGCAAACATTAAAATAAGGCAACAGTAGATTACCTTTGTTCAAACTCATCAATTGATTCGGAAGACGAATCAAGGTGACAATCACAAACTGAGGGAATCACATTAACTCTAAATGGAGCGATACCGGGTGCTTCAATAGGATAATCATTTCCTGCTTTGCATGCATTATGGGTCATATGAATGCACACTCAGTCAAAATGTCACAATCGGCAATAATATGACACAATTGGCAATGTAAAAAGTAAAATAACAAAATTAGCGAACTTCAAGGAAAATTCAAATCGGAAAGTCCCTTATAAAATGCCAAAATCAAAAGCTCAAACACATCAAATGAATGGAAAACAACTGTCATATTCCTGACTTGGTACAGGCATTTCCATATGTAAAAAATGGTGAATTAAACCAGGTTTTAAAGCTCTCTAAACCTTTCACTTGTATGACAGTAGCATAAAATTTCATAATATTGACAACGATGTGTGAACGAAACAAACAGACATAATAGGTAACAGATTGGGCGACTATTCTGGTATATACTTATAGAGATATAAGACTAAGAAATCGTGTCGCTAGTGAGACACATATATGCCGTTTCGGTCAACAGTTTTGTTTGTTACAGAAAAAATGAGGCGAAAGATACCACAGGGATATTCAAACACATTTGTTGAAACAAAACCTGACAATGCCATGGCAAAAACACAAAAAAAGATCAAAAGGCAAACAGTATACAAATACAATATAGAAAACCTAAAATTGAGCTACTCAAACCCTACAAACAAACCCAGAGTGATTTCATGTGCTCTGGAAAAGGTAAGCAGATGATGCTCCATATGCGACACCCATCCTGTTACTCATATAATACATAAGTAAGCCTGAGACATATTATACATTGCCAAATGTTTGACGATTTAAATCCCATAACACTGAAACCACTGATTTGAAACCTCAAAATTCCCAGTTATCTTTGTATTCATAAAAGATTGCACTGTGTAACTATTCAAAATGATTCTTGAATGCAACCGCGATATATTATCCCTTTTTACATTATATTTACGGACGGCAACGCGATTATTTTTTAAAAACTGATACCAATAATTTTCACATTTAGAATTATTGATTGACTTCAATAAAAGAGAGGCGTAGGATACCAAAGGGACATTCAAACTCATAAGTCAAAAATAAACTAACAACGCCATGACCAAAAAAGAAAAAAGACAAACAGACGAACAACAGTACACCAAACAACATAGAAAACCAATGACTGAGCGACACGAACCCCACCAAAAGGGTAATAAATCAAGAAAAGTGGTATGAACATATCTTGTTTAGAGTGTTAATACATGAAGAAGATATATTATATTGTTGTTCCTTATGAAAACCAAGTTATAACTTAGTTTACATGAAACTTAATACATGTACCACATTTTATTTCAGCAAGGCCTACATTTGTAAATAAATATTGAATAATGAAGAAAAATTCCTGAAAATATAAGAATAATGTTATTGTGTAAGATCTTGATCAAAGTAATATGACCATATATGTAAGGGTAGATACCAATTCATGTGTTGTTTAAACTTTAGTTCAAATAAAGACATAAGGAAATGATGTACAATTGTCAAGGAGACACATTTCCATAAAGACCCTCCCCCCCCCCCCCCCTAGTAAATCAGATGGTCGTCCCCAAAGTTGAAAGTGATATAGCTGTAGGCGTTTTAATCAATTATAATGATCCTAAATGCTAATATCAAACGCTTTTACCTCAGATATGATAAAGATAAAATGTTATCTAAAGATTTGAAAAACTTTTAATTAAAGATTAAACACATTACTTACTAAAAAAATTGCAATTTCCGTATGCTCTTTATTGGCAAAGAAATATGTTGGAAACAAATCGTTGAAATCGATTTCTAATTAGATGGTCAATTAAAGAATTGGCAAACATACAATAACAAAAAAAAAAAAAAAAACAACAACAACAACAACAAAAATCATGTAATTTATTATGACATCATACGTTTTGCCACAAGTTACTACCATTTATACCAACATTTAAATCAGAAAATGTTGTATTATGCATAAAAACATAATAATTTAATGTTGTTGTGCAAAATAAATGGCCGTTAAAGTACGCAAAAAATCCAATAAAAATTCAATCATCAGGACAAAGTTCTGTTTGTTATATTAATGGGGAAAATACGTGATATATAGAGTAATAAATTACACAATACTAGAGACAAAAACAGAAAACGTAAATATCATTTAATATTATTTCATTATTACATCTTAATTTCTTTCGAGGAAAATTAATATAAAAAATGTGACTGCATCATGAAATTAAGCGTCATATTGATTTTGTAATCTGAGTTACGAGGACTCTTGACACTATTCAATGTAGGAATAAAACGATTAAGTATCCCAGTATGACAGCATGTCAACACTGTTTCACATTTGTGTTTGGATTTTCACTCTCTGTCATTTAAGTGTTTTGGATTTGATTGTTTGTATAGTTTCAGAGGTCTGACGGTAAGTAATTATTCAGGTTGTTTTTTTCTCTCTCAGTGTTCCCTACATTAAAATTGAAAATGTTTGCACGAAAAATAAATTCAACGAAAAACTAATGAAAAAAAGTATACGTATTATAAAGATATAACAGCAAACACAAATTAGTAAATTAAACAATAAAAGAATAAATTAATAAAACCAACTTCATCAGTGCATGTTATTATGTATTGAATCGCTGTCCTTTCAGTACCTTATGGGTATTCAAATATTGCAAATCTTTCCCAGCATCACGCGTAGTAATGCTTGGAAACAGAAAAAAAAACCTTAAGATTTGAATACAAAGTTGTGGTTATCATTGATCATAAAAAGGCAAACTTGATTTAAATGCACTAATCGTGCTAAAACGATAATCTTACAAGTCACGTCTCGTCTTACTTTCTGTTCTGATCCATTTAAAGTCAACCAATGTAATTAGTTTGTATACCGCTTCATGTGTGACGTTTTGAAGACAAACCATAAAGATCCTTAAAAGGTCATCATAATTGAGAATTCAACAGGGTATTTCCATATCCTTGCCACCAGCAAATGTTCTGTATCTTAATCAGATTGTGGATTTCATGCAGCAATGTTTAAACTGCATATATTACAGTTAAAACGATGTAAGTTTATTTCCTCGGTATTTCTTTCAGTCACAAAAGTCTTAAAGACTACTGGAATTAGATCCACAAAAGGTCTATATCAAAGCATTTGTTGGCAAAACCTTTCGGAATTTTGTTTTTCTACAATTTTCACATCAAAATGTTATTTAGTACTTTCGATGTTGCTGTTTAAATTATGTTGAAACAAAATAATAAAGAGGTATGTCCATTACCCCTGTATTTGTTTCATTCAAAATCTGAAAATTGCATATTCTACTGGAAACTGAATAATAAGAGTCTGCATGAATATATCATATACTTAAACTTTTTAACAATTTTGCAAAATTTCAATTGAAAAAATGTTATTCAAAGGTGCATATTGCGTTGGAGGGCATTTATACGCAGAAGTTCAAATTTTGCATGTTTAAGTAAAATCTGAATCGGAAGACGTCGCAGTCTCAGAGGATATAATGTGTATCATTCGCTACTCCATAAAATGTTTTCGGGGTTAAGATGTCGTTCATTTGCGGTTTTAGGACATGCTAAAATTTGTCACTATCTGTACAAATTCCAGTTTTTTGTCAATATTTAGATGTTTATAGTTTAGTGCTCTGAAATGCGACACGAATATGTTTGCACCTCAGAGAACACGTATGGAGCTGTGTTGCTGTGAATTTTATAAATGTTGATAGACTAATCAAAAATGGCCTATGGTTTGATAAAGATTAATAGCAATTGACCCTACTTCAGTTAATCGTGCCTTCATCAGCAGTCGAACTCGTTTTGTTGAGACTTCAACGGCAAAACCAAATTCACTTTGCCCTGTTCCTCAGACAACTCGGCATTTAGACTATATACAAATATAACTATATATATTTATTCGTGTGGTGCATTTCGTTGTTGGCTTAATTAAGATTTGAAGAACAAGAATGGTGCAACATGTTGAGCAGAATATGGTGACCCTACCGAAGCATCTAAGATCAATCCCAGTTTGTCTCGCCTGCGACAAAAGTCGCGGAAAGCGAAACATAGGTGTTGCTTTTTTATTAACAAAGATATAAAAAGATTAACTATCGAACAAAATTCACACGAAAGGACGCAGTCTTAATCAAATTAATTTTTTTGTTTTGATATTAATGAACATTTGTTAAGAAACATGAAAATGTTTTCCAATGACCATTATTTTAGAATACCATGAAACAACATGATATTTAAAGATCACAAATCATCGGACTTGGAAGAAAACCGAAGCAAACGTTGTATTAAGACAACAGCATGTGTTGAATGACAAGTATCTTTATATTTGCAATATAATTATTTTCTAGTTTATATATAGTATGATAATCTTTTTGTACTCTTTTATGCACAATAAACCTTTACTTGCTAGACTTGTGTCAGTAGATTCTCTGTTGTAAAATCATATCAAATAATAAATTATGCATGATTATTTGTATAAAGTCTACATCACAGTCACGTATTGTGTTCCGAATTGATGTTCGGTAAAGATCAGTTTGTACCCTTGGGTATTATATCTGTCCATGGTCGATATTTTAATCCCTTGACATTATTAAATTGTATAAACAAATGGTTATTGTTACAATTTCACAAACGGTATTTATATTGGAAAGGAATTGAATCAATAGTATATGTCATTGAAATTTTAAAAACTTTGAATTATTTAAGGCATTTCTATGACTTGGTACAGACATTTCCTTATGTAGAAAATAGTGGATTAAACTTGGTTTTATAGCTAGCTAAACCTCTTACTTGTATCACAGTCGCGATATATTTATATTTTAGATGTTCAACAAAACATATAGTATGATAATAGTTTTGTGTTCTCTTTTATTTACACTAATATGTCACCACTAGCGAGACTTGTGTTATTAGATTGCTGTTGTAAAATCATATGAAAAAACAAAATTATTCATGTGTACATGTATATCAGAATTGTCGTTCTATAAAAATCGTTTTTTACCCTTGGGTATTAATCAATCCCTTGCAATTATTCTGTCATATAAATACAAATTGTATAAATACATAGATACGTTATTGTTACGATTAAGTAATCGATATTTAATTTGGAAAGCAAATTAAGCAATATCATATGCTCTACAAATGTATGTTTTTCAAACTTTGAATTATCAAAATATTGATTGTTTTATTTCCTTCATTTATTTGAAGTTGAAATTATATATTATTTTGATTTTAAATTGAAAATTGACATATAAATTGTAAATGATTATGTGTTTCATTCCGTATTTGTACTGCTATTGCTATGTTCTATGACTTTCTTTTTCAACTTATCAGTAAACAAATTGTTATCACCGCGAGACCAAAATATGATCACATTAATCAACCAGTAAATCTCCTGACAAAAAACTAGTCTAAACGAAACATAAGCAATGTCTTATTTGTCATTATTATGCGTTGTTTTCATGTTTTAGTAGCATGTGAATAAATAACAAGATACATGTATATCATAACCTTACGGTGAATTAAAGAGGTTGCAACTCTGAAGTTCGATGTGCGCATTCATGACAGGAATCATGTCAATATTCCCTCATATTTGGTTTTACTTTTAGTTGTTCATTTCTTCACACAAGAGACTAGTATGAATGATAGGTTACATGGTGTATGTTTGTATTTGTGAATATAAGGCTTGTTTGTGAAATCGGATAAAGTACTTCATATAAGGTTCACTTTTCAACTGAGAAGTTTATCGTTTATGTCTAGTTACAAATCTTCTCTTGAAGAACTTATGATGTGATCCAGTTACGCCAAAAAGAGGCACAACACATCAACAAGTAATGTTTGTACATGTATGCATAACGAGATGCACATTAATTCGAATCTTTCAGTTTCAGGGCAATGCATGTAATGTGCAATGAGCCTTTTGATATTACACGACTTATTTGTCTCCCTTGTTTGACTAGAAAATTAAATCATTTATATTGGATTTTAATATTACACAAACAGAGGTGTATTTTGTTTGTACTTAAAGCTGTTTTTTCTCTAAATGTTAAATTCATTAAAAATTATCAGATAGATATTTGAAGTACACATGCTAGATTCTATGATTAAAATATATATATATCTTCATTGCAGTATGTTATCAACATTTAAACATATCAGTACAGCTTATGATCTAGAACTTGAACTCAGCCAGTTAATTAGCTAGCTCAAGAATTTGCTAATTATATGTTAGATAATATTTGGTCATGTTTTATGAATATTTAAAGCTCGAGACGTAGCCGAGGGTTTTAAATGTTCATAAAACATGACCAAGTATTGTCTGACCAATTTAGAACATATTCACACCTTCGAATGACATAACTTAGAATATAGCAAAGTGCTCTCGACCAATGAAATTGTAGGATTGGATGCCTCTTAATTGTGAAGAATGAATGTAAATCATGTTCTTAGTAAGGGATTATCCTATTATTTGGGTCTATTTACAGTTCAAAACAAAGAGTTTCTATAAATGAGTTACAACTGCCCTGAAGCACATTTATCAGATTGGAAGGATTTATCACACAGTGATTGAAACTGACTAAAAGTTGACTTGTGAAACAAACACAAATCTCAAAATAAGTTGGAAGTTTACTGTTACAGTAAAATGTGTACCGTGAATGTTATTATGAAAATATTAATAACTTCAAATTACTAGAAAATTAAACAATACCAAAGCAAAGAAAAAAAAAGAAAAAAAAATCCTTCAGATAAAAAAAATAACCTAAATCTATAGCTTTCCAAAACTTTGATTACTTGATCAGTGGTTGGGAAGAATAGTTATTTCCAATATTCCGATAAAAAAAACAGGAATTTAATTTTGAACATATTAAAAACTTTTAAAGGCATTATTTTTGAACATTTCCCTGAAATAATGAAATATTATTTGATGTAAAAAGCCGGACCAAAATATTGGCTGTGAAATAAAATTTAGTTGTAACTCAAATGTATTAAATTGATTTAAACTGTAAATAAAAAAAAGGATAATTCCTCACTAAAATATTACATGATTTACATGCATACTCAAAATCAAGAAACATATCCAATTCCTACCTTTTCTTTCTACTGTTGTGTCACCTAATATCTATAACGCTTTTTAAAAAAAAATATTTCCCAAATGATATGAAAGACCTTACATCACTAAAACTAATCCATAAATGACATGCCCAAAAAGGAAGTCATGCATCAATTATAAACATTGCACTGACAATGAAACTAATTTTTGAATAGATCATTTGAGCCTTGAGCACTTTACAATATTCTAAGTTTGTAAGTCTAGGTTAGTCTATGGAAAGGTATATACTATGACATTTAGAGCGAGGGGCTTGCCCCGAGCTCTTAATTTCATAGTATATACCTTTTCATAGACTATCCAATTTAGCACATATTTACAACTCGAGTAATCTTTTAATTGGTCTATTGATAGTTTATTTTGGCTGACTACTTGTATCACAGGTGTTTGTAAAAAGGAGCTCATTAACGAAGTTTTGTAAATCTACTCACTAGTATTATTGTAAAATATGTGATTTCAAAAGGCCCTTCACTTCAGAATGAAAAGATGGTAGCGACTGGTGTAAGTATGTATACTGATATAAAGCGGTGTTTACTATACATTTCTTCTTACATGGTAAGATGACAAAATAAATTGACCAAAAGCAGGCAATAATTAAATTGCAGTGGACGCTTTACATGTTTTGAAAACATTTTTTAATTTCACAGTAAAACTAAAGCTATAATAAAATTTGAAACTTAGAGATAGTTTGTCCCCATAGATATAGTCTAGCAGATAGGCATTAAAAAGCAACTACCAATAGATCAGAGATTATAGGTTTTGTGTTTTGTGTTTTTTTTTTTATTATTTCAAAGTAAAAACTAAAAGATTTATCAGAATATGTTTATATGTATATATAGGTGGCACATTATCTTCAATCAATTCATGACGAAATAGATCACCTTCCTTAAGAAAGTTTAAAAAATTATCACCAAGTTGCTTTAATTTTCCTGCACAAGGTTTCATAGTACACACTTTTCTGTGTACAAAGTAATTGCATGGATGATACATTATCATAATTTTAAGATATCGTTGTACTCTAATCAAGGTATAAAGAACCATATGTATTACCCTTTATTTAAATAATAAAATTTGCAATTGTCAAAAACAATTTTTAGATCCAAAGATTTTAATAGCAGAATATTTAAAAATCAACGTGAAAACTAATTACAAACTATTTAATTTAATTTGGAACACAGCATTTTATTTCAAAATAGCCAGTGGCAATTTTTGTTTTAAATATCTTGATTACGATACAATGAAATCTTACCCTTGTGGTCATTCATGCGTAGTTACTTAGTACACAGGAAAAGTATGTACTATGAAAATTAGAAGGCAAATATAAGCAATTTGATTGGACGAGAAGTTGTAAGTATGTGCTAAGAGAATGATAATCCCTTACTTCATGATACGTAACGCTGGTACTTAATCATGAAGAAAGGGATTATCATTCTCTTACATATACAAAATAAGCCTCTCGTTGTAATAATCAAACTTTGATATTAGCTCACTTTTAGTGTTAACATGTTCATTAAAAGGGATGTAAATCATTTAGTGGTCATTTCAACAGATGGAATGAAAGAGAAATGAGATAGTTATGTGATAACATAAAGGGATGTAAATCATTTAGTGGTCATTTTAACAGATGGAATGAAAGAGAAATGAGATAGTTATGTGATAACATAAAGGGATGTAAATCATTTAGTGGTCATTTCAACAGATGGAATGAAAGAGAAATGAGATAGTTATGTGATAACATAAAGGGATGTAAATCATTTAGTGGTCATTTCAACAGATGGAATGAAAGAGAAATGAGATAGTTATGTGATAACATAAAGGGATGTAAATCATTTAGTGGTCATTTCAACAGATGGAATGAAAGAGAAATGAGATAGTTATGTGATAACATAAAGGGATGTAAATCATTTAGTGGTCATTTCAACAGATGGAATGAAAGAGAAATGAGATAGTTATGTGATGTAAATCATTTAGTGGTCATTTCAACAGATGGAATGAAAGAGAAATGAGATAGTTATGTGATGTAAATCATTTAGTGGTCATTTCAACAGATGGAATGAAAGAGAAATGAGATAGTTATGTGATGTAAATCATTTAGTGGTCATTTCAACAGATGGAATGAAAGAGAAATGAGATAGTTATGTGATGTAAATCATTTAGTGGTCATTTCAACAGATGGAATGAAAGAGAAATGAGATAGTTATGTGATGTAAATCATTTAGTGGTCATTTCAACAGATGGAATGAAAGAGAAATGAGATAGTTATGTGATGTAAATCATTTAGTGGTCATTTCAACAGATGGAATGAAAGAGAAATGAGATAGTTATGTGATGTAAATCATTTAGTGGTCATTTCAACAGATGGAATGAAAGAGAAATGAGATAGTTATGTGATGTAAATCATTTAGTGGTCATTTCAACAGATGGAATGAAAGAGAAATGAGATAGTTATGTGATGTAAATCATTTAGTGGTCATTTCAACAGATGGAATGAAAGAGAAATGAGTCATGTGATAACATAAAAGGATAAATTATTCAAAAATGGAGATTTCTTCTGCTTCAGGTACAATTTAATCTTATATATCTAAAATACCTTCATTTTAAAAGCACAAAATGTTATATAAATCAGCTTTTCTAAAATATTTTTTTTATATAATTTTTAAATAAGGACAAAACTTCATCAATATATTTTTATTAACAATCAATTCAACATCAGGTGCTCCCTTTTTTTTTATTGACGAATGCATTGTTGTTTTTTGTCATAAACTTCCTTTTATTTTTCTTAAAACATTGAGTTTTAGGTCTGGTATAAAAATTAGATTAATTATTATGTATTTTACCTACGCCGTTGCCCCCTTTTCATTTTTTGTTTCGGAAAGGGGGGGGTCCTTTATATGTACCATTAAATAACATTGACAATGTTGAAATCTAAACTTAAAATGCTTTTGTAGTTCTATTCTCATGATTTCATATATATTACCGGGTAATTAGACAAACAACCGTACTCATGATTTTTTCTTTTGCTCTTTTTCCATGGACATTGCCTTGGGGGTTGTACACTTCGTTATTGCAAATTTTAAGAGTTTACTTTCATAATAAATCTACAATGAAAAGTCATTCATGTGTAGCATTTTATAGTGCATGGAAAGCCATGTACTATGAAAAATAGATGGAAAAATACTGATTTTCGATTTGACGAGAATGGGTAAGTATGTTCTAAGACATATTGAATCACAATGCATCGATTCATGCCGTATGAAAAAAGAACACATTGATTACAAACAACTTGTATTTCAACTCTGATACTCTCAGCCGAATAACTTTTCAATTCACTCATGCGATAAGCAGTTTTTTCGAATCAATATGTTGTTCGGTCACTCGCCGATTATATTTCTAAATCGTAGAAAAGATAAGACAATTTATTTTTGTCTAACACGATATGTCATGGTTTTATCTGTCTAAGCAGTTCTAATGTGTAAGTTATTATATATAGAATATTGAATTATTATTGTAAGATTAAAATAGTTTTACATGGAATTGCATTTACCAAGTGATTTTAAGATACTTTCATGCGATTGAACAGACTAAGCATTTTTTAATGTCCTGGATTAGTTATTTTGATCTCCTGGATTAGTTATTCTATAAATAACGTAACAACTGAGGATCAGTCCAATGTTTATTCGGTTTTGAAAACGCATGCTGAACAAAGTGCAAATGCAATCAAAATGTTTCTTTAATTCACAAAATAGTATGTTTGTGACCTTGTGCATATCCTACAAAATCTCGGAAAACACTTTTAACATAGATGTAGTAAAATTATCAATTATATTTCTAGCCTCTAGATAGAAACATGAATGCTATTTTACTCCAGAATAACAACATCCTTGGCAAATTGACGCGGAAATTATTTTCTTGGAGATACTATAATACAAAGCATTAATGAAGATGAACAAAACTAATCATTAATGTTAGAAGCCTCTTAAGGTATAATGCATTCCAATTAGGTTTTCATATGGTTTCCATACGTAAACATGAAAAAGATACATCAACAAAGAAAACTTTACACAACAAGAGAAAGATGTATCAACAATAATGTTGTTCGCATACATGTTTGTAAAACAAAATCTTATTTTATATTATAATTATTTCAAACAAATTATTACATGTGTATATTTTTATTGTGTTAACATTTCTTTACACTGTAATGAAAGACACACCCCAATCTTAAATGAAAAAAACTAGATTAAAACTAGATTTTTTTTACAGTTTTTGTTTAAATTTTGACAGGACTAGCTTGACATAAAGCACAGTTTTTTTGCCGATTCGGTAAAACTGAAAAATGGTAGGACATTTTGCGTTATCATGAGTGCCTTTTTCTATTTCATCCCTACTAAGGATATCATTTTTTTTTCTTGGTTTGTGATATAAACACATGGAATGTTTGATAGGCAATAATACAAAAAATTATCGACACAAAAACCAGAGGAGTTTCGATCATGTTCTTTCAGAGTATACAATATTCTACAATATTATACAATAAATCAATCTCTGTATCCTTAACGAATCGACATGAACATACATTTATTCTAAACCATAGCAGAAATATGTAATAATATGTCTATAATATAACTACACGCACACTCTCTCTCTCTCTGTCTCTCTCTCTCTGTCTCTCTCTCTCTCTCTCTGTCTCTCTCTTTTACTGTATAGAAAACTGACTTTTGTCTTGTTATAATCCATTGAACATCTGCACAACGAATTATTTGAATTTCAAAGCAGTTCATTATCAGTTCATAATCCTCTTATTTCTATTTCTGTCAACAAAATGACTCTGTGGTTTAACAAAGGTCAAAGTGTTTAAGGGAGTTTGATTATCAGATGCCTTTAATTGAAACAATATGAAGTGATAAACATAGCAGAACAATATTCGATTGCCTTGACAACAGTATATTGATTTCTTATTGAAATAAGTCAAAACTTATTGGGTAAACTCGGCATTTATTTTGGAATAATAATTCTTGTTTGTATCAATCTTATTGACTTTTTTATTTACGTGCTACTCTCTCTCTCTCTCTCTCTCTCTCTCTCTCTCTCTCTCTCTCTCTCTCTCTCTCTGTGTGTGTGTATACTGTACATCTAACGATCTATTGATCTATTCTCTGCATACTGTACATCTAACAATCTATAAAATTGAGAATGGAAATGGGGAATGTGTCAAAGAGACAACAACCCGACCATAGAACAGACAACAGCAGAAGGTCACCAACAGGTCTTCAATGCAGCGAGAAATTCCCGCACCCGGAGGCGTCCTTCAACTGGCCCCTAAACAAATGTATATACTAGTTGAGTGATAATGAACGCCATACTAAACTCCAAATTGTACACAAGAAACTAAAATTAAAAATAATACATATAAGTTGTTTCTAAATTTTAGATAATTTGAAACTAAATAATTATTAAATGATTAAGTTTGGCAAAATAATACTACAACCGATTCAATTAAAACAGTTTTAGAGATAGATATAGACAAATCACTTTTCAGCAACTTTGTGTTTTATTATACATAGTCTTACATATTTGCATTAAGCCTTTTCAGCTCTGTTATCCAAATCTGCCAAAATTCCAAAAATAGTCTCATTTTGAGATCTTGCCATTAAAATTTAGATAAAGGATTACGCTTAACCCAAAACTCAGTGCTTTGCTACAAAAAATGAATTGCATGCATCCGAAGCGCTTTTCTGGATTTACCTTCATCAGGGACGCTCATGGCCGAATACTTGAAAGCAAAGGATGCATAAGAACTGAAACAGTTGAAGAGCTATATAACCGAAAAGGACCTAAAATAAACCGTTTAATAAACTTTTACAAGATCCATTTCACATAAATGTTAAAAAAAAGTGTGTAAAATATCTTTTTGAACAAGACCTTGGTTTGAATCTAAGCTGTCAAAAACTATATGTAAAATGGTTAATTTTTGTAAGTACAGAATGTCAATATTGACATGTTTATTACATCATTATTAAACCACAAGTAACTTCTCTGCACTAAAATGTCTCGGTTATACTAAACTGTTCATTAATAACTACATGTATTTATAGAATTTCAGTAGCCACATAACGTCACAGGTGTAATCTAATAAGTGGATGAGAAACTCGACTTAAATAAAGTATAAAGGAAAATCAAGCAAGATTTCAGTTTACACCTTTGTGTACAATCCGAATCTTAAAAAAACCTGCTTCTAAAACCGATATTTATTAAAACTTTTTTGTCTATAGGAAAACTCTTAGAAATCATTTTTTTTTCAATTAGAATCTCACCTGGGAATAGCTCGAGAAGACGTTATTAAATTGTAAAACTTTTATCTCATTTGTCTCATCCGTTTTGTTCTTTTGTTTGTTTATGAACAATTTAATGTTTTTAAACTATTGAAATATCAACTCATTTGTATTGATCATCTTGTCAAAGTGAAATGATCTTTTCAGATAACATCAATAAAGAAAAGAACAAAATATCTTAATGGATAAGAAATGCAGAGCAGACTGTTTGTTAAAATTCATTAGTGAAATCATAAATCATTTTCTGGGGCAAATTATCTGTATTTACTTCAGTATACAAATACAAGTTTGGTTCCCATTGAAATTCCCTTTTCCATCGTTAAAAAAATCGTTGGTTATTGAAATTCCGTTCGGAAAATAAATATAAAAGAGGGACGAAAGATATCAGAGGGACAGTCAAACTCATAGATCGAAAACAAACTGACAACGCCATGGCCAAACATAAAAAGACAAACAGACAAAACATAGTACAGATGACACAACATAGAAAACTAAAGACTAAGCATCACGAACCCCACCAAAAACTAGGGGTGATTTCAAGTGCTCCGGAAATGTAAGCAGATCCAGCTCCACATGTGGCACCCGTCGTGTTGCTTATGTATTACAAATCCGGTAAATAGTCTAATTCGGTAGGTCACATTCGTGAAAAGGGAAGGGTATTGTAGTTACGATATAGGGAAAATATCCGATATCAACTGTGAAACGGTTATTCCATAACGGTCAACCAACTCGTGATGGCGTCCGTAAAATTTACGAAAGGATGATTTCAACTTCACCATTTGGAACTCTTGGTTTAATAGCCTCCTTGTGAGCAGCAATCCTCTATCAAGGAAATTATTATAGGAAATACAAGCCCGGGAATATCGTATCAATTGGGAGATATATACTCCGTATACAGGCGCTGCTTGAATGTTGCTACATAGAAATGGAAAGTTCACAATTGTGAAGCCGAAATCATCTCTTTTGTCGGAAAGTTTTGTTTTCAACCGACCCTCATTGTCAATTTCTAGATGTAAGTCAAGATATGAGGCAGACTTAGCTGTATCTGTATTATCCTTTATCTCTAGTTCGATGGGATAGATTCGTTCAACATAGTCATCAAATTTTGTATTATTTAGTGAGAGAACATCATCTATATAGCGGAACGTAAAGTTAAAGGATATTGCTAACTTCTTATCTTTCTTCCTAAGAAGTTCCTGTACGGTTGCCTATAATTGATTACATTCACTTCATTAGAACATGGATGGATAGTTGTTTCATTGGTAATCATACCACATTTTCTTATTTATACTGTGGTGGATAGTCTCATTGGCAATCATACCATATCTCCTTATTATTATATTAGTATCGAAGGTATGAATTGGCATTTTTCATTGAAACAACTTTTGTTAAACGTTTGGTCAAAATGACGAATATTAAAATTTTGTTGAATTCTAGATTATAAGAGATTAAAAGAGTCAATAGCTGATACGAATAGAAGGAGATGTGGGGGAAAACGTAAATGAGACGTCAACCCTACATCGTCATAATTAAAAAGGCCTTTTTTATCAACACAAGGGCATCAACAATAGACAGTGCTTAGACAATATGTCAATCTTCTCAGTTATCCATGTTTAACTTTTTTGTATTGTAAGCAAGGCATATTTGCAATATATTGTTAAGATTATAGTCTCAATACAATATAATTAGGATAAGACAATAGATAAGTTTACGGTTTGCTAAGGGAACTCCCAATTTAATTGTTGACATGAAATCATTCTATCCTGCACTGTTATATTACATTTTCATTATTCAATTTTGATTTGAAACCATTTTTTATCTCTTCTATCTCTATAGGGGAATTCAATGTTTCACCCTGCATAGTGTTAATGTTTCTCTAACAAGCCAGAAAGCTTGTCACTTATTTACGTTTGTTTCTATCTTTTTATGTATAGCTTATGCTGTTAATTGCAGACCTTTGAGGGACATTATTATATTAATAAGAAGATGTGGTGTGAGTGCTAATGAGACAACTCTCCACCCAAGCCACAACGTATAAAAAGTAAACAATTATAGGTCAAAGTACGTCCTTCAACACGGAGCCTTGGCTCACACCGAACAGCAAGCTATAAAGGGCCCCAAAATGACTAGTGTAAAACAATTTCAAACAGGAAAATCAACGGTCCAATCTATATATAAAGCGATAAAAGAGAAACACTTATGAACCACATCAACAAACAACAACCACTGAACAACAGGTTCCTAACTTAGGACAGGTGCATACTTATCGTTATCTGTCTATAATATAATTAAAACGTTTAATTTGATAGTATTACTCATTATAAAAAAGGAGATGTGGTAGTATTGCAAAAGTGACAACCTTTTATCAGAGACCGTCGGACGATAACGGAAAAAAACTAAAGGTCACTAAAGGGTCTTCATCAACGAGCAAAACCCATACAGTATAGTAAGCTTTAAAAAGTTCCGACATGACCAAACGTGAACCTATTCAAACGAGAATACGAACAACCTGATTTATGTTTGATCTAAAAACAACCATTTTCAACAATTTTTATTTACGTTGCGATTTCCGGACCAACCTCTGAGCTGAAGAATTTATGCTTGTTCAAGGAAATTGTTTGCATTTTATAGATTTTAATTCACATCTTTTTTGACATACGATTTCTTAAAATTTATTAACGAACATTTTGTTATTGAAATAATCATCAAAAAGAAATGGAAAAAACCGTTTTAGAAAAAATACATTTTCCTTTCTATTCTGGAAGAGTAGAATTCGAAGATTTCAGTTGTGGATATTAAGTGAATTATGACATTGGTTCATAGACGACTGAAAAGTGCTCCACATAGTTTATATGCATACTTACATTGATTATTTAGGTCTCGCCATTAATAATATATTATATTTAGACAATAGGAGTAATCATCCATTATATTAGAATTAGTAGATTATTTAAAAGCTATTTACAGTTAATTTAAAACATTGTTGCTCTAAAAAGGACCATTATATTGTATATGATGTAAACACAAATCGTCCTCTTCGATCTGAAATTATTTTGCAGGTTTTGGCATCTTCCGAATAACACTAACATTGTCGCTTAATCAACTAATTATCAGTTTCTCCAAACATTTTCAAGACTAAACTTTTTGTACTTAAAATTAAGATTTACTACTATCTTCCTTAATATAGATATTAGTTATTATAAATCTTTTTATACGCATGTTTTATCATTTTCCTCTTAGTGAAAGCAATCGATATTCAAGTCCGTTATTAAATTTTCAGTTCAAATTATCTCAAATTAACAGATCGGACATTACTCATTTTTGAAGGCCGAACGGTTGCCTATAATTGCTTACATCCACTGTATTTGAACTTTGGTGGATAGTTGACTCATTGGCTATCATTCCCCATCTCCTTATATGGGCACATGAATACGTGAGGAGCTGTAATATAAAACGAATAGTTAGATCAATCTAAGGTCAATTTCATGAAAGATTTGGAACCGTTTAGTTCTTAAAAAGCTTTAAATTGATCAATGGATAATGTCAGAATTATGTGTTATAGACCAGTTCCTTATAAAAGCAATGACTGCTGAGCTTATAGAAACTGTCGGAGGGAGGAAAAAAGGGGGGGGGGGGGTAGCAGTCAACCAGCAGCGGTATCGATTAATTATTTATGAAATTAATATAGTTAATAAATAATATCATAATTAAATAATATTGATAGGGTTGACGTACTTTAAGCTTTTGAAATTTCAGCGCCCAATTAATTACTTTTATTTTCCTTCCGCTTTAAAGTATCTTATTTACACAGGTTGTTATGTCAAAGTAATTTATTTCCGGAAGTTGACCAAACATTTCTTGTTATTTCTCTCTTATTTCACAAGCATAGACATCTAGCAACCTCATATAGAATAAAAACCGGGTAGGTAAAGAAATGTAATCTCCGATTATACGGAGGGAAAACACATCCTGTTCTGTATGTGACGGGATTGCTTCCCTTAGAAATTTAGTAGATACTTAGTCAGCCGTAAGCGGTTGAGCTAAGGAAGTACTTCTTTAGCTCAGTCGGTATACGCGCTGCCTTGTAACACAGAGGTCCCGGGTTCGAGTCCCGGTGGATACATGCGATTTTGCAAGTAGAATCATGCTCTCCGGTTACATTCTGTAATCAAAATTGCTCACAGAACAACATGTACATATAAAGATTGCTTACAGAACAAAATATATATATACAAGTGTTCAAGGAAGAGATTGCATTTGTTTTGCACATGAAATCCTCTTGTTAAGCCTTGTTAGATACGATATTAAGATTGTTTATGGTACACTATATGAAAAATTCATTAGAATTGTTAGAGTACATGTAATGTTAAGGTTCAAGACACCATCCTGAGTAAATTAATGAAACAACATTAAAGCATTAGCCCATAGAAGACATATTTGATACGATATATATATCTGTTGCCTAATACGCAGATCAGAAAGTTAGAATAACTGAAAAATACGTTATTACGTACAACTATTTATCAGAATGACAGAAAACAATATAACCAAATTTGAATGGAATGTTATTTTGGTATTATTTTAAGACGATCTGTCCAGAATGGTTCTCTTGGGAATCATACAATTGAGATAATACCAATGCAAATCCATCACTTGATTGTGAGAGGTTTACACAATATCGATATTAATTTTTCCTGTCATTATAGATTGCTTTATTTTAGTTTCTATTTAAGTCAGACAGGGCATGATCGTTAGTTCAATTTGACCCAGAAAATAGTTTTTTCTCTAATTCTCTTTAGGACGTTAAAACATTCAAATTGTTTTCTTAGTGAGACGAATTCAGTCTGAAATTTAGTTTTGTTTGACTTACTGGTTTATTTAAGTGATTGTAAGGATCCGGATATCAGAGGTAAATATGAACTAATTGTACTTGTTTTTTTTCTGTATATTTAAAAGAAAAGATATGGCCTAGAAGAAAAAATAATGTCCCCATTTCTTATTAAAGTCAGTCTCAGTCTCAGCTGTGTAGTCATTGTTTTTAACACCAGCATCAGTGAAACGTAGGGAAATTTTGTTTCAAAGTTCAATAATACATCGGATAAAAATATATAAACAGAAACGTCAAGTTTGTAATTATAAAAAAGGAAAACAAGACGTGATAAATTGCTTGCGTCTGAAGCACTTTTCTGGAATTACCTTCATCAGAAACACCTAAGCCGAATATTGATGCATAAGAACCGAAACAATTGTAGAGCGTTATGACCAAAGTATCTGTTTTTTTCCTCTCTAGTTCTCTTTAGGACGTTATAACATTCCAATTGTTTTCTTAGTGAGACGAATTCAATCTTAAACTTAGTTTTTTTTTGAACTACTGGTTTATTTAAGTGACTGTAAGGATCCGGAAATCAGAGGTAAATATGAACTAATTGTACTTGGTTTTTTTCTATATATTTAAAACAAAAGATATGACCAAGAACAAAAACAATGTCCCCACTTCTTAAAGTAAAAGTAATTAAAGTAAATCTTCTGAAACCTAACAGAAATATTGAACTCTATCATATAAGCTGTATTTGGCAAAACCATTCGGAATTGTGGGTTATAGATGCTCTTCTACTTCGTACTTTATTTGGCCTTTGAACTTTCTTGATTCGAGCGTCACTGATGAGTCTTTTGTAGACGATATGCGCATCTAGCGTATAAAACTTTCATTTTGGTATTTATGATGTGTTTTTTTATTGTGTTTAGTTTACGTATTTTGCATTGTTTTCCCCCTAAATAATATTCGTTTTGTATATTATGATACCATATTGAATTTTCTATTGCTTTAGTAATTAGTTTTCTCAGTTGTACATCCATATTGATATTGAAACGTTTCATCTTTTTGCAATCAACAATTATGCATATCGTTTCCATACAAATTGAATAAATATATCAAACAGTGAGATACCGACGTCATAAATAATAAAAGTACACTAATAATTGAATAAGCAATATTCATTTTGTAATTTTGGACTATCTATTAGAACATTCCCAATGACAACATCTAGTAATCCTTTCCTAACAGCCCTGTTCATGTTGTTATAATTATCAATTTATGAATTTATTATTTTAAATATGATTGTTAAAGGAACGGTTTCCGGGGATTAAGTCAAAAACTCAAAAGGAAGATTATGATTATGAAAATGGCAATTTCTGAATATTTCGCTTCATGGTAACATTATATGAATGCATTAGCTCGGTAAAAAAAACCCAATTGATTTCGTTATAAGACTACTGGAGCCAATTAAACACCTCACAAAATATTAATTAAATTCGAGATCACGATGTTAAAAAATCGTGATCATGGATGAAAAATCGATATCATGAATTGTATAATTCGTTATAACAGATTACGTTCGTAATTGCGAACCTATATCTTTTACAAATATTTGTAAATCGTGATGAAGGATTAAATTTGTCATCACGAATTTCAAAAAAGAAAACGGTATCGACAGTTTTGGAATTCATTACCATGAATTTAATCTAAACATCCGTGGTCACAAATTTTATCCACGATCATGAATTACAAAAACTCTTATAAAATATAAATCTATTGCTTTAAAAAAGCTATTGTAAACGGTCTTTCCCCCTTCTGAAACACGATTGATTGATATGTGTGCGTTTGTTTGTTTGTTTGTTTGTTTGTTTGCTTCTTTCTTTAAAGGGTCCATACATGTATTAGTGTGTTGGTTAAGTTTCTATATTTAGTTAGTTGGAAAGTTTTTATTCTATTTCAGGTCCCGTATTTGTCTCGCACCAGATTGTGGCGTCACGTGATGAAGCTTTATAATTGCGAAAACTTAGTATTTTTATTCCTTTTTAGGTGGATACGTTGGACAGACAACATGTATAGCGACGGAATACAACAAAGTATTTCTGTTGCCATTGTAGGTAATTGATGTTTTGATCACAGTTCACGAGCAGTGCATGCTTTGGATTTAGTTGATCCTGTGTAACTTTAAAACACGTTTATCGATTATTTTCATACAATGTACATTTTTCAGCAGCAGTTTGTAACACAGAGTTGTATTTAATCTAGTAGCAGACATTTTATTGTAGGATTTCCCTGAGATTTACGGAGTTAGCAAGCGATTTTAACGGCATTGCAATTTCTTTTCTGTACGGAAATTATTGGAAGGTAGCTGCACCACGTTGTTCTATGAAGATGTAATACATGTATACCCTGCTGACTGTCAATTGGACATGTAGTTTCAGAGTTGATCAAGCATGTGGATTTTTTTTTTTCAGAAGAAATATAATATAAGAGGGGAGAAAACTCCAATTTAATGTAAGCGTACCTTTTAAACCAAAATGTACATGATGTATGTGTTACAACATGTCGCAACTAACAATTCAGTAATAATATGTTGTCGGTATCTTATACGGTTTTTGAAAAGAAGTGAAAATAAGCCAAAATTTAAATTTAGAACATGACCTTGACCTCTGACCTTGACCTAATTTTCTTTTTTTTTTGGACCAAGGACCTCTATTCAAAAGACCCTAGGTTTCTATCACTTATGGTTTACCAGTTGGAAATGCATATCACTTATATCAATTGCATAAGGGGGAATAACTCTCATATGGAGTCTTCGTAACGCTTCGGTCAAAATAAAACCTAAGATTCTGAGGATATAACGAGCAATTTTGAAAAATAAATTTGTCGCTTTCTTTTAAGGTTGCGGAGGAGATATAATAACAAGAAAAACAGTGTTTGGGGAGATAACTCTTAAAAAGAAAAGTGTTCGGTTAAACAGGGTCAGTTTCAAAAGCGTATAGACTGTACGATATCATATACAAAAAAAACTAAGCGACATCTTTTGAAACAAAAATACAGCGCAAGAAAAAAATTAGGCGGAAGAAAAAAAAAAATCAGAACAAAATCAATAGGTCTTTCCACGGAAAGGTGGAAAGACCTAAAAAAAAATCAACACATTCATTATAACGAATTTAATCCGCAATAACGAAAAAAAACAACATTATAATTAACTGAAATAGACAAAGCTTCAATAGACATGACTCATTTATCTGAATTAATGCTTGTAAAAAACGCAACAGAAGATATTTAGGGTAATTCAAAACATATGAGTGGAGATGAACTGACAACGTCAATGAAAAAGCAAAAGACTACAAAAAAAACAAACAAGTTAAAAAAAACACGACATAGAAAGCTAACGATTTTAACAAACACAAGACAAACCCCCGAAAAAAACTGCTGGTGATATCAATTGTTCTAAAAGGGTAAGCAGATTCTTCTCTAATAGTGGTACCTGTAACTTCAATATCTAAATCATTAAAAGCATAAATGAATAAAAGGTGAAAAGAGCTCGAGCAGTGATAGGAATATAGGTCAAATTCAAATTGACCTGCTTACTATTAGTCTTTACTACGTCATTCATTACCACGGTCTTATGTATTGACAAAAATAAAAGAACCACATAAAAAATTAATAAACACCCATTATAAAATAATAGTAAGATATTTTGATACCGAATTTAAGGGTAATTATGCTAAATGCTAGCATGTATACATATTGTAATAATAAAGTTCATCGAGTTTTATTTTTCTTGATGAATACACTCGAAAAAGATACCAGACTTCAAATTTAAAGACGCATCAAAACAATTTGAATCCCACACCAATAAGGATGTTGAAGAGAAAAATTCGATAAGTTGTCATAACTAACGAATGTCATATATTGCTGTGGATAGATATGTTTATCAAAGTTTATCAAATACACAAAGAAATAAGATCTATGAATATTGTGTTATCGCTCCTTACATCTAATTTTGTTTTCAACAAATTTAAACACTTTTAACACTAACGGTTCTACTTCCTGTCGATATTTTTATTTTTGTATTGCACTTGGTCATGTTTTCCTAGACTGTTTGTGGCGTTTTTACACTTATTTCATAATATGTGTAATGATATTTTTTTCTGAAAACATCATTGGTTTATTAGTTGTTTTTGATCTGAACTAGCTTTCAGTAACCGCGAGTACGCTCCGGTCAATACTTTGTGCCTTTAGTGTTTTCGTTAGTTTTTGGGGTTTTGTATCGATCTGATGAGTCAAACACACATTTCAGTTGATTTTTAAAGTTCTTATTTTGTGATGTTATGCCATTTTCTTAGTTCGGGGGAAGATTTGGTGCCCGCAAACATGTTTCAATCCGCCACATTCTGTATGTGCCTGTCCAAAGTCAAGAGCTTATTCAGTGATCGTAGTTTGTTGCGGTTTTTCATATTTGATTTTCGTTTAGTGTTAAATTCATAAATCAGAACGTTAGTTTCTCGTTAGAATTGTTTTACGTTTGCCCTTTTTGGGGTATTTTATAGTCTGCTATGCATTATGAATTTTGCTCTTTGTTGAGGGTCGTACGGTGCCCTATATTTGTAAACGTCTATGTCATTTGGTCTCTTGCGGAAAAGTTGTATCATTAACAATTATTATTTTCTCGTTTGCATTTCTAATGATTTTAAAAAATCAAAAGAACACTAAAAAATCACATCCGTGCGAAGCGGTTTGCTCGATTTGTCTTCATCAGGAATAATCAAATCCGAATGTTTGAAAGCAAATAATGTAAAATAAGGGAGCTACCATTTGATTTTTATGGGGGCTAGGATGAAATTTGAAAAAAAGGCAGGACAGGAGTTTTGAGTTAAAAAAAAAGGCAGGATGAGCAACTTGGCAAAAAAAAAAAGGCAGGATGACAATTTATGTAAAAAAAGTCAGGATAAACTAAAAAAAAAAAGGCAGGACCGAATAGAGTGAAAAATAAAAAGGCAGGACAGAGATTACAACTAAAAAACAATATTTTTCATCCTAGCCCCCCCCCCCCCCCCCCCCCCCATAAATATCAAATGGTAGCTCCCTAATCGAAACAGTTGAAAAGTTTTATGACAAAGTAGGACCTAACAATAATAACCTAATCCACTCATTCATTCCTAGTATATAGAATATATATTATTGTCCTCTCTTAATACTCGTCTCGGTAAACACTTGTATCTTTTTCCCTATTGGATTGACTATCATCGACTCAGTTGGTGTTGTAGTGTAATATATATAGACGTCACCTTCGACAATTATACATTATATTCCATTACAAATTGAATTAATTCAGATGAAGTGTATTCTGTTGGCATTAGTGAAGCTGGTTTTATCACCACAGATATAAAACACATTAACTTCCTGTATTTTGTACTGAATTCAACCAATATTAGAAGCAGTGTGTTAACGTTTGCGTTATATTTATAGTATGAGATGTCAATTCATATCAAACCCATCTTATGTATTACCATACTTCAGAATTCATCTTTTTTTTACCTAAGGCATAGATGACCATAGAGGCATTTGGCACACTTTTTGGGAACTTTTGGTTTGCATTTCGATTCAAGTTGGTATTCGATTTTGGCCTTCGATTTTTTTAATCAAGCTCCACTGATGAGTTTTATATAGCGCGTGTACTTTAACTATATTATCTTAAAATTGTTCAACTACTTTTTTTAATCATAATTCCTCTTTCAAATTTCAAGCATCTTAAAGCGTTATGGAATATCGTTGTCCACGGGTACATTCCTATTGTAACCACAAACCCATCCTCTTTTCGTCGATTATGAAATCATCCAATCAGACTTATCACCGGATTTTTACTTACCTGAGCAAAACCACAGATGCAACATGTGGAGCAGGAATTGCTTACTCTTCCGTACCACCTAAGTCCCAAGCCCTTATTTTTATAAGGTTCGTGTTGATTGTTCTTTAGTTTTCTATGTGGCGTATTGTGTACTTGTCGTTTCGTCGTTTTTCCTTTTTCCCCATGACGTTGTAAGTTCTCATAGACACTTATGTTTTGAGTGTGTCCTAACGTATCTTCGGTCTCTCTTTTTTACAAACAGATGGTGCGAATAGAACATTTTATAAAAATTAGAATAATAAAAATATCCAACTAAAAGCTAGTTAAATGTACTTATCAGTAAATTAAAACCATACTAAATATTACACATATGTACTGTCACAGTACTACAATCTATCGATACCTATAGTTTGGCATTGCACAAGGTCATGTTTTTCTCTGACTGTAAATGTCGCCTTTACACTAAATCCATTGGATGTTGGATGTGTACTGATTGATATTTTCGTCTTATATACATGATCTTTTTATTAATTGTTATTGGCTTTGAAATAGCTGTCAGTAATTGCGAGTACTTTCAGATCTGTACTTAGTGTCTTTTTGTTGTGGGGATGTGATTGTATCCGTCCACGTCCACTCTGTGTTTTTGTTAAATATATTTCTATTTGTATCCATCTGATGAGTTAAGCCTTTTTCAACTGATTTTTTTAAGTTGTTCTTATGTTGTACTGTTACACCACTGTCCCAGGTTAGGGGAGGGTTTGTGCTCACAAACATGTTTAACCCCGCCACATTCTTTATGTGCCTGTCCTAAGTCAGGAGCCTGTAGCTCGTTGGTTTTCGTTGGTTCATGTCTGTCATATTTGTTTTTCGTAAATTGTTTTGTTACAAATTAGGCCGTTAGTTTTCTCAATTGAATTGTTTCATATTTTTCATCTTTCACGTGATGTATGATGTTCTGTATAGACTTATTTATGGAGTGTACAATTCTCAGTTGGTTCGATATGTGCATGTTTGAAGTATCGTCGCTGACGGCCTGACATTGGCGAAAAACACTATTACGTTTAGAGACTGAAAAAAAAACCACTTTGTTTCAAAACATATTTTCTTAATTCTGCGTTCAATGGCGCACAATCTAAAAACGTTATCAATTATTTAGTCTCTTATCATTAATGTATAATGTTGAATGAATCATGTATTAAATCGTCATTTACTTGTACAAACTATCTGTATGAACTAAGATTTCCGTTGAAGATGTAATTAGTGACTGTTTTAGTCTCGCGTCACTCATTTGTAAGGTCTATTACTTCTGATTTCTTTTCATATAATTGAATTAACGTTACGTTAAAAATACGACGTAAATAAGTACATTCATGGATGGATCGAGGTTTAATGTCGAGTTAAGTAAATTCAGATAAACATCATATGAATAAATAAAGTATAAACATATGAATAATGGAAATACCCCAAATCCCCCTCAATATATAGAATTTAAAACCAAATAGTATTTCATATATGTCCGTTGATATTTGCGACATAACGAAACATCTATATACGTCATTGACTAATATAAAATATCATGCCGCGATAGCAATTATATTCTCTGTTGTAGATTTCTATCCATAATTGAACCTTTCATCCCATCCTACTATTAACAATTATACATCACATTTGCTTCCTTATTTAATAAATTCATGAGATAAAAGTTTCTGTTGTGTAAGTTTTAGTTGGACTCTAGCATCAAAGTTATGAATAGTGCAAACTCGATGTTAATATCTTATTATTGTTATATTTGTAATCTTCAAATAAAAGTTTTTTTTGTTATACATTATGACTGTTTATTGATCAAGCATATCTCAAATTAGAAGCACTTTTAAATCATGAACGTCATCACTATTTTCAAGAGGAGTGAGTAGCAATGCAATTACTGCTGATCTCTATAAATTCGTGTTAGTTATAAAGATTTCCGTACTATGTACATAAATACAAACTAGAAGATATATTTTGTGGGAAGAGCAGCATGGTTTCGAATTCCTTATTTCAACAATAAAAGATTCGACACAAGCAAACTTTTGGTTTGATTACTGTTTCATTGACGTATAACCCTATGATCGTATTAACACATTGCTCATCGTTGAACGCGTATAGTAACCTATATTTGTTAACTTCTACGTCATTTGGTCTCTGGTAGAGAGTCCCATTGTCATACCACATCTTCTTATTTGTATATTCTATGCATTGAAGACCAAAAAAGGTTGACTGCCGGAGCATAGTGTTTCGCATGCAGACTGTAAAAAGTACAGAACTATTCAAGTTTTAACTAGTTGCAGCCATCAGCCTTCAATAAAAAAAAAAATACCGAACTCCAAGGAAAATTTAAAACGGAAAGTCTTTTATCAAATGGAAAAATCAAAAGCTCAAACATATCAAACGAATGAAAAAGAACTGTCATATTTCTGACTTGGTAAAAACATTTTCTTTTGTAGAAAATTGTGGATTAAACCTGGTTTTAAAGTCTAGTTCAACGTCTCGTTTTTTTTTATAAACATTATATAAAATTTGATCTATGTTTTTATCATATGTTTTGTTATTTCATTTAGCGAAAGATAGACAAAATAATATGAATAATTAAACTAAACAAAACTAGTGGAATCAAGTCACAATATGACTATAAAAACACAGATCAAAAACCTTTAAGAATAAACAGAAACCTCTTACAAAGATCCTTGGTGGAAGGTCCTATGCGATGTGGCTTGGTTCGACTAGTTTTTTGTTTGTTTTAAGTTTTGTGTCTATCATTGTATTACCCTTCTGTTGTTTTGTATAAATTGTATAAATAAAAATAAATGTCAAAAATGCTATAATGCAGTTAATGATACTGCGTTATAATCCATATTATATAATATAATGCGAATGATGTACTCTATAACTGTGAAGTGACAAATGAACTGCCTCGATAATATATTGACATAAAATCAGAATACTCCTGTGGAATAAATTGCTGTTTATTTTATTTCATTTTAATTGAAATAAATTAAGATATACAGCTTCAGAGTATAGATATTAATAAATGGACTGTCATCACGTGACTTGCGCATTAAAGTGATTGATTCCCACTGTAAAGTGTTTACTCTAGACTGCACGCAACACACAAATTCAAAACTATAATTATGAACACTCTAATATGACAACTATTATCATACGACGTGAAAAAACAATTTTAGCGCAGACAACTTATTCCGACGAAATAGAGAATAAAGATTGAAAATCTTGATTTATATTATAGATGGACCTTAAAAATCGTAAATTAAAATTCACACTTGTGGAGAAAATGATGAAAACTTTAAGTGCGTTCCGTTTTTGTGTGTTTGTTATGATTTACTTTATAACTAAGCTACGCATTTTTCTGCACAAACTCTTAATGCATGCAATTATAATTTGATGTATACTTGTTCGTATTTGATCTAGATGGGTTTCAATTGCTTTTCTGGCATACGTTATAAAATTCATCGTCTCTCTCATATCTTGACTTGCATCTAGAAATTGACAATGAGGGTCGGTTGAAAACAAAACATTACGAAAAAAATGATGATTTCAGCTTCCCAATTCATATGGGTTGCTGCTCACAAGGTAGCTATTAAACCAAAGTTCCAAGTGGTGAAGTTGAAATCATCCCTTTGTTAATTTTACGGACGCCATCACGAGTTGGTTGACTGTTATGGAATATTTGTTTCACAGATGACAACGGAAATGTTCCAATTATCATAACTACAATCCCGTCCCCTTTTTCCCGAATGTGACCTAAGGAATTAGACTTATCACCGTATGTGTACTAACATGAGCAACACGATGAATGTCACATGTGGAGCAGGATCTTCTCACCCTTCCGGAGCACCTGAGATCACCCCCAGTTTTTGGTGGGGTTCGTGTTGCTTAGTTTTTAGTTTTCTATGTTGTGGTTTGTGTACTGTTGTTTGTCTGTTTGTCTGTTTCTTTTTAGCCATGGCGTTGTCAGTTTATTTTCGACTTATGAGTTTGAATGTCCCGTTGGTATATTGCGCATCTTTTTTAGATGTTAAAAGTAGAATTTGCGTATTCAAAGGTAATAAGGTTTATGATTTATTTGTAAAAAACATGTCAAATGCAAAACAAAAGCAAATGTATGAGAAAATTTTGTGATGCTCTGATCAGCAATTGCACTACAATACCGACTACTGGAAATAATTTCTATATTTTAATTAATTCTATATTGCAGGTTTAAAATAAAGCAATTAAAAAAAAAAAAAAAAAACAGAAATGAATTCAGACGATGACGATGATGATCTCGTACTGCAATGTCTATACGATGAATTTACATTGCTTGAAGTGGTTATGGAAGGTGACTTCGAAAGTGTACAGAGCATACTTGATGATAACCCTACAGTTGATGAATTGAATGAAAGGGACAGGACAGGAAAGGTATGCATATCTTTTATTCCTTTGGTTGGTAATTACTACATCCGTAACATATTATGTTGTTAGGAACGTTAAAGGAACTAGTTTGTACGTCTGTCTGTTCCAACAAAAAATAATTTGTTCAGATTTAAACTACTCAAATATACATGACATTTGTGCTGGTATGAATATAAAGAGACACCCTTGTTTTTTATCAATCGAAGTTATTCACTTTAAATGATTAATAATGACGATAACATCCCCCCTACATACATACTACATAAGATATGATATGATTTCCGTGCGCACAACACATCTTTTTAGAGTAACCTTCATCAATTACCCCTGTTACCATAAGTTTGAAACAAATCAAACACGAAAAAACACAAACAGAAGTTAAACAGGGCGGTCTTAGGATAACTGTGTCCGAGAAATTTGCAACCTTTTTTAGGGGATTTGAGATATTGTGGTCCGATATTTCCAATCCTGTACCATGCTCTGCCGCATGTATTTTTTAAAAGAATTATTCTCTGCGTCTGTCTGTCCAAGCGCAATTCTTCCTAAATAAATAGCAAGTAGGCAGGTATGAGTATGGTAAGATCTTTCCAGTGTTTATAACTTGTTGGATCAATCGAAGTAGTCACAATGAATTGTTAATATTTTGTATATCAGAAACACGACTAAATCCTCAAACATGCTTCGCAGAATGCAGAATGTTTGCAAACAATATCATTTGTTTACCAGTCGCAAAAGAGATGTTTATGAAGTGACCTTAATGATGTACCCCCAAGATCACAAGTTTGAAAAGTCCAAATGATGAAAAATGAGAAGTCACGAAAAGGACTTAACTATTGAAGCAGCATTATGATAGCTATGTCTTAAGGATTTGAAACCTTAGCTTCATTGTTATCACTTATTTTGATATCAAACTTAAACTCGATTTTGCTTGCATCAACTAAATACTGAAGCTTTTGCTACTCAGTGGATAGTCCCTCATGACCTATCCATGTCCAGTTGTAGTAAAACATATAAGATTGTCGTGTGTAAAGTAGGTGCTTCACAAGGTACGCTAAATGCCAAATTTCCAAAAGCAATATGTATCAAGGAACTGATTCATGTCAATGGAACACTAACAACCGTGGACTATCTACTATGGCTGAGGACAATGCAGCCTATATTTAATATCAATGAAGCATTTCTTTGGTGCATACATAGAAGGAGACGTTTACCCTGTCGACAGAAACGTTTTTTTTTATTATAGTTCATGCGATTCCCCCAGTTTTTGGTTTGTTATGTTCATTTGTCTTCTTAATCGATTTATGATATTAGTTCATCGGTAAACCACTATTGCCTCAATTTACAAAGAAAAAGAATCAGTTGAACTGCACAAATACCACAGCACTGATACATGGCTGATGATCCTCTGGAGATTTGATAGTTCATGAGCAGAGGGTGCTGATAAAGTTGTAGTAAAAAACTATATGAATTCTAAACACATCGGTACGTTAGAGACCAAACGTTTACCGATTTAAAAAAAAACATGAAAAGTTGGTGAAAACAAAACCAATAGTGCATAAGCAGAAAAAAAATCATAAAAAAACAAACAGGCAGAGCTTGCAAAATAGTCTCTTATGTACTATTTTACCGGCTAAAGCAAAATAGCCTTCTTAGCCGGCAAAGTAGCGATTTATAAAGAGTTTTGTTATTTTACTGGTTTTGAATCGGTATCTTAATTAAGAATAAAAAGAAATATAGAAACATACTCCTTAATAAGAAATCTCTAAAGATATGTCTTCTTTAAAAATTGTATACATAAACAAAGCAAGCATATTAAAATTAAAATTCTAGTTAAAAACAAAAGTTATGAAATTACATAAAATAGAGAATGGAAATGGGGAATGTGTCAAAGAGACAACAACCCGATCAAAGAGTAAAAAAACACAGCCGAAGGCCACCAATGGGTCATCAACACAGCGAGAAAATCCCGCACCCGGAGGCGGACTTCAGCTGGCCACTAAAAGTTGCTTTTCATACTCTTTAATAAAAAAGTCTCTAAAAAATATGTTTTTTTTTTAAATATAATGCATAAGCATATTATATGTTAATCTGAAATGAGTGTATGTATAGTAATGAAAGTATATAGCTCTTGAAGTAAAACAGACATCATTAGATTAAAACACAGAAAGTGCGAATTTCTGCATTTAAAATTATTTGGGAACCATCTGAGCTTTATATTCATTTAATAATAATTTGGTGTCATGTGTGTTCGCGATAATATATTTTGAGTTGTTCAAGTTCAAGATCTCGTGAACTGAAACTGTTTTGAGAACGCCGATCCCACGCACTACTTTTGGTCTTAAATTGAATAAGTCATTGTACTATATATAAACTGTAAATGTTTATCCCGACATTTCTATTTCCTGAATATAAATTCTTAGAAGTCATTTACGATCTTGTTGAATCATCTTTACTTTCTCGTTATGTAGGCTTCTTTCGACGATTATCGAAATGCTAATTAACACCGAGTAATTTTCAAGAGTACTTACAATTCATTAAATGATGGCTTAGTTTTACAATTTACAGGCGAAGTGCAGACACACTGTTGTAATCTCAACGACACGATAATGCGCTTATCTAAAGTAAGAACTTGAATTCTCTCAGTAAAAAGACATCTATAAAAATGAGATTCATGTATCTTTATGTTATAATGTCGAACATAATGTATGGATAATAATTAAAAGGAAAAAAAACCATTTTTTTTGCAATTGTAAAAGATTAGAGCAGGAAGTAAAAAATAATATATGTTTCAGAAATCACAACTTCAAGTTATGAAAAAGTGAGGCGAAATATACCAGAAAGGATAATCAAACTCATCAGTCTGAACAAACTGAAAATGACAAAAACGGAAAAAAATCATAGACAAACAGCAGTATACCAAACACAACATAGAAAACATGTCGGTCTATTGTTATTTTTAATACACCTGGGCTACATGGGTTTATCTGAATGCGATTATTAACGTATATAAACAGTAGAATTATGCAAATTATGCTACTTTCTTATTATTGCTTAGAATTGCACGGTTTTACTAATGAGCATTTGATGTCTAGACTGGTTATCTAAAACATTGTAAAACATGATTAGCATGCATTAACCCTTATAAAATATAACACCCATAACAATTAACTTTTGCTCATATATCTCTTCACATGTTTCAGTACTTAAACATCATTTGCTCTCGGGTATTTGGAATCGGGCGTTCCTGATGAAGATAAACCCAGTTAACGCTTCGAACGCATACAATTTATAAATTGTTATTATCATTTCTTACTTACAAAATCTATTTGAACTTTGTCTAGAATACACTTTCGTTAAGTTCAAGTGGTCATTGCCTAAAACTGTTTGACTATGGTTAAGCCTACAACTTGTTTATAGATAATAAACTATGATACCCTACATACTAACTTTCCATTTTTAACACCTACAATGTCTTAAAATATATCCTCCTAAATAAAATTTCTTAGGTAGCATAATCGTTTATATTTTCTTGCATAATCTCTTTTCAATCGTTATTTTGACTTTAAATTACGCTGGATAATGTTCCAGAATACTAACAGGTTATTAAATGATGGCTCAGGGTTACAAATTACTGGAGTAGCTCAGACAATGGTGTAATCTTAACGACACAATAAAGCGTCGATGATTAATGTCCTTTACGGTTCTTATGAACTTAAATGTTTGGCTTGCGATAATGTAGATGAATTTTTATTGCATGGCTGTCGATATTATAACTTTTTTTGTACCAAAGCCGAGAGAAGCTACCATGGTGTCAACCCAAGTTTTTAATATACAATTGAGATCAGTTCTAACTTCTCTTAGGAACTGCCAGAATATCTGTTAAACATTGTATAAATGTATACAAACAGTTCTAGAACTTTGTATAAACAGTTCTGGAACATTTATACAAACAGTCCTAGAACATTTATACAAACAGTTCTAGAACATTTATACACACATTTCTAGTACAGTTATACACGAGAACAGTTCTACACATGGATCATCTCTAGGGTGGAACTTCTTAATTTGTTTATTATATTTGTCTTAATATTTTCTAGAACTGTAAGGATCTGTTCCAGAGTAGACCAGAATTCTCAATGACGTAAACAATTAGGTACTGGCATGAAAATACAGATATTACGTTATCAAAATTTATTCCTATAAACATTTTGGAAATTATTTCAAATAAAAGAATAAATCTCTCTCATGCGAAACTCTGATTCCTTGCCCAGCTTTGGCTATATGCATTGTCCATTTTGGTTTATAAGCTCTTCATTTTTAAAGTAAGTTTTGGATTTTCAAATATTTTGGCCTTGGGCATCACTGAAGAGACATTTGGTGCCGGTATGTTCCAATTTTCGAAACCATAACCCCTTCCTCTTCTCCTCGAATGTGACCTTCCTAATTACACTAATCATCGGATTTGAACGTATATGAGCAACACGACGGGTTCCACTTGTGGAGCAGGATTTGTTTAACCTTCCTGAGCACCTGAAATAAATCCCAGTTTTTGGTGGGGTGCGTGTTGCTCAGTCTTCAGTTTTCTATGTTGTGTTTTGTATACTGTTATTTGTCTTTTGATTGTGTTTTTTTTTTGCACTGGCATTGTCAGTTTATTCTCGACTTAAAAGTTTAAATATCCCTTTGTAATCGTTCGCCTCTCCGTTAAAACAGCTTTCTGATCGTCATTGTTATTCTGATTTTAAGTGGACAATTTCATTTAATATCCGAAAAAGAGGGGGATGGTTTTTTCTGAGGGTATCGAAAATCATTTCTAAGGGGTACCATTTGGCTCATAATATATTGGAAAGGTACACATTATGTTTTGTTTCTGAGGGGTCTTTTCTTGTCTAAGAGTGAGGGGTTGATGGCACGATTTGGCATCTGAGGGATTGAAATTTGCCTGTAAACGTTTTTAAGGGGGTCTTTGACAAGGTAATCACTCACCCCTGTTCAATAATAAAAGGGAAGGCCCAGTAACATATGTACACCATGATATTCAAAAGTACTTAAAGGTTATTTATATTTTAGGTTTACAACGAAATGATGTTATAATCATGATAATATTAAAGACACGATACAGTGCTTATCTTAGACAGAAACTAAGAAATTATTTCAAAAGTTATATATAGAATATAGGCATCTCTTTGTGTCAACAGAACAGAAAAATACGAAACACAGAAAGTCGAAAAAGACTGTATTAAAACTTGCCTTACATTGATTTGTATTTGCATTGCATTTTCATACATAAGTAACAGATATGATAGTAGTATTTAAAACTTAGTATTACCACAAGATTCACACCATATGAACGTTTTCTTTGTAAATTAGGTGAATGATAATATTAAGTTCGAAATAACATTGTTCTGTTTGAAAACTAGTTATGTCTTGTCGGGGACTTTGATAGCTGACACAACGGTACGAGTTTTGGGCCTGGTGGAAGGCAGCACTATGACCGTTCTTTGCGTACGTACATATCATTGAAACTCTGGTGGAAAGTTGTCTCATTGACTATCATACTACGCGTCCTTATTTCGCAAATAGTATAAAAAAAGTTAAATCGAAATCGTATAATGCTATCTGTAGCTTAAAGTTTAAATAAGCAACTGACATTCATTTTATTTAGTAATTACTTTATAAACTACCCATCATGCACTTACAACATTATGAATTCAATATATTTCAAACTATGCAAAGTTTGCCTGATTTTTTTTACATAGACTTGATTTAAAAGATTTTCTTTTTTCGGAAAATTAAAATCTATCAAGTATGTAACCTGTAATCGACTAACCAGTAATCAATGCAAAAAGGGGGCCTCGGTTGCCGATTAGTCTATGCTAATCTTCATTATCACTATCCTGTCAACACTCATATTGTGCGTTCTAATCCCGCTGTAGCAGGTGCGTTCCAGTCCGTTTTTATAGCATATTATTGCCAGTTTTTTTTACCAAAGGTCGATTGTTCTCTCCGGGCACTCCAGTGTCTTCCACCAACACCACTTTGTCGTCATGGTATTGCCAAGAGTGATGAATGTGGAATTAGACGACAACAATCAATCAATGAATACATATAATGCAAATACGTATATATTTGTTAAAATCTATCTAACCACTTCTAAATAGTAATGCTTTGTGTATCTTGCCATTAATTAAGGTGGTACCTAACACTACAGGGAGATAACTCTGTAAAAATCAGCTAAACGTTTTAATAACGTTGTATTGTAAAGGAAATATTAAGCTTCTCAATGATCAAAATAAGTGTTTGTCAAAATGCTATATAACCAAGAAATTTTTCTGATAAAGTGGTTGGTTCAAATTTTTTGAAATTTTTATATTTTTGTCAAAGGGTCAAAGTAAACATTTTGTCAAAATTTTATGAAAATTAAACGAGCCAAATTAATATTAGTCAAGGTGTTGGGTACCACCTTAAACATCCTTATTATAGTGACATTTATGTAATGCTCGATTATGCAAATTTGATTGGAAAATAGGTGCATATTATCTTTAAACAATTCATTTTATTTTTGCTTTAGAGAAGTGTAAGGAAGTTATACAAGAAAATAGTCACAGTGTTGTCTTAAGAATCCATTGTAACACGTTTCCTATTGAATGTGTCTTATTTAGAATCATAGAAAGATATATCAGAGTTCAATTTGTACGCTAGAGAACACAATATTATTGTGCGTAATGTCTGTTAATAGTCGTAAAGCTATCTTTAAAACAAAAACATTTTAAGAAAATGTCTTAGTTTGAAGATGTTCATTGATTGGACTAGAGAACGATGCAACGTTTATAGTTGAATAACCTTTAAGTATTAATTAAGTAACCTTTATTTAATACAAGTTTGACCTTATAAGCAGCTTTACCAGTAAGGATTTTCAACCTGTAAGATATCATGTCTGTCTTGATGTGTTTAAACTTTTATACTTGAAATTATTGTTATTGCTGTAAAAAAACTTTACTCTCAATCGATTTCCAAAGTATACAGTTATTGTTTTTTTACGCTTTATTGTGTTTTTTTATGAATAATAAGGTAGAATTAGTTTATAGAAACAGATAACCAGCTGTTCCTTGAAATGAAGACCCATGCTTTACATGGTTATACTTGTTCAGTTTGCACATGATGTTTTGTACTATAGAACTTTCGAACTTTAAAGCTCATGACAGTTTACACTGTTAAATACAGGCAACAGTAGTATACCGCTGTTTAAAAGTCATAAATCGATTGAGGGAAAACAAATCCGGGTTACAAGCTAAAACCGAGGAAAACACATCAACTATAAGCGGAAAACAACTTAAAAGAGGCAGACAAATACTACAAACAATATATTGCTATAGATGGTGGAATGAATAAGGTTTCATGATGCAGGGTAAAATAATTGATAGATAAGGATTTTGTCATCTACGTAATTGAAAATTGAAAAAAAAATTGAAACACATTACAGTTATAATTACTCTCCAGAAAAAAAGAATAACAAAAATACCGAACTCAAAGGTTATATCAAAAAGTGGGAAGTTCATAAAAACTGACAAAATCAAACGTTATCAATCAACAGAACGATGAAAAAACAACTGCAATATTCCTGACTTGGTACAGGCATTTTCCGCAGACAATTCATTTCATCAAACACCCACATTCATCAATACGTTTTACATATCTGGAAAAGTCTAGCCATTTGCAAATGAAACTATTAATGATTTGGGAAACATGTGTTGATAGAGATTTAACCATAACCGAGACAAAGATAAAAAAAACAGAATTTAGTGAAGCAATGATACATGGAATAATACTGTAAATTGATACCCAGTACAATGTAAGAGAATATGTAATACATATGAATCCTAAGAGGAAAAGTGTACAAAAAAAAGTCATGTGACTTAACAGTGTTAAATGACTCATAGCAAATAAAATACAATAACTAATAGAGTAAAACGCTTAGTGAAATTGAAACAGTTTAAATTTTCGAATGTAAATAAAATAAAAATGTAAAATAATGGTTTTTATTGTTGGGGACAATCGTTTAACTTTCATGTGGACAGGGTGATTTTGAAAATGAATACCGTGGCCAGAGAGGCTGCAAAAATAACCTTGCACAGTGAAAAAGACTAAGCACGCGTAGAAACATATGAAAATGAATAGCTAATCCGCAAAGAATCATCTTGCCCCCACTCCTTCAAAATATCAAATGGTGGTCCCCTTCGTCTTTTTTTAATCAACACGATAGTCTTTACTATTACTGGACATAGAAAGCATTGTGGCTATGCAAACGTGGTTTATTCCTTAAATGTACCAGTTTTGTGTCATACCCCCATATCCTTTCTTTTCTATGAATTAACATTCAAATGCATGACTGTTTCAATTGCGACCGAGGGACTTAACAGTCTTCCCTGAGTCATATTCAAAAAAATATTAATCTTTTTAAAAAATGGAATTGAGTTCTGTGTTTAATATGTAATACCTTTCTTCAAAAGTCAAAGAACGTTTAATTGTTTTCAAAAGTACTTTAATCTAGAAACTAGAAAATATGTGTGGCTTTATTCCATTAATAGTGAACAAAATTTAATCAACTCGAACATAATCTGGAAACAAGTATTCAATCTTCATTGATTTGTTAGCATCTTTTATGTTAGTTTAACAAAACTCTTAAGATGTTTTTGTGGTAATTAAATATTCGATTTGGTTTTCGCATTAATCTTTCCTTCAATTTCAAGCGCAATACAAATGAAATTGAATTTACAGATCCTTGCATAGAATTGCAAAAAAGATTTTTTTTTAAATAAATCAAATAAAACAATAACAGTAACAAATGAATGGAATAGAATATGCAAGTTATACGTTTCTTACTAGTATGCAGTTTAATACCAAAACAAACATTCACTTTATATTGCATATCTTTTTTAGCGATCAAAACGCCTTGACTGCTATACCTTATCTATGTAACATACAATCACTGACCGTATACGGCCTTGAGCCACTATTACCACAGATAATATTAGAGCCAAGCATTTCCTCTGATTCGTGACGAATCCCTATATCGTTATTGTGTGAAGTCAATAAACTATTACTGTCTATTGTGCTGTTTGCCGATAGCACTACAGTACTTTAATTACATGAATAACAACATATAATCATTACTGACATGTAGTAATCAAAGTAAGAACTAGATGATCTTCTATTAATAATGCACCCTAGAAGATGAACTAGATCTCTCTATACATATACTAGTAGTTGATATGCTGAATTTAAATGCAACAGCGTTTACTTGCCTCTAAATATATCTCTGAAGTTAGCTCTAAAACAACGAATACCCCTAAACACACATACACACAAACAAACAAAACCAGTCATTACAAGGTGGCTTACTCTTTCAGTAAATTTCGGACAAGCTAAATAAAAAATTCAAAAGAAGTGGTATGATTGCCAATGAGACCAAATGGCGTAGAAGTTACTATTGAGAGAGAATCTAATTAATCATCAAAACAATAATATCTGAACCAAAGAAATAATACCATTCAGACTGCTTTGGTTACAAAGTAAATTACATATACTCAATAGTTTTCAATGAGCAAAGAGGTTTTTAAAAGACAGCGATACCGACATAAATATGTAATTTATTATATTCCTGCGGAAAAGAAATTATTTGATAATCCGTTTTATTTTATTTTATGATATATTGTTTACCAGTCACTCCAACCTAAACAAATAATTACTTTTTATTATTACATACTATATTTCTAAGATGGCCTTATCTGTATTTGGATCAAATTTATGGGCAGGGGTCATCAAAAATCGTTGATTCTATAAAGTGGCCTCATCTGTATTTGGGTGAAATCTTTCTGCAGGGGTCAACACAAATCGTTGGTTCTCATTAAAAGCAATCAGTATGCAGACTTTGGCTTGTCCGTTTGCCTTTTAATGGTTATCAAATTAGCTAATGGCATCGTATAATTGATAAGGAGAGAGACGTATTTTCCGTAATGGAACTCGTTCACAATTACCGGCATTTTTGTACAATTTGATAGTTGAAAATATGTGTCAAAAAGATCAACTTGACCAGTTTCCAAATCAAGGACAATTATGTTTTGTTGTTAGTTTGAAAATTTTCAAGCAATTTTTCCCCCCATCTTCAAAGTACGATTTTTATTTTGTGTAATCAACCCCTACTACAGTGTTCCCGACTCAGATCCCTGAAATTTCACAATCTGGTTGCACATAGAGTTTATTTGTGCAAACGATATTATCGAAATATTTATGAAATTTACGTTATCTTTACAAGCTTAGGAACTTATACTTTTACTCAGCAAAATTTTCAAATTTCAAAATTCTTTGTTCATACATGTAACCTGGATCTTTGGAACTTCACAGAAAGTTCGCAAATCTATTGAGTTTGTGCACCTTCCATTATGGAGTAGTATACAAGTGTGTCCCCATTCATATTTCCATATGATTGAATTTACCGTATCAAACTTTCTTCATTGTGAAACATTATGTGTTTTAATGGGATGTAACTCAGAAATTGACAGTTTATAAAGGAATCTACATTCATTTATCTGTTTATGATATATCTGGGAAAATGTACGATGAACCCATTTTTTCTTTTGATATCATAAAAACACTTTAAAAAACCTATCTTCGCATACATTATTTAAATATTTTATCTATTAGTTTATATTCACATAATGATTGTTTTTTCTCTGTACAATCCATTACATACAAAATGTGTCATTTTTTCACAACTTGTAGGTTGAAAACAAGCTAGGTGACCAAATCATTTTTATTATATTTTTGAACATATCAAATCAATTACTAAGTTTTGGCACAGTATGAAAAAGATCTATCATTTTTCGTTTATTCTCCATATATCACTTTTATATATACATCTTTGGAAACTTCAGGTCATCTCTTTCACAGATGTATGTACATGATTTCTAAATTTAGTCTATCTTTTTACAGAGGACATTTCTGTGAATTCAGTTACTTTTTTAACAGACTTGTATACATCCTTTGTAAATTGAGTTTACCTATATTCATCCGTTTAACATGTTTCATTTCTTATCCATTATCCAGTAGTTTTATTTGTGTTAAGAAAGGAAATAATCAAATTTGATCCTTTTATAGAATTTCTGTGTAATGTTTTGGCTTTAATCAAATCTTTTAAGGATCCAATGAGGTTGAAAAAGATTGAAATTTTAATTGTAGTTATCATTCTGTAAGAATTGACATCACGACGTCAATCAAACTGCCACAACAATGTTGTAATTCTATTATTTTAGTTCACTGTACGATCAAAATCGTACTAAATATACACTTACAGACAAAAAGTGTAATTATATATCGTGGAAATAATTAATATTCTGGATAAAAACGAACTACTGCATTTTTTTTACTTAAACATGTTTTTATTCAAACATTGCAGAAATTTCTGCCATGACGTTAAAGTATATAAAACGCATATTTTTGTTAACAAAGAATGCATTAGATTTAGAAGTATAATAAACATTATTGCCAATTCGGAATCTGCAACACCTGACCCGTGATTTTGCAACGATTGAACTATTGACGTCATATAACGATCAATTTTTCATTGTTGCGGCTGACATTTGATAATAGGAACGGCGAAAAAATAGCTCGTAATCTTCAGAACATAACAGTCCCATCATTAAATAGATATATATATATATAATGGGATAATGAAAATTATAGAAATATTGGAGAACATGAAGTTCATATTAACAAAGGCTTATCCTCATTTTCAATGCCTGTATCTTCTCAAAAGTATTTGTAATATCACGGTTTTAACAATACACAAGATTCCAATTTCGAGTTTATAAATGAACTGCTCCTCTGTTGACATAGGGGGGAAACGCGTCATGGGGCATTATGACCAGTTGGAAGATCATGTATTGATATGGCACATGCGTTTGTTTATTAAATCTGGTTTCCAAAACTGTTGGCCTCGTGCGTACCTGATACGTTCTTCACAAACACCTATTGTGCGCATGTCAATTGTATCATTCCCTTTTGCTAGCAGTGGGTCGGTACATAGAACTATTATATTGAGAATATGATACTTCAATGGTAGGTACAACTGCATGTGCATTTTCCGTCCACGTGCTAGAAGCAATTGCTTTTGGACTATCAGTACACGATATTAATTTCCATTTCAGACCGCACTGGCACATGCATGTTTTAGTGGCTATCTGCCGATTGTTGAAGTTTTGTCTGAAGTACCGGGGGTGGATGTAAACTTAGCAGACAAAGAAGGCAACACACCGCTAATATTTGCATCTCAAGCAGGTAAATTAGCATATGACCAATATCTTCTGAATACAAGTGAAGCAGGTAAATTAGCATAAGATCTGTATCATCTTCATAAAAATGAAGCAGGTAAATTAGCATAAGATCTATATCATCTGCATACAAGTGAACCAGGTAAATAAGCATATGCTCAATATCTTCTGAATACAAGTGAAGCAGGCTGATAAGCATACGATTAATATTTTCTGAATACAAGTGAAGCAAGTAAATTAGCATACGATTAATATCTTCTGATACATGTGAAGCAGGTAAATTAGCAAACGATCAATATCTTCTGAATACAAGCAAAGCAGTTAAATTAGCATACAATCAATTATTTCATATCTTTTGATTACAAGTGAAGCAGTTAAATTAGCATACGATCAATATCTTCAGAAAACAAGTGAAGTAGATAAATTATGATACGATCATTACCATCGGCATACAATTGGAGCAGGTAAATAGGATCTATTCCATCTGCTTATACGTGAAGCAGGTTAACTAATATAAGATCTATACCATCGGCATGCACCCGAAAGAGGTACATTAGTAAATTTTAAGATCTAAAAGTGAAGCAGATACATTAATATAAGATCTATATCATCTGCATACAAGTGAAGCAGGTTAATTAGTATAAGATTAATACCATCTGCATACAATTGAAGCAGGTAAATTATTCAGTTAAACTATTTTACCTGTTTCAATTGTATTCCGATGATATGGATCTGAAATTAAGATCCATATCCTCAGAATACGATTGCAATTGAAGCAGGTAATTTATATAAGAAGTATAATCTTTGCATACAATTGAAGCAGGTACTTAGTGTAAGATTTATACTATCTGTATGCACATGAAGCAGGTAAAATGACATGAGATCTAGATCATCTGTATACAAATAAAGCAGATAAATTAGTATAAGATCTTAACCATCCGTATACAAGTGAGCAGGTAAATAAGTTGTAGATCATTCCATCCGCATACAAGTTAGCAGGTAAATAAGTTGTAGATCATTCCATCCGCATACAAGTTAGCAGGTAAATTAGTTGTAGATTATTCCATCCGCATGCAAGTGAGCAGATAAATAAGTTGTAGATCATTCTATTCGCATATAAGTGAGCAGGTAAATTACTTGTAGATCATTCCATCTGCATACAAGTGAAGCAGGTAAATTAGTTGTAGATCATTCCATCTGCAAACTAGTGAAACAGGTAAATAATTATAAAAGCTATACCATCTACAATTAAATGAAGAAGGTAAATTGGTATAAGATCTATGCTATCTGTATACAAATGAAGCAGGTAAATTAGTAAAAGATCTATTCCATCTGTTTACCAATAAAGCAGGTAGCTTAGTATATTAAAATCCATATCCCCTGAATTCAATTGAAGTAGGTAAAAAGTATAAAAGCCTTATGCTTCGCATTCAATATACACGTAAATACTTTGTTAGGATGTCAGTTTTTCATGATTATTTAAAAAAAAACAAAATACCAGTGTACGAGGATGATGAGTCTTTTCACATGTTGGAATTAAGCTGATAAAAATGCATTTTATAACTAAAATGGCAAACAACTGATAGAGTCTTTCATCGGCAAAAAAAAAAAAAAGAAAAAAAAAAAGACGAAGACATTAATTCTTATAAAACGATGTTGACAATGACAGTAGGAATGTCCTTGAAGAGCAAAATAATATTCGATAATGATGCGTTTCGCTCGGGGGATAGATAGTTATATGATTTTTATATTTATTTATTTTCGTATTTATCTACTGAAGGATTAAAAAGTTAATCATCTCTTGTTCGTGAAATGTCATTCGCCCATAAACAATAGTACATAGGACTTAATTTTAAAAAAGTAAGAAAATTTCAGTCAATCAATTGAAAAAAAAATGTATACGCAGGAATTTGACATTTAAAAATGTGATGTTTTTATGTGTCTCAGTTTTTTTTGTTTTTTTTTTGTATGATCAGAACTGATAGTGATTAATTTATAAGAGAAGTGTCTTGCGGATATTTTGTGAGTGAAGTGTCACGAATAACTTCCTTGTTTATTCACGTGACATTATTAACCAGCATGTCAATAAAACACTAATTAGAGAGCAAACAAAGACCAAAAAAAATAGAGTGAAGGATGGATACATGGAAACATTGATAGAGAGAGAAATAGAGAGATAGCGAGATAGAAAGATAGAGGGATGGATGGGTACATGGAAACATTGATAGAGAGAGAAATAGAAAGACATAGAGATAGAAAGATAGAGGAATGGATGGATAGATGGAAACATTGATAGAGAGAAATAGTGAGACAGAGAGATAGAAAGATAGAGGAATGGATGGATAGATGGAAACATTGATAGAGAGAGAAACAGAGAGACATAGAGATAGAAAGATAGAGGGACGGATTGGTACATGGAAACATTGATAGAGATTGAAATAGAAAGACATAGAGATAGAAAGATAGAGGAATGGATGGGTACATGGAGACATTAATAGAGAGAGAAATAGAGAGACAGAGAGATAGAAAGATAGAGGGATGGATGGATAGATGGAAACATTGATAGAGAGAATTAGTGAGACAGAGAGATAGAAAGATAGAGGAATGGATGGATAGATGGAAACATTGATTGAGAGAAAACATAGAGGTAGAAAGATAGAGGGATGGATGGGTACATGGAAACATTGATAGAGAGACAAATAGAGAGACAGAGGGATAGAAAGATAGAGGGATAGATTGATAGATGGAAACATTGATAGAGAGAGAAATAGTGAGACAGAGAGATAGAAAGATAGAGGGATGGATGGATAGATGGAAACATTGATATAAAGAGAAATAGTGAGACAGAGAGATAGAAAGATAGAAAGATGGATGGAAACATGGAAACATTGATAGAGAGAGAAATAGTGAGACATGCAGAGAGATAGAAAGATAGAGGGATGAATGAATACATGGAAACATTGATATAGAGAGAAATAGTGAGACATAGAGATAGAAAGATAGAGGGATGGATGGATACATGGAAACATTGATAGAGAGAGAAATAGAGAGACAGAGAGAAAGAAAGATAGAGGGATGGATGGATAGATGGAAACATTGATAGATAGAAATAGTGAGACAGAGAGATAGAAAGATAGAGGAATGGATGGATAGATGGAAACATTGATAGAGAGAGAAACAGAGAGACATAGAGATAGAAAGATAGAGGGACGGATTGGTACATGGAAACATTGATAGAGATTGAAATAGAAAGACATAGAGATAGAAAGATAGAGAAATGAATGGGTACATGGAGACATTGATAGAGAGAGAAATAGATAGACAGAGAGATAGAAAGATTGAGGGATGGATGCATAGATGGAAACATTGATAGCGAGAAATAGTGAGACAGAGAGATAGAAAGATAGAGGAATTGATGGATAGATAGAAACATTGATAGAGAGAAAACATAGAGATAGAAAGATAGAGGGATGGATGGGTACATGGAAACATTGATAGAGAGACAAATAGAGAGACAGAGGGATAGAAAGATAGAGGGATAGATTGATAGATGGAAACATTGATAGAGAGAGAAATAGTGAGACAGAGAGATAGAAAGATAGAGGGATTGGATGGATAGATGGAACCATTGATAGAAAGAGAAATAGTGAGACAGAGAGATAGAAAGATAGAAGGATGGATGGAAACATGGAAACATTGATAGAGAGAGAAATAGTGAGACATGCAGAGAGATAGAAAGATAGAGGGATGGATGGATAGATGGAAACATTGATAGAGAGAGAAATAGTGAGACATAGAGATAGAAAGATAGAGGGATGGATGGATACATGGAAACATTGATAGAGAGAGAAATAGAGAGACAGAATGATAGAAAGATAGTTACATATTTACATTTTTACATACATTTTTAATATGCAGAACTTCACAAAAAAATGTGTGACGGTCGACGCTTCAACATTCCAATAAAATAAGAAAAATAAACAATTATAGACAAGTACCACAGGAGAAAATATAAAGCTTAGTTCACTTACAAAAATTATTATAATTCTTGTGATTTTAAAATCGGATAATTCCACAAAGGTTCTCATACACGTGTGTCTAGTATGAGGACTGTAGCCTTTTTCGGAGACGAGGTATAGAAATTAAAGTCCAAAATCCAATGGATCGTTAGTGATTATATTTACACTCTAGTCAGGTTAAGACTCCGAAATAGGAAGAATTTTTGAACGAAAGAGGATTTACCCCTCTATTTATAATAGAGAAGTATATACATATATACGTATATTTGTACCCTTCCAAATGTACAGGCTAATTTTGTAACAGTTTCTTAAACAATATAACACATTTGATATCAAATGAAAAAAAAAATATAGACATAATATCTCTTTATCGGATGAATGTAAAAAATAATTTGAAATTCAAATTACAAAAAATCTTTTAAATGTCCTGCTTACTAAAATGTATGGTCCCCCTTTCAAAGTATTCATTTAGCATATGCAGCCAAATATCTATAATATAGGATTTGCATTTTATTTGATTTAATTGTCAACTTTTCCAGTATTTAAGACTAAGTGGAGAAGTCATGTTAGAATAATGAAATGAAAAAATCTCATCACAGATAACAAGTTCTAATTTTACAGATTCGGAAAAACATCTGCAGAAAAACATTATCGATGTCCTTCGATGTAGAAAAATCGTCGTTATATGTCAAAATAATAAACGTCACTCCAATAACAAGGTTACCATCAATTTGTTACCTAAATGCGTGAAAATTAGCCAAGGATTTCATTTATAACAGAAATCAATACAACGTCAACTCGTAATAGATTTTCCTAGTGAAGAAAGAATTCAATTAATTAAGAAGAAAGGTAGTTTGTTTGACAACCTCAATCCATTTATAAAAATTTTGTCGAAAAGTAGAAAACACAAGTTTCTTATAGTGATACATAGTCTTTCTGTCTGACCATCAAAGCAACTGGTTAAAGAGTTATTGAAATATTCTTCATTTTTTTTTTCTGTTAATTGTAACAACCCTTTCAATTTTGCAATACAATTTTTGGTAAACAGGACATTGTCTTTTAATCCCTCGAACACAATTTATCCTTTAAAAGTGATGGATTTTACAGAAATTTAACACTTAATTAGTGCAACTAATGCGTTGTACTGACAAAAAAAGTAATTAAGGTTAGACATCAAATTGAAATTTAACTTGCATCGAGTTCAAACTGACAAGGTCTTACTTCTTCTCAATCGATCAATCGATCAATCGATCAATCGATGACAGAGAAAGAAAGATACTAGTTTATTGATGATTACTTTCAAATTTGAACTTTAAACTTCATTCATATCAGACATGTCAGAGCTGGGAAAGATACCAAAAGGGATATCCAAACTCATTTGTTTAAAAAAATAGCAATGCCATGGCATAAAACGAAAAACGATCAAAAGACAAACAACAGTATCAAATACAATTTTATTTATACGTTTTGAAGATAACTGCTCATCCCCTTGTCCATTCTATTTTCATCATGTCTTTTTTTTCTGCAAATCATTTCCTCCATATCTTCGTACTATTTAAAAAATAACTAAAACTAATACACACATACATCCCCTTCGTGTTCTTAATCTTCGAATGTTATTTGGCCTTTTTGGCTTTTTTGATTCGGACGTCACTGGTGGGTCTTTTATGTGCAAGACGCGCGTCTAACGTGCAGGCTTTTAAGGATGTTCGCTACTCTGTTTCAAAATAACAAGCTTTTTAAAAGACTTATATAAGTTGATAGTATATAAATAAAAAAACTAAAAAAGCAGAAAAAAATGAAAGGTCGGTGTGCTTGTTTTCGAGATATAAGCCACTGAAAATTTGGCGGGAAATAATTCTCTCTAGATTTTTCGTACATTTAACATTAGCATCTGTTTTCTTTCAAAACCGATGAAAAAGTAACAAGGATTTTATAAGATTTTCAAAAATGACATTTTAAACTATATGTAATCATATTATGGAGAGAAAAGTCGGGGTTAGTGGGCAAAATTTTTTAATGGCACTACATATATAAAACCAGAGGATTCCGAATATCTGGCAAAAATTCAAAAACAACAGGAGCGAACATCCTTAAGCATAGTATCTATGATGAGTTTATAAATATGTACATTTTTAAAAAGTGCATTGATTTAATAAATACAAAAGAAAAATGTGAGCATTGATAGTTCGTTTCCATTGACGTTAAGATAATAAGTGTATAGTATGTTGTTGGTGGATTAAATACAAAATATAGAAGTATAAAAAATTATATTAGTGCTAATAAAATACAAAAACTGATATTAATGCCAGAGAGGGAAGATAACTAATATCTGAATATTTGTGTGGATAAAAGTGCAATAACTGATATTAGTTTGAAAAAGTACAATAACTGATATTAGTGTGGAAAAAGTACAATAACTGATATTGGTGTGGAAAAGGTACAATAACTGATATGAGTGTGGAGAAAGTAAAATAACTGATATTAGTGTGGAAAAGTACAATAACTGATATTGGTATTGAAAAAATACAATAACTGATATTAGTGTGGGAAAAGTACAATAACTGATATTGGTATTGAAAAAAATACAATACCTGATATTAGTGTGTGTGTGTGTGGGGGGGGGGGGGGGGGGGGGGGGGGGGGATACAATAACTGATATTAGTATTGAAAAAAGTACAATAACCAATATAAGTGTGGCAACAATACAAAAACAAATATTAGTTTGTGAGAGAGTACTATAACCGATACTAGTATGGCAAAAAATACAATAACTTATATAAGTATGGGAGAAAGTAAATTAACTGATATGATTTTAAGAGAAAGTACAATAACTGATATTAGTGCGGAAAAAAAGTACAAAAAACTGGTATTTGTTAAGGAGAAAGTATAATAACTTATTTAAGTGTGAGTGAAAGTACGAAAAGCTGATATTAACCAGGAAGAAAGCACAAAAACTGATATAGATGCGGGCTAGAGTACAATATGTATTATTCCACTGTTTAAACATATTGATAGTTTAATCAATATTTGATTGGTTGAGACTATCCCACGTGGCATTGAACAAATCTTCATATTCCATTCTGATGATCATATTCCTCTCTGAAATGGCGGGATTACTTCGTGCGACGTTACGCGCAGTTAATGTACATAACGTTTTGAACTTCTTATTCTTCTTAAAATAGCGATAGCAAAAATCATTGTCATGTTCAAATTTATTTCAGACGATAAAACAAAAAGACTTATAATTAAATTTTGATCCTTACTGTTTATCAATGGGTATGTCGTGTTTAGTTTGACTTACAAAAACAAGCGGATAAGAAAAAAATGTATGCCAAAAAATATTTAATGTATTGATAGTAAACAAAGCATAGGCAGTGGAATAAAACATTCATTTCCCTTTGCCTCGGGAGATATAAAGATTTGATCACCCTCGAAAAATCATATTTCCCTCGGGCAGAGCCCTCGTGAAATATGAATATTCTTGGGTGAATAAATCTTCATATCTCCCTCCGGCACGAGAAATAAATGTATAATATTAGCGCGGGTAAACGTACAACAACTAATACTGAGCAACACGAACCCCACCAAAAACTGGGGGTGATCGCAGGTGCTCCAGAAGGGTGAGCAGATCCTGCTCTACATGTGGCACCGCCGTGTTGCTCATGTAAGTAACCTGGTGATACATGTAAGTCTTATTCGGTAGGTCACATTCGGGGAAAAGGGGACAAGATTGTAGTTACGACAATTAAAACATATCCTTTGTCATCTGTGAAACGGATATTCCATAACGGACAACCAACTCGTGATGGCATCCGTAAAATTTACAAAGGGACGATTTTAACTTCACCATTTGGAACTCTTGGTGTAATAGCTTTCTTGTGAGCAGCAACGCTCTAGCAAGGAAATCATGTTAGGAAATACAAGCCCTGAAATATCATATCAACTAGGAGATATATACTCCGTATGCAGGTGCTGCGGGAATGTTGCTACATAGAAAGGAAAGTTCACAATTGGGAAACTGAAATCATCTCTTTTGTCGTAAAGTTTAGTTTTCAGCCCACCATGATTGTCAATTTCAAGATGTAAGTCAAGATATTAGGTAGACTTAACTGTATCTGATGTATCCTTTATCTCAAGTTCGATTGGATAGATGCGTTCAACAAAGTCACCAAATTTTGAATTATTTAGTGAGAGAACATCATCTATAAAGCGGAAAGTGAATTAAAAGATACTGCTTACTTCTTTTCTTTCTTTCTGTATGAAGTAAGCCTCGTATGAACAAAGGAACAAGTCGGCAAGGAGATGAGCACAGTTGGTTACCATGGGAATGCCGATTGTTTGTTGAAAAACACATCCTCCGAACGTAGCAAATATATTGTCAATCAAGAAATCAAGCATCTTGATAATGCCAGTTTCAGAGAATTTTTTGTTTGAATCAGAGTGATTTTTTACCATGTAAGATTTATCCCTCTCTAAGACAAGAATTGTGTATCTAAGCAGGCCATTCTTTTTTATGAAACAATACAGGACCAACTCTTTCAATTTGTCTTTTAGTTTGGAATGGGGAATGCTTGTGTAAAGTGTAGAAAAGTCAAATGTTTTAATACTACCAAAGTACAGAAAAGGATATAAGTGCGGGAGAAAGTACAGGTGCGGGAGAAAATACAAAAACGGATATAAGTGCAGGAGAAGGTACAAAAATGAATAAATAAGTGCGGGAGAAGGTACAAAAATGGATATAAATGCGGGAGAAGGTAAAAATTGGATATAAGTGCGGGAGAAAGAAAAAAGGAAATTAAATCGTACGTTTAATAGAAAAAATCTGCAACCAAACGGCCAGCTAGCATTATAAAAACATCGGATTCCTGGTTTAGTTTCGCTTACATAGATTGTTTTAGTACTTAATTTCAAAATTAAGAGAGTCTCCAGAAGAAAAACGACATGAGGAATGTTTTCGTTATTATCTAAATTTCTTGTATTTTGTAGGATATAAAGAAATACTAAAAGTATTATTGAATGATTTCCGAAAAATAAAAGTCGATCAGAAAAGTAAAGCTGGATTTACGGCTTTGATGAAGGCTGCAATACAAGGACGTACAGCATGTGCAAAACTCATATTATTCGCAGGTATGTGTTCGTTGTGTTAACTAGGTATGAGATTATCTCCCAAATGGATCATGATAACCCATTTGCTGTATCAAAGCCAAAATAGGAATAAACGTTTTCAGTGCAAAAAATCTTAATTTTAGAATTTAGCAAAACCAAAGTGCATTTGTTTAGGTCAATTATAGCAGAATTCAGATAGCAACTTTTCCAGAAAATGAATAAGTTGCTAGATTGGTCCCTCTGAAAATCTGCATATTTTAAGGGATCAAATGATAAATAATCCGGTATAGAGAAAAGTTGCTAACCAAAAGTCGCTTCCCTTTATGTAATCATTTGCATTTTGCAATATTTTCTATTGAAACCAAAAACAAAAAGTTTTTGCACAGTAAAATCATATCCCATTTGGGGTAATATATCCCAAACGGGATATTTTAGCCCATTTTGGAGATAATACCCAATCTGTTTACACGTGTTTCAAGAAAAAAATGGACATGCAATTGTGTTGATCTGGTCATTCCCGTCTTGTTTTGGACAGTATCCTATATTCAAAATCACTTAATGTATCGTAATATAAAAAAAAGGCAACTTTACTTGGATACCTTGAAATCGAATTTCAAAATAAATTAAATATTTAATCAAAAAATTTCCTTCACATATGCATGTTGTAAAGACATGTCAGACATCAATAATATCATTTTTCAAATTTGTCATACATATTTACTTTAGCGCTCTTAACTTCTAGCATTTAACGCAAAACTGTAAAAACTTCCATAAAAAAGTCTTGTTTTGAGTTTCTGTAATCAATATGTTAAAATAAACCAAGTGTAAATCATCTAAAACAGATACTAAGCTTCGGTACCACGTGTTTTAAACAAAGATGTACATATGATTAGGTACAAAAAGTGAATTTTTCAGGGACTGAGCGGTGGTAAGGAAAACGAAAGGAAGTCATTACAACTCATACCTCGGCCAAATATATGATATTATAAACACACTAGTAATTTGAAGAATTTGACTTTTATGCTAAATCTCTTTTATCCTTACACATCTCAAATGCACTTTTGATAATTCCAGTATATGACATATGCTAGTATGGTATGGTTGTAAATGAGAGAACTCTCCACCAATACGAAAGAACGTGGATATAACCAACTATAATAGGTCATCGTATGATCTTCAAGAATGGGCAAATCCCACACCGGCCATCGTATGACCTTAAAGAATGGACAAATCCCACACCGTATAGTAAGCTTAAAACGCGGCAATAACAAAATGAGAAACACAACAGCCTGGTTTAAAATCATGTCGAAACAATAAACGAAAAAATAAATTGGCAGAAAACAACCAATGAAAACCCCTGAATAACGTTCTCCTGGACTTGTTACAGCTACAATACGAATGAATCCGGTTTAATTCTACAAGTAACAAAAATCTGTAAGATCTGTACACCACTACACCACTAAATGTTTTACTTTCAGGTGCTAACCCTCGTCTCCGTGATAACGGCAGAAAATTAACAGCAGAGGAATGGGCAAGGTTTACAAACCGACATGAATGTGCTGATGAAATTGCTAAATTTACAAAACTAAAACGGTGTCTCTTTGGTGGAAGTAAAAAAATCCACAAAAGGTCAAATAGTGAACCGGACTTAATAATTGCAGCAGAAAAATGTAAAGAATGCAAACCTATACAAAGACAGAAATCTAAATCGTTCCGAAAGAAAGTTAAGAAATTCATTCCATGGAGTAATGACTCGTCTCCATCCCTTAAAGACCAAAACCCTTTTGAAATTATAGCACGATGTGTGTCAACACCTGTACTTCCGGGTGGCCTTGCGCCGACAGTGGCGCAACCTAGACTCAAACGCCCTGTCAGTGTTGATCATATCCCAAGAGTTGAAATTACCTCACCGATTGAAAAAGGTTAATGAATATTATGCTACATACTTTTTTTAATGGAGTATCGCCTAAAGAAACAAAACAGCTACATGTATACTCTCAGGGGCGGATCCAGAATTTTCGAAAGGGGGTATAATTCCCGAAAACTGAATATATATTTAGACTTTTTTTGTGGACGAATTTATGCTTAACAATTGCAATTGTATACATCACGAGACACATGAGATCATTTTACCAACTCTACGTACTTTCCGTGGATCCGCTACCGAATCTCCAGGTATTGTTACTGGATGACATATCACAAGCTATTTGTCAGATTTGTTTTTTTTTTTTAGATATGTCTATTAATAAATTAGATGTATTTTTATATACCTTTTTACATCTCTTTAAGGCACCGTGATGGGGGAGGAGGCAGTGTATTTCCATCAAAATAAAGACTTTATTTTGACTTTGATGAAAAAAAAATCGAGGGCATACAGTCAGAAGAATTGATCTTGAAACTGAAATATTGAAGTTTATTTTTCACTCGAAATTTCAGCGGAAACAAACTATTTATTTCTCGATTCTTTTCTGAAACAAATTCTATTCGATTTTTACAGGCTTAAAAAAAAAAAAACTTTCCACCTCAATATTAAGTGTTTTTGCATATCTGAATTGTAAGAATACTATCTAGATCACAAATTGTCCTTTCAAAATTCAAATTATAAATTACCTTAAAAATAATTTCTTTGTTTATGATCACATCCTTTCAACATATCATATAACCTTTTAAGACACATAAAAAACATTCCAACAATATTCTGTATTTGAAAAAAAATTGGTACAATAAAGGAAGGAATAACGCAAACACACGAAAATTAACACGCATGATTTTGATTACCGTGTGAATGACACGTGTTTCTAGTGTAGACTCTCAGATACGCTCGGGACCAGGGGCACGAAAAGTGTTTTTAATGAAGCCTTTCTGAGATACACACGAGACCAGGGGCACGATACGTGTTTCTAGTGAATCCTTTCTCAGATACGCTCAGGACCAGGGGCACGACAAGTGTTTTTAGTGAAGCCTTTCTCAGATACACACGAGACCAGGGGCACGATACGTGTTTCTTTTGAAGCCTATCTCTGATACAGTCGGGACCAGGGGCACGACAAGTGTTTTAATTGAACCCTTTCTCAGATACGCACGAGACCAAGGGCACGATACGTGTTTCTGGTGTAGCCTTCATAAGATACACCCAGAGACAAGGGGTACGATACGTGTTTCTGGTGTAGCCTTCCTAAGATACACCCAGAGACAAGGGGTACGATACGTGTTTCTGGTATAGCCGTCCTAAGATACACCCGAGACAAGGGGCATGATACGTGTTTCTGGTGTAGCCCTCCACAGATACGCTCGAGACAAGGGGTACGATACGTGTTTCTAATGAAGCATTTCTCAGATACACACGAGACACGAGGCACGATACGAGTTTCTAGTGAAGCCTTTCTCAGATACACCGAAGTCAAGGGGTACGATATGAGTTTCTAGTGTCACTATTGTCACTACAGCTGATTAAAGGTACATTTCCCATGGAAATATTAGAGTTCCCTAATTCACTAAATAAGAATAGAAACATTAAAACATGTCAAATGATAACACTGATTACCACTGGCAAAGTTCCAGGTTGGGGACAGGACCATAAAGATATGTCGGAGCTAAACTTATTAAAAATTATTTCTGAAAGGGAATCAATTTATCCATAGCAGAGAATGTAGAGGGCTTGATAGTTATATAAATAAAAAATGTTAAACAAAAACAATTTCATCTTATCTCGCAATATGAAAAACAGCAGTAACTGTATTTTTCTCCTTTTTTAACTTTTTGGTAGATATACAATGACACTTTTAGTGTTCTTCTTTCATTGTCTATAGTAAACTTACAACAAATTGTAAGTCATAAAATAAACCAAATACTTCCAAATAGCAGAATTTATTGTAATTCATAAAATTTGAAAGTAATAAATTTGTCAGGACAGAAATTCAAAATAAAAGTGTTTGTTTGTCGTTGGTTTGTGTCTGCCATATTTGTTTTTCGTAAATTGTATTGTATAGATTGGGTCGTTAGTTTTTACGTTTGAATTGTTTCACCTGTTTCATGTCGGGGCCTTTAATTATAGCTGACTATACGATATGGGTTTTTCTCATTGTTGAAGGCCGTACGGTAACCTGTAATTGATTTATCTTTGTCATTTGAACTCTTATAGATAGTTGTTTCATTGGCAGTCATACCACATCTCCTATTTTTTTTAATGAAATAGTTCTTTTACCTGTATGCAATCGCAAAAAAAAAATGATTTAAGTCTTTGATCTAGCTGCAAAAGACGATGATGCTACATTAAACTGTAAATTACCTGAAAACAGACTAAGGGTAAAATACAAGACTTAGTGTATATAATACCATTTATGGAAAAAAGTTTTCCATAAAGTATTTAATCCTCATCCGTACTTACAAAACTTTGGATTCTTTTTGATATTTACCTGAGAATCATAAAAGACAATTTTCAGGTGTCTGCGAAAAATGAAACAAACAAAAAGATTTTTTTATATATAATTATGTATATATATATATAGACGAGTAACAAATTGAATTAGGAAATTTGACCGAATTAATAATAATAATCATAATGTCAACTTCGTAAATTCAAGGATTATAGCTAGAAAACGACCTTAAACACGATTCTTGATTTCGCATGTATATAAATTCATACAGATTTATTATTATTTTTTTATAAATTAAATTCCAAAATACACAGGCATGGCTCTGAAAGTTGCAATTGGCAGTTCAGGGAACAATATTACATAAAATGCAGGATGATATTTAAATCGAAAGCAAAAGTGAAAGATTTAAATTCTAAAATCAGCCACTTGACGGTAAATAGTAACAAGTCAATAAACGACGACACAATACGATCAACGTGTTTCTATCAATCATTTAATGATAATAAAACACTTTTGAATGTAAAAGTATGATAAAAAATACCTTTAATTAAGTGTAATTATTTTTTTTTTATCAAATGAAAATGTTATAGACTGCTCCCAGTTATTAGTACCCGTCAGTTACGTTACGATATTTCATAGCTCTTTTACAATTTCCGAAAAATAATTTCCCATGGGAACTAATTATTTACTAATGTTCCCATGGGAAATTGCAGTTCCGATGGGAAATTTAAAATTCCCATGGGAAAAGTACTTTTTCCGATGGGACTTTAATTTTTCCCATGGGAACTACTAATATTCCCATGGGAATTTTTAAATTTCCCATGGGAAATGTACTTTTAATCAGCTATAGTAGTGACAACAGTGACATGTTGGGACATACGGGAAAAATTTTTTTTTAATTATCTATCACTTGGCCAAAAACTACTTTTGTTATCTTGTAAAACAACAAAGTCAGATTTGCCAATTCTTGTCCCGCACAGTGTTTTGGACTCGACACGTATTTCTGGTATAGCCTTCGTGAGACCCTCGAGACCAGGGACACGACACGTATTTCTGGTATAGCCTTCATGAGATACTCGAGACCTTAGACTCGACACGTATTTCTGGTATAGCCTTCGTGAGATACTTGAGACCAGCGACACGACACTTGTTTTTGGTATAGAAATCATAAAATACCAAATCAAAAATTGATAACCAACACACAAATAACAATCAGAAATGTTTGAGAGAATAACAAAAAATATATTGATAAGATGTTAAGTCAACTAACTGCTAGTAGTCCTTTGTTAATTAATGTATCATTGTCATTTTGCTTAGTTTCTTTTGTTACCTATTCTGACATCGGACTCGGACTTCTTTTAAACTGAGTTTTACTGTGCGTATTGCTGTGTGTTTGTTTATTCTACATTGGCTAGAGGTATAGGAGGAGGGTTGAGATCTTACAAAACATGTTAAACCCCGCCGCATTTTTTATCCTGTTCCAAGTCAGGAGCCTCTGGTCTTTGTTAGTCTTGTATGTTTTTAATATTAGTTCATTTATATGTTTTGGAGTTTAGTATGACCTCCATTTTCACTGAGCTAGTACACATTTTAATTTAGGGGTCAACTGAAGCCCGCCTCCGGGTGCGGGATTTTCTCGCTGTGTTGAAGACTCGATGGTGGCCTTCGACTGTTTTCTGCTCTTTGGTCGTGTTGTTGTCTCTTTGACATATTCCCTATTTCCATTCTCAATTTTATTTTGTTTAAGTACAGTTACATTATTCTGGAAATTGAAAATTACATATCTGTACCATTTAAATCATGTCAGTTCTGACGAACTTTCTATGGGCATTCCTCCTAAGGGCCTGATAGCCTATCAACAATGTTAAAAAAACCTAGACAGAATCAAACATGGTTCCCATTCTTATCACATACAGGTACTTACTACAGAACATGTTTAGTATACACAGTCTGACACGAAGATTTAAATTATTCACTGGAATCAAGTTTTTTTAAATCTCGTCATTTAAGGAACTATTACAACACACACAGTTACATGAAAATAGTTTAGACAAACTGTATTGTCCCAATGACAAGAGGGTCACACTAACATGATATATACAATTTATCCATTAACAGATTAACATAAAAAAAAATAGGAACTAGGCCATTTGATAAAAAGTGCAGAAAGGAAATGTTATTTCTTATGTTTAAATGCTGTTTTTTTATACAAATAATAATTGAACAAGCGCGGTGACCTCTCTTTAGCTGCTATCAGACTTGAACTCAAGTTTTGTGCTAAACAATTAGGCATCTGCATACGTAGTACTTACAGAACGACCAATGAAGTTAATCAATTTAGATTCACTACCTGACGTCTTAATAAAAAAAATGTGATCACATAAATATGTGACAACTTATAATGTTTGTGATGTGCAAATATCTAAACTTCTATTATGTTATCATGTTGTTTAATGACTTAGGGAGCAATCATTTAACTTCAAGGAGGGGGATTGGGGGGTTATGGTTTTTTGTCCGAGTTGGAAAATATATATTTTTTTTTAGTTTTTCGACGCTATCAATCAAATTATTTTTTCAAAATTGAACACTATCAGATATGGGGAAAATCTGGATTCAGAATATTTTTTTTGGTCATCTGCTTGACCACAATTTTTTTTTCTTCATCAAATTCAAATTGGGGATCAGAACATTGTTTTAGGACAAAACCATAACCCCCCTCCCCCCCCCCCCCCTTTGAAGTTAAATAGTCCCCTTACATTCTCAAACAATAAAATAAACACTATAAAAATGAATTGCATTGACATTATAGCAAAGTGGGGATAGTTGTTTTGTATTTAAAACAGAAGAGAGACGTAAGATACCAAAGCGGTGTTTAAATTCATAAGTCGATGACAAACTGACAACGCCATGCCAAAAAAACCAAAAACAAATCAAACACAGTATACGAAACACAACATCAGGTGCTCAAGGGGCCTCGATGGCTGAGATGTCTAATTAGTCCAACTACTGTATCACTAGCCAGTCAACACTGAGGTTGTGAATTCAAATCCCGCACTGGGCAGGTGCACTCGACTCCAATCTTAATTGACTAGTGTTGTCAGTTTTCCTACCGAAGGTCAGTGGTTCTCTCCGGGCACTCCGGCTTCCTCCACCTGTAAAACTGTCCGCTACGAAATAACACAATAGTGTTGAAAGTGGCGTCAAAACATCAATCAATCAATCAATCCATCAGGTGCTCCAGAAGTGCAAGATGGAATTTCAAGGGATCGAAATAAAAAAAAAACGGGCGACAAACAAATGAACACCTAGGCCAAATTTTAAATGAATACATTATCAAAATACATATATATATATGAAAAATAAAACATTAGATTAACATTATCTAAGCATATAGGGAGGAGGCACTGACACAAGACGATAGAGTCCAGATTTAGTACTGTGACTTCAAATTACTTTAACTCTGTTGCTTGAATAACAGATCAGGAGAAATTTACGTACGCACCACTTGGCCATAAATCAGATAGAAACATTACCCTTTGAATATCAAAATCAAATCTCGAACAATGTGACTTTAATTGCAAAGTGAGGCTTTTGAAGGAGAACATTGAAATTAGTTTAAAGCATAATTCGAAGAACAATATGTTACTTCGCAATACCGCTCCTTCCGCGACATGTATAGCGCTGGCCCAATCAATGCCAAATGAAAGTACCGCAAGTCTAACTCTTCAATTTTACTTATGTAACGGTATGTTTAGCGGTGACCTAGTCTATGCTTACTATGTTCCAACTTTGCAACCTGAGACGGCTAGCCTCGATTGAAAAAAAAAAAAACAACAGAAAAACATTTGCACACTAAAAATGCATCCGAAATAAACTTTCAAATGGAATAATAAATGATTCGTTCATCCTGAAAAAGGACTGTTTTACTCAGGGCTGCCTGAAAACCCAGGTAAAAAGTATAGAATGGGTGAAATCTGTTATAGCATGCCAAACCGAAATAAGGTAGACATGGCGACGTCGCTAAAATACACGTTAATTCGAAAAAATAGACAAACAACACAACGGCATTTCTATAACAAAAATTGAGGTAGCTGAGAACCAGTTATAATTAAATATTAAATGCATTCAAGTTTTAAAATTAATTAACAGTAGATCGGTGATTAGACATGATATCCCTACAACTTCAAAGTTAAAAGTACAGATAGCTGGTGCCCTATCACATATATCACAAGTCCCCTGTTTAGTGGTGTGACGGATTCAGTCTTTTACATTCTGGTCTAATTGTTGTTTGTCCTTCTTTGAATTTTATCTTTTATTTTATTTTCAATTTTAAATCTTTGACTGTTTTAGCAACTGTTCATTCCAATGTGATTGCTTTCTCTAATTTGCATACGCCCACTTCCGACGCTTGTTAAAGCATTAATAAAAGTGTATGACTAGACCGATAAGTGCCTTTTGACAGACAATACATCAAGTCATAGCTTAAATTACCTTCAATCAATAGTATACCCAATTGTTTTAGTTAATATATATATATATATATATATAAATGAATTCGATATATATACATATATTATTCATACATGTATTATTCCCATGTTGTTGATTTTATGAAGATGTCTATAAATGTTACAGTTTTGTCTGCGATAGATATGATTACGTTTGAGAATTGGGCTGGTTGTTGGTGTCGATTGTGATGAAATCAAATCGAAAACTTGTATTATTGATAGAGACTGAATATTTTAATCGTAAAAAATACTCGCTCCTGATTCTGACACTGATTTCCAGGTAACATTTTTGACAGAAATCATTATAACGTCACTTTACATTGACAGCTTCTTCACTTTCAATCTGATCACAGAGCCTGTGTCACGCTTTGCTGCCTTGAGAGCGAAGCAGGGACACAAGAACTGTATTTTGATCAGATTGCCTAATTCTAAGCCTCAATCAATCAGTCAATCAATCAATATTTTATCAATATCAGCACATGCTTTCACAAGTTACAAGTTTACATTGTAGAAGAATGGTTGCACACATTAAACTGTATTTCATTACACTGTGAAAAGGTAAATAACAAACAAACAAAAAACGAACTCCAAGGTAAATAAAAATGGGGGTAAAGTCCATAAAACCCGACAAAAATCAAACGATCGACTATATCAACAATAAATAATAACATCTGTCGTATTCCTAACTTGATACGGGCATTTTCTGGTTTCTGGTTTACTATCTAAAATTGGCGTCTTTGATGTAAGTAAAACAAATCATATGATGAATACGTTATTGTTTATTGTATGCCGTTCAATGGGAACTATTTCATTCATGTTCGGGTATCAACTCCAAGATGTAGATTTTGCCGATTTGGATAACCGTGATGAAGGAATTGAGAAAGAGTACTAGCATATTTTTATAGTTGACGTCAGTGTGTCTCTTTGTGTATATGGGACATCGGAATAGACGTCCCTAATCCGTGTCATAGTACATTTATACACTCCGCTCAGTATTTATACACTCCGCTCAGTATGTATACATTCCGCTCAAAATTATAAACTCCGCTTAGTATTTATACACACTGCACAGTATTCATACATTACGCTCAGAATTATAAACTCCGCTCAGTATTTATACACACCGCACAGTATTCATACACCCCGCACTGTATTCATACACTCCGTAAAGTATTTATACAGTACGTACAGTATTTATTCACTCCGCACAGTATTTATACACTCTGCACAGTATTTATACAAACTGCTCAGTATTTATACACTCCGCACTGTATTTATACACTCCGCACAGTATTAATACCCCCGCACAGCCGAACAAACAATAACGACAACAGATGGTAACAATAATTCCTACAGGACAAACACCCTTTCCTTCCCCCCAAAAAGTTCCTAGACCTGGAGGGAGGAAACGAAAATTTATTTACTCTCCTGTTACTTTTGTTTGAAAAAAGAAATATTAAGTCAGTTACATGTATAAAGAATCTAATACATACTATTTTCTATATATTACTTAAAGTTTGCTAAGAAGCTAGTTTAATTTAAATACTTGTTATGTAAATGTTCATGAGAGAACACATTAAACCCAGCACTTTCTCCCAAAAATCTGCATAGAAAACATTAAACCATCACTTGCCCCCAGAAACTTGTTCAGAACACATTAAACCCTGTACTTGCCCCCTGAAACTGTATAGAACACATTAAACCCTGCACTTCCCCCCTACAACTTGTATAGAACACATTAAACCCTGCAGTTGCCCCCTGAAACTTGTATAGAACACATTAAACCCTGTACTTGCCCCCTGAAACTTGTATAGAACACATTAAACCCTGCACTTGCCCCCTACAACTTGTATAGAACACATTAAACCCTGCAGTTGCCCCCTGAAACTTGTATAGAACACATTAAACCATCACTTGTCCCCTGAAACTTGTACAGAACATATAAAACCCTCACTTGCCCCCTGAAACTTGTATAAAATATATTAAACCCTACCTACACCCTGAAACTTGTATGGAACACATTAAACCATCACTTGCCCCCTGAAAATTGTCTAGAACACATTAAACCCTAACTTGCCCCCTGAAACTTGTATAGAACACATTAAACCTGCACTTGCCCTCTGAAACTTGCTGACTAAGCGAGTTCTTTTTTGCTCATTGTTGAAATTCGTACGGTGACATAAAGTTGTTAAATTCTATGTCATGATGTCTCTGGTGGGGAGTTGTTTCATTGGCATCATTCCACATTGATCCTAATTTTGTATGACCCTGACAATTGTTTTTAACTTTTGAATGACATGACGGGCGAGGGACGCAGAGTAGGAGATTCGTACAACGTCTCATTGTGTTTTGTTCATTCGATTCTCACTGTAGTTTTTCCCATGTTTATCTGTTTAGATTTGATTTTATGACACTTAGAATGTAATCAGTATAACGCCTTTATATTGACAGTAAGCCTTCAGCAATAATCCTAGAAATAACCGACATCTGATTGTCACATATTTGTTTTATAATGATAAAAATAGAGGTAGACAATACCTAAGGCATACATTTAAAATCACAAATTACCCTGAATGAAACAACAAAGATGAATATATTGAAATGCAAATTAATTACTATGACGACTGTCTTCTATAATTGCCATTTTTTTTAAATTTGATTTTTCATTGACAAAATGAATTATCTCTGTATACTGTAGACCAACTTATCTATGTTATTTCACTAACATAATTTTTCGCGTTTAGCTATTTCTAGCCTATTTCGCGCTTTGGTGATACAAAAAATGTATTCTTATATAAAGTTTGCCATATTCGCGTTAATCAGATCAAAAAGGTTGTGAAAATTAAATCGCTCGCGAAAATAAATTGATTTAAACTTTTTAAGTAACGATAAACAATTATTTACTGATATAACTGTTAACTGATGTAAAGATGTTTTATTGGAAGCTTGCCCATTTCCGATTTGTAATACAGATATCGATGGTCTTTTGAAATCTTTCGCAGTAACTTACAATGCATAACGTCAAAGACAAGTGATACAAGCTTGTGTCTGTTTGTTGTAAGAAAAATGTGCCAGGTCGTCTTTTTCTTGAGATTTATGAGGGTCTGGATGCGGTTTATAAAATAGAGAATAATGGGTAAAGAATTGAAAATAAATAAAGAATAAATAAGAATGAGGTGCTCAACATTTGAAGAATATAGAGTTATCGTCAAGAATATAGAGTTATCGTCAAGAATATAGAGTTATCGTCAAGAATATAGAGTTATCGTCAAGAATATAGAGTTATCGTCAAGAATATATAGTTATCGTCAAGAATATAGAGTTATCGTAAAGAATATAGAGTTATCGTCAAAAAAAATAAAGAATTATTATAGGAAATTCAATGACAATAAATAAAACCGAAAAAACGCCCCCCCCCCTCCCCCCCCCCCCCCCCTTCTCCAATTTCAGACCCTCATTTATCCTGATCACCGCCGTCATTCCACTTAAATGTACGCAATAAAATTCATTCCATAACTTTAATGAACAGTATGTCCTTGATAATTGATAAAACATTGGATTTTCTACCAAACGTGTTATCAGTTGTCTAGTTAACCATACTTCATAATGGAATTTTTCTTCACATAAAGCGACTAATGAACATCGTTATACGAGTTAAGTATTTTATATTGAGACGTTGTGACCATTCCCATTACAATTAATGGTATTGAGATATATACAGAAAGTAAAGGTCTATCTCCACCAGTATGGAATTATAGGTGTGAAAAGTCTTATTGATGATCTTAAGAAGGGTCTGAATGGGGGTCAATCATTTATTTATTCTTTAAGGTGGTACCCAACACCTTGACTAACATTAATTTGGCTCGTTTAATTTTCATAAAATTTTGACAAAATGTTTACTTTGACCCTTTGACAAAAATATAAAAATTTCAAAAAATTTGAACCAACCACTTTATCAGAAAAATTTCTTTGGTTATATAGCAGTTTGACAAACACTAATTTTGATCATTGAGAAGCTTAATATTTCCTTAACAATACAACGTAATTAAAACGTTTAGCTGATTTTTACAGAGTTATCTCCCTGTAGTGTTAGGTACCACCTTAATTCTTAGATCATTTTTCTCTATTCTTTATGTTTTGCTCATTTTTTCTATTCTTTATCCACTCCCCCACCCTCCCCCCCCCCTGTATTCTGCACTTTTTGCCCATTATTCTATTTTCTGTAAACCTCATCCAGACCATACTAAATATTTGTCCCTCGATACGCTTGAAAGATAATTATTACTATTTACGTATAAGATGAAAATACAAGTTATTCGGGACGAAACAAATGTCAATCGTCCGTGTCAATATTTTCCTACTTCAAAATGAGACAATGTAATGGGAAATTCCCTGAACTGTTAAAGTGCTCATAGACATAGGTAATTTGGAATTTTATTCATAATCACTGAAATTCATAAAACCACCAATGAAACCTCAATACTGAACAAGTGGGTTCGTACTTACTGGTATACATGTATAGCCTAAATCGTCAAAATAAATGGTATATGAAAAAAATCTTGTATATTCAGCCACCAGACTCAAGCTAGCGACCAATTCCAGCGACCAATCAAGTAGCGACCAATTCTAACGACCACTAAAGTTAACAATGAGAATCAACACGTTAGATAACCATTCAGACATATATCTGAAAATCACAAATTGACATTACGTTACAACGTTCTACTAATAACAAATACGTAATATATCATATGTTTGATTGACGACAGATGTCTACATTTGCATTTATTAGGGGATGGAAAAAAAAAATACATATACTTTTTGTTTAAGTTTTACTTTGGATTTCAATCCTAATAAGTAACGTGAGTAGCGTGCTTCCTCAAGGTTTACGTATGCACTGGATTAGTAATTCAGTATTTGAAGATTTTGTATTACATGGCATTATACGTTTTTATTAAATCGAGATATTCGTTCCTTGCTAAAAAGGAATAAAAAAAAACAATAAAAAAACAAAAACAAAACAAGCAAAAACAAAACAAGTTAAAAAAAAAAAAATAAAAGTATCTGGAATGTTTTTTGTTTGCGGTACTTTCAACTAAGATTTTTAACGTGTATCGATAACTATATATAGTATAGATGAATTAATAAAAGGCCATCTTAGTACATAACAGCTAAACCATGAGTCAATTCAGAGATCAAAGATGTATTAAGTATTTTAGAACAGAATGAAACAATCTCAGTACAGATGTCAATTTACGGTGAGATAAATAAAAAGTTAAACTGAACAAGAAAGATGCTATATGCGGTAGAAACATCATATAACGGCTTTCTATACTCTCGGCATTCTCAAATATCGTCTATTTCCTTAAACCCCTTGAGGTGAAAAATTACTATATCGGCCTGGTCAAAAAGAACATACAAGAAAGTAGTAAATATTCAAACAAAATAATTCCTACGCATATAACTATAACTTTGTTAATAAGTAAAATATTTGGTTTATTTTGTATCAAATGAAAGCTCAATGGCTTGGGATCACTATAGGACCCTTGTTCAAAGTCTCTTTTGAATAATAAAAAAAAAGAAATTATAAAGGAGGGAATATTTGCCCTATTGCTCACAATTTGCTCAGTACCTGTTTTTGTACTTCCAAATTTCCGAGAACCAGTGCACACAGAAAGGTATGTTTATTTTTTCTAGGTGAAGTAAGGATAATGTATAGTTTGACAACAAATTACTGTCAAATTATTTGAACTTAGAGCAATGGTTATTATTTTACTGGATAAAAGGGCCGGTACACTTTCCAACCCGGGCATTTTCATGAATAAAAGGGCCTGGGACAAGCTTTCAATCCCAATAGGAATGGGTAAAAACTTTGCCGTAGGGAACTCTATACAAAGACTGAAAACGTGCCCAAACCCATAATTGATAGGTAGCTTAGACTTTGGGTATCCAGTGAAGTCTTCAGGTGCACTATCCCACCTAGGTATTCATATGAGTTGAAGATATTGATAATAGCTTTTAATCTAACCACCTGTGGTCAAGAACTTTGCCGTAGGGAAACGGGAGGATAGCAATTCCTGCCACCACCCCTGTGCTGAAAAATGAGAAATTTGGTATGTTTTTGAGAGCTTCCGGTGCACTTCCCACCCGAGGTTGAATGAATAAAAGGGCCTGGGACAAGCTTTCAATCCCACTAAAATGAAATACATATATCGATAAGTTAGTTGGAAGAAATTGCTTTTATCAGACATAGACTTGAAATGAAATACTTGTGACAGTTAGTGAGTTGGAAGAAATTTCTTCTATCAGACCTAGACCTTACATTAAGTACATGGAGAAGTTAGTTCGTTGAAAGAAATTTCTTCTATCCAACCAATAAGAAATTCCATGATTTTTTTCGAAAGTTATTAATGTCTTAAAAGTAATTAAAAAAACCAACTCAAGAGTGTATCATTAATTTATTAGTAAAATACGAAATTCAAAATGTTCATGAAGAAGCTTTTCTCGAAGTTTCACCAAATTTCATAAAGACTCACAAAGGGTAATTGACGTCTAAAAACTTACAACTTAGACTTTAGCTATATGTTAAGTTCAAAAAACAAATTGATCCGTTAATCAATCAAATTTGGAAAAACTACCTGGAATACTATACAATGTAGATGATCATCCTGTCTCGTGGTACATGTATCATGCGAGTCTCAAATTCAGGATTATGTTAAGTAACTTCCCTCTTAGAACAGTTGTAATCTTTAAAAAGAGTGTAGCGCTGTGTCCCAATTATTACGTTAAAGCTTTATTTGAGAGTAAATGCTATAAAACTACATTCATGTAAGGTTCAAGGACATCTTGTGATAATTTCGGCAAAATCTGAATTTGGAATATTCCCTATAAAAACAGGTGTTATAATGTTATCATTTATTTCAACCACTAACTGAAATTAATTCCTTTTTTTTTTTATCTTAATATATACTCGTAATCACGTCAGATAAGTAAAATACCTAAGAATATTAACCACTGAGTACCCTGTAGTTCACAGTGAAATATCAAAGGCACGGCACTGGGTGGTGTGCTCTATGATGTACATGATATCCACCGACATCCATCTATGGTAGTTATAATGTTACCCGTATATCATATTTCTCAAATGTATAGTAGCTTGAGTACATTTTAAAATTTCTTGATAACTTTATTAAATTGCAGCAATGGCGTTTATGTGGTAAATTTTGTCATCCACCAACATTAGTGTATTGACACCGGTTACTTTAGAAACTACACAGATCTCATTTATCTACATGTAGGACAGTTCATTCACATAAACAATTTATTTGATTATGTAAATTAAATTAAATATATACATTTGTATTTACAAATATTGCATAAGTCATCTAGATATTATTGAATAAGATATTAGAAAAGGTAAGGTTACAATGTAACTCCGCAATGTTTGTATACACTAGAGCTATTTTCAAACAGTTATTAAATCTTTACCACCATTTAAAAATTGATGAAAATCTAATTTATAATACATTCTTAAACATGGTTAAAAACTACAATCTTAAAAGTTATCACCAGATCATTGCTCTTAGTTGAGAATTTAATATTTGGAAAAAAATGAATAAACGTGACATTCATTACCAAAAAATATTAATTCTATTGGAAGTAAACTGGTAAATTGTTTTTTTTTTCCAAATATGATTAAATAAGGGTTGCTGTCTTATTGGCCCGAATCAAATTCTCATTTTATTCATACTGCTAATACAAAGCGTTATACATGCAATTGTCCTCATCAATAAAACTGACCTATGTGAATTGTAGGAATTAATCCTTTTTGGACCCTGCATTGTATAGCAGGTGGAATTGTTAAACAACCTCCGTGATTACTGACATTATGAACTTGTACATGTACATTGACCTTTAAACGTGTAGAAAGTCATGCTCATTTGAATTTTTTAATACAGCTGTCATAACTTAAATTGATTAATTGTATTTCAACGCTGTAATAGTCTGAGTGTCTCTGAGAACAGGTAATGCAATTATATATTCTTTTGAACATTTTTTTGTTTTTAAAATTAGAAAATGTAAAGTTGACATATCCTTTGAACGCACCGATCATTCTTATTCTGTCTGTGCAAAGGTGGGATGCCTTTTTAAATGCATTATTTGCTTGTTACACATTTTTTTTTATTTAAGTTTAGAGTTTTGTGCCGAAAATACCCATCCCCAAAATAGGACAAAAAATACCATACCTAATTATGTTCAACTACACTTCTTACTGTATGCTGTTTGATGTCAAAATGTAAAGTAAATTCATGTGATTTCATGGTAAATTGCCATACAGATACATATGACCAGTTCCTGAGTATTATTGTGTTACTCACAGTCACGTTTTATTTTAGGTTTAAATGTGATATAAGAAATTTCTTCCAACGAGCGATCAGCTCGAAGTAATTCATGTTACATTTGATCCAACGTTATTTGCTTCTTAATTGATAGAATTTCTACCAATGATCTAACTTTATTTAAGTCTAGAAATGTTTCCAACGAACTATGTGCTCCAAATGTTCTAATTCAGATTTGATATTTTAGGTCTAAGTTAGATAGTTTGTTGGACGAAATTTCTTCCCACTTTCTAACTAACTGCCACAAATATATCGTTTTAGGTCTATGTCTAATTGAAGATTTTTTTCCAACGAACTTACTGCTTCAAATATTTTATTGAACTTTGATAGAAGAAATTTCTTACGACTTACAAACTGCCACAAATATTACATTTTAGGTTAGGTTTGATAAAGAAATTTTCTAACGAACTAACAGCTACATGTGTTTCATTTTAGATCTAATTGTAGGATTGATAGACGAAATTTCTTCCAACGAACTAACGGCTTTGATTAAATATTTCATTTTAAGTTTAAATGTGATATAAGAAATTTCTTCCAACGAGCGATCAGCTCGAAGTAATTCATGTTACATTTGATTAAATGAAACTTCTTCCAACGAACTAACTGCCATAAGTATTATATTTTAGGCATTAGTCTGATAAAAGAGATTTCTTTCAATGAATTTACTGCTCCAATGATTTTATTTTTGTATCGAATAATAGAAATTTCTTCCATTTATGAGCCGTGTTTCTATTGATAAAGATTTGAACTAGCGATGACCTTTCTCCAGCTGTTTAAGATTTAAATGTGTTTAACGGTACATATTAAATCTGCCATAGATACAGATTAAGAACGACTGATGACTTATATTTATATATAATTACACAGGCTTGTATTCAAGTTATCATATATATATATACAAAAGAAATAAAAAACATAATATAATAAAAAATATAAAAATATGAAAATGGCGTTACGGGCAACATGCTAGCAATTGATATGTATTTAAAAATAAAAAAAATAAAGTACATATCTCAATTAAATTCACATTATTCGAAATGAAATGAAAAGAAATGAAGGGTAAAAATTGCTTTAATTTATCAGTGGAAGGCAAAATTAAACATAGCATTGCATAAAGCATTGATTGTAGTTGATTCAACTATAATCATGGACAAAGGAAGATAACTCCAATTTTAAAAATGACTGGATATTTAGAAGGAAAAAAAAGAAGAAATATTTAACATTTTTTCCATTTGTAAAGGCATAACTCTAGAACAGTAAAAGTGACGCCACCAAAATTCAAACTTAATCTGTATATTGTGGTAATAAGCATTGTGTATAAGTTTCATAACATTTGGTTGAGGCAAACTTAAGTTAGAGAACGGAAACGAAAAATCTAGCAATTTTTCCATTTGTAAAGGAGCATAGCTCTAGAACAGTAAAAGTTACGCCACCAAAATTCAAACTCGATCTGTATTTAGTGGTAATAAGCATTGTGTATAAGTTTCATAACATTTGGTATAGGCAACTAAAAGTCAGAGAACGGAAACCAACTTTGGGACGGACGGACGGACGGACAAGGGTAAAACTTAATGCCCCCTCCGCTACGGCGGGGGCAAAAAAATAAAATACATATCTGGCCCGAGAACACAGTTATTTCGTAGAGCATTTCTTTTAGGCAATAAAGTCAAATTAAAAAAATCGCACCTGCTCTAACTCAAAAAAGATTTTTACAGTGTAATGTACTACTATTGGAACAAATGATATCAAAATTATAGAAACGTCTACCAGCTCTAACTCAAAATATTGACAATTCTATGTTAAGGGGGTCTGAAAAACAGTTTGACAGCTTCAGACATACTAGTTTTTGAAATCCATAAATAGAAATAAAATTATTACATAAAATAAACATGTGTATCTGATCCATATAAAAAATTACAACTGCAACTTAACTAAATTTCTGATTTACTCTAGACAAAGTAAGGGAGGAGTTACTTAAGATTGACATGTCTTATATCAAACAAAATAAACTATTAACAGTGCGGTCAGACAATTCCCAGACTTCCATAAATAAATCAAGATGAGGTGATAAAAGTAAACAAATGGCATCTGCAAGGAAATAAAAAATTACATAAACTTTAAATTAATGAACATAAATACACATTTATGAGCCGTGTTTCTATTGATAAAGATTTGAACGAGCGATGACCTTTTTTCGGCTGTTTAAGATTTAAATGTGTATAACGGTACAGATTAAATTTGTCATAGATACAGATTAAGAACGACGGATGAAGTATAACAAATTGACACCTAAGTGAAAGTAATCAAATCAATTAAAAATGACTTATATTTATTATATTGAATTACACAGGCTTGTATTCAAGTTATCATATATATACAAAAGAAACAAAAAAACACCATAATATAATAAAAAATACAAAAATATGAAATTGGCGTTACGAGCAACATGCTAGCAATTGATATGTATTTAAAAATGAAAAAATTAAATACATATCTCAATTAAATTAACATTATTCGAGCACCTATCGCGGCACTTGCACTAGACAACACAGTGTAGATGTAGTACCGTGACTTCAAATAACTTTGACCATATTCTTTAATGAGAAAGTCACGAGCCACTTTAGTATACATCAAACAGAAACATAACTCGTAGAGTATTGAATGAAACCTCAAACAATGTGAACCTAATAGCAAAGCGAGCCTTTCATAAGATATAATTCAAAGAAAAATGAGTTACTAGAAAATACCTCTCTACGAGTGACATGTTGAGCGCTTGCCCATCCCATGTCAAACATAGGTAACTCAAGTATACCCACTCTTTCAGTTTATTTTAGTTTAATTTTAATACCTGCATGTTGAGCACTGGCCCAGCCCATGCATAGAGGGTATGGGCTCACTTTGCAACCTGAGACGGATAACCTCGAGTGCAAAAACATTTGCACACTAAAACATGTATCCAGAAGAACTGTCAAATGGACAAACAAATGATTCGTTCACCCGACGAGAGGGCTGTCTAGTTACCCGTTTTATTCAGGGCTGCTGAGAACTCAGGTAATAATTTTGTGACAAGTGACAAGTAAAGAATGGATAAAATCCATTATAACATTGCCAAAACAAAATGCTACACATGTTGCCCTTGTAACGTATTGAGTATCTCCAAAATTATTCTCCGAGTGGTTGTGCCAAAATGAATATTTGTTACTTATTTACATATTTTCGACTAATTATAGCAACTTTACAACAATAAGCAGAAACTGATAATCTATTATAATACCAAAAAATAATAATGAATCATTAATCGTCTCATACGAAGTAAAGAACAAAATTGTACAAATATTTGATTTTATCAAAAGAATCGTAATTATTTGCACATTTTCAACAGAGCTTGACGAATGTCAACTTTAGATGATCTGATAGATGTATAACGCCCTAAAGTTTGAATCATATGATCGTGGATACCATTAGAACTACAAGTTGTGGTTGCTCCTATTCGGAAAGAATGTCCACTGTATTTATCGGCATTTAAACCTAAGTGTGATAACATTGTTTTCAATTTGTCTATTAATAACGATCTACGTAAAGCTAAATTACTACTGTCAACCAATAGCGGATCATTATCTGATGCACCGTACAGTTTCCTGGATGATACGTATTTTGACAACTGTACATACCGACAAATATTATAATTAGTTTTGAAAAGTTTAATAATTACTCCATGACGAAATATGTCGGTTTTGGATGCCTTTAAACGTAAATTAACTTGACAATCAGATACAAATACTACATCATCCATAGTTAAGTTTAAAGCTGAATCGAAATACTGTTTGCATGTAAACTCAGAACAACGCAGGAAACCGAAAAAAACCAAAACAGCTGCAGTTGAAATAGTAAAATCTAAATTCGGATCGAAAATACCTTTCTGTTAGTAAAATCTAAATGCGGATCGAAAATACCTTTCTGTAAATGTTGGTAAATCTGAAGAAGCACACTATAAATAATTGGTAGTTTTTGTCGTACACTTTTGTTTTCGGTTTTCTTTATACAATTCAGCATATTTTGTAAACGTAGCAAAGGCTTACCTACATTATCAACTACAGGATTGACACTACAACTTGCAATAGATAAATGACGTATTCCAGCAAGATATAACTTGATAGTAGAATATTTCAACCCTAACACGGACTGGCAATATCATACAAAATAAATTAATTTATCCTCAGAAATATTAGACATTACATTTCCCATAATTTCTTCTCCCTCGAATTGGGAGGTACGGAATTTAAGAAAACACTTATATCCAGATGTGTATACATCTCTTTTAGCACTTTATACTTTTACTCCACAAATTATAAATTACACAACTCAATTCCACAGAATTTCCGAGTGGGGCGGGCAGTGACAAGGTTCCACTGATGCTGTCGGACACAGATGACGAAAACGGTCCATTTGAAATCGTGAAAGAGCATCTGCTATAGTATTACATTTTCCAGCTACATGAGTAACGTGAATAATAAAATTATATTTTGCGGAGCACCAAGTTAGACGTCTCATCAATCTCATAATTTCTAATGATTTTGATCTTCCTTTTGTAACGGAAATCGGTCATAGTTCATTTATTTTGATGTGAAATACCAGTTGTCTTTTCCTATTTATTGTGTTTCTATATGTATATAAGTTTCTCCATTGTTGGAGCACCATCTGTTACTTAAAACACCCCTATAGTTGGTATAGTCTTGATTTTCACCCCTTTAAGTATAATGGACTGATCCTGATGGTAGTATATAAACCAGCTCAAGACAGAGAAACTTTGTCAGTTTTATGTGGACCATTGAAGGGTAAATTTCAAGGATTATATATTCTAACTGGTAAGTAGAGTGAATTTAGTGATTCCAAAGGATATAAATAGTGTTTGGATTTATATGTGAATATTTGGAATAGTGATTGTGTTATAAAGTGAACTTATATAATAAGTTATTGTACAGTGAAAGTACAAGGTGTATACTTGCTGGTGTTGCAAGTTGTTGTATTGTGGAAGTGTATTAGTGAGAATACAAGGTGTATACTTGCTGGTGTTGCAAGTTGTTGTATTGTGGAAGTGTATTAGTGAGAATACAAGGTGTATACTTGCTGGTGTTGCAAGTTGTTATATTGTGGAAGTGTATAAGTGAAAGTGCACTGTGTTTAATCTTACCAGTTTGGAATATATTCATTTCGTTCTGATTCATAGTGATAATTAGTGTGTGTGAGTTGAGCTGTGTTCATATAAATTCCTTGTGCATTGAAGCATTGTGCAAGTGTCATTGTGTCATTGTGTTATTGTGGTTAATTAAACATTCATAAGGTGATATTACAAATTGGTGGATATTGTTAATAGATGTTGTATATATGTGCTAATGTGTTCATACGTTTTGTGTGATATTTATCTGATGCATGTTGCATAGTAATCTGTTGGTGACATTGTGTTATAAAGTGTCTGATGCATGTTGCATAGTGATATATTAGTGACATTGTGCATAATCAGGCCTAATACATGTTGCATAGTGATTGCATAGTGACATTGTGTATATATATTCTGTTATAAGACATTGTGTTTATACATTGTGAATGAGGAACTTTACCTTGTAATTTAATTTATGTGCATTGTGTAGCGTATATATTTGACGTTGTGAATTCATTTAAGGGTGTGTTAATTGTTTTAAATAGGACAACTTGTTGTGGTGCAAATTTGAGTTGAACACTTGAAATCCTGATTTATTCAGATACGGATCCATTGATCGCCCGTTACACGTTACACTTTCTTTATAATTAAGACTGTAGCCATATTATTACAGTGAAATAGGATACGCTACCCTGACCACTCATTGCCCCATATAATCGCAGCAATTACTATCGGATATAATTCCATGTAAGCCATAGACAATGATAATTCCGTATCTAATTTCATTTCTATGGGCCATAACGCTTGAAACCAGCGATTTTTGACATAACCTCCAAATCCCACGGTTGACGCAGGATCAGTATATAAATCAAAATCGGACGCATCTACTATATTATCATCAATAAAGAAAGAAAGTGCATTCCACTGATAGCAAAATAGCAAAATTTAAATGTCCCAATAAACTTAACATCTCACGTTTTGTACATGTTTTGCGATTGAGGAAAAGAAGTAGATATTCCTTGATTCGACATAATTTATCTGCGGGTAATCTAGCTTCCATACGAAAAGTGTCCAAAATAATACCCAAGTATTTGATGCATATTACTGGTCCTAAAGTTTTATGTGTTGCGATCGGAATTTCAAGTGAAGCAAACACGGAAACTAAGATTTTCCTAGTAGCGTCGGCGTTTGCTAACGGTCTGTCGATCGTTAAAAAAATCATTTAGTAGATGTAGAACTGTATTAATTCCATAATTATTGTGTAAAATCCAACACATAGCGAAAGATAAATTGTTAAAAATTTTAGGACTTGAATGACATCCAAATGCTTATCTAGTGTAAAAGTAATACATATTTTCCCATTTAAATCCGTATAAATGCCATAAACTCGGAAGAATAGGAATTAATTTAAATGCATTAGATACGTCCAATTTACGACACCTTGCGGCAAAACCGTATTCTTTGATGATTTTAATGGCATAATCGATTTTAATATACGAAAGCGAAAAATCCTCTTTGTTGATGAGGTCGTTGACACTACTATGCTCGTCGTTATTGTGAGGTGCAGATAAATCAAGTATAAGTCTTTTCTTTTTGAGAATATTTACCTTCAACAATGCCGACAGGAGTAACCCTATATATATCAAAAGGTGCTTTTGTAAATGGGCCTATAACAAAATTATTGTCTAACTCTGATTTGACATATACGGAAAAAACATCTGGGCATTTTGTAGTAGAAAGCAGGTTTTTGCAATCTTAAAGTTTTTCCGGCAAAGATGATACGCCCGTAAAAAATCCTTTACGTAACCCGTTAATTAATGAATTAACGAACTATCTATCTGGATGTCTTTGTAGCTCCCATGTTAATTTGTCTACTTTAATTGGTGTCGTGGCATGCATATACACATTATCGTTATCTAGTTATATATTTGCTTGTGTAGCTGTTTTTGATACAATTGTCGAAGGTTTGCTTTGAGTTGACGATTTTATATTTATGTCAACATGAGCATAGCGGCACGCGGATCCTCTGTAGCAATTACCAGCGAGATAATAATTGCAGATTTCTTTTCCTTTGTGAAATAGGTTGGGTCTTCCGTATGGGTCAATATCGACACATGATTGTGGCTTAGAATAAGGTGTTGTAAAAATGCGCTTTTGTTGAGAATGGTAGCTTTTGCCCTGTGAGGTATAAGATAAGTAACACATTTCAGTGCTATGCAAAGAACTTCCACATACGCCACAAGTATTTATAGCTCTCCCTAAGCAAACTGAAGAATAGAGTTTCTCATCTCTAATTGACCAGTCAACGCTCAATCCTTTAGTTAATTTGATTGCTGCAACTTTCTTAGCAAACGCCTTGTGGTATTCATAGAAAATTTTACCTTTAAATTTAGTCGCCATTTCTATGATATCTTGTAAAAACATGTCGAGTTCAACACGACGATTGCTGCAACTTTCTTAGCAAACACTAGTAGCAAGATTTAAGTCTGAAACGGTCATTTTGGTCTGATCAAGTCTTAATCGCCTTGATTTACTGCTAGGGAAAAACGTTAAGACCGGTTTAGACTTTCAGACTCTGTTCCGATATATCGTGTTCAGTCAGATCAGTCGGGTCAAGATAAACAAGACAGATTCTTCTAGCGTTCAAATAAGACTTGATTAGATCACGTTCAGATAAAATAAGACCAAAGGTAAAAAATCTGTTTAGTTGCTGTAAGATCGTGTTCAGTCGTGTTAAGATTTTAAATATTTTAAATAAAACGAGCGACACTTTATCTGTGTTTATCAGGGGTTACTCCCCTTTATGAATAAAATCGGCATAGCTAGGAGGATATTCTTTTGTGGTCTTTTAATGTAATACTGTATATCTATTTCATTAAATAACGTATGCAAACGTACAATTCATTTTTCCCGATAGAATTTTTAACATTTAATTGGTTATATAAGAAAAGATTAATTGTCTTAACCGGGAAATGTGTTAGTCATTAAAATTTTGCAGTCGTGCTTTCTGACATAAAGTAGTCCTGTATTTATTCATTCCGCCCGTAAAGATATAATGATAAGTAATATATCCCAAAGATGTTCTGAAATTTTCTTAAACATTTTTTGTTTCTAATGTAAAATAATAGTTCTGATCCATATAAAATTTGTCAAGAAAAATATATTCTAAGTATCTAATTTACTTTAAATTTTTAAATATTATACAGATGACAGACGCTTGGTGAAAGTTATTTACATTTCAATAAACGGATTATCTAAGCAGTCAACCGAAACGGGTTGTCATAAACTATCTAAATAATTACCCATGTAACGCTTATGATGTTTTATCTATGGACGTAAAATGAATAAAGTTCCATGTTTTATCTTATATAAGGATTTACCGGGTAAAATTATTACATTGACAAATAAAACATTATTTTAAAAAAAAAAATGCAACAAGAATAAAGAATATTTTAAGAATTTAGTTGACAGTTTATATTTACCATTAGGTACCTATAAAGACCGATTTCGATACCTCTCTTGATTTTTTTTTATCATCAAGTTTTTTTTTAGCAAGAACTAATACAAGAATAAATCATATAGAAAAATATCAAACAACGATTGATAAAATCTTGTGTACGGTTTATATTTCTGTTTCGTATCAGATTTTTTTTATAACACCAGCGTTACTTCTCATTTAAAAAACAGTGAGATGCTTACTTGCTTTTTCGAAATTGACCAAAAAGCTATAGAATAACGTAGCGAAATGACTGTACTTATAGATTATACCTTTGTTTTTCCATTTTGAATTGTTTTACACTAGTCATTTTGGGGACCCTTATAGCTTGCTTTTCGGTGTGAGCCAAAGCTCCGTGTTGAGGCCGTATTTTTAATCTATAATTGTTTTATACTTTGTAACTTGGATGGAGATGATTATTTGGCACACATACCACATCTTCTTATTTATATTAACCGGGAGCAGTTTATAATATTTTCATTTCGATAAAAAGAAATATGCAATTCAGTAAATCAAATCGATTTGTACCATATTGTTACATTCAAAAGTCTTTAACTGAAGTAAATGATTGATAGAAATACATTATTTGTATTGCATCGCTCCTAAAATAATGTCCAGTGTCAAATATTACACATCGATGATCACTTAGATGTTCAACTGATTCAACCAAAAATTAAACTTAGGACTAGGATCAAATGCAATTCATTACGTTACAATTGTATCCAATATTAATATTGCTAATAACATTCAGTCGAGGAAAAGACATATGTGACATTGATATGCATTGGTTTGTTCTATCCTGATACGGCGAGCGCGTGTCGACAAAAAAGGTCATGTTAACAAGAGAACAATTGTTGTGAATCAGAGCCAAATTGACCTTTGTTCCATCTTTACTCATAAATAATGCGTGCTTGTGGACAAAAGGTCACAGACGAAAGGTCACAATTCAGTTTCTGAGACTATTTTCTTTGAAAAAGAGAAAATACTTATTTAAAAAAATATATTTTGTATGTATCTTGAACTATTGTATATATAAAACCAACTCTGTAAACAAATGTATTAAATGAACAAATAATTGTTTAGTAAACAAACTATCAAAGTGGATTGGTACCTAAACAGCTTCATGGTGCTAAGAAATATTATATCATTTGCATGATTAAAATTGAATAAATCTGCATTTACCAAGGCTAATGAACAATTTCATAAACTGTAAAAAGAATATATGTAATACAAAGTAATTTTTCAAGATATTTCTCATACATACTTAAGCAATTGTCACTTCCTGTCCTGTGACTTTTTGTCCTGTGACTTTTCAGTGTTCGCTTACTGGTAAGAATAGGACCACCCTTACCCAGGACCTCCTTTACTAATGGAGAGAAAGCTGTCGGGACTACCAATCCTAAGTGTTAGAGAGAATAAAAAGTACATAAATGTTGAATTTAAGGAATGCTCGGATTTAAAAAAATAAATCTTTTTCGTTTGCTTTTCGTTGAAATCATCCTGAATATTATGCAATATTGTACGCTGAACATTCAACGATCATGGCCAAGCATGTGTTCTTCAAAATGCAATCTGTAGAAGAAAAAACACGGTTTTAAATCATGTACATTGGAAATCAAGAATCGTGTGTCGTGTTCGACCTATAATCCTTTATTAAATAGTCGAAATTGACTATTAATATATAGTTTTGTTTTGCACCTACGTAACTCTATATATGCATGTTTTTGCCACTTTGCTTGGAAAAATTATCATATATCTTAATTCTCTTTCAATAACATTTCCTTATTCAATTTGCTACTCGTCTACCAAAAAAAAAAATAGATATTGTTTCATTTTTGCCATTTTGGTTATAATAAGTTCTTGGTAGATGTATGTCCTTTATGATCTCTCAGGTAAATATCAAAAATGAGTCCTGAGTTTTGACGGTTGTGAATTAAGGATTAGTTACTTTATGGAACACTTATTTCCTTGGATGGTAGTACAAACTTGTATTGTATCCTTTAAAGTTAGTATGCCTGTTTAATAATTTACAGTTTTAAGGAGAATTCTTCGTCTTTTGCAAATAGATGAAGAATAAAATGAAAATTTGCTTTCGATTGCATTCAGGCAGAGAGAAATATGTTTTGTTATATTTCAGACGATTTTTAGTACGGATATTAAACTATAATTCTTAATCTCTTCCAATTTACAAATATAATTTGGTATTGTTTTTTCTGCAAATGGTAGATGAAACTTGTATGTTCTAACTTTTTCAGAGGTCTGTGAAATCTTGAAAATATGACGTTCCCGGAAATCACAAGTCGCTATATAGAATGCTTGTAAAATTCAGAAACTTGCAGTACGCTCATATTTAATACTTTTCTGTTAAAAAAGAAAGTGTAAAAATAAGAAGGCGAAAACGGGAAAAGGGGAGGGTTGTTACACGAACACTTTCTTCGCAATTTAATCCTAAACGAATAGTGATTATCTAACTTTTTGTTCAAATATCGAATACACAATCAAATCTCTAACTTATCCACGCTTGCAATAACCTTTTTATTGACAGGTTTCTGCTGGCATTTGATTGGACAACATTTTAATGTAGGCGTGACAACCTATCACATTTATCCAATCAGCTGTCTTGTTAAACAAACCTGTGTGCGATGACCCACTGTCCACATAGTTTAGTTTAGAGAGTTTAGTTGTTTTTTTTATAATGAATTGATCATCAAAAGGACGTTGTTGCTATTGTTGGCCAGGGACTTTCTATACTAATGAAAAAGTCCATGTGTGTGCTTGTCAGATAGAAATAGACAACGCTTATATTTATGAATAAAAAAAGTGATGAAAAAGAAATATTACTATGCATTGGATGGATATTTAGACTAATTCACTAGCTGTGTTATACAGACGGAGAAATAACGCCACGTGTAGCCAGGATAAAAAAAAATGATGATTTTAATTATGCTAAAAATGATATATTATCCAATCAAAGGGGAAGCGATATGTCGGCTCCTGAATCCGCCACTGACCAAGTAAATTACGACATAATTAAACAATTAACAACCTTGTAAAAACAATAATAGAAAAGCGTCTTTTTTATCCCTTATATTTTATGATATTTTGTGGACAATATAAATCTTAAATCAGTGTTTCAAAGTCATATCAGATAAAAAAAATAATTGCAATTTCTGCCACAAAAAAAACGTATTTTAGAATCACGAAATAATTGAAATCGAATTTGGATTAGTTTTGTGCTCAATGGAATTTATTAAGACTTTAAAATATCTGTTCCTTTATATTCGCTATTTTGAGATCGAATTTAATGAGGTTCATATATAAGTATGTGCCAAAACAGAAAAAATACAGTTGCAAATCAACGGGTACGTCTAAACACTGCCCAGGACCTCCTGAGTGCACTCAGGACATACAAAGTGCACCCAGGACTCTTTTAAAGTCATCGTATATGCACACAGGAAAAATGTTTACATTCTTTTCACGTTGTCTATTTTAGTGGAAACTTTTGGAATATTTTGAAAACGAACTTAAATAGATATTCAATATTTTTATAAAATAATAAGGGCACGTGTCACTGATTCACAACTACTCAGCCGTGAATAATCCAATCAACAAAATTGATTGGATTATCCTTATTGCTTATGAATATTCAGATTCAATATTTTATTAATCCATCTTATGAATATTATGTTATTAAAACAGTGTTTTTTATAAAAATTTAATAATGCGAAATTTTAAAGTTTTTTCGAAATTGATTTATGTAATTAAATACTTTGTGTATTGACTTTAACGATAATGGAGAAAAAAACCTCAAAAGTCCCATTTAATGTATTTTTATACAGTTTATGTGTAATGAGTCAGCTAAATTAATTTTGTTATTTTACGTTCTGCAGTTCTAAAGTAAAAGAAATAACAATTGATATTGTTTTATAGTTTGTCTATTATCAGTTCGTTTTTGTTTTTCTTCGTGAATTTTTTCTCCTTTCCAACATCAATTAAAAAAACGAATATCATATTTTATTTAATATAAACATACAAAGTGTTTTTTGTTTTGTTTTGATAAGTCTAATATCTTGGTAGAGTACGTGCTTTTATTGGTTTCTTTCTTTGGTTTGGCTTATGGGCGAGTTTTTGTTTTATTTTTATTTAACATCTGTGCATAAGGACTTATTCGTTGTAAGAACGGACTGAGTATCTTTCAACAGTCTGCGAAATAGTCTTTCTCGCTGTTCTTGATTATGAGTCTTGCAAAAACAACATTAAATTGATGTGAAATAACATGTTTTCTGTAAGACCAAAAAGTTCATAATTTCTCATGAGCTCGATTTAAAACCAAATCTTACTACCTGAAAATGTTAAGAAAAAAAACCAAATATGATAAATGACGGGAGTTCAATGTACGCATTATTTTAGCCCGTTTGTGAAAGGGGGGTCGGTCTTGATTGGGACAGAAAACTGACAGAAAAATGGAGTCAAATTCATTATTCAGAATTTATTTTCTCATTGAAATTCGTTCAGGCTTGTAATCATGGTAATACTGGAGAAGAACGATTTTAAGGAGAAACAAAACTTTACTGTTTGAGTTTGATTATTTGAAAATCGTATTTTGATAAGTACGGCAACAAATACAGATAAGAACGGGCTTCATTCAAAACCAAATATTGCCTTATTAAAATGTTGATGACAAATTCCTTCTTCAGATTTTATTTCCCTATTCAAACTCGTTTGAGGAATTTATTACTCACTCATCGGTACAGCGGATACAGCTTAATAGGTACTTCGAAGGGTGAAAAGCTATATACCGTACATTCATTTAACTATGCACCGTACAGAAGGATTTATGTGGTCAGCTATACACTATACACAACGCTTCTTTTCGGAATAAAATATCGAAAAATAACATATGTATGAAAGATTTCAATGCCAATTATTGAAACAGCTATACTTATTACGTACACACAGTGCATGGCCTTCTATCAGAAAAAGAGTTGCAATATTGAATATAGAATCATATCGGATGAGACGAGCGCCAACTTCTTTGACAAGTATTTGCACATGTTTTAGTAAGCGTTCTTGTTTTAGGAAAATAATGAAACTTCTCTAATCATCAACCTACGACCAAATCATTTCTTAAAACAACAATTATGTTTAGATTGAGGTACACATTGATATTATGTAAACAAAACAAAGACTTTCTTACCGTGTCAGAAGAAAAATCGATCACGTCCGCTTGGTTAGTACCTATATCCGCTGTACCGATGATACACGGTGTTACTGGACAAGAACGAGTGAAAAAAGCGACAGTGTCTTGTAAATATGTGGATACACTTTCAATAGTCACACACATATTTTATATACATTTATTTCGGGAATTATTTTTTAATTTATTAAGCGCTCTATTAATTGATGCCAGATTTTCCTTTTTTTTTACTATCAATGTTCAACCACACCTATATATGCATTCTTATATTATAGGACTTTCCTCGTAGATGAAACAGGGGTTTTATCCAAAAAGGACGTCACGTTTTGCAATGAATAAGATCTATATTATTTTTAACGTTTTCAAATGAAATGAATTGAATTGAAAATTTCCCGACTATAGACAAGACAAGACGTATACATGTACATATACGTAGACTTCGTTTGGATCTGACATGTCTTTAAAATTAGTACAGTTGAAATAAGACTGAGAATGAAACTTTTTTCTGTTAACTATGTACCATAAATTTAGGTACATCTCTCTACGATTAATCAGTTCAGTTCAGTTCAGTTTCTTGTATATTCCTCCATTAATTGTGGAGCACTACCCATAGGGTATAATTGTAGCAACTATATACACCTTAGAACATAAGGAAACATTTAATTATGTACAGATGACTGAATTTAGGCAATAATAATTACTAAATAATTAATATTATAACTAATTCATAGGATTGTCATCATAAAATTTTAAAAATAATATTCATAATGTGCTGAAGTGTAAGAATAAGTTAAGTAAGAACTGGATATATTTACAAATAAGAATTTAGAAGTGGTCTTAAATTAAACTTTCTCATAATTGTTAGTTAAAGGTGCTATACGTACATCAGAATTTATAATGAGAAGGTTATTTTATAAGACTTATGTAAAAGGGTTGGGGTTTAGAACGATTCATCATATATACATGTTTTCCTTCACAGTTTAAAGTTACCTTATTTCGGATCTTATCATTATTCTTTAAAGGTAACTGGATATTTTAAAACTTTGCAAAATTTTTTATTTAATTTAGGTCCTAATACGTCATAAAATAGTAAGATGGTAAAGTAGGGAACTATTTTATTTTCAAAAAGTTTACTTATACTGTACTTGTGTTCAAGTTTTTTATCCTTTTTGTCCTCTGAGTATATGCATGGCTTGGGTGAAAGAAAAGCAATTGATCTATACTCATGCAAATAACCCTTTCAATTATGAATTCTTATAAACTGAGAAAAAGTAATAGCTTTCTAAAAAGCTAGCCGTCTCATAGCTGATGAAAGTGGAAAATGTTTTCTCTTTGTAGTTCAATTCGTTCAAAATTGTATGTAAATTGTAGTAGATAACAAAAATTATAAAAGGCTTATACCTTTTTTTAGATTTACCAATTTTTTTGGGGGGAAAGTATTAAAACTGGAAATTGGGGGTAATGTCTTTTTATCGATTATTTTTTTTCAAACAAATATCGGAGTTGTTCGTTGGCTTTTTCTTTGGTTGTTTGCTTGTTTATTTGTGTTAGAAAAGTATGGCCGCTTCCACCTGAAAGTTTTTCGTTCTTAATAGGCATCGAAAAGTGTAGAGAGCAGGCATGGGGTAATGCAAATTTCAAGTAATTGCATGTAATGTGTAATGCAGCAATTTGTACATTACATGTAATTGTAATATAATGCATTACTTTAGCAAAAAGTTGTGTAATTTCATGCATTACATGGCATTACATGTCATTACTTTTTTCACATACTACATCTTTAACATATTGTTGGAGTTTTAACTAAACCAAATTTAAGATTTCTTGATTAATTAAGAATATGTTAATTTTAATTAAGGTCTATGTTTATTTTATAATTAGGGAAGTAATTCACAGTAATTAGATATTTCGTTTAAAATTTAAAGAAAAACAACAAAAAATATATTTATAAAAGTAAAGTCAACATTAAGTTAAAATAATTAAAAATTGTAAAAGTCAAATTAAATAGACTTTTTACATGTATACTTATATTCAATTCATGGAACAGTTACTGTATATGCTAGAATCTTTTGTGACTTGTAGTTGTTTTTCAAAATGTTTAATTTTTCTATTCACTAATAAAATTTTCAAATGTAATGTGTAATTCAAGGCATTACTTTGCAAAAGTAATTGTAATATAATGCATTACTTTGATAAATGCATGTAATTGTAATTGTAATATAATGCATGGTTTGGTCAAAGTAATTGTAATATAATGCATTACATTGCAATGTAATTCGCCCCATGCCTGGTAGAGAGTGAAACGTAGTAAAATTTAAACATATAAGAACACAATTAATATATTTCCAACGGTATCTCACTTCTTTTCAAAAATGATCCTTAAAATGTAAAGCTTCGCATATATGTATGGTTATTTTTGTTGTCGATGAAGATTTTGCCTATTCATTGTAGTTGGACTGCAATGTGGAATGCCCCACGCCTCTTTTTCTATATTTGAATAATGAGTATCCTTAACAATTTAAAAATGTTTCTTTTTTCAGATTATTTGGTTTTATTGGACTTCTTGATTTTATTTTTTGATGAAAAATACTCAGAGTCGTGAGACGGGTAATTTGTTATATAAGACCTATTGTAAGCGCCTGAAAACAAAGTAGTTTCGCCGCCATTTTTTTTCAAATCATAATAGACGTCGTTGGTTATAAAGAAGGTGATAAGTTCTGCAAAGCTACTTTAAGTTCACTATGAGGCCATCAACATAAGAGAATCAACATAAGAGAATCAACAAATTTGACCAAAACTTAATCAAGCATACAGCTTGATACTGTATCTTTTGTTATTGTTTTACTTGTACATATCTTCATATTTATTTACTATACCATTTAATGTTGGATGACGAATAAGGCCCTTATCATACTTACCCTTAAAAGCTTGACATACTGGATTGACATAATCTTTTGTGGGAGACCGTTTGTATGTTGACATATAAATGTCTTTTTGTTTTATGATCATAGTATATGTATATTTATACTTGTTTTTACAATTCTTGTAGAAAACATACAATTAAAAATAATCTTTTAAAGTGCCAACAGTATTTTCGTCTTTTAAATTTATAATTTTCTTTTATTTCTCTTTCTCTCATTTAGCATGTCTAGTATAAATAGTCAATAAACCTCAAAACAAACATTAGAAGTTTGTTCCTGACCCTGCTCATAGTTCCAAGTAATATCTGAATTATTTTTTGCTATTAAGATTATTTTTTGTAACAAAAAAAATGTTCCGGCGTGACATTTGTTCCGCTGGAACTTATTTCATAGGAAATATGTTCCACCGGAATTTATATCACAGAAAATTTATTTTAAGAAAATATGTTCCAGCACTGTAAAATTTGTTCCGGAACTAATTTTTTTACTAAATGTAAAATAAGTTCCGGGTGTTATAGATTAACATGATGCATTAACTTTATATCAAGCAAAACATTCTATAGTTGTACCTGACAAGTTTAATATTCAACATTGAAGTCTTTAAACAACACGACAACGTTCAAAATAAGGTAAATCTTTGAGAAATTCAAATTGAGTCAGCATATATATTGTACGTAGATAATATGATTAAAAAACAAATGCACAACTATGATTAACAACTGCGATAAATATTTAAAACACACTATTTCATTTTTTGTCTCGCCTTGACGGAGTCAAAAAGCGAGACATAGGTATGCTGTTTCCGGCGTCGTCGGCGGCGGCGTCGTCAACAATGTATTAGTTTGTGATTAGGTCTAGTTTTATGGCGAACCACAAGTGGTAGGTCAATCATATTTGGTATGCAGTTGTATTAGCATTGGCACATCTCATATCCATGGAGATTATTTGGCCCTGCCCCCTCAGTCATGGTCTATTGACTTTGAAACTTTTGCTTATTTTACATGTATTAGTTTGTGATTAGGTCAGTTTATGGGGAACCACTAGTGGTAGGTCAATGATATTTGGTATGCAGTTGTATAAGCATTGGCATATCTTATTTCCATGGAGATTATTTGGCTCCCTTAGTCATGGTCTATTGACTTTGAGAATTTTGCTAAGTTAACATGTATTAGTTTGTGATTAGGTCAGTTCAAGGGGGACCATTTAGGGTAGGCAAATGTTAATTGGTATTCAGTTGTATAAGCATTAGCACATCTCATTACCATGGAGAATATTTGGCCCCGCCCCCTCAGTCATTGTCTATCGACTTAGAAACTTTTGCTTAGTTTACATGTATTAGTTTGTGATTAGATCAGTTTAAAATGAACTGCTAATGTTAAGTAAACGATATTTGGTATGCAAATTTATTGGCATTTGCAAATATCGTTTCCATGGATATTATATAGCCTCACCCCCTCTTCATGGTTCATTGACTTTGAAACTTTTACATAGTTTATAAGTTAATGTTTGTGTTTAGGTTTGTTTAAAGGGAACGACTTATAATAATTTAATGGCATTTGGTATGCAGTTGTATTAGCTTTGGCACATCTCATTTACATGGAAATTGTTTAGCCATGTACCTCAGTCATGGTTCATTGACTTTGAATATTTGCATAACTTATGAAACATGTTAAAGTATTGCTATTTTAATTTCAACATTTGCATAATCAAAATTACAAAAGGATGAGACATATTTCTGTGATAACAGTTTATCTACAAATTCTGATATGAAGTAACGTATGTTGAATTGCAATATTCATAAATAAATGATTGATCTATAAAAAATTTCTGACGGATTTTTCTTATTCTTCGCTTATCTGCCTCATTAAATTATTGTCATTTGGATATTTTTGTATGGATAATGTAATTAAACATTTTGCTATACTCCACAGAATCCATATTGGATGTTTACACCTTTTATTTATTACATTATCAATATAATACATGTTTTTATAATGTACTTGAATTATAACTTTAAGCTCACTGATAACAATGCTCAGTATAAAAGATAACTTGTATAATCAGTGGAACATATTTCACAGACAAGGAACTTATTTCACCAGGTAAGGAACAAATCTCACAAACCTGGAACTTATTTCACTAGGTAAGGAACAAATTTCACAAACCCAGAACTTATTTCACCAGGTAAATTGTGGAACTTATTTTATAGAGATGGAACAAATCATATAGAAATTATCTGTGAAAAAGTTCTCCCAGAATATATTTCCTGTGATATTTGTTCCACTGGAACTTTTTTCACAGGAACTAATTTTGGCTCACATATTCACAACTATTCTATATATTATACTTAGACTTGGGAGGATTAAAAACTTTAAAATGTTGTAATGACATGTCCATTGAAGAAGACCGTAGATTGAACTTTAGAAGTAAATTGTCACGTTTTGTTTGTTGCTTAATTGGATTGCTGTCTAAAGTAATTATGTATACTTCACATCTCCTTTAAAATCATTCATAGAAATTAAACATTGCTTAAAATATGTTAGCATACATCGTCTGAGAGTAGTTTTTTGCTCTTCTTATATTCCCTTTTAGATATATTTTTAGTCTTCTGTTCTTCAACCTCTGCTATATCTTGCTAGGAAGAGCTAGCTAGGTAGATCTAGACAACATCCAACTCAGCCAAACGATCTTGGGGTGTGTGTGGGGGCACTTATTATGTAATGAGTGGAAAGGATGAGTCGCTGGGATAGGTCACTGTTTGAAGCTTCATGAAATTGCATGAGGTCGAGAAATTTAGGTGAGATATAAGACAAGGTTGATGATTGAATCTGAAACTAATCAGATGTCGATATTTTTTTACAGATGAAATTAAAATCACCAGAGATTGTGTACATATGTCTCTAAAATCACTTTCGTAAATGTTTAAGATATTTGTCAAATCTATTTACTAGTATCTCCCCATGAAATAGCGTAACAATGATAGCTATGTGCAGGTATATATACTTATTGTAAAAAATATATGATAGCTAGGGTAACTGCATGTATGTTCTTTTATCATTCAATATATATAGTCAAATGCGTTTTGTTAAAATATACTTTTTCACTCATTTGGTCTTTTGGAAAATGTTGTTTGTGCTGTATTTAGACCCCTCTACCAAGAAATTTGTTTTGCATGCACACGTATAAAAATTGCGGTTTTTATCCAACGCAATCATAGGTTTGAACGTTGTTTTCAATTTAGACTTGTTTATATTTTTTCGTTTGGGCTTGTATTATATTTGCCTTCGGACTTATATGATCCGTTCATCCTATTTTGACTCTTTCAAAATTCAAGAGTCTATCCTAAATTGAGGTAAATTATATGGCCTTCCAAATACCGTTTCGATTCCTAACATCACTGAAGAGACATTAATTGTCGAAATCCGGATATGGTGTACAAATGTTTGCACGTCATGTTTGCGGTATACCATCTTTTCTGCAAGTTTATTGTTTTCTGTTTGGTAATAAATTATTGATAAGATCTAATTGTTACATCTTGTGATCCGTTTATTTGTCAATCGCCAATGGCAGTCAGCAGGGTTTAAGAACATCAGTTGTTCGACCTGCTAGTCAAATGCGTTTTGTTAAAATATACTTTTTCACTCACATGGTCTTTTGGAAAATGTTGTTTGTGCTGTATTTAGACCCCTCTACCAAGACATTTTTTTTGCATGCACACGTATAAAAATTGCGGTTTTTATCCAACGCAATCATAGGTTTGAAAGTTGTTTTCAATTTAGACTTGTTAATATATATATATATATATATATATATATATATATAAAGGGTGGGGTATTGGATGTCTCAGCTGCTCACCTCTGCCATAGAAAGGTCGAAGTGCCGCCGCCGCCGCCGCCGCCGCCCCCGCCCCCTGAGATAAAAATTCTTGTGTAAATTAATATTAATCGAACAGAAATTATTTGATATCTCCGTTTTAAAATGTTTGTGTTGCCTTTAGATTATCTTACTGAGAAGGGGGCCTCGGTGGCCGAGTGGTCTAAGTAGTTACTACTGTAATCACTAGCCAGTCAACACTGAGGTTGTGAGTTCGAACCCCGCTCGTGCAGGTGCACTCGACTCCAATCTTAATTGACTAGGATTGTCAGTTTTCCTATCGAAGGTCGGTGGTTTTCTCCGGGCGCTCCGGCTTCCTCCACCAATAAAACTGGCCGCCACGAAATAGCCCAAAAGCGGTGCTTAAAAGTGGCGTTAAAATACCAAAAATCAAATCAAATCAAATCTTACTGAGTATAAATAAATATAACCTAAGAAAAAGGCATTTTCCTAAAAGTTTTCTTATGTTTTCACGTATAAAATGTACGTAACATGAAATAATCACGTGTGTGTTTACAAATCTTCAGGAGATTTGGCTATTTATAGATAAGTGTTACCTGTGTACCGATATGCATGATTGGTAACCAGGCAAATCTATTTACTACAATAAAGAGTTCAGATCCGACACTCTACGGGATTAAAAGACATTTACTAGGTTTGAATTGTCCCAACCAATGAACGAAATTTAATTATGACAGCGTCAGTAATATCTTCCAATTAGGTAGTAAGAAAGCCTTCAGCCCGTAGACTGTCCATCGTTCAACTCTTAATACCGTCTCCGAGGAGACGGTAATAAAAAGTAATCAAACAGAACTCAAACTATAGGAGATGTGGAATAAACTTCAATTTGACAGGAACCAAACGACAAAAACGCCATAATTAATCAGATATGTCTTTGAGTAAAAGCCAATTTCTATTGTTTCACTGTTTTTATTTCAAATAGCGCAATTAAACAATCACTTTTTCCAAATATATTTTTTCTAACAAAGCATCAAAGAAAAGATCAACAGTCCTTTTATCATTACTACTTAGCAACAAGGAAACATAATTTACCAGTTAAAGATTGGTTGGATCAATTTTCAAGGTGATCAGACATTACACAAGAAGAGCGCGTGCCCCGTAAAAATGTTAACTTGTATTTGTAGTATTTGTATTTTTATCCATCTGATGAGTTAAGCCTCTTTCAACTGATTTTTACAGTTCGTTCTTATGTTGTACTGTTACACCACTGTCCCAGGTTAGGGGGAGGGTTGGGATCCCGCTAACATGTTTAACTCCACATTCTGTATGTATGTGCCTGTCCCAATTCAGGAGCCTGTAATTCAGTGGTTGTTGTTTGTTTATGTGTTACATATTTGTTTTTTGTTCATTTTTTGTACATAAATTAGGCCGTTAGTTTTCTCGTTTGAATTGTTTTACATTGTCATTTCGGGGCCTTTTATAGCTGACTGTGCGGTATGGACTTTGCTCATTGTTGAAGGCCGTTCGGTGACCTATAGTTGTTAATTTCTGTGTCATTTGGTCTCTTGTGGAGAGTTGTCTCATTGGCAATCATACCACATCTTCTTTTTTATGATAACTTTTAAATCTCTTAAGATTTTCGAACCAACTTTGAACATATTTTTTTACATTATAATAATCAATCTTAATTTACGATCTTGGTGCATATTTAACCTTTCCATTCATATCCTTAGTTCAGACGACATAGTACTATTGGCAGAAAGTGCTGATGATTTACAGAAACAGCTGGATTCTTTCAGTGAATACTGTAATATTTGGAAGCTTAAAGTTAACTAAAGTGATGATTTTTTCTAGAGGCAGAATGCCGTCAAATTTAAATTTTTATATAGCTATAGACGGCACTGACATTGAAAATATTAAAATAAAATTGAGAATGGAAATGAAGAATTCAACTATTTGGGCATATTATTATCTAGAACTGGTAATACTAAAATAGCACAGAAACACCTAGCAGAAAAAGCCACACAAGCTATGTTTAAGGTGTTGAAATCAGGCCGCATACATAATCTTTCCACTCAGTGTCACTTAGATCTTTTCTATAAAGTTGTGAAACCGATACTTTTGTATGGATGTGAAATTTGGGGGCATGGTGATGTTGAAATTATAGAAAGAATCCATCAGAAATTCTGTAAACTTCTTTTGAAACTGAAAATTCCACACCTAGCTACATTTGTATATGGTATACGGAGAACTTGGTAGATATCCTTTAAATTAAAAATAGTATCTTATTGGTGTAAATTAGTATCTGCTAAAGAGACTAAGTTATCTTCTATCGCATAAACACTATTAAAAACACTATTTACTGTTAATAATGTATGTACATTTTTTGTGAGTGAAGTTAAAAATATATTGGATGAATGTGGTTTTTCAAATATTTGGATTTCTCAATGTTTTGGTAATGATATATGATTAAAAAATGCACTAAAGTTGCGATTACAAGACCAATACAAACAGTTGTGGAATACAAAATTTCAAGAGTCTACATAATCAGTAAATTATAGAATTTTTAAGTTAGAATTTAATTTTGAAAAAAATATTTTGATATGTTGGATATGCACGAAAGTATAATTTTATGTAGATATAGAACCACAAACTACAGACTCTCAATAGAGACAGGGAGGTGGAATAATGTTAATAGAAATGATAGAAAATGTCATCTTTGTAATATTGGTAGCATTGGAGACGAATTTCATTATCTGCTAGAATGTCCATTTTTTAACGACAGTAGAAAATTATACCTTGATAAGTACTATTTGGCTTATGTTAATACAGTAAGTTTAGAAAATTGATGAGCAAATTAAACAAAAATTTAGAGATAAAAAGATTATGTAAGTTTATAAAGTGTATAAATAAACATGTGGGTCCTCCTAGCTAAAATGTATATTATTTGGAAACCACTGTATTGTATATATGTTTTGTAAATAGATGCATATTCATGTACATATTTTGCACTCTCTCTGTACCTATGTATCTGCAATGGTTATGGGAATAAAGATATTGGTATTGGTTTATATGAACTCGTCAAGCTTCGGTGGATTCAATCAACACTATGATAACTGGACACATTATACAAAAGTCGGCGCGTGCCATGTAAAATGTTTATAACTCTTTCATTTCTAAATACATTTACACCAAAATTTAAATATATGCTCTTTATTTACAACATTATCATACTGAATGACCTTGGTACTTATATGACTGTTCCATCATGGGCTTAGTGCAGTTTTCAGAGCTTAGTGCACCAAGGCGGCCTAGGTGGTGTTTAGACGTACCGGGTAAATCAGTCTTCAACAAGAAACAGGGGCGTGTTTTTATGTTCTTCGGTAGTGAGCCTGAAGAGGTCCATTTCTGTTTTTTTACATAGGGAAGATCTTCTGGCCCTCTTCCACCTCTTCGTTTTTGATAGGTAGTTTAGACGGCAGAGGCACATAACAAACATGGCGTCGTTTAGTCTAAATGACATTAATAAATTTATGAATGCAGATATATTGGAATGTGAGCTGTGTTATAAACGTTTTTATGGTATGACAGTCTTAATAGGACATCCCTATATGACGATAAGCTGGATAAATATAAGAACTACACGGACAATAAAAGTTAAGGGACGACTATTTGATATTCTAGGGAAGGGATTTTGATTGATTGGTGTTTAACGCTACTTTCAACACTAAGTTGGGCTATTCCGTGGTGGTCAGTTTAAATTTATAGAGGGCATTATTAACATTTTTAATCTGTCGCTTATTATGCATATTTTTCAGCTCTTAATTACCAGCCCACCCCACTAAATGAATGAATATCAAATGGTTTTTCTTCTTATTTAACACAAGTTTAATTGGTTGATTGTTTGTTGCTAATTATTAACGCCCAGTGACAAATATGTCATGCATGTTCAGGACTCGGTTCAAAACACGAGTTTAAAAGTCAGGTAAATAAATAAAAACGAAGAAATGTATGATTGCTAATGAGGCAACTATCCACCGGAGTTCAAATATGAAGTGGATGTAAGCAATTATAGACAACCGTAATTAAGGCCTTCAACAATGACAAAACCCGATACTGTCAAAAGGCCCGACGTGAAAAGTGTGCGAAACAATTCAAACGAGAAAACTTACGGCCTAATTATACATGACAAAATAATTTACAAAATATCAAATATGAGTCGAGACATGAACCAACGACAACAACTAAACTACAGGCTCCTGACTTGGGATAGACACACACAGAATATGGCAGGGTTGATAAAAAAACGAAGATTGCCAATGAGACAACCCTCCAGAAGAGACCAAATGACACAGCAATTAACAGCTATAGGTCACCGTACGGCATTCAACAATAAGCAAAGCCCATACCGCATAGTCAGTTATAAAAGGCCCCGAAATCACAAATGTAAAACTATTCAAACGAGAAAACTAACGGCCTAATTAATGTACAACAAAAAATGAACGAAAAACAAATATGTAACACAGCAAAAAACGACAACCACTGAATTACATTTGACTTTGACTTTGGACAGAGCATACATACAGAATGTGGCGGGGTTAAACATGTTAGCGGGATCCGGCCCAACCAGCCCCCTAACCTGGGACAGTGGTGTAACAGTACAATAACATGTTTGTTAACCCTCCCCGAGGCTGGGACAGTGGTGTAACAGAACAATATTAGAACAACCTGCACAAATCAATTGCAATTAGATTAACTCAAAAGATCGGTACGAGACACACAAAAAAAAACTTACATTAAGACAATAGACACAAAGCACCGAAATAAGGGTATTTGCAATTACTGGAAGTTTGCTCAAAGCTAATTACAACTATAGTACTGAAATAAATCTTGTTCTCCAAGACTGAAGTATCAATCAGTACACAACCAACGGATTTATTAAAAAAAAAAAAGAAAAAAAAACAGTCTGAGAAATGTCTGGTATACATTGTATATATATATACTTGCATAAAGATCCATATACAATGAAAATTTTTGAAAAGTGGTGGTCCGAAGGTTTTGACCATCGAAATTATGCAATAGAAATAATAGTTAGGACCAGAAGATTTTCTTCAAGGACCACCAGAGAAAAATGATTTTGAGAACTTTCCGATATCTTTGCTTTATACAAAAATAATCCAGTTTGGTTACTTTAAAAAAATTGAATAGACAAGATGTCCTTTTTGATCATATTCGAGACAAACATTGACGAATTTTTGTGCAGTTTAAGATTATTCTTAAAAATCAAATAGTGGGGGTTTACGCCTGATTTGTCTAGCAAAATTGAGTTAGAGGAAAGAACAAAGAAACATGTCACGAACAGAGCACACTTTTACAGTCATGTCTACCGGACGTATCTTAATTTTCTATAAAATCATCGTAAACTTCATTTAATATGTCATCCAACATAACAAAAATCTGCTATATTCGACGGCAAATTGAATTTTTGTTTTATTGATCTTCCGTAGAATATCTCCAGGTTATCTCCAGATTCAATTTTTTGGACTCTTCACCAGAAGACATTCTGGAGATGTGCAGAATAGACCAATAAAACACGCCCCAGGTGTCTACACGAAATGTCAAGGTCTAAACGTCATGAGTTTATATAAAATTCGTGAATACAATAAACAAAAACAATTATATGAAAGAATCTAAATAATATAAATACTCATTATTTTACACGTATTCGAGGGATCAAAATAATCAGTTCTACAAATTGCTGTTAAATGAAATATTTAAGCCAATTTTACAAATATTTATACCTGCCTCTGTAATATGTCATATTGACGGACCACATTATTTTTTTTTTATCGTTAGAGACACCGTTGCAAAGCTCATTTTCCGTTCACTTTAAAAACCTACAAAAATTGCCTAAACTTTTAATCTTAGACTAGACAGCGTGAAAGATCAATACACTATGGTAAGTGTACAAACGGCGTTTTGACAAACCGGTAAATAATCATGTTTTCGCCCGGGGATATGAATTTGACATTAAACGTCCTTCAGTGACTTTACAATACCCAGCCGTGTCATTTCCGTATATTGTAGATGGAACGTGTGACAAATATACACCAGCAATACCAATACAGGTGAATTTTACCTTTTTAAATGATTCCAAAGAGGGGTGCATTGCATTTGCGCCAATTTTGAAAAAAAAAATCAATCTTTCATTTGCGCCAAAAAAATAAAACTACGCCATTTCACAGGTAACATATAACGGAAAAGTTTTAAATATTAATTTTTACATCGTAAATAAGATGATTTTTTAAGTATTCCCCATGGATAACTTATTTTAAAAAGTTCATAATTATTGTTTATTATAAAATTGCGAGTCAGTTAGGTTTAAAATTATATAGTGTTCGCATGTTTGAGGTGTCAAGATGGATGGATCTGAGTAAAATCTGTTAGTTTTCTCAGAGTTTGATTATTTAATATTTTTCATGTTGGGACCGTTTTTAGCCAACTTAACGGAATGGTTTTAAGAAGGCCGTACGGTTGTCTCTGGTGGCTTTCGTCAACCTCATTTGAACTTTACGGATAGTTGTTTCATAAGCAATTCTTAATATACCACATCTCCTAGTGTTTACATAGAGGAAATTAGTCTGTAATTTTTATGACCACACATATAGGTTATCCAGTATAAATAAGTACATCTGAGCCGTTGCCTACAAGTCCAGTGTCGGAACAAACTTTTGGTTTTACTCCAGTATATATATAGTCCTTTATTTCTAGTTTTTATGAACTCGTTCAATTATAACATAACTGTGATTTAAAGTTATTATTCAAAGTCTCTTTTAAATAAAACAACTTTTTATACTATTCAAAATTGAGAATGGAAATGGGGAATGCATGTGTCAAAGTGACATCAACCCGACCACAGAGCAGAAAACAGCCGAAGGCCACCAATGGGTCTTCAACACAGCGAGAAAATCCCGCACCCGGAGGCGTGCTTCAGCTGGCCCCTAAACAGACACCAAGTGATGGATACAATTGTGGCTTATATTGTTTAATTAATTTTTTAGAGCAAAAGATTAATTGATTGTTGGTTGCTTAACGTCCAGTGGCAAACATTTCATACTTTTCAGAAAAAGATTATGAAGTACTAGGTATAACAAATGTTAAAATTTTCTCATCATTGACCTTTCAATACAATTTTGTTTATGATATGATCTTTCGTTGTCTTTCTATGGTTATGAAGTCATAAAGTATGTTCTATATATTCTAAGTTAGCATATCTGTACAGTTTGTCATTTTGACTTTTTTTTTATTTTGCCATGGCGTTGTCAGTTTGTCTTTGAATAATAAGTTTGAATATCACTTTGGAAATTTAATTCCGCCTTTTTACAAAAATTATGAGATTCAAATTTGATAAGATGAAAGATTATATTTTAGACTAATACGTATGCACATCTGTACAATTTAATGAGATTCTTGATCGGGGGTAGACAATTCCTCTATCTAAACCAAGAAAACCAATATGTCTGCTGTATAATTCACCTACTTCTATTATATAAAATTGAAAACTGTCCTAACAGAACAAGTATCGATTTGCATATTTGTAAAATTTAATGTCAGTGGTACACTCAGTGGCGGATGGGGAGGGGGGGGGGGCGGATTTTGGACCCCCTTTTGTTAATAAGGACATACGGTTGGATCCCCTCCCTTTATCCTTGGTTGGGAACCCCCATTTAAAAAGACTGGATCCGCCACGTGCACTGTACACAGATTTAGTCCGTATTGTTTTCCGGGCATAATAGACCACCACTGTTACTAATTTTTATAGTTGTAAATATTTACGCTAAATTTTGTTAATAAAGATAGGAACAGTTACAATTGTGTGGTCATAGATTTCGTAAATTTGTTTTCTGAATCCATATAGCAAGTGGCATGACATCATAATGGTGAATCGGGGAAATCACAGAAAGCTTATGGAAATGTTAGATTTTTTTTGATATATGACAATAGCGCAAAAAGTATCAAATATGTTTTGATAGAGAAAAAAAAAATGACTGTAGCTGTAATAACTATATTTTTTTATTTGTTTTTAATTGTGTCGGTCTTTGATGACCATTTATGAAACCTGCATTTTCGTCTTTCATTCTTACGTACGTCTAGAAATTTACAGAACTCAAATTATATATCTGAATAAAAGGAGTTGTCGGTTTTATTTACGTCAATAATATAGCAAACAAACCAAAAACAAAAACAAAAACCAAGAGACATCCAGAGAGCAAAGTGGATTTTTCGGCTTGCAGTACAAACTAAGTATAAGTATAAAGAACAGTTATATTATAACTATACCACGTCAAAAGTTCTCTCGTTCATTTCATTCCATAGTAGAGTGAAATGACTAACTTTCATTTGACCTTTAAAGAGGCAGAATTAGTTGACACAAATGTTATGCCTTTTTGCATGGCTGATTGTATATATTTATGTTGAACATGTTAAATTCAAGGCGATCTTGTAGCGAACGCACAACCCTATACTGTGTTTGGTTTTTCTACGATATCTAGTTAAGAAAAAACTTTATTATCGGAGGGGTGAAACGAGGGAGAAAATAATATGTATTAGATACACATTAAGGGCGTTAGCCCGAATGAGTGCGTATTACTTACACCAAGATAAATTGAATATTGTCAATGCAGAATGACAAATTCAATAATTTAGGACAGGGACTTTCAATACTAACGGATTGCCTGTTAAGGAAGAGATCTTTTAACAATTTGACAATATGCTATTGAAATGCATGATAAATGCAGGGTATCAAATTTATTTATCGACATCTTTGTGTAAAAAAGATACAATTTTGCTAGATAAATAGAAAACAATAACACATTTCCTTGCATAATCTTGTCTAAAAGTATTGAAAATTATCATAATTTATGGGTATTGTTTTAACATGATACACCAAAGCCGAATTTTGTATGTTTGCATTACACACTTGCACTGTTTGGATTAACGTATCAATTAGAAGGTAGGTTAGAAAATCACAAAAAAAGAATTAAAGGACAAAACGCCATTATATGGTTTTCCGGATAATGTTTTTTTTTTTGGCAAATATTAAAAAAAAAATCTTAAACTTTTACATATACATAACATTTTAGGTAAACACCTAGAGTTACATATATACCAGCATACATTTTTGATAGGAAAAAAATGCTATCAAAGATACTTCAGAAATGCCTAGCTCCATGCCTAAGAAATATACATCTTTTTTATTGTTCACATTTATTTAACCTCCATTCAACAATGGGAAGGAACATTTGCCTCAGCTGTGAAATGAATTGATTTAAAACGACTTTTAACATATTTACTTCTGTCTTGTCAATATCTTAGCATAGAATATGATCAGAATATGGTCTGTGTATAAAACAAGTATACCGCTGTAATAAAAGCACTAGACAATTTATACATGTAAATATATGCTACTTCCAACAGAATTTTGTTTTGTTTTTAGTTTTTAATTATTTTTTTGTCATTATCGTTTATTTTTTAACCACTAAATTTGCGGTTTTGTGATATGTTCGTGCAGTTTCAACAATGTCGTCAATAGTGTTCAGAAAGAAGCTATTATAAAATGTGTCAGAACCTTAAATTACACATACATGAACGGAGCTATGATACCATGACAGGTGTACATATGATGTAATTGTGAAATAGCCATTGTAATTGCCAAGTTTTTGATAGTTTAAGGATCATTTTTGATTAGTGGCACGTGCCATCGAATTCAATCTTTATTGACAGAAAATATTAAATAACGAATACATTTATTACTATTATAGGAAGAAAAAGACGAAGAAGAATTATTTGCTATAGTGCAACTTGAATAAACAAATAAATACATAATTATTTTATATTAAATAAAATTGTTATTAAAATGAAAGAAAGGATTAACGCATTTACAAGGATATATACTCGATGCTGAACTTAAATTAGGTTGTATTGTTTTAACGAAAACTTCTATGAGGATCTGGAAGGGGTCCTTTATTTCTGTATTCTTTAATTTTTTATGCCGATTTTCTCTATTCTTTAAACTTTTTGTCTATTATTATCAATTCTTTATATTCAAGCACCTTATTATTCTCTATTCTTTATTTTTTTTTATCCATTTTCTCTATTCTTTATATTTATTGCCACTCATTCTCTTTTCTGTAACCTCCTCCCCGCCCCTCCCATCAACATCTTCTTCTTTCCGATGGTATGTTATTTATAGTTTTATTGTCTCGTCACGGTCTAAGTGCAGTTTTCAGAATATTAACTGCACTCGGAGACATGGTTCCCTGATGCGGCCTTGGTGACTACGCATCACTACGAAATAAAAGCAAAAAAAAAAAAAGAAGACGGTTGTCCAAATATAAAAAGAATAGCACGCACGGGGAATGATTACTAAATGCCACGAAGTAATTATTAAGTTTTAGAGGAAAGTATCGAAAGATAACGAAATTAACGATATAAATTATCTGACATAAAACATATTTGTATTTACGTTGATCGTTCCCGATGAAGTTAAATCCAGAAACGTGCTTCAGACGCATGAAATTTATAAGGTGTTTTAACTCTTTTGATAATGTTATGTTTAAAATTTGCAATTTCTTCTTTTCAAAGAATAAGTAGATAAATACATAAATTAAAATCAGAAAATAAAAAATAAAATAAAATCATAAACAGTTATAGGCGAATAAGTTATTTCCTCAACAAAACAAAATCACTAATCTCTTAAAAAAAGACCAACAGAAATAAAAAGTCAACCAATGATTTTATGTTTAATTATTAAAAATATACGTTTTTCATTCTAGCATTTATATTGTAATTTTTTTATAATTAAAATGTATCATCCACATGAAGGGGCGTAACTCCTAATATCATTCTGACACACTAAACGGATCTTAACCCGATCTGAAAATTTTGAACATTACTTTTTATGTTTGGTCTGAATTCGTCTAAAACCGTCTTAACATATCTTGTTTAACAGCTAGAGCCTTCTGTCTTGTTTATCTTGACATGAATGAACGGACTGAACACGACATATCTGAACAGCGTCTGAAAGTCTTAAAAAGTCTAAACGTTTTTCCCTAGCGGTAAATTCAGTTGATTCAGACTTGATCAGACCAAAATGACCGTTTCAGACTGAAATCTTGCTACTAGTGAAACGCCTTGTGGTATTCATAGAATATGTTACCTTTAAAATTAGTCCCCATTTCTAGGATATCTTGTAAAAACATGTCGACTTCAACACGTCGATCTTCTAATTCGCAAACAATGTTTTTGAAAATGTTAAATGCCTCTATGTATTCATGTATAGATAATTCACGTTGCAGGCGATGACCTTTGGGTATAAAGGGAATAGAACTATCTGCCTCTATTTGCTAATTATCCAAAATAACCATTGTTACGGCCAGAAATCACCTTTAAATTGTAGCCAACAAAATACAAAATTCAATGATAAATTTAACAAAATGTATTACTTCGTATACATGAATAAAGGCAACAGTAGTATACCGCTGTTCGAAACTCATAAATCGATAGAGATAAAAACAAATCCGGGTAGCAAACTAAAACTGAGGGAAACGCATCAAATATAAAAGGAGAACAACGACACAACAAAAACACAACATTAAAATGTAACACACACAGAAACGAACTATAATATAACAATGGCCATAATATGGAAATATTATTCACATTGAAATGTCAACTTAACTGTTAAATATATGTTCGATCCTTTGTCTTTTCTTTATCTGGAATTCTTCTCCTAACTGTTACAGATTCCAAATGTTAATATATCCAATAAATTCACAAACTAGTATGATGTCGTTCGTAAATAAAAGTGTCAATTCAACAACTCCAGAGAACTTCAGTGTTTGTATATAAAATTGTCAAGGAAACTTTTATAACACTGTAGAAGGACAACTCTTAGAAAACTATAGAAGGGAAACTTCTAGAATAATAAAGAAGTTTAAATTACACATTGTAGATTATGATTATTCCGGAATTATCATACAAGTCAAATAGAGAGTTCTTATCATTCCATCAGTATCTATGATTGTTCCAGTGATTTCTAAACTGCACAATTATAACATTAGTTTGTAAACTACTATAATCCAATCATATAAAAGAAGGGCGAAAGATACCAGAGGGACAGTCAAACTCATAGATCGAAAATAAACTGACAACGCCATTGCTAAAAAAGAAAACAGACAAACAGACAAACAATAGTACCCAAGACACAACATAGAAAACTAAAGACTAAGCAACACGAACCCCACCAAAACTGGGGGTGATCTCAGGTGCTCAGGAAGGGTAAGCAGATCCTGCTCCACATGTGGCAGCCGTCGTGTTGCTCATGTTATTACAAACCCGGTAATTAGTCTAATTCAGTAGGTCACATTCGTGAAAAGGAAGGGGATTGTAGTTACGACATAAGGAACTTATCCGATATCATCTGTGAAACGGTTATTCAATAACGGTCAACCAACTCGTGATGGCGTCCGTAAAATTTACGAAGTGATGATCTCAACTTCACCATTTGGAACTCTTGGTTTGATAGCTTCCTTGTGAGCAGTAACCCCCTATCAAGGAAATCATGATAGGAAACACAAGCCCGGGAATATCGGGAAATTCTCAAAAAGACCCAAAATGAAGGTAGGTGTAGTACAGAATTTTAGTTTAAGTTAAAATTCTTAGAAGTTCGGGGCATATAAACGCTGAAAATATGCCACACAGCCCTATCTTTTGACCTTTGAAAAAAAATTAGTGGATATCAACTTTCCATTTTAGGATATAATTTTTTACGAAACTCCATAGTAAAAGTGGCACAGCTTTAGCCGCAAAGGGAGTTCCTATGGGAAATTGCATTGTCTATATTTCCAGAAGTGCCACCTATATTGAGTGAAAAAAAGACAACATATAGAATTTCATCAAATCTGGTTTATCTCAGAGATTTTAATGAAATTAACTCAAACATAATGTTTTATAAATATTTCATGAAGATTGAGAAAATCCTGGGCCTTAATTATGATGCCTCAGCATAATTTCACAGTTTACAGTATGCAAAGTGTTTAAAAGCCCTGAATGCAAAATAAATTCATAGTATATGCATATTTGTAATTTAAATTGTTTAGAAGTGCTTATATTTACTCTTCGCAGTCATTCAAACTCACAGATCCTTTATGAATATTGTTGTTGGGGTGTTTTTGTCCTGTGGATAATTCAAAAGTAAGCCGTAACACCTGGATTTGCTTTTTTTTGACAGCAGCAAAAAAAAATAAAAGCTAGAAATACAAAAATACCCCCTATAAAACTAACAATAGTGTGTTCTATACAAACACGTACTAAATATTCCATATTCATAGAAACAGCAGAATAATTTAGCAAATTTGAGGACCCAGTGGCAAAAAACAGAGAAACATGCCTATCCCCTGGGTCATAACACAGATAATTTAACCTGTAAATGCTATGATTTTATCATTTTAAAGGTCTTTTGTATAGATAACAATAACTGTGCTTGGAAGTTATGCAAAAAAAAACAGTTGTTAGCAGTCAGTTCTATAAAACTTTAAGTGAATTCATACAACAGACTAGTAACTTCAAACATACAACTTTTGCAAATATGGCTTTGTTTAAACACTTCTAGTACATATATAAGCTAAATTATGTTTGATATATGGTTAGAGATGATTTTGTTGGGACAAGATTTCTAAATTGACCATTGAAGGCAAAAGTTGTGCAATTTTATTGACAAATGGGTATACAGTAAGATGTGGACTGGAGACAGAGGCAGCATTAAATACTTTATATAATCTTGAATGTTAAAATGATTAATTACTAAACTTTACATTAATAGTATTCTGAAATGCTTTAAATTTGTTATCAGAATAGTTTAAAATAGGTTCAAGCCATGTCATGCCAGCAAACATACACATAGAGTATACTGACAATAATAAAAGTCTTGTTTTCTTTAAAAAATTGAAACATGAGTGGGGGTGTAAAATGTACTGTAAAATATACGTTAGAGTATATGCAGTGATTTCTTTCAGGCTATAATTCTGATAAATAAGTATTGTTGTGAGAAAAAGTGATTTTTTAGAGTTTAAAAAAAGCACTAAAATCAAAGTGATCAGCTGCCCAAGTTTCGTCCACACACAAACAATTACACGTCGTTTTTTAAACTTACGATGGACGGGTTGTGTAACTCTTTAGCTAGTTTATCCGACCATTTTTTAAAACCAAATCCAAATCTCATATTAAAGGTTAAACAACACTATCTATCTTTTTTTATAACTATAGGATTGTTAATACGACTGAGTTCACTGCGTATTTTTTTGTGTCGGTTTCAATAAGAGGTTTAACAATACCTTATCTATTTTTTTCGAACTGTATGATTGTTAATACCATTGAGTTCACTTATCATTTTATTTTTGTCACACATAATGCCGTATAGATCTATCCTCCTTGTGTTTAGAATAACACAGATCATTCCGATATTCTGTCTGATCCACTCGGTTGCTTGAAAATGACCTAGGTTTTGGGTGATCACTAGGGTTTTTTTCTTGTTTAATTTCGTTCCGGTCAATTAATATTATGACCTTGTAAATGTATTTCAATGAGTGAATTATGAATAATCTTAATGATCAACCCTGATCCTTTGATGTAGACCAACACTTGGAGCACATCCCACTCTTTTGATGTCAACAATCGCTGGTCCTTGTTTCCTGAATGTTCACCGTGTTTGTTTTTGTTCTACATTTCTTCATGCAATAGATCATCATTTGATTTTAATGAATTGACGTGAAAGACATTTCTTAACATGAAAATACTACACAGAGTAACAACCGCTTTCTCCTACTACAGCAATCAATCAGAGAGTTCATTATTGGGAAATCAAGAAGCAGTGAACAATTAACTCCTTATATCGAGTTGGTTGGACATGTTTATATACAGGAAAATAACTATATCAACCCATCTTACAACTCTTGAGGACTGGTTTTGACGAGGCGTTTTTATCAAAGAAGACACACATAATTTCATCTCTATAAACAAAATCAACTCTTTTGATAGGATTGGATGGACTATGTTTGTATGTATATGAAAATCACTACATGAACCCATCTACCAACTCTTGAAAACTGGTCTGAACGAAAGGTTTTCCAAAGAAGACATATATAATCTCATCTCCAAAACTAAAGTGTCCCTATTTTGCTACCAGATATGGTGAACAGTATGCATATACCATCTCCGACACAGTCCAATCGTAGCGATTTCTTTTAACAAAACAACGATGCACCTGATCCACGCGAAGTTGATTGTGTTTGATGATTTGAATTTGGGAAATCAAATAAAAGTGTGAAGATTACTGTGTTTGTTGACGGCACAACAATGTCGACTTCGTATATCTCTCACAACATTATTTCAAACAGCTCATACCGACCAAGAATCTAAATAATATTCATCGAGAATACTGTAGTGATATCATCAGAGAAGAGTGTTGGTCAGCTGTGCAATCGATGTTGGTCAGAACTACATCGGTATGTCACCATTAATCTCGCCAGCCAGAAAAGTGCAGACATTGTTTTGATGATTTTCATAAAAGTTTAAATTACGACTCTGAATCTAAATCAGAGACAGAAGCAACATCTGGAATATATATTACACCTTGGAATAGCCTATCTCTACCTCTTGTACAATGGCCCATGTGGAGAATCTCTTAGTTTGGCCAGTAGGCAATAGTAAATTGGACTATGTGACATACTGGGTATCCCCACCCTATGCCGACAAACTCGTACGGGGCTAGGGCATAAGTGCTGTGGGCCATTTTTAAATAGTTTAAAGACTCTGATTGATCTTCATAGTTTTGAAAAAAAATATTTCATGGTAATAGAAACTGATAGTTTTTTTATTTTTTTCCGTTTTTTTCATTATCTATAAATCTTCTTGCTTGTCTGATCTGTTTAAAATGGAAGATATACGATCGTATTTACGGTTTGCAGTACTTTTGAGATGGGACTATATTTGTCAACGAACAGATTATGGAATGCCCATATAACAATCAATTGTTTCAGTTTCCATTATTTCACTAATCACAATCGTTTCTTGGTTATAGTGTATGGAGGCATTACACTTTTTATTTACATTGATGTTAAAAGACGCGGACCTTGCAGAAGACACCTATGGATTTAAGATTTTCTATTGCTTTAAATAGAAGACCCATATTGGATATTTAAAGTAAAAAATTATTTCATTGTGACAATCTTTTTATTACCCACACCACTTCATCGAACGCGGTCTCATCTCATGAATAGTATTGAAGGCTAGCCTCATTAAGAGTAACGCCGGCTACCTTCACACTAATCATGGTAGTTGTATCATAGCGTTTCAAACAATACAGACTTTAAACAAGGGTTTCCGTGCATTGTGTCAGCAAAGCAAAGGCTGATTCATACTTTGTTCAATCACCTGTTCAACTTTTGCCGTAGCCATGATCTCTTAATTAGCGCTCTGCTTGAATTCAACAAAAGAACCTATACGAAGATCAAGACTACATACGGTTACATCACAATTCTAACAATTCAAACATAATCCGCTTACACTGCAGTTCAATTATTCAATGGCCTAAAGTCAAAATGACCAACATTTATGGGTATGGCACACTTTTCCGTATTTGTGTTCTCTTCCTTACGGCAAAGTTTTTACCCACTTCTAGTGGGTTTGAAAGCTTGTCCCCAGCCATTTTATTCATAAAATTCCTAGATGGGAAAGTGCACCAGCCCTTTTACCCAGTAAAGTAAAAATAATAAGCATTATCCTAATTTTAAATAATGTGTCCGGAATTTTATGTCGAATTTTACATTATTCTTACTTCTCCTGGAAAACTTCAACATACCTTAATGTGCGCACTGTTTCCAGAAAATTTGAAAGTACTGAACAGGTACTTCTGTTCTGAGCAAAGGGAAAATATGTATATATTTGTTTTTCAATAGAGACTTTCAACAAGTACGTAAGTAGTTAGAAAGGGTGAAATCAAAAATAAAACTTAAACAAAATTAATTTACTTTTTCGTTTCTTAAAAGTGAATGTATATAATATACCGTCCCCTATTTATCACAAATTTAGACATCTGTGGTCAATCAAATATTTAAAGGTGATATATTACGTACTGGTAGCTAAACATTTCTTATTAGAAGAACGTTGTAACATCGTGTCAATTTGTAATTTTCAGACATATCTCTGAATTGTTCTCTAACGTGTTGATTCTCATGGTTAACGTTAGTGGTCAATATAATTGGTCGCTAGCTTGATTGGTCGCTGAAATTGGTCGCTAGCTTGAGTTTGGTTATTCAGCCAAATCATGTCATGGATGAAAGCAGCGGCAGCAGCTAAAACACTTAATTAAATAAAAAAAAATTAAAAAACCCAAACTTTTTAGCTTTACTGATCCTGGGATTTAACTACTCGTTTAACTTAAATAATATTATCCCCCACACAAATTTTTTTACCCTGATACCGCAGTAAAAGTATTTCTAAGTGTCAGAGTAATGGGTTGTCGGTTTCTAGGACTGTCGGATTATTGAGTTGTCGGATTTATGAGTTATCGGACCAATGTGCCATCGGACTAATGAGCTGTCGGAATAATGGTTTGTCGGAATAATGGCGTATAACCATCGTCATCATCGTATATGTAAAACAAGACTTAATGAACAAAATGTTAAGCAGAGTTCATTCTGGTTCACCTTTTTAATTTACAAAGGTGAACCCGAATGAACTGTGCTAAACGGAAATGTTCTTTTTTATCAAACCTTTACTTGCTTGGAGGAACATAACAATCATGACTTTTATTTAGATATAGGGTACATCAAATTTCAAATAAGCCCCCTCCCCCACCCCTCCCGAATGCAATGAATATAACATATCCAGATATATTTGATATATTTATTCTTTCGAAAACAGAGGTTATTAATAAATATAAAAATCCGCCTCCGCATACTATAGGGGCCGTCTCGATCAAACTATAGGGGCCGTCTCGATCATACTATAGGGGCCGTCTCGATCATACTATAGGGGCCGTCTCGATCATACCTAAGGTACCAGCTATTTGTGTCATCGTTATAGACTTTCCAGCAACACCGGATTAGGAGGAGCAATTCAATTGTTTTTTTATTTCATTGTTTTATCTATTATTTGGAGAGAATTTTCTCGATCAAAGAAAAGGAAAAGGTTTGTTGTGGCCTAAGCACATACCATCTCGTTTGTAGAGATTTAGACTCTTGAGTTGGGTTAAATGTAATTATGCAAGACATAGGTAGTGCTCACCAATCTGTTTACCGGAATAAATGTTCTTCAAAAATGCTACATAAATATATATCTGAGACACTATGTTTGGTTGTATTATTACAATACTTGTCATTTTCCTCTTAAGAAAAGAAGTTATCAACTCCCTTAGGTATGGTTTGTAACGTTATATGGATTATGCGGAATTTTAAATGCCCCTTTTGGTCGTTAAGCATCTCAAGCATTCAAGGCTTTAACATTTTTTAGTTTAAGTGTTCCTTATGCAAGTAAGTCAAGTAAATGGCACTCGTCTACACCATCTGTTCAAAGTGAACTTAGTGTCCTAAGTCAGAAACCTGTTTCAGTGGTTGTCGTTTGTTGATGTGGTTCTCGTTTTTTCTATCGATTAGACCGTTGGTTTTCCTGTTTGAATTATTTTACACTTGTAATTTTTGGTCCCGTTATAGTTTATTGTTCGTTGTGAGCCAATGCTCCGTGTTGAAGGCCGTACTTTGACCTATAATTGTTTACTTTTTACACATTGGGACTTGGATGGAGAGTTGTCTCATTGGCACTTATGCCACATCTTCTTATTTCTATTAACATTTCTCCTTTGGTTTTCTCTGATTTAGAATTTACAATATCTGTCAGTCCGTACTTTTATTAATTTGTTCAGGTCATACGAACAACAACTCGACTCATCATTTAAATCATGACTATACCAGCACTGGTATTTTATGTAACGCCCCTCAAACTACCCTAATTTCAGTTTCAATCTGACAGAAATGTATTTAATTCTTAACTGTTAATTTTGTAAATAATAAGATGGTATCAATATGAAAATAAACTCGAACGAATATGCAGTTCACCAGGAGAGGTATCGACCCAGCAACATAAAACAACAGACAAACTACGCCCGAAGTCTTTTATGCGCTTGTCGAAAAGTTATTCCTCGACAGATACGATAAGAAAGAAAGAAAAGAAAGTATGAATTGATACAATATTGAGGGAATATCGCAAGTACCTAAGCTGACATGTGGAGGAACCCAACATAAAAATAGTAACGACTACATTTATAAATTCATACATAAAGCAACTTTATATTATGTACACGGATATTTATTTTCGACTTATATAAATGAACCGTTTAGTTATTTCAAAGAGACTATTGAAAACGGAAAATTAAAAATGGGTCAGAAGAAGAAAAAATGCTTTATTGTGGTGCTCCCTCACACATCACCCAATAACACTTGTATCGAGGTTTCTGAAATATAGTAGAAACTTTTATTAAGGTTTGTAAAATATTCTTTACAATTTGATAATTACATTAAGTAAAAAACATATGTTTGTCACTGCATTCAACATATTCACACATTTCAATTTCGCCATTTAGGAGTCTAAACGACTATGGGTAATTTCTTTGTTAGTACCACAAAATGAAAACAGCTCCATGTCGTTGGTTGAACTTTCATTGTTTATGAGGATTTAATCAATACTTTTTGGTATACATTTTTGATAATATTACCACTAGATTCGGAATTAGCAACTTGCAAGGCAGACATACTCATTTTAAGATCTCCGTACTTTATCTAGGAAATTAGTTGATAATAAACGGCAGACATTTTTATACCCTCCACATTCCTGCTGTGACTGTCACAAGTCAGAAACCTGTAATTCAGTAGTTGTCGTTGGTTCATGTCTCATATTTGTTTTTTCAGAAATTGTTATAAATTAGGCCGTTGGTTTTCGCGTTTGAATTGTTTCACATTTTTCATGTCGGGGCCTTTTAAAGCTGATTATACGGTATGGTTTTTTGCTCATTGTTGATGGTCGTTCAGTGACATATTATTGCTTATATCCACATCATTTGAACTCTGGTTGATGTGTGTCTTATTTGCACTTATACCACATATCCTAATTTTTGTACTGCAATAAAACTAGAAACAACATTAGGCTCTCTGAAAGAATATACGATTTCCGCTCCACAGCTGCTCACGATAAAAGTCTGATAGTAAGAAATAAATTAGAAAACCATGACGAGTTTAGACAGAAATTATAACAAGCAGAGAAAACTGTTCATCCAATACGATGTTTGGCCTCATTAGATGACAATATGAATTTCATAATTCCCGGGGGAAAAAACAACTTAAACTAGTTTAACCCCGCCACATTCTGTATGTGTCTGTCCCCAGCCAGGAGCCTGTTATTCAGTGGTCGTAGTTTGTTGCTGTATATTATATTTGTTTTTCGTTCATTATTTTGTACATAGATCAGGCCGTTAGTTTTCTCGTTTCAATTGTTTTAATTTTTATCATTTCTGGGCCTTTTATAGCTGACTATGCGGTATGGGTTTTGCTCATTGTCGAAGTTGTTTATTTCTATGTTTTTTGGTCTGTTGTTGAGTGTTGAGTCATTGGCAATCATACCACATCTTCTTATTTTTATACAATTAATTCACCCGATGTCATCAATGATTCAGAATATCATTGATATGTTCATTTCCGGTAAGTTTACTGTTTATAAAATGTTCAATTATTCGATCTCAAGAATATAAGATTTTTTCTACACACAGGCATATATTGCCTAAGTCGTATTTGACACATCTTTTCGAGATCTTTGGCATGGAATGCTTTTTAACTTTAATTTGGTCTTTTTAATTTATTCATTCAATCTCAACTATGAGTCTCATTTTGACGAAATGGTCGTTTGGCGTAACAAATTATACATGTTATACGCTCAGTTTTGTTAAGTTTGTTTCGATTCATTAACACAGAATATACCTTGATTAAATGATTTCAATATTGATAATTACGTGTTAAGGGTAGTCAGCTTTTAAACATGATCACATAAATTTGCTAAATTAAAAAAAGTGTCTCATGGAACTCAATTTAAAATTTTCCATATGTAGTCTTTATATCAAAGGTATTGACATTCATGGAACTTACTCAGCCTCACAAATAAATGGAACCGCTGTATCACAAGGGACATCATTCCAAAGTCCATCATGATTGACAGTGAGACAGTCCTCTCCAGGGCCGATATTATTTGGTTCACTTGGTTCCCAGTTGTGAGCAAGAATACCGGTCTGAGATGTTGACCATATCCATTGACCCTCGACGAAGAAGTCAGAACCACCAATATAGTAACGTGTAGCTGGAAGTACATACAAGTATTTTCCATTGATCAACTTACCAGTTTCTTTGAAATAGATAAATTCATCATAGAAACCAGGAGTAAAAGTTTTAAGACCAGACGCGCGTTTTGTCTGCATACCTTTCATCAGGGTTATGTTCGAATTAACGAAGTTTAAATACCAAATAAAGTATGAAGTTGAAAAGCATTGAGGAACCAAAATTCCAAAAGGTTTTGCCAAATACAACTTAGGTAATCTATTCCTGGGGTAGAAAATCAAAGTATCTTGTGGAAAAATTCAACGTTTTGTTAACAGTTCATTTATGATAATGACCATATCAATGATAATTCATGTCAACACAGAAGTGCTGACTTCTGGGCTAATTTTGCATAGTATTCATAAAAAAAACACTAATATTTCAAAGATTTGGCTTTCGTATGCATATGCAATTTAATATCTTTCTCAGTTTTGATTTTTAAGAGTCTTCCACGTGATAATTTGAGTTTGTTTTTGAATGTAAAAATATACATTGTTTCAAATTTAGATATGATGTTTTGTCGTACATTTGCCACTGTTACAAACTAAATCCAATATACAGATAATAATAAAGAATTCAGGCAACAGTAGTTTACCGATATTCATATCTCATCAATCGGTTAAGAAGAAAAACCAAGGTAACAAACAAAAATTGAAGGAATAACATAATTAACAGGAGCAATATCGATACACGCTTTTTAGTCAAATCCGTAAACAAACGTCAATTAGATAACTTCCTGTTTGGGTCAAGTGTCGCAAAAACAAAGGTCATCAGTAACGAGCTGAGAGAGAAACTAGTTTAAAAAGCGAATATTTTGAAACTTTGATAGATTATGATCTACTTTTTTAACACACAAATTAAAAATGCTTTGTTTGAAGTTTTTACGGTGGTTTGAAAATGTCTCTATGAAAAGTTTCCTGCAAAATACACAAATAGCGATAAGGTATATTGCGTTGATATTGTTAGCGTCTCTTGCAATGCATTCACTGCCCTCCATGCGCGGGAATCCACATTCATATGTAAGAAGAAACTTAATGTAAGAATTTAAACATTAGATTTAACGGTTTGTTGGAATATAAATGCTTACTTCCAGCTAGTCTGTTAAGTTCTCCTTTGATAAAATCAAGTTTGTGTTGGTCCATTGGCTCTGCTAGCTTATATCCAAATGCCTGACAATAACTCTGTTAAAAAGAATGAAACATAACAAGTATTTTAACTATAGGTGAATTATAATGTATCATGAATTTCAAGATAGTTATATAGCAATGAAGGTGGATCTCGATGATAATTTATCAAACAAAAAATGAAGACTTCCGCGGAATCAACATACTTCAAATTTAACATAGTTTATTTATTACTTGAAATTGGTTTGAATAGCTTACATGAACTTCGATTGCTACTAGAGAGGAACCTTTTCTGTTTCTTTGTTTTTGTGTATTTCGTAAACACATTAAAGTTACCAATATATAATTTAATTTTGGATGTAACGCGTCTTCTGATTGGCTGACGTTGTTTTGTTTATCAGCTCATAGACATAATTTTGTCATGTGACCGTGACGTCATCAACGTTTTTTCATGGTTTACTCCGGTTTAAAATGGAATTTAGAATTAAATTATAAGAAATGACTGTAATATTTTTTCTGTCTATTCGAAATAACATAAAAAATGTGGTGCACACTTTAAAATAACCCGCTACGCGAGTTATTCAGTGTGCACCACATTTTTGATGTTATTTCTTCATAGACAGAAAAAATATTACCGTCATTCCTTAATAAAACACTAGGTATGCATCCTAGCAATAAATGTCTCTTCAGTAATGCTTGGACGAATCAAGCCCTATCCAACTGAATTTTTCAGTTTGTTGTCAGGATGTACAGTTACACTTTTATCCCATGAAGTGTAGAGGGCTAATCACTAACACACATATTTAACCCCGCCACATTCGTCATGTGCCTCACCCTAGTCAGAAGCGAGTTAATTTTAAATTAGTTATCGTCGCGTTGGTTACTGACTGCCATACTTATTTTTCTTTTATTGTTTTGATCCTAAACCATATATACTATTTGGACAGTCATGACGGAGCTTTCAGACCCTAATGCATAGTTGAATTTTTTGAAGGACGTACGGTGCCCTTAAATTATTAACATCCTCACCTTTTGGTTTTCGGTGGATACGTCGTCTCAATGTCAATTGAACCACATCCCCTTTTTATATTAACGTACATTTTTAAGTTAAGGAAATAAAACAAATTTGCTTGAAACTTATTTTTATCAAAGACCTCACATGAGGCACGATAGAACAAACAATCAATATAAACAAACACACAATACATGAACAAAATTAAACATATGCACATTTGTTTTGTATCGACCTGATGAGTTAAGCCCTTTTTAAATGATTTTATAGTCTGTTCTTATATTGTACTGTTACACCACTGTCACAGGTTAGGGGAGGGTTTAGTGTCAGCAAGCATGTTTAGCCCCGCCACATTTTGTATATGTGCCTGTCCTGAAACAGGAGTGGTTTTCGTTTGTTGCTGTAAATCATATTCGAAATCATACCACATCTTCATATTTTTATATGTACATAATTGTAAAGGAAGGTAACTAACACTTACAAATAGACATTATAATTTTAAGGAATTTTGATAAGCCAACAATATGAAAATAAGAAGATGTGATATGATTGCCAATGAGACAACTCTCCACCAGAGACCAAATGATATAGACGTTAACAACTAAAGTTCATCGTACGGCCTTTTTCAATGAGCAAAACCCGTACTGCGTAGTCAGTATCGTTACTATTCATTAATTCATAGAGACTAACAACATTTCTGCAACATTGGATTATCCCCCTTTTACCAAAAAAAAATAGAATTGGCAACTATAGATAACAGCTCTGAGCTAAAAATACACAGTTTAGAATGCATACTACGTTTGTCTGGTAGATCAAATACTAAAGAGAGAAGCAAAAGATACCAGAGGGACATTCAAACTCATAAGTCGAAAATAAACTGACAACACCATGGCTAAAAAAGTAAAAGACCAAAAGACAAACAACAGTATACAAAACACATCACAGAAAACTAAAGACTGAGCAACACGAATCCTACCAGAAAAAACCGGGAATGATAGCAGGTGCTCCGGAAGGGTGAGCAGATTCTACTCCGCTTGTGGCACCCGTCGTATTGCCCAATAAAGTACAAACTCGGTATTTCGGTAGGTCACATTCGGAGAAAAGGTGGACGGGATTGTGGTTACGACAATTGGAAAGTATAATATAAAGGTTGAAACTTTAAAATGTAAACTATGCACATGTTTAAAAGTAATTGGACCTTGATTCAGCTGGAGGGCCGAATATTATCCTTCTTTATAAGATGTTCCAATGATATTACAAATATCATTGACTTACTAGTAGTGATTCCTTTGAACGGACCTTATTACATACAATAGCTTAAATCAACATTAAATTTGTTTTTTAATAAATTAAAACATCGCTAAACATGTATTAATATACAGTTATTGTCACTGTCCTACATCCTGCCGATACTCATATTTCATTGTTTAGGGTTTTTGTGCCCTAGGTGATAATTTAATGATTAAGCCTTTTCCAACTGAGTTTTATAGTTTACACTTATTTTGTGTTATTTTAACACTATCCACGGATAAGGGATGGTTCAAGTGCACACAAGCATGTTTACATCCGTCACATTTTAATGTGGATGCCAGGAGCATGTAATTTAGTTGTTGCCGTTGGTTTCTTTTTGGCTTATTTGTTCTTTGTTTGCTAGTTTAAGAATATATCAAGTTGATTTTTTCGTGTGAATTATTTTTCATTTTGACATGCTTGGTCTTTGATAGCTTACCTTATCTATATTTGGCAAAACCTTTCGGAAAGGTTTAGTCCTCAATACTCTTAAAATTCGGTTTTGGTCTTTTTTACTGTTTTGATTCGAGCGTCACTGACAAAACGCGCGTCTACCGTAGAAAATCATATGATTGGTATATTTGATGAGGATTTTACTATACAGTATGGAGTTTGTTCATTGTTGAATGCTGTACACTTTGGAAGTTTACATGTTTGTCCTTTGTCCTTTAGTCTCAAGTGGAAAGTTGTCTCATTGACAATTATACTGTACCTCCATATGTTTGTTTACTAGTACTATGATAAAGTAACAAAGTTAATGAACCATGACTGAGGGTTAAAATATAAGTATAATAAGTATACAAATATAATAAGTCAACTGCTAAATAACTGCCAACCAAATATCACTGAAAAGAAATGTCGAAAATCATAGTCAGTGTTATAATACACTAATAAAAAAATGTGTTACAATTATCGGTGAAACAATTTTCTACCCGACTCAAAATGATGTAAAAATTAGCAACTATAGGTAACCGTACGGCTTTTAATAATGAGCAAATCCTAGACCACACAGGATGCTATCAAACTCCCCGACATGACAAATGTAAAATAACTTAATCGATAAAAAGAACGACCTGATTTATGTACAAACAAGAAAACGAAATCACTAAAAGTCTCCTGACTTTAGACAGACACATACAGAAAGATGCAAATTTAAACCTGTTTGCATCCTAATTAACTTATTAGTTGTTTCCATAACACTTGGTTTGCGCGATACTGTAAATTCAGAAATTATTGCGAGATTTTTATTAAGGCGAATAATGCGACTGGTTGAGTATCGCAATAATAAGAACTCGCATTCTGATATCTGATATAATATCTGTATAAAGATTTTCTTGAAATCGCAATAATTAATCTTGCATTTTTTGTCCATTATTTAAAATCGCAGTAATAAATGCACGCAATAATTTCTGAATTTACAGTAATATAAATATACTAAGGATTTTCTACAAAGAATAAATTAAAATATCTGTATTTGGCAATATATTTTGAAATTTTTGCTCTTCAACTTCGTACTATATTTTTAACCTTTTCGAATCGAGCGTCACTGATGAGTCTTTTGTAGACGAAACAGGCGTCATGCGTACAAAATTTAAATCCTGTTTTCTATCATGTGATGAGTTTATCTGAAACTTGAAATTGCGCGAAACTTTATTTGATATTAAACTAATCGAAATCAAAAAAAGTAGTTCATCCCTGACATATATGAATAAACCGATTTAAGTTAGAAGCCTCACCAAGGGCTAAATATAGATCTTAATGATCTTTTTCACTGAAAATATTTGTATTGATATAGTTTTTTGTTAATTTTATTCACAAGCAACGTGTCTAGACTCGGGTCGATTTACAGCACGAAATTTGGCACCGGCTCTCGTTTGTTCTCATGACAGTTTATTACCCTTTAGGCATCTGTTGGATTTATATGAAGACTGAAAGGCTCGCCTCTATCAAAACTTGATGATGATCAGTTGCAATGGGAAATTAAGAGACATACACGTATTGACGTTTACATTGCAATTCGTAGTGGGAATCTTATTGTGTTATATGTCTACTTTGAGAAAAATGGAGATAGCTATATATCTGATATCCAAGTGCAATGGACTACCTCCTTATACAACTATACGAGATTTCTATAATCTACGAGTTTTAGTCAGAACTACACTCTCCGCACTCCTTTAGGATTATAATAGCTTGTTACTATGGAAAAATCAAAGAAAATTATTTTTATAGGGTTGTATCTCCACTTTTTTTCAGGCATTTTTGCTGTAAAATAATTGGTATCAAATTTATCTTAGTAATACTATACTTAAATTGGTTTACTCAATCTATGAATCATTCTTAGCCAATCCACTTATCCAGAATTGGGAATATTACATAGTTAAAAAGTTTATAGTCTACCTCCAATAGAAATGTAGGGATACATTTCTAAAACAACATTGTTTGAAGTGAAGTGTTTTATCTCCAGAAAAGGGTTTGCTTTATTTATCTAATTTGATTGTCTATTAAAAAAATGATAAATCGAACAAAGACTTCCTCTTATGTACGTACATTCGATTCCTTTACAACTGTGTATGTCTCAGTCAAATATTTATGATATTGCACTTTTAAATTTCATAGTCAATTTGCCAACAGTTTGACAAATAGGAAATACGTTATTATAACTATAAGATTCATACGACGCACTGTTCTCTTCGAGCTGTTAAATTGAGTTTTCTGTATACATGCATCGAATATATACTCACTGACCTATCAGTCCTACCGCTAACGAGTTCTCCTTGAAATCGAAAAGGAATATACACAATATTGCGAGGTAGGGATCTACTTAAACATGTTAAAGTTTTTACTACTTCAAAATTTGAGTAACTAAATTTCTGTTGATCTTCAATGGTGATAATATAAAATAAATTATAATCACTTTTTCGCATATTCTTCATATCTTATTCTGTGAACTATCGTTATTGTTTATCATGTAACGGATACCAACAAATCAAACATTAAAACCTAACAATATTACTCCGCGAAAAACGAAACCTTTTGAAAAGTGAACCTTCAAAAGCATTAATACAATATAGAAATAGACAATAATTGGTTTACATTTGTTTAGAATGCAGCATAAAGACAAAACTTATGTACTTAGAAATATATATACTTTGTACACGCAAGGATCTCTGGGAAACCCGTTAGTTTATAATTAACAAAAACAAGATAAAATATACTAACGTTAGCATCAGCCCAAGAACTTGCTACACCTTTACTGAAAAAGTAACATGTATCTCCATCTTGTATCCAACCAGACGGACAACCTAAAACACACACCTGATGATACACATTATATCCCTAGGAGTCTTAAAACCTTGTATACTCTTACTATACCTGTAGAAAAATTATTATAAACGGGATACCACATCCTTATTTTCATTTGCCTGTCCAGATCAGGAGCCTGTAATTCCGATGTTGTCGTTTGTTTCTGTATATTACATGTAATTTTCGTTAATTTTTTTTAACATAAATCAGACCATTAGTTCTATTGTTTGATGTGTTTTACATTTGACATGTCTATGCCTTTTATAGTGCGGTATTGGCTTTGTTTGAAAGCCGTACGGTTCCCTATAATTGCGTATTTCTATTATTGATTGGCGGTTGGTGTTAAATGCCACTTTCTTCAACCTTGCCTTTATCGGTGCGGCCAGCTATTCTTGGTATGAATGCCGGAATACCAGGAGAAACGCACCGACCTGCGTCAGGAAAACTGTCAATCCTAGTCAATAAAGATTGTAGAAAGTAGAGAGCACCTGTCACGTGAGGGGTTCGAACTCATTACCTCAGTGTTGGCAGGCTAATGATACTGGTTTCCTAATAAAACTGCACAAAATAATGATGATATTTCTAGCACACGGTTTTTTTTTGATTACGTGAACAATCTTTTATACCTTCTTGTTAATTGTTTTAATTACGCAACTGGATTTTACTCGTGAGCCTTTTTTTAAATCAATTTATTTACAGGACGGACTTTATATGTACTGCTAACATTGACCTTAACACATATAGTTTTTTCCTTACTAGGACTTAAAATTACATTGACGGTGCCAATTATATTGCATCAATTGTGCATTTCGACAATTACTGTTCTACATTGATGATCGATGCCAAAAGAATATGTAGATATTTAAGGCTATGCGTAGTCACGCGACTTTTGTTGTTGGAAAAATGAAGACTAATATTTGATCGGAAAAATTCAAAATAGTGTTGTTAATGAGTTATACAACAAAATAAATTAAGCGCATATGATCATGATATGTCGGTTTTAATAGATTGGAAAAACATTCATTTAGACAAGGAAATACATGATTGTAACTTTTGTTCCAAAATGACTCAACATATCAGCTTGTATATTATTTGGTAAAAATAAATAATCGTTATCAAAAAGATAATAAATACAAGAAACAAGATTCACAAAAACTTAAGATATACAAACAAAGAAAAACAACATCAAACAACCTATGGTCCATATTGTCTACATGCATTTCGTGCAGACGGCACACGGGTTATTGAATAACCTTCATCGGGTTCGACTTTTTAAAAGATAAGTAACGCTTCTTTACATAAAATGTACAGAACAACCAAAAATAGTTTCAAATTAGAGGCACCAGAAGTTTACCGGTGTTCCAACTTTTTGAAGATATTTACAAATCAAAGTAAACATAAAAACTGAGGGAGTCGAATATACTCCAAAATGGAACAAATCCTGGTGCGACGACTGTTAAGCGTCTCCCGCTATGCACCCATCAACTGTCAATTGAATGCGAACTGAGTAAATTACTCACTCCAATATTATTATAGAAATGTCAATGAGATATTTTATGTTATACGCACCTAACACATTTACAATCAGTAGTAATGTTAATGCAATGTAAATCTCCATAGTTTGTTTATAAGATTACAAATGTGAAATTAACATGTGTTGTTATTATCTATTGTGCCTTATGAAACGTTGTCACAATAGATCAAAAGACAATTATCTATAGGATTCCATTTGTTTTATACAGTGCATATTGTGTTCATATATAAGAGGGTCTGGAATTTGGGTCCTTCATGTTTTTGTTCTCTATTATATTAAACAAGTTTGCTCTGTTCTGTGTCTATTATACCCATCATTCTCTTTTATTTATATCATAGCACCCCGTAATTGTCTGTTTTTAATTCATTTTTGGGTTTATCCGTAAACGGTTAATGTTTATGACTGAACTAAATTATTCAATTGATTGAATAAGTCATGCATATCAGAGGGACTATAAGTTATAAACAAAATATTAAATCCTTGTCATCTGCAAGGACGAACAATTTTTTTTACATACGTCAAATACATTTCAATTATAAAATAATTTTCGGTTGTCTTAATGTAGCCGTAGTAGACGAATACAATTATATAGTTAATTTCAGAATTTCGAAAGCTTTGATTTTGATTTCAAGCAAATTCACTCGTTTTTGGGGTAGTTTTCTATGAAATTTATATTTTTTTAATTCATAACATTTTCTAAGAGCATGGAAAACCATTTTCGGTTACCGTAATGTAGCCGTAGTAGACGCATACAATATCATAGTTGATATTTTAATATATAACATTTTCTAAGAGCATGAAAAATAATTTTCGGTTGTCGTAATGTAGCCGCAGTAGACGACTACAATATCATATTTGATTTTAGCATAAATAAAAAAATGCATGCATAATCGACAACTCACAAAAATAAGAATAAGTACCGTATGAAGCCTTTCTAGGCAGGTCTCTAATGTTCTTTTTAGCAAATAGGTTTCGGCGAACACCAAGGATGCCACATAATCCTTTCGATTCCAAATTTTTGGTGTTCAAATTTCATAATTCAATTAAGAGAACAAATCAAGATAACAAATATTAAAAATGAGGAAATAACATGTTCTCCAACGTGATTGGTTTTGGCATCCGCCATTCATATCAACACTTAGTTGAAATGTCACAATCGGGAATATGATAGATTAGACGATTATAAATACAAGTTTAAATAGAATATTTGGCAAAAACAAAATTTTAAAATTAAGAAGGCTTTGATGTTGATTTCATGCAAATTAACTCTTTTTTGGGGTAGTTCTCTATAAAATTTGTATTTTTTTTAATTTAAAACATTTTCTAGGAACATATTGTTACTTTGTACATCAAAATAAATTGTCGGGTCTAAATTATGAGAAATATAAGTTTACAACTGCTGGAACTTTTGTCGGCATAATTTTAGGTTGTCAATATTTCTTCTTCTGTTCGAAAATAACATAGTGGTATTACAATTTAGTTCCTTTATTATCTTTCGATGGATTGTTTTACATAATATGTGAGCAATATAATAACATCTGTATTTCAGTCGACATAAATAGGACGTCAAAAGTTCGTCTTTGACTAGAAAATCGGGAAGCGGTATTTCAATTCAATACTTTTTCTACCTCAAAACAATATAATTTAACGGTTACGTAAAGCTTTGTCGGCAATCATCTTAAGTGCCAAAATTTCTTCGCTTCTTTTGAATAACACGAACTGCTATATAATTTACTACTTTTGATATCTAAGGACAGATTATTTCACCATCAAACAGTTTAAGGAGAAAATAAAATTGAGCAGCAAACGGTACAATAGAAATAAAAAGGACAGAAAGAATCAAAACGACAGGACGGGTAGTGTGTGGGAGGAACATGGAAAGTACATGTAGGTGGATGTGGCTAAAGAAAAAATACAGCCACAGAAAATGTTATTTGATTGATTTTTTCGCGATTCGTTCTTCCAGTAAATAAGAACCACTAAACATAAATTACAAAACTCATGCTATAGAGGAGATAAGGTATAAGGGTAAATGCATATGATTTATAAGTTAAGAAATTTCTTTGTTTTTCCTTTGTTATAAATAAATTAGATAAATAGGACTTGTTGTTTTCATAATTTTGTTTTACTTATATGCAAAACGACATCATTGAATCAAAACAGTCTAATCACTTTCAGGTGGATTTAAATCAACACCGAGGCTTTAAACAATTCTGGAACTTGTTTAAACAATTTGGGAACCTGTTTTGTAAAACATTTTTCATACTTTTCATGATTAATGCGAACTAATTGTATTAAAGGTCCAGTTTTTTCCTCTGTTTTTTGGAGGGTTTTCTTTTCTTGTAACTTCAAGATTGCAGCAGCATCATTAATGTTATATACAGGAGCATCATCAATAGTATCCGCACCTCTGGTTGCAGCATTATCTGTGGAAATTTCATCATCTTCCGCTATAGCATCGTCTGCATTGAAATCCATTTTTTAAGTTCAGGTTCGTCTACTACTCGCACAGAAAGAGATTTGACCGGCCCTACACCAGACAGCAGATAACCAGAAAGCCGGAACACCTACAGAGAAAACGTAGGAAGCTTAACAGACTCATTACAGAATACCAAGTCTCCGTAGAACATGCAATTGGCGAATTGATTAAGTTCAGGTTCCTCTACTGCTCGTACAGAGAGATTGGACCAGCCATACACTATACAGCATATAACCGGAAAGCCGGAACGCTTACAGAGAAAATGTAAGAAGCTAAACAGACTCGTTACAGAATACCGAGTCTCCGTATAACACGTTGTTGGCGCATTGAAATACTATAAAGTCATAGGAACTCCTTGAAGTAATATTAGTCACAGAGTTCAACCTATAGTTGACGTTTGTGGTAGTTTTGTCAATGGACGAAAACATCTTTTTAATTTATACTATGTAATAATGATTAAAGTTCATATGTTAAGATCGGCCCGTCATTTAACCTGTTTTATTCTGACTCATATTCATACTCTGGTCGGAGTCATACATTTATTGTAAATCTCTAATACCAAGTATGTCATTATTATCATGATTATCTCGAAGTTTAATTTTTTCTCGGTTAATATTGATTATAGTTTTGCATGATCTCTCAGTTTAAAGGTTCACCACCCAGTGATTTGTTATGGATTTTTTGAATTTTTGAATATTCAGCAATCCAATTACTTTTGTTTTTTAGTTTTGAATTCTAAATCTAAATTCTTCTGATATATGGCCTGTGTTATCAATTATGTCGTTTATGAATAAAATATCAATTCCAATCCATTTGTCAAAAAACAAACGTTTTCCTTTAATTGTATAAAACTATTGTCCCACATTATTTGTTTAATGATCTCTAAAAAGGTACCTATTTGATAATTGTTAGAATCATTCAAATTTATCAATGAATTTATCAATGTATTGTTCCGTGTTTTTATTTATCAGGGTAATCTTACTTTTCTAAGATTAATCCTAAAAATTAGCAAATGTTTGCCAAACTTATGCATGTTATTAAGGTAAAATTTAGGCAACAAAGACCAGTTAGCATTTTCCGATTGTATCATTTTTTTAAACAGCACACCTCTGTTTAAAATTTCGTATTAATCCGCACACGTGCAATGTAACAAATGTGATCCAAGTTTGTCATAGATCATACATGGGTAAACCCCACAATAAACAGGTGTTTGTACAATATGCCAATGCTTTTCAACTGCGGAATTAATTTTACTTTTCGACCGTTTTGTTTAGATCGAAATATTTGTCGTTCAAAGACGGAACGCACGTCTATTGTTCTTAATCTCAAACCTGTTATCTTTGAAATTTGTTTTTGTTTTTATATATAATGGAAAATAAAACTGGAAAACAAAGAAAATGTTGAGAAATGATACCGCCCAGAGGAATTAGATCCTTGCGCTATTTTTGAGTAACGATGAAGTACCACCTAACCAATATTTTTGATCAATATTTGAGTCAAACGACTTTGATGACAGGGGCCCAAATATATTAGATACTATTCCAATGTAGCTTACGGACGTCATTAATATGATCCAATTGTTGACGCCAATAATGCTATCAACACGAACATTTTTAAGAATTAAAGAGGGTGCTGAAAAAAGTAAAAAAATACGTTTGCTTATCCCTTGCATACAATCTTCGAAAAATCCGTACAAGGCATACAATATCCAAACAATTATTAAATGGCTCACGTTTTTAAGAGTGATGACAAGTTTTATTGTTTCCAGTCATAGGCCTATTGCGTCGGTCTATACAATTCGTAAAATCTTCGAAGAAATTGTCTAAAGTACATTAGCAACATTCTTTGAACATCGTTAAACTACTTAATTTGTCAAATGATCGAAGAAACTTCTGGTTTATTGATGTGTCATAAATCGCTGTTTTTTCGCTTTAACTGTTCCACATCTTGTCATGTCGGGCCGTTTGATAACTGACTATGCACTTAAGGTTTTTCTCATTGTTGAAGGCCGTACGGTGACCTTTATTTTCTTAAGTCTTTTTCGTATGGACGTTTACTAGTTGTCTCATTTACAATCATATCACATTTCCTGATTTCAAATTTTATACAAATTGTAAAGTATATATATACCTGGCCATTCAACGTCAAACAAGCTCACAGAGATCACTCACTCTATTTAATGGACACCAAATATTTAGTACTTTATTGTTTAATGATGTAATCAAAGTTTTTAAAGAGTCTTTTAATGTTGATTTCAACTTTCAAATTATCAATTTTCCATTTCTCAGCACTTCCAAACCTGATGATCCATCGTATTGCGTTAACATATCTGTGTTAATTTTGGTGCAAATTCACACCATTCGGACTTCATGACAAAACAAGTGCTCCTCACACAAACAAAACTGCTCCAACTGCGTTCTGAGGAAAAATGACTTAATAAGTTTTACGATCAGCATCACGAACTGGTTGACAAATTCGATGTGTCAGTGTATGAGTTCACTAGCAACATGTTTTCTTGGTATCAGATACCAACAAAGTTGTTTGATCTGCAATTGTATCGATTGTGTCCTAATCCCGATTGTGAAATTTGACAGACTGTGAATTCCCATGGCGGGTGATGCATGTATTGTTGAAGACGCTCACCATATCGAAGCACCTGGTATCGCTCCTTAAGGATTATATGCGACTCCCTCACTTGAAATTCACCTTAAACGGGTTTATATGTGAAAATCACGTGAACTGATTTCATTTAAATCTCATGTGAAACTCACGTAATTTCACGGGAAATTCAAATGAATATTTTTCACATGAAATTCACGTGAATTTTCAAAACAAAGTAATTCAAATAACATCTGAATTTTGAAATCTAACAAAAATCATGAAAAATACCCTTTTGGGGGGTATAACTCACGTGAAATTCACATCGAAATTTTCACGAGAGTTTGACATATAAGCTCGTTTCAGGTGAACATCAAGTGAGATTAATGTGAAATTCATGTGAGCAAAACACAAAAACTATCAACTTTGTCGTCGCTTTACAGTTATACATTTGTTCCATGACGCTTATACCTAAACAGATAATAGTATGTCATTTGTCATTTGTTCATTTTAATCGTTACTTTGCTTCATTATATAACAGATACGAATAAAAATACAGAACCATGACAAAAATAACATTAACTAAGTGGTGACGTGAAAATCATTCTTTCGTAAATTTTACGGACGCCATCACGAGTTGGTTGACCGTTATGGAATACCCGTTTCACAGATGATAGCGGATATGTTCCAAATGTCGTAACTACAATCCCGTCCCCTTTTCTCCGAATGTGACTGACTGAATTATACTTATTACCAGGTTTGTACTAACATGAGAAACACGACAGGTGCCACATGTGGAGCACGATCTGCTTACCATTCCGGAGCATATTTTATCTACACATGACTCATCGGCGACGCTCGAATGAAAACAGTTGAAAGACCAATTCAAAAATAAAGTTGAAGAAAGTTGTATACTCAAAATTTGAAAATGTTATGTAAGTTTTTGCAAGCGCCATAGATATGGTTGCGTTAAAACGACCTTTAAGTTACGAATAATTCAAAATGTTAAATGGTTAAATTATAGACATGACCGTATCACTACTTAGGAGTACTGTCTCGTCGTCAATTCAGTAGTTAAAACCACAACCATGAGCATGAATACAAATACTGTAAAGACAGCTTTGACAAAAAATTGACTACTGTATGATATTTAAAGCATTAAGATGATTGTGTTAATATAAAAAATGATAATATGAGTAAAAGGAAATTCATTGGTATACGCTAGTTATACAGCAATGTAAAAACGTAGACAACTAAAGGGTTACGGACAACTTTCCTAAAAAAAAAATTTCTATAAAATATTTTGATAAACTTAAATTTTCTTCAATGTTAGAAACAAGTGATGAATTTAAAATGGACAATGAAAGTTCAGCAACTTTTCCAAAAGCCCTTAGTCTCAAAGATTCAACCATATTAATCACGATTATAAGACATAATACCAAGAAAAGTATGCATGTTTCATTCCGATAGATAAAATTACTGAATGTTCCTTTGGTATCCTTTGCTACTCATACACTTACTGAAAGTGTCATGAGATGATTAAAGCTGCAAATTTTATCCCTAACAACATTTTTGTACGTTTTGGTAATACAGTTTATCGACAGGTTGTAGATATTCCTATGGGCACCAATTGCGCCCTTAAATACCAAAATTATTCCCGTTTTGTTTTGAATCATTGCCAAACTCATTAAAGACCCTTCTAAATGCCATTTAATTGATATATTCAACTTACCGTTTTCTTGATGATAATATATTTACACACTTCATTTGAAGTAGAAAACACACTACCAAAAGAGGATGATTCAAAACGTTTCTCTGCTAATATTCCAGAATTCTCTTGCATTCAAACGGGGCATGTAAATACATGCAATGTAAGACATTTTTAGATGAGCTTCAAAAGAATGTAACACCATTCTTAAGCATCACATTACAGACTACAAGAGGCAGAAGGTCAAGTTTCATTTGATATGATTTGATTTGTTAAGTTTAACTTAATTAAATGTGGTATAAAATTGAGAACTGAAACATATTTTGCCGCCTATTTCCTTGTAGTAAATTGAATGCCCTACCATTGGTAGATTTCCACAGGGTTTACCAAATGTGTATTTAAAGCGATCCTTATGTATGGGCGCGTAAGTTCTAAAACAAACCCGCGTGATTTTGGTTGCCAAGCCTGACAAATGGTCCACAAATAAATCATGTTAAAATATTCCTTACGAATTTCAAATCATTTAAATGTGTAAAAAAATGAAAGAAGTATGAACGTATGTAGTTATATTAATATTTTTTGTTAATTGATATTTTCAGAATTCTGTCCTTAACGTCAGAAAACAGAATATCTAGTTTTTTCATGTTCTATTTTAGTTGGGTTTTTTTGTAGATCGGGTATTATAGTAAATCATATATATATATATTGTAGAATGGAAAGTCATGAGTTTGATTTTTATTGGTGTAGCTTCATCCTGTTATTGCTTTTTCTTTATCAATTTACGTCAAGTGTAAAAGTGTGGATAACAAAAAAGTACTGGTAACCCTTATATCGGCTTCACTTAAAAAGTTATATATTTCAGTAATATCAACAATTATAGTAAATAATCTCATTACCTACATATACTTTACTTTAACTGTTGATCTTTATCGCAGATCCATCTGCGACATAAAGCATAGCAATATTGAAAAATAAATAGTCTTTTGATCTTGTTGAAAAATATACATAGATATGCGGACACAATCGTATTTTAAAGATTGTTTAGCAAACGATGTTCATTGTATGCATTTGTATTCTACTGAAAACAATATTTTGAATTGTCAATTTTATTTTCAAATTCGTAAAACCAAAAGAAAGATACACTTTTCAGGTAAGTTTACCTTTTTGCCCTGAAATTATTTTCAATGCAAACTTATAACAAATATTGTTGTCGTGTATGTTAAGGTTGCTTCCAAACTGAATGAAACGAGAAAACAACGCAATTCTATCGTAATAGAAATTAATTTTATAGCATTCATCCGTTCGCTTAGCTATCAATTTTCGTAATGGACAAGAATTTTCCTGATGAAGGTAAATCATCCATAAACGATCTCCGAAAACATACAATGCAGTAGAGCAGGATATGCGTACCCTTCCGGAGCACCTGAGATCACCCCTAGTTTTTGGTGGGGTTCGTATTGCTCAGTCTTTAGTTTTCTATGTTGTGTTTTGTGTACTATTGTTTGTCTGTTGGTCTTTTCTTATTTAGCCATGGCGTTGTCAGTTTATTTTCGACTTATGAATTTGAATGTCCCTTTGGTATCTTTCGCGCCTCTTTTATAGATTGTAATTTTCATATATTTTTGTTGTAGGTATGATATTCCCAATAAAAAAATTACGTCGTTTAAGGCTGCAAACAATTACTGTTATATGTTTCATTGTAATTTTCTGGAATGGGATTATGTTGTTTGTTAAACAAAATTACTACTGTGCTAAGAAACAAGAGCTAAAAACCTTACAGAAGACTAATATGATAAGAGACACATTGATTGAAAATTCAAATCCATACACAGAGCCAACGATTTCAGCTCTACAGAATGAAATCAACAATCACAAATCAAATCCATACAAACAAGCAGTCAGTTCCAACGTATACATGTATTCTGCAATTTTGATAGAAGATATAACACATGAATTTGATGGGAGAGGAAAAGTTGTAATAGTTAACGGATGGGAAAAGAAAGTGTTACTAGACAAGATTAATTTCACATGTTGTTTCTACAGAGAAGACAACACACAGTTTTACATAAACTCAACAAGGAAAGAAGCAATTTTTTTAAATAATGGACCACTTCATTCTGTTCAGTATATGTGTCCAGTGAATTTCTCCTCTATCAGGAAAGTGTCTGTATCTGAAGGACCACAACATTGTTCCGGACATGAGGAATATTACATAAAGGTTGAAATTCCAATGAAAAATGAATCAGGATTAGCCGTCTGTAGTAAAATTAGTTATGGGAACATGGATGCTAAGCTGATTTTGGAGTGGTTTGAGGTCCAACGGTTACTCGGTGTCGACAAAGTACTAACATACACTTATAAACTAAATATGCAAGCAATGGTTGTTTTAGAATATTATGAGTCTATTGGTTATGCAGAAATCATTCGAGACTTCGATTTTCCGCAGAAAGGTATTCTATCATCTTGTTGATATAAAAAGTATAAAAAAACAGGCTTTGTTTACATTGTCCTGTTTATATGACAATTTACTGAAAAGGGTCAATTTAGTTTAATACCAACAAGCCTTACAATTCGTAGTTTATTATTGTATGTATGTTGATATTTACGATAAAATGTATTCAAAACGCCAATTAAAACTTCATAATATTCTCATAGATTAATGCTTGTACATTTGTCTTAGTTAAATAAGTTTTTATTTATTTTGTTTTTCTGTATTTAGACGAACAATTCACCTACTGAATTGATTTCAACTGTTTTTGTTATGTTTATAAGTTATATTCGATTGTGTGTCACATTTTTGATACATGTTAGCTTTCATAGTTTTTAAACATTTCTTGTAGAAGAAATCCCGCGAGACACCGGAGACACATCGTACCCCGCATGGGTTGATCTACAAGTTATTATGCATGACTGTCAGTCCCGTTTGTATGGCTACAAATATGTTGCAGTACTTGACAAGGATGAATTTTTTGTACCAAATGTCACAAAGTATGGGTTCTCATTGAAACAGATGTTAGTGAGTATATACCAAATATAATGTTACCTTTTTTCAAAACGACGGAATACGTTTTCCATGAAGAGGTCTTTATGTAATTTCGATCAACTTTGTTTAAGCCAAAAGTATTTACTTTTCTTAATCCTTCTGTTATAATTTTTTTCATGTGCCACTTACTGAAGAAAATATCATAACATATTCAAATCACGACAGTTGAAGTTAATTCTAAGATAGAAAATACAACCATTCCTTTTTATTGTTTCAGTATTATCCCATCTGCAGTTGAAAGCCCCAGTTTCTGAAAATGTTCTCTCTGCCTTTCGGCAATTTCTTTTGAAAGGCTTAAGTGTTTCTTTTAAATTTTTTGAATTCCTCGTAACAACATGCTTTTTCGTAAGAAATGGTAACAACACGTCATGAATTTTAATGAAAGTTCATTATAAGGTCCTCTCCGTGGTCTGCTTTTAAACTTTTTCTGATTTCTTTGAAAAATTCAGAGATAACTATTTTGATTGAAATAACTACAACTTAAAGTGACGGGTGAACATTGCAGAATAAAACTGTTTATGTACATTGTTGAAGATCTAATATTTATTTTCACTCGCTTCAAAACAACAGAAACTCTTGGCGACTAACTTTCTGTCCTGTTTTTAAAGCTTGTACGTCAATGAAGAAATAAATTTTACATTTTCCGACAATATGAAAATAAACTGATGTGGTAAGATTGCCAGTGTGACAACTACCATTCAAAATTAAACGGAAGTGGATATAAGCAATTATAGGCAACATTACGGCCTTCAACAATGAGAATAAAATAATACCGTATAGTCGGCTATGAAAGACCCTGACATGAAAAATATGAAACAATTCAATAGAGAAAAACTAAAGGCCTAATTTACAAATAAATAATTTACGAAAAACAATAATGAACAACATGGACCAACGACAACCTTCTCTTATTTACGGGCTCCTGATTTGGCACAGATACACGTAGAATGTGGCGGGGTTCAACACGTCTGAATGTACATTTATTGTATATTTATGCGTTCAATATGCCATCATCAGAAACACGTAAAGCTACATATTTGAAAGTCAAGGATGTACAAGTACAAAAAAACGTTATCCATTATATTACCAACAGGAATCTTTATGTAATAGTCAAAGGCAATTCGTCTTTTCAGAATTTAATGCATCTTGGGTAATATAAAGTGAACACCAAAACCTAAACAATGGAAAGTCAACAGGTGACGTGACGTTATTTTCATTTTGAGGTACAAACAATTGTTTAACAGTTGCACCCCTTTAGAAAATCCGGGATCACTCCCTGATTTCTGATTTTGGTACAGACATTATTCAAATAAAATTAAGGGTTTAACCTGGTTATATTGCTAGCTTAATATCGCACTTGTATGACACTTGTTTATCGTTGTACTTTATCTTGACAAAAAAAGCGTGCTCTCTGACACGTCCGTGTACTGATTAATTAATGTCATTTCCGGGAAGACCACTCGGCGCAATTGCTTTTTGCGTGATAAACACATGCTCGTTATAATTAAATTAAATTTCAGTTTGAAAATTTATGGTTATTATTTAACGATGCGAGCCATGATTCCAAACAAATGCGAACCTAAAACATATACTTGTATCCCTTGTTTGTTGCAGAAGCTGAAATAAATGTTGAATTAATGTGTAATACTTTGTTGCAATTGGTTACTAACAATTTAAAAATAAATCCCGACAAATACGAAAACTTGTCACATTTGTGGTAACTTGATAGACAAAGGGTGCCATCTAAATGTTTGCATAATAAGTGTGTAAGAACCAATAAAGATAATCAAAACAAAATCAAAAAGCTCGTTCCTATTTAACTTATACGATTTATTTATGATATATAAGTCTTATTTCTTTTGGACATCATCAATTTATCAATTGTTGAAACCATATGCTTAAAGTCGAAAATAAACTGACAACGTCGTGGCTTAAAAGGAAAAGACAAACAGACAAACAACAGTACACAAAACAACATAGATAACCAAAGACTGAGCAACACGAAACCCACCAAAAACTGGGAGTGATCTCAGGTGCTCCAGTCGTGTTGCTCATGTGAGTACAAAACCGGTGATATGTCTAATTCGGTATGGCACATTCGTGGGAAGGGGACGAGATTGTGGTAACGACAATTGGAACATATTCGTCGTCATCTATTATTCTATTACGGTCAACCAACTCGTAATGGCGTCCGTAAAATTTACGAAGGGATGATTTCAACTTCACCACTTGGAACACTTGGTTTAATAGCGTTCTTGTGCAATCGTCAATTGGAAAAGTTCGGAGATCCTACTCCCTCGCTTCACACTATATCATAAAGGTATAGAACCACTAATTCAGGCCCGGTCGGAAAGAACATACAAGAAAGTAGTACATATTGTAAACAAAATAGTTCCTACGCATAGCTGTATCTTTGTCAATAGTTGGAATATTTGGGTAATTTTAGTATCAAATGAAAGCTTGGGGACTTGGGATCACTGTAGAACCCTTTTTGAAAGTTTTATTTGAATAATAAAGAAGAATATGAAATTTTAATAGGAGGGCTCATTTGGCCTGTTGTTCAGATCAGAAGTTCCTGTTTTTGTACTATCAAACTTCCGGGAACCAGTACGCTCTAATATGCAATTAAAGGTATGTTGATTTTTTCAGCACAAGTCAGGATAAGGTACAGTTTTGACATGAAATAACTGCCACTTTATTTGAACTTAAGACAAAGTAGCCATTAATGCTTGAATTTGCAGAATTTAACATAGAAAGCAATGGGGCTATGAATTAGTGGTTTTATACCTAAAGAGACGCCTTTATTAATGTTTCAATAGGCTGACTTGTTTACTTCATTTGAATTCTATGGCATATAAATTGAAAAACATACTTTTTTGTTGTTGCTTTGAAACATGTCGCAATTGGAGGCCAAGATATAAGAGCAAAGCTTGCCAGAAAACTTAATTCAAAAGTTGTTTTTCACCAGAAATTAATATTAATCATTATCATTGTTTTAATTTTTTTAATATAATATGTATCCGTTTATTTTGCAATCGCCAATGGCAGTCAGCAGGGTTTAAGAACATCAGTTGTTCGACCTGCTAGTCAAATGCGTTTTGTTAAAGTATACTTTTTCACTCATTTGGTCTTTTGGAAAATGTTGTTTGTGCTGTATTTAGACCCCTCTACCAAGAAATTTGTTTTGCATGCACACGTATAAAAATTGCGGTTTTTATCCAACGCAATCAAAGGTTTGAACGTTGTTTTCAATTTAGACTTGTTTATATTTTGTTCGTTTGGGCTTGTATTATATTTGCCTTCGGGTTTATATGATCCGTTCATCCTATTTTGACTCTTTCAAAATTCAAGAGTCTATCCTAAATTGTGGTAAATTATATGGCCTTCCAAATACCGTTTCGATTCCTAACATCACTGAAGAGACATTAATTGTCGAAATCCGGATATGGTGTACAAATTTTTGCACCTCATGTTTGCGGTATACCATCTTTTCCGCAAGTTTATTGTTTTCTGTTTAGTAATAATTTGATAATAAGATCTGTTTTGTTACATCTTGTGATCCGTTTATTTGGCAATCGCCAATGGCTGTCAGCAGGGTTTGAGAACATCAGTTGTTCGACCTGCTAGTCAAATGCGTTTTGTTAAAATATACTTTTTCACTCATTTGGTCTTTTGGAAAATGTTGTTTGTGTTGTATTTAGACCCCTCTACCAAGAAATTTGTTTTGCATGCACACGTATAGAAATTGCGGTTTTTATCCAACGCAATCATAGGTTTGAACGTTGTTTTCAATTTAGACTTGTTTATATATATATATATATATATATAGCAAAAGTAAATAAATACGGTGTACAGAATGTATATATTAAAATTTAAAATTCGCAGACTACATTTCACATCAAATAATAAACTAAACTGATCTACGTAAACACGTTTGATTTATCTCCCCTTACCATAATTGTTACGTAATGAACGTAGTGTCGGCAAGGACATTGTTAGATCGTTGCCTGAAGATTGCCAAGAGGCATGAAAGTGCTAGTGACATTATTTTAACGAACTGTTATTATTTGATGTGAAAAGTAGTCTGCGAATTTTGAATTTTAATATATATATATACATACATATATATATATGTAATCAACTCTTCTAAACATCAGCCCAACAATGTTAGATCTGTAAATTTGCTTTCGCAAATTTTTTGTTCTTTCATCTCCGGGATTCGAACTCATGCTTCTGAGATATCGTGACACCAAATCGCCTGCACTGTATCCGACGCGCTAGACCACTCGACCACCTAGGCTTCGCAATAATAAAGCTTTCGGTGGCCGGCCTTTCCTCGTCAGTTTTAATATAGCGTCGTAATACAGTACATGATATATAAGGCATGAAGATGGAATTGTTACAGATCAGCTGAAATATCTATTGTGAAGAATCCTACAAATTAATGCAAGATACAGTCACAGAAATAATTATATTTATAAGTACGTCTATACCAGTGACAATCTACAACAGATTTATCCATCTCAACATCATAACGAGTTGTATATACAGAATGTACACAGCCATGTATCACCATCACTGCTGGTGATCCGATGGATAAATCTGTTGTAGAGTTGTCACTGGTTCAGACGTACCAGTAAAACAAAGGTAAACACGAACATTTGCGTGTGCAAAATATGAAACAAAATTGTCAACTTAACTTGTGGCAGTAAAATTACACACCTTGATGACCATCTGTTTATTGGCCCAGGTAGCAATTTTTCACTTTCTTAGTAATCCATGGTTTATGACCCCCTAATAAATGCCTGACATCCAATATCAGACATAGGGGATGATGATGATTTATCATACTATGTCCTAGTATTTACTGTATTTTGGACTATATACATGATATAAAGCAAAAAGTTGAAAACAAAATAAATATATGCATGCATTGCGAAATTGTATAAAATCCAATACTGCTTTGATAAAAAACATAATACAGAAAAAGGCGATTTCCAGGCATTGAGAAACTGTATAAAATCAAATTTTGCTTTGATAAATATAATAATACAAGATTATAAGCTGAAAACAATTAAAAAGATAGTAGAATGTGAAAATGTTTACCTTTTATAAAAACAATATCCTTATATGTAGACAATTGTTAAGTAATTACTAAGGTAAACAAAATACCTTTGCATCAAGTTTGGCCCTTACCCATTTGAATTCCTGACGGCTTAAACAAATTACCAACATATTAGCTGTATCATGTCTATATTGCATTCAAATGCAAATATATCATCCTTTAGAGAGTACATTATATACTACGTATATTTGACTGGCGTTCATATTGTGCATATGTTAAAGTGTAACACGAACATGAAAATAAAAATATATTCCTGTAAACGGGAAAAGAAGGAATAGCATTAGGATATGTAGGAGAAAATGCACGAATACAAACATTTAAAACAATTGATCGCTGTTTTAGTAGTGGTTTGTGGTTTTATTATAAATAGATTTTGCTAATGATTGATTGTTGGTGTTAACACCACTTTCAGCACTTTTGCCTATATAGTAATGCCCAGTTTTCTTTGGCGGATGAAGCCGGAGTGGTCCGTGTATATTTGCGTCCTTTCGTTTTTCATTTTAAAATATCAAAAACAAAAAACAAAAAACGAGAGTGTTTTCATTTTTCGTTTTTGATTTCTCAAAAACCAAAATGAAAAACAAAAGTGTTTTCGTTTTTCGTTTTTGATTTCTCTAAAACCAAAACGCAAAACGAAAGTGTTTTCATTTTTTGTTTTTGATTTCTCTAAAACCAAAATGAAAAATAAAAAGTGTTTCCGTTTTTCGTTTTTGATTTCACTAATGATGAATTTTGTATGTAATTTTAATTATTTCTCGTTTTATTATGTACAATGTTTTCCTTTCTTGTTTCCCAGTCATTGATAGTAAATAAGGCCAAAGTAAACACCCCGGTGTTCTTTCAACATAATGTAGCCAAAATAGACCGCCTGACTTATGAATTGAACTACGGTGATAAATGAATCAAAGCCTTTCAAATTACCTTGTTTATATCTTTACTAAAAAAAAAATATTATATTTAAATTCTAAACGAATCATAAATTTAAATTGTAGAATATAATATTACATAAAGATGGTACAAATAGATAGATTGATTACAACATCACATTAACAAGGAAGGTTACTACTTTTAAAACTGATAAGAAAACTAGCCCAGTCGTTAAAGTATACATGCGCAGCGGTTATCAGATCTATAGTATTTAAATCGAAGTTAATATCGACGGATGCAAAAGTCTTTATCAATCTGAAAAATAAGGGTGCGTGATCTTTACTTTTAAGTTTAGAAAGGTTGATCTAAGATGATTAGAATTGATGACCAAGGTCCGTCTGTCAGTATTATACGAACATTCAGGACGATGATGTGTTTTGCTTGATCAATTGATTGAAAAACAAATTCGCGCAATGTCACAATTCAAACCGGGATTAGCATTCGGAGCTTATTCGGTATTAGTTTTGCTTATTTGTGAAAGTTATATGGTGACATTTACTAGAGGGTGTGGATGGGGGTTTACGGAATAGAGAATAGTGGGTAAAAAATATAAATAAAAGAGACAATGAACCAAGACATAAAAAATAGAATAATGAGGTGTTTAAATATGAATAGAACAAAATAATTGGCAAAAAGTAAAAAGAAATAAAGAATAGAGATAAATGGCCTAAAACACTAATTAAAGAATAGAGAAAAATGGTATAACATATCAAAGAATACAGAAATGAAGAACCCCACATCCAGACCATCGCACTAGTTGCCTAAACCAACGTTATTTTGTCTCCAGTAGATTGTTATTGGCTATCATACGTTTTCTTTTTATTTCTACGCCTATCAATTAAGACGTGAGCTTTCATAATTTGCCAGCTTATTACATTATAAAAAAAGACTAAGCCGAACATCACCCTGGATTTTTTCTCAAATAGACCTCAGCTACCCACCCTACCACACCATTACCGAAAAGTTGATAAACAAATTTCTACGGCAATACTTTTGTCCGCACTAGGTGCAAAGGGAAGCGCTGGGTAGCTGAGGTTTACAGTAGTTAAAATCCAAGGTGTTGTTCGGCTTAGTTTTTTTCTAAAGTAGGTCCAAAGTTGAGGTCGGATACCCTACCCAACCCTTCCCGAAAAGATAATAAAAAAAATTCTATGGCAATATTTTTGTCCGCACTAGGTGCAAACGTAAGCTAGAGATCTAGCGCCTACTTGATCAAAATTCCTAGTTTAGGTATAGCACGGATTATTTTTTTTTAAGGTATTAGATAATTTCCTTGTCCACACATACTTTGAGTACAAAAAGTAAACCTTTCTTCCAATCATAAGCAAGCGAAACTCACTGGTTCAGAAGTAGAATGTTTTGTCTGGCAAAAAAAAAGTTGAAGCACGAGTGAAACTTTCTTTTCTTCTAATGCATCTAACAATAGTTACTTTTCATGAACTATTTGACAGGATGCCGAGAATATGGAAAGCTATTTTACACAATAGTGCAATTTTGCCAACATTTAAAATAATTTCATAATTATTTACGATTCTATATACACTCAAAAGTGTTGATTCTTTAAAATGTAAAGCGTGCAGCACGCTGAGTGATATATTGAAAGCGATTTTTATTGCATTTATATAATTAATGAACAAGAAATGAAATTTTAAAATTCATTGAATAATGTCTTTGACTGCTTAATTATATATTAAAAACTGATAATATAGTGGTTATATATAAATAAAACATCTGAAGAACGTTTAGATCTTATCCAACATTTGGGTTTATATAAATGTCTGAAAACTGACTGCTAGCGAAGTGGCTGCTAGCGAGTGGCTACTTGCTTGAGCCTGGTCTTACAAACTCCGCATTTTCATTCACGTCTCCATATTACAGGTTGCAACACCTTGCAAAATTATTGGGTTCCAATAAACGTTTAGCAAATTATGTCAATGTGCTTTTCAATGCGGTTTTATGCAGAACAATTACCGGAAATCTATGGTAGTTTGCAAAATAATTGTCAAAATCGAAATCTTACTGAACAAAGTAGATACCCACATTGAAAAAGGTTGAGGCATTGGAGGCCAAATAAGTTTTCATATTTCACATTCTTGCGTGTCTAATTGTAATCAGACGGTAATTGTAGAGTTCCTAGAAGTTTACAAATTAATTTAATACAAAGCAAAAAATAGTGTAAAGTTTCATTGGTGAAATTAAGACTGAGAATGGAAATGAAGAATGTGTCAGAGAGACAACAACCCAACCAAAGAGCAGAAAACAGCCGAAGGACACCAATGGGTTTTCAACACAACGGGAAAAACCCGCAACCAGAGGCGGACTTCAGCTGGCCCCTAAATAAAAATGTATACTAGTTCAGTAAAAATGGACGTCTAAATTAAAAATAAAAATAAAATACAAGACTAACAAAGGCCAGAGGCTCTTGGCTTGGGACAGGCGCAAAAATGCGGCGGGGTTAAACATGTTTTGTGAGATCTCTACCCTCCCCCTATACCACTATAGCTAGCCATTGTAGAGTAAACAGCAATACGCACAGTAAAACTCAGTTATTTTAAAAGAAGTCCGAGTCCGATGTCAGAATAGGTAAAAAAAGAAACTAAGCAAAATGACAATGATTCATAACTTAACAAAGGATTACTATCAGTAACTGAAATGCCAGCTCCAGACCTCAATGAAACCGATTGAAAGATTATTTCTTCATCACATGAAAATCAAGCACATTCCCTCCTGTGAGGAGTTTAGTATCATACCGTCATAAAATATATGAGAAGAAAATGACTCGTATAATGCCAACAACTGGTTTTAGAATTAATGTGGTTATTACCGATGAAAAAACCTTATAAGTGAATCAATATTAATACCAAAATATGTCATCTTTAATGAGCCTCCTTGTGGAGTTTTTGATTATGTGATTACTTGGCTCTTTTTTTGTGTTAGATTATTTGATTACTAGACCAAATATTTCGTGATTATTTGATTATCTAGGACTGTATTTTAGATTAATTAATTACCAAGTTTAAAAAATAAATTTGTGTGTATAGCAAACGTATAAAATTTGGCTTGAAAGACGTCAATGTTTTTCGCCTCGCTCCGCTCGGAAAAATTGTTAAGAATTAAATCCGAAGATTGAACGCGTTTGTCCAATAATCTTATTAAGATTCATACATATATTAACGTGCTCATACATATAAGTATAACGAAATCAGAGATATATCTTGTAATTAGATTGGTTCGTCTAATTAAGTATTTTTATCGGAAGTAAATTTACTAACTTCTTTTTAATAAAGGATGTGTCCATAGTACATGAATGCCCCACTCGCACTATCATTTTCTATGTCCAGTGGACCGTGAATTTGCGGTCAGAACTTTAATTTGGCATTAAAATAAGAAAGATCATATCATATGGAACATGTGTACTGAGTTTCAAGTTGATTGGACTTCAACTTCATCAATAACTACCTTGACCAGAAACATTAACCTGAAGCGGAAGAGACGGATGAACGGAAAAACGAACGGACGCACAAACAGAAAAACATAATGTCCATAAATGGGACATAAAAAAAGTACTGAAATTGAATGAAGGTCTGGTAAATCTCAATGAGACCATAACAGGCATATTCAAATAAAGTTCCCTGAAGTCAAAAACAACTCCCCCCACTTGAGATCTATTTCCACTACTTCTGCAATATTGTATTTATCAATAATAATATAAATAGAAATTGTATGCATGTAAATTAAAAACGATCAGGGTAAACTTATAAATCATTTAAATAAACCTTTTTTAAAAGGTTACCAAATGAACACTGTAAATAGATCTTTGAATATTGTTTTAATTGGTATAAATATATAAATATTAATTTTGTTATCAGTAATTTAAAACCATACTACATATTATTGTTATACACACCAAGATACTACAATCTGTTGATACCTATGATTTGGCATTGCACAAGGTCATGTCGTTCTCTGACTGTTAATAACGTCTTTACACTAAGTCCATTGGATGTTGGATGTACTGATTGATATTTTAGTCTTAGATACATGATTTTTGTATTAGTTGTTATTGGCTTTAAACTAGCTGTCAGTACTGCGGTTACTCTCCGATCTGTACTTAGTGTCCTTTTTTTGTTTGTCAAAGATGTATAAATACCCTGCCACGTCCAATCTGTGCTTTTGTTAGATGTTTTTTTTTTTTCTGTTTTTATCGATCTGATATGTTAAGCCCTTTTCAACTGATTTTTATAGTTTGTTCTTATGTTGGGCTGTAAAAAAACTGTCCCAGGTTAAGGGGAGGGTTGAGCGCTCACAAGCATGTTTAACCCCGCCACATACTGTATGTGCCTGTCCCAAGTTAGGAGCCTTTAGTTCAGTCGTTGTCGTTTGTTGATGTCGGTCATATTTTTTTTTGTTTTATTGTGTTATAAATTAGGCCGTTATTTTTCCCAATTGAACTCTTTCATATTTTTCATGTGAGGGCCTAGTATACCTGACTATACTGTATGGTTTTTTTCTCATTGTTGAAGGTGGTACGGTTGCCTACATTGTATATTTAACTGCTTACATCCACTTCATTTGAACTTTGGGGATAGTTGTCACATTGGCAATCATACCACATCTCCTTATTAAAAAATGTTGAGGGGGTTGAAATTTGTATTTCTTAGGAAAGTTCCAATGTTTTCCTCCCAGGTCATCCAGTTTTAATTGGATATTTTCACATTTTGCTGTACCCTTGGATTTGTGTTAAGAGCCAATCAGAGCTTACTGCCTGTTGATGGGTAGTTGAAGACCATATTGTGAGCTCTAGGTGTCTTTTTGTGTGTTGCCTATGGTGATTTGGTGATGTCTTCATGCCATTGTCCCATTACTTTGTATAGACAGCTTATAAGTCAACCTTATCTATTAAAGACGACACATGATGGCCAAAGCTTTCTTGGGCTTTTGTATAGTCAGGCGAGAAACAAGATATCAACTGACTTGGCTTGGTATAAACATGTATATTTAGTAAACTAGTATAAATTCAAGTCAAGTTAATATTTTAAGACAACAAAATATATGAAAGTGTAAAAAAAAAATGTTTTTAATAAATGTTGAAAATATTATTAGGGCCCGCCGAATGGCGGCGCCCTATAGTGATCAGTTAGTCTGTCCGTGTATATAAACCAACACCAGAGGGTGTGTCATAATTTATGTACAACTTACTAGGTCAAAGGTCAAAGGTCAAGGTCAAAAACTTTGGTTTCTGTTGACAACCCCATGTCTTATGGTAAAGATTCAAATTTTTAATGCACATTATTCACAGCGGAGCCCACAGAAATGGCTCCCATTTCAATGATATCTAGTTGTGTTTGTGAGTGGCCGTGGATAAAGGCATGTTTCATGGTCTGGGTTAAAAAAAGTATTAACTTCGGGTACAATTCCCTGCCCCACCCCAGAGAATCAAATGGTTGCTTCCTTGGGAACAATAGAGATTGAAGATGTTGAGAATGAATATCAGATAATATATTTTTGTTCTGCGGCGACGTTAAAGGAACACCAATCAGTCAATCGATCCTTATGACTATGGCTTCAGTTGTGTAATATTCCTTGTTGTAAAAGTTCATTTTTTACTTTGTGTAGACTTATTAAGACTTGGAATAGATCTATGAAGACTAATGAACGGTCATTTGTGTTTTTGCAATTTTATATGCCTACCGATGTCTAGATATGATACGATGCTACCGGACATAGAAAAACTGTCCCTTTTTCATGGAAAATTAAACTGTTACAGTATATTAAAAAATACAAAACTGGCTCTCTTTTCTGTAAATACAAATAAAAAGCTGACATGGGTTAAACTAAAGCTAGAAATCCAAATCTCCCGACATCAATTCATTTAAAAAGACCATATATAGATATAAGAAGATGTGGTATGAGTGCCAACGAGACAACTCTCCACCCAAGTCACAATTTGTAAAAGAAAAACCATTAAACGTCAAAGTACGGTCTTCAACACGGAGTTTTTGGCTCACACCGAACAGCAAACTACAAAGGGCCCCAAAATGACCAGTGAAAAACCATTCAAACGGGAAAACCTACGGTCTAATCTATAAACGTGAAACGAGAACACTTATGAACCACATCAACAAACGACAACTACTGAACATCAGGTTCCTGACTTAGGACAGGTGAAAACAATTGCAGCGGGTTTAAACGTTTTAATAGGTACCAAATTCACCCTTACCCGAAACAATAGTGTAACATATGACCTTAAAATTTAACATTGAAGGGCTAAATTTGCATTGAGCTTTGTTTAGGCCCTAAAATAGAAAATAAAGAAATGTGGAGTAAATGTGCATAGGACAACATTGCACACAATACATAGAAAAAATAAAAATTATCAATGAACAGGGCTTTTATTCCTGTTTTTCATCTTGAAAGTAGCCGGAGGGTCTTCCACGAGGCAACGAACCATTCATATCCTAAAAACAACAGCCACACACCTGACTATGTGGATTACAATGTTTTGCTTTATCCTACATATGTCTTTTGATGTTTTCCCTAAATACTTAAAGTCTTACACTGAATCTATATATTTTGATATATTGTCGAAAAAATAAATAAAACAAAACTTGCGTTTGAGATTAAGAAAGGGTCCGAAAGAAACGTTCACAATGCACGATTTTGCGTCATTTTTTCCAGATCTTTTGGGGGCCTTGAGCCCTAGACCCCTCGCCCAAAATATATTTTGCTTCACTTGTAATAGAGACTAGTTACGGCCCTGTCTTATCATCTTAGATCAACCTTTCTAAACTTAAAAGTAAAGATCACGCACCCTTATTGTTCAGATTGATAAAGACGTTTGCATCCGTCGACATTAACTTCAATTTAAATACTATAGATCTGATAACCGCTGCGCATGTATACTTTAACGACTGAGCCTTGTTTTCTTATCAGTTTTAAAAGTAGTAACCTTCCTTGTTAATGTGATGTTGTAATCAATCTATCTATTTGTACCATACTTATATAATATTATATTGTACATTTTAAATTTATGATTCGTTTAATATTTGAATATAATATTTTTTTTAGTAAAGATATAAACAAGGTAATTTGAAAGGCTTTGATTCATTTATCACCGTAGTTCAATTCATAAGTCAGGCGGTCTATTTTGTCTACATTATGTTGAAAGAACACCGGGGTGTTTACATTGGCATTTACTATCAATGACTGTGAAACAAGAAAGGAAAACATTGTACATAATAAAACGAGAAATAATAAAAATTACATACAAAATTCATCTTTATTGAAATCAAAAACGAAAAACGGAAACACTTTTTATTTTCATTTTGGTTTTAGAGAAATCAAAAACAAAAATGAAAACACTTTCGTTTTCCGTTTTGGTTTTAGAGAAATCACAAACGAAAAACGAAAACACTTTTGTTTTTCGTTTTGGTTTTTGCGAAATCAAAAACGAAAAATGAAAACACTCTCGTTTTTTGTTTTTTGTTTTTGATATTTTAAAATGAAAAACGAAAGGACGAAAATATACACGGACCCGGAGTGCCCTGATATAACCGCCGACCTTCGGCAGGAAAACTTGCAATAATAGTCATTAAGATTTGAATCGAATGTACCATTGTTGACAGGCGATTGGTACAGTAGATTAACTTCCTACAGCACTCGGTCATTGATGTTGTTAGCTTATTACGAAAATTAATCATATCCCATGTAAAATGCAAGCAAAATTTGAATTATTATTGTTGTCTTGTGTGGTCATTCGCGTAGATTTTAACGGTGGAGTTACACATGACGGCTCACTCTTTACTGCTTTCAAACGCATTTTGTGTATGTTGTAAAAATGCTTTAAATTGTTTTTTTTTTTTTTTGCTACTTTTATATGGTGTTTGGTATCAAAAGTCATCATTTCTTATGAGTAATTAAGTTTCAATACTTTTATTAAGCTAGACGTGCATTTTGTACGGGAAATCCGATTTTTAAAGTCTTTTTACAAATTTATTCACTAGAGACATGTACTAGTCGTGTTATCGTTACTAAGAAATATTCATGGATCAAGATTAAGATTATGTCGTGCGAATTTTTTTTTGACAAGAATGGTCAACAATTTAGTGTACTTGTCAACATAAAAACTATATATAGAGTGAATAATATCAATTAACAGATTTCATTGTTTGGAAACAACTTGTTTATTTTGCCACTTATTCTATTTTTCATCAGTCCAAACGTTTCTAAGGTTATATGTATTTATAAGGGTTAATTTTGCCAACTAAAAGGGGGAGAAAAAGAAAGAACCATGTGACGCTTCGGTTCGCCCCGCACTCGATGTACGGGAAGAGTCGGGGTAATATATGTAGCTATGATTACTGTTCTGTAAATACGTTTTGTGCAATGATGTTAGATGTAAAACAAGTATGTGAATGTTCATGTATTCGGTCTCCTGTATTGATATACGACAACTTCCTGGTATGGACCCTTGTCATCTAAAATTGGACCACGTCTGTTGGATTGTACAACACTATTATTTATCTATGATGGACTAGAGTTAATCAGTTAAGAGAGGTTAAGCTAACTATAACATGTATTAAACCAGATTTTATCCACCATTTTCTTGAAAAGGTCTTTCCCAAGTTAAAATACGACAGTTGTTTTCCCCTAGTTCCATTGGTTTAAAACGTTTGATTTCGTCAGTTTTGTGGACTTTTAAAATTTACCTTACAATTTTATGCAACTGTCATATAAGTGAAGGTTTAGCTAGCTTTAATACCAGGTTTGATCCACAATTTTCTACCAAGTCAGGAATATGACAGTTGTTTCCATTCGTTTGATGTGTTTGAGCTTTTTATTTTGAATTTTATAAAGGATTTCCGTTTAGAATTTTCCTTGGAGTTCGGTTTTTATGTTATTTTCAATATTTTTGTTTTATTTTTTTAACAGTTGTTCAGAAACGTTAATTTCGTATTGTTACATGTTTTTCAGGATAAAATCTTCGAAAATGATTTGGCAGGAGTACAGCCTTTGGTCAAGATGCACATGACATCGTGGAAACCTAGCAATGAATCGAGTGAACTTTTTCTAGGGAAATATTTATTAAGCACAGCACCAGTGAACGACAGATTAAAATTCATACATATGCCAAGTCGAACAAAATATGGATCAGTTGAAGTCCACACGATAATACCAGTCGGAAAATATAAAAGGTATGCAAAATATAGTATGAGAATAAACGAGTACGTTGAATCTGAAAGATATATTTTTGGTTGAGAGTGACATAAATTTCGATATTTAAGTCTAATAAAACTTTGATCAGGTAAAGTTCCTTCTTAAATATCACGTGTGAAGTATAGAGAGTATAACGAAAAGAAACATAGACAACTGAATTAAATAAAAATGAAATCAACACGTGCCATGCGGTCGAAGCGCTTTCCTAGATTTACCTTCATCAGAAACGTCAAAATCGAATATTTAAAAGCCAAGTATGTGTGAAAACCAGGCCAGTTGAAGAGCTATTCGATCAAAAAGGACCTAATTTAAACTAGTGGACTGTGAGGCCAAAAGAGTATTTCAAGCCCAGTGACAATTACATTGGTACTAGCACCAAAATACAATTATTGTTTTATTAATATTTGCTGTTAAAAAGAAATTGTTATCTATTTTAAATCAATAAATGAATCTCCCTCATGCAAAGCTCTCATTCCTTGCCCGGATTTGACTATACTTTTTTTTCCTTTTTTTGGTTTATAAGCTCCTGGAGTTTTGGGATTTTCACTGAAGAGTCATTTATTGTCGAAATGCGCATCTGATGAAAGTAAAATTGGTACCGTTATTGTTTTTTTTCACTATAAGTTTTCATATTTTCTCTGTTCACTGTGATATGAATTCGATGTATATCTTATTTATTACAACTGTATAAAAAATCGTCGCCACAATCCCCCCCTTTCCTCCCCTAAAAAAGCAAAAAAATAATCGTTATGCACACACGCAACACAAAACAGTTCTAACGTCTCTTTTGCACTGTAAAAGAAATCTGTCATAACATTTTTAAATGATCTGTAATATAACTGTTCTAATCATTTATAGTACAGTTCTACCATAGAAGTATTCTAGGGTAGAACTGGACTTGGGTAGATAGAATCAGTTCTAGGACGACATAACTGTCAGCATGGAATCACTTTTAAGATAAAACTGTTCAAAAATATTTTTTTAAAGCATATAATAATGCACAAGAAGTGAGACAGCTTGTTTTTCTCAATTTTTGTCACAAACAATAGTAATATATCCCCTTTATACAGTATTTTGTACAGGTCGAGTAGCATGTATACAGCCATCGTGTTTGCGGTTTACACGGCATGACAGTGGCCATATTATTTTCTCTTTGAGTTATTCTATATCAGCGATTACCTTACATTATATAATCTAATGTTTTAATGCATATGCTGTTAAGTGTATTCATATAAATTTCGGTGCGCTTTTATAGAAACAACAGTTAAACAAGCTTAAAAAAGAAAGAAAATAAAAACATTAAAAGTACTGAATAAATAATCATGAAAAGTAATAATTGTGAACCAACAGATTTTGATATAAGTTGGAAATAAAAACAAATAAAGAAATAAAAAAAATTATATGAATAAATAAAAATATTGAATAAGGAAATAAATAAATAAGATAAAGCAACTTTTTTAATCATCAAATAAGTAATAAGTCAATATAATAAGATACATGACTACATTAAAAGATAGAACTATCTGGACATGTTCTAGAGTAGAACTGACAGTCAGTTCTATGGTAAAGATAATTTTTTTTACAAGTTGCTATTGGCCTTGAACTAGTTGTCAGTAACTACAAGTACTCTCAGATCTGTACACTGTGTCATTTTTGTTTTGGGAATGTATAACTACACTGCCACGTCCATTCTTTGTGTCTGTTAGATGTTTTTTCTGCTTTGTATCAATCTGATGAGTTAAGGCCTTTTCACCGGATGTTTAGAGTTTGTTCTTACGTTGTACTGTTAAACCACTGTCCCAGGTTAGGGGAGAGTTTTAATGCCAGATAACTAGTTTAACACCGCCATATATTGAATTATCCTGTCCCCTGTGAGAAACCTGTTATTTAGTGGTTTTCGTTTGTTGCTGTATATCATATCTGTTTTTCGTTCATTGTTTTGTACATAAATCCAGTTATTTTTCTCGTTTGAATTGTTTTACATTTGTCATCTCGATGCCTTTTATAGCTGACTATGCGGTATGGGTTTTGTTCAATGTTGAAGGTCGTACGGTGACCTATAGTTGTTAACTTCTCTGTCAGTTGGTCTCTGGTGGAGGGTTGTCTCATTGGAAATCATACTACATCTTCTTATTTTCATAGTTTATCAGTTGTAAGGATGAAACTGTCATAACCTGTTATAGGGTAACAAGTGTCTAAATCTCTTCTGGGGAAGAACTTTCAGAATCTGTTCTAAATCTTCTCTACGGTGAAACTACTTTTGTCGGAACCTGTTTTAAAACATTTCTCCTGACAGATCCTGTAAGTTTCAAAATCCAAACTGTATATGTTTAAAGTCATATGAAACGAGTTTCTTGTATTATAAAGTTATGGGGATTTTTGAACCAATGCATGCATATACACTAAACGGTATGGTTTGCTTTGTACATTTATTACTAATCTTTAACGTATTATCGACAAATAATATTTCATTCATGATTGTTGATCGCAAGCTAATTAACCATCGAGTTACTTGCCAACGTTTACAGGTAAATGAAATTGATAAACAATCAATACTGAATCAAGGACCACGTGAATGAGAAGTGAATTGATAGAGCAATGTTCATTTTTTTTATATTTTCCATGCGTTCCCATTTGTAAACTAAACATTTCTTTAACAATTAAACAGTGATATGAATCATTTAATATGTTCTTTGTGAATTTATTATTAAAACTAACCTTCCACTGCACGTTTGTTTACATTCTTTCTTCACGGTTTTCTCTCGCCCGTTTGCGCTGTGCAGTGGCGAAATTCTAACGAGAGGTCTCTTTGCCAAGGTCACTGCATATGGAAAAAATGTCAGCAAATTAGAATACAGGGATGCACTAATTTAATAGCAGTATATTTTTTAAGATTTTGTAAGATAAAGTATTTTATTTCACTAGAAATTCAACGTACAATTTTATTTTAAAGTAAAACTTAGCCATTCAAGTATGTAATACATATTATTATTTTCTATTAAATCTTTAGTAACATATGACTTTAATCTTTGTGCATTTAAGATGTATGATTAACGTTATTCAGAGTTTCGGAAACCAGGAAATATCGCTTTATAGGATTTGTACATTAAACGCCCGTGTATTGTTAAACTGAATTATTAGAAAATCATCAGAAGATAAAGACATACATACTATTATGACTTTACATAAAGGAAAAAAAAAAGAAAGAAAAAAGTATGGTTTTCAAAATAAAAGACAGAAACTAAAACCGAGGATAAATCAGTTCCACCAGAAGGATCAACAGTTCAACGTTATATTTCACTTGTGTATCAGGCACTGATCAAAACGATTCAAAACCATCTGAGATCTCGCCCTTATGACATACTTTTTTTTCAATTTTTTGGCTTTATTTGTAGTATATTATATTGTAGATTCAATTATTGCATTTACTTTTGACATTGTATAATCAATTCTATGTTGCTCTTTTTGTAATTTATTCTGTCCTTTTTAGCTCACCTGGCCCAAAGGGCCAAGTGAGCTTTTCTCATCACTTGGCGTCCGTCGTCTGTCGTCCTTCGTCCGTTAACTTTTACAAAAATATTCTCCTCCGAAACTACTTGGCAAAATTTAACCAAACTTAGCCACAATCATTATTGGGGTATCTAGTTTTAAAAATGTGTCCGGTGACCCGGCCAACCAACTAAGATGGCCACTATGGCTAAAAATAGAACATAGGGGTAAAATGTAGATTTTGGCTTATACATTTTGTACCTCTGAAACCAAAGCAGTTAGTGCAAATCTGACGAAGTAAAATTGTTTATCAGGTCAAGATCTATCTGCCCTTAAATTTTCAAATGAATCAGAAAACTCGTTGTTGGGTTGCTGCCCCTGAATTGGTAATTTTAAGGAAATTTTGCCGTTTTTGGTTATTATCTTGAATATTATTATAGATAGAGATAAACTGTAAACAGCAATAATGTTCAGCAAAGTAAAATCTACAAATAAGTTAATTTGATCAAAATAGTCAGTTGACCCCTTAAGGAGTTATTGCCCTTTATAGCCAATTTTTAACCATTTTTCGTAAATTTTTGTAATCTTTTACAAACATCTTCTCCTCTGAAACTACTAAAACAAATTTAACCAAACTTGTCCACAATCATCATTAGGGTTTCTAGTTTTAAAAATGTGTCTGATGACCCCGCCCGCGAACCAAAATGGCCGACATGGCTAAAAAATAGTACATAGGGTAAAATGCAGTTTTTGGCTCATATCTCTGAAACCAAAGCATTTACAGCAAATCTGACGCGAATAAAATTGTTCATTAGATCAAGATCTATCTGCCCTGAAATTTTCAGACCAATCAAGCAACACGTTGTTTGGTTGCTGCCCCTGAATTGGGAATTTTAAGAAAATTTTGCAGCTTTTGGTTATTATCTTGAATATTATTATAGATAGAGATAAACTGTAAACAGCAATAATGTACAGCAAAGTAAGATCTACAAATAAGTCAACATGGCCAAAATTGTCATTTGACCCCTCAAGGAGTTATTGCCCTTTATAGTCAATTTTTTACAATTTTCATAAATTTTGTAAATTTTTATAAATTTTTACAAAATATTTTCCACTGTAACTACTGGGCCAAGTTAATTATAGATAGAGATAATTGTAAGCAGCATGAATGTTCAGTAAAGTAAGATCTACAAACACATCACCATCACCAAAACACAATTTTGTCATGAATCCATCTGTGTCCTTTGTTTAATATGCACATAGACCAAGGTGAGCGACACAGGCTCTTTAGAGCCTCTAGTTTGTTTCCCAACCGTCTCAATTGATTAAGTCTGTTTTTTTTCAGCACAATCCTTCCAGTGACACAACTTGTCCTTCATCACTATAGAAAGTGTAGAACAGATTATGAATTCTCAACGGATATCAATGAAAACGAGCGAAATATTCTGTTTAAATATAATTCTACAGATAACAAGTGTTTTGGGTTCAAAACATATTACCAACAAGACATGGAACTTATTATAGGAAAAATAAGAACACGTGTGTTAGAATTACAGAGAAAACTTCTCTGTCTACGAAAATAATGGCTTAACAATTACAGACACTAAAAAGTTTCGCCTGGGAAAAAATCTTGAAATTACATGCTTACAGTGTTTAGTGGTGTATCACACTTACACCGTCCGTCAAACACCATTAACCTTTACACCATACACTATTGCCCATACATCATGCATCTTACACTACTGCCCATACTCCATGTACTATACACTATTCTCCCTTACCTTTCCCGTCTAAACATACAAGATACATTTGCATTATTACAAATGTCAACATATCGTTTATAAAACAAACCATGTACCACAAACCATTACACAATACGAGTTTTATAGGTAAGTTTTGAATTAAATCGCTGTGATAAGTGAGAAATGGTCCCTAATGAAAATTGATGTATGTTTTCACTTTTTCTAATTTAAGATATTGTCCTTGACCTTCTGACTTTCTTTTGGTTTTAGTGACTAAAGCCCGTAACTAAATCTTCCGGCTTAATATTTAAATTGCATTACAATATTCAAAATGTATATATTGTGTTTTTAAGAACCTACTTCACAAATGACAAAAAAGAACATAGAAATTAAATTGATAATAAAAATGGCCATATAAAAATAAGGAGATGTGGCATGATTGCCAATGAAACAACTATCGACTAAAGTTCAGATGAAGTGGATGTAGGCAATTATAGGCAACCGTACGGCCTTCAATAATAAGAAAAATAAAACATACCGTATGGTCGGCTACAAAAAGCCCCGATATGGAAAATATGAAACAATTCAATTGAGAAAACTAACGGCATAATGTATGACAAAACAATTTTCGATAAACAAATATGACAGACATGAACCAACGACAACCACTGAACTACAGACTACTGACAGGCACATAAAGAATGTGGCGGGTTAAACATGTTTGTGAGCGCTCAACCCTCCCCCTTACCTGGGACAGTGGTGTAACAGTACAACAAAAGAACAACCTATAAAATTCAGTTGAAAAAGGCTTAACTCATCTGATAGATACAAGTAGAAATACATCTAACAACAACACAGAGTGGACGTGGACGGGTACTTATACATCCCAAAAACAAAACGACACTAAGTACAGATCTGAGAGTACTCGCAGTAACTGACAGCTAGTTCAAAGCCAATAACAACAAATGAAAAAAATCATGTATCTAAGACTAAAATATCAATCAGTAAACATCAAACATCCAATGGATTTAGTTTAAAGATGTCATTAACAGTCAGAGAAAAACATGACCTTGTGCAATGCCAAACTAGAACCGTGCAAGTCCATATGTGTAATATTTAGTATGGTTTTAATTTACTGATAACAAAATCAATATCTATACCAATAAAACAATATTCAAAGTTTTAATTACAGTGTTGAATATGTAACCTTTTATAGTAAGTTTATTTAAACATGTTAAAGGATACATAAGTTTACCCGGATCGTATCTAAATTTCCGGGCTTACATCATCACCGTAAAATTAAGGATGTGCTATTCCGTTTGAAATAAGTTTTCTACAGCCAGACCTGGAGACCAAATCTTTGAATCTTTATGAAAGAATTTAGTAAAGCATGTAAAGGTTTTAATTAATTTGTGGTAACGAAATCCCTGACTTAAAAATTTACTAGTAATACATGGATTACGTTCATTAAAATCCAAAACGTCACTACAGACACGAGCAAGGCAAAAGATGTTTGGATATATAAACACCGAAAGACGGTCCCAAAGGAACAACACCGTCCAAAAAGGGAAACATTGATAATAGGGAAAGAAAAATCATCCCTATTTGTCGTAAATTTTGTGTAGAGTTTCTGGTGTAATACTGAGATAATTAAATATAGGAAAGGAGAGTTATTGCTTATGATATTAGATTTATTCAAAGTAAGTTCCTTTGGGTAAATTTCAGCAGTATAGTTAGAGAATTCTTCATTATTTAACGAACAAATATCATCAAGATAACGGTAAGTGTTGTTGAATTTGTCAATTAAATGGAATTTAGACGGTTCTTTACTGAGTTTTGCCATAAACCGTGATTCATAACATTAATGAAACAAGTTTGCTATTATAGGAGAACAATTGGTACCCATATGAATACCTACAATCTGTCGATAAACTGTACTTCCGAAACGTACATAAATGATGTCAAGAAGACAAATTAGTGCTTTAATTATCTCATCACACCTCCAGTAAGTATATCTAGCATATCTAACTTTCTCTTCAGAGAAAAAGGCTTTATCTGAGTTGCACCAAATATATTTGCAACCAGATTTGAGAAACGACCATTTATTAAATAGGAAAACTGTTGTTTGATAAGATTGGGTGGAAGTGTAGTATAAAGTGTTGAAAAGATAAAAAAGGTCAACCGAGTCAAAAGGACCATCAAAAGCACTTTATTTATCTAAAACATCCAAAGAATTGTTTTTCACTCCAAAAATGGTTAAATATACTGTTTTCATATGTTTTAATACAAAAATTCACGATTAGTTCTTTGATAGTAGTCTAGGAACTCGTTAAAAGCACCAAGAGATTAAGAAGTAGAACACTTACTAGTGGCCGAGATGAAACGATATTTTGCGGGTTTTTTGTGTAGTTTAGGTAATCAATACATAGTTTGGACCTTCAAATGTTCCGAGGAGGCCTTAAGCTGAGCTGTGGTAGTGACATGATTATTTACTATATGACTCTCTGTGGAGCGTACTGCCTTGAACGTAGTTGAATGTATAATTTCATTCTTAAGGACTTCCGTGGAGTATTTACGTCATACCACCACCACGTTGTTGGCTGCCTTGTCGGCAGGTACAAACACAAACCGCTTTGATAATACTTCAATTTCGTTTTTAAATCCTAGAAATGGGCGTATTACATGTATAAGTTACTCTTTGATTTATTTCTAAATTATTTTTGAAAAGTAATATGCGAATATCAACAATATTCAAACATTTATTTAAATAGGAATCAAGTGATTTTTTGTCAGATTTCTCCCGTTTACACCATATTTTACAATAAGATGAAAGAGCATCTTTGATAACCAGACGAAACTGTGGACGATATTTTGGTCCTTTTTTCAGAAAGCTTATAACCTGTCGATCTTGAACGATGTTGAGGTCCCCTGTAATTACATGGCCATAGGGATCATACATATTTCATTTTGACATTAAAATACATTTAAGTCCATCAATAAAAAAAAAAACAGTCATTTTCCATCAAACAGATATTTCGAGTACAATAAAGGCAACAGTAGTATACCGCTGTTCAATTGTCATAATTCGATTAAGCAAAAGCAAATTCGGGTAACAAACTCAAACCGAGGGAAACACTTCAACAAAAGTTAACAGCACAAGAGAAATATTTTGCGGTTTTTTAAAAAAAATCTTAAACATATTTTACTAAGAGATGAAAAGGATTAAGTAACAGGCACATCCTATGAAGGCTCTCTTCATATCACATGTACAAGTTATCCATCATTTATTAACAATCGTATTTAAAAGTGTAGAAGTACAGAGGAAAATGCATGCTACTTCTTGGCATACACTAGCAAATACATATTTACCGTGTTAATTACGAAGTGTTTATCATATTTAAGTGCGTAGAGAATTAATCATCGTAATTTTTTTCAAGTACCTGTGACATGTATATATCAACACCATTTATAAGACTATAGAAATATATAGATAATGTTTGGAGGAGACACCAAGCTTTCTAAGTAGAATAAACAAAATAAAAAGAAGGAATGAAAAAAAAACAGATATAAAAAAAAGTTAAAAAATAAAAAGATAACATTTTCAAACCAAACGATGAATGTCACTGATGTATATCTGAACAGACTTTAAAATAGCAATATTTAAATCGTATGAAAATAATCTATTTCCAAAAAGTAATAAGTCAATATTCAATGTCAACATTATTATCAACAATTCGGTGAATGGAATCATTGATAAAACCTGTCTTACAGCATTAAAATAAGGGCAAATAAAAAAGAAATGCTGGTTATCCTCAACAGTATGGTTACCGTTTGTACAAAAAAGTGTTACCAATCGAACAAAAAGTGTTCTCTGGTAAAAAATTGATCAAACAAATTAAAAATATGTATTCTTCAACTCCAATATAGGAGATCGAGGAAATCATCATTTAACCCACAGCCCACATAAAATCACACACTACTGTACGCTTATTTGAAAAGTATTTACAGTTAAACATAGATGTTGAAATTCATCAGACTTTTTAGTTCTGGGAAACGTTGATAAGGACCAGAAAAAATAAGTCCAGTGTATTTCAAATTTTACGCAACTACAGAATACGATGAATATGACACGCACGATGACTGACAAATACAAGATATAGCTCAAAAACTCTGTTAAAATGAACCATTCCAAAACTGACAATACGTTACAAGATGGAGTATTTACAGCCATATATTACTCAGAATTATAAATACACTTTTGAAAGTGAACACTTACATTTGCACAGAGTAAAATAAAATTTTATTATAAATCGTTAAAAATCCTAAAGTTTCTCAATAAGGGGGTATATTCAAAATAAAGTTAAATAATATATGTTTGTTTTGCCCACAGATTGTTGTCAATATAATGGAATTCTATGTGACTGTCATACAAGTGAGAGGTTTAGCTAGCTTTATTCATATGAAGCTGACTCCATACAGGAATTTCTTAGGAAGAAAGAAAAGAATTAAGCAGTATCCTTTAACATTACTTTCCGCTATATAGATGATGTTCTCTCACTATATAATTCAAAATTTGGTGACTATGTGAACGCATCTATCCCATCGAACTTGCGATAAATAATACAACAGATACAGTTAAGTCTGCCCTATATCTTGATTTACATCTATAAATTGAAATGCGGGTCGGTTGAACACAAAACTTTACCAGTGCTGAGGACAATTCAAAGCTCTATTTGCCTTAAATAAAAATACCTGAAACATTCATAAATCAAGCCATCTGTTTTCTCGTTTAACGTATTTTACATGTCGGGGCATTTTATAGCATGATAGAGTTAACATGTAAGAGTTTTTGTCAATGTTGAAGGTCGTATGGTGACCACAGTTGCGAACATCTATGTCATTTTTCTCTGGTGAAAAGTTTTCTTTAGCAATTATGGAATCATACCACGTCTTATATTTATATAATAGTTAAGATATAGAGAAAAAAAAATAAGTTGACTCGGTTCGACGGATTACTTATACGATCAATAAATTAGAAAAGAAGAAAGTGTTGATAGGAAGTGTTTTCATTTCTATTTATTTGTAGGCATGTAATAGATAGTGTGAAGAAGAAGTGATAACTATTTTATATTATATTTTTTATGTCAAAAGTACATTGCACATTATGTTATCAAATATTGAAAAATATAGCAGTTGATGAGGATATTTTGTATGTATTACTATGGGAAAATCAATGAGAAGCGACTTTTCATGATATTAAAATAACAAACATGATAAAACAACATAGTCATTGTTTTTGTCAACTTTCAAGATATCGAAAATGCCAACCACGGAGAGGGTGTCTTATTTGGTCAGAGATGATATATATGAATACCTTGTTTAAATGCTTGTTCATGTTGTTGCATATGACATTATACGAAGTGCTTCTTTTTTGTCGCACCATTAATGTTGTGTTGTGAACGTATTTATGTTTTTTTGGAAATCCAGAGATTATTGCGTTGAAAAATTATTATTGTATTGTACATGTTGTATTGACATCCTTGATTAATGTGCTCTCTAAGTATTTCCGGTTTTATAGGTAATTTTTACTTTCGTTACATATTTAAAGATTTCAAATCGATCGGAAGCAATTGTAAATGACAACCAAATGGCTTAAAAGTGAATAAAAATAACCTAAAGAGCTATTACTACAGCTCATGTTTTATTCGTACAATTGCATATTTAGATGATGTAATGATACATAACTCCAGCAAATAACTACTTCCATTGTCATCTATCATCTGACTACAATTGACTTTGCTTTACTCCTTCTTTTATTTTATAATTGGTATATTTTTTGTCTGTCTTGGTATCGTGTACAGAAACATATTCCGGTGCCTACAAACATAAATGTAACAGGTGGTAAAAGAGAGATTATTTAATCATCGAAGCAATATTTACAGATTATCAATTGTTTTGAAAATAAGAGGGAGTTTCGCGTCTATAATCTCTTCGAAGTGCGATAGCACTGAGATGTAATGTAGATGAGAACCTTTAGCGAGTTGAAAGACCATATATACTTTTATCTATCAATATGTTCATAGGCAATGTTAATGCTTTGACCTCATCGTGTTTCCACTCTACGCGACTGAGAATTAACCATTCACAGTCAAGTTGCTTGAGATGGAAATTTATCACACAAAAAGATCAAAGTAATATTGAAGCGAAAATATATTGAATCAGATAATTTTCTTTTTTTCTTTGTGGTTGAAGTTCAAAGACCTCCTCATGAAATAGTTTCATCAGAACAGCACAATGGCAATTAAAAGAAGTAGAGATGGTGCTGATATAGGGATACACAGTTACACTTCAATATTTTGTTTGAAAAAAAGCAGAACGTTGTTTGTCTTTCACGTCAGTTTTAACGTTAATTGTTTAATATTTCAGGTATTTTTTGTCCGTCAGTTAATACTGGATAACATACTTAAACCGTTATATCATTGCCAACAAGCCTGTTCGAATTTATAAAAATATGAGCTGCAGAAGATTTAGCAAAAACATAAAACATGATTTAATAGTTGCAGAACATATTCATGAATGCTTCCTTAAATCAAAATGGAAAACGGTAAATGAAGACAAAACTCAATCTTTTTTGTTTGCATAAAGCATGTAAAATGCTGTTCTGATTTAGCTTTATCAGGAACGCTAATTTATTTAAAAGACGAAAAACAATTAAAACAACACTTTATAACATGTATAAATTGAATGCGTTCGTAACACTGTTCTGGATTTACCTTTATCAGGAACACTAATTGTTATCAAATAGTCCGTTTCTATGTATGTTGGCTTTTGTTTTTGTAGCAGTTCAGTGTTTGTGCTGTTCCGTTGTTTTTCTCTTATAGTTGACCACTGGACGTTAAGCAACCAACAACAACAATCTTATAGTTGATGTGTTTCCCTCGGTTTTGGTTTGTGACCCGGATTTGTTTCAGTTAAATCGATTTATGACTATTGAACAGCGGTATATTACTGTTGCCTTTATTTATTTAAAAGACGAAAAACAATTAAAACAATACTTTATAAATTGAATGCGTTCGAAGCACATTTTTCTGGATTTACTTTCACCTTGAACGCTCAAAGCAAAAAATTTAAAAGCCAAGGATGTATAACAACCGAAACAGTTGAATTGCTTTATGACCAAAAAGGATGAAATAATAACGTAATACGTTAGGGCTGTATTTGACTAAAAGGGACCTAACACGAAAATGATAAAAAAAATATTTATACAAGGAACAAATGTACAATTTGCCGTTGCAGAATCTATTGAATTCTGGGAAATTTTTCATGTTGGGGTACGAACAATGATATTACCCATCATCCTTTAGATTGCGAAACGGCGAATTCTAAAGAAAAATATATACTTACATTAGAAACGTGTGAAGAAATCCACGATAAAGTAAAATGGTCTGCTGGTAACTTCCTTACCATACAGAAACATGCAAACAGTATCACAAAAAATGCACAAAACGAAACTATACTAATCAAAAGTAATTGTAGGTCAGATACGATGTATGACCCGTCGTCTAGAGGAACGTCTTCAGTTTCTGTAATATTGTGTTTCAACAAAGGAGCGTAAGTAGATTCTGAAAGAACACAGTTAGTTTGTTCATTTCGATTACATACTATTAAATGAACAGAATTATCAGACGAACCAAATTACCTGCCTGTATTGTAGTATAAAATCCTTTAAAATTTCAATTTTAAGTGAAGTTAGAATGTTTCCAAAAAATAAAATGAAATATGTTTTTTTGTATTATATGGAAATACCTACCAAAAAATAGACAAAAAAGTTTGTTGTTTGTGATAAATGAGACTAATTAAATTGTCTTGTTACCAAGTTAAGTTCGGGGAAAGTGTTTTGTTGAACTTATTAATTTTGAAATATGAATGATTTTTTTATCACTGTTCATACATTTGACCATAACATGTTCAAACTGCTTTACATTTTTATACATTTAAAAGTGAAAAATGAAAAATAAAAATCGTCGAAATAATTAAAATCATAGATGATTGCATCATTCCTCAGCGATAAGTTTGATACATGTTTAATATAAAATGTATGAACTCCGCCCTCATTCTATATGTGCCTTTCCCAAGTCAGGAGCTTTTAATTGAATTGTTGCCTTTTGTTTTTGTTTATCATATGTGTTTTACAATTATAGTTTTGTATACTATGCTGTGCTGTTGCATTACTGTCCCGGGTTAAGGGAGAGTTATTCGCCCGCTAGCATGTTTAACTACATTCTTTATATACCTGTCCAAAGTCGGGAGCATGTCATTCAGTGGTTGTCGTTTGTTGCTGTATATCAGATTTGTTTTTCGTTTATTGTTTAGTAGATAAATCAGGCCGTGAGTTTTCTCGTTTGAATTGTTTCACATTTGTCATTTCAGGACCTTTTATATATTGCTAGGTGGTATTTGGTTTTGTTCATAGTTGAAAGCCGCACGATGACATAAAGATGCTTACTTCAACGTCATTTGGTATATGGTTGAGAGTTGTCTGATTTGCAATTATACCATTTCTTGTTAGCTTTATATTGCGATATAATCTATAGATACGCACAAGTTACGTAAGCATCCAACGTATAAATTAATGCATTTGTGTTTGATTATTGACCCTGATTTAAATATGATTATCACCCATTCACCAGACAGAATATATGTAATGAAAAACATTACATTACAAAAGCATTATTTGTATTTGAAGAAGGTCAGATACATTAGTAAAGTAAAAGTCCGAACGACTATATTTAGAAATGTTAAAATAACCATTTAGGAAAGACGACGAACGTTTAAAAATGTTTTACTTGTTTGCGTTTTTCCCAGTTAAACAATATGTCTCTTTTTTGAAATTACATTGTTAAACTAAAAATCACAACTGATGTTTACAATTGACAGTGACAGACGATCAGACAAAAATAGCACTTTTAATGTTTGCAACAAATAAACAAATCCCCCCCCCCCAAAAAAAAAAAACCCAAAAAAAAAACATTACAAATTCGACGTATGTGTGTATAACATTCAACAAAATAAAATATTTAAGTTAAACGCGTCTTGATGACAACTATTCAAAATACTATACCATACCTGCAGCAGCCATCTTCATGTAAGATGTTATCGTTCTGATATGTAAATGCCTACGTATCTGTAGTTCATCTATTTAGAAACAATTGAACACTTGCTGTATAGATATATAAATAATCAATTCAGAGTTTTCTATATTTTCTAGCGAATGTCTATTTTTGTAGACCGTATTTTGACACCTCGTCGTGTGAGTGTTATAACGATTTAAGTTCCATTTTTCTAAAGGTTAAGAAATTGAATATGAACTTTAAAAACGCAATGTCATAACTCTTTGACTGAGATATAGTAAGTTATGTAGGAATTGAATGTATGGACATGAAGAGTAACTCTTTGTTCACTTGTTTTTTGAATAGACAAACACTTAAATAAATAAAGCGCCTCCTTCTATAGAGATATAACACTACACGACAAACACTGAACAATATTGCTTTACACTGTAATCCCTATACTTATATTGGAGATAAACCATGGATTTTGGAATTGTGTAATATCCCCAAATCTGTAATCCTAATTTTGCAAATAATTACTCATAGATTGAGTTCAAACCATGCAAACAATTTAAGCATAGTACTAAGAAAATTTCAAAAACTAGTTTTCAGCGAAAATACTTGAAAAATATTGGAGATACAAAGATTAAATAATATAACATTATTTTTTTCTCTGAACTTCTCGCCTAGATGAATAAGTTATTATAATTCAATGGGAGTGTGGAGATAGAACAGTTTGGTTTTGACAAAACTCGTTGAATGTGGAACTCTCGTGTTATATTTGTAAAGGGAGATGGACCATTGCATCTGGATATCAAACAATAGTTATCTCCCTTTCTATCAAAAGTGGGGACATAGGACAAAATAAGACTCACACGACGACCTGTATGCAACTTCTTATTTTAAATGGTTATCTTCTTTTACTGTTTATAAACTATGTAATAAAAATGGCGATACAATTCAAAGCGGAGTGTCTCACAAGGTGAAATTTTTCACAGTTATGGTTAATATTTACAAGGCTTTAGATAATCTTTCAATCTACTTGCAATGAACCAATATGTGCTAAATACTAGAAAAAAAAAAACAAACAAGTATTTCTTTTTCAAAAAGGGCACGGAAATACAAAGGCGCATAAAAAAAAAAATTTGCCAAAATACTTGTTTTAGATCATATTCAAGTTATTAATGATTTAGATGCAGGATATTCAGCATTTAATACAGTCAAATTCAGTTAAAAATCAAAAGTGTTCCCATTGTTTTATGCCTACTCAGGCTGTGACACACTATTATATTTCTCTAGGAAAGGTCCTAAATCAGCTTGGAACACATAGAGATTAGGTGGGGAATTTTTTGTATCATTCATGCAGATTATTTACAATTCAAAATGAGGTGGAAACATTAGAAGCAATGAAAGTTATAAAACGGTATATCCTGCCTCTGTAGGACTGGTCTAGTTCAATATATATAATGCCGGGAATGACTTAAGAGAACACTTTTTTTCCGAAAAAAACAATCGACAATACCCCTCCGACATGGGATGCACTACTTCAATATACAATATCTGTAGCTTCTATTCTGTAGAAAATATTACGGATGCAATCATGAGTATATTAACCGTTATGGAGTATAAGTTTCAATGATGACGACGTATATGTTCCAATCGTCGTACCTACAGTCCCGTCCTCCTTCACCCCAAATATGACCTAACGAATTAGACTTATCACCGGTTGTGTACTAACTTGAGCAATACGACGGATGCCATATATGAAGCAGGATTTGTTTACCCTTCTGGACCACCTACGATCATCCCAAATACAGACAGTGGAACCGTTTCGTGCTATGCATGAATTACCTACCACGCGAATTCCAACTCAGTCAAAATATCACAATCGGCAATAGGACACACTCGATAAAATTATAGATCAGACGACTATACCGGTATATAAAAAAAGGTTGCACCCATGCAGGTTTGATGTGAAGTTGTCGCAAAGAGATTTGTGCTTTTATGCATTAAGAGATATTTTGACTACTTTGTGTTACATCTATGTTGCTACTAAATGATGTGAATTGATAATTTACAAAAAAAAAAACAGAATTTTAATTATTAGGTTGTAATTTAACATGTTTAAATAACGAGTTATACAATTGACAATCGAGTGAGTAGTTATAATTTAATGTTTACATTACACATCACATCTTTAATATCACAGATACAGTTTAATTCACATCAACGATTATGAGTCAAAAAACAACACCAAAAAACCAGTGTTATATCTAATTTGCTAAAGTCGATAAACTATCAGCCAAAATACAAGTTATGTCGAAGAATCAACATTTACAGAAAAAGAAGGTGATAAACAAAATATCACAAATCCAGCCAAACACTTACACTCTTATTTCTCCAGTTCCTCAGACCATAAATATGTTTAGAAAATGAATTTGATGCAATTTAGGGTTCGTTGAAAAGTATACCTAAAAAGTCGGACCTGACAGAGATTGTCAGAAAACCTAAAAAAAATTAAGAAAGATATGATGTCAAAAGTCAAGTCAGAAGTCGGTAAACCAATAACCCAGTGCATTATCAAATTTCTCATCTACATGATAAGTTAAACACCATTGAGTTTGAAAACACAAATCTGCTAGAAAAAAAATAGTAGTCTACAATCTGATCTAAGGAAAACGAGGAATGTGGTTGATGAAAGTAACAAAAAAAAGTTACTGAAAGAGTTCGATTGTGTAACTTAAACGAAAAATACTCAAGGAAAAAGAATGAGAAAATATACCTATTAGCAGAGAATCGAAAAGAGGAATTACCACATTATCTTCTTAACGAACTTAAGACCAAAGTTAAAAATTAGACATCAACTCTTCTGAAATTGTTGTCAAGCATAGAATACCAGGGAAAGATGGGAGTAAAAGGCCAATCCTCATAAAGGTTAGAAAAAAGTAAAATAACAAACAAAAACCGAGCTCCAAATTCGACACGGAAATTCCCTTATCAAATGGCAAAATCAAAGGCTCAATTACATCAAACCAATGGTAAACAACTGTCATGTTCATGACTTGGTACAGAGATTTCCTTATGTTGAAAATGGTGGATTAAACCTGGTTTTATAGAAGAGAGGCAAGAGATACCAGAGGAACATTCAAACTCATAAGTCGAAAATAAACTAACAACACCATGGCTAAAAACGAAAAAGACCAACAGACAAACAATAGTACACAAAAAACAACATAGAAAACTAAAGACTGAGCAACACGAACCCTACCAAAAACTGGGGTTGATCTCAGGTGCTCCGGAAGGGTAAACATATCCTGCTCCACATGTGGCACCCATCGTGTTGCTCATGTAAATACAAACCCGGTAATAAGTCTAATTCGGTAGGTCACATTCGCGAAAAAGGGACGAGATTATTATTACGACATTATGAACCTATCCACTATCATATGGCGTCCGTAAAACTTACGAAGGGATGATTTCAACTTCACCACTTGGAACTCTTGGCTTAATAGCTTCCTTGTGAGCAGAAACCCTCTATCAAGGAAATCATGATAGGAAATACAAGCTCTGGAATATCGTATCAACTGGAAGATATACTCCGTAGGCAGTCGCTGCTGGAATGTTGCTACATAGAAATGGAAACTTCACAATTGGGAAGCTGAAATCATCTCTTTTGTGGTAAAGTTTTGTGTTCAACCGACCCTCATTTCAATTTATAGATGTAAGTCAAGATATGAGGCAGACTTAACTGTATCTGTTGTATTATTTATCTCAAGTTCGATGGGATAGATGCGTTCACATAGTCACCAAATTAGAATTATTTAGTGAGAGAACACCATCTATATAGCGGAAAGTAATGTTAAGGGATACTTTTTCTGGTCCTCAAAGTTTCCAAGAGCTGAAAAGTCTGATGAATTTTAACATCTATGTTTAACTTTAAATACTTTTAAAATAAGCGTACAGTAGTGTGTGATTTTATGTGGGCTATGGGTTAAATTATGATTTCCTCGATCTCCTATATTGGAGTTGAAAAATACACATTTTTCATTTGTTTGATCAATTTTTACCAGAGAATACTTTTTGTTCGAACGGTAACACTTTTTGTACAAACGGTAACCATACCGTTGAGGATAACCAGCGTTTCTTTTTTTATTTGCCTTTATTATAATGCTGTGGGACATATCTTACATGATTCCATTTACTGAATTGTTGATAATAATGTTGACAATGAATATTGACTTATTACTTTTTGGAAATAGATTATTTCCATACGATTTAAATGTTGCTATTTTAAAGTCTGTTTAGATATACATCAGTGACATTCATCGTTTGGTTTGAAAAATGTGAATTTTTTTATTTTCTTTTTAGGTCTTTTTTTTTATTTCATTTCTTCTTTTCATTTCGTTTATTCCACCTAGAAAGCTTGGTGTCTCCTCCAAACATCTATATACATTTTTTTGTATTTTTATTGTCTTATAAATGGTGTTGATATATAATACTTGTCACAAGGTACTTGAAAAAAATGACGATGATTAATTCTCTACGCACTTAAATATGATTACCACCTTGTAATTAACACGGTAAATATGTATTTGCTTGTGTATGCCAAGAAGTAGCATGCATTTTCCTCTGTACTTCTACACTTTTAAATACGATTGTTAATTAATGATGAATAACCTGTACATGTAATATGAAGAGAGCTTCCATAGGCTGTGCCTGTTACTTAATCATTTTCATCTCTTAGTAAAATATGTTTAAGATTGTTTTTTTTAAATATTTCTATAGTGCTGAACACTTCTGTTGAAGTGTTTCCCTCGGTTTGAGTTTGTTACCCGAATTTGTTTTTGCTTAATCGAATTATGACTATTGAACAGCGGTATACTACTGTTGCTTTTATTGTACTCGAAATATCTGTCTGATGGAAAATGACTGGATTTGTTTTGATTGATGGACTTAAATGTATTTTAATGTCAAAATGAAATATGTATGATCCCTATGGCCATGTAATTACAGGGAACCTCAACATCGTTCAAGATCGAGAGGTTATAAACTTTCTAAAAAAAGGACCAAAATATCGTCCACCGTCGAAAATAAATTGGGAAGAGTGTCGTCAGGTTATTAAAGATGCTCTTTCATCCTATTGTAAAAAAAGGTGTAAACGGGAGAACTCTGACAAAAAAGTCACTTGATTCCTATTTAAATAAATGTATGCATATTGTTGATATTCGCATATCACATTTCGAAAATAATTAAGAAATAAAAAAAGGAGTAACTAATACGCCTATTTCTAGGATTAAAAACAAAATTCAAGTATTATCAAAGCGGTTTGTGTTCGTACCTGCCGACAAAGCAGCCATCAATGTGGTGGTGGTATTACGTAAATACAACACGGAAGTCCTTAAGAATAAAATCGTACATGCAAATACATTAAAGGCAGTACGCTCCACAGAGAGTCATATAGTAAATAGTAAAAGTATCATGACACTACCACAGCTCAGTTTAAAGCCTCCTCGGAACATTTGAAGGTCCCCACTATGTATTGGTTACATAAACTACACGAAAAACCCGTAAAATATCGTTCCATCTCGGCCACTAGTAAGTGTTCTACTTCTAATCGTTGGGTGCTTTAAATAAGTTCCTTAACTACTATCAAAGAACTAATCGTGAATTTGTGTATTAAAACATATGAAAACAGTAGATTTAACCATTTTTGGAGTGTAAAAAAATTCTTTGGGTGTTTTAGATAAATAACGTGCTTTTGATTGTCCTTTTGACTCGGTTTTTACGTTTCCACTCTTAATACTACGCTTCCACACAATCTTATCAAACAAAAGTTATCCTATCTAATTAAATGGTCGTTTGATACATCTGGTTGCAAATATATTTGGTGGAACTCATATAAAGCCTTTTTTATCTAATGAGAAAGGTAAATATGCTAGATATACTTACTGGAGGTGTGATGAGATGATTAAAGTACTAAATTGTCTTCTTGACATCATTTGTGTACGTTTCGGTATACAGTTTATCGACAGATTGTAGGTATTCATATGGGTACCAATTGTTCCCCTTTAATAGCTGACTTGTTCCATTAATGTTATGAATTACAGTTTATGGCCAAACTCAGTACAGAAACGTCTAAATTCCATATAATTGATAAATTCAACAACACTTACCGTTATCTTGATGATATTTGTTCGTTAAATAATCAAGAGTTCTCTAACTATACTGCTGAGGTTTACCAAAAGGAACTTACTTTGAATAAACCTAATATCATAAGCAATAACTGCCCTTTCCTAGATTTAGATATTTCAGTATTACACCAGAAACTCTACACAAAAAATTTACGACAAAAAGGGACAATTTTTCGGTCTCCATTATCAATTTTCCCCTTTTTGGACAGTGATGTTCCCTTGGGACCGTCTTTCGGTGTTTATATATCCCATATACTATGCTCGTGTCTGTATTGACGTTTTGGATTTTAATGAACGTAATCCATGTATTACTAGTAAATTATTAAGTCAGGGATTTCGTAACCACAAACTAATTAAAACCTTTATATGCTTTACTAAATTGTTTCATAAAGATACAAAGATTTGGTCTGCAGGTCTGGCTGTAAAAAACTTATTTCAAACGGAATAGCACATCCTATATTTTACGGTGATGATGTAAACCGAGCCCGGAAATTTAGATACGATCCGGGTAAACTTATCAAATTGAATCCTTTAAATAAACTTGTTCTAAAAGGTTACATATTCAACAATGTAAATAAATCTTTGAATATTGTTTTATTGGTATAAATATTGATTCTGTTATCAGTAAATTAAAACTATACTAAATATTACACATATGTACTTTCACGGTACTACAATCTGTCGATACGTATAGTTTGACATTGTACAAGGTCATGTGTTTCTCTGACTGTTAATGACATATTTACACCTATCCATTGGATGTTTGATGTTTACTAATTGATATTTTAGTCTTAAATACATGATTTTTTTCATTAGTTGTTATTGGCTTTAAACTAGCTGTCAGTTACTGCGAGTGCTCTCAGATCTGTACTTAGTGTCTTTTTGTTTTTGGGAAGTATAAGTACCCGTCCACGTCCACTCTGTGTTTTTGTTAGATGTATTTCTGTTTGTATCTATATTATGAGTTAAGCCTTTTTCAACTGGTTTTTATAGTTTGTTCTTTTGTTGTACTGTTACACCACTGTCCCAGGTAAGGGAAGGGTTGAGCGCTCACAAACATGTTTAACCCGTCACATCCATTATGTGCCTGTCAGGAGCCTGTAGTTCAGTGATTGTCGTTGGTTCATGTCTGTCATATTTGATATCGTAAATTGTTTTGTTATACATTAGGCCGTTAGTTTTCTCAGTTGAATTGTTTCATATTTTCCAAGTCGGGGCCTTTTATAGACGACTTTACGGTATTGTTTTTTTTATTGTTGAAGGCAGTACGGTTGCCTATAAATGCTTACATGCACATCATTTGAACTTTGGTCGATAGTTGTTTCATTGGCAATCATACATGTACCACATCTCCTTATTTTTATATGGCAATTTTTATTATCAATTTAATTTCTGTGTTCTTTTTTGTCATTTGTGAAGTAAGTTCTTAAAAACACAATCTATAAATTTTGAATATTGTAATAAAATTTAAATATCAAGCCGGAAGATTTATTTACGGGCTTTAGTCACTAAAACCAATAGAAAGTCAGAAGGTCAAGGACAATATCTTAAATTAGAAAAAGTGAAAACATACATCAATTTTCATAAGGGACCATTTCTCACTTATCACAGCGATTTAATTGTAAACTTACCTATAAAACTCGTATTGTATAATGGTTTGTGGTACATGGTTTGTTTTATAAACGATATGTTGACATTTGTAATAATGCAAATGTATCTTGTATGTTTAAACGGGAAAGGTAAGGGAGAATAGTGTATAGTACATGGAGTATGGGCAGTAGTGTAAGATGCATGATGTATGGGCAATAGTGTATGGTGTAAAGGTTAATGGTGTTTGACGGACGGTGTAAGTGTGATACACCACTAAACACTGTAAGCATGTAAGATTTTTTCCCAGGCGAAACTTTTTAGTGTCTGTAATTGCTAAGCCATTATTTTCTTAGACAGAGAAGTTTTCTCTGTAATTCTAACACACGTGTTCTTATTTTTCCTATAATAAGTTCCATGTTCTGTTGGTAATATGTTTTGAACTCAAAACACTTGTTATCTGTAGAATTGTATTTAAACAGACTTTTTCGCTCGTTTTCATTGATATTCTTTAAGAATGGATAATCTGTTCTACACTTTCTATAGTGATGAAGGACGAGTTGTGTCACTGGAAAGATTGATCTGAAAAAGAACCGGACTTAAACAATTGAGACGGTTGGGAAACAAGAAAGGACAGAATAAATTACAAAAAGAGCAACATAGAATTGCTTATACAATGTCAAAAGTAATTGCAATTACGGAATCTACAATATACTACAAATAAAGCCAAAAAATTGAAAAAAAGTATGTCATAAGGGCGCAATCTCATATGATTTTGAATCGTCTTGATCAGTGCCTGATACACAAGTGAAATATTACGTTGAACTGTTGACCCTTCTGGTGGAACTGATTTATCCTCGGTTTTAATTTCTGTCTATTATTTTGGAAACCATAGTATTTTTTTTCCCTTTTTTTTCCTTTATGCATAGTCATGATAGTGTTGTATGTCTTTATCTTCTGATGATTTGTCTATTAATTCAGTTTAACAATACACGGGAGTTTAATGTACAAACCCTATAAAGCAATATTTCCTGGTTTCCGAAACTCTGAATAACGTTAATCATACATCTTAAATGCACAAAGATTAAAGTCTTATGTTACTCAAAAAAATATGTGTTATATACTTAAATGGCTAAGTTTAAATTCAAAATAAAATTATACGTTGAATTTCTAGTAAAAGAAAATACTATATCTTAACAAATCTTTAAAAATGTATTGCTATCAAACTAGTGCTTCCCTGTATTCTAATTTGCAGACATTATTCCATATGCAGTGACCTTGGCAACGAAACCTCTCGTTAGACTTTCTCGAGAGAAAACCGTGACGAAAGAGTGTAACAATATCATTTATATCACTGTTTAACCGTTAAGGAAAAGTTTAGTTTACAAAGGGGAACGCATGGAAAATATAAGAACAAATGAACATCGCTCTATCAATTCACTTCTCATTCACGTGGTCCTTGATTCTGTATTGATTGTTTATCAATTTCATTTACCGGTAAACGTTGGCAAGTAACTCGATGGTTAACTAGCTTGCGATCAACAATCACTATCACTGAATGAAATATTATTTGTCGATAATACGTTAAAAATTAGTAATAAATGTACAAAAAAAACATACCGTTTAGTTTATATGCATGTATTGGTTCAATAATTCCCATATCATTATAATACAAGAAACTCGTTTAATAAGACTTTAAACATATACAGTTGGGATTTTGAAACTTACAGGATCTGACAGGAGAATTGTTTTAAAACAGTTTGCGACAAAAGTAGTTTCATCTTAGAGAAGATTTAGAACAGATTCTGAAAGTTCTTCACTAGAAGAGATTTAGACACTTGTTACCCTATAACAGGTTATGATAGTTTCATCCTTACAACTGATTAACTATAACAATAAGATGTGGTATGATTTCCAATGAGACAACCCTCTACCAGAGACCAAATGACAGAGACGTTTATAACTATAAGTCACCGTACGACCTTCAACAATGAATAAAACCCATATTGCATAGTCAGCTATAAAAGACATCGAAATGACAAATGTAAAACATTTGAAACGAGAAAACTAACTGGATTTATGTACAACACAATGAACGAAAAACAGATATGATATACAGCAACAAACGAAAACCACTGAATTACAGGTTCCTCACAGGGGACAGGCACATACAAAATGTGGCGGTGCTAAACTAGTTTGCTGGCACTAAAACTCTCCCCAAACCTGGGACAGTGGTTTAACAGTACAACATAAGAACACACTCTAAAAATCAGGTGAAAAGACCTTAACTCATCAGATCGATACAAAAATGAATGATATTTTTTATAGAGTTGTAATAAATAAGATATACATCGAATTCATATCACAGTTTTGACAATAGATGACTCTTCAGTGAAAATCTAAAAACTCAAGGAGCTTTTAAACCAACAAAGGAAAAAAAGTATAGCCAAATCCGGGCAAGGAATGAGAGCTTTGCATGAGGGAGATTCATTTCTTAATTTAAAATAAATTACATTTTTTTTTAATAGCAAATATTAATAACACAATAACCGTATTTTGGTGCTAGTACCGAAGTAATTGTCACTGAGCTTGTAATACTCTTTTGGCCTCACAGTCCACTGGTTTAAATTAGGTCCTCTTTGATCAAATAGCTCTTCAACTGGTTAGGTTTTCACACATACTTGGCTTTTAAATATTCAATTTTGACGTTTCTGATGAATGTAAATCTAGGAAAGCGCTTCGACCGCATGGAACATGTTGATTTCATTTTTATTTTAAAAAAAATCAGTTTTCTATGTTACTTTTTGTTATACTCTCTATTCTTCGCACGTGATATCTAAGAAGGAACTTTATCCGATCAAAGTTTTATTAGACCTAAATATCGAAAATCATGTCACTCTCAACCAAAAATTAATCTTTCAGATTCAACGTACTCGCTTATTCTCATACTAAATTTTGCATACCTTTTATATTTTCCAACTGGTCTTATCGTGTGGACTTCAACTGATCCATATTTTGTTCGACTTGGCATATATATAAATTTTAATCTGTCGTTCACTGGTGCTGTGCTTAGTAAATATTTCCCTAGAAAAAGTTCACTCGATTCATTGCTAGGTTTCCACGATGTAATATGCATCTTGACCAAAGGCTGTACTCCTGCCAAATTATTTTCGAAGATTTTATTCTGAAACACATGTAACAATACGAAATTAATGTTTCTAAACAATTGTAAAAAAGTAAAACAAAAATATCGAAAAAACCGAACTCAAAGGAAAATTCAAAACGGATATCATTTGAGCTGCGTCGGATAGAAATCGACCTTATGCAAGTACACATATATATGTGCATGTATAAGACTTTGATTGATTTTGGAACATCCCAATACAAAATAAAAGATGGATTTTGGTCCCTTCTGTAGGGTTCTTATATCAGCTCGTTTTAAAAACAGTTACAGACTTTACATCAAGATTTTTTCTATCCGAAATAAGGTAACAGATGCATTGATATTTATTTGCATCAGGTCGATTTCTATCCGACGCAGCTCATTTATAAAATGCAAAATAAAAAACTCAAACACATCAAACGAATGGAAAACAACTGTCATATTCCTGACTTGGTACAGACATTTTCTTATGTTGAAAAATGTGGATTAAACCTTGTTTTATAGCTAGCTAAACCTCTTGTATGACAGTCACATAGAATTGTAAAGTAAATTTAAAAAGTCCATAAAAACTGACGATATCAAACGTTTTCAACCAATGGATATAGGGGAAAACAACTGTCGTATTTTTAACTTGGGAAAGACATTTTCAAGAAAATGGTGGAAAAAATCTGGTTTTATACATGTTATAGTTAGCTTAACCTCTCTTAACTGATTACTACTGACGTGATTATAGATTTGTTGATGATAGAATTTGATTTTTTCAATTGTTTGTTAACTCTAGTCCATCATAGATAAATAATGGTATTGTACAATCCAACAGACGTGGACCAATTTTAGATTCCAAGGGTCCATACCAGGAAGTTGTCGTATATCAATACAGGAAACTGAATACACGAATATTCACATACTTGTTTTCCATGTAACATCAGTGCACACAACGTATTTACAGAACAGTAATCATAGCTACATATATTTACCCGCCTCTTCCCGTACATCGAGTGCGGGGTGAACCGGTGCGTTACATGGTTTTTTTCTTTTTCTCCCCCTTTTTGTGGTCAAAATTAACCCTTATAAAAACATGTAACCGTAGAAACGTTTGGACTGAAGAAAAATAGAATAATTTGCAAAATAAACAAGTTGTATCATAACAATGAAATCTGTTATTTGATATTATTCACTCTATATACAGTTTGTATGTTGACAAGTAAACTAAATTGATGACCATTGTTGTCAAAATAAATTTGCACGACATAATCTTAATCTTGATCCATGAATATTTCTTAGTAACGATAACACGACTAGTACGTGTCTCTAGTGAATAAATTTGAAAAAAAGACTTTAAAAGTCGGATTTCCCGTACAAAATGCACGTCTAGCTATGAAAGTATTGAAACTTAATTACTCATAAGAAATGATGACTTTTGATACCAAACACCACATAAAAGTAGCAAATAAAACAATTTAAAGCATTTTACAACATACAACAAATGCGTTTGGAAGCAATAAAGAGTAAGTCTTCATGTGTAACACCACCGTAAAAATTACGCGAAAGACGACAAAAGACAACAATAGTAATTAAAATTTCGCTTGCATTTTACATGGGATATGATTAATTTTCGTAATAAGCTAACAAAATCAATGACCGAGTGCTGTAGGAAGTTAATCTACTGTACCAATCGCCTGTCAACACTGGTGCATTCGATTCCAATCTTAATGACTATTATTGCAAGTTTTCCTGCCGAAGGTCGGCGGTTATATCAGGGCACTCCGGCTTCATCCGCCAAAGAAAACTGGGCATTACTATATAGTCAATAGTGCTGAAAGTGTCGTTAACACCAACAATCAATCATCAGCAAAATCTATGTATAATAAAACCACAAACCACTACTAAAACAGCGATCAATTGTTTTAAATGTTTGTATTCGGGCATTTCCTGCTACATATCCTAATGTTATTCCTTCTTTTCCCGTTTACAGGAATAGATTTTTATTTTCATGTTCGTGTTACACTTTGACTTACGATTAACATATGCACAATATGACCGCCAGTCAAATATATGTAGTATATAATGTATTCTCTAAAGGGTGAATTATTTGCATTTGAATGCGATATAGACTTGATACAGCCAATATGTTGGTAATTTGTTTAAACCGTCAGGAATTCAAATGGGTAAGGGTCAAACTTGATGCAAAGGTATTTTGTTTACATTGGTAATTACTTAACATTTGTCTACATATAAGAATATTGTTTTTATAAAAGGTAAACATTTTCACATTCTACTATCTTTTTAATTGTTTTTCAGCTTATAATCGTACAGCACAAAACAATCGACATGTTTGTATTATTATATTTATCAAAGCAAAATTTGATTCTATACACTTTTTCAATGCCTGGAAATCGACTTCTTTTGTATTATGATATTTATCGAAGCAGTATTGGATTTTATATAATTTCGCAATGCATGCATATATTTATTGTCTTTATAACGTTTATATAATATTTATGTTTATATCATGTATATAGTCCAAAATGCAGTTCATACTGGGACATAGTCTGATAAATCATCAGCATCCCCTATGTCTGATATTGGATGTCAGGCATTTATTAGGGGTTCATAAACCATGGATTGCTAAGGAAGTGAAAAATTGCTACCTGCTGGGCCAATTAACAGGTGGTCATCAAGGTGTTTAGTTTTACTGCAACAATTTAAGTTGACAATTTTGTTTCATATTTTGCACCTGCAAAGGTTCGTGTTTACCTTTGTTTTACCGGTGAACTTTCGATAGGAAAAATCAATACAACAAGAAATGAAAAACAAAATGTATCTTTTGTATACTCATAGAAAATATTAATTAATTTGCACATTTTCAAAAATTATATTAGCTTAATCATATGTAAATGCTATCTTAATTAATTACTATCAAAATGATAAAAATTATTATTAATTAGATTAAATTAATTTTGTAATTTATTTCAAATAAAAGTTCTCAGGTTAAAGGTTATAAGAAAAATAACCAAATGTCATAATATAAAGTCAAACTCGGACTTCTCTTGAACTGAATTTTAATGTGCGTATTGTTATGCGTTTACTTTTCTACATTGGCTAGAGGTATAGGGGGAGGGTTGAGATCTCGTAAACATGTTTAACCCCGCCGCATTTTTGCGCCTGTCCCAAGTCAGGAGCCTCTAGCCTTTGTTAGTCTTGTATAATTTTTAATTTTAGTTTCTTGTGTACAATTTGGAGTTTAGTATGGCGTTCATTATCACTGAACTAGTATATATAATTGTTTAGGGGCCAGCTGAAGGACGCCTCCGGGTGCGGGAATTTCTCGCTGCATTGAAGACCCATTGGTGGACTTCGGCTTTTGTCTGCTCTATGGTCGGGTTGTTGTCTCTTTGACACATTCCCCATTTCCAATCTCAATTTTAAAAGTCAGAAAAAAAGGGCTTGTATTATATTTGCCTTCGGGTTTATATGATCCGTTCATCCTATTTTGACTCCTCAAAATTCAAGAGTCTATCCTAAATTGAGGTAAATTATGTGGCCTTCCAATTACCGTTTCGATTCCTAACATCACTGAAGAGACATTAATTGTCGAAATCCGGATATGGTGTACAAATTTTTGCACCTCATGTTTGCGGTATACCATCTTTTCCGCGAGTTTATTGTTTTCTGTTTGGTATTAAATTTATAGTTTAGATCCATTTATTACACCTTGTGATCCGTTTATTTGGCAATCACCAATGGCAGTCAGCAGGGTTTAAGAACATTTGTTGTTCGACCTGTTAGTCAAATATACTTTTTCACAATTTGTGGTCTTTTATATATATATATATATATATATATATATATATATATATATATATAACTCGTCTAAACATCAGCCCAACAATGTTTGTTCTTCCCTCGCCGGGATTCGAACTCATGCTACTGAGATATCGTGACATCAAATCGCCTGCACTGTATCCGACGCGCTAGACCACTCCACCACCTAGGCTTTACAATTATAAAGCTTTCGGTGGCCGGGTTACATTTCCTCGTCAGTTTTAATCTAGCGTCGTTATACAGTACATGACATATAAAGCATGAAGATGGAATTGTTACAGATCAGCTGAAATATCTATTGTAAAGGATCCTACAAATTAATGCAAGATACAATCGCAGAAATAATTATATTTATAAGTACGTCTGAACCAATGACAACTCTACAACAGATTTATCCATCGGATCAACAGCAGTGATGGTGATACATGGCTGTGTACATTTGGTATATTCAACTCGTCTAAACATCAGCCCAACAATGTTAGATCTGTAAATTTGCTTTCGAATCGCCTGCACTGTATCCGACGCGCTAGACCACTCAACCACCTAGGCTTCACAATTATAAAGTTGTCGATGGCCGGGTGTTACCTTTCCTCGCCTGTTAGTGTAGTATTGTCAATTTTGATGATTAAAATCAATCGACCATCTTTTATCGGTATTGTTACACAATCTTTTAGACTCATATATATATATTGATTAAAATCAATCGACCATCTATTTATCGGTATTGTTACACAATCTTTTAGACTCATATATATAAAAGATTGTGTAACAATACCGATAAATAGATGGTCGATTGATTTTAATCATCAAAATTGACAATACTACACTAACAGGGAAAATTATATGAGTCTAAAAGATTGTGTAACAATACCGATAAATAGATGGAAAACAAAACACTAAAAAGTGTTGAATATCATCGCACAAAGATGGAAAAACTGAACAGATGATATAAATGCAAATATTTCGGCTCAACAAATGGCCTTCCTCAGTGTTAAAAGTTTTCACAATACTGATATATAATGTATAAGGTGTAAACATAGATCAGTAATAATACAGGTAAGTTTTGGTCGATTGATTTTAATCATCAAAATTGACAATACTACACAAACAGGGAAAATTATATGAGTCTAAAAGATTGTGTAACAATACCGATAAATAGATGGAAAACAAAACACTAAAAAGTGTTGAATATCATCGCACAAAGATGGACCAAAACTTACCTGTATTATTACTGATCTATGTTTACACCTTATACATTATATATCAGTATTGTTAAAACTTTTAACACTGAGGAAGGCCATTTGTTGAGCCGAAATATTTGCAATTATTGTATAATTTATATCATCTGTTCAGTTTTTCCATCTTTGTGCGATGATATTCAACACTTTTTAGTGTTTTGTTTTCCATCTATTTATCGGTATTGTTACACAATCTTTTAGACTCATATAATTTTCCCTGTTTGTGTAGTATTGTCAATTTTGATGATCCAATACCTACTAAGTTTACTGGTTGGTAGATTCTTATAGACTCTATCTATATATATATATATATATATACATAATATATTAAGACAAGTGAAACAATGATAATGATTAATATCAATTTTTGGTGAGAAACAACTTATGAATTAAGTTTTCTGGCAAGCCTTGCTCTTATATCTTGGCCTCCCTATTGCGACATGTTTCAAAGCAACAACAAAAAAGTATGTTTTTAAATTTATATCCCATACAGTTCAAATGGGGTAAACAAGTCAGCCCATTGAAAAATTAATAAAGGCGTCTCTATATTATATGGTGTGAAGCGAGGGAGTAGGATCTCCGAACTTTTCCAATTGACGATTGCACAAGGAAGCTATTAAACCAAGTGTTCCAAGTGGTGAAGTGAAGTTGAAATCATTCCTTCGTAAATTTTACGGACGCCATTACGAGTTGGTTGACCGTTATGGAATATCTGTTTCACAGATGACGACGAATATGTTCCAATTGTCGTAACTACAATCTCGTTCTCTTCCTACGAATGTGACCTACCGAATTAAACATATCCCCGGTTTTGTACTCACATAAGCAACACGACTGGAGCACCTGAGATCACTCCCAGTTTTTGGTAGGTTTCGTGTTGCTCAGTCTTTGGTTATCTATGTTGTTTTGTGTACTGTTGTTTGCCGGTTTGTCTTTTCCCTTTTTAGCCATGGCGTTGTCAGTTTATTTTCGGCTTTGTATGCACATGGTTTCAATAATTGATAAATTGATGATGTCCACAATGAATAAGACTTTCATATCATAAAAAAATCGTACACTTTAAATAGAAACGAGCTTTTTTATTTTGTTTTGATTATCTTTATTGGTTCTTACACACTTATTATGTAAACATTTAGATGGCACCCTTTGTCTATCAAGTTACCACAAATGTGAAAAGTTTTCATATTTGTCGGGATTTATGTTTAAATTGTTAGTAACCAACAAAGTATTCGACATTAATTCAACATTTATTTCAACTTTTGCAACAAACAAGGGATAAAAGTAAATGTTTTAGGTTCTTATTTGTTTGGAATCATGGCTCGCATCGTAAAATAATAACCAAAAATATTCAAACTGAAATTTAATATCTTTAATGCAATTATCAACGACAGGGTAAAATACAACAGACCCTGTTAAACGCCAAGACAGATGTCATTACCATCATCATCTTTACATTTGACCGAATCTAATTCCCAACTATTTTACGTAGGAATCAAGCTAAGAATCTTGCAAGGAGTGATATGTAGGACATTTATCTGCTATAGTTAAATTGATTCAACTTGAGGCAGAATTTGTATAAATGGCAATTAGCACACAGACATTCACGCTATTGCTTTTGAAAAATCTCTACCTAGCAACACGGTGTTTAATGGCCTGCAAACCATACATTTGTAGTGTGTTTCTATTCAAAATAAGATAATAATGATGGAAGGTTTAGAAAATGTATACTAGATCTTACAATCTATAATGTTCAACTTAAAAAGATAACATTTGAAAAGATGGATACAAGCAAGGAAACTTGATTACCATAACAACTAAATTATCAAATATTTTCATGTTGGAGAAATGTTAAAATTGGGAATTTTCAAATTGTATTATCTCTCCAAACCAGGGTGATCGAATTGGCGTATTTGGTCATACTATTGCAGTTAACTCTTGTTTAAAACCTATCAAAAATAAAAAAATATGTAGCCTAGTACAGAATATTGTAAATAAGTTAATAATGTCTTAATGTTTTTTACAATATTTATGCATTATTTTTTCAATAATCATATAAATAAGCTTTCTGTAGACAACCTTTTTCACTTTTTTGTTGAAGTACTGATTAAATGTGAACAATGCTATTATACAATTTTAAAAGATAGGCTTTTGAATTTTTAAGCAATGGCATAGATAATTTTTTTGAAAATGGTCTGTTAAAGATTAATTTGATCCGTTTTTCTATCAGCTTGTTTAAAAAATCAATCTTGAGATTGATGCAGAAACATATCTAAGTAGGATGATAAAGGGGGTGCAACTGTAAAAAAAATTGTTTGTACCTCAAAATGAAAATAACGTCACGTCATTTGTTGACTTTCAATTGTTCAGGTTTTGGTGTTCACTTTTGAAAATATTGCCCAGAATGCATTACATTCTGAAAAGGCGAATAGCTTTTGGCTATTACATTAAGATTCCTTTTGGTCATATAACGGATCACGTGTTTCGGTACTTGTACACCCTTGACTTTCAAATATTTGGCTTTACGTGTTTCTGATAATGGCATATTGAACGCATAAATATACAATAAATGTACATTCAAACGTGTTGAACCCCGCCACATTCTATGTGTACCTGTACCAAACCAGGAGCCTGTAAATAAGAGGTTGTCGTTGGGTCATGTTGTTCCTTTTTTATTTTTTCGTAAACTATTTATTTGCAAATTAGGCCTTTAGTTTTTCTCAATTGAATTGTTTCATATTTATCATGTCAGGGTCTTTCATAGCCGACTATACGGTATGTTTTTTTTACTCATTGTTAAAGGCCGTACTATTGCCTATAATTGCGTACATCCACTTCCGTTTAATTTTGAATGGTAGTTGTCACATTAGCAATCATACCACATCTATTTATTTTCATATTGTCGGAAAATATAAAATGTATTTGTATATTGTTGTACGAGCTTTAGAAACAGGACGGAAAGTTAGGCTCACCGAGAGTTTCTGCTGTTTTGAAGCGAGTAAAAATAAATGTTAGATTTCCAACAATGTACATATATTGTTTTATTCTGCAATTTTTACTCGTCACTTAAAGTTGTAGTTATTTCAATAAAAATAAATATCTCTGAATTTTTCAAAGAAATCGACATAATTTAAAAGCGGACCGCGAAGAGGACCTTATAATGAAATTTCATGAAAATTCACGAAGTGCTGTTACCATTTCTTACGAAAAAGCAGGTTGTCATGAGGAATTCAAGAAATTTAAAAGAAACACTTAAGCGTGTCAAAAGAAATTGCGGAAAGGCAGAAAGAACATTTTTAGAAACTGGGGCTTTCAACTGCAGATGGGATAATACTGAAACAATAACAAGGAATGGTTGTATTTGCTATTTTAGAATTAACTTCAACTGTCGTAATTTGAATATGTTATGATATTTTCTTCAGTAAGTGGCACACGAAAAAATTTATAAGAGAAAGATTAAGAAAATTAAATATTTTTGGCTTTAAATGTCGACATAACATAAAGACCTCTTCATGAAACACGTATCGTCGTTTCGAAAATGGGTAACATTATATTTGGTATATACTCACTAACATCTGTTTCAATGAGAACCCATACTTTGTAACATTTGGTACAAACAATTCATCCTTGTCAAGTACTGCAACATATTTGTAGCCATACAAACGGGACTGACAGTCATGCATAATAACTTGTAGATCAACCCAGGCGGGGTACGATGTGTCTCCGGCGGCTCGCGGGATTTCTTCTACAAGAAAGGTTTAAAACCATGAATGCTAACATGTATTAAAAATGTGACAATATAATCGAATATAACTTATAAACATAATAAAAACAGTTGAAATCAATTCAGTAGCTGAATTGTTCGTCTAAATATAGAAAAACAAAATAAATAAAAAACATATTTACATAAGACAAATGGTCCGTGTAGCACTTATCAATTCAAAATTTAAAATAGTTTTCAAATTTTAGATTTTTTGGAATTTTGATCAAAGTTTTAAAATATCACAATTTCAAATTTTTAAAAAAATTAAAAATTTTTTCACCAAATAATTAAAATTTTAAAATTCTAAATATCGTTTTTAAATTTGATAGTTTAGATATTTGATCAAACTTTAAATGTACTAAACTTAACGTGCAGTTTTGATTATTTCGCTTTTTGAAAGTTTGATTTTTGACATTTTTGATTAACATATCAAAAATAGAAAAGGGGAGAAAAGAGGGGTACCTGTTAACACGGCTCTGATTATGATCATTTTTAGTAAGGAATAAAAAAGCACGAAGTATATCAAATCAGTTTTAATTACAAAGTAAACAATTTAAAGAAGAATTATGATTTTTATAAATCATATTAGACATCACAGTATCCTGAAATTTTTTATGTTGTGCATCTATTAAAAAAAAATTTAACCTATTTAAACTGGCATCAAACAAGTTGATTTACTTTTTTAAAAAAACTCTATTATCTTGTGTCCCCAGCGCCCAACATTTGGGAGTAACAGTGAAAACCGACCAACTCGCATTTAGCCAAATAGTAATATTTGACGTTTGAGCGTTCTGATGAAGGTAGATCCAAAAAAAGCGCTTCGGTCGCAATCAATTTTTAACGTTTTGTTTTCATTTTTTATCGATTGCATGACGATAATATATTGCCTTTTATGATTGATTTCAGTTCCAATAGATATAAGAAGATGTGGTATGAGTGCCAATGAGACAACTCTCTATCCAATTCACAATTTATAAAAGTAAACCGTTATAGGTCAAAGTATGGTCTTCAACATGGAGCCTTGACTCACACCGAACAGCAAGCTATAAAGGGCCCATAAAATTACTAGTTTTAAACCATTCAAACGGGAAAAACATCTGTCTAATCTATATAAAAACGAGAAACGAGAAAAACTTATCTGAAACAATAGTGTAACATCACAACATAGAAATACACAAGTATTGATAAAGACGGAATACTGAATTTATGGTGTCGCAATGTAAGTTGTGATAGGCGTGCTTCAGCTCCCCCCTAGACAAAATGTGTACCAGTTCAGTGATAACGGACGTCATACTAAACTCCGAAATATAACAATGAACTTAAATTAAAATCATACAAGACTAAAAAGGCCAGAGGCCCATGAATTGTGACAGGCGCACAAATGGGCGGGGTTAAACATGTTTTGTGAGATCTCAACCCTCCCCTTTAACCTAACAATGTAGAAAAAAACAAACACACAGCAATACGCACAGTAAAACGCACTTTACAAGAAGTCCGAGTCCTACGTCAGAAAAGGAAACAAAATAAACTAATCAAAATGACAATGATATATAAATTAATAAAGGACTACTAGCAGTTACTGACATACCAGCTTCAGACCTCAATTAAACTAATTGAAAGATTATGTCTTCATCATATGAATATCAAGCACAATCTCTTCCTGTTGTATTTATTGCTAATTTGTTATCATTTTAAACATGCATGAAATATATGCCACTGGCAACCAATAATCGATCATTTAAAATAGTTCGTTTACATACAAATTACAAAGAAACTCAGGTTTCAACTGCCTCGGGCAAAGTAGCCCTTAGATGGATTTTGATATGACCAAACACCTTTTCAATTGCTTCGGTTCTTATATTTACTTGACTTTCAAATATTCAGTTTTAGCGTTCTGTAGGTGAATGTTTTAATTAAAATTCAGCGTTTTACATTGTCCTGGTTTTTCGAGAGCAACATTGGTGTATGGCCAAAAATTAAAAATCCATCATGCAGACATCGTGGCACTCTCTTTACACGCCCCATTCTTACTGGACAGGTACTGTCTTCTTTTACTTTGCTGAAAGTTGATTGTTGAACGATAACTTATAAATGCACAAATAACAAATACGGAACTATCCCTTAATACAAAAAAATCCCGTTTCCTTTTATTTGCTATTTAAAAAAGTTGCGGATTGAGGACCACTAATCGAGCTACGTATATGATAAATGCATATACTTTTTACAAGCATCAGTCCAAACATGGACTACAAAATAACCATTTAACTTCAAAAGTGGGAGTATGGTTGTTTTGTCGAGGTGAGAATTTTTATTTCGCGCTAAGCGCGAACTATTTATTAAGTTTTTCAACGTAATTAATCAAATTATTTGGTTCATAAGTTAACACTATATGGCATGGGGAAAATCTGGGTACAGAATTTTTTTTTTTTTTTGTCCTCTGCTTGTACAGAATATTTTTTCCCCATCAAATTGGGGATCAGAATATTTGTTTAGGAAAAAGACATACCTCCCTTTGAAGTTAAATGATCGTTCCCTCACTAGGCCCCCACCTTTTCAAATTCATTGATCCGCACCTGAAAAATGTACCATTATTTTGGGAGGTCAAATATAGTGTCACCTTAGTGACAATATTTATATTTCGGATTCCCAAATAGATTACAATTTATCGCTGTTATAAACTTTTAAAAATTAATTTCAATTTTTAAAATGCCGACATCTACAAATGGATAGATGAACGCTTAATGTACAGCGGCAACTATTACATAAGTATGCAGGCTGAAAATAATGTAAATGGTATACGTTTATATGATATGAATGTGTTCAGCTTTTACAAAACCTTCTAGCGATGAGATTGATGTTAACGTTTACTTGTTTTGGCCTTTTTAATTTTATTTGACTGTATTGGCTTTGAAAGCTGTGGTCACACCTTACCGGGAAGCTCGAAAGGACGCCAAACGGATGAAAAAAAAATTTTCCGTTGACAAAATTTTTATCCGTGGGGAGTCCGTTAGTGTGCTGACCGAATAAAACGGACGCATAACGAATGACTAACAGACACACACAGGATATGCAACGTACGAGAAACTGTAACGTACCGGAAAGAACGGATGTCGTACATCCAACGGAAAAGTACCGCATAAAACGGACACCGAACGGAAGCGTACCGGAGAAAACGGATGAACAAGATAAGCCGAAAATTAAAGGCAGCAATAATAATACATGTAAATCACATAATCACGTATGTCAGGAATATGACAGTTGTTATCCATTCGTTTAATGTTTTTGAGCTTTTGAATTTACTAGATTAGGGAATTTCCTTTTTGAATTTTCCTCAGAGTCCAGTAATTTTGTGATTTTACTTTTTATACACGAGACCTTAAAATAATTTAAAAAGTCGTGCAACTGGTTTTAGTTTATTCATCAAAATGCCACCAAAGGGTAGGGGTGGAAGAGGAAGGGGAAAAATGTCAGATCCATCATGAATAACAAACATTCAAGAAATCTGACATACCAATAGTTGGCATTTCTAACGAGAAATTTTTATTGGCATTTTATTTTTTTTACATTCGGTACGAGTCCGTTTTTATCGTTATCCTTCCGTTCATGTCCGTTTAACATCCGTTCATCATCCGTTTTACTACCGGTAGAAGTCCGTTGGTGAATTTGTCTACCGGTCCTCCAACGGATATATAACGGACAAGTAACGGATACAAAACGGAAAGGGAACGGACGAGAACCGTAAAAAACAGAAGACTACCGGACGTTCAACGGACACTTCATGCGTTGGACGTCCGTTCAAAGTTTTGAACATGCTAAAAATTTTCCACCTGACAGAACGAACTTCGACGGAGAAAACGGACATAAAACGGATATGGACGGACGTCTAACGGATAAGAACGGACTTCTAACGGACATGAACGGATTGAAAAAAGTTTTCCGTTCGGCGTCCGTTCGCGCTATCTGATAAGGTGTGACCAGGGCTTAAAGAACTGAAATAGTTGATTAAAAGGTTAAGGATGATCGTTCAAAATGTACAAGCAATGATTTCATCTGCCGACATGATTGCAGAAAGTAAGAAGTCGTAGAGCAAAACAGAAAAATTTGAAATCAAATATGAGATAACACAACGTGTATTGAGCCATTTTATTGCTTATAGTTCAGTAAAAAATATATATATACATACTAAACCTAACTATACTATTTGACCTACTACGAGTTGGTCAATTTGCACTGTTACTCCTAAATGATGGGCGCTTGGTAAACCACATAGTTCTGAATTATTTATCTGAAACGCTATAAAGCTTATGTTAGAGATTTTCAAAACGTAAATCAACTTGTTTGATGCCAGTTTAGATAGGTTTACATTTTTTTTTTCAGTAGATGCAAAACCTTAAAATTTTCAGGATACTGTTATCTCATGTGATGTCCAATTTGTTTAAAAAAAATTTCTTTAGATTATTTATTTTACACTAAAAAATGATTTGCTATATTTCGTGCTTTCTTTTCTAAGGTTAGAATCATCATAATCAGAGCCACGCGTCTTGTTTTAAAATTAATTCTCTTCTTTTGAGAAATATTTATTTTGTTATCCAATTTTTAACCGCTTTCAACTGTCTGCCTCTGGTTTTATTTTATACATTAACTTTTAAGTAAAACTTTTCACTTCATTTTGTTTCGCTTCTTTCCGCTTTTATTTCGTTTCGCAGTTTACAGGTATACTTCGTGCTTTTTATTCCTAACTAAGAATGATCATAATCAGAGCCGTGTTTACAGGTACCCCTCTTTTCGCCCCTTTTCTATTTTTGATATCTTAATCAAAAATTGAAAAAATCAAACTTTCAAAAAGCGAAATAATAAAAACTGCTTGTTAGGTTTAGTACTTTTAAAGTTTGATCAAATTTCTAAACTATCAAATTTAAAAACGATATTTAGAATTTTAAAATTTTAATTATTTGGTGAAAATTTCAAAATTTGAACACTTTGATCAAAATTCCAAAAATCTAAAATTTGAAAACTTTTTAAAACTTTGAATTGATAAGTGTTACACGGACCACAAATGTACAAACATTAATCTTTGAGAATATTATGAAACTTTTATTGACATTTTGAATACATTTTATCGTAAATATCAAAATAAATACCATAATAAACTACGACTTATATCGGCTTGTTGGTATTAAACCAAATTGGCCCTTTCAGAAAATGTCATATAAACAGGACAATGTAAACAAAGCATGTTTTTTTATACTTTTTATATCAACAAGATGATAGAATACCTTTTTGCGGAAAATCGAAGTCTCGAATAATTTCTGCATAACCAATAGACTCATAATATTCTAAAACAAGCATTGCTTGCATATTTAGTTTATAAGTGTATGTAAGTACTTTGTCGACACCGAGTAACCGTTGGACCTCAAACCACTCCAAAATCACCTTAGCATCCATATTCCCATAACTAATTTTACTACAGACAGCTAATCCTGATTCATTTTTCACCGGAACTTCAATCTTTATGTAATATTCCTCATGTCCCGAACAATGTTGTGGTCCTTCAGATACAGACACTTTCCTGATAGAGGAAACATTCACTGGACACATATACTGAACAGAATGAAGTAGTCCCCTATTTAAAAAGGTTGCTCTTTTCCTTGTTGAGTTTATGTAAAACTGTGTGTTGTCTTCTCTGAAGAAACAACATGTGAAATTAATCTTGTCTAGTAACACTTTCTTTTCCCATCCGTTAACTATTACAACTTTTCCTCTCCCATCAAATTCATGTGTTATATCTTCTATCAAAATTGCAGAATACATGTATACGTTCGAACTGACTGCTTGTTTGTATGGATTTGATTTGTGATTGTTGATTTTATCCTGTAGAGCTGAAATCGCTGGCTCTGGGTATGGATTTGGATTTTCAATCAATGTGTCTCTAATCACATTAGTCTTCTGTAAGGTTTTTAGCTCTTGTTTCTTAGCACAGTAGTAATTTTGTTTATCAAACAAAATAATCCCATTCAAGAGAATTACAATGAAACATATAACAGCAATTGTTTGCAGCCTTAAACGACGTAATTTAGCTATTTGGAATATCATGCCTACAACAAAAATATATGAAAATTACAATCTATAAAAGAGGGGCGAAAGATACCAAAGGGACATTCAAACTCATAAATCGAAAATAAACTGACAAGGCCATGGCTAAAAAAGAAAAAAGACCAACAGACAAACAATAGTACACAAAACACAACATAGAAAACTAAAGACTGAGCAACACAACCACCATCAAAAACTAGGGATGATCTCAGGTGCTCCGGAAGGGTAGGCATATCCTGCTCCACTGCATTGTGTGTTTTCGGAGATCGTTTATGGATGATTTCGGTTGAAAATAAAACTTTACGACAAAAGAGATGATTTCAGCTTCCCAATTGTGAACTTTCCATTTCTATGTAGCAACATTCCAGCAGCGCCTGCATACGGAGTATATATCTCCCAATTGATACGATATTCCTGGGCTGCTTGTATTTCCTATCATGATTTCCTTGATAGAGGATTGCTGCTCACAAGGAAGCTATTAAACCAAGAGTTCCAAATGGTGAAGTTGAAATCATCCCTTCGTACATTTTACGGACGCCATCACGAGTTGGTTGACCGTTATGGAATAACCGTTTCACAGATGATATCGGATATGTTCCTTATGTCGTAACTACAATACCCTTACCTTTTCACGAATGTGACCTACCGAATTAGACTATTTACCGGATTTGTAATAACATAAGCAACACGAAGGGTGCCACATGTGGAGCAGGATCTGCTTACCTTTCCGGAGCACCTGAGAAAACCCCTAATTTTTGGTGGGGTTCGTGTTGCTTAGTCTTTAGTTTTCTATGTTGTGTCATCTGTACTATTATTTGTCTGTTTATCTTTTTATTTTTGGCCATGGCGTTGTCAGTTTGTTTTCGATCTATGAGTTTGACTGTCCCTCTGGTATCTTTCGTCCCTCTTTTACCTTCATCAGGAATACTCAATTCTTGTCCATATTGATTACGAAAATTGATAGCTAAGCAAACGGATCAAGGCTATCAAATTAATTGCTATTACGATAAAATTGCGTTGTTTTTTCGTTTCATTCAGTTTGGAAGCAACCTTAACATACACGACAAAAATATTAAGCGCAATTGTTATAAGTTTGCATTGAAAATAATTTCAGGTCAAAAAAGTAAACTTACCTGAAAAGTGTATCTTCCTTTTGGTTTTACGAATTTGAAAATAAAATTAATAATTAAAAATATTGTTTTCAGTCGAATACAAATGCATACAATGAACCCGATTTGCTAAACAATCTTTAAAGTACGATTTTGTCCGCATATCTATGTATATTTTTCAATCAGATCGAAAGTCTATTTGTTTTTCAATATTGCTATGCTTTATGTCGCAGATGGATCTGCGATAAAGATCAACAGTTATAGTAAGGTATATGTACGGTAATGAGATTATTTACTATAATTGTTGATATTACTGAAATATATAACTTTTTAAGTGAAGCCGATATAAGGGTAATCAGTACTTTTTTTGTTATCCACACTTTTAAACTTGACGTAGATTGATAAAGAAAAAGCAATAACAGGATGTAGCTACACAAATGAAACTCAAACTCATGATTTTCCATTCTACAATATATATATATATGATTTACTATAAAACCCGATCTACAAAAAAACCAACTAAAATAGAACATGAAAAAAACTAGATATCCTGTTTTCTGACATTAAGGACAGAATTCTGAAAATATTAATTAACAAAAAATATTAATAAAACTACATACGTTCATACTTCTTTCATTTTTTCACACATTTAAATGATTTGAAATTCGTTAGGAATATTTTAACATGATTTATTTGTGGACCATTTGTCAATTTCGCAACCAAAATCACGCGGGTTTGTTTTAGACCTTACGCGCCCATACATAAGGATCGCTTAAAATACAAATTTGGTAAACCCTGATGAAATCTACCAATGGTAGGGCATTCAATTTACTACAAGCAAATAGGCGGCAAGATATGTTTAAGTTCTCAATTTTATAAAACATTTAATTAACTTAAACTTAACAAACCAAATCAAATCAAATGAAATTTGACCTTCTGCCTCTTGTAGTCTGTAATGTAATGCTTAAGAATGGTGTTACATTCTTTTGAAGCTCATCTAAAAATGTCTAACATTGGATGTATTTACATGCACCGTTTGAATGTAAGAGAATTCTGGAACATTAGTAGAGAAACGTTTTGAATCATCCTCTTTTGTTAATGTGTTTTCTACTTCAAATGATGTGTCAATATATCATCATCAAGAAAATGGTAAGTTTATTGTTGAATTTATCACTTAAATGGCTGGCATTTAGACTGGTCTTTACTGATTTTGGCTGTGATTCAAAACAGAACGGGAATAAATTTGCTCTTTAAGGGCGCTATTGCCCATAGGAATATCTACAACCTGTCGATAAACTGTATTAAGGAAACGTACAAAAATATTGTTAGGGATAAAATTTGCAGCTTTAATCATCTCGTCATACTTCCAGTAAGTTTATGAGTAGCGAATGATACCAAAGGGACATTCATTAAGTTTATCTACCGGAATGAAACATGCATACTTTTCTTGGTATTATGTCTTATAATCGTGAATAATATGTTTGTATCTTTGATACTAAGGGCTTTTGGAAAAAGTTGCTGAACTTTCATTGTCCATTTCAAAATCATCACTAGTTTCTAAGACTAAAGACATTATAAGTTTATTAAAACATTTTATAGACATTTTTTTATGTTTTATTATGAAAGTTCTCCGTAACCCTATAGTTGTCTTTCGATATGTATACGTTTTTCGGTTGCAGTATAACTAGTGTATACCAATGAATTTCCTTTTACTCATATTATCATTTTTTTTTATATTTCACAATCATAGCTGTCTTTACAATATTTGTATTCATGCTCATGGTTGTGGTTTTAACTACTGAATTGACGACGAGACAGTACTCCTATGTAGTGATACGGTCATTGTCTATGATTTGACTATTTAAAACATTTTGAATTATTCGAAACTCTAAGAGTTTTTTTAACGCAACCATATCGATAGCGCTAGCAAAAACTGGCATAACATTTTCAAATTTTGAGTATACAACGTTCTTCAACTTAATTTTTGAATTGGTCTTTCAACTGTTTTAATTCGAGCGTCGACGATGAGACATGTGTAGATAAAATATGTGTCTGGTGTACTAATTTATAAGCTCTGTATCTTTTATGAATGATTTTGAGTTATTATTTGGTAATGCTGTTCGGAATTGATTTCTTTTGAATCGTTTTGAGGACCACTTATGAGTCTTAAAGCTTTTTACGTGTTCAACACACAATTGACAAATACCACTGCTAATGCCAACTTTTCGCATCAAGAATAACGCTGTCCAAGAACCAGAACATAGTTTAAGTAATGTCTTAGAAGAGAGGCGAAAGATAACATAAGGACATTCAAACTCATAAATCGAAAATAAACTCCATGGCTAAAAAAGAAAAAAACCATGAGACAAACATTAATGCACAAAACACAACATAGAAAACTAAACACTGAGCAGATGAACCCAACCAAAACTTTGGGGTGATCTCAAGTGCTCCGGAAGTGTAAGCAGATCCTGCTCCACATGTGGCACCTGTCGTGTTTCTCATGTTAGTACAAACCCGGATATGAGTCTAATTCAGTCGGTCACATTCGGTTAAAAGGGGACTGGATTGTAGTTACGACATTTGGAACATATCCGCTATCTTCTGTGAAACGGATATTCCAAAACCGTCAACCAACTCGTGATGGCGTCCGTAAAATTAACGAAGGAATGATTTCAACTTCACCACTTAGTTAATGTCATTTTCGTCATGGTTCTGCATTTTTATTCGTATCTAATTTCAACTTCACCACTTAGTTAATGTCATTTTTGTGATGGTTCTGTATTTTTATGCGTATCTAATTTCAACGTCAATACTAGTTAATGTCATTTTCGTCATGGTTCTGTATTTTTATTCGTATCTAATTTCAACGTCACCACTCAGTTAATGTCATTTTCGTCATGGTTCTGTATTTTTATTCGTATCTAATTTCAACGTCACCACTTAGTTAATGTCCTTTTCGTCATGGTTCTGTATTTTTATTCGTATCTAATTTCAACTTCACCACTTAGTTAATGTCAGTTTCGTCATGGTTCTGTATTTTTATTCGTATCTAATTTCAACGTCACCACTTAGTTAATGTAATTTTCGTTATGGTTCTGTATTTTTATTCGTATCTAATTTCAACGTCACCACTTAGTTAATTTCATTTTCGTCATGGTTCTGTATTTTTATTCGTATCTACTTTCAACTTCACCACCTAGTTAATGTCATTTTCGTCATGGTTCTGTATTTTTATTCGTATCTGTTATATAATGAAGCAAAATAACGATGAACATGAACTAATGGACAAATGACATACCATTATCTGTTTCGGTATAAGCGTCATGGAACAAATGTATAACTGTAAAGCGACGACAAAGTTGATAGTTTTTGTGTTTTGCTCACATGAATTTCACATTAATCTCACTTGAAGTTCACCTGAAACGAGCTTATATGTGAAACTCTCGTGAAAATTTCGATGTGAATTTCACGTGAGTTGTACCCGTAAAGGGTATTTTTCATAATTTTTGTTAGATATCAAAATTCAGATGTTATTTGAATTACTTTGTTTTGAAAATTCACGTGAACTTCATGTGAAAAATATTCATTTGAATTTCCCGTGAGATTACGTGAGTTTCAAATGAGATTTGCATGAAACTTAAGAGAAATCAGTTTACGTGATTTTCACATATAATTCCGTTGAAGGTGAATTTAAAGTGAGGGAGTCGCATATACTCCTTAAGGAGCGATACCAGGTGCTTCGATATGGTGAGCGTCTTCACATCCAATCTTTTATGTTAATATTCTTTACAAAGCACAAAAATGTCAGTATTCACCTCAAAAGCTAACAAAACCTTTAAACAGACTTATTAAGAAGGGATATAGTTACGATACTGTTGTCAGGTCATTAAAGATTGCATATTTTGGCTTTAATATTGATTCACTTATAGGGTCTTTCCATTGGAATTAAACATTTATTCTAAAACCAGTTGTTGGCATGACACGGGTTATGTTCTTCTCATATATTTTATGATGGTATAATACTAAACCCCTAACAGGAGGGATTATGCCTGATATTCATATGATGAAGACATAATCTTTCAATCAGTTTAATTGAGGTCTGGAGCTGGCATGTCAGTAACTGCTAGTAGTCTGTTGTTATTTATGTTATTGTCATTTTGTTTATTTTCTTTTGTTTCCTATTCTGACATCGGACTCGGACTTCTCTTAAACTTAGTACTGTTGTACGTTTGTTTTTTTTACATTGGCTAGAGGTATAGGGGGAGGGTTGAGATCTCAAAAAACATGTTTAACCCCGCCGCATTTTTGCGCCTGTCCCAAGTCAGGAGCCTCTGGCCTTTGTTAGTCTTGTATCATTTTCAATTTTAGTTTCTTGTGTATAATTTGGAGTTTAGTATGACGTCCATTATCACTGAACTAGTATACATATTTATTAAGGGGCCAGCTGAAGGACGCCTCCGGGTGCTGGAGTTTCTCGCTGCATTGAAGACCCATTGGTGGCCTTCGGCTGTTGTCTGCTCTATGGTCGGGTTGTTGTCTCTTTGACACATTCCCCATTTCCATTCTCAATTTTATGCATCACCCGCGATGGGAATTCACAGTCTGGCAAAATTTCACAATCGGGATTAGGACACAATCGATAAAATTGCACATCAAACAACTTTGTTGGTATCTGAGAACAAGAAAACATGTTGCTAGTGAACTCATACACTGACACATCGAATTTGTCAACCAGTTCGTGATGATGATCGTAAAACTTATTAAGCCATTTTTCCTCAGAACGCAGTTGGAGCAGTTTTGTTTGTGTAAGGAGCACTTGTTTTGTCATGAAGTCCGAATGGTGTGAATATGCACGAAAGTAACACAGATATGTTAACGCAATACGATGGATCATGAGGTTTGGAAGTGCTGAGAAATGAAAAATTGACAATTTGAGAGTTGAAATCAACATTAAAAGACTCTATTAAAACTTTGATTACATCATTAGACAATAAATAACTAAATATTTGGTGTCCATTAATTAAAGTGAGTGATCTCAGTGAGCTTGTTTGACGTTGAATGGACAGGTATACATATACTTTACAATTTGTATAAAATTGGAAATCAGGAAATGTGATATGATTGCCAATAAAACAATAAGTAAACGTCCATAGGAAAAAGACTTGAGAAAATAAAGGTCATCGTACTGCCTTCAACAATGAGAAAAGTCTAAAGGGCATAGTCAGTTATCAAACGGCCCGACATGACAAGATGTGGAACAGTTAAAGCGAAAAATCAGCGATTTATGACACATCAATAAACCAGAAGTTTATTCGATCATTTGACAAATGAAGTAGTTTAACGATGTTCACAGAATGTTGCTAATGTACTTTATACAACTTCTTAGAAGATTTCACTTATTGTAAAGAGCGACGCAATAGGCCTATGACTGGAAACAATACAACTTGTCATCACTCTTAAAAACGTGAGCTAATTAAAAATTGTTTGGATATTGTATGCCTTGTATGGATTGTTCGAAGATTGTGTACAAGGGATAAGCTAACGTATTTTTTTACTTTTTTCAGCATCCTGTTTAATTCTTTGAAATGTCCGTGTTTATAGCATTATTGGCGTCAACAATTACATCATGTTAATGACGTCCGTAAGTTACATTGAAATATTATCTAATATATTTGGGCCCCTGTCATCAAGTCGTTTGACTCAAATATTGATCAAAAATATTGGTTAGGTAGTACTTCATCGATACTAAAAAAAAGGGCATTGATTTAATTCCTATGGGCGGTATCATTTCTCAACATCTCAAACAAATTTCAAAGATAACAGGTTTGAATTAAGAACACTAGACGTGCGTTCCGTCTTTGAACGACAAATATTTCGATCTAAACAAACGGACGGAAAGTAAGATTAATTTCGCAGTTGAAAAGCATTGAAAACCAACATACCAACACGTTGTGCTTTACTTTGCTTGTTTTCAATATCCATATTTTTCAGTGTGTTTCGGGACGATTTATATTAGTGCTTGACATATTGTATGAACACCTGTTTATTGTGGGGTTTACCCATGTATGATCTATGACAAGCTGGAATCACATTTGTTACATTGCACGCGTGCGGATTAATTCGAAATTTTGAACAGAGGTGTGCTGCTTAAAAAAATGATACAATCGGAAAATAATAACTGGTCTGTGTTGCCTAAACTATACCTTAATAACATGCATAAGTTTGGCAAACATTTGCTAATTTTCAAGATAAATCTTAGCAAAATAAGATTACTTGATAATTAAAAACACGGAACAATATATTGATAAAATCATTGATAAATTTGAATGATTCTAACAATACTCAAATAGGTAACTTTTTAGAGATCAGAAAATAAATAATGTGGGACAATAGTTTTATACAATTAAAGGAAAACGTTTGTTTTTTGACAAATGGATTGGAATTGTTATTTTATTCATAAACGACATTATTGATAACACAGGCCATATATCAGAAGAATTTAGTTTTAGAATTTAAAACTAAAAAACTAAAGTAATTGGATTGCTGAATTTTCAAAACTTAAAAAAGCCATAACAAATCACTGGGTGGTGAACCTTAAAACTTAGAGATCATGCAAAACTATAATCAATATAAACCGAGAAAAAAATTAAACTTCGAGATAATCATGATAATACTGACATACTTGGTATTAGAGATTTACAATAAGTGTATGACTCCGCCAGAGTACGAATACGAGTCAGAATAAAACAGGTTAAATGATGGGGTCGATCTTAACATATGAACTTTAATCATTATAGTATAAATTGAAAAGATGTTTTCGTTCATTGACAAAACTACCACAAACGTCAACTATAGGTTGAAGTCTGTGACTTATATGACTTCAAGGAGTTCCCATGACTTTATAGCATTTCAATTCGCCAACAACGGAGACTCGGTATTCTGTAATGAGTCTGTTTAGCTTTTTACGTTTTCTCTGTAAGTGTTCTGGCTTTCTGGTTATCTGCTATCTGGGGTATGGCTGGTCCAATCTCTATCAGAAGAGGAACCTGAACTTAATCAATTTGCCAATTACATGTTCTACGGAGACTCACGAGCAGTAGAGGAACCTGAACTTAAAAAATGGATTATGGGCCTGCCAATGGATTTCAATGCAGACGATGCTATAGCGGAAGATGATGAAATTTCCACAGATAATGCTGCAACCAGAAGTGCAGATACTATTGATGATGCTCCTGCATATAACATTAATGATGCTGCTGCAATCTTGAAGTTACAAGAAAAAAACCCCGAAAAACAGATGTAAAAACTGGACCTCTAATACAATTAGTTCGCGTTAACCATGAAAGGTATGAAAAATGTTTTACAAAATAGGTTCCCAACTTGTTTAAAAAAGGTTCCAGAATTGCTTAAAAGCATTGGTGTTGATTTAAATCCACCTGAAAGTGATTAGACTTTTTGTGGTTCAATGATGTCGTTTTGTTCACGCATTTTTGTCAATATAATGGAATTTGATGCGTCTGTCATACAAGTGAGAGGTTTAGCTAGCTATAAAACCAGGTTCAATCCATCATTTTCTACATAAGAAAATGCCTGTACCAAGTCAGGAATATGACAGTTGTTATCCATTCGTTTGATGTGGTTGTTTTTTCGATTTTGCCATTTGATTGGGGACTTTCCTTTTTCAATTTTCCTCGTCCTGTCGTTTTGATTCTTTCTGTCCTTATTATATCTATTGTACCGTTTGCTGCTCAATTTTATTTTCTCCTTAAACTGTTTGAAGGAATGTTAACATAGGACACTCTTTCAATTTGTTTTTCAAAACAAATTTCACAAGGCTACTGCAGACTGACTAGCTGAAATGTTAATATTCTCGCGGAATTATCTATTTGAAAAAAAAATGGTTTTGTAATATGTTATTGATTTAAAAAAAAAGATGCCTCGTATGATTCTTTGTTAGACTTATTTGTGTACATCTCTAAAATCATAAAAAAAAAACAGTTGCAACCTTACTAGGTATGGATGATGATTTGAATGACTTAAATATATTCCTAACCGAAACAGGTTGATACATTTAGCAATCATTCAATGGAGAATGTTTACCCTATCCGGCAAACTATACACAGTGGTGAAAACAAATAGCCCCAAAACAAAATTTTAAATTGAACAAAAAAATTATTATCCAATCCCCTTAAAATAATTCATCATTTAACGAAAGGCTCATCTAACTTGAACAGAGGTTGTTTTTTTTAATGTAAACGATAAAAAATATCAGGTAACAGGACAAAAATTTTTGTTGTGAAAGTTTTAAAATTCTGAACATGTCTGTTAGCGGGCGTACACAAAGGCCCTTTCTAACCTTCTGTAAAGAGAAATTTGATAAATTGGTTTGTCCTTTCACCACGGAAAGATTGAGCACGGTAAAATTAATTACCTTTCAACTTTTTTTTTGCGATCACCGCAATAGCTTACCTGTATGATTTGTAATTGTACTCGGACTCTGAGTCAGACAGTTATTGTAGATCTCTAATAATGATATACATGAAGACATTTATAAGATAGTGCAAAGTCAGATAAAACCAGAAACACCTATTGGATTTTTGAAATGGGAAATGGTATTTAATACGGGAATTATAAATATTGAATGAAAATACTCTTTACAATTCACTTTTGAATATTTAAAAGATAATAAAAATAAAATGTTCAGGTATAAATGTATATAATGATGTATGCATATGTATGTGTGTAGGCATGCGTGTAGGTATGTAGGTTATGGATGTATGTAAGTGAAACATAAAATTAGTTTGGTCAAGAAAAAGGGGGTCATTATAGACAAAACTTAGATAATATATTTCAATGTACATGTGTATGGATGTTAACACAGTTTTTTTACAATTTTACTTACATTTATTTGTATACTATTTTGTTTTTGTTGTGAAATTAAAGGAATCTATCTTTGGGTATGATAATGATGTTTACAAATATAAAGGTCATGCAGGTAGTTAAATTTAGGTCAAATTTGTATTATTAGTTACATAGTGTGCTAGTGACCTAATACGGTATATATGGGGTCAGTAAATTCCATATGGGGTGAGAGCGAAGCTCGAATCCCCATATGGAATTTACTGACCCCATATATACCGTATTTCGTCACTAGCACACTATGTAACGAATTTATCTTACCGACTATCTTAACGTGTGAAATTTAGACTAAAGTGACCATCAAAATGAGCAAGTCTTCAATACCGTTAGCATTAAGATACTACTTCCATTGATCCTACAAAAACAGATGCCAACAATAACAACTTGTTAGGTTTAAATGAGTTTTATAAATTTATCTCAATCTTCATCATCAATTTCTTTGTCTGTTGAAACCTTTAAGATTTTTACTTAGCACCGTTTTGTTTTTATAAAGGGACGTAACACCACTACTAACCGTGTATGATATAATCCCCGCCTTCCTACTAACCTAATATGGAATATACACGGTCTCCACGTGGACGCTTTTAACCAATCATATTCCTAGAAATGTATAGGAGGTAAGATAAATAAAGTTCCACGACAAGAGCTTATAAGAAACATACATTATTAAATATAACTTGCCTTTTTTTCTATTAATATCGAACATTTCCAAAAAAAAAACAAAAAACAAAAATGTATTCAAATAAATCCTCAGGTATAAACTAACAAAAGGTACCAGAAACAGTAAACCACTCTGTCTCTCATTCAATAGATTGTAAAAGATAGTATTATTAAAAGAATCGATAACGTTAGAACAATTAATTTTCCGAAAATATCACGACACAGCGTGTGTAATATCTTTACCATTATATAATCATATATGGTATTATGATTATAAAACAATTGTAGAAAACAAAAGCAAAAAAAAAAAGCATTAGAATGACTAAGTATAAAAAATAAGTTTTATTGAATATACTGCCTGGATATTCAGTATAAATGAAAAAGGGATAATTGATTGAATGCTGTACATCAAGTATTTTCTTAAACAGCAAGAAGTGCAATAAAGATTTGTATGAGTGTTAAAAAAAGAATATCTGTCTGAATGTTTACATATTCTGACATATTTGACTGAGTTCTCACGGCAGGGTACGAATGCATAACAGGAGACGTTTACCGGTCAAGACTTTGTCTGGTTTTCATCGACGAATAATTGTTCGATTTTTTCTTTAGTATTTAATCCAATTTCTTAGTATTATGTCACGATGGCTTTTTCTTATTTTAGTTTTGCACTACGTGTTCATTTATTTTTTTCTTTTATATAGCTCATACAATGTACCATCTAGAATTTTACCATGCAAACATAATTTAAGACAACCTTTTAGGAATATGTTGCAAAACTGTAGGATATCGGTCATTATTCATATTACATAAATGCTAATCCATTTCTATGTTGATATGGCTAAGTCTTTGTGATATGCAAGAAGAGATCACATGGTACATCAAAAAATTCAAACTAACTGTCAAAGTTATAAAAAAAAAAGAAAAACACATTTTAGGTAATGTTAAATATTATTTTAATCAATTAATTGTTATACATCAATTGGTGTCGAAATAACAATTAAAGTCCACAAACGTCATAAATAGTGATCATGAATGTTTAAAGTGTTTTTTTGTTTTTTGTTTCATCATTGGTCTTTTATGATTTAATGGAATATGTGTCGGTCGTTTTTCGAATAATAGGTTTTGGTTGACCCTTTTTTTTATCAGCCCCTATTGATATTAATAACTTAAAAGCATAAAAGATCATTAAAAGAAAATATCAAGATAACGTTAATATAAAATCTAAACATCTATCTTTAAAAGTTTTGATGGGATTTCAATCATGATATTTTGAAGCCATCAGAACGTAGTTAATTGATCTTTATAATTGTTTTAACACGTCAGTGTTTAAAGTCTATGATAAGAAGAGGCCACGTTTTGGGTCCAAAAGAAATATAAGTTTAAGAAGATATTGACTTTACTTATAACCAATGATACAGATGGAACACAAAATAATTGTCAAGACACTCTTTAAATTAAAGAATATATTGCAAAATTATTGTATATCGTTGAAAATAAAATTTACATTTCAAATGAGAACCAGTGTCCATTTTGATATGTCTGTGTCTTTATGATATTCAAAGGGGACAATCAAACGGTACACAAAATTAATCACATGATTTTGTTTTGACTCAGTTATCTATGCTTTTACACACTTCCACTTAAGAACTATGATAGTTTACGATTCAATTGCATTTACCGATAAGACTTACCTTTTAAATAACTGATTTCAAAAAATAAAAATAATGATCAAAGTCGGTTTTAAAAATATGTTAAGGTCAAGTAAAAATTGTTATTTCGAAAGACATCAAATGGGGTCTACTTCATTAATATAATAATAAAGAGATAAGGTATGATTGCCAATGAGACAACTATTCACCGAACTTCAAATAAAGTGGATGTAAGCAATTATAGGCAACCGTACGGTTTCAACCATGAGAAAAACCCATACCGTATAGTCGGCTATAAAAAGCCCGACATGACTAGGTATAGAGTTGTCTCAATGGCAATCATACAACATCTCAATAGTTTTGTATACATAATAATAAAATTCATTAAAGTCATCATTCAGACAATATTTATTGTTTTATTATTCGTTTATTTTATATATTGTATTGTTATAATTGTTTTAAAAAAATCCAAGATGCTACGGAAAGGTAAGCCGATTCTTCTCCTCATGTGTCATATGAACTTATATTTATTCAATTATCAGACCTCAAATAATCCCTCTTTTTAACAGAAATTTTAATTTTTCTCATGACTTGACTTATATCTTAAATACATAAGTTTTAATATCAAAATATTTTTTAAAATCTGTTTTGATTAATTTAACAGATGTCATAATAAAATGTTCCTTTGATTATGTTTTATACTTTTAAGGGGGTAAAGAATACCTAAGAAAGATAACTCTTATTCATAGTCTGTTTTATTGCAGCGTTTTAAAATCATATGCAATATGCAAGAATTTAAAAGATCCAGATCAGAATGTTTACATTGTTGTTAAGAGCAGATGTACACCTATTGGTATTTGTTTCATCTTTTAATCCATTTCTAGTACCACATTTTCCATAAATGAATCTTCAAAGAGACCAAACAGGAAAATTTCAAAGCAAAATAAATTTAAAAAAAGAAAAGAAGGAGGTCAGATTTATTTCAAATAGGCAAATGATGGGAAACAACAGGACCCTGACGTATTTGGCATCTTAAATGACCACTGCAACTATATTCATAACTACATTGGTATAGCAGCAGAGACTGAGGTTACTGATCCCCTTAATGTGAAAACCACTGTCCTAGGACGTGGGTAGAAGAATAGTTGAACTAGATTTGCTTGCATCAGCAATGTACTGTTGTATTTGCAGGTCCCTCTCCAAATATCCGATATAGTAGGGGAAAGCTTTTTGGGCTCAGCTGTGTTTTAATGATCTCCCTTACTCCTAGAAAGGAAAAATTGGCTTACGAAATAGCAATGACTTCGTGCAGTCTATAACAAATCAAAAAAAAATTATAACCTCTGCAGGAATACTATCAAATTATATGTTTAACGAACTTGATTATACATGTGGATTTGGCACGGTCAGCTCTATTCTATCACCTAGTTCAAATTTTCAGGAGCCGTGGTTCTTTGCACCAATTGATTCGTCGTTCATTTTTGAATCGTATATCAATTTTGTTTTAAATCTGTTAACCAACAAAATAGAAAATCTTGATATTGTAAAAATATCAGCCGATTTTTATGATTTTCCCTATGTGTCCTTTGTATTTTTGGCATCTCATGCTGTTAATTTCAACAGCTCATATCTCAAAATCAAAAACGGTTACCTTTTTTTTTATTTTATTCTCTTGTTTACCTTTACAAGCAGAATCCGTATGTGAAATTAAAAAAAAATTCTGGGAAGTAGTTAATTACGTACACTTAGCCTTAATAGAAGCTATGCTTTTTTGAAATTTTTATGGAACTACATGTATTTTTTTGTCTTGATAACAAATAATTTGTGTATTTTGTATGCATGAAATTTGTTGATATGTCATAATGTGTGTCTATATTGTTGTATGGTCAATTTGAATACCTCATTTGTTTACTAAATACTGACTCTAAATTGAATAAACAAGCCAAATATCTCTGGCCTAGGTCCAAAAACAACATGTCATGGCCTGCTCAAGTGTTTCTTACCAAAATAAATTTATCGTCCTCGAGGTCAAAGTTCAAGGTCACATGAAGGTCATAGTTATAAGGGGACACACCACCTCATGATGATACATCCACATGCCACAAATGTACGGCTAAGTTAAAAAGACGAAAACATTATGGTCTGGTCGTGTTTCTCTTGAAATAAAGACATTAAGTTGACCTTGAGGTCAAATTTGTAAGTCACATGAAGGTCATTTTGATATAAGACACTTAAACTCAAGATGATACATCCACATACCAAATACCTAAGGCCTAGATCAAAAGACAAAATAGTTATGGCACAAATGTACTATCAGAATGGATCTTGCTCTTATTTATTGAGGGTGGGGGTATATTTAAAACTTTAATAGAAAAAAATCTGGTGTTTAATTTTTTATAAATTTTTGCAAGAATAGCAGACTGATATAGCACTACAAATGGTTAGTTTTAAAGAAAAGTTAAACGACACATTTTTTGAAGAAAACAAAAATTCGTCTTCAAACACTTGACCCGTTATAGTCATGTTTGGGGGCTGAATCTGAGACCCGCCTTTTTAGTTCGGACAAAACTTTAAATCTAGAATAAAAAAATTACAAATAAAGGGTATCGATGAACTAAAATTCGCCTCAGTTATTTCAATAAACTATGCTATTGTCAATTTAGGATTGATTTTTAAAAAAAAGTAACATATATACCCCTATACCCATATTTCTGAAACTTCGAAGGTTGGCCAATATTGGCATGTAAAATATGCCATATTTGAGTTGCTAAATCTTTTAAACCATAGTTCAAATCTTTGAAATTTTTGTAAGATGTTAAGCCAGGCCTAGTTTATCAATGAAAGGAAAACAAGAAAAATTAAGGTTTTTGGGGGGTATAGTGTTAGGTACCCCTTAAATAATCGATAAATATCAATATCAATATCAATAAAAAAGAGGCGGATGATGTCAAAGATACAGACGATACTCATTAGTCTAAGAAAAAGTGACATTATACATGTTATAGCACATCTTTTTATTCTTATAATGTGTCAGCGGGGGAAAAACAAAACACTTTCCTATAAATAGGAAGATGTGGTATGAGTGTCAATGTGACAACTCTCCATCCAAGTCACAATGTATAAAAAGTTAACAATTATAGGTCAAAGTACGGCCTTCATCACGGAGCCTTGGCTTACAGCAAGCTATAAAGGAATAAAGGACCCCAAAATGACTAGAGTGAAACAATTCAAACAGGAAAACCAACAGTCTAATTTATATAAAAAACGAGAAAGAATATTATGAATTTTATATTTAATTCAGTCGAGAAATCGTATTTATTTAAAAGACCGAATTTGTATTTAGCTACTTCAGATCTGTTGTATTTGACTATCGACAAAATTCAGGTATTTCTTTACAAAAAAAGAATCGAATGATTTTATCAACTTTTTTCTCCTGCACAAAAAATTGAAGTAATAGGAAAAGTAGTAGGTAGGGAATATACGAGATTCCTTTCAGTAAGTTCTAGACGGTAAACGATAGTTTGGTCATTTCTTTGATAAAGCAACAGTAGTAAACCGCTGTTCAATAGTCATAAATCGATTCAACTGAAACAAATTCGGGTCACAAACCAAAACTGAGGGAACCACATTAACTTTCAGAGGAAACAAAACAGAACAACAGAAACACTGAGCTGCTGCAAAAACAAACGCAAACATACATCAAAACGGACTATGTGATAACAATTGCCATATTCTTGACTTGGTACAGGACATTTTAAGAAAAAAAGGTTTAACCTGGATGTATGGCTAGTCAAACCTCCCGCTTATATAGCAATGTTAAAAATACCGCTAAAATGACAACATTGCGCGACAGGAAACCATTCATTAACGCTCTGTCCTGTACAATTTCAAGGTCTTCATTAACAATATGATTACAGGGATCTACGATTGTAGAAGTTGTGAATATATATGTACTCGGAATTCGTTAGCATTTAAGTATAGTACTAACGTCATGAACTACATCGTTTCAGCTGATTTGTCCCTAGGCGAAAGCACATGACGTTTTCTCCGAATATGAATATCTTTTCAGTCTATATATCAAATAAATGAAACCATATGCATTTTGTAGCAAATTACTTTCAAATTATAAATGATTATCGACCAGATTCAGATATTGTTTTTTTGCCAACGAAAAATTTGCAAAAGGGGAAAAGTTTCCAGAGGATGTTACAAAGTTGACCATAATTTAGTCTTTTATTTAAAGAATTCATTACCATCCGAGACTGGACAATGTTAAAATATAGACAGTTTCATAAATTCAAACACTGCCCGAGGGAGATGGAACCTTGTGTTCTTACTCATTTCTAATTTATCAACTGAAAATTTAAGGAGTTTTTTTATACATTATAACAGTACTGATGCATTGACTACCGAGTTGATGATACTCATTGGGATTACAGTCCGCCATCAGCGGTATCGATCCAATGCTTGAAAACAAAAATAACACTATAAATTCCGTGACTCCGGAGCGCTGTTTAGATTATATTTTTAAAATGCAAGATACATGTAGAATAGTTTATTCAGTATTACCATTGAATGGAGACCATTTTTTAACACTACAACCATTTAATATTCTTGATAATTTGATATATGCAGGCTTCCTGCTTTTATATTTGGGATTTCAAAAAATATGTATTGATCTTCTGGCCTGTCTTTTTGAGTGAAACGCTTGACGCTATAATATATGATAATGTGAGTTATATCGTAAAGGCGACTTAAAACCTTATAGTTTGGCATTGCACAAGGTCAAGCTTTCTCAGCTAATTCAGTATGCCTTTTTTATAGTCAATGCAAATTTTATTTTAAAAGAAATACAAATCCGGAATAACTGAAACAGAATGTACATATTACAATTATACAGTTATGAAATCTGAAATTATATAAAAAGTAACCTATACTTATAAAAAACATCAATTGCATTCATATACAGTTGTAATATTCATTTCTGTATACTGTACACCAATTAATTTTCGCGAGCGATTTATTTTCGCGAGTGTTGCAAGTAGAAAAAATAACGCGAATATAAATCGTCGCGAGTATGTAAAACTTGAATCTTTCCTTATTTAACTACATCAAGTAAAATAGAAAATCGCGAGATTTAACTGCCGAGAAGTTGACTAGAAAGGGCTAAACGCAAAATAAAGTATCCGCGAAAATCAGTTGGTTAACAATAGTTGTTACCTTTACGTATGGCATCGAATTCTATCCATCCAAAGGGTTGACTGAAGTATACAAATAAACAGTCTACAAATATGTTTTCAACACGCAAGGATATCATATCGTACGGTTTTTTTCCTGAAAAATTGTGGATCACAAAAGCGTATATATCACGTGAATTAACCTAAAGTGACAATTTAAAATCGAACATTCTTCAATTCTTTCTTAGATCAAAGTCCTTATTTTTCTAACTCTAACATTATGATCAATAAGCGTTCAACTGCCATGTCCTAGTATTGTACTGATACAAATATTTGTTTAAACACTAATTCCAAGCTGTGCATATTTCAGTATTCAACGGCTTTTTGTGATGATTTTAAAGATTTAATCACTAACTCCTTGTTATATTATTTGCCAAATTGTCTAATAAAGCTGTGACACTTTTATTAGTAATTGAAAATGCTTAACTATAATTGCAATGCAAAGAAGATAAAGAGTCCAATCTACTTTAATGATAAAATCGAATACCTAACATTTGATGTTTATCATTTAATTAAGATGAGAGATGAAAAAGGGAGATAAAAATGATAAAATTCTGTTTTATATTTGATAAAGTCGATAATAAGACAAACATGTAAAATTGCATATATCATATTGTGTATATGACGAACGCAAATTCAATTATTCACAACACACAAATATTACATGTATATAAGTTAACAAATCTTTTCAAAACATGTTACATCTGATCTTCGATTGGACTAATTGAAGACGATAAGAAAACCGTAAAATCGTTTGATTTTGAAACCATTCCACATCAGTATATTCTATTCCGTTTCATTTCTCATAATGAGTAGAATGAGAATAGCTTTATTTGTCAATTTCCACAATCATGTGGAGCAGAATAGTTTATACAAATTATGATATATACATATGATAAAGATTGATTTTATTGATTACAGTGATGAAAAAACAAAAAAACAAAAAAATATTTATCATGGTTTATAAAAGACTTGTAATCATGTACATGGTCAAGTGTCAGTGACCCAATTTTTTTATACGTATGGACAACCCAGTGTTCTTTGTTGTTATATACTTAATAGTTTATTGTATATTTAATAAAAACATACATTATAATGATTTTAGGGTATTTGACAACTTATTACAACCAGAGAGGTCTGGAGTCAGTATAGTTCTTTTTCTCACATTCTAAATCAAAAATTATATTATGTATTTTCTTATTAACATTTTTGTCTTCACGTGACATAAACCAAATAAATTTTGACTTCAAATCAAATAATGAAAATATGTATCTAAGAACTCTTATCTTTAATTCCAATATTTTAATTTCTTCGGAAAATGTCTGTATCAAGACAGAAATATGAGTGTTGTTTTTCAATCGTTCCCTTGATTGATAACGTTTGATTTTGTCAGTTTTCATGTACTTCCCTTTTTCAGGATGTTCGCTACTCTGTTTTAAAATTACAAGGTTTTTAAAAGACTTTTATAAATTGATAGTATATAAATAATAGAACTAAAAATGCAGAAAAAAATGAAGGGTCCGTGTACTTGTTTTCGAGATATAAGCCATTGAAAATTTTGCGGGAAATGAATATCTCTAGAGTGTTCATACGTTTAACATTGCCACCTTATTTTCTTTCAAAAACTATGAAAAAATAACAAGGATTTTATAAGATCTTCAAATATGGCTTTTTAAACTATATGTAATAAAATTATGGAAAGAAAAGTAGGGGTTTTTGGGAAAAATTTGTAATGGCAGTAGATGAAAAACCAGAGGATTCCGAATATCTGACAAAAAGTCAAAAACAAGAGGAGCAAACATCTTTAAACTACCTTGAAGTTTAGTATTTGTGTTTTACTTTTTTATTGCAGGACTTAACGAGATGTGCTTTGTTCGGCATAACACCTCAATTATGTATACTGGAAAAAAAACTCTTCATATATTCATTAACTGCATCCTTGCTTATCGTCGGATATTTCGATAATATCATTCCTAAAGCTTAGTATACCTTAGCAGATAGTAAAACCTATACTGAGAGACAACATGGACAAAACAATAAATTGACGCTTGGAGAATTGACTCCGACACAGAAGAAACTATCATAGTCAATGGCAAAACTTGCAACAGGTTATGCAGAAAATAAATTATACAACTAAGTATATTCAATTACGTGGCATCAAAAACCTTTTTGGACATCAACAAAATGTTCTTTAATACAATTTTAGGAATTCTTCGTTTAGGAGTTACACGCACCTTGTTGTAGATGAAATCTCACTTAACACAAGTTACGCCGCGTTATTTCATCATACAGAAATGAATACTATGATTCCTAATAAATCATTCAACCAAATATGGATATTCATGTCATATAAATCAGGAGTACACACAGCAAAATATTTTTCCAAAAAAAAATGTGTCAATAAAATTGATTGTACCTGGACGGTGTTGACGTAATCCCTGTGTGCTGTGAAGCATCAAATATAAAAAACAATTTACCAAAAGGTATGTTTATATCTTCGTTAGATTATGGATAGCCTAAAAAAATTGCTTTACATCTAATAGACGTAGGACGAAGTGAAAGCGCATACACAGCTGGGACTGTGAAGGTAAAAGATAGGGTCTTATTAAGTCCGAACACAAGACAGGGGCGACACTAACGACAACCACTGAATTATAGGCTCCTGTTTTGATACAGGCACATACAGAATGTGGCGGGGGTTAGACATGTTTGCTGATGCCAAACCATCTCCGTAACCTGGAACAGTGGTGTTACAGTACAATATAAAAACAAAGTGAAAAATTCAGTTAAAAATGGCTTACTTCATAGATCAATACAAAGCACAAGAACATTTACAAAAACACAAACGACACAAAGTACAAATCTTAGAAAACTATAAACGCTAGTTCAAAGGCAAAAAGTCAAAAAGAAGTAACAAAAATTCAAAAAAACTAAGACTCAAATTTAAATCAGGACACATCCAACATTCAATGAATTTAGTGAAGAGCCTTCATGAATAGTCTGAGAAAAACATGACAGATTCTAAGACCGTAATTTGTTTTTAAATAATAAGTTAACGTTGGCTGCTTTCGAAACAAAAAAAAATGTTTCTAACTCATCGAAAAATATTAAGTGTCTTCTCGAAAAGAAAATTATAGATTGTACCATACCAAACACTGAAACTGCAGTACATCTGAGTGCACATCAAACATAACATAAACAAACACGCGCGTTCTCTTTAGGCAAATACTTCGTGTGTTTACTACAAGTTTTTGCATTTTATAGTAAAAGCACGTAAAAAAAAGTTTACAACTAATGATAAAAATGTGAGTGCATTATTGTCAAGAGAATTAAAAGACACACTTATGTCTAGCAGTGTAATTTTACCAAAAAGAAGTGTTAGATATATGAATCTTATATTGCTCACATAGTGGTACGAAAGGGTCTTAACTACCACTAGTTGCAAGATTTCAGTCTGAAACGGTCATTTTGGTCTGATCAAGTCTTAGTCGACTTATTTTACCGCTAGGGAAAAACGTTTAGACCTGTTTAGACTTTTAAACTCTGTTCCGATATACCGTGTTCAGTCAGATCAGTCGGGTCAAGATAAACAAGACAGATTCTTCAAGCGTTTAAATAAGACTTGATAAGATCACGTTCAGATAAAATAAGACCAAAGTTAAAAAACCTGTTCAGTTGCTGTAAGATTGTGTTCAGTCGTGTTAAGATTTTAAATATTTTAAATAAAACGAGCGACATTTTATCTGTGTTTATCAGGGGTTACTTCCCCTTTATGAATAAAATCGGCATAGCTTGGAGGATATTCTTTTGTGGTCTTATAATGTAATACTGTATATCTATTTCATTAAATAACGTATGAAAACGTACAATTCATTTTTTTCCGATAGAATTTTTAACATTTAATTGGTTATATAAGAAAAGATTAATTGTTGTAACCGGAAAATGTGTTAGTCATAAAAACTTTGCAGTCGTGCTGTTTGACATAAAGTAGTCCTGTATTTATTCATTCCGCCCGTATAGATATAATGATAAGTAATATATCCCAAAGATGTTCTGAAATTTTCTTAAACATTTTTTTGTTTCTAATGTAAAATAATACTTCTGATCCATATAAGATTTGTCAAGAAAAAATATATTCTAAGTATCTAATTTACTTTATATTTTTAAATATTATACAGATGACAGTTGCTTGGTGAAAGTTGATTACTTTTCAATAAACGGATTATCTAAGCAGTCAACCGAAACGGGTTGTCATTAACTATCTAAATAATTACCCATGCAACGCTTATGATGTGTTATCCATGGACGTAAAATTAATAAAGTTCCATGTTTTATCTTATATAAGGATTTACCGGGTAAAATTATTACATTGACAAATAAAACATTATTTTTTCCAAAAAAATGCAACAAGAATAAAGAATACACTGTATTTTAAAAATTTAGTTGACAGTTTATATTTACCATTAGGTACCTATAAAGACCGATTTCGATACCTCTCTTGATTTTTTTTTATTATCAAGTTTTGTTTTAACAAGAACTAATACAAGAATAAATCATGTTATAGAAAAATATCAAACAACATAAGTTAAGAAACGATTGATAAAATTTAGTGTACGGTTTATATTTTTTTTCATATCAGATTTGTTTTTATAACACCAGCATTACTTCTCATTTTAAAAACAGTGAGACGCTTACTTGCTTTTTCGGAATTGACCAAAAAGCTATAAAATAACGTAGCGAAATGACCGTACTTCATTGTACTTATAGATTAGACCTTTGTTTTTCCATTTTGAATTGTTTTACCATGATAGTCATTTTGGGGACCTTTATAGCTTGCTGTTCGGTGTGAGCCAATGCTCCGTGTTGAGGCCGTAATTTTAATCTATAATTGTTTTATACTTTGTGACTTGGATGGAGAGTTGATTATTTGGCACACATACCACATCTTCTTATTTATATTAACCGGGAGCAGTTTATAATATTTTCATTTCGATAAAAAGAAATATGCAATTCAGTAAATCAAATCGATTTGTACCATATTGTTACATTCAAAAGTCTTTAACTGAAGTAAATGATTGATAGAAATACATTATTTGTATTGCACCGCTCCTAAAATAATGTCCAGTGTCAAATATTACACATCGATGATCACTTAGATGTTCAACGGATTCAACGGAAAATTAAACTTAGGACTAGGATTAAATGCAATTCATTACGTTTCAATTGTATCCAATATTAATATTGCTAATAACATTCAGTCGAGGAAAGGACACAGGTGACATTGATATGCATTGATTTGTTCTAGCCTGATACGGCGAGCGCGTGTCGACAAAAAAGGATCATGTTAACAAGAGAACAATTGTTGTGAATCAGAGGCAAATTGACCTTTGTTCCAACTTTACTAATAAATAATGCGTGCTTGTGGACAATAGGTCACCGACGAAAGTTCACAATTCAATTTCTGAGACTATTTTCTTTGAATAAGAAAATATTTTTTTTTTAAATAGTTTGTATGTATCTTGAACTATTGTATATATAAACCAACTCTGTAAACAAATGTATTAAATGAAAGAGTAATTATTTTGTAAACAAACTATCAAAGTGGCTTGGTACCTAAACAGCTTCATGGTGCTAAGAAATATGATATCATTTGCATGATTAGGATTTTGTAAATCTTCATTTACCAAGGCTAATGAACAATTTCATAAACTGTAAAAAGAATATATATGTAATAAAAAGTAATTTTTCAAGATATTTCTCTTACATACTTAAACAATTGTCACTTTCTGTCCTGTGACTTTTTGTCCTGTGACTTTTCAGTGTCCCCTTACTGTTAAGAATAGGACCTCCCTTACCCAGGACATCCCTTACTAATGGAGAGAAAGCTGTGGGGACTACCAATGCTAATTGTTAGAGAGAATAAAAAGTACATCAGTCATTCTCAATTTTATATGTATTGCGTAAAACAAAACGGTTTTAAATGTTGAATTTAAGGAATGCTCGGATTTAAAAAATTAAATCTTTTTCTTTTACTTTTCGTTGAAATCATCCTGAATATCATGTAATATTACACGCTGAACATTCAACGATCATGGCCAAGCATGTGTTCTTCAAAATGCAATCTGTAGAAGTACAAAACACGGTTTTAAATCATGTACATTGGAAATCAAGAATCGTGGGTCGTGATCGACATATAATCCTTTATTAAATAGTCCAAAATTTACTGTTAATATATATTTTTTTGCACCTACGTAACTCTATATATGCGTGTTTTTGCCACTTTGCTTAGAAAAATTATCATATATCTTAATTCTCTTTCAATAACATTTCCTTATTCAATTTGCTACTCGTCTACCAAAAAAAAACATAAAAAGATATTGTTTCATTTTTGCCATTTCGGTTAAGTTCTTGGTAGATGTATGTCCTTTGTGATCTCTCAGGTAAATATCAAAAATGAGTCCAGAGTTTTGACGGTTGTGAATGAAGGATTAGTTACTTTATGGAACAATTATTTCCTTGGATGGTAGTACAAACTTGTATTTTATCCTTTAAAGTTAGTCTGTCTGTTTAATAATTTACAGTTTAAAGGAGAATTCTTCGTCTTTTGCAAATAGATAAAGAATAAAAAATGAAAATTTGCTTTCGATTGCATTCAGGCAGAGAGAAACATGTTTTCTTATATTTCAGACAATTTTTAGTACGAATTTAAACTATTCTTAATCTCTTCCAATTTACAAATATAATTTGGTATTGTTTTTTCTGCAAAAGGTAGATGAAACTTGTATGTTCTAACTTTTTCAGAGGTCTGTGAAATCTTGAAAATAATACGTTCCCGGAAATCACAAGTCGCTACATAGAATGCTTGTAAAACTCGCAGTTCGCTCATATTTAATACTTTTCTGTTAAAAAGAAAGGGTAAAAATAAGAAGGCGAAAAGGGGAAAAGGGGAAGGGTTGTTACACGAACACGTTCTTCGCAATTTAATGCTAAACGAATAGTGACTTTATAACTTTTTGTTCAAATATCGAATACACAATCAAATCTCTAACTTATCCACGCTTTTTTTATTGACAGGTTTCTGCTGGCATTTGATTGGACAGCAGTTTAATGTAGGCGTGACAATCTATCATATTTATCCAATCAGCTGTCTTGTTAAACAAATCTGTGTGCGATGACCCACTGTCCACATAGTTAAGTTTGGGACCTTCTATACTAATGAAAAAGTCCATGTGTGTGCTTGTCAGATAGAAATAGACAACGCTTATATTTAAGAATAAAAAAGTGATGAAAAAGAAATATTACTATACATTGGATGGACATTTAGACTAATTCACAAGCTGTGTTATACAGACGAATAAATAACGCCACGTGTAGCGAGGATAAAAAAATGATGATTTTAATTATGCTAAAAATTATATATTATCCAATCAAAGGGGAAGCGTACGATATGTCGGCCCCTGAATCCGACACTGACCTAGCAAATTACGACATAATTAAACAATAAACAACTTTGTAAAAAAAATATTAGAAAAACGTCTTTTTATCCCTTATATTTTATGATATTTTGTGGACAATATAAATCTTAAATCAGTGTTTGAAAGTCATATCAGATAAAAAAAAATAATTGTAATTTCTACCAAGGATTTGTATAGTGAGAAGGATTTGAATCTCGTGGACTATTTGAATTGCCTGTATTGAAATAAGCTGAGTATGATGAGATTTTGCGATATTTACCGTGATGCATCTCGTTTGTCGTTTTTCGTCCACCATTACAAGTTGAATTTATGTCATTTCCAGATAAACTCGGCGTTTTGTAAGTATAATATAACAAAATTACATGATGTGATACTTTTAAGTGTATGCATCTCGTTTGTCGTTTTTCGTCCACCATTACAAGTTGAATTTATGTCATTTCCAGATAAACTCGGCGTTTTGTAAGTATAATATAACAAAATTACACGATGTGATACTTTTAAGTGTATGCATCTCGTTTGTCGTTTTTCGTCCACCATTACAAGTTGAATTTATGTCATTTCCAGATAAACTCGGCGTTTTGTAAGTATAATATAACAAAATTACATGATGTGATACTTTTAAGTGTATGCATCTCGTTTGTCGTTTTTCGTCCACCATTACAAGTTGAATTTATGTCATTTCCAGATAAACTCGGCGTTTTGTAAGTATAATATAACAAAATTACATGATGTGATACTTTTAAGTGTATGCATCTCGTTTGTCGTTTTTCGTCCACCATTACAAGTTGAATTTATGTCATTTCCAGATAAACTCGGCGTTTTGCAAGTATAATATAACAAAATTACATGATGTGATACTTTTAAGTGTATGCATCTCGTTTGTCGTTTTTCGTCCACCATTACAAGTTGAATTTATATCATTTCCAGATAAACTCGGCGTTTTGCAAGTATAATATAACAAAATTACATGATGTGATACTTTTAAGTGTATGCATCTCGTTTGTCGTTTTTCGTCCACCATTACAAGTTGATTTTATGTCATTTCAAAATAAACTCGGCGTTTTGCAAGTATAATATAACAAAATTACATGATGTGATACTTTTAAGTGCATGCATCTCGTTTGTCGTTCTTCGTCCACCATTACCAGTTGAATTTATGTCATTTCCAGATAAACTCGGCGTTTTGCAAGTATAATATAACAAAATTACATGATGTGATACTGTTAAGTGTATGCATCTCGTTTGTCGTTTATCGTCCACCATTACAAGTTGAATTTATGTCATTTCCAGATAAACTCGGCGTTTTGCAAGTATAATATAACAAAATTACATGATGTGATACTTTTAAGTGTATGCATCTCGTTTGTCGTTTTTCGTCCACCATTACAAGTTGAATTTATGTCATTTCCAGATAAACTCGGCGTTTTGTAAGTATAATATAACAAAATTACACGATGTGATACTTTTAAGTGTATGCATCTCGTTTGTCGTTTTTCGTCCACCATTACAAGTTGAATTTATGTCATTTCCAGATAAACTCGGCGTTTTGTAAGTATAATATAACAAAATTACATGATGTGATACTTTTAAGTGTATGCATCTCGTTTGTCGTTTTTCGTCCACCATTACAAGTTGAATTTATGTCATTTCCAGATAAACTCGGCGTTTTGTAAGTATAATATAACAAAATTACATGATGTGATACTTTTAAGTGTATGCATCTCGTTTGTCGTTTTTCGTCCACCATTACAAGTTGAATTTATGTCATTTCCAGATAAACTCGGCGTTTTGCAAGTATAATATAACAAAATTACATGATGTGATACTTTTAAGTGTATGCATCTCGTTTGTCGTTTTTCGTCCACCATTACAAGTTGAATTTATATCATTTCCAGATAAACTCGGCGTTTTGCAAGTATAATATAACAAAATTACATGATGTGATACTTTTAAGTGTATGCATCTCGTTTGTCGTTTTTCGTCCACCATTACAAGTTGAATTTATGTCATTTCAAAATAAACTCGGCGTTTTGCAAGTATAATATAACAAAATTACATGATGTGATACTTTTAAGTGTATGCATCTCGTTTGTCGTTCTTCGTCCACCATTACCAGTTGAATTTATGTCATTTCCAGATAAACTCGGCGTTTTGCAAGTATAATATAACAAAATTACATGATGTGATACTGTTAAGTGTATGCATCTCGTTTGTCGTTTATCGTCCACCATTACAAGTTGAATTTATATCATTTCCAGATAAACTCGGCGTTTTGCAAGTATAATATAACAAAATTACATGATGTGATACTTTTAAGTGTATGCATCTCGTTTGTCGTTTTTCGTCCACCATTACAAGTTGAATTTATGTCATTTCCAGATAAACTCGGCGTTTTGCAAGTATAATATAACAAAATTACATGATGTGATACTTTTAAGTGTATGCATCTCGTTTGTCGTTTTTCGTCCACCATTACAAGTTGAATTTATGTCATTTCCAGATAAACTCGGCGTTTTGTAAGTATAATATAACAAAATTACATGATGTGATACTTTTAAGTGTATGCATCTCGTTTGTCGTTTTTCGTCCACCATTAGAAGTTGAATTTATGTCATTTCCAGATAAACTCGGCGTTTTGTAAGTATAATATAACAAAATTACATGATGTGATACTTTTAAGTGTATGCATCTCGTTTGTCGTTTTTCGTCCACCATTACAAGTTGAATTTATGTCATTTCCAGATAAACTCGGCGTTTTGTAAGTATAATATAACAAAATTACATGATGTGATACTTTTAAGTGTAAGTTTATGACAGTTTCTGATTAAAAAAACAGTTTATATCTTTACAAAACATATTATCTGCATCTAAATTTACTATCTGTTGGTCATCGTAATAATCCCGCCCAAATAGGCGGTCCAAACCACAACTTAAATCTCAATCTCCTCCTTCATAATAAGGATTTGTGTTGAGAAACTTGAATAATATAAAATAATTGTGTGTGGTGCGTGCTTATTATAAACTATATAGTGTAAGGAGCTTTCGTTGTTGTTATTTTAATGGTTATTTCAGACCAACCGTCAAAAATCGTTGTACTTTCTAAAACATTTGGCTTGCAAAATGATAACGTGTGATATTATCATATTTTTAAAATACCGCTACGGTTACTAGATGCATCCAAAAGTCGTTATTATGGACGGGACCAAATCAACATAAATAAACTTCCTGTAATTCCTCGAACGTGATGAAAAATGTTTAGAATCCATAGTTTGCATCTGTTGTTTCATGGACATTTACACCAAAAGGTATTGTTTTTTCCTTTAGAATTGATATGAAAATGTACTGGGAAATTCCTTTATGCCTTCAAGGGTTCACAGAACTCTGCGTACGTTCACCACATCAACTGGGTATATCATACAGTCATACTGCACATAGGTTATAGCATATTTTGGCAGTAGTATAAAGTGAAAATAGAGGGACACTATTATTTTACAAGTTAAAGGCGTGTTCTTACGATCGTATTTATATTAAGACTGTCTATCTCTCCAATCTTTTGGTATACATTAGGCCTGTAACAAAGATAACAGGAGGTAGTTACATTTGTACATGTGTATATATGTGCTTAAAAGTGTGGGGGATAAGGGTACGATTTCAGTCCGACTAATTCAGTAAATGCAATAAAAAATATATATTGCCGTCTTCAGGATAAATCACAAGCGCTCGTCCCAGGCCTGTATAATTTTTCTGAGGCTTAACCCGCCCAAATGAATAAAACGAAATTTTATGAAAGACTAATTTTCAGGCTTTGTTGTAAAAAAGTGTTCCACGATACACAAAATCTCTTCACACTCATAAACAAAAACCAAAAAGAAAAGAAGGGTCCATGCACAAGTATGGAGAATTTGAAAGTAAAATTAGGCACTTCATCAAGGAGCAGTTATAAAATCTCATCTCACTACTTAAACTCCTCATTCATTCAGTCACGTCTTAGTCATTACAGCTGAACGGACGTGCTGGGTGAGCTCTCCTTTACCCGCTATCTTCAATGAGGGTTTACTGATAGATGGATCAACGACTTACTACTTTCGATGACAGAAACCAATCCAACGCTGTACAGACTACGATAGGCTATAATCCACGTAGGGCGAATTCCCGCGTCAGCATACACTCAAAACCCATTATGGATGGGGGAGTGTTATGCCGACTCACGTCCGAGGGCTGTATCCTAGGTGTTAGATGATGGACCGCCATTTCACTGTCTCACGACTTTGGTCCTGATAATGCTTCCTGTCGTTATTATTATGTCCGAGACTCATCGACCAGTCATCCATCATCGTGGTTAGCGGGCTGCAAAGCTGACCAACCTTGCCCTGAAAGCAGCCGTTGTGAAGTACAGACTGTAATAAAACATCAAAATAGTCAACAAACCAAATCAACTCATCAAAACCAAGATGGCCGCCTACCAAAATGGCGCATTCCAACTGTTCCTGTCCGACTGCAGAAAATTGTTAAACGCTCGCCAAAACGTCCTTCGAGCACCGAGCCGACCGTGCGAGGGCTGAACAGCCAGTCAAGGTCGTTAAACACTTTAAGTAGTAAACTCTTCATATTGTCAGGACTTTTGGGCGTGTAGGTTCATCATTTGAAATATAAAGAAATACCAAAATAGTCAAAACATTTATGTTGTCAGATCATGGTCAAACATTTGATATTCTTGGGATGGCTACATGTCTCAAGTACATAATTAATCCTTGTTACCCCAATACAATCAACCGGTTATGTACTTGTAAAGGATGCATAATTTGCCAATGCGGACTTTAAAATTCTAAACTTTTTCTGACTCCATATTCTGCATAAATTCATGTCTTATATTTTATTATTTTTGTGATGTATTATGAACTGTGTTATTTTGTTAATGTTCATGTATACCATCAACCCCATGATAACTGGATTAATTTCAATGAAATACATATCCCAGCATTATTACAGTGAACATGTAAATTACATCAGTTTAAACAGTAACATATTATACATAACCAAGCAGTGACGAGTGCCCAATTATTCGTTTTTAAATTACTGCAAAATTCTCTAAATGTTATTTGATAAAACATAATTATTTTGCTTTTATATATGGACAGCTAGGAGAGTAACCTACTCTTGATACATAAGTAATTAAATTTCAGTTACTGTGTATAATTGTTTAACATCATATTTGCATTAAGTTTTTTACTTTCAGATGTAAAAGATATTTTGTGTTTTAATAGTACATCTCTCTGAAGACAATTGTTGGTTATGGCTGTGGATAATAATCAGGTAACTACATTATTAAATATTTAAAAAAATACTGATACCAGAATTAAAATGTACTTTAAAATCATTATTTTCAAAATTTGCGCAAGAATCATACCAGTGTGCCACATCTCTTAATACTTTTTACAGAAATTCTAAGTGGAATTCTAGCCAGCACTGACAGCTTTCAGCACTAGTACTAGTACTGCCACAAAATGTAATTTTTAGATTCTTATTCGTTTTTAACTTGTAGTAGACCTGTGTATTTTGTTTTACATGTAATGTTTTATTTCTTTTGCTTTGAAATTAAATGGATTAAATTTATAATTTTACAATATGGAAAATGTCAGGGAAACCCTAATTATATTTAAGTCTTACATGTCTTACAAAAAAAATGTTTGTTATTTTCAGGAAACCAAAGTTAAAGAAAGGAGACTGTTTCCTTGTAGTGAAAGTGCAAGAAATAACACCATATTCTGACTTACAAAATGATCACCCATACTGCATGCAATACAGGGAAAGGCATCAAACCAAGCCTCTAGAAGACATACATTGTAGAATGTAGTTTCTATGAAGTACACGTCGCAGAGGATACTTTATGTACCAAAAAATCAAATACAAATTATGTCAGCTCCTTTGACAAACTTGAGACGGAAGTTAACCAGAGTATGAAATCACCATTATCAATATGTAAAATCCAACCAGTGACTTTATCTTTTTAAAATAGTGTCATGAATGGAATTAAAAAAGGACTTGGAAAATTAACATGTTTTAATATTGCTTTAAATTATATTTGTGTGTGTGAATAAAATTTGTCAGCAAGAACAAACTTCTTTTATTACAAGACATCCAGAATACATGATGTCTTAATAGCAGGTACCAGCATTTCTGTGGTTGGGTGTTCCCAGATAGTTTAGTTTGTAACAATGTTCCATTTTTTTTATCTTTCATGCTTGGTTCATAAGGAATGTAAAAAATTATTTCATGTGGGTATAAAAATAAGGAGACGTGTTACGATTGCTATTAAGACAACTATCATGAGATCAAAGGACAAGGATGTAAACGAAGACAGGTCAGTGTTCACTAAGATAGGTTTTCTAGATAGGTACTTTTTGAAAGTTGATAACCAATTGATTTATTGGGTCAATGGGATGAGGGTGGGGTGATGTGGGAATGAATATTTTAGCTTTGTGAGAATTAGTAGAAGAAAAAATGTTGCCCGTTCAAGATGAAAATGAATAAGCTGATGCATTTCTGCCTCACATTACGCATGAAAAATTATGTAAAACAGTGAAAATGAAGCTATGCGACATAAACAATCTGAGCAACAGATAAAAATGAAATAATATTGACTATTTGTGAATAATCTGTCAAAGAGAAATCCTCCTGCCTTACCCCCTAAAAATGAAATGATTGTCCACTTATATATTGCTCTTAATGCTAATAAAAAAATGTCAAATCTTTACCAATATAAAAATAAGGAGATGTATGAATGCCAATGAGACAACTATCCATAAAATTCAAATGAAGTGGATGTAATCAATTATAGGCAACTGTACAGCCTTCAACAATGAGAAAAACACATATGGTATAGTTGGCTCTAAAAGGCCACAATGTGAAAAATGTGAAACAAATTATGAATAGGGTGTATGACACAATAAGCAGATAACCCATCAAAGTTATTCGTAAAATGCTGTTAGTTGCTTGTGTTACTAATGTTTTTCACAAGGGAAATTTACTTGTACTTGCCATGGGTACAACCATTGATTTAAAAAAAATCAAGACTTTTACCATTGTTTATTATCATGAATTATTTTTGACTTCCTGCCAGTCCTTCAATGCACCCAAACCTCTATAGTTCCAGTTTACACTCATGTATTTGCATTTTGAACAGACGAGAATTCTTGAAAATCAATGAATTCATTTAATTTCTGATTTGTTGCAGACCTTACATGTATATTGATTCTGTTAAATTTATTCATAACTTAACTTTCATAGACTTGGGATGATAAAGAAATCAACATACAGATATTGTATGGAGACTGACTATTCCTGAAAACTGTATGCTTTCCTCTAACTGTCAATCAGCTCTTGTGGTAGTTGGGTCAGTTTCATTTACTAGAAGAAAGGACAAAAAAACAAGCTGCAAAAATAAATTATTGTTTTGACCTTCTCTTTGAGGTTATCTTAAACAGCTATTACTAGTATCATAAAGATGTGTTGGGCTACTCAAATTACGATCACAAGAAAAACAACAACATAATTACGATAATTTTCGGCAACTGCAAAATGTAAACGACTATCAAAGTTTATTTTCCAGCTTGGGGGAGGTCCCCAATATGACATACTCAGAAGGAATCTTGATATCTTTGCGAATTAACACAAAATATTGATCAAAGATGCTAAAAGAAACTTAACCTAACCACAAACAAGTCAGAAATAATTATCTTGCAATACACGCCGTTCAACTGGATATTTACTAACAGGCGCGTATAAATTTATAGTGGCGAGTACGCAACATCTCACGATACGCAAGAAGTGTCGATATACCGCGAGATTCCAATCCTTCTCACTATACAAATCCTTGTTTCTGCCAAAAAAAAAACGTATTTTAGAATCACGAAATACTTGAAATCGGATTTGGATTAGTTTTGTGCTCAATGGAATCAGAGACATATATATACACATATATGTATATATGTCTCTGATGGAATTTATTAAGACTTTAAAAATATATTCCTTTATAGTCACTATTTTGAGATCGAATTTAATGAGGTTCATATATAAGTATGTGCCAAAACAGAAAAAATACAGTTGCAAATCAACGGGTACGTCTAAACACTGCCCAGGACCTCCTGAGTGCACTCAGGACACACAAAGTGCACCCAGGACTCTTTAAAGTCATCGTATATATACACACAGGAAAAATGTTTATATTCTTTTCACGTTGCTTATTTTGTGGTAACTTTTGGAAGATTTTCAAAACGAACTTAAATAGATATTCAATATTTTTATAAAATAATGAAGGTACGTGTCACTGATTTCACAACTACTCAGCCGTGAATAATCCAATCGACAAAATTGACAAATATTTGAATATTCAGATTCAATGTTTTATTAATCTATCTTATGAATATCATGTTATTAAAACAGTGTTTTGATAAAATTTAATAATGTGAAATTTTAAAGTTTTTTTCGGAATTGATTTATGTAATTAAATACTTTATGTGTATTGACTTTAACGATAATGGAGAAAAAAACTCAAAAGTCCCATTCAATGTATTTTTATACAGTTTATGTGTAATGAGTCAGCTAAATTAATTTTGTTATTGTACGTTCTGCAGTTCTAAAGTAAAAGAAATAACAATTGATATTGTTTTATAGTTTGTCTATTACCAGTTCGTTTTTGTTTTTTTTCGTGAATTTTTTCTCCTTTCCAAAATCATTTAAATAAACGAATATCATATTTTATTTAATATAAACAAACAAAGTGTTTTTGTTTTGTTTGCTAAGTCTAATATCTTGGTAGAGTACGTGCTTTCATTGGTTTCTTTCTTTGGTTTGGCTAATGGTCAAGTTTTTGTTTTATTTGTATTTAACATCTGTGCATAAGGACTTAGTCGTTGTAAGAACGGACTGTGTATCTTTCAACAGTTTGCGAAATAGTCTTTCTCGCTGTTCTTGATTATGAGTCTTGCAAAAACAACATTTAATTGACATGAAATAACATGTTTTCTGTAAGACCAAAAAATTCATAATTTCTCATGAGCTCGATTTAAAACCAAATCTTACTACCTGAAATTGTTAAGAAAAAAAAACAAATATGATGAATGACGGGAGTTTAATGTACGCATTATTTTAGCCCGTTTGTGCAAGGGGTCGGTCGTGATCGGGACAGAAAACTGACAGAAAAATGAATCAAATTCATTATCCAGAATTTATTTTCTCATTGAAATTCGTTCAGGCTTGTAATCATGGTAATACTGGAGAAGAACGATTTTAAGGAGAATCAAAACTTTACTGTTTGAGTTTGATTATTTGAAAATCGTATTTTGATAAGTACGGCAACAAATACAGATAAGAACGGGCTTCATTCAAAACCAAATATTGCCTTATTAAAATGTTAATGACAAATTCCTTCTTCAGATTTTATTTCCCTATTCAAACCCGTTTGAGGAATTTATTACTGGACAAGAACGAGTGACAAAAGCGACAGTGTCTTGTAAATATGTGGATACACTTTCAATAGTCACACACATATTTTATACACATTTATTTTTGGAATTATTTTTTAATTTATTATGCGCTCTATTGATACATTTTCCTTTTTTTTTATTATCAATGTTCAACCACACCAGTCCTATGTATTCTTATATTATAGGACTTTCCTCGCAGATGAAACAGGGGTTTTATCCAAAAAGGACACCGCGTTTTGCAATGAATAAGATCTATATTATTTTTAACGTTTTCAAATGACATAAATTGAATGTAAAATTTCCCGACTATAGACAAGACAAAACGTATACATGTACATATATGTAGACTTCGTTTGGATGTGACATGTCTTTAAAATCAATACAATTGAAATATTGTGGGAGTAGGGATAAAATTAAAGACTGAGAATGAAACTTTTTTCTGTTAACTATGTACCATAAATTTAGGTACATCTCTCTACGATTAATCTTCCTCTGAGTATATACATGGCTTGGGTGAAAGAACAGCAATTGATCTATACTCATGCAAATAGCCGCCCTTTCATTTATGAATTCTTATAAACTGAATTAAAAGTAATCAAACGGAACTCAAACTATAGATGTGGGATAAACTTCAATTTGACAGCAACCAAACGACAAAAACGCCATGGATATGTCTTTGAAAGACTCCAAAGAGGGGTGCATTGCATTTGCGCCAATTTTGAAAAAATCCAATCTTTCATTTGCGCCAAAAAAATAAAAAATACATTGGCGCCATTTCACAGGTAACATATAACGGAAAAGTTTTAAATATTCATTGTTACATCGCGAATAAGATGATTTTTAAGTATTCCCCTTGGATAACTAATTTTAAAAAGTTCATACTTATTGGGTTTTTTTTAAATTAGTTATCCATGGGGAATGTTTAAAATTATATAGTGTTCGCATGTTTGAGGTGTCAAGATGGATGGATCTGAGTAAAATCCGTTAGTTTTCTCAGAGTTTGATTATTTCATATTTTTCATGTTGGGACCGTTTTTAGCCAATTTAACGGAATGGTTTTTAGAAGGCCGTACGATTGTCTCTGGTGGCTTTCGTCCACTTCATTTTAACTTTACGGATAGTTGTTTCATAAGCAATGATTATACCACATATCCTTGTGTTTACATAGAGGAAATTAGTCTGTAATTTTTATGACCACACATATAGGTTATCCAGTATAAATAAGTACATCCGAGCCGTTGCCTACAAGTCTAGTGTCGGAACAAACTTTTGGTTTTACTCAAGTATATAGTCCTTTATTTTTAGTTTTTATGAACTCGTTTAATTATAACAGAACTGTGTTTTAAAGTTATTATTCAAAGTCTCTTTTAAATGAAACACAACTTTTTATACTATTCAAAATTGAGAATGGAAATGGGGAATGTGTCAAAGTGACAACAACCCGACCACAGAAACAGCCGAAGGCCACCAATGGCTCTTCAACACAGCAAGAAAATCCCGCACCCGGAGGCGTGCTTCCGCTGGCCCCTAAACAGACACCAAGTGATGGATACAATTGTGGCTTGTATTGTTTAATTAATTTTTTAGAGCAAAAGATTAATTGATTGTTGGTTGCTTAACGGCCAGTGGCAAACATTTCATGCATATTCAGGACGAGAAAACTTTTCAGAAAAAGATTATGAAGTACTAGGTATTACAAATGTTAAAATTTTCTCATCATTGACCATTCAATACAAGTTTGTTTATGATATGATCTTTCGTTGTATTTCTATGGTTATGAAGCCATGAAGTGTGTTAATTATATATTCTAAGTTAGCATATATGTACAGTTTGTCATTTTGACTTTTTTTTATTTTGCCGTGGCGTTGTCAGTTTGTCTTTGAATAATAAGTTTGAATATCACTTTGGAAATTTAATTCCGCCTTTTTACAAAAATCATGAGATTCAAATTTGATAAGATTAAAGATTATATTTTAGACTAATACGCATGCACATCCGTACAATTTAATGAGATTCTTGATCGGGGGAAGAGAATTCCTCTATCTTTACCAAGAAAACCAATATGTCTGCTGTATAATTCACCTACTTCTATTATATAAAATTAAAAAAACGGGGGGGGGGGGGGGGGGGAATTTTGGACCCCCCTTTTGTTAATAAGGACATACGGTTGGATCCCCTCCCTTTCTCCGTGGTTGAGAACCCCCATTTAAAATGACTGGATCCGCCACGTGCTCTGTACACAGATTTAGCCTTCCACTAATTACATAATAAGTGCCCCCACACAAACCCCAAGATCGTTGGGCTGAGTTGGATGTTGTGTAGATCTACCTACCTAGCTCTTCCTAGCAAGCTATAGCAGAGGTTGAAAAACAGAAGTCTAAAAATATATCTAAAAGGGAACATAAGAAGAACAAAAAACTACTCTGATCTCAGACGATAAAAGCAATTATACATGTATTGTAACATATTTTAAGCAATGTTTAATTTCTATGAATGATTTTAAATGAGATGTGAAGTATAAATAATTAATTTAGACAGCAACCCAATTAAGCAACAAACAAAACGTGACAATTTACTTCTAAAGTTCAATCTACGGTCTTCTTCAATGGACATGTCATGACAACATTTTAAAGTTTTTTATCCTCCCAAGTCTAACTATAATATATCGAATAGTTGTGAATATGTAAGCCAAAATTTGTTCCTGTGAAAAAAGTTCCAGTGGAACAAATATCACAGGAAATATATTCTGAGAACTTTTTTCACAGATAATTTCTATATGATTTGTTCCATCTCTATCAAATAAGTTCCACAATTTACCTGGTGAAATAAGTTCTGGGTTTGTGAAATTTGTTCCTTACCTAGTGAAATAAGTTCCGGTTTTGTGAGATTTGTTCCTTACCTGGTGAAATAAGTTCCTTGTCTGTGAAATATGTTCCACTGGTTATACAAGTTATCTTTTATACAGAGCATTGTTATCAGTGAGCTTAAAGTTATAATTCAAGTACTTTATAAAAACATGTATTATATTGATAATGTAATAAATAAAAGGTGAAAACATCCAAAATGTTTAATTACCTTATCCATAATAAAATATCCAAATGACAATAATTTAATGAGGCAGATAAGCGAAGAATAAGAAAAATCCGTCAGAATCTTTTTATAGATCAATCATTTATTTATGAATATTGCAATTCAACATATGTTACTTCATATCAGAATTTGAAGATAAACTGTTATCACAGAGATATGTCTCGCCCTTTTGTAATTTTGATTATGCAAATGTTGAAATTAAAATAGCAATACTTTAACATGTTTCATAAGTTATGCAAATATTCAAAGTCAATGAACCATGACTGAGGTACGTGGCTAAACAATCTCCATGTAAATGAGATGTGCCAAAGCTAATACAACTGTATACCAAATACCATTGACTTATTATAAGTCGTTCTCTTTAAACAAACCTAAACACAAACATAAACTTATAAACTATGTAAAAGTTTCAAAGTCAATGAACCATGAAGAGGGAATGGGGCTATATAATATCCATGGGAACGATATTTGCAAATGTCAATAAATTTGCATACCAAATATCGTTGAATTAACATTAGCAGTTCATCTTAAACTGATCTAGTCACAAACTAATTCATGTAAACTAAGCAAAAGTTTCTAAGTCGATAGACCATGAATGAGGAGGCGGGGCCAAATATTCTCCATGGTAATGAGATGTGCTTATGCTTATACAACCGAATACCAATTAACATTTGCCTACCCTAAATGGTTCCCCTTGAACTGACCTAATCACAAACTAATACATGTTAACTTAGCAAAATTCTCAAAGTCAATAGACCATGACTAAGGGAGCCAAATAATCTCCATGGAAATGAGATATGCCAATGCTTATACAACTGTATACCAAATATCATTGACCTACCACTAGTGGTTCCCCATAAACTGACCTAATCACAAACTAATACATGTAAAATAAGCAAAAGTTTCAAAGTCAATAGACCACGACTGAGGGGGCAGGGCCAAATAATCATCATGGAAATGAGATTTACCAATGCTAATACAACTGCATACTAAATATGATTGACCTACCACTTGAGGTTCACCATAAACTAGACCTAATCACAAATAGTGTGTTTTAAATATTTATCGCAGTTGTTAATTATAGTTGGTACAACTATAGAACGTTTTGCTTGATATAAAGTTAATGCATCATGTTAATCTATAACACCCGGAACTTATTTAACATTTGATAAAAAAAATAGTTCCGGAACAAATTTTACAGTGCTGGAACATATTTCCTTATAATATATATTCCGGGTATAAATTTCCTGTTTTACATTTCCATGATTTACATTTCTATAATAATATTGTTGTGAGTAATTTATTCAGTTCGCATTCAATTGACGGTTGATGCATGCATAGCGGGAGACGCTTACCAGTCGACGTACCAGGATTTGTTCCATTTTGGAGTATATTCGACTCCCTCAGTTTTTATTTTTACTTTGATTTTTAAATATCTTTTAAAAAATTGGAACACCGGTAAACTTCTGGTGCCTCTAATTTGATACTATTTTTGGTTTTTATGTACATCTTTTAAAAAGGCGTTCCTTATTTTTTGTATCAGGCGAACCCGATGAAGGTTATTCAATAGCCCATGCCGTCTGCATGAAATGCATGTAGACAATATGGACCATAGGTTGTTTGATGTTGTTTTTTCTTTGTTTATATGTCTTAGGTTTTCGGAGATGTGGTTTGTTGTGGTCTGTCATACTGTTCAATAGATTTTGAGAATCTTGTTTCTTGTATTTATCATCTTTTCAATAAGGATTATTTATTCTTACCAAATGATATACAAGCTAATAAGTTGAGTCATTTTGGAAAAAAAGAAACAATCAAATATTTCCTTGTCTAAATGATTGTTTTTCCATTTTATTAAAACCGACATATCATGTGCGCTAAACTTATTTTGTTGTATTACTCATTAACAACATAAATTCACTATTTTGCATTTTTCCTATCAACAATCAGTCTTCATATTTTCCAACAACAAAATTCGCGTGACTACGCACCGCCTTAAATGTCTACATATTCTTTTGGCCTCGATCATCAATGTAGAACAGAAATTGTCGAAATGCACAATTGATGCAATATAATTGGCACCGTCAATGTAATTCTAAGTCATCGTAAGGAAAAAAAACTATATGTGTTAAGGTCAATGTTAGCAGTACATATAAAGTCCGTCTTGTAAAAGAACTACAATGTATTCTTTTAAAAATTGATTTAAAAAAAAGTTCAAAGTTCACGAGTAAAATCAAGTTGCGTAATAAAAACAATTTACAATAGGGTATACAAGATTGTTCACGTGAAATTATCACAATAAAACCGTGTGCTAGAAATATTGCGCAGTTTTATTATGAAATCAGTATCATTAGCCTAACAATACCATCAGTGGAAATACCACATTGGAATAAATAGAGATTAGTGGATTGACAAATAACTGATGCATTTACGACTCTGATTTTACCGCACCGAAATTAAATACTGACAACTGATTAGTTTCAAATACTTATGATATAATCAAGCACCTATTGATATATTTAATCTGATTTTCTCACCCTTTTCATATATCATGGAGCATGAAATAGTGACCTATTCCAGCGGCTCATTCTTTAACACTCATTACATAGTAAGTGCTCCCCCTCTCCCCACCCTAATCCTCTTTAAAACTTTAAAAACACAGTGTCATTCCTAGTAAAATCTTACAATCCCCAAAGTACAAACGAATTAAATAAACAACACAAAATTACTAGAAGACATGTTTTTTTTAATATATTATTCAGTTAATTTTACACATATTTAATTTTTTTCTCTCGAAAATCAATCAGCTAAAAATTCATTTTTCAAGAAGTAGAAGAGATAATAAAATAAAGGTAACGTAGTTGGTGTCTCTTGATCATGACAAGTTGTTTATGAACAAAATAAGTGTGTATGTTATATACTTTTTTACGATTCACATAACTAAGGCGGTTGTAAATTCTTAATGAAAATAAACCGAAATATTAAAGTTTGTAATAAAACACCTGTGACTTGTAAAAACTTTCTGACTACAAAGAAAGCATATGCCAAGTCAATCTTGGAAGCAGAATTTCTAGCAGAATCAATAGCAAACATCGGTCGAAACGTCATAGCTGGGTAATGAATATTCATATTTTAGTAGATTAACAAAACATGCAGCCATAGAAAGACAATAAAAACCGATACAATCTACAATATACATGTTGTATAAGAGATACAATATAGGATAGCTGCGTTCACATCCGTGGATATGGATATTTTAACACCCTGAAGTATCCAAGTTCACCCTGAGGCGAAGCCGTACAGAAGGGTGTTAAAATATCTACAGGTATGAACCACCTGTGAACATATATAACGAATTCATCCCCGATCTTAGTCCAAATCTGGCGTTTTTTAGATAAATTCGACCACAAAGTGTAACGTGAAAGCAACGTAGGGTACTACTTTTGGTACAACCCTTCAGATGGTCAAATATAAGACGTTTTTAATCCAGAGACAGAGGAACTGGAATGGGTCAAATTTGGCGCCCAATGATGTGAAAGTCAAACATCAAAGACAACAAGGAACAACCATGGAACTAAGGAAAACGCGCGTGAAGTTCCCCGGTGTAATAGGTAGCAACTTCCGGGTATATGGGTTTGGAACAACCCGGGGCTATGGGTTTTGTGACGACGTGCGTTAACCAATAAAAATTCTAGAAATATACTAGTACCCGGCCACGTCCCCTCTTTGAATTTGTTAGACGTATTTCTATGTGTATCCTTCTGATGAGTTAAGCCTTTTTCAACTGAATTTTTATAGTTCGTTCTTATGTTGTACTGTTACACCACTGTCCAAGGTTAGGGGAGGGTTGGGATCCCGCTAACATGTTTAACCCCGCCACATTCTGTATGTATGTGCCTGTCCCAAGTCAGGAGCCTGTAATTCAGTGGTTGTCGTTTGTTGATGTGTTACATATTTGTTTTTCGTTCATATTTTGTACATAAATTAGGCCGTTAGTTTTCTCGTTTGAATTGGTTTACATTTGTCATTTCGGGGTCTTTTATAGCTGACTATGCGGTATTGGCTTTGCTCATTGTTGAAGGCCGTACGGTGACCTATAGGTGTTAATTTCTGTGCCATTTGGTCTCTTGTGGAGAGTTGTCTCATTGGCAATCATACCACATCTTCTTTTTAATTTAAGCCGGGGATAAATGCTTATATTGTTGTTTCAAATTTTGAACAGAGTGTGATCAACCTTTGAGTTGGAAAATGAGTTCCAGTTCCAGTTCGAATTTAAGTTGAGTTCAAGTTCGTATTCGAGTTTGGGTTCGAGTTTAAAGTTTAAGTTATACTTTGAGTTCGAGAAAAGGTCCGAGTAATAGTTCGAGTGAGAAATCGAGTTACAAGACGAAGTAGAGTTCGAGTTAAAAATATTGTCAGACAGTAACGAGATATATAGGTTTTGTTGAAACATGACTAGAATGAATACTAGTATATAAAAAGATGAAGTTGAATAACAAACAGAGAAATCGTCAATATTAACATGATTATGAAAAGAAAAGAAAAATGATTCTAGAGGAAACGGGAAATACATACATATTAAACTTAATCGTTAGTCACTAAATAAGTCTAATTTATAGTGTGTTGGTGGTGGTGTTTGGGTCTTGTTTCTCTATTTTTAACTTCTTTGCCGAAATTCTCTATTCTGAATACATTACCACACCAGCATTCTCTTTTGTTTTGAACTATTTTCCTCTATACTGTTTAAAATTTTCGCCTTTTACTTTATTCTCTATTGTTTGCCCTGATATTCTGTAAACCCTATCCAGACTCTTTGATATGTATTCACGTAAGCATTATTTCATTTTTAGTTGGACTTGAGACTTGAAAACAATGTAATGATTGCAGAAGAAAATGTTGTTTTTTTCTTCGTCGTAATAATTATTAAACAACGTCAAATAGTACAGTAGCGACATTTGGTAACGAAAATAAATCTAGTATTAAAAACAAAATTAATATTATGTTAATTTTGAAAGAGTTTCCATGAATATCAAAATTAGATATGCAAGTAGGCTACAATTGCAATTACAGTTTCATATAAACGCCTCGTTTTGACGAAGGAAATGACTTGTTATAGTTTTTTCCAGATTTTATATAGCTTGACATATGATATAGACTAGATTACATTCACTTCATTTTAACTTTGATGGATAGTTGTCTCATTGACAATCATACCATATCTCCTTATTCTTTTATAGGACTCTTATTGAAGACCATTTCCTAAAGATACTTGATAGGTTTTTTGTTTGCTTTTTGTCGTTGGATTGACTTCTTTTTTCATATAATTCATGTTTTGCAAATCTTCTTGTATTCATACCCTGAATTCTTCAGATTTAAGACTTCAAAGATCAATGTTTGCCACTTTGTGATTGATTGATAGATTTGTATTGGATAAGGCCACATTCAGCACTATTGACCATATCTTGGAGGTAATAAGTTCGAACCCATCACGTGACAGGTGCTTTTTACTTTCTACAATCTTTATTGACTAGGATTGACAGTTTTCCTGACGAAGGTCGGTGCTTTTCTCCGAGCATTCCGGCATTCATACTAAAAAACAACTGACCTCACCGATAAAGGCAATGTTGAATAAAGTAGCGTTTTACACCAACCGCCAATAATAATAGAAGTAAGCAATTATACTGAACCGTGCGGTCTTCAACAAGGCAAATACCATACATTAATCTATAAAAGGCATAGACATGTCAAATGTAAAACATATCAATCAAGAAAACTAATGGTCTGATTTATGTTAAAAAAATAAACGATACCACATTTGATATACAGAAACAAACGACAACATCGGAATTACAGGCTCCTGACTTGGACAGACAATTGAAAATAAGGATGTGGTATCCCGTTCAAAATACGTTTTTCTCAGGTAGAGTAAGAGTATACATGGTTTTAAGACCTTTAGGAATATAATGTGTATCATCAGGTATGTGTTTAAGGTTGTCGCGTGACTACGCATAGCCTTAAACGTCCACATATTCTTTTGGCCATGATCATCAATGCAGAACAGAGAAATTGGCGAAACGCACAATTGATGCAATATAATTGACAACGTCAATGTAGTTCTAAGTCATGGTAAGGAAAAATCTATACGCGTTAAGGTCAATGATAGCAGTACATATAAAGTCCGTCCTGTGAAAGAACTACAATGTAATCTTAAATTGATTTAAAAATAAGGCTTATGATGGGATAAAAATTGTAAGATCTAGACTCACGATTACAATCAATTTACATAATAAAACAATAAACAATAAAGTATAAAAGATTGTTCATGAGTAGTTATCAAAATAAAACCATGTGCTAAAAATATCCTCGTGATTTTGTGCAGTTTTATTAGAAATCCAGTACTATTAGCCTGCCAACACTGAGGTAATCAATTCTAACCCTCACGTGACAGGTGCTTTTTACTTTCTACAATCTTTTTAACTAGGATTGACAGTTTTCCTGACGAAGGTCGGTGCTTTTCTCCTAGCATTCCGGCACTCATACCAAAAACAAATGACCGCACCGATAATGCAAGGTTGAAGAAAGTGGCGTTTAACACCAACCACTTATCAATAATAGAAATAAGCAATTATAGGGAACCATACGGTCTTCAACAAGGCCAATACCGCACATTAGTCTATAAAAGGCATAGACATGTTAAATGTAAAACACATCAAACAAGAAAACTAATGGTCTGATTTATGTTGAAAAAATGAATGAAAACCACATTTGATGTACAGCAACAAACAACAACATCGGAATAACAGGGTCCTGACTTGGACAGGCAAATGAAAATAAGGATGTGGTAAACCGTTCATAATACGTTTTTTTTTCAGGTATAATAAGAGTAAACAAGGTTAAAAGACCTTTAGGAATATAATGTGTATCATCAGGTATGTGTTTAAGGTTGTTGCGTGACTACGCATAGCCTTACACGTTCACTATAAAGAGGTTAACTCCTAACTATCCTACTGCCTGTCGATACATTTATTTTTGGCATTTCACAAGTCATGCCTTCTTTGACTGTTCATGACGTTAAAATACTAAATCCCTGGGATGTGTTTTAGTTCATTTTAGTCTCTGATGCATGATTTTATATTATTAATGGTTTTTGGCTTTTAACTAGCTGTCAGTAACTGCGAGTACTCTCAAATCGTAATTTCTTGTTTATTTGACTTGTCGACACTAATTGTAACGCTTTTTTGTTATTTAATGTTATTTTGGGTTATATCTGGTCGATATACCAGCTTTGATAAGTGTTTGGTATTACTATAATTTTTCACTTTTCGTACTATGAACATCAAAATTATTTATTTTGTAAAAATATTCCCTTTCTCCATTTGAACTGTACACGTCTACTTAACAACAAAATTAATTTCATTTACCTGTGTTTAAAGTAATTGCAAATAACTGATATTTTTGTTCAATCATATTGTTTTTCATAGATTGTTTAACATTTCACAGCGGTATAACATGTTACTTTAATTATTCTTCCCTTAGTTTATTTATTTTTTATTTACATTGTATCATGGATCAAATTTATTTGTTCAGTGTATGTTCGCTGGTGTTAATATGTCTTTTGATTGAGTAAAGCCATTTCAATTGATATTTTATAGTGTGTCTTTCTATGTTGTGATGTTACACTACTTTTTCAGATAAGGGTGAAGGTTTGGTACCATTAAAACGTTTAAATCCGCTGCAATTGTTTGCACCTATCCAAAGTCAGGAATCTGATATTCAGTAGTTGTCGTTTGTTGATGTGTTTCATAAGTGTTTCTCGTTTCTCGTTTTTTGGGGCCCTTTATAGCTTGCTGTTTGATGTGAGCCAAGGCTCAGTGTTGAAGAGCGTACTTTGACCTATAATCATGGTTTACTTTTATAAATTTTGACTTGGATGGAGAGTTGTCTCATTGGCAATCATACCACATCTTCTTATATCTACATATTATTTTGGCCTCGATCATCAATGCAGAACAGAAATTGTCGAAATGCACACTATGTGCAATATAATTGACACCGTCAATGTAGTTTTAAGTCATGGTAAGGAAAAAAAACTATATGTGTTAAAGTCAATGTAAGCAGTACATACAAAGTCCGTCCTGTAAAAGAACTACAATTAATGTATTCTTAAATTGATTTAAAAAAAGGATTATGTTGGAATAAGATTTGAAAAACACCCGAGTACAATCAATTTACATAATAAAACAATAAACAATGAGGTATAAAAGATTTTCCATGTGTAGTTATCAAAATAAAACCGTGTGCTAAAAATATCCTCATGATTTTGTGCAGTTTTATTAGAACTCCAGCATCATTAGCCTGCCAACACTGAGGTAATGAGTTCGAACCGATCACGTGACAGGTGCTTTCCACTTTCTGAAATTTCTTTATTGACTAGGATTGACAGTTTTCCCGACGAAGGTCGGTGCTTTTCTCCTGGCATTCCGGCATTCATACCAAAATCAACTGGCCGCACCGATAAAGGCAAGGTTAATGAAAGTGGCGTTTAACACCAACCGCCAATCGATAATAGAAATAAGCAATAATAGGGAACCGTACGGTCTTCAACAAGGTCAATACCGCAAATTAAACTATAAAAAGCATAGACATGTTAAATGTAAAACACATCAAACAAGAAAACTAATGGTCTGATTTATGTTGAAAAAATGAATGAAAACCACATTTGATGTACAACAACAAACGACAACATCGGAATTACAGGGTCCTGACTTGGACAGGCAAATGAAACTAAAGGATGTGGTAAACCGTTCATAATACGTTTTTTTCAGGTCGAATAGGAGTAAACTAGGTATTAAGACCTTTGGGAATATAATGTGTATCATCAGGTATGTGTTAAGGTTGTCGCGTGACTACGCATAGCCTTAAACGTTCACTATAAAGAGGTTAACTCCTAACTATCCTACTGCCTGTCGATACATTTATTTTTGGCATTTCACAAGTCATGCCTTCTTTGACTGTCCATGACGTTAAAATACTAAATCCCTGGGATGTGTTTTAGTTCATTTTAGTCTCTGATGCATGATTTTATATGGTTTTTGGCTTTTAACTAGCTGCCAGTAACTGCGAGTACTCTCAAATCGTAATTTCTTGTTTATTTGACTTGTCGACACTAATTGTAACGCTTTTTTGTTATTTATTGTTATTTTGGATTATATCTGGTCTATATACCAGTTTTGATAAGTGTTTGGTATTACTATAAATTTTCACTTTTCGTACTATGAACATCAAAATTATTTATTTTGTAAAAATATTTCCTTTCTCCATTTGAACTGTACACGTATACCTATCAACACAGTTATTTTCATTTACCTGTGATTAAAGTAATTGCAAATGGCTGATATTTTTGTTCAATCATATTGTTTTTCTTAGATTGTGTAACATTTCACAGCGGTATATCATGTTACTTTAATTATTCTTCCCTTAGTTTATTTATTTTGTATTTACATTGTATCATGGATCAAATTTATTTGTTCAGTGTATGTTCACTGGTGTTAATATGTCTTTTGATTGAGTAAAGCCATTTCAATTGATATGTTATAGTGTGTCTTTCTATGTTGTGATGTTACACTACTGTTTCAGATAAGGGTGAAGGTTTGGTACCATTAAAACGTTTAAATTCGCTGCAATTGTTTGCACCTATCCAAAGTCAGGAATCTGATATTCAGTAGTTGTCGTTTGTTGATGTGTTTCATAAGTGTTTCTCGTTTCTCGGTTTTTGGGGCCCTTTATAGCTTGCTGTTTGATGTGAGCCAAGGCTCAGTGTTGAAGAGCGTACTTTGACCTATAATCATGGTTTACTTTTATAAATTTTGACTTGGATGGAGAGTTGTCTCATTGGCAATCATACCACATCTTCTTATATCTACATATTATTTTGGCCTCGATCATCAATGCAGAACAGAAATTGTCGAAATGCACACTATGTGCAATATAATCGACACCGTCAATGTAGTTTTAAGTCATGGTAAGGAAAAAAAAACTATATGTGTTAAAGTCAATGTAAGCAGTACATACAAAGTCCGTCCTGTAAAAGAACTACAATTAATGTATTCTTAAATTGATTTAAAAAAAGGATTATGTTGGAATAAGATTTGAAAAACACCCGAGTACAATCAATTTACATAATAAAACAATAAACAATGAGGTATAAAAGATTTTCCATGTGTAGTTATCAAAATAAAACCGTGTGCTAAAAATATCCTCATGATTTTGTGCAGTTTTAATAGAACTCCAGCATCATTAGCCTGCCAACACTGAGGTAATGAGTTCGAACCGATCACGTGACAGGTGCTTTCCACTTTCTGAAATTTCTTTATTGACTGGGATTGACAGTTTTCCCGACGATGGTCGGTGCTTTTCTCCTGGCATTCCGGCATTCATACCAAAATCAACTGGCCGCACCGATAAAGGCAAGGTTGATGAAAGTGGCGTTTAACACCAACCGCCAATCGATAATAGAAATAAGCAATAATAGGGAACCGTACGGTCTTCAACAAGGTCAATACCGCAAATTAAACTATAAAAAGCATAGACATGTTAAATGTAAAACACATCAAACAAGAAAACTAATGGTCTGATTTATGTTGAAAAAATTAATGAAAACCACATTTGATGTACAGCAACAAACGACAACATCGGAATTACAGGGTCCTGACTTGGACAGGCAAATGAAAATAAAGGATGTGGTAAATCGTTCATAATACGTTTTTTTCAGGTCGAATAGGAGTAAACAAGGTATTAAGACCTTTGGGAATATAATGTGTATCATCAGGTATGTGTTTAAGGTTGTCGCGTGACTACGCATAGCCTTAAACGTTCACTATAAAGAGGTTAACTCCTAACTATCCTGCTGCCTGCCGATACATTTTTTATGGCATTTCACAAGTGATGTCTTCTTTGACTGTCCATGACGTTAAAATACTAAATCTCTGGGATGTGTTTTAGTTCATTTTAGTCTCTGATGACGATTTTTTTATTATTAATAGTTTTTGGCTTTTAACAAGCTGTCAGTAACTGCGAGTACTCTCAAATGGTACTTTTTTGTTTATTTGACCTGTTGATACTAATTGTAACGCTTTTTTTGTTATTTAATGTTATTCAGGGTTATATCTGGTCTATATACCAACTTTGATATGTGTTTGGTATTACTATAAATTTTCACTTTTCGTACTATGAACATCAAAATTATTTATTTTGTAAAAATATTTCCTTTCTCCATTTGAACTGTACACGTATACCTATCAACACAATTATTTTCATTTACCTGTGATTAAAGTAATTGCAAATGGCTGATAGTTTTGTTCAAGCATATTGTTTTTCTTAGATTGTTTAACATTTCACAGCGGTATAACATGTTACTTTAATAATTCTTCCCCTAGTTTATTTATTTTGTATTTACATTGTATCATAGATCAAATTTATTTGTTCAGTGTATGTTCACTGGTGTTCATATGTCTTTTGATTAAGCTAAGCCATTTCAATTGTTATTTTATAGTGTGTCTTTCTATGTTGTGATGTTACACTATTGTTTCAGATAAGGGTGAAGGTTTGGTACCATTAAAACGTTTAAATCTGCTGCAATTGTTTGCACCTGTCCCAAGTGAGGAATCTGATGTTCAGTAGTTGTCGTTTGTTCATGTGTTTCATAATTGTTTCTCGTTTCTCGTTTTTTATATAGATTAGACCGTTGGTTTTCCCGTTTGAATGGTTTTACACTAGTAATTTTTTAGGCCCTTTATAGCTTGCTCTTTGGTGTGAGCCATGACTCCGTGTTAAAGACCGTACTTTGACCTATAATGGTTTACTTTTATAACTTTTGACTTGGATGGAGAGTTGTCTCATTGGCAATCATACCACATCTTCTTATATCTACATATTATTTTGGCCTCAATTATTAATGCAGAACAGAAATTGTCGAAATGCACACTATGTGCAATATAATTGGCACCGTCAATGTAGTTTTAAGTCATAGTAAGGAAAAAAACTACATGTGTTAAGGTTAATGTTAGCAGTACATACAAAGTCCGTCCTGTAAAAGAACTACAATATATTCTTAAATTGGTTCTAAAAAAGGCTAATGTTGGAATAAAATTTGAAAAACACCCGAGTACAATCAATTTACATAATAAAACAATAAACAATAAGGTATAAAAGATTGTTCATGTGTAGTTATCAAAATAAAACCATGTTCTAAAAATATCCTCATGATTTTGTGCAGTTTTATTAGAAATCCAGTATCATTAGCCTGCCAATACTGAGGTAATGAGTTCGACCCCCTCACGTGACAGGTGCTTTCTACTTTCTAAAATCTTTATGACTAGGAATGACAGTTTTCCTGACGAAGGTCGGTGCTTTTCTCCTGGCATTCCGGCATTCATACCAAAAACAACTGACCACACCGATAATGCAAGGTTGAAGAAAGTAGCGTTTAACACCAACCGCCAATAAATTATAGAAATAAGCAATTAAAGGGAATCGTACGGCCTTCAACAAAGCCAATACCGCACATTAATCTATAAAAGGCATGCTCTTATAATATACTAGATTATGGAGTGTGTGTCCGAGCGAGAACTTCTCTATGTTCATTACTTTAGGAATATTTATCAAAAAGTAGTATTTCACATTCAGCCCCATTCTTCTATTTATTCAGACGTCAGTCGCTACCCTGATATACCCTATCTTTTGTTTTATTTTTCGGGTAATTTATGACGGATAGCGTTTGACGTCTTTATCCGAACAGTTTTATCATATTCACATAATTCAATTTATTGTGTGCTGGTTCATATTCTGGACGCCAGTCTTTGCTCCTTTCTAATAAAATCCACATAACAAAAAACAAATATGAAGCTTAGAAATGGAAAAATATTAAATACTAAAGTCGTTCAAAGGGTATCTACACGTCTCAATCTTCAAAATCGCTTATCTAAAAATACTTCCATCGCTAACATTTTTAACAATAAAAATCGTGGTTACCCTTCTATCGATAAGTGTCATGCCAAAAAATGACTTACATGTCCCCGTCTTTCCACCAAAAAAACGGTAAGGTCTACGTTTAATGGTCGCACATTTTCTTTAAATTTTGAAACTGATATAACTTGAAAAACAAACAGTATTATTTATTTACTCACATGAAACAAACCGGGATGCGGTATTCAGTACGTAGGTGAAACTGGACGATATTTATCTAAACGCACGTAAGAACACCTGTATCGTTTCAAAAGACCCAATAAATTCAAAAGTATCATTTATCAACATCTTAAAAAGCACAATTATCCTATTAAATATTTAACAGTTCAACCTTTAGAAGTAGTAAATAAGCAGCCTGGTAAATCTCATTCAAAGTTTGTACGATCACGGAAAATAATTGAATTACATTGGATTAAAAAATTACAGACAGTCTACCCTCTCGGTCTTAATGATAATATCATGGGAATTGGTAATATATCAAGAACCGATTATGTTAACATTTTGGATATAGTTTCTAAAACTGTTCGTAAAAACCGTTCTCATGGGCGTAGAAAAAATCGCAAATCAAAGAAAATTTCGGACCAACCATACAAATATTTCGGACCTAATTTCTATTTCAAAAAACAACGGCAGACATTATCTATTAACCAAGCTCTTTTCTTTACCTATAAATAACTTAAATAAAATTTTAGAGGATTGCAACACAATTTCATATTGCAGTTCTAAGTATGAAATCGTTCAAATTATAATGGCATATTGTTATTCTAAACTGTTTCCCAAAATTGATCGCCCTGAAGATCATAAAAAACATTTTATTAAAATAAAGTATGTCAATAAAGGTTTCGATTTTGTAAATATTGCCGGTATTTTAAACGACTATTCTGTTAAAGAACAAATTCCTGGATATTTTGATAATACTGAACTCCCTCTTATTTGTTATATTTACAAGAAATCTACCCGAAAATTTGTGTTTAATTATAGCCAAGTCTGTAAAGATGTAAATATCAGTGAAAATACACCTACGTCATGTAATTGTAGTAATTCCGAATACACTTATGGCCCCATTTCCCATGTTATAACAGGAGACCTTAACATCGTTCGCGACCGAGACTAAAAATCATTCCTCAGTAAAGGACCTAAATATCGTCCCCCGTTAATTATTAATTGGAATGAGTGTCGTAATATCATCCACGACTCACTTCGTGCTTACGGTTTGAAATGGATAAAACGGGAAAAAGCTGACAAAAATCTTTGGACTCTTTTTTTAATTCAGTAATGAAGATAGTTGATATACGTATACAACATTTTAAAGAACATTTTACTCTTAACAACAACCATAAAAATCCTATTTCTCGTATCAAACATAAACTAAAAGAACTAGCCAAGGAATTTGTTTTTGTCCCGGCTGATAAAGCTGCTAATAATATCATTATAGTTTGACGTAAATTTTACATTGAGGTTCTGCAAAAGGAAATCACGAATTCACCAACATTCCAACTGACTTCATTTTCAGAAAACGATATCTGTAACAAACATAAACTATTAACTACTTCTTTACAAGCAGAACCAAATACAATGAAAGTCCCAACTATGTACTGGCTTCCGAAGCTACACAAATCACCTTACAAATATAGATATATTTCGTCTTCATGTCATTGTTCCACTACTAAATTGTCTATTCTACTTACTAGTACACTTGGTACAATCAAAAACCTGATAATAAATTGTTCAAATAAGGCCTTTGAGAATAGTGGAATTAACTACTTTTGGAGTGTCAAAAACTCGTTGGAAGTACTTGATAAATTGCATGCATATATTGGTGATTTTGAATCTGTTCAAAGTTTTGATTTTTCTACCCTATATACCACTTTGCCTCATATTCTTACTAAGAAAAAATTCACACACCTAATTAAATGGGCATTTAAAAAGTCAGAATGCGAATACATATGTTCAAACTCTTTTAGGTCATTGTTTAGTAGCAACAAACAAAAGAGCTATGTCAATTGGACATGCTTTGATACTATATCTGCCCTTGAATTTTTACTTGATAACATTTTTGTTGGCTTTGGAGATTCCGTATATCGTCAAGTTATCGGAATTCCAATGGGGACTAACTGTGCACCACTTATTGCGGACCTGTTTTTGTATTGTTATGAGTTACAATTTATGACTAAAATCAGCAAAGACCCATCGAAACAACATCTGATACACAAATTTAACAATACTTTTAGATATTTGGATGATATATTGGCTCTCAATAATGACGACTTCAGTATGTATACTAAAGAAATTTATCCTGTTGAACTTACTTTAAATAAAGCTAATACTAACAATGACCACTGTCCTTTCCTCGATCTTGATATCTATATCATTAACGGGAAGCTTAATACAAAAATTTATGATAAAAGAGATGATTTTTCATTTCCTATCGTTAATTATCCATTTTTAGATGGTGACGTTCCCTTGTCACCATCTTATGGTGTTTATATATCTCAACTTGTACGATTCGCTCGTGTATGTAACAACGTATTAGATTTTAGCGAGAGAAATTTATGTATTACTGAAAAATTATTACACCAGGGTTTTCGATATCATAAACTAGTCAAAACATTTACTAAATTTTATCATCGGTATAAGGACATCATTCGTAAATATAACTCAACATGCAGACATCTTATACGTTCGGGTATTTCACATCCAATCTTTTATGGTAATATTCTTTACAAAGCACAAAAATGTCAGTATTCACCTCAAAAGCTAACAAAACCTTTAAACAGACTTATTAAGAAGGGATATAGTTACGATACTGTTGTCAGGTCATTAAAAGTTGCATATTTTGGCTTTAATATTGATTCACTTATAGGGTCTTTGCATCGGAATTAAACATATTTATTCTAAAACCAGTTGTTGGCATGACACGGGTTATGTTCTTCTCATATATTTTATGATGGTATAATACTAAACCCCTAAAGGAGGGATTGTGCCTGATATTCATATGATGAAGACATAATCTTTCAATCAGTTTAATTGAGGTCTGGAGCTGGCATGTCAGTACCTGCTAGTAGTCTGTTGTTATTTATGTATTATTGTCATTTTGTTTATTTTCTTTTGTTCTACATCGGACTCGGACTTCTCTTAAACTGAGTTTTACTGTGCGTACTGTTGTACGTTTGTTTTTTCTACATTAGATAGAGGTATAGGGGGAGGGTTGAGATCTCAAAAAACATGTTTAACCCCGCCGCATTTTTGCGCCTGTCCCAAGTCAGGAGCCTCTGGCCTTTGTTAGTCTTGTATCATTTTTAATTTTAGTTTCTTGTGTATAATTTGGAGTTTAGTATGACGTCCATTATTACTGAACTAGTATACATATTTGTTAAGGGGCCAGCTGAAGGACGCCTCTGGGTGCGGGAGTTTCTCGCTGCATTGAAGACCCATTGGTGGTCTTCGGCTGTTGTCTGCTCTATGGTCGGGTTGTTGTCTCTTTAACACATTCCCCATTTCCATTCTCAATTTTATTTTATAGACATATCAAATGTAAAACACATCAAACAAGAAAACTAATGGTCTGATTTATGTTAAAACAATAAACGAAAAACATATTTGATATAAAGCAAAAAACGACAACATCGGAATTACAGGGTCCTGATCTGGACAGGCAAATGAAAATAAGGATGTGGTATCCCGTTTATAATAATTTTTCTACAGGTATAGTAAGAGTATACAAGGTTTTAAGACTTTTGGGGATATGATGTGTATCATCATGTGTGAGTTTTAAGTTGTCCGTCTGGTTGGATACAAGATGGAGATACATGTTTTTTTCAGTAAAGGAGTGGCAAGTTCATGGGCTGATGCTAACGTTAGTATTTTTTGTCTTATATTACACTAAAAGGTTACCCAGAGATCCTTGCGTGTACAAAGTATATATATATATATTTCTAAGTATGTCTTTGTGCTGCATTCTAAACAAATGTAAACCAATTATTGTCTATTTTAATATTGTATCATTGCTTTTGAAGGTTCACTTTTCAAAAGGCTTTGTTTTTTGCGGAGTAATATTGTTAGATTTAAATGAGTGATTTGTTGGAATCAGTTATATGATAAACAATAACGATAGTTCACAGATAAGATATGAACAATATGCGAAAAAGTGATTATAATTTATTTTATATTATCACCATTGAAGAACAACAGCAATTTGGTTACTCATATTTTGAAGAAGTAAAAACTTTAAGTAGATCCATACCTCGCAAAATTGTGTATATTCCTTTTCAATTTCAAGGAGAACTCGTAAGCGGTAGGACTGATAGGTCAGGGAGTGTATATTCAATGCATGTATACATACAACTCAATTTGATAGCTCAAAGAGAACAGTTCGTCGTGTGAATTTTATAATTATAATAACGTTTTCGCCATTTTTCTAACTGTTGGGAAATTGACTGTGAAATTTAAAAGTGCAATATCAAAAATATTTGACTGAGACATACGCAGTATGTACGTATTTATCGTTTTGTATCGTTTTTAATCTTTTTTTATCTTTTTTTAACTTTTTTCATCTTTTTTTAATAGACAATCAAATTAGATAAATAAAGCAACTCCTTTTCTGGAGATAAAACACGTCACTACAAACAATGTTGTTTTTTAAATGTATCCCTATGTTTCTATTGGAAGTAGACTATGAATTTTTTAACCATGTAATATTCCCAATTCTGGACAGCTGGATTGGCTAAGAATTATTCATAGATTGAGTAAACCAATTAAAGCATGGTATTACTAAGATAAACTTGATACTAATTGTTTTACAGCAAAAATGTCTAAAAAAAAAGTGGAGCTACAACCCTATAAAAATATTTTTCTTTGATTTGTCTACAGTAATAAGCTATGATAATCTTAAAGGAGTGTTGAGAGTGTAATTCTTACAAAAACTCATAGATTGTAGAAATCTCAATTAGTTGAATAAGGAGGTAGTCCTTTGCACTTGGATATCAAATATATAGCTATCTCCATTATTTTCATTTACCTGTGTATAATATGACGCAGGTTTCTTCAAAAGTGATGATTTTCTATAAATTGTTTGAAATTTCACAGTGATACATACTTTAACTTTGTTTAAACCTATTTATTTACTTTTGACTTTAATTATTTATCCCTTGTAATTTTTTATTAACTGTATTTGCATTCAGGTGTCACAGGTCAAATGTATTCGTTCATTGTGTGTTAATTTACGTTTTTTGATTGAGTTAAGCCTTCCAATTGATATTTTATAGTGTGTTTTTCTATGTTGTGATGTTATACTATTGTTTCAGAAAAGGGAGAAGGTTTGGTACCATTAAAACGTTTAATCCCGCTGTAAATGTTTGCACCTGTCAGGAATCTGATTACAGTAGTTGTCGTCTGTTTATGTAGTTCATACGTGTTTCTCGTTTCTCGTTTTTATATAGATTAGACCGTTGGTTTTTCCATTTGAATGGATTTACACTTAGTCTTGTAATTTTTTGTGGCCCTTTATAGCATGCTGTTCGGTGTGAGCCAATGCTCCGTGTTGAAGGCCGTACCTTGACCTATAATGGTTTACTTTTATAAATTGTAACTTGGATGGAGAGTTGTCTCATTGGCACTCATACCACATCTTCCTATATCTATATAACACAATAAGATTCCCACGACGAATTGCAGGGTAAACGTCAATAATTGTATGTCTCTTAATTTCCCATTGCAACTGATCATGATCACTGTATGTATTCGTAAAAACCACCTCTGTTTATGGAAGAAGGAAAAGATGAATATGCACGTATGTAAAGTATAAATTAGAAAATGTTAACGAGAAACGATGAGACTTTGACATTTTAAGGTTTACAGAAAACTGGGTTAGTGCAATATTAATAAACGGTTTAATTACCTTAAGGATGATCCGTGTCGGAACATTTGAACATGTTATTTGTCACTTTGATTGACTTTATGTCATGTCATAAAAGTACATGAATTTACATTGACATTTTGGTCAATTTTCAGATTCATTCACTGCTGGAAGTTCAGTACTGTCCAGACAACTCGCTTGCATTCATTTTCAAAATCATACCCAAAACGACAAAAGAAATGAGAACAGCTTCCCAATTGTGAATCGTCCGTGTCCTTGATAGAGAGTTGCTGTTCACAAGGAAGCTATTAAACCAAGTGTTCCAAGAGGTGAAATCAAAATGTTTTACGGACGCCATAACGAGTTGATTGACTGTTATGGTATAAAATTCCAAAGATTACGACGGCTTTGTTTCATCGTATTAACCACAATCCCGTCCTCCTTTTCCAGGAATGTGACCTACCGAATTAGACTAATCACCAGTTTGTACCCAATTGAACAACACGACGGATGACAAATGTAGAGCAAGACCTATTCTTTCAGTCACATCCTGTTTTTGGTTGGGTTCGTGTTGTTCAATCTTTAGTGTTCAATGTTGTGTTTTGTATACTGTTGTTTATCATTTGGTCTATTTCTTTTTTGCTATTATCGTTGTCTTTTATTTTTGACTTATGAGTTTTATTGTCCATTTGGTATCTTTCGCCTCTCTTTTACTGATGTATGTTCTTAAATGGAATGAATTTGAATATGGATCTTCGATTTTCAATTTTTTTTGCCCTTATTTGAAATCAAACGCCAATCACACATTACACACATCAAGCACATTGACGAAACTACCACACTATCAATGGGTTGAAAGTAAATTGTCGTGCTTGCTCATACTATATGGACTATATGTGTATGCTCCTTGCATAAACTGCCCCAACAGAGTTATGAGTAAACACAACACTACATGAGTACACATTGAATGAAAATATAAAAAACAATTATGTCAAACAGATAAAACCATGGCTGATTGACCGTTTCAGATAATTCATTTCATGTTTTTCAGGGACAACCATATCTAGTTTCCACATGTTCCATGCTAAACTCTGAAACAATAGACGGATGTTAACTCTGTTACTCAATTGTAGCGCCTGTGGCTGATAAAACATATACAAAATGAATCTGAAGAATACTTATCAGTGTAAAAACCACATAACCCTCCAACATCTGACTCAAATTATAAGAAAAACGTAGAACAGCAGTAAAAGCGCCGTTCCTTTGCTCTTTGTGTGTTTTTTTGCTGTGCATGTACTGATTTTGTGTCATGGATTGATACCCACTATCCTTTCTTTTTCTATTATACACCACATAAAATGTAAACTTACATGTTAAATTAACGTTAAGCATTTGCAATGGGTAATGGAACATGCTAAAAATAGATTATATACCTGTCAACAGAAACATTCTCAATATTAAAAAAAAAACACTGCACGCATTATATGCATATGAAATAACCCAAACATTCAGATAAGGTAAGATTTATGTTGTAAGTCTCTTCTAGGATATAAAGTTGATTGAGTGATACATAACGTAATCTTCCGATTTAATTAAAAATAATACATGAACAACTACCTGATAATGTACTTTTCTATAATTATAAACTGATCATTCTACGTACAAAAAGGGAACGAGCACACATCACTGTCGGTCCGATAAATACCCAACAGACAAGGACATATCTCAATTGAACATACATTCCTGTTTCTAAATACAGTCTGCCTGAAGTACATCTTAATTACAAAAACAGACTCATATACATGTGTATCTATAATGAGTTTATATAAAGACATACATACTGGATGATTTCATCATAGAAACCACTTTTGGTGGAGATTAATGCATAAGCGTTCTATCAATTTTTGCAGTATCAAAAAAAATGGTAGGTTCAATTTAATTATATTATAAATTTACAGTTAAACATGTTATATTATATTAAATATTGAAGCTTCTTGGTTCCAGCCCTGTTTTCGTGGGGTTTGTATTGTTTTTAATTTATATTTTGTAGAGCTTGGGTTATCTTTTATTGGATTTTTATTTACCGGCATGGGTTCGTCTTTCTCTCTCTAACTTATTATTTGTATTTTGAATTTTATTTTGGAATGTTCCAATTTATTTTTATACAAAGCCTACATCTATAATGAAAATGTTAATATTGTATATATATACTAAATGGAACTTTGATGAACAGATAAAAGTGGTAAATTTGTTCTTTTACCCAATCTATGTACGACTCGGCAAAAAGTATAAAAAAAAGAGTGTAGGTATTTTAATGAGCATTAACTGCGTCCAAATGTAATGCTAAATTGGTCCTGTAATGTTAAGTTACAGTGAGAGACAAAATCAGTAAAGATCCGTGTAAATTTTAGTAAGAATCGTTAACAATACTTCAGCAATTTTCCATAAGGAATTGATTGACACGTAAAACACACATACATAATTTGTTTTGGAATTATGTCGGCTAAATTTGAAAGTTGTTTTTGTATCTTTCTATTTTATTTTCATTTCAAAATATGCAGATAACCAAGAACAACATCTTACAGGGTAAATCATTTCAAAGAGTAATTGAAAGAAAACTTCTTTCAACTAACCTTAGTATTCGATCAAGTCACCTAATTAAGAAACATATCTCTGATATTGATGTAACATGAAACTGTCTACATTTTTTTTTTTTTTACTTTTTAATATTAGTGTGACCGCTGCTATTTGACTCTGTGTCTACATAACATGAATAGAGTGTCTGTGTGTTTGTATTGAAGAAATATAGATTGCACCACGTACTGCATCAAGTGTGTTACAATATTTCTCCACTCGAGACAGAGTGGGGATATATCGGTATACACGAGATATAGTGGTGGAATCTGTTTCTCTAACGATTTTAAGACAATATCTAAACAAGTTTATCCTTCTTCAAAGATTTGCAGAAAGTTGTGTACTTTATAATTGACCTCATCAGGCATGGTCGCCTTTTTTCATGACGTCACAATAGAAAATTCAGAAGAAATCAAGAAAATTTGACGTCATAATTGAAATTTCGACCATTCATTTGCCGAGAACAAAATTTTCCGGGGATATGAGAAATATTTATCCACACGGATCTAGATAGGTGAAAATAGCATGAAAATTAGAGAAAATATTCTTATTAAGATTTGGTGGATTATTTTTTTTTATAATTGGTAACAACCAGATACTAATGAGCCGTTATTGATTTGATTATGTTCTTTTGGCTGCAAACAGATCGTTTCTAGCAATTAATGATTTGATTACTAGTATGTCCTTTTGGTTGTCAGATTTGATGTGGATTTAATACTAGGACTGACTCAAAACTGAAACTGACACGTTACAAATTTTGTGCTCCCGAACACCTTTTCTGCATTGACCTTCAGCGAGCGTTCAAACGAACTTTAGTAAAGATTTTATTGATAGAGGGTTGCTGCTTACAAGAAAGCTATTATACCAAGACTTCAATTAGTGAATTTGAGCCATCTCTTTGAAAGTTTTACTCTGTGGAACATCTGTTTCACAGATGACGACGGAGATGTTTCAATTGTTGTAATTACAATTCCGTCCTCTTTTCCACGAATATAAACTACCAAAATTAGACTAATTGCTGGGTTTGTAATCAACGCAGCCGCAAGTGGAGCAGGATCTGCTTATCCGTCCTGAGATCTTCTTGTTTTTGGTTGGGTTTATGTTGCTCAGTTTAGTTTTTCTATGTTGTGGTTTGTAGACTGTTAATTGTCTTTCTGTCATTTTCGTTATTTGTCATTGCATTGCCAGTTCTTTTTCAACTGGCGAGTTTGATTATCCCTTCGGTATTTTACAACTCTCTTGTGCAGTGTTGTTAGATAATGTATAGCTTTGTATCCACGTTTAAACATTTTGTTTTCACAAACGACTGGTGTTTTGCATACTGAAGTTAAAATTGCAAGTTAATACATTGGATTTTATTTTTCAGAAGGCTTTATATCGAATCAGTTTTATTTCACTTTTCTTCCTGGCATTCGACACTTATTACTGTAGTGGAGGACTTGAAAATAAAAATTCCCCTCATGTAATTGGATACAACAGACGCATTTTTATACCAATACCAATAGCACGACCGGTTCGAATTCCTTTTAATCATGACGAGTTAAGACGTCCTGTGGTATTATCTTCTACGACAACCAGCGATTTAAATGATGGGGCTTCAGGATTTCCCCTTGGATTACCCCTATGTATGTATATGCATTTTTATTAAAACTATAGGATAAATTGCGATACATTTATTGGAATGAAACAGAGCCATTTGTAAAAAAATATGTAAACCATAGATCAACAATGGACAATAAGATTGATAATTCGATATTGAATATAAAAAAAGATTCACCCTATTTGTTTTTACTTGAAAGCTTGCAACTGCAAATTACGCTGAACTTGCATAACGACTGATACCTACCGTACATAAATGACCAAAGTTTCGTCATACATTACGCTATTTCCCAGTATTCCATTGGGAATGCATGCAATGCCAACTATCTGTATACTTTTTGATGATAATTTGCCTGACCAATCAGATAACGGTAAAGAAAATCAAAAATGTTTCACGGTAAACAATATACTCAAAAGAAAAGGTCCAACATATTCTATATTGCTCCCCTGACAGTTTGCCAATGAATGCATACACTGGAACAACATCTTTTTGGTCAAATGGGAGGTAGGTATATCTCGATATTTTTAGCATGTTTGCCGCTGTATTGAGATTTGTAAGATACAAGAAAATTAAACCATTGTCGTGACGTCAGCCTATTCATTAACCGTGGATTCTTTTTCTAGAATCAACGCTTCCTAAATCTGTCGTTGAAATGGACTCACTAAATTATATACAATTGTTTCCTTTGTTTGCCTAATTACATTAAGTCTGAATTGTCTAATTTACTGAGTTCTGTTCACTAATAGACTTATTTTAAAAACTTACCTTTAATTTTTGTATTTTTTATCATATGCCTTCACTGGGAATCGAAACAGTCCTTTAAATCTGTTATGTGGGACTGACATCAACATATCGATGAAACCTCTCGGCTTCCAATGGGTTACGATTTAGATGTCTATTATATATATATATAAATGAACATATGATATACATCGGTACAACAGACACACAGGGCTTGTACCTTTATATACATAATAGGCATTCGTATAGTATAAGTTGGTAGCCGCGAGGTTAGCATGATTAAAATCAATGAGTTAAAGGTAGAAACTTGTCGGTTTGGGTTCGAATCCCTGTATTCTCTTTATTGTCCCTATTCTTAAGTTATCCTGTTTTTTTTTTTTATTCTTATTTTGCATGCTATTGTGGATATTTTTGTAATTATAGCGAGTTTTGTCGCTTATTTTTTTGGATTATTATTGGATATTTCACATAGTTGAAACGAAAATGATTACATTCTATGTGTTCATTTTTGTTTTATAAATATAGTATGATTTCATCTGTTTTACTACATAATTTTACAAATGTTTATTCGCAAATTCCTTTGCGAGTAAATCGTGATGTGCCTAGAATTAGGCTTCTTGTTAGAAATTTCGGTAACATACGTACTACATATACTTTGTATATGCTCTTTGGTCGGGTTTTTTGTCTCTTTGACACATTCCACATTTCCATTCTCAATTTTATTAGAAATAAGTTCGAATATGTCTTATTTTGAAAACACAGATAATATTCAGATGCCTGATAATATAAAGGCAGACGTGTTGTGTTATATTTAGCACATACTTACAACTTCTCGTCCAATCAAATTGGTTATATTTGCCTTCTAATTTTCATGGTACATACTTTTCCTGTGTACTAAGTAACTACGCATGAATGACCACAAGGGTAAGATTTCATTGTATCGTAATCAAGATATTTAAAACAAAAATTGCCACTGGCTGTTTTGAAATAAAATGCTGTGTTCCAAATTAAATTAAATAGTTTGTAATTAGTTTTCACATTGATTTTTAAATATCCTGCTATTAAAATCTTTGGATCTAAAAAATGTTTTTGACAATTGCAAATTTTATTATTTAAATAAAGGGTAATACATATGGTTCTTTATACCTTGATTAGAGTACAACGATATCTTAAAATTATGATAATGTATCATCCATGCAATTACTTTGTACACAGAAAAGTGTGTACTATGAAACCTTGTGAAGGAAAATTAAAGCAACTTGGTGATAATTTTTTAAACTTTCTTAAGGAAAGTGATCTATTTCGTCACGAATTGATTGATTTATTGATTATTGGTTGCTTAATGTCCAGTGGCAAATATTTCATGCATGTTCAGGACGATGTCATGAATTGAAAACTGTGATTATGTCTGAAGATAATGTGCCACCTATATATATATATATATATATATATAAACATATTCTGATAAATCTTTTAGTTTTTACTTTGAACTAATAAAAAAAAAAAACACAAAACCTATAATCTCTGATCTATTTGTAGTTGCTTTTTAATGCCTATCTGCTAGACTATATCTTTGGGGACAAACTATCCATGTTTCAAATTTATTATAGCTTTAGTTTTACTGTGAAATTAAAAAATGTTTTCAAAACATGTAAAGCTTCCACTGCAATTTAATTATTGCCTGCTTTTGGTCAATTTATTTTGTCATCTTACCTTGTAAGAAGAACATGTATAGTAAAACACCGCTTTATATCAGTATACATACTTACACCATCAGCTACCATCTTTTCATTCTGGAGTGAAGGGCCTTTTGAAATCACATATTTTACAATGATACTAGTGAGTAGATTTACAAAACTTCGTTAATGAGCTCCGTTTTACAAACACCTGTGATACAAGTAGTCAGCCAAAATAAACTATCAATAGACCAATTAAAAGATTACTCGAGTTGTAAATATGTGCTAAATTGGATAGTCTATGGAAAGGTATATACTATGAAATTAAGAGCTCGGGGCAAGCCCCTCGCTCTAAATTTCATAGTATATACCTTTCCATAGACTAGCCTAGACTTGTATTTTTCTAACCAATTTTATTGTGATCTTAGATTGATTATTGCATCGTTAAACATGATAACATGATTATTTAAACTCACTTACAATACCTTCAAATTAAGAAAAGGCTTTAATTTTTTAGAACATAGTAAAGTGCTTTCGACCAATGAAATGCAAGATTTTTCACCCTCTTAATGGTGAAGAATGACACAAAACATGTTCTTAGTAGCTAATTACCTATTGTTCTGTAAAACATACAAATGACCATTTACTGTAGCAAAATATTGCCTTGGGACATTTGGTCAGGAAAGTGTGTTGAAAGATGATTTTATAGCCCCTGGCATTTTGAATAGACATTAATTATTTGTATAAATAGTAACAATGATGAATAATTGTTTTAATACACAAGGCAAAGTAGTTCAAATTTCCAAACAATATCTTTTTCCATTTTTGATTATTTAAACTTTGTAAATACAATTTGGCACATTTATTTTCGTCATTTTCTTTGTTTTTCGCATTCTCTTCGTATAGGTAACTTTTCCAGAATGATTGGATATATTGCGATCGGTCATGGGAATCCGAGCAGCCTTGCATAATTCCTTCATTTTACTAGATAAAGTGTTTATTCCTATAGGTTGTACACTGAATCGGATGGAACCATTGGAAGCTTTATGGGGTAGTGGCTTGCGGTAAAACATACCCTCACGTGGAATTAAGGACAAATACTTTTCAAAATTTTTTACTAAGCATCTAGGGTTTGATGGATCACTTTTCTGAGTAATGCGATTCACATCAATATTTCTGTTGTTGAGTCCACCTTGTACATTCTTGCACAGTCTTCCGGTACAATGTAGTAACTTATTACCATTCGTATCAACCGAAATACGATACTGACTAGCGTCAAGTTCTCTGTGCTCATCGAGTGCACGAAATCCAAAGAGCATACAGTTATAGAAAAAAACAATGTTTGTAAGGCCAGTTGCCGTTTCACAATCGAAAACCCCACTATCCCACATGGTTTCCTCGTCCGATGTCAATATAGGGTCTGCTCTTTTAACATTGGTGCCAATACCATTATTAGTCAGTTCCTTCATCCTACTGTCTAGACATTTTCTAAAAACCGAAAATGGAACGGAATCTTTTTGAAAAAAATTTATATCATTTCTCATGTTTCTGTTACAGTCTGTTCTCAGATACCTACAATAAAATGCGGATTTTTACTTCTTCCAGCTATATAATACACCGTAAGAATTATTTAGACTTTGTTCTGTTAGAATGTGTCCTATGGTTTTAATTGAATGATATTTAAGAAGAAAAAGAAGAGCAACCTTTGTATGGTAATAGTTTGCCTTTCCAAAGTTGGTCAGATGAGATTATAATATACAGACGTGAAGTAAATTAAAATAAAATGAAATTTCCCGCACGAAATCTAGTTTGATGATGAGGATGATGATGGGAAGCAAGTCATTTCGTACCTTGGCCATTTCGTACCTCTGCCATTTCGTACCCAAATTTGCCATTTCGTACCCAACATTTACCATTTTGTACCCACGATAATATCCATTTCGTACCCTATGGGCCAAATGCATCTACCATTTCGTACCTCACGGACTTATATATATATATATATATATACATGTTAACTATTTCTTAACATATTTTTGTAAAGTTTTTCATGATTTTAATGGTTTTTTTTTAAATATAACATTTTAAATAAAATTATGCATCTAGACGTAACAATGTTATAAAGACCGATGATTGGTTTGATTAGGCAGCACTTGGAAACTTCAATAGTTATAATTACACTTTGTTTGTTTGCAGAATTTGATCTTAATTAATTGTTAAACTCTAAATTTATGAGATTAATTAACCAACAAAGAAATAATTATCTGTTTTTATAATAATAAATAGTTTCATGAGGTACGAAATGGTATTACATATAAATCTTCAATGAGGTACGAAATGGTATAACATATAAATCTTCCATGAGGTTCTGTTCTGTTCAGGTATTTTCCTCCGTTATATATCGAAGCACTCCCACTTGGGATATATGCGTTTAATGCTTAATCAAATATTTACACATAAATTTACACAGTGTGGTGGGGTGCTTAAGTTTAAAACTTTATATACAGGTGAGATTCAGAGGTACGAAATGGCACACATGTTAATATTCCATGAGGTACGAAATGGTCAAGGTACGAAATGGTCGGGGTATGAAATGGTTTTTGCCAGGGTACGAAATGAGGGGTACGAAATGACTATAATTCTGATGATTAATTAATATGCATGTTCAGGACGAGAACATGTTGACTCATTGAAGATACTTTATGTTGTAAAATTATGTCTTTTGTTTCTTGTGTTGTTTGGTTACTGTCACACTTACAAATACATCATATCTCATTTAATTATTGAAAAACAGTAGAATTAATATAAAAAAGAGAAGGTTAAGACCAATTAATAAAGAAAATAACAAATTCGGGTTAAATTAATTTTAGAATATTTTTTTTTAAATATCCTAAATATGCACTTCATTAAATATAAAAATCAGCAGCCCAAGGCTAAAACATAACGAAAAGGGTTTTATCTATATAAAAAAAGTAGGAATTAGATGCATCTCAACAGTTGCGCCCCTCCCCCCTTCCCCACCCACCCTCGAAATTTTAAAATGTTATCATACCTTTGAATGCCTGATGCAATCTGGACCAATGAGTTGGGCGGATAAGGGCTGCTATCCATGCGTCGACATTCTTGTATAAAGTGTGCCATCCAATAATTTAAAAGTTCGTTTGAAAGACAGTTCGGATCACTGGATATTGAAGCACCACCGTCAGCAAATGTCTCTTTACACAAATTCCTTTCTAAAGTCCAAGCAATCCAAACTCCTAAAGCCCACTTGTTGTTATTTTTAGTTTTCTTAGTGATAGATTTGAGAATTTTTTCTTGTAAATCCGAATCTGACATTGGAGCCGAAAATCTGCAGGTGGTAGCAGCCTCATACACGACAGGCTCGGTTTCACATTTCACTATGTCCTGGGTAGGTAAAAGCATAAGATCTAACTCGGACACTTCTTCATGCAATTCAAAATTACCAATTCCTACGTCTTTATCCATTATAAAGTTTGAGAGATGAATTACCGAATAAAATACAAACTTTTTTACAGTAGAGAAAAAGAACTTACTAGTCAGCCGTGCAAGACGGTTACAATATAGCTAGAGGGGTCGTTTGTTATACCTTATAATTGAGAACTATATTCATTCAGACCATTTAAAGGACATATTATTAATCATGAATAGAGTCTATATGTTCTAAGTTTGTAAGAGAATGATAATCCCTGTCTTCATGATAAGTACTCGCTAACGCTTGTACTTAATCATGAAGACATGGATTACCATTCTCTTACATATACGAAAAGACATTAACACAAAAGTTTAAGTTATAGATACAATGGATAAGCTTTGATTCATGAAAAACATACCATTTGCCCTCCGGGCTCATGGTTTCTTTTCAAGAATAAACGCTTATTCATTGTATCTATATAACTTAATGCATTGGACACCTGTGTTCTTTTGTTCAGCCATTACTGCCATGTTTGCCGACAAAAACACGAAATTTATATTTGAGATTATGTTTTAACTGTTATTAATTTGGAGATAATAGACAAACACTAAAATAAGTCAAAAATCGTCATTTGAGGGCAATAACACCTTACTGAGTAATCCAATGGTTTCAGTCATTTTTGTATTTAGTAGATCATGTATTGCCGACTAATTTTGCGTTTGCAGTTTTACCTAACTTATACAGTTTATGAGAGGATAGGCAAAAACATGAAAATTAGTTTTTAAAAACCTCATATACTGACGATAAACTCCTAAGGAGTAATACATTTGATAATTTTGGTGAAAATAGGCAGTAGGTATATCTTTAGTTTGATCCTTATATTGGCGGCCATAGTTTAATGACTGACAGAAAAAAATACAAACTTTGCATATGTGTTTATGGTAATTATTTTCTATTATTCATCATTTTTCAATGTATGATCTTGATTGCCATCTTTCTATCTTTCCAAACCTTGTGTGTCATGACGTTCAATTATGTTTGACCAAAATAGTTTATTGTTTTGTACATCCATTAAAGATCAACTTTACCGATGAAAAATTGCAAAAAATTGCATTCAAACTTTTAGTTTGAAAAAAAGGACTTTCCAATTCAAAATTTAAAATTTGAATGGATATAATTATGCAAATATAATGTTGTAGATATTGTTACTCATTATTTTTGTTACTTTACTTTTTATGTCATATGCATTATAATACAATTCTTCGTGTTATAAGTTGTATAAAGATTGTAATAAATTGTCATTTTCGAACTTCACCACTAATTTTTGAGCAGGAACATATCTCTCTATCCAAGCTTATGGCACTATTAAATGTTAGCGATTTCATAAATACGAATAAACTCTTCTCTAAAAATTGCTCTTACAGAGACATATGCACAATTGAATTGAGCAAAAACTCCACATGTTTACACATTCGCTTTTATTGCTTGATTTTTGAGTTTCTCACTATCTAATCACCAATTCGCATGGCGGGTGATGCATGCAAACCTAGAAACTCTTAACCTGTCGATACACCTAGTTTAGCCATTGTTTTAGCTCACACGATTTCCTCAGGTTTCGTATCTTCTTGATAAATTACTGTTCCATTAGTTTAGTCTCTCGACGGAAAAAGTAGATAAACTCATAAAGTACTAAATTTGCAAACTTTCTATAAAATATGTTATAAATGAAAAGGACGTGAGGTATACGTATACTAGACAGCTATAAAACGAAAGAAAAAAAGCATAATATCAGTTAGACTTTTAATATCTGAAATTTATTAATCATTTTACAAGTAGGAATTGTACTGTTTGTCAAAATCGTTCATATTATTTTGTAATCACTTGAATATTTACTACTGAAACTATACATCTTGAAAAGGTTAAATAATATCAAAAAGAAAGATGCTTATTGATATTTATATTTTTCAGTTCAACCTATGACAACTAGTGTAACAATTCTTTTAACATATTTGAAGATTATTTTGAAATATAAAAAAGTGATCGATTAAACAAAACATTGGAATAGAAATTATTTTACAATAATACTTACGGGTATTAGTTATTTTAAGAAACTGCATGTACATTATTAGTGGCTTTTCTTTTTATGATAAGTTGTGGCATTGTGCCATCTAAGGGGAAGAATATGTAATAAAAAGGAAAATTTGAATATTCATGATTATATCACCTTTTTTGTGGTTATTTTAGTTGCATCTCAAATTACACCAGCAATGCCAATGGCGTTAATGACGATGGCAATATTCATGATGCCGATGATTATGCAGATGATGATGCAGATGACGGCGATGACGGCGACGACTACCGCTACAAGTACTACATCAACAGTATCATCATCAACAGTATCATCATCAACTCTTACATTAGGACCTACTACTACAGAAATAATTACTACTACTAGAAAAGATACCTGAGAAAAGAGAGTAAATTTGGATATTTGACTGTAGAAAAATGTTTTGTTTATTTGGTACCAGAGATCACACTGCTCAAATCAAACACATCAAAATAAAATTCGGCAATTGCTTTAATTGTTTTTTCTCTGCAATTTACCTCCCTTTTGAGCTAATGAGTCGTTAGTCTGGTTATATTTATTTTTAATATGTTATTTAACGTTTCTTTTCAAAAGAAAATGATGACATTCGATCTGTTTATTATATTTGATTTAAAGGTTGATTCCATTTGTTTTGATACATAGAGAATATTATATGGCATTTTCAATATCACACCCGTATCAACCCGAGACACCAATGTAATTATGAGAGCTCTGCTCGAAGGATTATATTTGTTGAGGGTTGATACGGTGTGTGATATTGAAAAAGCCATAGCACACTTTATTATATACTTTAAACAACTCATAGACAGAACAAATTCTTCGGTATAAATTTCAAAGTTTGCTACATCACCAGCGTCAACATCGTCCATCTTTGAAAAAGTAGCGTTATGACGTAATGACATGACGTCATACAAATAAAGGGGTTTGATAAAGCCTTTGCAACCGTGCTGATATCGATATCATCACGGGTGGCTGATACAGCACGCTTGCCAATGATTGTATTACACATACAATGTATCTGTATTTACTACTAAGTATATAATAAATAACTTTACAAATGCTTTCCATATAGTTGTGAGTGTATATTGTGACGCTACTCAAATAATGTTTTATCCTTCAAATGCATAAACATGCACATATTAGTGCTTAAATATTTGTTCGAATATGCCTGGTTTGGTAAATTGCGGGAAATTTTACAGATTCATTCAATGAAAGTTAAATAATGTAAACTGATAGTGCATTCGATAATTTAAATCCCTTATCTGTATATTTCTACTTAATGGTTATCTCTTGGTATCCTTCAAGTCGTTAAGAGTATTTTTGAACTCACTGATAATAGTGTCTTATAATAACAATTTTGAAATTTTGAAAGAATGTCACATCAAAAATTTAAAGAAAAACACAATAGATAAACGTTAAAACAATAAAAAGAAAGTTTTAGACTTCCATTAAATACATGTAGTTGCTAAATAAAAAACAAATATTGACAGGTTCTTATCTTTATCACACAGGATAAGAAAGAAAAAATGAAAAGAAAAACCAGAAAGAGAGATTCAAACTGTGTTTACGTGTGTTACTCTTTACGTAAACTCTTCAATTCACCCTACGTCTGTGACTACCAGCCTTTACTATACACACGTCTATTGAAATGTGTATGAACATGAAGCGCAAGTCTTATGCAGATATTGTACTTTGGACTATATTTTAGTAACTGCGATTACTATTTTATCTAGAATGGGAGTCTTGCGTGATTTTGTTAGTTGTTTTTTCTGTTGTTTTTATTGTGTTGATCGGATTATTTAAGCCTTGTTCAGCTGATTTTTATAGTTTGTTCCATGTTGTATTATAACACCACTATCCCTGGTAAGGGGAAGGTTAGGCGTCCGCAACATATTTGCATCCGCCAAATTTTGTATGTTTCTGTCTCAAGTTATGCTTTCATTTTATGTAGAAATAAATAATTATTTACAACAATAATTTCGAATCCCATACTTTGTAAGTAACTGTGGACTGACTTTGTAAAAAACGATCCAATGTTTTTATTCAAAGGGTTAGAGATGAATGAGCCTCGTCTTTTGATTATTGTTTTGAACATAACTCAGGCTATTTGTTTTCTCGTTTGCATTCTTTTACATTTGTCATCTCGGGGCCTGATATAGCTTGCTATGCGGTAAGGTGTTTTGCTCATTGTTGAAGGCTTATGGTGATCTATAGTGATTATTTCTACGTCATTTGGTCTCTGATGGAACGTTGTCTCTTTGGCAATCATACCACATCCTCTTATTTTTATGTTAATCAATTTTGGAGGGTAATGGGATAAAGTAGTTTCATGTTTAACCATTGTTACTGAGTTATTTGACACAATTTAGTTGCACAAAAATGTTCATTTCTCAAATCGCATTATAAAATTGTTACGTGCAACTTATTTCTTATATTGATTTATTAAAGTGTTAGTAATATATCGCACTTGATGGATTATAATCCCGCGGATAAGTTTGACATCAAATTCTGGACAGAAAAGTGTAATGACCTGGTTGTACAGCCGACTATACGGTATAGGTTTTCTCATTGTTAAAGGACGTGCAGTAATGATCTGGTAGTAATAGATTAAGGTTGAACATTTAGGAAAAGTAGATGTACGTTCTTAAACACTCTCATTTAAATTGTAACCGTTCATATTATTATCTCCTTAATATACATCTTATTTTCTACACTGGTTTGCAATTACTTCAATTAAGGATACACGATACTAAATGAAGTTACGGAATGAGTTATCGTTCCTGACGTTATTAAACAACGTTTATAGATACCCATCAATGAGCAGGTTTCGTCGTGTTTCTGGCGGTTGAAATCGTTTTGCAAATTTACGCTTTGGTTTTTGGAGATAGGTGTGTTCGTTTGTGTTTGGCTTTGGGCATGATGTATAAGTACAAATGGTGAAAAAAGCACCATTTCACAAAGATGAGTGACAAAACAACCTACAGACGATTAACACAGCTGCCTTTTTGTGGGAAGGGCATATTGCTCACATAGGCGTCGGAAAAAATCCGAAGGTATTCGCAGTCTTATAAGGAGTTTTTATAACAAGTATACAAGTATGTATGAAAAAAGTGTTTGTATTTCTTTGTGTGAATACATGGAGATTTGGGATATACAATAAGACAGCAACTGGTCAATTAACAACACAAAACCAAAGACATATAGAAAACACGTCACTAATGTAGGATGGACAAGTAATTTTTACTGATAATTTGTAAAATTAGTAGCAGATTCTTGGTCCTTTGAATTGGCAAGTTGATTAAATATTTAGTATAGCAAGTTTTAAATCTATTAAATTATAACATATGTTCACAAAAATAGTCAGATTTTAATTATAACAGTAACATATTTCAATCTCGTGGTGCATATTTGTTAAAGTCTTTAAACTTCTTGCATTTCAAGAGAATACTAAAAAAAAAATTACTGTATAGTTAGTAGTATATTCTCGGAAACGGGTCCTTTAATTGGATATTATAAAGTATTCGTATTCGTATTCCTAAATAAATGTATTCAGTAACGTCACACGTTTTCTGTTGAATTCTAAGCGTGTCAATCAACTTTGAAGCAATTTATCTAAAATAAAAACAAGGATGGTGACATGTGTTTCTTTACATGCATGGATTCAGTATACAATCCTGGATATTATTAGTTTTTAGTACTTCTCCGTATATAAGAACATAGCCATTCATTGAAAAATCGTAAAGAATAAGTATAAAAGAGGCATTTTCCCTATATAGCTATGTTAATTTGTCGCCAAAATTGACGTGTTCTTATGAAAATTACAAAAAAAACAAAAAAAGGTGACCCCAATTTTTTATTTCATATTCCGATGTAACTCGTATCAAAGTACAAGTGTGTCAAAATTTTTAGAAATCGGGAGATAAACCATTTGGTATCGTGTTACCTTAAAGAAAGGTCCATTGATTGCCGATTGCGTGGCAAAATTTTTATCCCTATTTAGTATACCCTCATTATCCCGTGGCAGTCTAAATATTTCATACCTTCATTCCGGACGGTCTCTATTACAAGATCTACCTATTGTCTTTATAGTTAATTTGTTCTTGTTCTAAACATGCATGAGATATTTGCCACTGGACGTTAAGCAACCAACAATCAAATAATTAATCAATTATAGAACGTTTGAAATTGAGAAAGAGGAAATTAAATCGCAGAGATTGACAAATATAAATATTTGTATTTTTCAATTTAACCCATGACAACTATTGCAAAGATCCTTTAAAATATCTTGAGACTGTTTTTAGCTCTTATATAAGTGATTGTTTAAACAAAACTTAGGATGAGAAGTCACTTAACAATAATACTTGCCATATAAGGGAAGATAACTCAGAAAAACTTTGTCTTTTCATATTTTATCTAAAATTCTATTGTTTAGTTTTCTTTCTAGCACACAAATTTGCTTTACCATGTATAATCTATGCCAAATCTGAAACATTTCACAACCTGTACCTTGCAAAATGGTCCGTGACCCTTATGTTTTTCATGAGCATGATATAAACTACGTATTTGCAAACTATTAAAGATTTCTAACCATTTTAATTCTGTTCCCTGATCTAAATTAATGGTATTTGTGATTTTGTATTACAATTGCAGGTAAATATGTAGGTGTCTTATCACTCAATGCTAAATTGTGTATGTGTGGCATCTAATGAAAAGTATATTACACATTCTTGCTTATCTACAGATCGATATTTTGTAAACAAGATTTTTATTTGGGATTGTTTAAATTTTTAATCGTTATTTGGACTTTTACACAGTTAAAATGATTGGATATATTTGAGGAAGGTTATAGATTATTTTTTGTTCATGCATTCGTTCGTGCATAATTCGTTTGAACTGATGAAGTATTGATGATGAGTAGGAGCTCTTTCGTGTATACGAACATTGACTTAGATGTCTGTGCGGAGTTATTTGAAAATTAACATATCATCCCTTGATATATATATATATATATATGTGTAGATGTACAACACACAATCTATTCACATCTGATGTAATTTCCAATGACAATTTACAACTGATTTACTTTATCCTCTATGAACAGACAAATCTGCTCTATATGTACATCATAGTATTCTGTCTTATATTCTAAATAACCTTGCGGTACTGGAGTCTTGGCACCGTGGATATCTGAACTTTACTATAGTGTCAGCCGGCTCTGGTGTCAATTCTATACAAGCTCCATGGTACCACTCATCGCAGAAATCACAATGCATCACAGTCCATCATATGGTTTTCTGCACAAACAGTATAAGTCTTGATTAATTGCCTTTGATACATATCCACTGTCCTGCAATCGGTACTGGCACTGTTTTAGACAGGCTGGTACTTTACATGGTTTTAAACGGTCATGATTTACTGTTAGTATAGTCGTTTGTAATTTTACCTTGTACACATACGAAGATGATTTGGCACATACAAGTCCTGGACCTTTCCAAGGTGGATCCAATTTATTCGCCACGCCCTTTAATTTTTCCAGTGTCCAAAACATAAACTAAGTCTCATATTGTGTATTCTCTCTCTAAAATACGTACATTATAATCACGTTCCATGGTATTATGTGTAGTTTTTAGCGTGTTGCGCGCTATTTTATGTGCACATGTCATGGCATCTCGGAGTCTTATCACATACTCATCTTCTGACTCATCCGTGTTAGCATCAGGTACGCTGTACAATAAATCAACAGGCTGGTTAACCTCCCTCCCAAACATCAGCATGTTTGGTGTGAAACCAGTACTTCTGTTAACAGACGATCGAACAGCCCATGCCAGCTGTGCCAAATGTTCATCCCAATTGTCTTGTTTAGAAACGAAGCAACGGACGGCGTTCATTAAGATTCTGTTGTAAAAGAGGGACGAAAGATACCAAAGGGATAGTCAAAACAAACTCAAAATAAAACTGACAACGCCATGGCCAAAAATAAAAAGACAAACAGACAAATAATAGTACACATGACACAACACAGAAAACTAAATACTAAGTAACACGAACCCCACCAAAAACTGGGGGTGATCTCAGGTGCTCCGGAAGGGTAAGCAGATCCTGCTCTACATGTGACACCCGTCGTGTTGCTTATTTTATTACATATCCGGTCAATAGTCTAATTCGGTAGGTCACATTCGTGAAAAGGGAAGGGTATTGTAGTTACGACATAAGGAACATATCCGATATCATCTGTGAAACGGTTATCCCATAACGGTCAACCAACTCGTGATGGCGTCCGTAAAATTTACGAAGGGATGATTTCAACTTCACCGTTTGGAACTCTGGGTTTAATAGCTTCCTTGTGAGCAGCAATCCTCTTTTAAGGAAATCATTATATGAAATACAAGCCCGGGAATATCGTATCAATTGGGAGATATATACTCCGTATGCAGGCGCTGCTGGAATGGTGCTACATAGAAATGGAAAGTTCACAATTGGGAAGCTGAAATCATCTCTTTTGTCGTAAAGTTTTGTTTTCAACCGACCCTCATTGTCAATTTCTAGATGTAAGTCAAGATATGAGGCAGACTTAACTGTATCTGTAGTATCCGTTATCTCTATTTCGATGGGATAGATTCGTTCAACATAGTCATCAAATTTTGTATTATTTAGTGAGAGAACATCATCTATATAGCGGAACGTAAAGTTAAAGGATATTGCTAACTTCTTATCTTTCTTCCTAAGAAGTTCCTGTATGATGTCAGCCTCATAATAATAAAGAAACAAGTCGGCAAGAAGAGGGGCACAATTGGTTCCAATTGAAATTATGACAGTCTGTTGAAAAACACGTCCTCCAAACGTAACAAATATGTTGTCAATCAAGAAATCAAGCATCTTGATAATGTCAGTTTCAGAGAATTTTTTGTTTGCATCAGACTGATTCTTTACAAAGTAGGATTTATCCCTCCCCAGGACAAGATACTTGTATCTACTTTCGCCATTCTTTTTAATGAAACAAAGTAATACCAACTCTTTCAATGTGTCTTTTAGTTTGGAATGGGGAATACTTGTGTAAAGTGTAGAAAAGTCAAATGTTTTAATACTATTGCAAGATAAAAGAGTCTTAGATTGTATGTACTCTAAAAGATCTTTGGAATTTTTTAGTATCCACATCTGATTCACGCCACCTCTAGAATAGGCAGTTTCACAATAATATTGGAGCCCGGCTTTGATTACTGATAAAATAGATGTTAATAGAATCATGTGCAAAACAGTGTAGCCGAGACCATTGATTGGCGCGCTAAAATATCCCATTGACTGGGTCAGATTAGGAGAACGTTCGTCTGTAACGCCCACAACTCACGACGTATTTACTATAAACATTTAAACTGTGGGGTTGCCAAAGGGTCTCAGTATATATACGAACTACAGTGCACAGTATATTATATACATATTTTATTTGCGATCATGAAATGTACGAAGTCGTCCATTACTACAAAAATGTATGTAAATTGGGTCGATTAAAAAAAAAAGCTGAATATGTTTCTGTTGCCAAGGGTTTTTCACAAGTATAGCAGTTAGCAGAAAAGTTCACCAAACTATACATTTTACCTATTCAAAAACGTAAATGCAAATTTCACAAGGCTTGATCCAAATAGCCTTTTTACTGTCTAATAACTTGCAAGTACAAAAAAGACAGGAAAGAAGTATATTTCGTCTATATGTTTTGTGTTTGCACACTTTTTAAAGTTGATCATGCATTCCTTCTAAAATAAAATTTTGACCAGATAAAAGTTAAAAGATGACATAATTGGACAACCGGAATTGTTAAATCGCTTTGACGTCCGAAAAAAAGATAATAATCAACACATCCATTGTAACTTTTAAAGCCAGTTAAATCCTATTTTGCTGAAAGAACGTGCGATATCATAAAAATTGATTATCAAACATAACTAAAACACAAGTAAAGAACGTTTAAGTATTCAATATAAATCAAAACATAAAGGTTATTCCTGATTAGTTTTTCGAATTATTTTATTTAGGCGTTGAGACCCTTTGGTGACCCCACAGTTTAAATGTTTATAATAAATACGTCGTGAATTGTGGGCGTTACAGACGAACGTTCACCTAATCTGACCCAGTCAATGGGATATTTTAGCGCGCCAATCAATGGTCTCGGCTACACTGTTTTGCACATGATTCTAATTTAGAAAGAGGTTTCGTGGAGCACTAGGAAGACCCAGCAATATACCGTTGTGTGTAAGGACACTTATGTAGTTTGGGTGTCAAATACAGTGAATGAAGATCCAGTTCTTCATCTTTGGTTGAGATTTCAAAGGAACATAGAACAGACCTATGATTATCCAGGATTTCCTCTGCAACGTTCTGCTTGTCCGTTTGACGATGGTCTGTTCGGAGTAGTTTTCGCTTTGTGCATTTGCAAGATTTCACAGATGGATTTGAAAAGTTAACTTGGTCTGTAAAAACTTGAAATGGAAAACCAAATCGAGAAAAAGCTCTTGCTGTATGTTCCGCAGTTTGCGCTGGTAAGGGAATACATTCCATCTATTTGGAAAACTGATCAACCATAACAAGGACATGTGCATTCCCAAATTTCGTCTCTGATTGTGGTCCTAGAAAATCTAGGTGGACACGCTCCATCGGTGCACCTGCGTGAAACTGCGTTAGCGGACATTTTGCTTTCCTGTTCGGTTTCTTATGTAAATTGCAAGTACTGCATGTTTTGACAAAGTCTCGAATTCGTTGTGTCATACCATACCATTGATATTTTGCCTTGATTCTCAATGTGGTCCTATTCATACCCTGGTGACCTGCAGCAAGAATATCATGACACAATGAGATCACTTGTTCAACAAGATCTCTTGGTACAACAAGTCTTGGTGTTTTGTCCTTCTTGTCCAAATTTCTCAATATTCCATTATCATCTAAGTAGAACATATCTTTGTTTATTCAATATGTCTTAGCTATCGGACTGCATCTGAATATTGTAGCCTCTGATGTCTCTGTTTTGTCCCTAAACCATACCAGTATTAACTCCAAATATGGGTCTTTAGACTGGTAATCTCGTAATTGCTCTGGTGAATAAGTATTAGCTTCTACACCTGACTCAGTAATAGCATTTATTTTTGGAATGTCCAAATATGTCGAACAAACTGACATACCAAGTGGTGAAGTAACTATTTCAACTGAACTGTGACAAACATTTTGGTTTAGGCTTACTGTATCTTGATTGTGCCTGTCTGATGATTCTTGCCGGTCATGGGATGTCCATAAATTTCCGGTAACGTGACTTGTCACGTTCTGGTCCCCCTCTTGTGATATTGAACTATCTGGATCTAAGGAAAATTTGGTCTAGCATTGTCCTTTATAATTACATTTGTATGTTGAGCATTGTCCTGTTTCAGTAAATTTTTCTTATAAATCAAAGAACTCGGCAGTACTGTACTGAGCTGTGCTGTTTCATCCGGTTTCACATGAGGTTAACAGTCCTGATGTGAAACTAACGGAATAACGTTATCTACGTCTTCTTGAAAACCAAGCCAACTTTGGTGAGCAGAAGTACAATTACCGCATGCTCCACATGGTAGATTGTGTTTTAGCACGTTTCCAGCTGTTATCTATTCTGTGTACAGGTTAAATCTTGCAGATGTGATAATGCGCCCGCATTTTAGTGTCTTTTTCCTGGCCTGTGCTTCACTGTCTTGTGATACTGGCTTAGTTCCTCTAACCATCGAGCTAGTTGTCCTTGTGGCTCTTTAAAGTGCAATAACCATGTTAAACTACTATGGTCTGTACGGACTATACACTCTTTCCCTAAAAGGTTATGTCTATAATGTCTGGTGAATTTCACTACTGCAAGCAATTCTTTTCTTGTCGTGCAATATCGTTTTGCTCATAGGTTAATGAAAAACTTCCGTAGGCTATGGTACGTTCTACACCATCTTGTACTTGTATTAACTCTGCACCAATTGCGAAATTGGAAGCATCCGTGTCTAAAATAAACGGATCTTTATTGTTAGGTAATGCCGATCATGGAGTTGTTGTCAATTCCTCTACAAGTCTGTCAAAAGCCTCTTGCTCTAGATCTCCCCATTTGTACGGTTTCTTACCGGTTAATTGATACAAAGGGTATGATATATCCGCAAAATTCTTAATGAAAGTTCTATGATAATTAGCAAAGCCAAGAAATTGTTCAACCTCTCTTGTTGTAGTAGGTTATACGTGTTTACGAATTGTAACATGAGTAAGTTAACGTTTTTAGAGTATATCAACATGCAAGCATACTTAACGTAATGATTTTATTAAGTGATAATTAGTATTCAAAAATGTGATTGTAAATGTGATGTATGATTTAAACACCCCATCCTATAACTATTTGCTTCATCAATAAGAAAGTTATTAGTGTTATTAGCCTTTTTGAAATTGTAACAACGTATACTGTATATACCGTACAGTATGCTGCAGTATGCTGTTAGCTTATTCGAAGATGAAATGTCTTTTCGGAAACACTCGCTTTCTTTTTGAATTGTAACAAATCATACTGTATATACTGTACAGTGTGCTGTTAGCTTATTTAAAGATTAAAAGTCTTTTCGGAAACACTCTCATTTGCTGTTTTAGAAAGAACGTGGTACTTGAACAAGAAGAAAGCTGCGGCCATTTTAACAAATTTGGTAGTTTTACATTTTAAAAGGTAGATAGATTAACTACATGTACTGACACCTTGGGTTAATATATAAAAGAGCAATACGCACAATATTAGTCTAGTTTTTGATTAATTTTACGCTGCAAATTATGAGACAAAATTGAAATTTATGAGCAATGCTGTTTGGTTTTTTTTTTTGAAAGAAAACTAGTTGATTTAATGTGTTATCAGGACTTTTGTTTACAATTACCAAACATTTAGATTGAATTTTCGACTGTTCGACATACTAAGGAGATAGTAAAAATGTTGTGAAGGGATGGTAACGATAATTTTTTACTTGTCATGCTTGAAGCAAGAAACAGTTTTTGTGATTCCGTTTTATTTTCTTTTATTTCTTCCTGGAAGCACATTATAGAGCCTGAATATTTATTTTAAAGTTCTCAGTGTCTTCTATTCCTCCTGATACTATTATACTAACACGTTAATAGTCCCAGATTGCTCCAAAAATATTTTATTTTACGATTTATTTACAGCTTGAAAATAGCATGGGTGACCCTCAAAAGCAAGGAATATCATGACCCATCCCAGTTCCATAGTAATGGTACACTTCCGGTAGGGTAGGCACGAGGATAAAAGCTTATGTGAACGGTTACTGCCAGTCACCACTTATAAAAAAAGTAGTGCTGCATATACCTACGCGTATTATCATATACAATATTATAGGTGCCTGCAGGTCACACCATAATTTATCTGTACCAAATGTGCCTGCATGTCACACAGTCTGACCAAAAAATATCTGTACCATAGGTGCCAACAGATCACATCACTTAAGATCTGTAACAAAGCCTATCATTTGAGTTTGCAGGTCACACTGCTAATAATCTGTAACATAGCCTATAATATGTGCCTGCAGGTCAAATCTCCATAGATCTGCACCAAATGCTAGTAAAGGTGCCTGCAGGTGATACGTTCATTTATATATCTGTATGGTAGGTGCCTGCAGGGCACATCACTATAGATTTGCCCCATACATATAAAAGGAAGATGTGGTATGATTGCTAATGAGACAACTCTCCACAATAGACCCAATGACACAGAAATTAACAACTATAGGTCCCTTTACGGTGTTTAACAATGAGCAAAGCCCATACCACATAGTCAGCTATATTAACGGCCTAATTTAAGTACAAATAATAAACGAAAAACAAATATGTAACACAGCAACAAATGACAACCACTGAATTACCGGTTCCTGACTTGGGACAGGTACATACAGAATGTGGCGGGGTTAAACTAGTTTGAAAGCGCCAATCCTCCCCTAACCTGGGACCGTGGTGTAACAGTTGAACATAAGAACAAAATATAAAAATCAGTTGAAAAAGGCTTAACTCATCAAATGGATACAAATAGAAATACAGACTAACAAAACACAAAGTGGACGTGGAGGGGTACTTGTACATGCGAAAAACAAACAAAAAACACTAAGTACAGATCTGAGAGTACTCGCAGTTAGCATAGGTGTCTGTAGGTTATTTCACTTATGATCTACACTAAAGCCTCTCATAAGAGCCTGCAGGTCACACTGCTATTTATCAGTACCATAGCCTATCATAAATGCACGCAGGTCACATCACCATAGATCAAAGCCTATTATGGGTGCCTGCAGTTCTCACAGCTTTTTATCTGTACCATAGCCCATCGTAGGTGTCTGCAGGTCACATCATTATAGATCTGTACTATAGTCCATCATGGGTACCTGCAGGTCACATTGCTTATTTATCTGTACCAAAGACTATTATAGGTGCCCACAGGTCACACCACCATAGATTTGCACTATAGTCTATCATGGGTGCCTGCAGGTCACATTGCTATTCATCTGTATCTTAGTCTATTATAGGTGCCTGCAGGTTACATCACCATAGATTTTGCACCATAGTCTATCATAGGTGCCTGTTGGTCACTTCACTACAGATTTGCACTATAGCCTATCATAGGTGCCGGTAGATCATACAACTTTTTATTTGCAACATAGCCTATCATAGGTGCCTGTAGGTCACACTGCTATTTATTTGTACCATAGCCTATATTAGGTGCCTGCTAGTCACATTGCCATATATCTGCACCAAATCTTATCATAGGTGCCTTCAGGTCCCACAACGTTTTATCTATACAATAGTCTATAGGTGAATGCAGGTCATACAACGTTTTATGTGTACCGTAGACTATCATAGATGCCTGCAGTTCACACTGATATCTATCTGTTCTATAGTTTTTCTTAAGTGCCTGCAGGTTACATTACCATAGATCTGTACCATAGTCTATCATAGGTGCCTGCAGGCCATACAACATTTTATATGTACTATATTCTAGCATATGTGCCTTTATGTCACATCACCACAGATCTGTACCATAGTCTATCATGGGTCTATTATATGTGCTTGTAGGTCATTCACTATAGATCTGCACCATAGTCTATCATAGAAGCCTACAGGTCACATCGCTATATTTCTTTACTTAAGCCTTTCATAGGAGCCTGCAGGTCACACTGCTATTTATTTGTACCACAGCCTATTGAAGGTGCCTGTAGGTCACACAGCTTTATTTATGTACCAAATCCTATCATAGGTGCCTGTACCATAGTCTATAGGTGCCTACAGGTCTTGTAACTTTTTATCTGAGTCAAAGCCTATCATAGGTGCCTGCAGGTCACACTGATATTTATCTGTTTTATAGTCTATCTTAGGTGCCTGCAGTTCACCCTACCATAGATCTGTACCATAGTCAATCATGGGTGCCTACAGGTCGCACCATCATAGATCTGTACAATAGCCTATCATGGGTCTATCATAGATGCTTGTAGGTCACTTCACTATAGGTCTGCACCATAGCCTATCATAGGTGCCTACAGGTCACATTGCCACATGTTTGTATCTAAGCCTTTCATAGGAGCCTGCAGGTCATACTGCTATTTATTTATACCACAGCCTATCATAGGTGCCCGTAGGTCACACAGCTTATTTTATTTACAATATTCCATCATAGGTGACTGCAGGTCACACAGCTTTTTGTATGTCCATATCAAATCATAGGTGCCTGAAGGTCACACCGCTTTTTTATGTACCGTATCCTATCATAGTGCCTGCAGGTTTATTATAGGTGCCTGTAGGTGACACCACTTTTTTATGTTCAATATCCTATCATAGGAACCTGCAGGTCACACCAAAATGTATCTGTACCATCATTGCCTTCAGGTCACACTTTTGTTTATATGTAACGTTAGCCTATTGTAACTACCTGCAGGTCACACTGATATGTATCTGTACCATAGCCCATCGTATGAGCCTGCAGGTCACGTCACCATAGATCTGACCAAAGGGGCATGCAGGTCTTATCCTCATCGATCTTTTCCAGAGCCCGTCATAGGAGCCTGCAGGTCTGTATACAGCTATGTGTATAAACTCATCATAAATACCAGGATTGAAATTTTGCATTTTGCGCCAGACGCGCGTTTCGTCTACAAAAGACTTATCAGTGACGTTCGGATGAAAAAAGTTAAAAAGGCCAAATAAAGTAAGAAGTTGAAGAGCGTTGAGGACCAAAAATACCTAAAGGTTTAGCCAAACACAGCTAAGGTAATCTATTCCTGAGGTAGAAAAGCCTTAGTATTTCAAAACTGTAAAGTTTTGTAAACAGTTAATTTATAATCAATGATAATTCATGTCAACACAAAGGTGCTGACTACTGGGCTAGTGAAAACCTCGGGGAATAAAAACCACCAGCAGTGGCATCGACCCAGTGTTGTAAAAAAACCCATCTATGTAACATAGCCTATCATATGTGCCTGTAGGTCACACTGATATTTATCTATTTTTTGCGGATTATAACAGCCTACAGATACAATCACCATATAGATCTGTATCATAGGTGCATCAAGGTTGAATCCTATAATACTGTATGGATAAATAGCATGGTGACTTACTGGCACCTATGATAGGAAAAAGAAACAAAGTGACCTACAGACACCTATAATATGATAGGGAAAATAACATGGTGACCTACAGGCACCTAAAAAGGATATGTTAAATAACAGGGTGACTTGCAAGCCCCTATAATATGATATGGATAAATACAATGGTGACCTACAGGCACATATGATAGGATATGTAAAATAGAAGGGTGACGTACAGGCACCTATTATAGGATATGTACAGGCAATTCAGATAATTATGGTACAGATCAATAGCAGGGTGACCTACAAGCACCTCGGATAATTCTGGTACAGATCAATAGCATGGTGACCTACAGGCACCTGAGATAATTATGGCACAGATCAAAAACAGGGTGACCTACAGGCAACTCAGATAATTATGGTACAGATCAATAGCAAGGTGATCTACAGGCAACTCAGATGATTATGGTACAGGTCAAAACAGGCAACTCAGATAACTATGGTACAGATCAATAACAGGGTGACCTACATGCACCTCAGAGAATTATGGTACAGGACGATAACCAGTAAACTGTCATTTGACGAGAAGAAAGACATCTGCATTTTAGTGCGTTTTATGCAACGAATAAAGTAATTTTAGTATTTAGTGTCAACTGCTTTATGCCTGGGCTGATGTTACAAAATTTAACATGTTCCACATTTATGAAGATGCAGGTACTGTGATGCTGTTATCTGGTTGCTTCATCAATGTGCCTGGAAGTAACACTGGTATTACATGTTAACCCGACATATTTATCATTATAAAGCACAGAACAGAAAAGTTGTTTGGATCGGGCTATACAAGAGCCTTGATATAATGTAATTGTACACATGCAAATGTAGTTCAAAACATATAGATGTAAAATTACAGAAAATTAGATTGGCAGAAAACCAAAATCTAGTTATAATTATTAGTTGAAAAAATAAAAGATCTGACACCCTACCGTACTAGTCATGCCCCGAACATTTCGATCAAAACCTTGGTGGACCTCCTTAGACACCCATTAGTAATTAAATATTCAACAAATTAGTTTATGACTTTTATGTACGTGTCGCTTAGACCCCTTACATGTACCAAACAATAAAATAGCAAAAATACGGAACTCCGAGGAAAATTCTAAACGGAAGGCCCTCAGGAAATGGCAAAATCAAAAGCTCAAACACATCAAACGAACGAATAACAACTATCAATTCCTCATCAATACAGGCATTTCTTATGTAGAAAACATTGGATTACACCTGGTTCTATTGCTAGCTTAACCTCTCACTATGACAGTCGCATACAATTCCTTTATAAATTGACAACGATGTGTGAACAAAACAAACAGACATAATAGGCAAAAATGTGTTATAATCTTAATTACTATAAAAACAAACAAATATGTCAACAAAGAAAAACAAAGAAAAACAAAAAGGCATATTGACAAAGCACATTAACAAAAACGATAGACAAGAATACACAAATTTACCATAGCACAATAACACTTTAATTTCAATGTACAGTAATTTTCAAAGTAATACAAAGGGATAATCAAAAGATAAAAACGGAATATCTGAAACCTTAAGTTAAAATTAAAGGAAAAAAATGCATATTTTAGAGACTGACAGACTTTATGATGTTAAGCACCAACTAAGTCACTTGGCATATAATAACATCGCCGATTTTGATCTCAATTTTTTGCCGGAATTAATATAACTTGTAAATCACAGGCTATTCTATTGATAATCTAGAAACCTTGCACTTCAATGCAATGAATTTATTGCAAATTATATTACCGCACATACATGCTCAATTATGTTTCCTTTTAGATATTTTGATCTATCTTTTTGGTTGGGACTACATTGACTTACGTATACACGTTTCGTAGTGCAACGGTTTTGACGCTGGGTGACTGGCAGTAACCCTTCACATAAGCTTTTATCCTCGTGCGTCCGCACTTCTATCGAGTATGGCATGCCAAATAAACATTTTAGATAATAATTACGGATGGCGAAGATATAAATTACTGATCAATAACTTACATTGTGATTCAGACGACATAAGAAGACACTATGTGACAATTTTAATTAGTCAATTGTTTTAGTGTAACAGAGTTGCCTTTTTTCTTAGATCTACAAAAATAAAAACGCAAAAAAACGAACTGGATGTTTTTATATCAATATTAATGCAAGTAAATAATTTTAACCCGTTTTCAATATTAAAAATCTAAAACTTTTATTATTAATATAAATTTGATACAGAATTTAATACGATTAAACAATTATGCAAGTAGTCATAACATTGCTCTGCCTAATGAGTTTAAGAAATCATATTGCACAGGGAGAGAAGCTTTTAAATACTTTCTTTCATTAAAAATGAAATTACGACGTCGGCTGAAATGGCATGGTATATATTGTCCGTTACATTTATCAACAACACCTTGTACAAATATTCTTTTCTAAAATAAAAACAGTTAAATAGAACAAACAAAACTATCCGTCACAATGATACATGAGGATATTGATGAGGGGGGGGGGGGTGGAAAGGGGGGGGGGGGGGGGTTTGCATTTCTGCATTCTGTAATTCTTTTGGCCATTTTTCTCTATTCAGTAAGAAATATGCTTATTCTGTTAATTCTTGTGTTCAGACCGTGCATATGAAAATTTTCTGTTGCATCATGATTTTGACATGATAAGATCTTTTTGTCTGTATCAACGACATATAAATATTTAAATCTACATTTTAAATTGATACAAAAAATCAAAATTCTCTGATCTATAGATTTCCATAAATGGAGTCTAAAATATATCCATAATAAATGCACTGTATCAAATGCATATATGAGAACAACTACTTATTAACTGCTACGCGTCGCATACTATGTATAGAGACATGCATCATAATTCTAAGTTAAAAGACAATTTAAAAAAAAGAAGGAATTCTAAAAGCTTTCTTTGACAAATTTTATACTTATTTCATTTTAACAAGTTTAGATTACATTTTCTAAAGTAGAGCTAAGAACTATTTGTAATGTTGTAAATTTAATTCATTTGAAATTTTTATTCAAATACGCTGTTGAAGATTACTAAGCGCCAATAGAATACAATAATTTTATAAATTAGTGTCTTCGATAATGAAAAATTCGTCATCGAACAGTCTCATTATAATGTCGGTATTCGAAATGACTCGTTTCATAGTTATTACAAAAAAATAGGTCATAATAACATGACAGAGTTTTTTTTTTTGCTTCAGAATGTTCTAGATAAATATACAAAAAGCAAAGTTTAGACAATGTACCCTAATAAGCCTGGAAGTGGCTAGTCATATATAGTTAACGGCGTTTTTCTCACAATGATGTTCTACCTCCATAAGTCTAGAAATATCGTGGCGGTTCACATATAATCAATCCTTCTGACTTCATAAATTTTGTTAGAGAGTCGGCTGAATAAAGACGTAATATGATGAAAACAATTAATTTCCTTCCGTGAAAAGCATCACATGTACAAAAGAAATGAATCGCCTCTACAGTGAAAATGAAAGTCTAGTATCATTTTTCGACAGTAAACATGAATCGCATAACGAAAACAGCATAGTGGAATTTAATTCAATATCAACAAGCTGAATAACAAAACCTGTTTTAAATTATACAACATTAATAATTACGTTAAAAGGTACATTTTTCTGCAAATGAAACTTAACTGCTGCTTTTAAATCTCTTGCACGCTCTGTTCGTGAACTATCCTTAATATTTATCTATTTGTGTATCAGTTTTACACCTGGATCGCTGTAGGCGCGATGAAAACCCGTCCGCATCTCATACCTATATCATGAATTTATAAAAACCGTCCATAGTATATCTTATTTCTTATTCTATTCAAAAATCATGAATTTGTCGTCTGTTTATTTCTCATTCTACATTTGAATTTCATAACGGATACAGTGAAAATGGTATTTCAGGATTCGCACACTATATACACTGGTTTTGTTTATTTTTATTGGACTTTCTTTTAATTCTTTTTTAACGACAACGCATGCAGCTTCTTATTTCTTGTTTGAAAATTCTTCTCTTGGTCATAAATCTGCATGAAATATTTGCCACTGTACGTTCAGAAAACAGCAATCAATCAATCATATCTCCTCTAAAATTGCAGTACTACAATAGCTTTAGATATTATCAAATAATTCTTAAAAAATTCGTTTAATTCTTTGATCAGATATAAACACGTCTCGTCACTCTCCTATTATTTCAAATTTCCGATACAAAGAACAAAAATATTATTGAATATCAAAGGAAGTAACCCATCAAAGATACAAGGCTTGTGTTTCGTCTACAAATGAAAAACATACAAACACACCAACTCACCTGGTTCGCTCGTCCTCACAAGTATAAATATTTAAAATATAAAAACAATTATATACAAAATAAAGGATAAGGTCACCCCGGATGCCGCACAAATGCCAAGGCAACGAACGAGAAACCTGAAAGGACATACTTGGATTCCAAACCGATACCGCTAAATGCCCAGCTGTATTTCTGGTAGAGGAAAGCCGAAAATCCTACAATAAAGCATATCGGAAAGCAACTACCGATCCATCAGGGGAACAACAGCTAAAACCCTCAGACATCAAATAGATTGGTCTAATAGTTTCCCACATGGAAACTACTAATGGATTCCATCTGACCACATGTATCAAACAAACCTGAAAATATCTGCAGAAACTTTCCTCAACAAAAAAATATAATTCAAAACATAAAATATAAGATGTAAGGATAACAATATTATTCATGAAACCAATTTGGCAAAATAATTTCAATGATGTTGAAGGATTCTCTCTGCAAACATTTTCACATCTGCTCTCATCGGCATGCTCGACTCGTCGATCTGTGAAAGAAGAGTGTGTCATATTCCGATGTAAATAAACTACGATTCACACCTCCTGTTTACAGCTAGAGTTCCGTTTTACGATACACATACGAAGATACACAGTGCGTAACTTGCGATCAACTTAGTAGTCCTTTACGATGCCTTTGTGAAACACACGTAACGGGAACGTAGAACCACACGTGAACGAATCATAAACTGATACAGTGATCGTAAGTTAAGAAGGCTTTGTGAAACGGTGGCCTGGACTTTATGGCCTAGGACTGACACATTATGGACCCGGGTTTTAATTGTTTAATATTTTAGTCAATCTTCTTACTATTATCAAGATCTTCAGAAAGACAAAAAATCCACTTATTTTCAGATTTATTCAAGAAGAAATCAAAATAAAACAAAGCTACATAACATGAAAAACACTACTTAAGAAGAGTTTCAAAGAATAAACTTATTTTCAACATATCAAGAAAACATAATATTTCCTGTGGGGCTTAATGTTACCACCCCTTCCTCTCCAAAACAAACACAACAACAACAAAAATACAAACAAAACAAAAACAAATACAAAATCAAGGCATTTTATACACAAAGCAAACAATACAAAGCAAACAGAAAATATTGTGAAATACTCGTACTGCAATAGCTACTGTTACATGTGAATGTATGTGAATAGGCTTATATAATGTGAAATACTCTTACTTCTATAGTCAATGTTAAATGCATATATGTAACTGCACGTATGTGGGCTTATTTTGTCACAGACTACAAAAAACAAACAGGAACTTAAACGCAATATTTATGTTATTGTTGTGCTTAGCAAAGAAAGTCCATATTTATTTTATAATGCTTATATATCGTTTATACATCTTGTTTATTTATGTTTTTTAACTATACAATTCAAGTTTTGAATTGATTGAATGATTGTTGACTTTTAATGCCACTTTCAGCACTCTTGGCTATATCCTGGCCGCCAGATTGTGTTGGTGGAGGAAGCTGTATTGCCCGGAGAGAGCACATATTTTTTGCTAGAAAACTAACAATCTTTTTTCGAACTCGAGATTGAAGACAAACCCAGATGCTTCGTGCAAGGTTTGAACTCACAATCTCAGTGATACAGTATAGGAACTACTTATACCAGTTGGCTATCAAGGTCTTTAGATGTGTGAGAACTACTGAATCGATAGCACTGAAAATATGAACAACAGACTGAGATTTTGACCAATTAAATATTTCAGGTCTTTTTTAGAAGAAAAAATAATAACAGTACAATCTTAAATTCATTTAATTATCAGTATAATTACAATTAGGCTGAAGTTATATCAAATTTTGGAATGAAAATAATTAAATAATAGAAACATTATAAAAAAAATATACAATCGTTTATACTAATAATTTGTCATCACAAATTATAAAGAATAAAGAAGTTTTAGGTAAAATCACGTGATATGAAAAACAGTCTAATCTTATTACTAGACAACACCATTTGATGAAATGAAGGCCTTACATATGTTAAATGTAGACCTAAGGAAAACATACACATTCACTTGTTGATTTGATACTACTTGTAATATAGTGAACATAAGGCAATAAATGTAAGTAATATGTAAAGTGAATCCAATAAGTTAATAAGCCAAAATTTGAACATGATGAAGTAAAGGAATGCTGAAGCTGTATAAAAGATATACAGAAAAGAAATTACGGTGAGAAAAGAAAGCAAGTCTACACTATTAATACAAATAAATGTGATAACATTGAAACCGTTATTATCTTTTATTAATTTTCATATAGGGAAAATACTGCAGTATGCATTAAAATATCATGCAAAAAAGACTGCATAAAAATCATGAAAACAGACATAAGTAAGGGATGGTATATGATTTTAACAAATGAAAAGATATGACAATTGCAAACCAACAACATTTTTGGGAAAAGTCGAAACTAATAGTAGAATCTAAAAACAAAATAATTAGACGGCACAAGGCTAGTAAGATGCACGTAGCACCACATTGTTCTAATGTTATGTTTAATTATTTGATATGCTAATATGATTTCAGGACGGGAAAAACTGCCAGAATGTTTAAAGATAGTAGCAAAACAGTTAAACGAATCGTCGTCTGTACAATGTAGAAGGCAATGATGATAGGTTCTATAAAAGTTAGTAACTTAGAACAATATAATATGTAAAAGTATAACTGTACTTACATTGTTAAAACGACCACAACTGGAGAAATCTGATCACACAACCGAACACTCGAAGGAAGATTTCGTAAATAACACGTTGGTAAAGATGGAATGTTCAGCATAAACGCATGAATGGTGCAGTTATGTAACACATGTTTACTGATGATTCAGTGATTTAAGATGAAAAATATTTTTATCATTTTTGTTTTATTGCGAAAGGGCGTTTATTACATATATAAAGATACGTATGAATAACGATATGAAAAAAGAATATTTCAATGTAACATCTTGCAAATATTTGTTAAAGAAAGCACGTTTTGACTTAAACGTTTATAATAAAGAATTTATAATTCAATTTAATAAATCGTCAATTCATCAAATAAGACAAATTGTTTCAATCTATATTGTTCACAGTTTCTCAAGTGAAGAGATATGTCGAAAAGGTTTATACTATTTAGAATTAAAACAACAAATTCAAACCCAACGATAAACATACAGAAAAGGGGGATGGTAGGTCGGTCATCCATCCCGAAAACTAGGGGGTAGTAGGTTGGTCATCTATTCCGAAATCAATGAGAATGGTAGGTCGGTCACCCATCCCGAAATCAAGGGGCTGGTAGATTAGTCATCTATTACGAAACCAAGGGGACGGTAGTTTGGTCATCTATCCTGAAATCAAGGGGGTGGTAGGTTGGTCATATATCCCGAAATCAAGGGAGATAGTAGGTTGGTCATCTATCCCAAAATTAAGGGGGATGGTAGGTCGGTCATCTATCCCGAAATCAATTCAATATGTTATTCTTAAGAATATGTGTTCCTGCTTTTATAGGACATCAAATATATTTTGCATAGAGTTAGTACCAAATCATTTTAGATTGTAGGCTTATGACAACTTTGTCAAATCAGCAAGTTTTATCAAAGTTCACATCTATAATTTTCCTATATTGATTGAGATTCACATGGTGGGTGGTGCATATATAACACGAGACGCTTATCCTTTCGATACACCCGGTTTTGCTCCTGTTGGACATATAAACAAAGAGATGAACTATACAATAGTCTACAGGTGAATGCAGGTCAATGAATCATAGGTGCATCAAGGTTGAATCCTGTAATACTGTATGAATAAACAGCATGGTGACTAACAGGCACCTATGATAGAAAAAAGAAACAGAGTGACCTACAGACACCTATAATATGATAGGGAAAATAACATGGTGACCTACAAGCACCTACAAAGGATATGTAAAATAACAGGGTGACTTGCAAGCCCCTATAATATGATATGGATAAATACAATGGTGACCTACAGGCACATATGATAGGATATGTAAAATAGAAGGGTGACTTACAGGCACCTATTATAGGATATGTACAGGCAACTCAGATAATTATGGTACAGATCAATAGCAGGGTGACCTACAAGCACCTCGGATAATTATGGTACAGATCAATAGCATGGTGACCTACAGGCACCTGAGATAATTATGGTACAGGTCAACAACAGAGTGAACTACAGGCACCTCAGATAACTATGGTACAGATCAATAGCAGGGTGACCTACAGGCAACTCAGATGGTTATGGTACAGGTCAACAACAGGGTGAAATACAGGCAACTCAGATAACTATGGTACAGATCAATAACAGGGTGACCTACATGCACCTCAGAGAATTATGGTACAGGACGATAACCAGTAAACTGTCATTTGACGAGAAGAAAGAGATCTGCATTTTTAGTGCGTTGTATGCAACGAATAAAGTAGTTTTAGTATTAAGTGTCAACTGCATTATGCCTGGGCTGATGTTACAAAATTTAACATGTTCCACATTTATGAAGATGCAGGTACTGTGATGCTGTTATCTAGTTGCTTCATCAATGTGCCTGGAAGTAACACTGGTGGTACATGTTAACCCGACATATTTATCAGTATAAAGCACAGAACAGAAAAGTTGTTTGGATCGGGCTATACAAGAGCCTTGATATAATATAATTGTACACATGCAAATGTAGTTCAAAACATATAGATGTAAAATTACAGAAAATTAGATTGGCAGAAAACCAAAATCTAGTTATAATTATTAGTTGAAAAAATAAAAGATCTGACACCCCACCGTACTAGTCATGCCCCGAACATTTCGATCAAAACCTTGGTGGACCTCCTAGGACACCCATTAGTAATTAAATCTTCAACAAATTAGTTTATGACGTTTATGTACGTGTCGCTTAGACCCCTGCGATGTACCAAAAAATAAAATGCAAAAATACGGAACCCCGAGGAAAATTCTAAACGGAAGGCCCTAAGGAAATGGCAAAATCAAAAGCTCAAACACATCAAACGAACGAATAACAAATATCATATTCTTCACTCAATACATGCATTTCTTATGTAGAAAACCTTGGATTACACCTGGTTCTATTGCTAGCTAAACCTCTCACTTGTATGACAGTCGCATAAAATTCCTTTATAAATTGACAACGATGTGTGAACAAAACAAACAGACATAATAGGTAAAAATGTGTTATAATCTTAATTACTATAAAAACAAACAAATATGTCAACAAAGAAAAACAAAGAAAAAACAAAAAGGCATATTGACAAAGCACATTAACAAAAACGATAGACAAGAATACACAAATTTACCATAGCACAATAACACATTGACGGGATGTATAAACCGAGTCACGTCAAATGGATATTACCAAAAATTGACTAAAAAGTAAAAGTACTGATTTACAATGACAAATACAACAATGCTATAACACGTTATTATTGATAAGATGATAAACAACGTCAGTGCCTAGAATCTTCAAAAACATCGTATTATTTGTGAAGTTGATACTATTCATATATGTTTATCAACAAGGTCTTGGTATCTTCCAATGAACTTTTTTTTAGAAAAAGGACGAGATCTGTGTAATTTGCTCCAAGCGATGTTTTCAAAATTGCAACGAAAGAAATTTCTTGGCATGACTAATTATCTACCTGAAAGAATAGTAATGCCACCAATGAATTCCACACGTGAACACATACAAGTCCTCCTTTTAAATGAAACTACTGCAGTTTATAAAAAGATCTTCTATGTGGAATAAAACGGTAAGAAATAATATTTAATTAAATTTAAACGTCCTTTAACACGACACCACTCTTTGACATCGTGAATTACCACAAAAATGAAAAAACACTGCAACACTCAAGGAAGGAAATGGAACATATACTCCACTAACACAACATTTGAACTAAGAAGAAGTTCACCTGTTGATTCAGTTAACATCCTAAGTATGCCCACGTAGATTTTTTCTGGATTCCAAATTCGGTTGCTGTACAGTAAATAAATAGCTATTTACACGAAATAAATACGTACACATTTGATTTTGTTGATTCTTAAAAAGTCCAGGGGCTGGTTTTTGATTAATCTTAAGGCAAATTTTATTACCATCTCATGACTATCATATGATATGTCATAAAATGTAAATCATAGCTGTCATAAGACAGTCATACCAGGATGCTCTAATGACAGTCAAAAATGAAAACATGTAACTATGAAAATAATAACTATTACCATTCTTATCTTATACGAATATTTCATATTTTTTCAGTAAAGTGAACACGATGAACATGAAATTATATATGAAGAGGGGTTAAAATCTGAGTTGACAATTTGTTTAAATTTGGTTAGAACTTCGCGTTCATGTTTTATTGTAATGAAGTGTTATATTATTGGGAATACTTTTAAGATTTGGTACATAGAGTACCCGCTAAAAGAAATGCCCGTGCAAATACGTTAATGAACTACTGTATAAAGAAAGAAATATTATAAATATTTATTAAAATTAATCATTACAAAGAAAAGGATTCCAAATTGTACGTCGCAGGAGATTCGGAATTTAAATGACGAAGTGGAGAATAAAAAATCTTTACTATTTAGCAGATTAAACGACAGAACAAACAGTGCCGAAAAGAGAGTAAGAAAGGCTGCATGCAGAGACGGATTTTGCCGGAGAGGGAAGGGCCTCGCCCCCTATGGAGCTATATATATATATATATATATATATATATATATATATATATATAAACAAGTCTAAGTTGAAAACAACGTTCAAACCTATGATTGCGTTGGATAAAAACCGCAATTTTTATACGTGTGCATGTAAAACAAATTTCTTGGTAGAGGGGTCTAAATACAGCACAAACACCATTTACCAAAAGACCAAAATAGTGAAAAAGTATATTTCAACAAAACGCATTTGACTAACAGGTCGAACAACGGATGTTTTCAAACCCTGCTGACTGCCATTGGCGATTGCCAAATAAATTGATCACCAGATTTAACAAAATGAATCTTAATATTAATTTAATACCAAACAGAAAACAATTAACTTGCAGAAAGATGGTATTCCACAAACTTGAGGTGCAAAAATTTGTACACCATATCCGGATTTCGACAATTAATGTCTAATCAGTGATGTTAGGGATCTAAACGGTATTTGAAAGGCCATATAATTTACATCAATTTAGGATAGACTCTTGAATTTCAAAGAGTCGAAATAGGATGAACGGATCATATAAACCCAAAGGAAAATATAATACAAGCCCAAACGAAAAAATATAAACAAGTCTAAATTGAAAACAACGTTCAAACCTATGATTGCGTTGGATAAAAGCCGCAATTTTTATACTTGTGCATGTAAAACAAATTTCTTGTTAGAGGGGTCTAAATACAGCACAAACAACATTTTCCAAAAGACCGAAATAGTGAAAAAGTATATTTCAACAAAACGCATTTGACTACCAGGTCGAACAACGGATGTTCTTAAACCCTGCTGACTGCCATTGGCGATTGCCAAATAAATTGATCACCAGATTTAACAAAATGGATCTTAATATTAATTTAATACCAAACAGAAAACAATTAACTTGCGGAAAGATGGTATTCCACAAACTTGAGGTGCAAAAATTGTACACCATATCCGGATTTCGACAATTAATGTCTCATCAGTGATGTTAGGGATCTAAACGGTATTTGAAAGGCCATATAATTTACATCAATTTAGGATAGACTCTTGAATTTCAAAGAGTCGAAATAGGATGAACGGATCATATAAACCCGAAGGAAAATATAATACAAGCCCAAACGAAAAAATATAAACAAGTCTAAATTGAAAACAACGTTCAAACCTATGATTGCGTTGGATAAAAACCGCAATTTTTATACGTGTGCATGTAAAACAAATTTCTTGGTAGAGGGGTCTATATACAGCACAAACAACATTTTCATTATGTATAGACTTTTAGCATATACCACTCCAAACGATGCCTAGTTTAGGCCCCCTTTTTTGTCGAAATCCTGGATCTGCATGTTGCACGAGCAAATAAAAAAATGTGTGATGTCGTAACATTTATGACAATCATAAGACCATCATAAGTCATGTCACGAGGTGTCTTAAGTGCATGATAAAAGTTATGAATATCATGACTTGAGACCCTTTCGAATACATATATTATTATGACATGTCCTTTAACCATCGTAAAACAAGTCTTATTCATAAGATACTTTCGAAAACAATGCTTCATGTTTTGCCTTTCAATTTCCTCTTTGTCCCTCATATAAATAATTGCAAATCCATGACACCCTACATGAACAAACCTACAGCATTTTAAAAGTTGGTGCTATGTAAATGTGATCTGCAGTCACCTATCATTTTGCCTGCTATTACTTTAAGTAGTATTATAAATATTTTCAATGAACAGTAATTTTCAAAGTAATACAAAGGGATAATCAAAAGATAAAAACGGAAAATCTGAAACCTTAAGTTAAAATTAAAGGACAAAAATGCATATTATAGAGACTGACAGACTTTATGATGTTAAGCACCAACTAAGTCACTTGGCATATAATAACATCACCGATTTTAATCTCAATTTTTTGCCGGAATTAATATAACTTGTAAATCACAGGCTATTCTATTGATAATCTAGAAACCTTGCACTTCAATGCAATGAATTTATTGCAAATTATATTACCGCACATACATGCTCAGTTATGTTTCCTTTTAGATATTTAGATCTATCTTTTTGGTTGGGACTACATTGACTTACGTATACACGTTTCGTAGTGCGACGGTTTTGACGCTGGGTGACTGGCAGTAACCCTTCACATAAGCTTTTATCCTCGTGCGTAGGGTAGGGGCGTGTACAATACTGAAACCATCTCGGTGAAAACATGACTTTTCTGGATTTTGACAATAAAAACATAAAAAGAAAAGAATCCTAACTACTTATCTCACTTTATTTTTACGACGAAACTGGAACCAAACTATAAGTCAGAATAAACTTTCATTCCTAACCTAGTCAATTAGAGATGATGACAAAAATTTAGCAAAGTTTAAATCCTTAAAAATAATCTAAGATCATGGAAATTAATATAAGATAGAACTTGTGGCCTTAATTGTTTAAAGTTATGGATAGGTTGATAGTAATTTAGGTAAAATAGGTATATGCCATACCTAAAGTAAGAGAGGGGGTGAATAAAAACAATTCACAATTTCGAAAAACAAAAATATATTTAAAGACTTGTACAATTTAGTTTCTAATTAAAAAGTTTTACATTAAACATCAAAGCTATATGACACAAAATAAATGGCTTATAAATTAACAAGCCTATATACTATTATAAATCCAATAGGAATATTTAATAGGAAATTTGTCTGAAAACCCTTACATATATAAATTTAGGTTTTTCTGGTTCTATGGGTCAATAAATCTATAATTATAATTATTATAGTGAACATTTTAGTAAACTTTTTATTTAAAAATTATTTTTTTTAGAAATATACTGAATTGTAAATGATAAAATTTGTTAAAGGGGAGATAATCAGAAGCTTTCATTTAAAGTAGCATTTCATCAGTGCTTTTTTTATTCTTATGAACAGGATTAATAATTAGCACTACTAGTTACTCACACAGAAGAGACAAATAGAGCTAAATATATAAATATATGATTGCAAAATAAATAGAATACAATAGAGTGGCTTACATGTAAAACCCCTTCTGTTATACAACTTAAAATATGAGCAGTAAGTGAAAATTAAACAGTAACCAAACAATACAAAAAGAGACAAGTAGAGGTCAACATAAAGTTTTCATAAACATTTTCTACTTATATATACATATATATAAATCTACAGCAAAAAGATGACCTTTATTTATTTTCAGTTTGAAGAGCTTTACTATGTATTGATGTCATGTAACTCGTCTAGTTTATTTATTACTATTGGTTAGATGGCATTATAGTCTAATTGTATAAAAATGTTTTTTTTTTTTTTTTTTTAAAGAATATACAGAAACAAATTTTAATTTTAATTGATAAAACTCTGAAAGGGGAGATAAATCAAGAGTTGTTCCATTAGAAGTAGAATTACACCAGTTCTATTAGTAGACAAAAAGTAAAATGATATCATCACAATATTAATTGTATAAAGAATAAAGTGGTTTACCAAGAAATACAAACAAAAAATATATGAGGAATATGTCAATGAGACAGCAACTGAACAATACAAAAAGAGACAAGTAGAGGTCAGTACATGGTCTACAGAGAAATTCAAACTTTTAGATATATATGAAAATAATTTGTAGCAAAATAAAAGTGACCTTCTAATTTACAGTTTGTTTTTTTTTTAGTTTGAATATATAATAATACTATGCGCTGATGTAGTTGAAGGCTAGGGCAAGTCATACCTATTGGTAAGTAAACATTGTAGTCAAATTGTATAGGAATTTCTACTAGTTTGTTCATAGTGTATTTCATTTGTAAATGATATAATTTTGAAAGGGGAGATATTTAAAAGGTACTTGTTTCATTACAAGTAGCATCATATCAGTGCTTTTATTATACCCCATGCAACGAGTTGCGGAGGGTATAATGTTTTTGACCCGTCTGTCCGTCCGTCTGTCTGGCCGTCCATCTGTCCGTCTGTCCGTCTGTTCGTCCGTCAGTCCGTCAGTCCTATTTCTTGTCATTGCAACTCCTCTCAAACCACACAACAGAATTTCACGAAACCTTTTTAGATAATAAGGACATACTATGTAGTTGTGCATATCGACAGGAAATTACGATTTAATTTTTTTTCTGGGAGTTACGCCCCTTTGAACTTATTTACTTTAATGTACTACTGCAACCTTTTGTCATCGCAACTCCTCTCAAACCACACAACAGAATTTCATGAAACCTTTTCAGATAATAAGGACATACAATGTAGATGTGCATATCGACAGGAAATTACGATTCAATTTTTTTTCCAGGAATTACGCCCCTTTGAACTTATTTGCCAAATATACTACTGCAACTTTTTGTCATCGCAACTCCTCTCAAACCACACAACAGAATTTCATGAAACCTTTTCAGATAATAAGGACATACTACGTAGATGTGCATGTCGACAGGAAATTACGATTCAATTTTTTTTCCAGGAGTTACGCCCCTTTGAACTTATTTGCCCAATATACTACTGCAACCTTTTGTCATCGCAACTCCTCTCAAACCACACAACAGAATTTCATGAAACCTTTTCAGATAATAAGGACATACTACGTAGATGTGCATATCGACAGGAAATTACGATTCAATTTTTTTTTCCATGAGTTACGCCCCTTTGAACTTATTTGCCCAATATACTACTGCAACCTTTTGTCATCGCAACTCCTCTCAAACCACACAACAGAATTTCATGAAATTGTGTAGATAATAAGGACATACTATGTAGATGTGCATATTGACAGGAAATTATGATTCAATTTTTTTTTCTGATACAATTTTTTTTTTTCTTACACTTATTTTATTTCTACAATGAGAATGTGGGGACGTGGGGTATGTGAGCGCGCTCACTAAGGTTCTTTAATTTCCTTTGCAATGTATATGAACATTTTGCCCTAATAGCAACGTTGGTTTAGGCAAAAGGTAACATGACATCATTGCACTATAAATTGCATAATGAAATAGTGGTTGACCAAGAAATACAAACAAAAAATATGAGGAATATGTCAATGAGACAGCAACCAACCAAATACAAATAGAGACAAGTTGAAGTCAGTGGATAGTCTACAGAAAAAGTTATAACTTATATACATACAATATATGAAAATAACAGCAACTGAATGTGACCTTTATAATTTACTGAATGATATTTTAGATTGAAGGTAGTTTACTGTGAACTCAGGTGATCCAAGGTCCAGAAAATTTAATACTACATGTATTGGTTAGTAAGCACTAAAGTAACTATTTGCTTATTTATTTTATCCAATAAAATTGGGAAATGTTTTTTAATTGTATTTAAATTATAAAATTATGAAAGGGGAGGTAATCAAGCACTTTTTAAATAGGATTTACATTTTGCACTAGGAGCAATATTTTTTTTATATGGTACAAGGGAGTACTCTTATAAAAGGAGAAAGATATAGAAAATAAAAATACATACATTTGATATATACTATTGGTTTCAGTATCTGAAAATGAATGTGATCTTAATAATTCAATTATATTTTCAGTTTGAAGAGCTAATAACTACTGTGTACTGATGTCATGTGTTTCAAGGCCCAGTTAAGTTATTATTACATTTGTATTGGTAAGTTGCGGCATTGAAGTCAAATATATAGGAACTTTTATTTATTCATTTAATCAAACAAAATTCAGGAATAAATTTTAATTCTGATTGATAAAACTCTGAAAGGGGAGATAATCAAGAGTTGTTCCATTAGAAGTAGCATTACACCAGTTCTTTTAGTTCTTTTGAAAACAGAATAAACATTTTTGGCTATTAAGTATCTTTTGTCACATGGTAGAAAAAAAGTAAAAGGATATCATTATAATATTAATTGCATAAAAATATTTTAGACCACTGTGGTTTATCAAGAAATACAAACAAAAAATATATGAGGAATATGTCAATGAGACAGCAACTGAACAATACTAAAAGAGACAAGAAGAGGTCAGTATAAAGTCTACAGAGAAAATTCAAACTTTTAATTGCTTAAAGAATATAGTGGTTTTCCAAGAAATGCAAACAAAAAATATATGAGGAATATGTCAATGAGTCAGTAACTGAACAATACAAGAGACAAGTAGAGGTTAGTAGATGGTCTACAGTGAAAGTTAAAACTTATATATATATATGTATATATAGAAGTCTATAAAAAGGACCAACCAGCAAATTTACTATGTACATATATGTATACATATATATATATTGTTGGTGATGTTGTACCCTTTTCGACTGGTTATATATTACATTGTGTAGTGTACTGTATCATAATTATATGATCCATCACTCCGTAAGATTTATTGTTGGCTATTATTCAGTCATTTTATATATATATATCATATATGAAAATAACAGCAACTGAATGTGACCTTTATAATTTACTGAATGATATTTTAGATTGAAGATAGTTTACTGTGAACTCATGTGATCCAAGGTCCAGTTAATTTAATACTACATGTATTGGTAAGTAAGCACTAAAGTAACTATTTGCTTATTTATTTTATCCAATAAAATTGGGAAATGTTTTTTAATTGTAATTAAATTATAAAATTATGAAAGGGGAGGTAATCAAGCACTTTTTAAATAGGATTTACATTTTGCACTAGGAGCAACATATTTTTGATATGGTACCAGATAGTGCTCTTTTTGGAGGAAGATACAGAAAATACATACATGTGACATATACTATTGGTATCGGTATCTGATTCCACATGGTACTTGTTAATCATTGGCAATATCTATAATGTGGAAAACAAAAGGGTTGGACTGATGTAATTTTTAATCAACACCATTGTCCTATATAAGTTATGTATAAGTCAAATTCTTTGATTTGTCGTGTTTACGTCATGAAGGCTAACAAAATGGACCTTGTTATTTTAGTATTATAGATATATATATATATAAGTGTGTCTAAACCCGTGACAACTTTATGACAGACATTCTCTGTTGGATTATCTGTGGTTATACAGCGCTAACACCATAATATATATATATCATCGTCTCATAGGTTTTATATATATATAGGTTTATATTAAGAATGCATTATGACGTCATGATTTCCAACAATTTTCGAATGGGCCTAACTTCAAAAAATTAATTCCAGTGTGGCTTTCTAACTATTTTAATCTGAGCGTCACTGATGAGTCTTATGTTAGATGTTAGACCGTTCGGTAAAGTTCGCCACCGGACATGGCTTAAATGAAAGGTAATAACTTGGGGATGGCCACACTGGAATGTTTTTTTGGGAGTTAGGCCCATTCGAAAATTGTTGGGGTTCAAAGTTGCCGTTAAGGGAAAAAATACGTATACACCCTACATTCTTTCGGTAAGCCTCGCCAGCTCCGTACGGTAAAGTTCGCCACCGGACATGGCTAAAATGAAAGGTAATAACTTGGGGATGGCCACACTGGATTGATTTTTTGGGAGTTAGGCCCATTCGAAAATTGTTGGGGTTCAAAGTTGCCGTTAAGGGAAAAAATACGTATACACCCTACATTCTTTCGGTAAGCCTCGCCAGCTCCGTACGGTAAAGTTCGCCACCGGACATGGCTCAAATGAAAGGTAATAACTTGGGAAAGGCCACACTGGATTGATTTTTTGGGAGTTAGGCCCATTCGAAAATTGTTGGGGTTCAAAGTTGCTGTTAAGGAAAAAAATACGTATACAACCTACATTCTTTCGGCAAGCCTCGCCATCTCCGTACGGTAAAGTTCGCCACCGGACATGGCTAAAATGAAAGGTAATAACTTGGGGATGGCCACACTGGAATGATTTTTTGGGAGTTAGGCACATTCGAAAATTGTTGGGGTTCAAAGTTGGTAGGTTTTCACTATACGTTTTTTGGGGGGAGGAGGGGGGCTTTCCATAAATATTTCTATTTATATTTTTCAAATGTTTCTAGCCCTAAGGATATTTTTTCTATTGATTAAGGAAATATTGCATACAAAATACATCTTAAATGTTGTTTTATTGAGAAAACTGTATTTTACATAAAGAATTATGCAACTGACATAAGGGTTTATATTCGAGCTTAAAGCGGTCATAAAACGATTTCCGGGATTTAGAAATCGGGTTAGTAAGTGCTTTCAGTTACTGACGTCATTGTAGTTGGTTTGTCCAACGTTCACTTCTAAGTTGTTATCAAAGGTACCAGGCTTATAATTTTATACGTCAGACGCGCGTTTCGTCTACATAAGACTCATCAGTGACGCTCAGATTAAAATAGTTAGAAAGCCAAAACAAGTACAAAGTTGAAGAGCATTGAGGACCCAAAATTCCAAAAAGCTGTGCCAAATACGGCTAAGGTTATCTATGCCTAGGATAAGAAAATCCTTAGTATTTTGAATAATTCATATTTTTGCAAACAGTAAATTTATACAAATGACCATAAAGTTAATATTCATGTCAACACCGAAGTGCTGACTACTGGGCTGAACATCTCTGGCATTTAGACGTTAAAAAACAATATATATCGTATTGGTAGTTAGAATTTCGAAAAAAGTGGCTGCTATCATTATTGGTATTTAAAATGGACAGAAATCCTTTGAGAATCACTACAAGCCGTGAAATTGTCGAATTCCGCTGTTAAATTACATTTAACTTAGATTTTGAGATTTTTGGAACGTTTGACTCTGATATAGTTTTTGGGTTTTTAGACATATCATCAAAATTGGCTGCTGGAAAAAAGTGGCTGATATCTTGATTGGCTGCTAAAAGTGGCTGCTAGCTTGAGTCTAGTGTCGTTTGTTGATGTGTTACATATTTGTTTTTCGTTCATTTTTTGTACATATTATATAAATTAGGCCGTTAGTTTTCTCGTTTGAATTGTTTTACATTTGTCATTTCGGGGCCTTTTATAGCTGACTATGCGTTGTAAAAGGCCGTACGGTGACCTATAGTTGTTAATTTCTGTGTCATTTGGTCTCTTGTGGAGAGTTGTCTCATTGGCAATCATACCACATCCATTTTTATATTTATGATTAGATCAAGTAAGTATCTCTCGCGGGAGAGTTACACTTATTGATGATTGGTCGGTAACGAACATTAATGTGTCCTACTAGCTGACCAGTTCGCAATGCCTCATTACTTATTTCTAGATTAATTTTATGAATATTTGGAAGAAGGTACATGTGACCTCCATGTTTTGAATTATTATTATTCTTTAAGAAATTATACGTCTGGGAATCTTTTTTTTTCTCTCCTCGCTTTATATTTAACACTTCTCTCAACATGCCAAAATTGTAATGATTTACAATTAAAAAAAATATTATCCTCCACACACATGGCCAAGATAACACTGATATATAATTTCTTATTCAGTTGAATTAATAACTAGATTAAAAAAAGTTCTAAGGTTCATTGTCTTTTTTTTTAAAAGCAACTTGTTACCATACTTCGTATAAGTGACCATGGTCTTGAAATAGAAAATGGACGTTACATTAAAATTCCTAGAGAACAAAGACTGTGCAAAACCTGCAAATTAAGTCATCAAAGATGAATTTCATTTTATTCTGAATTGCAAGGTAAACCAGAATATCAGACAAAATCTATTTAATGATATACAATTAGATGATGCACATTTCATTCATTTCCCTGATGAACAAAAAATATTTTATATACTAAATCCCGCTTCCTTGAGACATGTTAGAATTATTGGCTTCTTTTTTAAAAGTTCGTTAGAACTGAGGGCAGAAGTCTCATTGTAACATGGCTATTAAATATTGTAATATTGTAAATCTATCACTTATGTTTTTTTGTATACTGTTTTGTTTTTATCTTGTTGTTTATACACCTTATCGCTATTCCCGCTTGACCCGAGAATCTGTCCCGCTTGAACTTTTGACGTCATACAACAATCACTTTTCCATTGTGGCGTCAGATATTTTTTATTATGACGTCAAAATTTTACGGGAACTTTTGTGATGTCCAGTAATGGCGGATAAATAGCGATAAGGTGTATTGTTTGTTTAAATTTGTATTGCCACAAACAAACTGTAAATGTTTAATGATAATAAAAAATTAACACTGTATAAAGAAAAAAAGAAAAAAACTTTAAAAAAGACTATAAGACTTTTGGCAATTAAAAAATACTATCAAACCTGGAGTGATATCAGATACTCTGAAATGGTAGGTGTAATACGGTGGATTCATTATTATTCATGGGGTGCCAATTTTCGCGGATTTCGTGGGTATATGTAAACAACGAATTTTAAAGGTTTCAATGAAAAAAAAAAATGTTTAAAAGGCTTGTGCGTGTGCTGACTATGGAAAACCACGAAACCAAATATCCATGAAAATACATGTTTCCTCATTCCACAAAAATTGGTTTCCATGACAATAAATGAATCCACATTACCTGTTTTGTATTCATATGACCTTGAGACGGTAGTAGACAACAAGAATAAGATGCCGAAACAATTAATTAGACTTAAAATTACAATACACAAACAAGACAAGGGTATATCAGGCGACAACTGGTATCAAGCAGCTAATTATAAAGTGTCAGTTCCGGTGAAATGGTACACATTGGTAAAATAACGACGAACATTTTCATTTCGGTTATTTCCAACACCTTCTACTGATAGTCATGCCAATCGATCATAAAAAGCTAACCAACTCTGATAGGTATACACATGATCAAATGATACAGGTTCGTGTATACATGTCGTTTTCCGGTAAAAATCGAATTACAATAAATATTAACGTTTTTGATGAAAGTTCCTTTTGTTATTTTTCATGTGAAGTGATAGGTGTAAATAACGGTTTAAAGTATTATGGTATATAAAAAAAGAAGATGTGGTTTGATTGCCAATGAGACAACTCTCCACAAGAGACCAAATGACACAGAAATTAACAACTATAGGTCACCGTACAGCCTTCAACAATGAGTAAAACGTATACCGCATAGTCAGCTATAAAAGGACCCGAAATGACAAATGTAAAATAATTCAAACGAGAAAACTAACGGCCTGATTTATGTACAAAATAAAGAACAAAAAACAAATAAGATATACAGCAACAAACGACAACCACTGAATTACAAGCTCCTAACTTGGGACAGGCACATACAGAATGTGACGTGGTTAAACATGTTAGCGGCGCCCAACCCTCCCCCTAACCTAGGACAGTGGTGCAACAGTAAAACATAAGAACAAACTATAAAAATCAGTTGAAAAGGGCTTAACTCATCAGATCGATACAAAGCACAAAAACAAGTAACAAAAACACAAAGTGGACGTGACAGGATACTTAGATACATCCCCACAACAAAAAGACACTAAGTGCAGATCTGAGAATACTCGCAGTTACTGACAGCTAATTCAAAGCCAATAACAACTAATAAAAAAAACACGCATTTAAGACGCTTTAAGTAACAAAGCATGTTTTATTTTAATGTAAAAAATGCCTTCTTTGTAATTGATAATTATGAGGTTAAAATCTTACACATGGTTTAGCAAGTCACAATTTTTTATGTTAGTAAAAAACATCTACATCATTTTAATACAAGATGTATAGGGGTGCACGAATGACTTACAGTCGAACATGTTGAAATGATAAACCTTGGGGTTTATTTTTATCAGTGCAGATTTGCGACATAAGGCACACATACATACTAGTACTAAGTTTTTCTATTCTTAACGTACAATATACCCCATTTCATGGTACGTCACTTTCTAGTTTGTACGACAATTATCTATGCTGCAGCTACAAAGTATAATCTGTTTCATCTTCGTCCAGATATATGATAAGATTGACAGTAATGACATCACTTTTGTGACAATCTACGGTGAGTTGTACTTAGCTAAACATTAACTCTGTTTTTCGGTCTGGATGTGAAATAACGTCATTGGCTTATGCGAGTGTCTGGATCGGGGTTCGGGGTTTACAGAATAGAGAATAAAGGGTAAACAATATGAGTATTGAAAAAATTAAAGAGAAAATTAATAGGGTGCAAGATATAAAGAATAGAGAAAATAATAGGGTGCAAAATATAAACATTAGAGAAGAATGGGTAAAAAAAGAAAGAAATAATTAAAGACCCCCTCCCTCAATCCATCCCCTCGTATATCAGATTAAAGGATCCCATTCATCAGGTGGATTATTTTCACTTTCATCAGATAATGTGCTTTATTCAACTTTTGGACCAAATGACTACATTTTATGAAATATGTTTTTCATATTTTTACTTGGTGTTGCATAATTATGTATGATTTTAATTGTATTTTCTAATACCTAAATAAGACTTTCGTTCATAGGCGTTTAAACTTTTTCCTGGCTTTGACCATTGGTCAGTAAGATGGGATAGCATGCGGAGCATGTGTCCGTATCTTACTACAGGCCTTCACCACTGTCCAGTAAGATGGATAGCATTAGGAACATGTGTCGGTATCTTGCACCTATTAATTAGACTACGTCTATATTTACTGCCATGATCTATAACAGATCTTTCTTAAACTGTTCGTTTTAAAAATTTAGAAATTATGGAAAAACTAAGGTTTCAACTCCATCAGACAAAGCTGACCTTAGATGCATTTTGGTATCATTTTTAGGTCCTTTTTTTTGTCATATAGGCTCTTCAACTGTTTTCTAATAGTCGGCTTTGGGCATTCCTGATGAAGGTAAAGGTACGCATGAAATTTATAAAGTGTTGTTTTTATTTTTTTATTCCAATAATCATACGGAAATCCGAATGTATGTTCGCAAGAAGAAGACATTCACACCAAAACTGCATTTTTTAAATTACATTTGCCTTTAAGTATAATTATTTTTCCGATTTAAGTGACAATTTGACAAAGGATGTTATTTTTCATGTCAAAAGGCTTTGCTTATAATTGATTAATATAAGGTTAAAATCTTGCACATGGTTCAGCAAGTCACAATTTTTTATGTTAGTAAAAACATCTAATTGAAACATGGCATTCACTTTTTCGCCTTTATTTACAAATGCATTGTGTACGCACTTTCAATTCCAACTTCTTCCAACAGTAGTATATTCTTAAGTATGACATCACAAATATACGTATTATCACACTAAGTATGATATTGTAGTGAATAAGTTTATAAATGCCGTACTATCGTAAACATTGGTCTCGGCAAGAAACTGCATCAGTTTTGTTTTTATGAAAAAGATCAAACAGGCAAGTTCTTAAAACCTATTACGTTTTCATGTGATCTGTAAGAAACTGGGTCCATTGGCGGATCCAGGTGGCCTAGAGGGCGTTCACCCCCTCGTTGGTCGCCAAAAAAAAATAATTATATAATTTTTTTACGATTTATTTGATTTTTTTAGCATGTGTACAAGGACATCATTCGTAAATATAAAATTACATTAAAATATTGAAATGACCGATTTAGTGTAATGACCATGTGTTTATCCCCTTTGTATCTTCTATCAATCTTTGTATGTATGTACATGTACATATAATTGTATTCGTTTATAGGTGACACTTGCAGTAGAAAACGAAAATGGTGAAGTAAAAGAAAAAGAACATCTGGTAGAAGAAGCAGACGATGTCGACAAGAGAGCGAACTGGGGAAGTCAGTTAGAATTTATATTGACCTGTGTCGGGTTTGCTGTCGGTCTCGGCAATGTATGGAGATTTCCTTATCTCTGCTTTAGAAATGGTGGAGGTAAAGTGTGCATCGTAAAACAGTTTCATTGATAAACAAATTTGCTCGAAAGTTTTACATAAACTTATCTGGAGATACATTTGCATTTTTGAAGAAGATAATTATGATTCTTTTCTTTTATTATTCTGCAAATATGTCTTTGTGGTTATACTACGGACACCAGTTAGGACTTCCTTAAAATCAATATATCTGCTTACGAAATAGTAGATAAAATCTAGGACTATGGGTAATCTAATTGTTCGTTCACCAAAAGGACTATGGGTAATCTCATTGTTCGTTCACCAAAAGGACTATGGGTAATATCATTGTTCGTTCACCTAAAGGACTATGGGTAATATCATTGTTCGTTCACCAAAAGGACTATGGGTAATCTCATTGTTCGTTCACCAAAAGGACTATGGGTAATATCATTGTTTGTTCACCTAAAGGACTATGGGTAATATCATTGTTCGTTCACCTAAAGGACTATGGGTAATATCATTGTTCGTTCACCTAAAGGACTATGGGTAATATCATTGTTCGTTCACCAAAAGGACTATGGGTAATATCATTGTTCGTTCACCAAAAGGACTATGGGTAATATCATTGTTCGTTCACCAAAAGGACTATGGGTAATATCATTATTCGTTCACCAAAAGGACTATGGGTAATATCATTGTTCGTTCACCAAAATGAAAATAATGTTACGTCATTGGTTGAATTTCCATTGTTTAGAACGGTTTAAACCAATCACCACGTTTTAATGTACGATTTTCAAAATATTACCCAGAATGCATTAGATTCTGAAACGGCGAATTAGAGTTGCAGTCTTTTGCTTTGATTTTGCAAATTTTCTATTCTAAACTTATGTACTTTGATGATTTCGTCTTGTTTTGCACAATCTGGAATATTCTCTATCAAATAGATTATGTACTCTGATTGGCTTGACGTATACCTATGTTTGTTTCTTTAACTGACTTTTGGTATTCGCTGTATTTAGATAGCAGGACAGTATTCTCTGAGCTATCCCAACGAAGGAAAACTCACCAATGTGTGAATCGAAAACCAATAAAAACGTGTGTCTTCAGTGGTTATATCACAATGTAATTTCCTTTGAAATCTATTGTTTCAACATTGTTCCATCTTTTCTTGTTTCTATTTCAGGAGCTTTCCTCATTCCATATTTCATTTGCCTAGTTATGATTGGTATACCTTTATTTTACCTTGAGCTATGCTTGGGACAATTCTGTAGTCTTGGACCTATTAAAGTATGGCGGATAAACCCTTGGTTCAAAGGTAAAGTTAAATGTTTTAGATGATATCTTTATATTGTATAATTGTATTTTACTCCATCATTTTTTTTTCATTTTAACCTTTATCATCCATAAATCTACGTTCTTAGATACTAATTGATAGTCGGATCATATAGTAATAGTAAGGATGAAGTATTATCTCTTATTCACGTTACAGATGACGCATGCGTGATGGTTTATTTCGTTTTGTTTTCAAGTGTCGTTTTTCTTTTTTACGAAAACCTGTTAGGGTCACAAGAAAACAATTGTATGTCGTTATTACGACATATCTATGCTACGTCGAAATAACGACAACCTATGACGACATAATTTGTTTTCACTGTAATTCTAACCGGCTTCCACACTTTCTGAATCGTATTTTGTGTTCTTTTTCTTCCTTTGGTGGGACTAATTCAGAGACCTTCGAACTTAAATCGCAAATATTTGTAATTCTAACATGTCTTCAGACAGTTATATATACAAGTGGTCCGATTCTTAAAACAATTTCCTCAGTCTACAGAAAAAGCATGTACGCTGTATATAACTGCCTTCTGAACGTACGATGTCATTGCCATACATTTTTAGACTTTAGGTCTTGGTGTAACCATGTTGGCAATCTCCAGCCTTGTGTCCATATACTACGCTGTTATCATTGCATACTGCACTTATTTATTCTTTGCGTCGATGCAACCGGAAGTTCCATGGAAGTACTGCGATGAAGCATGGAGTACATGTAACTGTCGAGACGGCACTCAGAACGATTCACTTCAAGATCCTTGGAACGGCACAAGATTGGAATGTTGTAAGTAGCTGCAATTGTAGTATTTTTTTAATAGAATGCACCATTATTTTTATGGTTTGGTTTATTAGAAACGCTCGCCCAAACCAGATATGATAACACGTTAGTAATACCATTTATTACAAAAATAATTTACACTGCAAACATTCCTTTTTAAAAATAATAATCAGTCGCGATTAACGGTACACCAAAAGCAGCAACGTTTGATTGGCTGACGTGCAAAAACTTCATTGCGAGATAATATTAATTTGTATACATTCCAATTTATCAAATGATGAAACTTCGTCAATTTTCAGTACAATTTTCGATGAAGGGTACTCGTTTGAGTCTTTGATGATTTGCTAATTTTCTTAGATATATGTGTTTATTATCTCTAATTTTCGCTGATTCATTTTATTTTTTCTCTATTTTAACGCAATTTTAACACTAAATTCACTTTCAATCCAACAGGACACGAATTCCCTTAATTACACTAATGTCCGTTTATAAATAGGATTTCTCGCTATCTGTGATACTGGAAATCAAATATTTAAAAAATGTTAGTATCAAAAGGAGTAGGCCCAGTAAGACCCCTTTTGGCCCCAAAGTATAGCAGTTTTACAAAATTGTTAAAATGTAAATTTTTAGCTATTTTAAATTGGAAAAAAGAATACTTCTGTTACATAAATATGGGCTATTTTTGACAATACAATGCTCATGTATCGGGTACTAGCATCATTAAGTCATGTTAAATTACTGAAATCTTCGAAATTTTAGCATTTTGGTTAATTTTTAGACGGTTTCCGTCTGAAATGGAAGTGGCCGCATTTGTGTTCATTCTTAATATTTAAATGTAAGTTGTATTTGATGATAATACATAACTTATATAAAGGTTGAGAATGAACACGGATGCGGCCTCTTTCATTTTTGACAAAAACCATCTGAAAAGTGACATATTATGGCATATTTGATAGATTTTTCATATTTAAGCTTGCATTTGAGCGTCTTTAATGACTAAATCAGTTCAAATCTTTCACATAAACTAATTGAATCGACTGAAGTAGACACTTAAGTGTTTAAAAAGTGTCCAAAATCTTTAATCAGATGAACCTAAATTTTGAGGCCAAAATCGGCCCTTACCGGACCTATTCCTTTGAATAACAACCTACTCATAATAATACCAAAAATGACACAAACACCATACTAGGAATGCCTTTGTGATAACTTTAGAAGATTACACATTTTACATCTTTTCTCAGGCAATTTATACAAAATATATCATGTCGTAAGTTAAAGCGGTAGTGAAGGGATAGATCAAATTTCTGAAAAAAAAACAAACAAATACAGCTAAAAGAGTTTATTTTAAAAATTAAGTTCTTTTGGCACCACAACGGAATAAACTAAACATGTTAGATGTTATTATGTTCGTTCAGTAAGTTAGGGTGTCATATGGAACACCTTACCAAGTGACATTTTTCTTTCTTAAATCATTTATTTTTATAAAAATAGGGAGATATGGTATGATTGCCAATGAGACAACTATCCACCAAAGTTCAAATGAAGTGGTTGTAAGCAATTATAGGCAACCGTACGGCCTTCAACAATGAGAAAAATCTATACCGTATAATCGGCTATAAAAGGCCCCGACATGACAACTATGAAACAATTCAGTTGAGAAAACTAACGGCCTAATTTATAACAAAACATGTACAAAAAACAAACATGACAGATATGAACCAACGACAACTACTGATCCACATGCTCCTGGCGTTGAACAAGCACATTTAGAATGTGGCAGGGTTAAACTAGTTTGAAGGCGCCAACCCTCTTCTAACCTCGGACAGTGGTGTAACGGCACAAACCAAGAAAAAACTATGCAAACAATAAACGAGTTTAAATGTTTAACTACTCGTTTTATTTTAGTAAATTTTACATATGAAGAAAATGCAACAGTGGCAGCAAGTGACGAGTATTTCAGGTAAGATTGATCGATTGTTGGATTGATTGCTGCTTAACATCTAGTGTTTTCAAGTAAGAAGACATACGATATTAAGGAAAAAGAATTTACCCTTTTATGAACATGCGTTAACTGTATACATATCACAAACTGATTAAAATGAATTTATTGAACATTATTGCATATAATGATAATGGAGTGAACTACAAATTGTTTGGTTTTTGTTTCAATTTAATTGAATAGGTATAACTGATTAAGTTTTTTTACTTTCACTAAAAATGTCAATGAGACAACAACCTAACGACACAAAATATTACAAGGCTTCTAAAGGTCAACAATGGACAGGTTTGCGAACGAAATAAACCATCCGGCCCGATGTAAAAATATTTGAAATAAGTAAAACAGAGAAATTTGCAATCAAAATTTTACAAATGACAAAAAACAAGATTAACCAACAACGAAAACGGGAAATACACAGACGAAGTTTCAGACATAGGTCAAGTACATGAACATTATTTATAGGGTTGACTTTTACTTTTTTTAATTTTTCCAGTAACGAAGTTCTACAACTTTCAAGTGGTATAGAAGATATGCAGAATCTTAAATGGGATCTTTCGTTATGTAACCTGTTTGTCTGGCTTCTGACATTCTTAGTTTTATCTAAAGGAATCAAATCACTAGGCAAGGTATGGAACATTTAAATTTGTTATACTTCATGTCAAAATGCCAGATTTTGATTAGTTAATACGAAGGAGACAATTTACTCTATCCCATGACAAATACTCTATTACCCTTCACGGAGACGCTTGCTCAAGTGTGCGCTTTAATAAATACGGATGATTGTTACATTGTATGTACAAGACGACATAGTTTATTACTTTGAATTTGAAATTTAATGGACAGTAATAACAAAACATTCAGTATAATAAATTAAACAACACATAGCTTAGAGGGTGATAGAGCAGATTGTAATTACCCCTCGAAAAGACATTGTCAACCTTGGCTTCGCCTCAGTTGACAATGTTTTCTCGGGGTAACAATCTGCTCTATCACCCTCTAAGCTATGTGTTATTTATATAATGTATGTTGTAGTATAAAATTATCTCAGCTGCCCAATTGGTTTAATGGTTACAGAGTGTTGTTTCATCATTAATACCCTTGATTTAGGCAAGCAAACGCGAAATCTATTCGCAATAAATTGATTTCAAAAATCTTTTATTTTCTCCCAAAAAGTCAAAAATCGAGATTAATTTAAATTTGCACTTAAAACTTGAAACTATTACAAAATCATTGTCTAATTTGAAATTTAAATTCCTTCTAAGATATTTGAATACTCGATTCTTCTTTTTTGTTAACCATTTTAAAATAAATATGACCCTTCGTTTAATGATACGTCATTTTCTCAATGAAAAGTTTCTTACTTGGTAAGATTTTCTAAATTGTATGGAATATCTTTGCAAATGAATGTTTTTTTTTATTAGACCAATTAAGACTTTTAATCTGTTTATCATATTTTAAAATAAATTTCAGTTTAAACTGGTGATTCGTTTCTCTTGTTGACTAGTATTATGTTATAGCTGCTATAAAAGGTGTCATCACTTTTTTTCAGGTTGTTTATTTTACCGCCATTTTCCCTTACTTCCTTCTAATAGCACTACTTATCCGCGGTTGTACATTGGAAGGGCATATGGAGGGAATCAAGTTTTATCTGACTCCAGATTTTGAGAAACTAAAAAAGGCTGAGGTGAGTACGCCATTGACAATCTCTGAGATCATTCCATGAAAAAGCTGCAATTACATGACTTTGTACATTTATATTTCTTTGAATTGAATGTTAAATGTTATGTTATGCGATGTCAACCATGTTGAGATTCAAATTATTGTCACTTACATTGTACGACCAAGAAGAGCAGTTTGTTTGTTTTAAACATTGAAGCATCTAATTCAAAGAAGGTCGATTTCTTTAACTTTTTTGCTATAAGATTAATGTATTCCTTGAAATATAGAGTGAACATTATATATTTAATGATCATAATGTTGTTATTTGGAGCGAAATGTATTAATGTCAACTAAGCTAGTTCATCTATCAATAAACTTTGTTGCCGAATGTATATCTATTGCACACTTGTCAACAGATGTTTCAAATAAGCTGATACGATCAACCCAAATATTTGACAGCTTTGATAAGATAAGCGATACTAATTCCATTCTATGGTCTTGTACAAACAACTGCATGCCCATGATAATAGAGCGTACATATGCAATCTTAACTTTCCTACTTAATGTTGGACAACATTAACCAGCAGTTCTATAATAAGTTTTCAAATAATAATATATATTTGTTGTTCTTGAGTTTGCATCATTCTAATTGAAGGTTTGGAGTGATGCAGCTGTACAAATATTCTACTCTCTTGGTACTTGTGTTGGGGGTCTGATAGCCATGTCCAGCTACAACGAATTCAGGAATAATTGCCTGAGGCAAGTACATGTGTTCCACTATATTGGTTAGCCATATGTATTCCACAATGTTGGTACGCTATATATGTTCTATGTTGGTAATTCATATGACTTTGTGTTCCACAATGTTGGTAAGCCATATGTATTCCCCTATGTTGGTAAATCATATGTATTCCCCTATATTGGTAAACCATATATGTTCCACTATGTTGGTAAATCATATGTGTTCCACTATGTTGGTAAACTATATGTGTTCCACGATGTTGGTAAGCCACATTTGTTCTGATAATGGTCAGCCATACGTGTTCTGATGTTGGTCAGCCATTATGTGTTCCACTATGTTGATTAACTATACGTGTTCTGGTGTTGGTCAGCCATATTTGTTCCACTTTGTTAATAAACTAAATGTGTTTCACTATGTTGGTAAACTATATGTGTTCCACGATGTTGGTAAACTATATGTGTTCCACGATGTTGGTAAGCCATATTTGTTCTGATAATGGTCAGCCATATGTGTTCCACTATGTTGGTAAACCATTTGTGTTCCACGATTTTGATAAACATTACTTGTGTTCCACTTTGTTTGTGAACAATGATATCTAGTTAAAATTTGTATGAAATATCCGTGTAAGTGTTACAAATCAAGCTTCGTAGAATAGATGCAACGTAATAATATCTTTTTTTCAATTTGTAAAAATAGGAGGGATTTCTATTGTATACTTGTCTTTGTATTATTAACTCTTACATGTACATGTTGCAGTGTTTCCGACTTTGTAAAGCCTTAATGTTACGTTTAAATATTAAACCTGTGTATCTAAATAAGAGGTTGCAGATAACAAGTGGACATTTAAAAACTCGTATGTCGAACAAAAACTAACAACGCCATGGCAAAAACAAAAGCGACGAGAGACGAACAAGTCCACAAAATACTAATAAATGTCAAAGAAAAACACAAATACATTTGATAATCACATTTAGGTGTAGCACTTAACAAGAGATGAACAAATTGTTTGATTATTTTCTAATTCTATTTTATTTCAGGGATGCGTTGATGATTCCTCTCATTAACTGCCTGACCAGTTTTTATGCTGGATTTGTTTCATTTTCTATACTTGGTTTTATGGCGCACAAGAAAAACACTACTGTGGACAAAGTAGCTGCTGGGGGTATTGTTATATATGATACTATACAGATAAAGAATTAAAAGACTACTCGTGCATTTAAACAAACAAGTCATTGAATATTCCAATCAATCTAAATATGAGTAGGTGGAAAGGGTATTGGGAGACAGGGAGAAAGGGGGCGGGAGAAAGGAGAGAAAAGGCGGGAGAAAGGAGGGAGAACTATCAAAGGGAGACGAACTTTAATGTTGAAAAATAATAAAGAGGTAAAAAAACGAAAAAACTGGATACTAAATGTTCTAATAAATGGACAAATCTTTGAAAAAAGTCAACATTTATATTTCCCAAACCATTTTTGCCATTTCCGATCATTGATCATCATTTCTAGAAATCATCCTTTCAAAACGGTATGTCTATGGGTAGAGATGGCATATGTTTAAAACCAGAACTAAGCTTTGATCCAATTAGGAAAGTTCTTGTGGGTGCAAAATTTGATATAGATGCTAATTATGTCAAGAACAATCCTCATCCAGATGTAGCAGGTATAAAAACATTAAAAGATTCTATGATTAAAGATGCTGACACTCTGGTTTTAACTGACTTGACAAATTCAGTAAGTCTTCCAGTCGGACTTGACTATTCACCATATATACAGAGTAGTGACTATGTTAAAAATCTGGTAGAAAAGAGGGTACAAGAAGCACCAATATGTTCTGGGTGTCTCGAACTGAAAAAAGAAAGGGGAAAAGTTGTTGGAGATGTCAGTATTTGTTGTAATCGAAGTTGCGAAGCATGCAGTGAGCTGGGACAGGTCTGTAATCAGTGTGAAATAAATGGCCATATTTCTATACTACCGCAATTACGAGCACGTGAGAGATGTATCGAGAACAATATCAAGTGTAATAGAATGGCCGTGATGGTTGTTATTCACGATTGTGAACAGAAAAACAAAACCGCAATGGAAAAAATAATTGATGACAAAATTGAGGGTCGACAAATTCCAGAATTAAGTCTAACTAGTGTAGGTTCGGATGCGGTCCATATTGGAAAATGTCTAGCAGGTAGTTTGTCAAACTGGTGGCTCTTAGTTGACAATTACCGAATAAATTTGATCATTCTTCGAATGTTAAGACAAACACAGACAATAATGGGTAATGTGTTTAGAGAAAACATTTCGTTGGATTCTGTGCAACGGAAGGATCGACAGGCAACTGCTGCAATTGCCGAAATAAGTTCCGAAAAAGTCCTTGACTGTCTACACAATTCAGATAATGACGTGGTCGTATGTACTGTCGTTCCGGAAAAGTACAGAAAATGCGATGACAATCATCAAAGCATTTTAAAGGAACCAGTAGACATATGTCTTTCGGATGATCCGTCCGTATTGTACGTTGCTGATCGGGTAGGAGTTATATATTCAGTTAGACTTCACTATCCAGCAGATGTCAAACAGTTGGCAAAAGGTCTGAGCACACCCAGTTCGATTATGAATTTAGATGGGATCCTGTTCGTGTGTGAAAGTGGCAAAAACAAATTAGTCTACATAGACCATAAAGATACTCTGAAATTAGACATATCTAAATCAACCAAAATAAATCTGTGTGAATATGCCACGTTTTTGGAGATAACAGAACCCGAAAAAAGTAATCTGAAAACCCTCAGACACATTATCAACAGGAGAATAGAGGCGGCAGGTCTTCCAAGAGGCACAAAAGACACAGTCAGGGTTCTTGACATTGGCATTGACGCTGTTGTACCTACTAAACTGCAGGTTTCTGTGAAACAAAAAGTTGCTGCCTATGGCTATGCCCTTTTTGGAACAAGTTTATACTCGATTAGTGTACCAGATATGAGTGGATGTTTTGGATTAGTCTACTGTTCAAACTATCTGTACTTAGCCGATCATACAGCTGGTATTCTGCGCCTAGAATTGGATTCAAACACAGTCTCTGTGATTCTGAAAACTGGAACCGAAATCTGCAACCAACCACATGGAATTGCCATAGTAGGAACTGAATTGATATACTCTGACGTTGGGAAAAGAGCATTATACAAGATCAAAGACATTGAAAATGTATCACTTAACCAACCTGATGTTCTTTTGTTCGCTGGGAAAGGAGAGGAAGGAAATGAGGATGGTCTTGGTAAAGATTGCCAATTTTCGCAACCATCAGGAATATGTACTGAAGGCAACACTCTGTTTGTTATAGACTCTGGATCGAAAAATATCAGCCTCTAAAACAATACAGTCAGTTCATATGCTTCGAACAATGTTGGAGTCTCTTTCCGAGCACATTACTGGTATAGAATCAAAATATTTGGAGAAAGTTGATATTAATTCAGCTCTTACGTTAGTTAATGAACAATTGCACAGTATGTTGCGGTTAAAAACAGAAACACCATCAGTTATTGACTGTGCAAGGGATTTTCTCAGAGGTGTCGTTGAGTGTGTTAAGAGAGTATTGATTTGTAGATATCATTATTTCACATCAAAGGAAACGTCAGGGTATGAGAGTCCAAAATAGTATCTATCCCTTGAACAGTTTCCAAAGTTTCAACAAGCCGTCCAGTGTCTCTAAAGAAGACGTGAAACTATTAAAATTGGGAATGGAAATGGGGAATGTGTCAAAGAGACAACAACCCGACCATAGAGCAGACAACAGCCGAAGGCCACCAATGTTTGAATTTAGGGAGAGATATGGAAAAGGAGTACGACAGCGAAGCGTAAGAGCCGATACAACGAAGTTTAATGCAGGTACGCTGCCTCTCAACATGTACCAAAACAATATCCCACCTAAATATGCATCGATAGATCTGTCTGTTACCGACATTAGAATCAACGAAACAGCTGAAGACCCGTCACTTACAGAACCACGCACAATTGATCAATTGCAAAGTTCAAATGAACCCGCCGGACCAGTGTTAGACTCTATTTATGATGAAAATGATTTGGTGGCGGTCATGTTGGATGACCAGTTGTCTCTCGGAAGTCTCACTGAACGTGTTTTTGAAACTGACAAAGTGTGCAAAGCGATTCTGTATAAAGAGAATGATGGCCTTGAATTTCATAAAGACATGCAAAGAGATATACCACTTAATTGTATATTAGAAAGTGTAATACCCCCTTTGTTACCTGGTCAGGTTGTATATACATTAGATGAGGAGATTTACAATAGGCTGACCAGCTCTCTTCAGACTGATACAATGACGATCAATGTAAAAGTTAGCGAGACGTTTGAGGAAGAGGAAATTGTACTGACTGTACTGAGTTGTGAAAGGACGGGACGTGGGAGAACTGTTAAAAAACCAAGACACTTGATGGATTTCTATTAATTCTGTACATATTATATTATATTTTATAGCAAAACTTAGACAAATATTTCAGGCCAGATATATGTACACAGGTTCATTAGTTTTCTTGTCTTATGCCTTCACATGTGGGTATCTGTTTCCTCTAAGTATTTGGCGATCTTCTACAAATTTAAAAAGAAGGGATGCTGACAATGTCAAAGAGATACACTCCCTCCTCTAAACAATATTACATGTACTTAACGCGTTTTCCAGGTCACCTTAAAAATTTACGTTATCCACTTGACCATACAAAGTAAGGTGTTCTCGAGGACAGGGAAAAATAGAGATGACACAATAAAAAACTATGTCTAATTTCATGATCCTCATACATGACCATACGTATCAAAAATGAGTTTCTTGACATTGGGGCATGCACAATGCACCATTGACAACATTCCAACATTGTGTATTAATTTGCGTACGAGTCGGAGACGGGCCTTGTTCGTAAAATCAGTATATGCTTTAATAAAGACCTATGCCAACTATATATGGTCATATATTAATTCAAATTTGTATTTAAATCGATTGATCTGAAAAAAGACGGTTGTTAAGGTGGGAGATGGAAGCAGAGGGGCGGGAGAAAGGAGAAAGGTACCCCCCTTTCCACCCCCTCAAATATGTGAATAACGTTTTCAAAAACGTAATACACGCGTTCACAACATAAAGACAAACATCATATTTCATCGTTTTGCATTATATTATACGAATTTATAAATACACTTTTCTATCAGGTCCAGGACTTGCCTTCATAGTATATCCTGAGGCATTAGCACAGATGCCTGTGTCCCCTGTTTGGGCTGTTCTCTTTTTTCTAATGATGATGATTCTAGGATTCAGTTCAATTGTACGTATAGTGAAATTTTTATTTAACTGACAATTTTACATTTTTGTCAATCTATATGTATTGTCAAATATTTGAATTTATTACAAATTGTATCGATTGCTGGTGATAATATTTTGTGTCTGTCGAGTACTTTTGCGTAAATTTCTGTATAAAACGCTGAAACTAGCCATTTTCTGAATAATAATTTTATAGTGTTACCAAATCCAGGATGAAAAATTTTGTCCTGCATTTTTTTTTTTATTGTAATCTCTGTCCTGCATTTTTATTTTTCACTCTATTCGGTCCTGCCTTTTTTTTTTTTTTAGTTTATCCTGACTTTTTTTTACATAAATTGTCATCCTGCCTTTTTTTTTGCAAAGTGTCTCATCCTGCCTTTTTTTTTTACTCAAAACTCCTGTCCTGCCTATTTTTTTCAAATTTCATCCTAACCCCCACCCCCCACCCCCCCCCCCCCCCCCCCACCCCATAAAAATCAAATGGTAGCTCCCTAATAGAAATGGTTCATAATTTTTTTCAAAAGCCAATCACCTCGGTGTTTTCGTGGTAGCGTGACCACTTCGAAGGGTCGATCCTCGGTAAGATAACACAGAAGACTTCAAAATTGGCCATGTCCTTTTTGGGACTGATACCATGTAGCTATAAGTTAACACGTGAAAAAGACCTGCGTGATGGTCGAGTACATTGTGTATGGTATACAGTACGATATATTCATATGAATTTTGAAATATGTCATCGTCCTGAATATGCATGTTATATTTTTCACTTTTATATATACCTTAAGTACAATACTATACAAAAATATGAAGATGAGGTATAATTGTGAAGGACTACTCGAGTGACCATTCACCAATCAATCTTTGCCAAAGGCCTCTGAATTTCCATAATGGTATAATTGATTGTCAGGAAAGTAACACGTGTATTATACATGTAAACTTTGCTGAAAAAAAAAGTATTCTAAATTATACTGAAAAGAATAGGAAGAATAATTCGTACTATAACAAATATTATGATCATACATTTCATCTTTTAAACCTATATCTTGTCGTATGACCTTGCACTACAAATAAAGGATTTTCAAATTGAAAATGGAATACTTTTAGTGGATTTCTTTCATTAATTGTGTTTGTTTGTTTGTTTGCTTGTTTTTTTTCTTCTTTTTTTTGAGAAATTTTTAAAAGTTTACAGTAGTAAAACAGTTGTAGGAAAATTAAAATGGTAATAGGTAATACGTGAAATCTATTTTATTTAATTTACAGGGTGGACTGTATATGCTTAACCTTCTAGATAACTATGTTGGAGGTTTCCCTTTGCTCATTGTTGGAGTAATAGAACTAATAGTAGTAGTATATGTATATGGATTTAGTTTTTCAACCTCTGACACAGAAAAATATCCCATGCGCTTTCTTAGAGGTAAGGCGAAAACAAGTTATTACTTTCGCTAGAATTTTGTAAAATTAAACTTCGAGATGTATTGATTGTTTGTTGGTCGATTAACGTCCAGTGGCAAATATTTCATAAAATTGAGAATGGAAATGGGGAATGTGTCAAAGAGACAACAACCCGACCATAGAGGAGAAAACAGTCCAAGGCCACCAATGGGTCTTCAGCACAGCGAGAAAATCCCGCACCAGGAAGCGGGCTTCAGCTGGTAGCTAAACAAAAATGTGTACTAGTTCATAGAAAATGGACGTCAAACTAAACTCCAAAACATATAAATGAAATGAAATTAAAAAACATACAAGACTAAGAATGGCCAGAGGTACCTGACTTCGGACAGGCGCAAAAATGCGGCGGGGTTAAACATGTTTCTCAACCCTCCCTCTATACCTCTAGCCAATGTAGAATAAACAAATACACAGCAATACACACAGTAAAACTCAGTTTAAAAGAAGTCCGAGTCCGATGTTAGAATAGGTAACAGAAGAAATATTTGAGAGTTGGTAAAATATTTGAGAGTTGTAATAGCTAAAATTGCAAAATATGTTAAATATTTGACATTAGCTTCTGTAGGAAAAAATATCAGCAAAATATATTGATCCTTGTTCACTTCTATACTATTAGATTTAACTTTGGATGCTACATTACGCAATTTCTTATGTTTTTTGTATGTACAATTAGTATATTTAATTCAAAGTGTTTTTTTATAAACATATACGGCAGGGGCGGATCTAGGATTTTTGAAAAAGGCATAATGCAACAAAATGAATATAAACGAGCGAGGCGAGACAAATTTGGACAATTTTATGCTTAAAAAATTATCATTTTCCAATCGAAGAGAGGAGCGTTCGCCCTCTACGGCCCCTGAATCCGCCACTGTACAATAATTGCCCTATCTTTGTTTTACATTACAGGTTTTCTACATTTCAAGATTGACATAGAGATGATGCTTGGTAGAACTATATTTACTACTGTGACGTTTTATTTCTTTGGAGTCACGTGGTGTGTTGTAGCACCTATAATACTATTGGTACGTTTATCGTAACTGTCATCTCAAGTTAAATGTACTAAGTCATACATATATCATGACGATATGGGTTTTACTCATTGTTGAAGGCCGTACGATGACCTATAGTTGTTAATTTCTGTGTCATTTGGTCTCTTGTGGAGAGTTGTTTCATTGGCAATCATACCACATCTTCTAATTTTTATATATAGTAACTATTAGATGTAGCAGTGTTACATATACTATTATTTTATCAATTCGCCGTTTGAGAATCTATAGCGTGGTTGGTAATTTTATTGTTCGTACATGGTTTACTACGTGTGCAGACAGTATCGTTAAATTCATCAGTCAAAACACGAAACCTGACAATGGATGAGGGTCTGGATGGGGTCCTTCATTTTTGAATTCTTTAATTTATTAGGCCATTTTTCTCTATTCTTTATATTTTGCACCTCATTATTCTCTATTCTTTATTTTTTGTGTGTGTCCATTTTTCTCTATTCATTATATTTTTTTGCCCATTATTCTCTATTCTGTAAACCCCCACCCCATCCACACCCTCATGGAAAGGACACAAATTTTGAATTACGAGGTCTTCGAAGTCGAGGCAATGAAATATTTCGATTAAATTCTACTGGACTTTGAATTTAGCAGAATACGTGTAAACCAGAAGATTTCCGACAAAAAAAGTATACTCATTTTAGTGAACTCTTAGGAAGCAAAGCAACATTACCAGAGGCGAATTTGGGGAGGGGGCAGGGTGCCGGGCCCCCCTTTTGTGGGAAAAATTTGGTTGATTATATATGGAATCACTGAGGTATGACTGGAGCTGGCTCCCTCTTAGGCAGTCAGTGACCCCCCCCCCCCCCCCCTTCCCCCTTTTATGAAAATTTCTGGATCCGCCACTGATTAAATTACATAATATATAATAATCGCATGTGACAACCTGTAAGTCATTGGTAGTGAAAGAGACTCGTCGAGTTGTCTTCCTTTGACCAGAAAAAAACATGTCATCTAGTTATCATTATGTAAGAAACTAATTGTACTTTGATATACAATTCCTCTACGGTAGTGATGGACAGACATGATATCTCTGCATTTAGAATGTGATGGACTGAACTTCCCCCACTGAGAACGAGAAAGACAATCAGCAATTTGGTTTTGTTATGACGGGATATAAATTGCCTTAACTGACGTATTGTTTTTTAAATTCATTAAAACCATTTGTCTTACTAAAGTCATAACTCTACTTGATTTGCTAGTTTTCATATTAATGATTTGAACAACCGCCTGATATACAATTACTTTACGTTAGTGATGGACAGACATGATATCTCTGCATTTAGAATATAATGGACTGTGGTTGATTTCATTAATGTACCCAAAATGAAAATAACGCCACGTTATTAATATTGGTTCAATTTACATTCTTTTTGACGTTTTTTAATCAATCACAATACTTTGGTGTACGCATTTGAAAATATCACCCAGAATGCATTAGATTCTAAAACGGCACGTTCATAAATACTTAACCATCTAGTCAGTTTTCAAACGCGTGATACTTCTAAATACATCATATTCTGAAATACTGAATTAATAAATGGGTTTTGCTCATTGTTGAAGACCGTACGGTGACCTATTATAGCTGTTAACCTCTATGTCATTTGGTTTCTGGTGGAGAGTTGTCTCATTGGCAGTCATACCACATCTTATTATTTTTATATTATAACCATCTGTTAGATAAATCTTCAAAAAGGTGATAGCAATACCAAACTTAATGTAAACAATATGTGTAGGTATATCTATTAAATATATATTGGAGCAAAGAAAAAAAATATGTTCTTTTTCTGCATTATATACAAAATGTTTTAAAATACCATTTAAAGTTCATTATTTGCGATTGGTTGTACTTTTCGTTGCTAGTACTTGAGGGAAGATTTAATATGTTTTTCTAATAGTATTTATCAGCAAAAAAGTTCAGATTTTGGCAATTAAACCAGAAAAAGGCAAGATAGTACAGAAATTCATATTGCCATGCAAAAGCAGTGATAAGGTATCAATTTGATGACAGAAAAATAGACGCAATCAAGATTTCATTCCAAGTACATAACTACAAAACATCTTCTGAAAGTGTTACTGCATCCGGAAAATTTGAGATAGTGACACTGTTCTTGTTTTATCAAAACTAGTTGCATTTTCTATGTAAAGCAGATGTAATGGTCTCATATCTTTGGGGCTAACGCACCTCAGATACGAGAAGCTTACATCTAATACAAGCAGTGTATCACGTGTTAAACATATCTTTATGAAAAATTCCATACACTGTAACATCAGCCACAAATTATAGAACTTATAAGTAGTAATTATTTCTCCAACATATGTACATGCATGTGATAAATAAGTTTATGTGACAGCAACCCCAAAACACTAAAACAGAAGACAAAGAATATCTGCTTCTGCTTACAAAGTGATTCTCTTCCTCTATTTCAGCTTGTCGTGATACTTAAAGCACTCCAGTATGAGCCAATAAAGTTAGGATCCTATGTTTATCCTAACTGGGCCAATGCTTTAGGTTGGCTTACTGTTCTGTTTTCTGTGTTCTTCATACCTGGCTGGTGGATGTATTATTTTATAACAAAGGACATTTCACAGGTAAGTACAGTACTACCTGTATACCGTCAGCAAAAATAAGTCAGTTTAAATGCTGTAAGGATATATAAAAGTTAAGACTCATATCTTTTATTGCATAAGACATTATTTCCTATAGATAAAGAATAGGGTATGTTCGTTTCCGATCGCTTCTTTGTTGATAAAGAATAGGATATTTTTCGTTTCCGATATCTTCTTTGTCTGCAGAAATAATTAAAAAAAAATACAGATTTTCCTTTGAAGTATTTTAATTTTTATTTATTTTGTTATTATGTATTATAGGTATTATATTTTCTTTATTTTTTCGAAGTTACAAATGTTTTGCATTTTTACAGGGCTGCAGACCACGAACTACTTGCGGACCATCACAGATGGCGAAAAAAGACTGGTCCTTCTTTATACATCCATTTAAGAAATCACGGAGTCGAATAGACCTTCGACCTTTTAGTCAACCACACGTTGTTACGCCTAAACGATCACTTAGACCCAAATCAGCTCCATTTCTATATAAGCTAGACGAAATAACACATGAACAATCTCCAGATAAAGTTCAAGATCTATAGTTCTGATCAACATATCGTATTTACTTTATATTTACAAGTATGGTGTTCAAGATTATAACCAGTCTTGAGATAAAATTGAGAATGGAAATGGGGAATGTGTCAAAGAGACAACAACCCGACCATAGAACAGACAACAGCAGAAGGTCACCAACAGGTCTTCAATGTAGCGAGAAATTCCCGCACCCGGAGGCGTCCTTCAGCTGGCCCCTAAACAAATATATATACTAGTTCAGTGATAATTGAGAGTCTTTCTACATTTTCAAAACTCAAGATATATTGTGCCGTGTAAAATTAAAATCAGCGCTCATGATCTCAAAATAGAAAGAGACAGGTATATATAAGACTTCATACATTGAAAGATCTTTAGAGTCACTGTAAAAAAACATGTATTCTAAATCTGGTTGAAGATGACTTACATTTTATTATCAGTTATCCAGCAAACGCCGATGATAGGGCAAAATATTAAACAAAGAGGTAAACAATTATATATCATATTTTTTCGGTATATCTGTACGGAAATATATAGGCAATTTCATTAATAAATGAGCTGCGTCCGATAGAAATCGAATCGACCTTATGCAAGTGCACGTACAGTTTACATGTACATGACTTTGATTGATTTTGGAACATTTAATTCAAATACAAAATAAAAGATGAATTGTGATCTGTCCTGTAGTGTTTTTATATTAACTCAATTTTTAAACAGTTACAGACTTTGCAAAGAGATTTTTTTAAACCCGAAATAGGCTAACAGATGTATTGATATTCATTTGCTTAAGGTTGATTTCTATCCTACGCAGCTCATAATCTAGTGTCTAGAGATAAGTGTTTGATGCAATGTATACAGCTACTGTAACAATACTCGTTTCTGGTCCTGTCTTGAATATAACTGACATTATTATCAATTATAATGTAATACTAATATGAATACCATGTGGCCCAACCAAGGGCCAATAACGGAAATAATAGATATTCTATTATATTCTATAAAGTGTCAAGAGTTATCTCTCATTTGTATATTTATTTAAAAGCGGGTATATTGATTGATTCTTTGTTTTTTTCTGTTAAACGCCAATTTCAGCACTATTGACTATATATCATTGCTGCCAGTTTTTATTGGTTGAGGAAGCCGGAGTACCCGGAGATAAGCACCGACCTTCGGCAGAAAAACTGACAATCCTTGTCAATTAAGATTGGAGTCGAACGCACCTGTCACATTTGATAGGCTAGTGATATAAAAGATTGCACTACCAAACCACTCGGCACCGAGGCCCCTAAGAAAGGAAAAAAATCAGGTGTTAAATGCAGCTGTAAAAATTGTTAAAGATAATTTGATTTTGTATTATTGTATATAAACTATTGTAATGTATAGTGTAATTATAACTATGCCTGTGACACTGTTATAGTCGAAATGCCTGTATGGTAAATATTGTAATTGTGTATTTATATTGTATGTATCTATACTAATCAATATTGTTTATTCCTCTGTATATATGTTCCTTATGTAGGTCCATTATTGGTAATAAAGTAAGTTATTGTTGTTGTCAAAATTAATGCCTAAATGTGTATAACTGTCATATTTGATTTTCGGCAATCATACCACATCTCCTTATTTTTATGCAAGGTGAAAGATTGATTGATCAATCATTGTTTGCTTAACGCCCAGTGGCAAATATTTCTTGTATTTTGAGAACAAAGTAACAATAAATATGTATGGCAGGTTCTGCGAAGGGATTGATAGTGATGTATGGCCCGATTAGGTGGTGCTGCATTTTTCGAAGTCTAACCAAATTATTTTTGCAAAGAATTCCGCTCAAGCCGGTGCTAGGGGTCGTTTTAAACTTGTAGTGAGGTAAGAGTTTTTTTGCTCCGTGTTGAAGGCCTCACTGTGACTTTGAGATGAAGAACAGCAATAAAAGCGCTGTTCTTTTGCTTTTTGTGCGTTTTTTTTTTTTGCTGTGCATGTTCTGATTTTGTGTCATGGATGGATACCCCATATCCTTTGTTTTTCCATTAAATGTCACTAGAAAAAGAGGTCAGGTAAGCAATTTTGGCTTACAACAGGCAACATACGGACCTCTCAGATAGTAGTTGCATTCTCCCATAACACGAGGCATCGCAATTAACGTCCCATTCTGAACGAACGTGGCTACGTATTCATAAATCCCACACAGCTCAACAGACGCCCCCACATTATTTACTGACCGAGTATATATAAACGTACAATACCATAGATGTCTATGTTATGGTTCTTACCATTTGACAGAGTCTATTGTTTGTATTATATGTTTCTATATGGAAGCCTAATATTGAAACACTTGATATGTTCTTGTCAGGCATATCGGAGTGTAATTATACCCCACGCAACGAGTTGCGGAGGGTATAATTTTTTTGACCCGTCCGTCAGTCCGTCAGTCATGTTTCTTGTCATCGCAACTCCTCTCAAACCACACAACAGAATTTCATGAAACCTTTTTAGATAATAAGGACAAAAATACTATGCAGATGTGCATATCGACAGGAAATTACGATTCAATTTTTTTTCTAGGAGTTACGCCCCTTTGATCTTATTTGCTTCATTATACTACTGCAACAGTTTGTCATCGCAACTCCTCTGAAACCACACAACAGAATTTCATGAAACATTTTTAGATAATAAGGACATACTATGTAGATGTGCATATCGACAGGAAATTACGATTCAATTTTTTTCTAGGAGTTATGCCCCTTTGAACTCATTTGCTTCAATATACTACTGCAACAGTTTGTCATCGCAACTCCTCCGAAACCACACAACAGAATTTCATGAAACTTTGTAGATAATAAGGACATACTACGTAGATGTGCATATCGACAGGAAATTATGATTCAATTTTTTGTTCTTATACAATTTTTTTTTCTTACTGTTATTTTATTTCTCCAGTGACAATGTGGGGACGTGGGGTATGTGAGCGCGCTCACTAAGGTTCTTTAATTATAAAAAAGAAGATGTGGTATGATTGCCAATGAGACAACTCTCCACAAGAGACCAGATGACACAGAAATTAACAAATATAGGACACCGTCCACTTTATAGACTTATCTTTTCTTTCCTCTCTCTCTCTTCGTGACAATATAAAATTTAATGAAAGTTAAATTGTATATTTTGGTATTTTTTTCCCGCGATGGAGTACTAGATTTACTAACGTCTTTATGAAAGACGTGTTTCAGATTACATGTAAAAATAATGAATTTTGCAGTTCCAAATTAATCTTTTGTTGAAATAAATAACCTTCTGTGATGATACATGATTCTTGTTTTTTTTATATATGTAATAATTTCTGTTTTGATGTACAAATGTAAATAAACATATTTTCAATGAATTCAATCTATTTTATCTTAATATATTCTGTCAACAAACCAAACGAGACTGGTTCATACTGCATTTTTACAGATAAACATTCAACTTATCTTTACTTCAATGATTTTTCTGTAATAATGTTACGAGAATTGAATTGTTTGTAAGATGAATGTCCGTTCAATGATCAATAGGGCGGAGCAATGTAGCATAGTATGACTGGCATATTGGAAAAGCTAAACATGTAGGCGTTTTAAATTTCAGTAATAAGTATATCTGATTTTATAGTGAATTATATATATAGTAGTTTTAAGGATTGGATAAAAAAAAGTGAAAGAAAAATTAACGAAGACGGTACAAGATTGTATTTCTATTCAATGTATTGACATTTTCATTTTGCGTGTCTTGGTGCTGAAACTATTTTGTTCGTCATGTTTCTTACAGATATATGTGGTAATTGTTATTGTTAATCCTAAAGACGATTTCCCGTTGCTCATAATAACCCACTTTAATTTTTCCCACACTCTTTTCTTTTTCGTGACAAAGGCCCTCATTTACGAAAGTTTTGAAAACGAAAGTAAGAAACAACCGTCCAATTGGATTGATCATTCCTTCATTTTAAATAATTGCATGATAACCTAGATAATGTAACAGTTTTAAAGGTGACGACAAATTTCATATTCTGAGAAAGAGAAAATAAGGTATAAACGTTTTTCTGATATGTAAACAACTACTAGAGTGTTGTCTGGAACATGAATATGGTCATTAGTACCGTCTGACAAAAATCTTATTTTTTTTATTATTTTTTTTTTTTCATCTTTATTTGATACTGTCTGAATAAAAAATAAGGAAAATTTAAAACAAGAAAAACATTTACACCTATACGCCCATTATTTAGCACAATGCATTTTTTTTTATTTCTATGCTTCATCGAGAATGAAGGACACATATAGTTGAAAACAACAAATTTTTAGAGAGACCCCATTTGATTTTATGGGGAATCATGTCAGGAATTAAAACAATCCAGTTTAAAATAAGATTGATAAATAAAACAGAATTGAAAATGACCGAAAATATAAGACCAAACTGAAAAGATGGGTTCCACGATGACGCGCAAAAAATCAAGGCTGAATACCTTTCGAAATAAATGAACCCACCCACTTAACCCACCTCCTCAAAGAAATAAACAAACAAAATCGTAATTCCATACTTTTTAGTACGTTTATAATAAAAATTCGTAAGGGTTCCGCGGAACCCAGTGTCTCGCCTACTTTTGCTGCTAGTCACAGACTCAACAAAAATGAGGAAAAAAATCATTAAAAGTTTTCCTCTAGATACTATCTTTTGATTGTAAGAAGCTTCTATCAAAGTTTGGTATAAATCCAGGATAGTTTATGAATCTAATAAATGTATTACAAACTTTAACTACAGACTGTATGTAATGTTAACTGGAAGAAAAACTAATTCCATTTATAAGTTATATACGGAAAAACAGGAAATAAATTTTTACAAAATATACTTTTGGATACCATCTTATGATCATAAAAAAGCTTCTGTCCAAGTTTGGTACAAATCCAGGACAGTTTAAGAAAGTTATTAAAAATTAAAAAACTTTAACCACAGAGTGAATATTTGTGGACGCCGACGACGACGACGACGACGCCGACGACGGAATGTAGGATCGCTATGTCTCGCTTTTGCGACAAAAGTAGCAGGCTCGAAAAAAGGGATATTTTTCATCGATATAATATAATACTAAATATTTTCATTCCCGTGAAAAAAATTGTCAAAAATAAAACAATTTCTTATCTAAATGTGCAATTTATGATAATTTTTATTTTAGAAAAAGTATGTTTGAGTACGTCTTGCTTATTTGAATTGTATTCATACATGTATCTAGCCGTGCTTGTCAAGAACTAACCATCCATGCAACATACAATAAAAAAATGTAGCTATTATAGGTATACAGAGAAAATTGAAAACATCAATGTAGATAGATTACCTAAGCTTTAAATAATTTAATGCTTTATTCGGTAAAACCCTTTTGGAATTTTGGGTCCTCAATTCTACTCAACTTCGCACTTTATTTGCCTTTTTTTTTACATTTCTGATTCGAGCGTCACTGATGAGTCTTTTGAAGACGAAACGTGCGTCCGGCGTAAAAAAAATTATTCCTGGTACATGTACCTATGATGAGTTTATTTAGCTCAAGATGTACATTTATATATCGTAATAGGGCATTTTGCAGATTAAACACTATTGTGCTAAATCAGACAAAGTATTAGTATATACATATATATATTAAAAAATGGAAAGTTCTTTGGTAAAGTTATATGTATGTATGATCGTTTCATGACAATATCAATCGTTAATAGGAATCAAGCGAATTTACCGGGGAACGCGAGAAACAAATTCCTTTTCATATCATCCTTATTTTTTACAGACTTCCACTGTACAGATACATTCATTTCTACTTTTTCAACTTTAGACCACGTTTTCTATAAAATCTTCTCACTTTGTTTATTCGGAAGGATTAACTCTCTTAAAAACTTTATATAAAACGGAGGTATTCAGAATTTCCCCATTCCACAACGATCAAAATGTTCACTGCAAGCGCTTATGTTGACTGGAGGGTTACTTTTATTAATATCTGCTGTTTATTTACTCTGACCCTGATATGAATGTTTACATCTTTTATGATATGTAACAAATTTACAACAATCGTTCTCCAACGAACTATCTAAGGTATTACAGCGCACACACCACAATTTATGATATACTTTTTCTGAAATATAGCCCAACTATCGTTGATTTTTTTTCTGTTAATAGCAATGAGTTGGAGTATTCCACTCAAAGAAAAGTTTCATATCTAGGGCGCATTAAAATAGTATTTCTGTCTTTTTATTAGGATTGAAAAAATCATAAAGAGCTATTAAAATGGGCGTGTCTTTGTATTACAAAGAAATATCGGTCATAGAAGTTTCGTTTACCTTTCTGGTCACGATGAAATTAGGCAATGTGTAAAAATAAATAAAGCTATTCAATTTCTACAATGAAATAAATGGAATTTTCTGATTATATTTAGCATGTTTAGAATTGATTCATCATGATTCTTTTAAAAAAGAGAAGAACTTTTCAATATATTGCATGATATTATTTTAGTAATGCAATCAAATCTGCTTTGTACTGTGTTTCAATTGAATACATATGACGGATTTTCTATAAATACTTCCGACATCAATATACGTATACAATACATATCAAGCTTGCAATAATAGCTTGAAGGACAACGACAAATAAGCTATTATAATAATATCCTTTTTTAGCAATGAGTGATTTTTTAGTATCTCTTTCGTTGACTAGGTGTTTTCGAGTCTTGTTAGCAAAGTGGAATTTCATTCTTTGTCTTACATTGCAGTGGTGTATTCCAAAATAGGCAATTAAGAAATAGGAGCAAACATTTGGTTCGAAAAAGGTACTTATTATACTGACAATCTTGTGGCATGCATAAGCTCTTGGATTTAAAGTAGTGTGTGAACCCTCAGACTGGTGTGGATGGGTACATTACTATATACATCTGATTCAACTGACTACTAGTATCTTTAACTATATCGTCAGGGAAACACTTTTATAAGACATAAGGGCTTTGTTTACTAGTAAAGACATCAAATGAATAGTTGTAAAAGAAGGGAAGGGTGAATTCGATTATCTGAATTAAGCCCATTACATCCGAGCCCTTTCAACAATCCTTTGGAGAACCATTGCGGCCTATTGCGTGGTTCTTATCTTATTTCAGAAGAAATAATTTAATTTCACGTTTGCAGATAAACTATTTCGACCAATAATTTTTCAACGACCTACGTACCTTATTGATTAAATGTAACTCTGTTCTTCTGAATATTCATAAAATATTTGCCACTGAACCATCCATAACTAAATTATGTTGGCCACAATAGCCGTTTCTGCTGTTTTCTTTGGCTCTTACAATGGCTTTGATAATTATTAACGTACTCTGTATTTGACATACCTAATTGTTAGTCACTGGGTTGTTCCAAAAGCACCTGCATTGGGTAAATTTAGTAAACTAATTTTAACCTGAAAAGGTAATTTTGATCTGAACAACTCTCTCTCTCTCTCTCTTTAAAGACTAAACTTTCACACATTTTTCAGACTTATCCACTGCGGAAAATTCAGTACTGTTCAGACACTACGTTCAACTTTGTTGTCAGTTAGGAACTATCGTTAAGATGCAGCGAGGTGGGAGTTTTACTTTAAGATTGATCCCTACCTGTGTCTTTGATATAAATAACAGCAATAGAGGTGCAGTTCCCCTTGCCTTTTTTCATGATCGTGTAATTATTTTGTGTTATGAATTGATACACCACATCCTTTCTTTTCCATTGCAATTAGAGGATGTTTAAGTTATTTCAAATTATAGAATTTCGAAAGCCTATTGGCACTTGAGCTTTTGGACACATCTAGGTGGGTCTGGATGGGAGTCCTTCATTTCTGTATTCTTTAATTTTTGAGGCCATTTTTCTCTATTCTTTTTACTTTTTGACCATTATTCTCTATTCTTTATATTTTAGCACCTCATTATCATCTTTTCTTTATTTTTTGCCCATTATTCTCTATTATGTAAACCCCTACCCACACCGTCATCTAGATAGCCTGAAATAGAAAATTATCACACAGAAAGGCAAATGTATGAAAATAGCGATATATTTTTCAAGGTCATGTATGTCTATATATATAACTAACTTTTGACATAATATAACCTTTTATTGGAACAAAATACTGTAATTGATAGATTTTTCAAGGTCATGTTCGTGTATAAACTGTACGCCTACTTAAAAGTTAAATCACAAAAATACTGAACTCCGAGGAAAATTCAAAACGGAAAGTCCCTAATCAAATGGCAAAATCAAATGATAAAACACATCAAACGAATGGACAATAACTGTCATATTCCTGACTTGGTACAGGCATTTTCAAATGTAGAAAATGGTGGATTGAACCTGGTTTTATAGCGCTAAACCGCTCACTTGTATGACAAGGTAGCATATGTTGAAAGGAAATTGCCTTCCGTCAGAATGTGTATACAAGGTTATCTCCATAGATGATAAAATTTTCTTTGTTTTCCTTTCCGGAAAAAAACTTACACAAATACATCATACTTATTATTTTTATCTACCACAAAATGAAATCTTTTAAGTAGATGTCATTTACTAACATTTATCTTTTTTTTTTTTTTACTTACATTAGAATTAAAATTACATGTAATATGAAACAGTCTATAAAACTGTCTTGACCATAGGGAACCAGTGATGTTTTGGAGGAACAACATCATTTTTGATTTTTGGTATATATAAATACTTGCAACCAAACCGTTATTGAAAAATTAAGTTTAAGAAATATTTTTTGGAAAAACATATACTCACTGATACTACTTGAACATTATTATCATATTTTAAATTGACTTTATACTTATTTGTCGCTTTTGTTTTGCTTAACACTTAGCAGCAAATATTTCATGCAGCAACAAATATTTCATGCAGAAACAAATATTTCATGCAGCAGAAAATATTTCAATAAGTAGCAATTATTTCATGCAGTAGAAAATACTTCATCCAGCAGTAAATATTTCATGCAGCAGCAAATATTTCATCCAGCAACAACTTTTTCATGAAGTAGCAACTTTTTCATGCAGCTGCAACTATTTTATCCAGAAGCAACTATTTCATGCAGCAGCAAATATTTCATCCAGCAGCAAATATTTCCTGAAGTAGCAACTAGATCATCCAGCAGCATATATTTTATGCAAGGGCAACTATTTTATCCACAGCAAGTATGTCATCCTGCGGCAAATACTTCATGCAACAGCAAACACTTCATCCTGCAGCAAATATTACATGCATGTTACGACGAGACTGTATTGTACAATGCATAAAAGAAATAAGTACTGCAAAATTTTTAAGGTGGTATTGAGGGAAGGATATTACTTGGTTTGCCATCTGAAATAGAGGGAATGATGGATAGATCCATCTAGAGTTTGCACGGGTTTAACGCGGAGAGTGTTGAATTCTCTCAACTCGGGGTATCGGTATTAGCGTCATTTCAATCAGGCAGGTTTCGTACTTGAAATATCCGATACAACTGCGGACACAAAAGTCGAAGAAAATGGGACCAACTACATTATCCTTGGAATCCTTCGTATACACATAGCTCATGCAGAGACTGGGCCAATAAATGGGTACAACATCATTATTCTTCTAGAGAGTACTCCAAAGCAAAAACTCACGTTCTATAAACAATAACTTTATTCGTCACCATACTCATATACAATGTACATGTAAATACAGAATATAAAAAAGTATACAACAGTTGTGAATTATCAAAGCAAATAATAACTATTGTGAAAAAAGTATACAATATTTTTAAATTATCAAAGCAAATGAGAACTTTTATGAAATAGGCTAAAATATCGAGATTTCTTTAAATGTAGTGAATGAAGCTAGTACGGAAATATTCTGGATAAACATACATTCTGTCATGCTTCTCATTAATGTTAAATATACATACACCCGTATGTTTACATCTTGAAAACCGTGCAACATAGATTTACAAAGAGGCAGGGTCAGTTTCCCCTGATTTTTTTTTCGAACCAGAGCCATTTTCAAAAAATCCTAAAATTTCCTGTAATTCAGTTTCGTGAGTATATTTGAACTTCTTACAATATTATGACATATTTTTAAACATATGACCATATCATAAATGCATAAAGATGGCTCAAAACTGCAATTTTCATATATGTTTGCCAAATTTATAATATTTATTCAAGACCAGATTAAGAAGGACATTCTAAATAAAAACTAAAATTATATAAGAAGAAAAGCTATGTTTTGCCTTTCAGATACAAATCTATTGATTTTGGTTAGACATATCCTTTGGTACAATTTATTAAAAAGATCTGTAAAAAATGACAAAAGTACCTTTATTTCATACATGCAGCTATATGTACCGTCGGCAAACATATTGAGTCCAAGTGATTGCAAATATTTAGAATAAGATACATCTTGAGGGCGTTAGCCCGAATGGATGTATCTAATTTACACTAAGGTATTATTGTCAATGCAGAATGACAGTTTTCAATAATTTAGGAGGGGAGTCTTTCAGCGATTTGACAATATGTTTTTGAAAAGCATGATAAATGCAGGGAATCCAATTTCATTTAACGACATATATATATATATATATATATATATGTCTGCCTATGTGTAGTGACAACTGTAAATTGTGATTAAGAAATACCAGGCGTTAGAATATTTATAAAGTGCCTAGAAAATAAACTTCCTTCCAATTGATATTTTATAGTGTGTTCTTCTATGTTGTGATGTTATACTATTGTTTCAGAAAAGGGAGAAGGTTTGGTACCATTAAAACGTTTAATCCCGCTGCAAATGTTTGCACCTGTCCTAAGTCAGGAATCTGATTACAGTAGTTGTCGTCTGTTTATGTAGTTCATACGTGTTTCTCGTTTCTCGTATTTATATAGATTAGACCGTTAGTTTTTTCGTTTGAATGGTTTTACACTAGTAATTTTTTGGGGCCCTTTATAGCTTGCTGTTCGGTGTGAGCCAATGCTCCGTGTTGAAGGCCGTACCTTGACCTATAATGGTTTACTTTTATAAATTGTAACTTGGATGGAGAGTTGTCTCATTAGCACTCATACCACATCTTCCTATATCTATTTACAATGTTAGAGCAGATCTGATTCTTTACTTCCTCCCCGACAGGGGCTGGAACCTGTACTTTTCACTTCATACTTCTACGACAACACCGCCTAGCATTGCGCAGACGCCTTATCCCCTCCTCTAACTATAGCTGATAAAAAATCAGCTTTCGTGTCGGGAGGTGTTACCTTCTCGTAGGAATTAAACAAGGACATCTAAACGCAATACACAAAGTATATTTAATTGTAAAGGAATTATCATCCACTCATCTCTTCAGTAAAAGCGTCTGCGCAATGCTAGGCGGTGTTGTCGTAGAAGTATGAAGTGAAAAGTACAGGTTTCAGCCCCGGCCGGGGAGGAAGTAAAGAATCATATCTACTCTAACATTGTTAGGTTGATTTTCTAGGCACTTTTATATATATATATATATGCTAGTCAAATGCGTTTTGTTAAAATATACTTTTTCACCTTTTTGGTCCTTTGGTAAATGTTGTTTGTGCTGTTTTTAGACCCCTCTACCAAGAAATTTGTTTTGCATGCACACGTATAAAAATTGCGGTTTTTATCCAACGCAATTATAGGTTTGAACGTTGTTTTCAATTTAGACTTGTATATATATTAGGGATGTCAGTGACAATTACTAATCGAGTACTCGTTGGTTTTATCGAGCGATACTCGAGTACTCGCTCGGGAATATATCTACAACACGAAAACACGTATTTTAAATTCTGTGGTTTTTTGCTCAACGGAAGGAAAACCATCTAGATAAGTATCTGGGACTAGGAATTACACACAATAATTATTAGCTCATTACCTACAAGTACTAATTAAGTTAAAAAATAATAATCTAAACAATATAATTTAATGAGCACCTATTTAAAAATCATAAAAAGGAAAAACAATATCAAAGAATAGTACATTGTATTTGGTAATCGTTAAGAAAACACATTTAATGCTTACAAAGGCGTAAGGATTTATTAAAAGTTTAATTTTCACTGAGGGTCACCAGAGGATGCAACGAATTTATTTTATTTGTAAATATTTTCTTGTCAACTATTATTGGGAACAGTCGGTTTTGCAACTTTGTAAATAACAGTCTTGCAGACGAAAATATTTTCTCTGACGGTACCGATGTGACGGAATGCCTAAGACATGTTTAGTTTAAAATGTTAGCCTAGGTATAGCCCACGTATTTTCGGAGGGATTTTAAATCATAATTTAGCACAAGCATTCGAAACAAAATGTATTTTATTTACTTGTAGGATTATTAAGTGATGCCTATTAAATTTTCCGAAAGAGGTTCTCAAGAAGATCAATTTTTTATAAAGAAGACAGCAATATTCTAACAGGAAACCGATTAGTCGAGTATCGTTTTGGTATTCGATACTCGGTACTACCGAGCGATACTCGAATACTCGTTGACATCCCTAATATATATATATTTTTCAGGTTAACGGACGACTTCAAAAACAGTTTTACATTGATAGCTAAATTATATTATCAATTCATTTAAAATAAAAATGATTGTATTTCCTAGAATAAAATGATAAAAGTGTTGAACGATTTAGAAACCAGACCCGTTATACCAGTTTAGTTCTATCAAATTTCCAGTATAGATTGTCCACAGTATAGTCAGTTCGATTTGTATAAAGTAAATAAGCTGACTCATGTTACTGATATCAACATTATACTGTAACAGATTGTACTAATTTACAAAGACGATATATAATACAATAATAATTCAATAAAAAATTATCAATATTCTCGAACTTAACTTTCAACATTCTCAAAATTAACAATCTTGCTCACACAAACACACACACATACGTCTACGCTTTATTTTCATCCCTCATTGGTTAATAAGCATAGAAATCATTTACAGAGTACAACGCTATCTGACAGAATGGTCTTTTTGTACTTTTGATTCGATAGGGATGATACAATTTATCTGTCTGTTCGACACGTTTTGACAAGCCATTTGTAACGTTCTATGTAAATATATACTAGTATCTAAAGGTTTAAACTGACTCTTAAAAATGGGGACGCGAAACAATTTTGTCCTCCAAAATAATTTACCAATCTTTACTTCCAATTTCCATCCAGTTCTGGACAAAATATATTAACATAATGGGAATCTTTTAAAGAATCCTCTTTAAAAATCTATCACCAATGTTATTGTACGGCAAATTATAAATAAGGCGCTTGTCATATTAACCTTTGTCATTTATAGCCCAAAAGAAACTTCGTTGACATGGAATAGACACTTACCAACATAACATCATGACTTAGAAAAAAACTGTCTTCTCAGTTTTTAGTGGGACACGAGTATTAAAATTCTTGATTTATTTGAATTGATTGTTTGTAAGCAGTTGTAACAAGTACATTTATAATCTTGGAACGATTCTATAGTTAATGTGGAGGGTGAGAAGGACATCACAAGAACAGTGTAATCCGAACTGATTCAGAAAGTTATTGATGCCTCTATGTGTCGTTTAAGTTGTCTTTCATAGTTTATGAAGAAGTTTCTTGCATACTGGAGCTTGCCTTACATATACTGTAGCCATTGAAAAAATAATAATAGTATCATTCTAATGATGCAAGTAAAGAAAACACAAGTAATTCTAGATAAACGACAATAGTTTAGTCGTAAGCTTTTCGTGTAATGAAAAGCCCGAACTGCTATTATAATGTAGTTTTATCTAAAAAATACAAAGATAAAAAAATCAATCGTATGGCACGAGCAATCCGGAAACCTTGCGTTTTCTATGAATTAAGTCGTATAATTTTCGATAAGAAACCACACAGTCCATAATAGTGTTACATGTAGTATGTTTAGCCTGTAAAAACGTCAAACGTCGAACCTGGGCCTACGAAAACTGTCACAGGTCGTTGTCATGCCATTAACATAATACCAGTTACAGCTTAGTCAAATGTTATTTACAACAAAAATACATTAAGAAATGCAAAAAGAAAACACGTGAATAATGATACACAATTACGGGAGCTGCCACCAGTATCCCCAAGACTGTATATTACTGTTGGGTCATAGTAAGCTGTCCCTGTGAACTTGTTTAGACGAATGTAAAATATTTGTTTACTGCCCTGAGTCATAACCATTGGATATCCAGATGCCATTGTTGTCCAATCATCAGTGTTGTATTTGACCTATACAAGAAGAATAAAACATAATTGGAAACATATCTGTAAAACACTATAAGCATTATACATATAACATATATATACATATGGAATTTTGTCGGTTTATAGTCAGGATACCCATATTCATTGCCAGTTTTTTGTTGTTGCTTTTAATCTTGATGTTTTACACATTTTGTTCATTCAGTATAGTACCGCCATTGTGATTTTGTTCAATATATACCCATGATCTATCTGCTCTATTACAAGAAGTCGTAATGATTATTCTTTTGTTATGCAAAATAATGCCATTGCATATTAGTACATAGTAGGTGTACATTTCTATGTTTTTAGTTTACATGGTACATGCAGGAAAAGTACAGATGAAAATTATATAAATTATAATGTACATGTTTAAAACAGGCCAATCATCAAAATTAATGTTCATCATCTCTGATTTAAGATTAAGTAAGATGTAAATATGATGTTCTCTTAAGCTCTATTGATAAAGGTACGATTGAATAAGTTGCTATTGTCAGTTACTAATTAACAGAAGTTTCACAAGAAATATAAGACAAACTGTTCAATCTTTAATCTCTGAGAACAACCGAAGAAAAATATAATTACTTTTTAATACTTCAATGGTATTTTAAATGCACACTTGAATATTCGGCTCTTACCTTTCTTGACATGACCACCGAACTGTCTTCACCAAGGTCATATTCTTCGGCATTACCTTTATCGCTGTCTTGTTTTTTCTTCGGAGTACCTTTGCCTTTAATGATCATTCCAAAGTCTAAGAATTCGCCAGTCTCGCTTTGAGAGCAGGTTGTAGCACCCTGTCCACAAAACTTCCAGTCTTTGATTGTTGTGCTGAATTTCATATTTCCTTTTTTCACCATTGTAGTTTCATTTCCAAGATTTATGTCACCGTCTTCTCGAAATATAAGAACTTCAGTCTCCAGCATAGCACCTTCGGAATTCAGTGTTGCGCTGAAAGTAAATTTTTTCACTGTCAGATTCATGAATTCTGAATCTATTGGTGATGTGAACTGAAAGTCTGTGACGGCAAAGTTGTTAAATCTGTGCTTATTGTCTTGTATGTCACTACCGTCTGTTTTCTTTTCTTTCAGTTCAGAAAATTCAATGGTAATTCTGTTCGGATCTTGTGACGGGTTTTGCCTATTTCCTACTTGAATTTTACCCGACTTTCCTAAAACTTTGACCCAAACACCTTCTGCATTGGTTTCCCTGTCCGTTGTGGGCGTGTCAGGGGTATCAGGTGACTTTCCTAAATCAACTTGTGGGTCGTACAATACACTCTTTGAAAATTTGTCAAAACGGAAGACAAAAAGTGTTTTTGCACCTTTTTGTTCCAGTTTGGGATATCCAGATGGTGTTGCTACCCAGTTACCATTATCGTCATATTGAACCTTTAGTATAAATAATAACAGTTATTGTAATTATGAGAAAAAAAACTTAATTAATTAACATCGGAGATCAATTTGCGATCCTTGTGGTACAGTATAACAATAAAACTTGCTAATTCCAGGTCAATAAGAGGTGGCTAAAGAAAACGGATGTCAAAACATTTTTGATACAATGATTATATGTAATATTTTGGTAAGATTCTGCACAGGATATATACATAGGTCACAAAAACGAAAACAACACTTTATAAATAACGATTACTAACAAAACACGGAGGAATTATGCTGCCTGGGAATCGAAACAAAACAAAACAAAAAACAAACAAAACAAAATAAAAAACAAACAAACAAACAAAAACAAACAAAAAAAAAAAACAAAAAAAAAAACTATAAAACAAATGAAAATGATGTTTGAAATTATAAAAAATGGCATACAAATTTCTAAACGATAACGACTACGTAAGGACTTTCAAAAAAGTATTTATTTGTACTTTAAAAAAAATTAAGTACTAAACACAATTTACATATCTGGGAGTAAACAAAAACATTAACCATGAAGTAAAAATACTACTTAGATATAGGCTAAAGAGCGGGTATCAATAAATTTTACAGATGCGCTTTACTGAATTTAAAGTACATAACTTTTCATTTTTTTTTACCAAACATATTTATTTCAATGTTCATAAAATTTCTTGAATAAGGAAGGCACACCTAGAGTTGTTCATGTAGTTCAACTTCTGCCAACAGTGATCACTACCCTATCAAGACCATTCTCAATTGTATCTTAAGGTTAATTGAAAGTTCAAACCCTGGCGGCAAGGTGTGTTCAACTCCGATCTTAAATAATAAATGACTTGAGTTGTAAGCCTTTCCTGTCGAAAAAAGGTAGGTCTCATCGGGTATACCGGCTTCCTCCGCCAATACAAACTGTTTCCCGCCGTATAGCAAAGAATGCCGAAAGGAGCGTTAAAACAAAAAAAAACAAAATCAATAAATCGATAAAAAGCCGGGCACATCTTTAATTCAGATCAAAACAAGTCGCAACACTTTACGGTCAACTAACTAAAGACGTAAGGGAAAAGACAAATATCTTCATTCCAAATACATTTAAGGTGGTACCCAAAACCTTCACTAAAATTAATTTGGCTCGTTTAATTTTCATAAAATTTTGGCAAAGTATTTACTTTGACCCTTTGACAAACATAAAAATTTCTAAAAATTTGAACCAACCAATTTATCAGAAAAATTACACTGGTTATATAGCAGTTTGACAAACACTAAATGGTGGATAGTTCTCTCATTGGCAATCATATCACATCTGAGAATGGTAACATAAAAGTTTTTGATTTGCGCTTTTGGTTGTGAAACGAGACATTTCATGTGATCCCCAGATATTCAAGTAGAGAAATTGAGCAAAATATAAAAAAAAAGATCCTATCTATCTCTTTTGTACGGGAGGTAACTCTAAATATTCATATTTTTTGTTATGACTTAACAAAGTGTCATCATCCCCTATCCTAGTGCTTAAAATGGAATAATTAAGGAAAAGGAATGAAAAATATGCTGTAAACAAATTTGAAGCCGTGTGCAGAAGACGATATTGTGTAATTTGAAATATTTAATTTGTCAAAGCGTAAATCAATAAAATCGTATAATAAACAGAAAATAATGGGATCGTAAAATAGCGTTTAATTTCTAATACCCGTGTCATAAATTTTTGCTCTGGTGGATGGATACTTGTCTCATCGTCAATCATACCACATCTCCCTATATATGACCAAGTCATATACGCCTATTTTTAAATTCGGGTGTATTTCATAAATGAATAATGCATGTTTCTTTTTTAAACCAAATTAAGTTTTGGTTGAATGATGAAAAGAAAATCGTGATCAGGAAGTTTTTTTAAACCAAAAATGTTAACAAAAAAAAAAAAGTAAAACGAAGAAAATAAAATGTGAGTTGGCTTTTGATTGAAACCGACAAAACATATTATTTCAATATTATAAATGTGTTTTCTATAGAAAATTCAAACTGAAAATTTGTCAAATACGCAATGACATTATCTTTTTTTTAAATATGGACCATAGTTTTTTAAAGAAAAAAAAATGTGAATGACTTAACGGTTGAGTTCATGCACCATTTAAAATCCCATATTGGGACTGAAACCGGTCATTTATGACAAAATGTTTACATCCGTGTCAATGATTTTTTTAACCGAATGTGAATTAGATCAGCTAACATTTTTATTTTTGTTTACTTTCGTATTTAATGTATCTATATTCATCGTCATCATTTCATTAAAAACAACAGAAAAAGGGGTCTGCAAGCCTTGAAGGTCACAATTAAAAGTGATATGAATACAACTTCTTCCTTAAATAACATAAAACTAATTCAAACCCTTTATGAATTGGCCGAGAAATTTGAAAGTGGAAGATCTGGAGTGTCTCGCCCCTCCGCCTTCTCCCCTCTCTTCCGTCAAAAGAATATAACGCTTAGCTGAAAGCAAATAAATCATAAAAATCAATGGCCTTTTTTTCATTGAATGCTGGTAAAAACCTTTCTTTTCCAGTATTTACTTATTACAGATGGTGAATTGTTTAAGTTCAAGCAGTATTTGAAGGGTGACACGAGGGTGCTCTTTTCAAAATCCCGCCTTTTTGTATTTTTTTCCCCACCTCCAATTCCCACTTTTTGTTCTCTTTTTTCCCAGATCCCACTTTTTTACCTCATATATCGCACATCCCATCTTTTATACCATCTAAATCCAAGATCCCCCCTTTTTTACCCCGTATATACCACATCCAAAAAGCAAGTCATGCCCCTCGTATATTGGTCAAGTATTCACACGCCTTCTTGTCAATGTATGATGAATGTTAACACAATGTTCGCCCAATAAAGGGCTTACACCATGTATATATCGTATATTAACAACATAAACAACGTTCCTTGAATCAAAATAACATGTACAGTCGCCAAACACAATACTAACATTCTCAATCAACAGATAATAAATAACAATAGCTTAAATATTTGATCTTTAACGTTACGAGTATTTTTTAATTTGCATGATAAAAAATATTTGATAAAAAATATTTGTAAAAAGGAAGTTAAATAAGAGGCAGTAGTTCTAGCTTAAATAGGAAGAAACGTTTTAGTTTTTCGGCAAACAGAATTCAATATTTATAGAATAACTAATCGAAGAATTCAAATAGAGAAAAATATTCAACGAGTGACCGAACAACACATTAATTCACGAATGCGCGTAGCGCATGAGTTAATTATCAGTGTTGTTCGGTCACGAGTTGAATATTTTTCGATATTTGAATTCTTTGATTAGTTATTCTTTTTATTACATTGGCAAATGGCTTTTTTATGAAATTAAAGTAGAAAATGTAAGGAACTATATCTTTTTCTACGCATTCACAATTTGTTTTGATCCGACGTTATCGACGTCCTGACAACGCCTATTGTTGTATGACGTCAGAGGAGTGAAATAACCACGTTTATTTCACATGTGAAATTATCGGTTTTTATTTCACTGGGAAATCAATGTAATTCATTGCAACCAATGTAATAAATTAAATTATTTTTGTCGGGAAAAAAACTGTATGAAAAGGTTATCAAAAATAAAAAAATCTCTAAATACTTTTTCAGAAGAGTATTCGAAATATATGTTTTAATACAAGTTTTACAGTGGGTTGCTGGATAATTAATTTTTCTCAATGCATAACTGAGGAAAATGCCTGAGACATTACACAAAAATGTGGAAAATTGAAATCGTGACGGAAGCGAACATCTGTAGTACGTCGGTATGTTTCATATTATTTATTTTTTTGGGCTAAGATCAGTCAAAAGGAAGAATCGCATGAGCAGGTGCTTTGAATAGATGAGGGTGTGGATGGGGGTTTACAGAATAGATAATAATTGGCAAAAAATATAAAGAATAGAGAAAAATGTACCAAAAAAATAAAGAATTGAGAATAATGGGCAAAAAGTATAACGAATAGAGGAAAATGGCCTAAAAAATTAAAGAATACAAAAATAAAGAACCCCCATCCAGACCCTCATAGATATCCAAAAGATTGATATCAGTAAGTCTCACCTTGTCTGATATGATCACACTGCTACCACTTCCAAGATCGTATTCGTCTGCAGTTGTCTTTTTCCCGCCACCAGTTTTCTTCTGCGGAGATGCTCCTTTTCCTTTAATGGCAATTGTAAAGTCTATATATTTCCCAATTTCAGTTGTCGATCCCTTATTACATGTGACGCCGGCGCCACAAAATGTCCAATTTTCAATGTGAATGTTAAATTTGACAGTTCCTTCTGAAACTGTTGTGTTTTCACCATTAAGACTATAAGTTCCATTTTCGGTAAAAATAAACACGTCAACAACAAGTTTTGCGCCTTTATCAATAGTCGCAGAAAAATTGAAAGTCTTAGCCGAAATATTCTCGAATTCTCCATCTCCAACTTCACTATACTCAAACTCTTGGTTGGCAAAGGTGTTGAAGCTGTGTTTTGTGGCTGGAGCACCACCGGCTCCCACTGGGTTCCCATTCATATCTGTTTCTTTAATTTCGTCCATTTCGACTGTTACTCTATTTTCATCGGACTCAATATTTTCAGACCGGCTCATCATAATTTTCCCAGACTGACCTAATACTTTAACATATACTCCGGCGCCAGAGATTGTTCCATTTCCATCATCAGCTGCTGCTAATGGACTTAAAATTCCGCAAATAATAAAGAAAACGCTACCGTAACTTATTGCATGTAATTTCCCCATTACAACTTTTTAACTTAACTACAATTTTCTGGATTATTGATTTTTCTTCAATTTACGATTTATATACACAATCAATACAAGTCAAACATATATTACAGGTAAGGCGAATGAATATGACCAATGGGCGGATGCACAAAGCTTGTGTGACAATGAGTAACTGATCTGTAATAAAGTTTAAGTAAAAGGAAGTACGCATTTCCCCTATGTGTCCACTAAGTAGTGAATCGTAAGGTAACCGACCTTCAAAGCAAAGACACAAAAATTCTAATTCTAAATATACACAGTGACTTTTAAAACTAGTCCACAGTTCGCTTATGTTAATTCAAGAACTATGGTCTAGTTAAATTAGTTAGGCTTTCTTATCATTTCAGAGATCAAGTAGTGGTATATAAGACATTACCATTGTATCAATGAGGGCAAGGGATCATATGTTTTGTGAGAAACTAAATTCATTTTTAACTGAAATGGACGTAAATTATTTTTTATAAATAGACATGTACAGTTTTCTTAGTAAATGCTATAGAAAGTATGCTTCGACATGTAACATGCAACTTCGTTTAAACCCTTTTATTTCTGGTTTCATTTATTATACAGAAATAAACGGTTACTATGTTTAAACGACTTCAAACTTTATATATTTCCAGGACTAAGTGCTTGTGCATAATAAGCCCCCTCTCTCTTCTCAACATTAAACAAACATTCACATTCGAACATACTGAGGGATATGTGTGTCTGGATTAGAAACCCGACAACCGGACACGCTTAACATACAAAAATACAGATTGCATATGTAGGAACCCCCCTTTTTTGGGGCCATCCAGAAAGGGGAGGTCCGGGGGTTGGAACACCTTTTTTTACGATCAATGCTTTAGACTGGAGACATATGACTGGAACCCCCCTCTTTTGTCCTGGGTTGGGACTCCCTTTTAAAAATAGTTGGATCCGCCCGTGGGTGCCATCATTAGTCTTCAACAATCCAAACATTAATATTTATTTTATGATTAAGACTTAGTCCAAATGAAAACTATATGTTTTTAATGTATAATTCAAATAAAAGTTATTTACATGTATGTTCTTTCAGACATTGCCATATGGGATTAAAATTTAAGCTTTAAGCAAAGGAGCATTTAAATGATTTTTTTTTTCAAAATAGATGCTAAACATTTTTTCGCTATTGGAATTTCCTGAAATGTTTTTTTTTTTAATATGTCTTGAAACAACTTGTAGTGAACACTATTAGTAATCTCTTATGTTCATGCTATTAAAAAAAAACAATTTCTATTGTTATGAATAACAATGGACTGTGTTTTCTGGATGTAGAAGCCGGGGTTTCCAGAAATCCATTGTTATTCGTAACAATAGATCTATTCAATTTACACTTGTTTCAGAAATAGAAACTATGAAGTATAACAATAGAACTGGGGTGTAACTTTATAGAAGCAATGTTTTATATGGTACACAATGAGAGACTGGTCGTCCTTATTCAAAATTAGGCTATCCTCGGGCGAGTCTGCTACTCTCTTTCTTTGTTAGATCGAAAAGCGGCCGAGTTTAGACGAGTGCGCTCTTACTAACAAAGGATCGAGATATAAAGATAAAGAATCAAAATCTATGTCTTGTAAGCATGTACTCTCGTGTGACGTAATGGCATATGTTAGTTTATCTCTTTAAGCCAAAAAGTGTCATGGCATTCCATCAGCTTCTGTAGCTTCTTGATATTTGGTAATCAGTTCATCTAATAAAATAATGTCTACCGTGTATCCGTTTTTCCGATTGTCTTCATTTAATTTACTTGTTTGCAAAAAACATTCATGCCCTTGACATATTTTGCAAATATATAACCGTATCATTCGATCGGCTTATAATATAACCATATTAAGGAGATGTAGTTAGATTTCTAATGAGAAAAATATCCACCAGAGACAAACGGACGAGGGTGTTCACGGTATGGCATTCAACAATGAGTAAAACTAATGCATCTATAAAATTCCCCAGCATTACAAAAATGTATAATAAGCAATTTCTAATTACCAAGCTCCATCTTGGAAACTTGTATCATGTGACACATGTTAGTGTCCTTCACTCATCTCCCACGATTTCCGATATAATTATGCCCTTTACATACTATGTTCATACATAAATTTGTCCCATTTTCAGAGCAAATATACATTGTTGTTTTTCTGCTCTTTGGTCGGGTTGTTGTCTCTTTGACACATTCCCCATTTCCATTCTCAATTTTATTGTAGCTTCGTGATATCTCAAGTTAGTTATATATATATTATTTGACGTATTTTCTGCTCCCCTCTCAACTTTTTTCTCGTCAACCAATAAAGCATACATTATCATAGGGGCATTACGTGCAGCTTAAATTTGAATTACATAGTTGATAAGGCAAGACAATGTCAAAATAATCAATGAACAGTTATTGCTTATGTAAACGAGTAATCAGAAAACTTAACTTTTGAGTTATTTGAAAATTTTAAAGCAGTTACAAGATACCAAGCTGATATAGTTTTCACGAAAACAGCCAACAACTGCTAAAAATCGGGGGAAAAATCGATATTCAGGGGCAAAAAAATTTCAAAACAAGGGGATATTTTTCTAAATTTTTATAGGGTAGATATGCTTATTGTTCTGACCATTTTTACTTTTTCAGTTAACCTCTAATAGCTTTTGTTTTCGAGATTTTAGCCAAAACTATAGTTTGACCCCTGTTCTCTATGTTAAACCAGGGTGGCCATATGTTGGTTGATCCACCTGTACGAAAATCTTAATCACATAAGTTATAGCTGACGTCCTATAGATGAAACAGACGAACTGTTGAGCAGTTTCAGAGATTTTTATAGAAAAGTTTATGGACGACGAACGACGGACAACAGACGCCGTCACAAAGTGATGACAAAAGCTCACATGGTCCTTCGTGCAAGGCGAGCTTAAAATCACCATCCAATGATGTAATTTTCATAAAACGGAATTTTTTTACAATAAAGATTTGTCCCCTCCAAACACAATTCTTGTATCTTATGTTTCACAGAAAGAATGTATACGACTAGTAGTTTCACAATACATATAAAGCCCGGTTTTGATTGTTGATCACTGGAATGTATTATGTGCAATCAATCTGATTTAAATACAGATATTATGCGACTGTAACCTTCTTTTAAGCGAAGTGTAGACACGGGATCTATATTTAGGTCAGATTGGATTTATAATAGTAATTTTAAAAGAGGTTTCGTGAAAAAGAATGACAGACCCGTCGGTATGTTGAAAGTAAGCCTTATACAAGTGTAGGACATTTATGTATCTTCCTCGTCCTGTAAAGTGAAGTAACAAATTCATTAAAAAAAAATCACCAAGTCTTACTTTGATCTGGAGAATGTCACTGAAGATGACTGGATGGATTGTTTAATGACCTGTGGCAAATACTACATGTTTGTCAAAGCAAGAACATGTAATTTTGATAGGAGTTTGAACCTGAGTACTTAACCGAAACGCTGAGCCGGATGCTAAGTTGCTAGTTAACAAGGTAACATTCCGCAGGAAGATAAGCCACATGTAAATTTTGTTAAAAAAAATCAACTCCATAATATGAGGCAGATTTTTCTAAACTGTTCAGTTGATCATTCTTACCCCTGTCAGTTTTTTCTAAGTGTTATAGTTAAAGAAATGTTAGCCAATTGTAGCTTGAACCCTATATTATATATTTAGAGACGGCGGGCATGTTGGTTGATCAACCTATACGAATATCATAAACTTTGGTTTGAATCCATTGAACAGTTTCGATTGATTGAGAAGATTTTTAAAGAAAAGTTGACGCAAAGTGATGGCAAAAGCAAAAGGCAATGTGAGCTAAAAAAAAAATCGTCATTAAAGGGCAATAACTCCAATAAATGGGTCGACTGAGGTTTTAAGCCTTGCTGACTTACTTTAAGATCTGGTCTTGTTTTTAAAGTTTTTCGCTTTCTATTATAGTTTTCATAATACGAGGCAAAAATGAAAATAAAATTTACTGAGCCATTTTGACTTTTTACAGATCTGGTCTTGGTGATTATTTTTGCTGTTTCTATCAAGTCTAGTTTTCAAGATAATAGGCGACAAGAATGTGTCCATAATACACGGATGCCCCACTTGCACTATGATTTTCTTTGTTCAGTGGACCGTTAAATTGGGGGTCAAAACTCTAATTTGGCATTAAAATTATAGAAAGAATATATCATAGGGAACTTGTGTACCAAGTTTCAAGTTGATTGGACGTCAACTTCATCAAAATCTACCTTGACCAAAAACTTTAACCTGAAATTTTCTATGTTCAGTGGACCGTGAAATTAGGGTCGAAGCTCTAATTTGGCATTAAAATAAGAAAGATCATATCATAGGGAACATGTGTACTAAGTTTCAAGTTGATTGGACTTCAACTTCATCAAAAACTATCTTGACCAAACGCGTTAACCTGAAGCGGGACAGACAGACGAACGGACGCACAGACAGAAAAACATAATGCCCCTAGGTAGGGCATAAAAATAAAGAAAATTAGTAAAATTCGTTATTCAAGGACAAACTCGTTACACAGTTTCGAGGCAAATTGACATTAGGAAGATCTCCATATTCTGAACATTTCTGCCTCTGTAAGATCTTATCTATCTATAGTAGTTTTCTAGATGAACGACGAAACTTGCATTTTACCCACATGTTCTATTCTTAGCTATGTCAGCCATGTTTGTTGGTAAGTGAGGTCAATGCACTCAAATTTTAAACTACAGATCTTAAGGATGTATTTGGCAAAGTTTGGTTCCAATTGGGCCAGCAGTTTCAGTGGAGGACATTTTTGTAAAAGATAATGGATCACGATGACAGAAGCCAAATGAAGAGAATAGCTCACTTGGCCCTTTGGACCAGGTGAGCTAAAATACCACTTAAAGTGTCTATGAGAACTATGATAATACATACATAGCTTTATTACAGATCAAATGTTGCGTTTTGATTTGGAATGGTTTCATGATTTATATAAATTAAAACTAAAAATTCACCCATCTTTGAAAATAGTAGTTTTGTAAAAAGTATTATATCTAAGTATTTTCAAATTAATTAAATAATCAGAAATATCAAATAAAGTTGTTAGGATTTCAAAGTACACAAATGAATTAAGCAGCAATAATGAGAATCCTAGTAAAGATTATAACATTATAACAAAGCAATGTCTTTCTTATTTTAAATTGTTTCCCCTTTTCTGAACTATTTGCCACTGGTTTTTAAGCAACAAAACATACATGTTTGGTATTTTCTGGAGGTTAACATGTTTCCTTTGAAGAGATTTTAATAGCGCATTCTGAACTAATTTCATCCAAAACCTATCAGTTACATAATGTAGTATATGAAGCTAGATAATTTCTTCTTAAATTTTACTTTAAAATTCAATATCAGGTGAAAAATGGGTTCAAACAACACAAATTTGGTCGTGCATTTACTAGAAAACCTCAGGAACGTTCACTCTGAAATATTTTATGACAGGTGGGTAAGTACTTTCTTATCACTGCCTGTTTCTGGCTCTGACAGCTATCTTGAGGTTTAGATGAGAACTTAAACTTTTGTCTGCTACATTTTTACAATCATACATCCTTAGCTAGGTTTAGATTTGCCAAAAATGCGAAACAATTCAAACAAGAAAACTAATGCCCTAATTTATAACAAAACAATTTACCTTAAAACAAATATGACAGACATGAACCTAAACGACAACCACTGAACTACAGGCTTCTGACTATTGACATGAATATAAAAAATGTGGCCGTGTTCAACATGTTTGCAAGAGCTCAACCCTATCCCAAACCTGTGACAATGGAGTAACAGTACTACATAAGAACAAACTGTAAATCAGTAGTAATTGGCTTAAGTCAGGAGCCTGTAATTCAGTGGTTTTCATTTGTTGCTGTGTATCATTTGTTTTTTGTTCATTGTTTTATACATAAATCAGGCTGTTATACAAAAAATGTTATATATAGTTTTCTTGTTTGAATTGTTTTACATTAAATTTGGTTATTTCAGGACTTTTATAGCTCGACTATGCGGTATGGGCATGATGGGTATTGCTCATTGTTGAAGGCTGTGCGGTGATCTATAGTTGTTAACTTATGTGACATTTGGTCTCTGGTGGAGAGTTGTCTCATTTGCAATCTTACCACATCTTCTTATTTTTATATTAAATTAAAAGATTGGTATGTAGCACAAAAACAAATAACATAAAAACAATAGACATAAAGCACCTAAAATAAAGAGTATTTGCAGTTACTAAAAGTTAGTTTAAAGCCAATTTAAAATTATAAATAAATCATGTTCTCCCAGACTAAATTATCAATCAGTACACATCCAGACATCATAAACAGTCTGAAAAACACATGACCATGTGCATGTTGTGCCTATATAATCATAGAAGACAAAGAGGCACAATAGTTTCAAGGTATTGTCTGAACTTAGGTCCTTTATTTATGATGTAGGATTAGGAAATCTAGAAATAAACACTAAAAACCATAAAACTTCACTATTTTTTATATAAACAAAAATCATAACAAAAACTTTAATGTCTTTTCTCTCTCTAGACATTACATGTGATTTACTTTTAACAAATAAAAAATGTAGCACTTGAATTCAGTCAAACTTGCATATTTAATATCAGTCCAGTTTTAAAGATAGACCTATTGTTTAATTTAAATTCTAAATACTGTGGATTCATTTAAATTTGTGGGTACCAATTTTCATGGATTGAGGAATGTAATTATGTTTTCATGGATATTTGGTTTTGTGTTTTTTTTTAAAAAAGTCTGCATACAAAACTATATAATATGTTCTTAGTTATACATTGAATTTTGTGGTTTCTATGTACCAAGGAAATCCATAAAAAATTGTTATTAAAAAAGTAATAATCAAATGAATCCACAGTATTCATTGGTGCACTTGCAAGTAAAAGCATGACATAAGGGGGATAACTCAAATAATATAGAAAACAGTTCAATATCATGTTATATAGAATTGTTGATTTATGAAGAGTTAACAATTAAAAGAAAATAAAAAAATAACAGTTCTGATTTCCTTAATCATTTTCAGAAATTTAACATTTCTGTATGAACTAACAAGCATTCTTTGTTGTTTTCTTGTTATCAAAATCAATAAAAAACTAACAATAATAACATTGCTAAACAAATCATAAACTTGTAAAAATATGTATAAAATACACTAATTTACTAATAACACATGAATAAACTACCTCAACATTATACTTATTTCAAGTTTTTTTTAGTGTATTGTTAAGTAAGTATATTGGCATTTTTGTTTTTAATTCTGATTTGTCAGCAAGAATATCAAGCGAGCCCACTAGGGCAAGTTGATATTTGAGCTGATGAAGTCAGTATCAAAAAAAAAAAAAAATGCCATTATTCTTTTTATCAGCAATTCGTCTCAACAAAATATTTTTTTTTTTGGTTTAGAATATGAAATAAAGTTAATTAGTTAGTAAAACTACTTTTATGAGTACAAAACATTGTGAAAGTTGTTCGGTTGTATGAATGAAGTGGCGTGCATTTCATTGATAAATTGACGTGGATGGACATAAACATACGATGTTGCTGCACTGATGCGTGATATCATTGCCTAATATTTTTGAGTATCAAGTCATGACCAATTTTGATCTTGAAAATATCAGGCAGTAAGATCAAAGGAAAAATGTACAAATTGCTGATAATTTGTTAAATATAACATGTATGATACTGATAACCTAATTAACAATGTCTAGAGGGCCACTATTCCTTTTTTTGGGAGTAAAAAATTTAGAATTTATGTTTAGAAATCTACTGGAATGTATATTATATCATTAGGCCAAAAGTGTACAATCAAACCTGTAAATACCTGCTATCAAACTCCCTTACCCCAAATTCTTTAAGCTAATATAATTTCTTGTCTGCATTCTTTTTCTTAATCTCCTGTTAAGAGTCAGACCTTAATTAGCATCAGAACAATTTTTCCGGATTTTGATACAATTTGAAAATTAAATTACATATCTGCTGAAAGGACTGACAACATAAAAAACCAAAAAATGTCCTTAAATATTTAACCAATATAGTATTTTATGTTTATTTTCTTATGTTTGTTTTAATCACTGTTAATAGTTCCCTCATCAGAGTCCTCATCTGAAAACCTCCTCTTGAATCTATTACCTGCAGAATAATCATGTATCTGACATGCTTCGTCCAACATAACATTCTCTGGTCTCTGTCTAGATAATAAATCTAAATTAGAATGAAAAGATTCATCTAAATCGGAATGAAACGATTCATTTATAGTGTCTTCTTCTTCTTCATCCTGTTCAGAATTACTTTCATTCATTTCAATATGGTTTTCAGAAGGTGTGAATTGGTATGTGTAAGGATCTTCATCCTCTAGTTTTGAATCATGACTTCCAACAGCCTTAAATGACTCTGAATTATACCGAGTTGAGTATGATCCAAGCAGTTCCTGTGCTGATAATCTCTGATCAACCATGTGAGAAATTTTACTTACTGGTAACTGGTGATATCCACATTGAATTGTCTCCTTTTCGACAGATTGACAATGAGTTGCTTCCTTTTCCATAGATTGACAATGAGTTGCCTCCCTTTCCATAGATTTACAATCTGTCGGATTTGAGATTGAATCATACAAAGGATTAAATTGAGGAGAGTAAGCACTATCTGTTTCCTCCGTGTCCTTGCACAATGATGACGAATGGACATCAGTGCTGTAAAAAGATTCGTCATCACTTACAGAATCATTGAAACTTCGATTCTGGTTCCACATTTCAGAAACATTACCATGAGAAAGAAAAGAACTGTCACTGTTCATATAATCTATTGAATTTTCTTTTGATTTGACCTCTAGCATGTCTAGGTCAGGTGTTTTGTCCATCATTTGTGCAGCTCTATTTCCCATCTGTGCATACAAAGATAAAAGAGCATTTTTCTCACTGTAGTCTTGAGGAAGATTGGAATACGACTTAGTAACATCAGGCTCTTGTAAATCTGATGGATATAATGTTGCCTTGTTTTTATGATAATACAACTGTGATAACTCACTTGTTTTAGTTCGATTATACTGATCATGAAAAGTAGTTTCTTCAGAAAGCTGTTTCGTTGGAAGAGTTCTTTCCCCTATGCTAGATTCCGTCAATGTAGGCATTTTCCTTGTAGAATAATCTATTCCCATAGAACACTCTGGTCTTTCTGTTTCAGTTGCCTCGTTCTGTCTCACTTGCTGAGCATGTTTCATCAACAGTTCCATGTATTGACTTTTTGACGGCCAATAATTGTCTTCATGATGAAAATCTTGCGATTCTGGAGTCCCCAGATGTTTGTTGCTATTAATTGATAAATCCAGTGAATTTTCTGAATTAACTACATTATTATTAGAATCAAGTTCATTGTATTTCTGAAGTGGTTCGACACTGGAAGACTTTGGGGCTTCAATTGGTCTAAAACAATACTGGCTGTGTTCTGTTGAATGCTTTCCCACCTGAACTGCATCATTTTTGGTCCAGGGATACACATTTCCACCTGATCCACCGACCTGTGTCAATTGGTTGTTTTTGGGACTTACTCTAGAGTGCTCATGGGAATATTCCCTGGCAAATCTAACGGAACATGTACTATTGTCATTTTCATGAGTAATCAGTGTTGAATTATCATGATTATCTGTGTGAGTATGGTGTGTTTGTCCTGTGTCAAATTTAGAACCTAACTTTACATTTTGTTCCAATGATGAGCTGCTTTGTCCTTCAACATTTAACGGTTGGTGCATTGGTCTTGATGCTGCTATTGTAGGTAGATTTGATGCTGCTATTGTAGGTAGACTTGATGCTGCTATTGCCTGTAGACTTGATGCTGCTATTGTGGGTAGTTTTGATGCCACCATTGTTGGTTTACTGCCAATAGCCTCTGCAAAAGATAACTGCTTCACAACTCCAGTGTTATTCATCTGACATTTTACATTGTGTAAAGCAGTTTGATTGTCCTTTTTGTCCATATTTTTGTCAATATTAAACTTACTTTTTAATAATTCTGCATCTTGACTCATTTCTAAATCACGTTGTGTCTGGACTGTCCAATTATCATTTGCAGGCATTCTTGATTCCTGTCTTTGGAAACCTGTTTTCAGTATACTGTTTTTATTATTTTCTGTGCCTCCTACATGTACATGTCCCACTAGGCTTGGTTCTGATGTATTCCTGTGACCAATTATCGGTACATTAGCGGCTGATCCAAATGTGTAGTTTGTATCATTCATGGTTCTTATTGGCTCTGATTGACAAGTGACAGAACTCTGCAACAATACTTGCTGCTGATAAGCCATCAACCAACTGCTCCATGGAACATTTAATGTGTTATTGTTCATATTCACCACATTCGACCAGTTCGCTGTTGGATTTGTTGGATTGAGCTGAAGTTGTGCGGACTGGTACCACTGATAATTATTTGGTACAGTATATGGTGTCATGAAGCTTAAATTGTTTCCGCTTGCTGCATAATATTGGAGAATTGATTGATAAAGATCAACGCTTGGTGATCGCAAATTCTGGATTCCTGTCGGATGATATGAGGAGCCTGTAGGTCTCAACATTCCAGTTAAGGGAAAACCATATTGATATGTGTTCATGCTTTGTCCTGGAAGTGTTGTAGGAGGATTTATTGTCCTTTGATAACTATCAATAGGAGGAGTCCATGTTCTTTGATAATTTTCACTTGAAGCAAATTCACTTTTCACTTTAGTCTGAAACTCTGCATTTTTCGGTGTTTGAAAAACTGGACTAGTATTTCTCACAAAATTAGTACTGACAAATGGGTAAACGAAGTTTTCACTTGCTACATTAAATGGTCTGACATATGCCTTCTGATGAACAGGTCTTTTACCTGGTGACTGAGATACTGTCGCTGAAGCATTTGGTCTCACTGTATGAGAAGCGACAGACAATCGTGGATGATAGAATACATTTGAAAATGTCTCTTGGCTTTCACTATTCAGAAATGTGGCCTTTTCAATATTGCTCTGCATATTAATTGGTGTGGTATAAAAGCTGCCATGAGTATCACATTTAACAGTTGAAGAAGATAGAGGGAGAGTTATGGGACTTGGTGATGCAGTGGTCATTCCTTGAGGCTGTTGCAATGTTTGTAACATAGATTCTTGCAATTGTTGTTGCTGTTTTTTGTACATTCTCTTCAGTCTTGCTCTTCGATTTTGAAACCAATTCTGAAAAGAAAAAAATTTTGAAAGCAAAAATGGCATTTAAAGATAATTAAAATATATATATAAAAAAAAATATGCTCCGCTGGACACAGCTTGATACGACCGCAGAGGTCGAACCCTGAACAGTTGGGGCAAGTATGGACACAACATTCAAGCTTGATACAGCTCTGAATTTGGATTGTTATTAAATATTTGACACAGAATGAATGTGGTCTAAAAACCATTATTATTTGCATTTATATATAAATCAGAAATAACCAACTTAAAATGGAAAATTTTTAAGAAAAATAAAAAGGAAAAAAAGGCAAAAACAAAAAAGGCAAAAAAAAATCCCCCCCCCCCCCCCCCCCAATTTTTTGAACACCTTTATGATTCATCACCTCAACCTGAATCCCAGCCTTCTCTTTGTGGTATGGTACCTTGCAGTATAATTTCAGAGAGATCCATACACTTGAACACAAGTTATTGTCTGGAAACTAGAAAAATGCTTGTTTTTTGGCCCCAAATTCCTAAACGTTTAAGGCAATTACCCCCAAACTCACACCCAGCTTTCCTTTTGTGATATGGAACCTTGTAGTACAATTTCATAAAGATCCATACACATACACACAAGTTATTGTCCTGAAACTAGAAAAATGCTTGTTTTTTGCCCCTTTTGGGCCCCTAATTCCTAAAGATTTTGAGGCAATTACCCCCAAAATCAACCCCAGCCTTCCCTTTGTGTTATGGTACCTTGCAGTACAATTTCAGAGAGATCCTTACACTTGAACACAAGTAATTTTCTGGAAACTAGAAAAATGCTTATTTTTTGTCCCTTTTTGGCCCATTATTCCTAAACGTTTTGGGCAATTACCCCCAAACTCAATTCGAGCTTTCCCTTTGTAGTATGGAACCTTGTAGTACAATTTCAGAAAGATCCATACACTTGAACACAAGTTAATGTCATCAAACTAGAAAAATGCTTGTTTTTTTGCCCCTAATTCCTAAAATTTTGAGGCAATTTCTCCTAAAATCAATCCCAGCATTCCCTTTGTGATATGGAACCTTGTGGTACAATGTCAGAGAGATCCATACACTAACACACAACTTATTGTATGGAATTTACAAAAATGCTTATTTTTTGGCCCCTAATTCCTTAACTGTTGGTACCATAACCCCCAAAATCAATCCCAACCTTCCTTTTGTGATATTAAACCTTATGGTAAAATTTCATAGAGATCCATTCACTTAAACTAAAGTTATTGTGCGAAAACCATTGTGCCTTCGACAACAACGATGACATCGCATCTAGGTCATACCAATATACGACCGCAAAAGGTCGTATAAAAATGGGGAATGTGTCCATGGGACAATGATGATCCCCCCGCTTGCATACAACGTTATAAAGGGACATAACTCAAGAACTGTAAAAGTGACGCTACCCAAATTTGTACTTGATCTGAGTTTTGTGGTAATAAGCATTGTTTATAAGTTTCATAACATTTATTTGAGGCAAACTTAAGTTATCGAACGGAAACGAAAAATTCAGCAATTTTTCCATTTGTAAAACGACATAACTCTAGAAAGGTAAAAGTGACGCCACCAAAATTGGAACTGGATCTGTGTTTTGTGGTAATTAGCATTGCGCATAAGTTTTATAAGATTTGGTTGCATGAGGCAAACTAAAGTTAAGAGAACAGAAACGAATATTTAAGCAATTTTTCCATTTGTAAAGGGACATAACTCTAGAACAGTAAAAGTGACGCCACCAAAATTCAAACCTGATCTGTGTTTTGTGGTAATAAGCATTGTGTATAAGTTTCATAACATTTGGTTGAGGCAAACTTAAGTTAGAGAACAGAAACAAAAAATTCAGCAACTTTTCCATTTGTAAAGGAGCATAACTCTAGACCGGTAAAAGTGACGCCACCAAAATTCAAACTTTATCTGTGTTTTGTAGTAATAAGCATTGTGTATAAGTTTCATAACATTTGGTTGAGGCAAACTAAAGTTAAAGAACGGAAACCAATTTTGGGACGTACGTACGTAGACGGACAAAGGTAAAACTTAATGCCCCCTCTGCTACGGCGGGGGCATAAACATTTTTTTTTTTAAAGACTTCTTACTTTTTCAACATAAAATCACATTCATGATTAATTATGATTAGTAATCATGGTAACTAGATAGTTTTCAGGAGTCCTTCCCCTGACAAAAATATCCCATACATGCCATATTGATATTGTTTCAGACAGCTTAATAAATATTTGCAATCATCTTTTTTAAATTTCTTTCCACATGCACACCTTTAACAGTGAAACCAAATCCAACAATTGAGCAAAGTTTCCAAGAATTTAAAACAATATTTAAATAAGGAGATGTGGTATGATTGCCAATGAGACAACTACAAAATGTATCCACCAAAGTTCAAATGAAGTGGATGTAAGCGATTATAGGCAACCGTATGGCCTTCAACAATGAGAAAAACCTATACCGTATAGTCAGCTATAAAAGGCCCCGACATGAAAAATATGAATCATTCAATTGGTCCGAGTACACAGTTATTTCGTAGTGCATTTCTTTTAGACAATAAATGGAAATTAAAAAAATCCCACCTGCGCTTTCTCAATAATATTTTTACAGTGTGTTGTACTACTTTTGGGACAAATTATATCAAAATTATAGAAAACTTCATCGGCTCTAACTCAAAATATGGACAATTTCATGCTAAGGGGGTCTTCAAATCTTTTGACAGCTTCCGATGTGCTAATTTTTAACATTTTTCAGCTGGACCAAATCACTACTTTACTTTAAAATTCATGAACCAAATTTTTTTACAGTGTCATTTCACCCCCCTACTTACTATTTGAGTCATAAAACATGGAGAAATAAATTCGGAAGGGGTATAAAAAAAATCGACAAGTAACACACTGTCCACACTAGGGACTATATTCGTGGACAACGAAAATCAAAGGACGATAACTGTGTACCCGGACCTAATAGGGTAGAAAAAGTTGACCAATCTTAATGAAACTTGGTATGACTAAAGCTTATTAAATTATAAGACTGCTTACAAAGTTTCATGGCAATAGGATATATATTATAGACAATATGACTAATTCTATATTGAACTTTGAGTGTTAAATTTAGACGTTAAAATTGAAAATTTTCAACTATCAACAATTGAGGCTTAAAAAATTAAAATATTGCAAAAAAATACTTTTGAAATGCCTTAATATATAATATATTATGTATTAAAAGCAATAGAGTACTCATTTGATTCATCAGACTTATCATAATTATTAAAAAGTCAAATTTATATGAGCCTGTGGCTAAAAATGGAGGTTTTCCAATGAAGGGGGGCCTTACATGAAGATGTAATATTTTCCAGCAATTTTAAATTTGTAAAGCTTTTTGGTTATAAATAATCCTTACATATGTATTTAATATATTTTAAATGGAAAGAAAACTTACAAATAACATATCACATTAGCTTAAAAGGGTCTTAGGCCAAGTAAGACTGAAAATAATTTAGGGTCAATTTAGGCCGTATCACATATTTACATTTAAAAATGCATATTGAAGCTATATGAAATAAAATTTTGTGTCTTTTCTATCATTTCTATACTCAGGTGACATGATACAATAAATCTGAGCACAAAAAGACTCTTGCATTCAACTTTTTTTGCAGACAGTATGGTCTGATACAAAGATTTTTCACTTTTTAGTGAAAAACATGCATGCAATTTTAGTCTCAACAGGCTTATATTTGAACCACTTGCTATCCTACAGAAGAAAAGAAAGGTATTATGTGACATAAAACAGGTACAAAAGACATTGTTAAGTGCTTTTTATACAAATTTAGTGAGGTCTTTATAATGGACTTCAACTTTTATGTTCCAAGCTCCTCACATTTAACTTGATCCAAACAGGGCGTTAGACGAGGATCATATATACAACACATTTTGCGCATATTGTCTGAGATAATCTTCTTTTCTGTAGATTCAGAGTTCACAAATGAGTAATACAACTGGATTGAAACATAGAAACACAAATATTGACACATAAAAACCTGTCAGATAGAAAGTCAGAATGCCACTTATGCATCAAAATTGAAAAAGCTATGAAATGCTTATTTTGACCATAAAATGCCAAAATTGGTCATTTTTGCAGAAATTCTATCAAATAAAAGTTTAAATCCTTTAGTTTTATGCTATTTGATAAATTGACACCATCAAATCATTCAGGGAAGTTGCCAAAGTACAGATTCTATATTTCCTGATTTCACCTCTTAGGTCCGAGTACACAGTTATTTCGTAGTGCATTTCTTTTAGACAATAAATGGAAATTAAAAAAATCCCACCTGCGCTTTCTCAATAATATTTTTACAGTGTGTTGTACTACTTTTGGGACAAATTATATCAAAATTATAGAAAACTTCATCGGCTCTAACTCAAAATATGGACAATTTCATGCTAAGGGGGTCTTCAAATCTTTTGACAGCTTCCGATGTGCTAATTTTTAACATTTTTCAGCTGGACCAAATCACTACTTTACTTTAAAATTCATGAACCAAATTTTTTTACAGTGTCATTTCACCCCCCTACTTACTATTTGAGTCATAAAACATGGAGAAATAAATTCGGAAGGGGTATAAAAAAAATCGACAAGTAACACACTGTCCACACTAGGGACTATATTCGTGGACAACGAAAATCAAAGGACGATAACTGTGTACCCGGACCAATTGAGGAAACTACTCAAGTTATTGTGCAACATGTAAAAACATATAAAAAACAAGAATGTGCAGTCAGTAGTACACTGATGCCCCACTCGCACTATCATTTTATATGTTCAATTGTCCGTGAAATTGGGGTCAAAACTCTAATTTGGCATTAAAATTAGAAAGATCATATCATAGCAAATATGTGTACTAAGTTTCAAGTTGATTGGACTTCAACTTCATCAAAAACTACCTTGACCAAAAATTTAACCTGAACATGCTGAAGCAGGACAGATGGATTGACGAACGGATGCACAGACCGAAAAACATAATACCCCTAGGTGGGGCATAATTAACTTAAACTGAAGTCATACAATTGCATACACATGAAAGGACAGACTACTATATACCATAATATGTCATGTCTAGGCTGTGCATATTTTAAAATATCATTATCTACAGTAGTCTGCACCAAAATCTTTTCTAGCTACTAGTCTGAAGACCAATATCCTGACATTTCCCTTATGTCATAATGTGGCTAAATAAAGTTTTGCAAATACTTCTATACTACATGTACTAGTCTGAATCAAATTTTAATATATATGAAGACATAATCTTTCAATCAGTTTAATTGAAGTCTGGAGCTGGCATGTCAGTTAACTGCTAGTAGTCTGTTGTTATTTATGTATTATTGTCATTTTGTTTATTTTCTTTGGTTACATCTTCTGACATCAGACTCGGACTTCTCTTGAACTGAATTTTAATGTGCGTATTGTTATGCGTTTACTTTTCTACATTGGCTAGAGGTATAGGGGGAGGGTTGAGATCTCATAAACATGTTTAACCCCGCCGCATTTTTGCGCCTGTCCCAAGTCAGGAGCCTCTAGCCTTTGTTAGTCTTGTATTATTTTTAATTTTAGTTTCTTGTGTACAATTTGGAGTTTAGTATGGCGTTCATTATCACTGAACTAGTATATATATTTGTTTAGGGGCCAGCTGAAGGACGCCTCCGGGTGCGGGAATTTCTCGCTGCATTGAAGACCTGTTGGTGGCCTTCTGCTGTTGTCTGTTCTGTGGTCGGGTTGTTGTCTCTTTGACACATTCCCCATTTCCATTCTCAATTTTATAGGGGCTAACCATGCAGACTGTCTAAGGGGCAACAACCCCTAATAGGAGTCAATTGACAATTTTAGTTACAATGCAGGTTGACCTAAATGAAGATCTAATCATGCTGGTCATTTTGATGTTTACAGTTTCTGAGACTATCTACTATAGTTTTCAAGAAAATAAACAAAATCACAGACAATTTTCATTTAAAGCCTACCCGAAGTTTATCAACAATTTTCGGTCAAGATTACCCAATTGTAGACCTTATGTTGCTGACCATTTTTGTTGTCTACTTTTTAAGTCTCTTAAAAATTTGAAAGTAATTGTCCAGAACAGAAAAATAATCACTTAAGGGCAATAACTCATTTAAGGGAGTTAACTGAATTATTTTTTTTTACTTATTTGTACATTTTATCCAACCTAATGATCATTTTTACTGTCTACATTTACATCTATTGATAACAGTTTCCCCCAAGATATTTGCCAACAAGAATATGTGTCCTAGGACACAATGCATTGATCCACAAGTGTGAAATTGTTTTTGAAGGGAAACAGTAAACAACTTATAAAATAATCATAAGCACAAAAAAAAAAAAAATTGTCTATTATGATATCATGATGTGCTCCTAATATCATAAGAGGGAAGATGCAGAAAGAATGAGATATCTTCATAATCCAATAATGATTGCAGATGGAAATAAAGGACAAGGTACGATAAGGCCTGTTTTTGGCCCCCCTATTTACTCATTTTTCAAATTCTGTTTTGGAGAGCTACTTATTATGTTGAACTATTCCCAGATGCTTGAAGTTTGTTTGGATGAACTTCAAAACCACTTATTTTAGCAACTGGGTGAGGTGAGGGGGGTAAACTTTCTGTTATTATTCAAATATTGTCAATATTATTCATTTTGCAGGTGTTCCGTACGACAAATTTTTAGTTTTTAAGTGCCTGCGCCAACGTGACCCAGGAATTTTTTTATTCCAATGTCATAAGCACTGTTTTTGATGTCTAAATCACCGTAATTTTCTCCGGGTCACGTAGGCGCACCCTATTCAATTTTAGGAAACAATGACCAAAAATCGTAATTTTTCCTTCTTTTGGTGTTTTTGATGCCCTTTGACCCCCCTATACTAACCTATTTTCTGAAATAAATGGTTTTGAAGTTCATCCAAACAAACTACAAACCTAAGGGAGTATTTTAACGTGATAAGTAGCTTTCCAAAATAGAATTTGAAAAATGAGAAAATAGGGGGGCCAAAAACGGGCCTTATCGTACCTTGTCCTTTCTTAATTGATGTGAAATAATCAAACATTCTTTCAAAAAAAACAAACTATAACAATAACTTCATCAGTAATTGAAAACATAACTTGCATGAGCATCAGTTTTCGAAGACAAACCTGCCAGAATGGTCAAGATAAACAAGTGAAGACAAAAATTAAAAACCTGTGAACAATAGGGAACATTTAGTCTTAATTCATAAACAGAATATTCTGCGGGATGGTTGAGGTTTACATAGCTAAACTGGAACTTTGCAATATCTTCTGCTATACAAATGAAGGACCAGTGTACATGGTGTAAGAAACAGCATGTATATCATATATGTCATTTAACTTAATTTCAGGAAGTTCTGGACTGTAGTTCCTCAGAATTACGTTTGACAAAATTTTTACGGGACAGACAGACAGACTGACATACATGTACCTCAGTATCTAAGCATAGGCATAATAATATATACAGAATAATGGCGATTTTGTTTTTTGATACAGACTTTATCAGCAAGAATATCAAGCGAGCCCACTAGAGTGAGCTGATATTGGAGCTGATGAAGTCAGTATCAAAAAATAAAATGCCATTATTTTTTTATCTGCAATTTTTCTTGACTATGTTTTCTTGGTTGAGAATATGAAGTAAAATGAAATAGTTAGTAAAACTACTTTTACAAAACAAAACTTTGGGATAGTTGTTCCGTTGTTACTTGTACGAATGAAATCGTGTGCATTTCATTGAAAAATTGATGCGGATGGACTTGAGCATGTGACGTTGCTGCACTGATACATGACGTCATTGCCTAATATTTTCGAGCATTAAGTCCTGTCCATGATCTTAAAAATATTAGGCAGTAAGTGCAAAGGGAAAATGTACAAATTGCCAATAAACAAATGTATCTGTGTGTTGGCAGTAAACCAACCTACCATATTTTTTTTATATCAGGGGTTAAAAAATCCACTAGCCCGACGCCCGGGACTTGAGCATTTATGCCTTGGGCAATCAAAATTTTTAACCCAATATGCCCGACGGACTAGTAACAAAAAATTCTTGGCGTTTCCAAAATAGAAAGTGGAAAATCCCTTCATCACTATTCTATCTTAGCCAATCAGATTCAATTACGTCATCCTGGATTCCTAGAATTTGAACTGGTCCTGTTGTACATATTTTAAAAATAGAACAAATAACTCTGTGTGGCCCGGTAAGGGGGGGGGGGGGGGTATGGTACATTTCTAATGATGAGATTTTCAATTAATGGTACTGGGGTATGATGTATTGACCTGTCTTGTCGGACAGCTGTTGAGCACGAAACCAATCCATGCAACAAAATATTTCTAAATATTTTAGTACGGGCACCCCAGGAACTTCGTGAGTTTTAAAACGAAAAACTGTAGATGAAAGGGGTAATGAGACTGACAATTCATCCCCCCAAAATGCCAAATATGACCGGGAAAAGCGGAATAGTGTCCCGGAAAGAAAGATTCCCCTGGGCAAGGTCGGCCGTGTTGCTGATGAAAAAAAACCCAGAGAATATTGCCGTTATTTTCCCGAGCACGCCAATAAAAAGTCTGCTTTGTATGTGGGAACAACTAAGTTAGGATAAGCACCACTGTTTGTTTACCAACAGAATAAAAAGCAGGTCAACAAAAATTATTAAATACAGTGTATATAATGCCGCCTTCAAAGCAAGGGACACCCACTTTGTAATTATGCAGCAAACTCTGATTTGTAAGGCATTCTCGGGCTAGTAGGTCAGTTTTGATGGGCTAGCAGTTCTTCCAACAGGGCTAGTAAAATCCTGCTGCAAACAAGTCCTGGGCTAGTTACCTGTAACAAAATTTTTTAACCCCTGTATATATATGTCCCTAAACCATTATTTTCATGAAGAAAAAAAAACAATTGAGTTATCCTTCTTGGCACAAAATGACTTAATTTGCTCTGTAATCAAAATGTCAAAATAATTATTTTTTACATTTTTCAACTTCCACTTTCAAATGTCAAATAAAACATTTCTTTAATGTTTAACGAATATTTATTAGAGATTTTTTCTTTCAATCTTACAAAAAATATCTTAGATTTGTCAAGACAATGAAAGAACCATCAAATTGTCGATTTGTAAAGATGGAACCATTCCAAAAAGAAGTGGATTTCTTATATATATATCTTAAACATCTTCATCATTATTCATCTACATAATTTCAAACATGAAAGTACATGAATTTCAAAGACTCCAATATTAATGAAATGAAAAACTCAAAAAAACCATTGCCCTTAAATCAACCTTACCCTCACTCGATCTTCTGGCAGATTTAATCTTAATGCAATGGCCTCTAATTTCTTCTTGCAAGGATAATTTGAGATGATAAACACTTGTTCAAGGAACTCCACTTGTTCAGGTGAATAGTTTGTCTTTTTTCTTCTTTTTGGCATAGAGTAATAGCCAGAGTCATCAACATCACTGGCTTTAACAGGAATGTTGGGAATATGTGAATGCTGATGCAACTGCATATTTCTGGACGCTAAAAAAATTAATATATATATGATGAATGACATGCAAAAAAATATATTAACTAATTTAAGCCTTAGATACATGAGTTTTTTATTAGTTGTTATTGGCTTTGAACTAGCTGTCAGTAACTGTGATTACTCTCAAATCTGTACTTGTGTTTTGTTTGTTGTGGGGATGTACATTGTATATAAATACCCTGCCACGTACAGTCTGTGTTTTTGTTAGTTGTCTTTCTGCTTTATATTTATCTGATGAGTTAAGCCTTTTTCACTTGATTTTTATAGTTTGTTCTTATGTTGTTCTGTTACACCTCTGTCACAGGTTAGGGGATGGTTTGGCGAGCCAGCAAACATGTTTAACCCCACCACATTCTGTATGTGCCTTTCCCAAGTTAGGAGCCTGTAATTCAATGGTTGTTGTCTGTTGCTGTATTATATACATCATATTTGTTTTTGTTCATTGTTTTGTACATAAATCAGGCTTTTTAAGTAACTCCTTTGAATTGTTTTAAGTTTGGTATTTGGGGCCTTTTATAGATGACTATGCAGTATGGGTTTTTTTCATTGTTGAAGGCTGTACAGTGACCTATAATCATGATAATTGTTACTTCTACATCATTTAGTCTATGGTAGAGAGTCACCTCATTGGCAATCATATCACTCCTTTAACTTCCAAATGACAGCAAGAGGCTCACAAAGAGCCTGAACTGGTCACTTATCAAAGTTATAGCTTGTACAAAATGTATAGCTGATCATTTTTACTTTTACTAGTTTCTACCTATTAACATGATCTATTATAGTGTAAAGGTAATCATGGTTATAGACAAAAATTCGAAATTGTGTTAAGTTACAAAATTATCAATGGCAATCATGGCAATAACTCCAATATGGGGTCATCTAATTTTTTGACATATTAACATTTTTTTAGATCTGGTATTGCTCATCATTTTTGTTATTACAATTTCTACCTATCTATTACAGTTTTGAAGACAATAGGCAAAAACTAAACTAGAGGCTCTAAAGAGCCTGTGTGGCTCACCAGCATCTTCAACAATGGCAACTTTTTGGTAAAAATCATCATGAAAGGAAAATAACTGTATAAAGAGTTTTGAAGACAATAGGCAAAAACTAAACTAGAGGCTCTAAAGAGCCTGTGTGGCTCACCTGCATCTTCAACAATGGCAACTTTTTGGTAAAAATCATCATGAAAGGAAAATAACCGTATAAAGAGGTCAGTCATGTTGACAAATTTGTAAATCTTGTCCTGCTGGTAATTTTTGTCCAACTACCTGTCATTTTCAGAATATTTGAAAAAATCAAAATCATGAGGTCATGCAAACCTTCATTATGTGTATGAACATTCTACTAAATATTAAAGTTGTACCTCTAAAACTGTAGGAGGAGGAGATAGCCGGACAAACAATGTATCCTAATCCGGACGGACGGACGAACGGACAGGGGTAAATTAATATGCCCCCCCCCCCCCCCCCCGACATTTTGTCGCTGTGGCATAAAAAATGGTAAAAATCACCTATAAACGGCAATACAATGTGTAACTCCATCAAAGAGTCGACTTAAGATTCAAGCCATGATGGCTTCTTTGTAGACCTTGTCTTACTGATCATTTTTGCTATTTAAAGTTCCTATACATTTATTACAATTTTCAATATAATGGGCAAAAATGACAAAAAAATGGTTAACATTTTCATTCAACATGTTAAAGAGCAGTAACTCCAGTATTGAGTCCTTTGTCAATATCAGCCATTTGACTAATAAGTAGATCTTGTCTTGCTGATCATTTTTCCTGATTAAAGTTTCTCTCAATCTATTATAGTTTCCAAAAATAATAGGCAAAAGTGAAAAAAAAAGAATGTAAAATTTGAAATTTAGGTGCAATTGATATAACTCCTATGAGCAAATGTCTAACAGTTTTGACCTTAATAAACAGCAGGAAGATCTCAACATTCTGAACATATCTGCCCTGTCAGATTTTCTCTATTCATAGCAGTTTGCAAGATAATACTTGCATTTTACCCCTATGTTCTATTTTTAGCCATGTTTGCCATGTTGGTGTCAGGTTGGGTCATCGGACACCCGTTTTTAACTAAATACACCAATAACGATTGTGGCCAAGTTTGGTTAAATTTGGCCCAGTACTGGCAGTAGTTTCAGAGGAGAAGATTTTTGTAAAAGTTAACGATGAAGAACGACAAGTGATGAGAAAAGCTCAGTTATCCATTTGGGAACGTATAATAAACCAAAGTTTACTTCAGATGCATGTACTTTATTTATGAATCCCAGAAACACATTAGATATTGCTTTTATGCTTACTGAATTTGAAAATAATTGCAGTGTGGATCTCTTAATTTCTTGTGAATTTAATTATCTAGGTCAATATCAATCTATGTTCATAAAGGTATCAGGTTGCTTTCTTTCAAATGCTCAAAACATAAGGAACTGGTTTGGTTTACTCCTGTTCATTAATACTATTACAAGGAATAAGAAGGGTCCAGTAGCCAATGCTACTGAAAATATGGCTGGTCCCCTAACTTTTAACAATATTCCCATATGGTGAATAAAAAATTTTCACATTTTGTCAGATGGGACACTGGAGTAAAATTTTAAAACTTATTCCCTGTATTAATAACTAACAGAAGACACAGGGACTTGAGTGAGGAGATCAAATATTGACTGCTGATGCCCACTTCACCAATTTGTGAATTAGATTCATTTATCGAAAAAATCGATAGCCTGCAAAACAAATGTTATAGGTGACAGATTTTGTGGGTTGCTGGCCCTTATTAAAAACACTTATTTTTATCTAGTTTATGACCAAAAAAATAATGTTGACCTTTCAATGCCACAATTTTCAGGAAGTTGGAAGAGGGGCTGGGTATACCTCACCTCATTGGACATTATCCGACCAAGTTTGGTAAAAGTTGGACATATGGCTCAAGAACAGTAATTTTAAGGTGGGTTTGAATTTTAATTAAAAACACAATATATTTTTTTAATGCATATTATCCAAATGTGGTTTATATTAAGCATACTAGAAAAATCAAACAAAAGTTTGGTTCAAGGAGCTTTTTCAGGTGACAGTTTAAATTAAAAAAAACCCACTTTTTTGTGATAAGAAAGAACAGTAGAATTTTAAATTAAAATATAAGAAGCTCTTTTCTTGTGAAAAAAATGAAAATTGGGGTCACGAGGCACACTTTTTTTTATAAAACAATATATGTAAATTTACTGTACATTCCTTTATAAAATTAAGATATGGGTTATCTCCCCTTATATAACTAAGTTTAAAAGATCTGAATCAAAAAAAAAAAAATTCTATATTTGTAAAAGACAGTTGCATTTTTAATGATATTTTAGAAACTGACTGGATCAAGAAAATTTAACATAGACAAACTGATAACGAAAATGAGGTCAGATGAACCCTTTAAGACCAACATGCACACAATCAATAATTCTATACAAATAACACATCATTAATAATCTAAAAATAGATGACCTCATATTTTTACTTGTCATGCTTGTAGCATCTTATAAAATGACCAGCCATGTATGAAAGCTGTTTATCATAAGTTTGAAAGTTAATATGTATTTTTATGAATTTTCCATTTGACATTCATTTGTCAAATTTTCTATATTAAACAATTGCAATAAAAATTGTACCCAAGTCTATAAAACTTTGGGTCATCAACTATAAAGCTTAAAAGAGATAACACAAATATCATTTCCTTTTTCAAAAATTAAATAAAATAGCTTTTTTTTAATGGTTTAATTTTGATATACTACTGTATTTAATGTTAGTCAAAGTGGCCCCTTCCAAAGCACACAGCTAATATCTCACTGAAGAATAATACACATTTAAGTGGAAAAACTATATTTCCATTATCATGATTATTAACATTTTTATGACTATTAGAATATAAAGCTGTTTCTATCTTCTAATTTTCAGTCCCCCTCCCCCTTTTTCAGTTTTCCTACCCACTGTGAAGCTCCAACATTATAATTATTCGAAGTCTTGTAGTTATTATAGGATTCTTATAATTTTAACTAATAATGGTGTAAACTCTATAGTCTATTTAATAAATGGGACATAGCTCCTTTTCACATAAACAAGAGTAAGCTCCCGTATCAAAATATTATTTTCACATGAGTTTCAGTCACAATACTACCTATCCAGCTGAAATAACTGGGACTAATACATGATTTAATCTTTTTGTCAAAAAGCAATACACAGGCATGACATTGCACGAGTGAATGTATACAATATGCATTATTCAAGAAACATAGGTTGTACTGTTGTATTCATGTAGAACAAACCTACCGCCACCGGTAACCTGCAGTTGGTTGTCATACTCATTTTTGTTTGTTTCAACCGTTCTGTTGTGTAAATTATCTCTGTCTGTCATACTCGTCAATACAAACCAATTAATCAACATCAAATGATAAATGATGGGGAACCTGCTGGAGCACGTGGTCAATTACTTCTCAATTAACCAATCAGATGACGATACTTAATAACCTTATCTAGGTTACCGGACAGTAAATGCTTGTATTCCGTAATGCTGTGATCCTGTAATTTTTGGTACACAGTTGTATACTATCGATTCTACCAAATCATACTTTGTTCGTGACACACACAGCTCTAGAGCAACCTGCAGACTTGATTGCCTTTCTCCTTTTGTCCCCTAATAACTTTTATTACAAATCATGCATGTTCTGCGTATGGTAAATAAATATTGATTGGTATGCTATTTTTAAAAAATTTTAGCGCATTATTCTCTATTATTTATATTTTAGCAATGCCTCGAAAAAACCCATTTACGAGACAATGGTGTTGAAAAATAATCTGTTTCTGTAGTTTCATGCCCTTTATCTATTGATCCCTCGATGCATATCCTTTATCTATTGGTCTCAGGTGTATGTGTCTGATCTATTGGTCCCAGATTTCAGCCCACTTCATCTATTGGTTTCAGGTTTCGTTTGCCTTTATTTATTAGTTTCAGGTTTCATTTGCCTTTATTTATTGGTTTCAGGTTTCATTTGTTTTTATCTATAGGTCTGGTCCTAGGTTTCATTTGTTTTTATCTATTGGTCTGGTCCTAGGTTTCATTTGTTTTTATCTATTGGTCTGGTCCTAGGTTTCATTTGTTTTTATCTATTGGTCCTAGGTTTAATGCCTCTTTATAAGATAAGATAAGATAAGATAAGAATTTTATTAATCTAATCAAGAACCCATAAAGGGCATCATTTACAACAATATTAAGCACAATATGATTGGAAAAAAGAAAAACTAGATCCTAATATAATACTATCATATTATGGACAGGTCAGAGCCTAACACATCATGTGTCTTACATAACTATAACAATAATTTCATAATAATTAAATATTATTTTATATATTTTGTATCCACCTGGATCTTATTTCTAAACACTTAATTATATAATTGCCTAGGCACATAAGAGTTGGTAAATGCTCATTTGTGAACAGCCAGAAATATTTTTTATCCTTGGGTAATTCTTTAAAAATTATTACAAAAACTGTTTACTTTATCCCATAATGATTTTCTCTGTTCGTTATATAAAGGACAACTTACTGTGAAATGGGTCTCATCTTCAATAGAATTTGATCCATATGTGATAGGCAGTGATGACATAGACGCTGACTTCTCTCTATGTATTTTTTACTATATCTATCTTTCTCAATTTTAAGATCATGTGCACTTATTCTCAATTTACATATAGCTCTTCTTATATTAAAATCTTTAATTGATAAATAAGCCTCCTTTACGAAGTCAGTCTTGAGGTTGAAATAATTTTCTAATTTACTATTACCTTGTGATAAGGTATCAGATCTTTTGACCACCCAAAATGTTTTAAAACTGTTACAAAGTTTACATTTTACAAATTTAATTAATTTATTGAGCTTTGTATTCAAATTTTGTATATCAAGTGATTGAAGGACATATCTCATAGATGAATACCAACAATTAATGTTTCCTGCATCTAAAATTTTATTACAAACATAAACATCATAAAGTAACCCATCGTCCAATTTGTTAAGCCTGTGTACATATTTTACCATAGATATAATGACAGAAAAATAAAGAGGAAATCTTGCAACCTCTGATAACACTGCCAAATTTGAGGCTTTTTTATTTACACCAAGAATATATTTTAGATACCTGAAATGTGATTTTTCCAAATAATCATTTATGTAAATTAATTCAAATAGATAATCACTTTTTTTCTTGCAAGCAGCAGAGTTAATCTTAAAGGTACCCCAGATTTCACTACAATATAATAACATTGGTTTTATTGTGTGATCATATAAATGGATTGAAGTATCAATACTTGGATTACAAGCTGACATATATATTAGCCGAGGTTGCATTTGCCTTTATCTAATAGTCCCAGGTTTCATGTGCCTATATTTATTGGTCCCTGGTCATACTTAATCTGTTGGTACCATGCATGTTTCATGACGTACCATTATCTATAGGTCCCAGGTGTTTTTCGTTCTGAGGTCATGTCAGTGTGCATACATCATTTGCCAATAAAAAAATTAATGTTCATTAAAAATTTAATTATTCTTTTGTTTTTATTCCTAACTGTTTGACGACAAAACTATTTCTATCTAAAAACTTAATAATGGAAATTGAAATACAATTGAATAAGTCATTTCTTTAAATAAAACTTTACAGAAACTAAGCTAGGTTCAGCCATTGAAAACTTATCCGTAGATTATTTTCAATTATTTGCTAGTTTTTAATGGACTTTATTACGACCGTCTTTTGTCTTTTAACATTACCGGTGAAGATAGGTTTGAACGGAAAGCACAATTTAAACTGTCAGAAGCCTGTAATCCAGGGATTATCGTTTGTTGCTTTGTTAACACTAGTATTTGTTTTTCATTCATTATTTTGCACATAAATTAGGCCGTTAGTTTTCTCCTTTGAATTGTTTAGCAATTGGCATTTTGGGGCCTTTTATATCTTTTATAGACAAGATAAGATAAGATGTGATAAGATAAGATAAGATAATTTTATTGGTTCAAAATCCAAAATCATAGGATTGTTACCAAGACAATAAACATTGACTATACATAAACATACAAACATAATCTGACCACATTTATAAACTTTATATATTTATAACTGTATATCCCCTCCATTATTAAAAGAAAATATTGTTACAATTATAAATGAATGTATATATAATCTCTGCTGAGGAGGTGGTACCACAAAGTTATTAAGTACTCAATAAAGCATTTCTAGAATTATACATGGTGCTTATGAATTTTACAATAATTTTAATTATATCAGTCTCACCACAAGTATACAAAAATTTAAATCTTGCTTCATTAGTCATATTTAAAAACGAGGGAACTATTTCACTAATTTTGGAAAATAATTGTTCTCTAATTGTATTTAGTTTTGTACATATTATAGTGAAATGAAATTCATCTTCTACTTCTAAAAGACACAAGGGACAATTTTTTTCTTCTACAGGTGTTTTAGTGTGCCGTCCTTGTTCAATTTTAAGAACACTATTACTTATGCGAAGTTCGGCAAAATGTCCTATTACTTTTCTGTCAATATTTAACAATAAATAGGTTTCCAATTTGTAATTTTGTTTAAGTTGTCTATATGTTCTGAGCTAATTACCGTGCAATGATTTATCGTCACAAAAAATATTTTCTTTCCAATAATTCAGATATCTATCATTAAGTTTGGTATGAAGTGCATATAATAAACGCCTTTTTGAAATAGTATCATGATTTTCCCAAACATGTGAAAAATTTAATGTAGCAAGTAGCTGTTCAATCTTTTTCGCAAATCCATTGGTTAATTGCAGGTTTGAACTATATACATCTTTAAGTAAACAATTATTACCAGATTTTATCACATGCAACCAGAAGCCAATTGACAGTTTTAATGCTTCTATAAAAACTGGATACATACCAAGTTCAGCTAGTACTGCTAAATTGACAGCTGTTTTATTTACTCCAATTAAAGTTTTTGCAAATTTAATCTGAATTTTATTGGTAGCCAATGACCAATATTTTGACTCTAGATTTGTAATATCTTTAATCATATATAGAGACCAAACTTCACTACAATAAAGAAGTATAGGTTTAACACAAGCATCAAAAAGCTTGAGGTGAGGTAAAACATTAATATCTTCAGAAAATAACAGTTTTCTAATACAAAATATAGCTTTTGAGGCTTTTTTACAAAGAAGTCTCACTGCCTCAGTAAAACTACCAAAGGGTTTAAACTGTATACCCAAATATTTATATTCTGTACAGTGTTAATTCCGAACCATTATCATTAAATACAAACTTGTCTTTTGTAAGTTTTTACCAGATTTGTTAAAAATCATAATTTTGGTTTTGTTAAGATTTACTGTTAAATCCCAACTATTGCAATATAAACTTAGCTTATCAAGGCATTTTTGTAGGCCATTAGCAGTTTCAGAAATAAGAACTAAATCATCAGCATATAACAAACATGAAATATCATTATCGTTTAACTTAGGCGGATCACATGCGGAGTCAAAAATAGGGGGCAAATCATTAATATATACAGAAAATAATGTGGGACTTAAAATACACCCTTGTTTTACCCCAACTGTGGAATTAAAAATATCAGTGACACATTCAGAGATCTTCACGGAGTACAAAACATTTTTATACATATCTTTCATTATACCGAAAAAGAGGCCATCTATGTTGTAATAAGACAATTTGTAAAAGAGAGCCTCCCTGTTAATAGTATCAAATGCCTACCTGAAATCTATAAAACAGGCATATATCTTTTTTGATGATTTAAATGCCTTATCAATAATAGTTTTAAGAGTTAAAACATGATCACTTGTTCGACTTCCCTTCCTGAATCCAATTTGCTCACGACAAATAATTGTATTTCCTTCAAGATATTTTTCTAATCTACTATATAAAACTTTAAGAAAGAATTTTCCTAAACAACTTGAAAGGGCTATACCTCGATAATTAGATGGATCATTAAAACACCCACCCTTAAAAATGGGCTTAATAAAATTTTCTCTCCATAATGTTGGGTAAATACATGTACCAGACTTAAGAATAAGATTAAACAATTTTACATAAACATCAATATTCATATTACAAGATATTTGCAACATTTCATTTGTAATACAATCTGAACCACTTGCTTTATTATTCTTTAAAGATTTAGCTGCAATAACCACCTCCTCAGTTGTAAGATAACTGTTTAAATCTCAGTATTACAATCATTAAAAGCAGTATTTTTCTGATTAATTTTTATAGATGACTATGCGGTATGGACTTTGTTCATTGTTGATGTCCGTACGGGGACTTACAGTTGTTAATTTCTGTTTCATTTGGTTTCATGTGGAGAGTTGTCTCATTGGCAATAATACCACATCTTCTTTTTTATATGAAATGAATTAATTGCATTTCCTAGTTTTCTTTGTATTTAATTCTAATATATAAATGTTGTGGCGCTACTTCGTTTCTATTTACCTTTGATTTTCCAGCATCAAATCTGTTACCTTTTCCTCGACTTTGCGCTGATGTATATTAATGAAAAATCAGGTCTTAAACAAAAAGTGACAAAGATATCGTCACAATCAGTTACATCAAAAGTGCATATTTTCGGTCCAAAATTCAGTATGCTTATCCAAATTAAAAGACTTATATTTAAAACGTATGCGCATATTCTGTATAGACTTTGGCTTCGGAAATATTTAGTATCACGTGTAAAGAGAAATAACTCTTTCGCGTTTTTCTTGACTGTGTTGTAATTTTACGTTTTATTTGAAAATGTGAATATTAAAATCAAAACAGATTATATTCTTCTATTTGCAATAAAGTCATAACTTGGATAAAGGCGGTTGCGACTAGTAGAGCAGGGGAATTTCTTGCTCTTTCGGAGCAATGGTGCACCCTGGTTTTCGATGGGTTTCGTGTTGATTAGTATTTCGGTTTTTGTGTAGTGTTTTGTTGAATGCATGTTGTCTGTCTATCTACATCTGGTCATCTTTGTATTTTCTTTTAATGTTCTGGGTGACATAATTATCCAGAAACATCGAGGTTTCATCCGCTTGAGAAAATGATATTAAAATATTTCAGAATAACTTTTTAAGCGTGGAAATATTGTTGTTTGAAAGCATAAATAAAAAAGGTGTTACTATCAACTGTATTTTACCAGAGTATCAGTTGGAAAGAAAAAAATAATCATAGCTTCGCTTTGTACTTGGTAACCAAATTAACCATCATGACGCTTTATGATTAACTGGGGACGCATTTTTATAAATTCAGAATTCGTTTTTGTTCTCGTTCCTAACATGCACGAAATATTTGCCACTGGACGTTGAGCAACAAACAATAAATCAGTCAAACAGATTTTTTTAATTGATTAAAACTATTAAAAGTTTAATTTCAATATTTTAATGTTTTATTATGATATACAATAAACTTTGTAAATATTTCAGAAGGACATAAATGTAGTGGCATAATTTCCGAAAATGGCATGGTATTACTATTACGCACTCGAATAGTTTTAAAAAGAAAAATATTTTCTAGATGATTTTGAAACATATTATTTAGTAGCCAGTTGGGTAGTGTTATCTGTCTACTCTTGATGCCATTCTCTTTTACTTGCTACTTTTCACATCTTTATCCGTATCTTCATCTTTAGTGTTAGTTTCATCTTTAACCTCATCTTTTGTCGTGGACTTGTTAGATTTTTCACCATTGTTCTTATCGGCATTACCATCATCGTTATTGCTGTCACCAACTTTATTTTCCTTTTCACGACAACAGAAACAATATTTGTCTAAAATAGAAATGAAATTTGTTTTGACATGCATGAAAACATGTTAATTCATTTACCATCAAAATTTGTATGTTTAAATGCATGTATAAAGTTCTCCCTATTGCTGTTTCTAGAGGAAAGTTCCAGGGAGGTTTCACTTTGCAAAAGAGTATCAAATCTAAGTTTCGTCGAAAATAAGTGACTCGAATAAAATAAATATAAAGACATAGAGAGTTGTTCCACTTCTCCTCTCTATTGGTTAATGGCCAGGTTTATCACAACGGAGATGCCAGTATGAACATTTTTGTAAGTTTAATTGTTTTGCTGTGTATCGATGTTCTAAGATACACCACAAGGGTTGGGCGCCCACAAACACTTTTAAATCCGTCACATTATGTATGTGCATGTCCAAAAACCAGAGGTTGTCAATTGTTGCTGTTAATCATATTTTTTCATTTATTGTTTTTTATACATAAATCAGGGCGTCAGTTTTCTCGTTTGAATTGTTTTACCTTAATTTTTGTTATCGTTTCGGGGCCTTTTATAGCTGACTATGCTGTTTATGATTTTGTTCATTGTTGAAATCATTATGGTGACCTAATTTTGCTAACTTCTATGACATTTGGCCTCTGGTGGAGTGTTTTCTCATTGGTACATTAATTTGTAATCATACCACATCTTCTTCTTTTTATAGAGTATGACATAAATGGTTGTCAACTATCGCTTATATCGTTTAATTATGTTCGTTTACTTGTATCTTTAAACTCTAGCATGCTAGGTAATGGGTAGATAAATGAATTATAGACTTCTAATTTGGTTTACTAATTTTATTGGCCATTGGCAGATCAAGAAGTTTCAAGTAGGATTTGGATCGGAGGGCCAAATTTAAAAAAATAATAGGTGTGCAGTCAACTGGCAAAGCCCTGGATCGATTGTAAAATCATTGACGATCAACCTGCGTTTTGAATAGGTTTTTTATGGGGGGGGGGGGGGGCATTTCCGCAATTTTCCCTTTTTATTCTCATCATTATTCATGTTATTTATTCATTATATAGTATCATGCCATTTCTTCTCTATTCTTGATGTTTAAGGTAAAGAGTAGAAAATAATGAACAAAGAAAGAATCTTGGAAAATTCTCTTAACTTTGAACCTTCAGAGCCTCGTAAAAACCACACTCAGACCATCGTATATATAAATAAAAAAATAATACTTTTGTAGCATTTCCAGCAGCATCCTCCGGATTGTACAATCAAACTTAATCCTTTTAAAACTACGCTAGCAATTTCAGTCATGATAGTACTGAAAAGAAAGAAGACAATATGCAATTCATAATCTATAAATGAGAATTTCTGAAAAGTAGAGAATTTCTGAAATAAAAATAGAATTTCTGAAAAAGTAAAATTTCTGAGAAAAAGAAATAGAATTTCTGGATGGAAAAAAAAAAATATTTCAGACAAAAAATTCAAATGTTGATGTTCAGATAACATCTGAAGAAAACATCAACATTTGTATGCCCAACATTTAATGTTTACCGCTCTTTGTTAAGCAGCAAATAATCAATGGCATGCGAAACTTTAGTATTTCTAATCTCTTAAAGTTAAGTATAAGAAATTAAAGAATAAAACAGAGATGTTTTGTAAACTTAACTTTAAGTTGTGTGAAGGCATATGTAAATCAAGAAATCTGTTTTCACAAACAATTGATAGATTTGGAATATCATACATAGTGGATAGATCTCTGTAAAGTAAGTTCACAATTTGTAGAGCGCATAATGGACAGTACTTTTATGTGTTCATGAGGATATGACTTTCGGTGCATCTGAGATCACCTCCAAAAATAATTAAGAATGAAGACAACGGGGTGCTCAAAACTACAGAATAATGGGCTACAAAAATTACAGAATATATAATAAGAGAAAAATGACAAAAACAAATATTAAAGAATACAGAAATGAAAGACCGCCCCCCCACATCCCATTCCTGACCCTCAATTCTGTTCTACATATTGTTGAACCTACAAATTGTGATTTGAAAAAATCTAAAATTCTCATTTTCTCTCGTCATGACATGCACCATGCTTAGATAAATGAACTGATCTTCCATTTGTTTTTTCACAAGAGACATATTTTAAAATTGTTTTTACTTCTTTACTCGCTCGTCAAGATATATGAAATATATTTATTATTATGAACTGCCTTAAAATTACTTCGATAAGAGAAAAATATTAAAATGAAAAAAAAAACAAAAAAAAAAAAACAACATCGACTTACATTTATGATAAATTTTCCAGAATGTGGTACCTAAAAAAATATTGTTGTGTTTATCCATGTATGAAAACACACTTTATTACAATAGACTAAAGACAAAAGATAATCTATTATCTGATTAATAAGTAAACCTCTAGCCAAAAAAAATGCTGTAGGTGACAACTGACAGTAAATCCTGCACACATATACTGCTAGCATTTTACAAATGTTATAGGCCAGTCTATTATAATTACAATACATAATGTAAACCAAATTATTTTCGCGGAAACTTTATTTCGCGTTTAGCCATTTCAAGCGATTTAATTTCGCGTTAATTTAATTTTGCGATTTTCAATTTTTACCCGATGTAGATAGGTGACAAGGAAAGATCAAAGTTTTAAATTTTCGCGACTAAATATATTCGCGTTAGTTTTTCTTCTCGCGAAAGTCGCAAATATAAATCGCTCGCGAAAAATTAATTGCTTTACATATATTAGAGATACGAAAAGGAAAGTTGGATGGATTAATACGATCTTTTCTTTATGGTATCGATAAAATTGAAAATGGAAATGGGGAATATGTCAAAAAGACAACAGCCGAAGGCAACTAATGGGTCTTCAACGCAGCGAGAATATTTCGCATCCGGAGGTGGTTCTCAGCTGGCCCCTAAATAAAATTATGTACCAGTTCAGTGAAAATGGACGTCACACTAAACTCCAAAACATACAAATGAACTAAAATTAAAAAAAAAACCATACAAAACTAACAAAGGCCAGAGGCTCCTGACTTGGGACAGGCGCAAAAATGCGGCGGGATTAAACATGTTTTATGAGATATATACCTCTAGCCAATGTAGAATAAAGAAATACATAGTATAAAATAGCTAAATACTTAGCAGCGTCACTTTTCCGTAGAAAACAAACAGTTTACTCTAGTTAACATTAAACTTTTTCACAAACTTTAGATGAATAATATATGAACTTTTACAAACGTTAGTTCTTAATCTATAATTACCTGTATTTAAATTTAAATTGGCAATTGACACGTGATATTAGAACATTTATATTGAACTGAAAGTAAAAGGTGACTTATTGGTCCATTGGGCCGGGTGTATTATATATGTAATTATATTTTGTACAAATTTATATATTTATGCTGATTTACACATGTCACTATAATAAACAATTTACTTACTTACTTACTTACTATTACGCACAGTAAAACTCAGTTTAAAGAAGTTCGAGTCCGATGTCAGTATAGGTAACAAAAGAAACTAAGCAAAATTACAATGGACTACTAGCAGTTACTGACATGCCAGCTCCAGACATCAATTTAACTGATTGAAAGATTATGTCTTCATCATAATTATGACAATCAAGTACAATCCCTCCCGTTAGGGGTTTAGTATCATATATACCATCATAAAATATATGTGTAGAACTTAACCCGTATCATGCCAACAACTGGTTTTAGAATAAATGTGTTTATTTCCGATGCAAAGACCCTATGAGTGAATCAATATTAATACCAAAATATGCAATCCTAAATGACCTGACAACAGTATCGTAACTATATCTTTTCCGAATAAGTCTGTTGAAAGGTTTGGTTAGCTTTTGAGGCGAATGCCGACATTTTTGTGCTTTGTAAAGAATATTACCATACAATATTGGATGTGAAATACCTGAACGTATAAGATGTCTGCATGTTGATTTATATTTACGAATGATGTCCTTGTACCGATGATAAAATTTAGTAAATGTTTTGACTAGTTTTTGATATCGAAAACCCTGGTGTAATAATTCGATAATTCCAATTTAAAAAGGTAAACCAAATATTCAATCTTAAATACATTAATGTTTAATTACATTCTTTTTTAATTTTCAAAAAAGATACGGGAATCTAAATCTTGTTTGTGTGTGAGTTTCTCTCTCTCTCTCTCTCTCTCTCTCTCTCTCTCTCTCTCTCTCTCTCTCTCTCTCCATACTGAACAGAGAACAGAACTTTTATGAAAGGCTTTTAATTCCAGAAATCTAGATATAAGCCCGATTCACAAAAATGTTGGAAATAGTTGTGTTTGAAACCTGTTAATTACAATTACCGAACTGAATTGTGTCTTATATAAAAGCACATGAGATCACCGCCAGTTTGTGGGGTTCGTTTTGCTTACTCTTTATTTTTCTATGTTGTGTTTTGTGTGCTATTGTTTGTCTGTTTTTTTTTTTTTAGCCATGGCATTGTCAGTTTATTTTCGATTTATAAGTTTGAATGTCCCTCTGGTATGTTTCGCTCCTCTTCTATATATACAAAGGTTGAATTAAACCTGTTCTGCAGTGACATAAGCTTGATTCATGTTTGCCGTTGTTTTTAAATTTTGTTCTTCATCAGTTTCACACATGTTGAATAGATCCATAGGTCTTTCTATTCAATTATTTTTTTCCCAACTGTTGGTAATATATAGATATAAATAAACAAGGCATTGTTTCAAAGGAATCATTTAAACAATTAATTAGTATAGGCGACAATGACCTTTTGTGTGTAAATATGATTTAATTCGTTATCTTCGCATCACTTCCGCGTTGTTGTATTAGGTTCTTGGTGGGGGACCCTACATTTTTTGTATTTGTATTTTTCTTTAAATCGTTAATATCTTTTGTCCAATTTTTTCGGTAATTTTCTCTTTTCTTTATATTTTTCCCCATTATTCTTTATTCTTTATACTTAGCACCATATCACTCTCAGAGTTTTCTTTTTTTTTGTTATCTTTTTTTTCTATTCTTAATCTATTGGGTTGATTTTTGTCGAGCCTGCGACTTTTGTCGCAAAAGCGAGACATAGCGATCCCTAGGTTTATATTATTTTGAGGACTCTCAGTAAGAATAGTTTTAACTAATGGGATTATCCTCTTGAAATAAAGATTATTCATTTGTTTATTTTATTTATTATTCCGTCGTCGTCGTCGTCAGCGGCGGCGGCGTCTGTGGTTAAAGTTTTTGAAATTCTAATAACTTTCTTAAACTATCCTGGATTTCTACCAACCTTGGACAGATGATTGCTTATGATCATAAGATAGTATCCAGAAATAAATTTTGTAAACAAAAATCCTGTTTATCCGTATTTTACTTATAAATTGACTTAGTTTTTCTGCCACTCACTCTGTGGTTAAAGTTTTAAAAATGTTCATAACTTTCGTAAACTATCTAGCTGGATTCGTATCAAACTTGGACAGAAGCTTGTTTATGATCAAAAGCTAGTTCCTAGAAGGAAATCTTGTAAACTTTATTTCCTGTTTTTCGTATATTACTTAATAAAAATATAAATGGCCTTGTTTTCCTCCCAGTTAACATGATACATACAGTCTGCAGTGAAAGTTTTAAAAACTTTTATTAGATTCATAATCAACCATCCTGGATTTTTACCAAACTTGGACAGAAGCTTCTTACAATCAACAGATAGTATCTAGAGGAACATTTTTAATAATTTTTCCCCATTATTTTTGAACCTGCGACTAACAGCAAAAGTAGGCGAGACACTGGGTTCCGTAGAACCCTTATGATTTTTTCTGTAAATTTGGTACACTTTTCCCTATTCTGTAAACCCCTTCCTGACCCTCTAGTATTTAAATGAGACACGTAATCTTATACAGAATCTGTTCAGACAGCTGTTGTATATGCTTAGTTTTTATAAGACCCTTAATTGATGTGTTAAGATTGAGGTAACATGAACAAAAAATAAGATCATACAGAACTAGTCTGATTGACTTCAAAACCCACCAGGTATCCCGATCGGAAACTGTGGAGGACTCCTATAAGTAGTTTGTATGTATTTTACATGCTTGAACAGGTGTTTTGAAAATTTTACTTAGCCATGGTATTTTGACGTGCCATGGTATATTGTACCCCCCTACCATAGACCTCTAATTTCAAAAACTCTAGCTCTTCTAACTCCTTTACATAGTAATAATCTATTATACTCCAATAAGTAGTTTGTATGTATTTAAAATGCTGGAAAAGATATTTTGAAAATTTTACATAGCCATGGTATTTTGACCCCCTGTCATGGTATATTGAACACCTACTATAGACCTCTAATTTCAAAAAATTCTAGATATTCTTACTCCTTTATATAGTAATAATACTACAATAAGTAGTTTGTATGTATTTAATATGCTGGAAAAGATGATTTGAAAATTTTACTTAGCCATGGTTTTTTTACCCCTTGCCATGGTATATTGACCCCCCCCCTCTCCCATTTTAAACCTTCAATTTCAAAATTCTAGCTATCATAACTCATTTACATAGTAATTATACTCCAATAAGTTGTTTGTATGTATTTTACATGCTTGAAAAGATGTTTTGAAAATTTAACTTAGCCATGGCATTTGACCCCCTCCCCCCTGCCGTGGTATATTGAAATCCCCCCCTTTTTACACCACCAATTTCAAAATTTAAGCTATTCGTACTCCTTTATATAGTAATAATACTCCAATAAGTAGTTTGTATGTATTTAACATGCTTGAAAACATGCTTTGAAAATTTTACTTAGTCATGGTATTTTTACCCCCTGCCATGGTATATTGAACCCCCTCCTATAAACCTCTAATTTCAAAAATGCTAGCTATTCTTACTCCTTTATATAGTAATAATACTCCAATAAGTAGTTTGTATGTATTTAACATTCTGGTAAAGATGCTTTGAAAATTTTTATTAAGCCATGGTATTTTGACCCCCCCCCCCTTTTTGCCATGGTTTAACCCCCCCTTTTACACCTCCAATTTCAAATTTCTTGCTATTATAGCTCTTTTCCATAGTAATAATACTCCAATAAGTAGTTTGTATGTATTTAACATGCTCGAAAAGATATTTTGAAAATTTTACTTAGCCATGGCATTTTGACCCCCCCTGCCATGGTATTTTAAACCCCCCTACTACAGACCTCTAATTTCAAAAATTCTAGCTATTCTAGCTCCTTTACATAGTAATAATACTCCTATAAGCAGTTTGTATGTATTTTTACATGCTTGTAAAGATGTTTTGAAAATTTTACTTAGCCATGGTATTTTGACGTGCCATGGTATATTGAACACCCTACTTATAGACCTCTAATTTCAAAAACTCTAGCTCTTCTGACTCCTTTACATAGTAATTATACTCCAATAAGTAGTTTGTATGTATTTAACATGCTGGAAAAGATGATTTAAAAATTTTACTTAGACATGGCATTTTGACCCCTTGCCATGGTATATTGAACCCCCTACTATAGACCTCGAATTAAAAAAAATGCTAGCTATGCTTACTCCTTTATATAGTAATAATATACTACTATAAGTAGTTTGTATGCATTTAACATGCTGGAAAATATGATTTGAAAATTTTACTTAGCCATGGTATTTTGACCCCTTGCCATGGTATGTTGACCCCCCCCCCCCCCCCCCCCCCCCCCCCACCCCCCATTTTAAACCTTCAATTTCAAAATTCTAGCTATTATAACTCATTTACATAGTAATAATACTCCAATAAGTAGTTTGTATGTATTTTATATGCTTGAAAAGATGTTTTGGAAATTTTACTGAGCCATGGTATTTTGCCCCCCCCTGCCATGGTACATCTATGTTAAACCATGCTCCCCCCCTTTTACACCTCGAATTTCACATTATAGCTATTCTTACTCCTTCATATAGTAATAGTACTCCAATAAGTAGTTTGAATGTATTTCACATGCATGAAAAGATGCTTTGAAAATTTTACTTAGCCATGGTATTTTGACCCCCTGCTATGGTATAATGAACCCCCTACTATAGACCTCTAATTTCAAAAATTCTAGCTATTATAGCTCCTTGATGTTTAAGATAAAGAGTAGAAAATAATGAACAAAAAAAGAAATCTTGGAAAATTCTTTTCTCTTTGAACCTTCAGAGCCTCGTAAAAACCACACTCAGACCCTCGTATATATAAATAAAAAAATAATACTTTTGTAGCATTTCCAGCAGCATCCTCCGGATTGTACAATCAAACTTAATCCTTTTAAAACTACGCTAGCAATTTCAGTCATGATAGTACTGAAAAGAAAGAAGACAATATGCAATTCATAATCTATAAATGAGAATTTCTGAAAAGTAGAGAATTTCTGAAATAAAAATAGAATTTCTGAAAAAGTAAAATTTCTGAGAAAAAGAAATAGAATTTCTGGATGGAAAAAAAAGAATATTTCAGACAAAAAATTCAAATGTTGATGTTCAGATAACATCTAAAGAAAACATCAACATTTGTATGCCCAACATTTAATGTTTACCGCTCTTTGTTAAGCAGCAAATAATCAATGGCATGCGAAACTTTAGTATTTCTAATCTCTTAAAGTTAGGTATAAGAAACTAAAGAATAAAACAGAGATGTTTTGTAAACTTAACTTTAAGTTGTGTGAAGGCATATGTAAATCAAGAAATCTGTTTTCACAAACAATTGATAGATTTGGAATATCATACATAGTGGATAGATCTCTGTAAAGTAAGTTCACAATTTGTAGAGCGCATAATGGACAGTTCTTTTATGTGTTCACGAGGATATGACTTTCGGTGCATCTGAGATCACCTCCAAAAATAATTAAGAATGAAGACAACGGGATGCTCAAAACTACAGAATAATGGGCTACAAAAATTACAGAATATATAATAAGAGAAAAATGACAAAAACAAATATTAAAGAATACAGAAATGAAATACCCCCCCCCCCCCCCCATCCCATTCCTGACCCTCAATTCTGTTCTACATATTGTTGAACCTACAAATTGTGATTTGAAAAAATCTAAAATTCTCATTTTCTCTCGTCATGACATGCACCATGCTTAGATAAATGAACTGATCTTCCATTTGTTTTTTCACAAGAGACATATTTTAAAATTGTTTTTACTTCTTAACTCGCTCGTCAAGATATATGAAATATATTTATTATTATGAACTGCCTTAAAATTACTTCGATAAGAGAAAAATATTAAAATAAAAAAAAACAAAACAAAAAAAACAACATCGACTTACATTTATGATAAATTTTCCAGAATGTGGTACCTAAAAAATTATTGTTGTGTTTATCCATGTATGAAAACACACTTTATTATAATAGACTAAAGACAAAAGATAATCTATTATCTGATTAATAAGTAAACCTCTAGCCAAAAAAATGCTGTAGGTGACAACTGACAGTAAATCCTGCACACATATACTGCTAGCATTTTACAAATGTTATAGGCCAGTCTATTATAATTACAATACAAAATGTAAACCAAATTATTTTCGCGGAAACTTTATTTCGCGTTTAGCCATTTCAAGCGATTTAATTTCGCGTTAATTTAATTTTGCTATTTTCAATTTTTACCCGATGTAGATAGGTGACAAGGAAAGATCAAAGTTTTAAATTTTCGCGACTAAATATATTCGCGTTAGTTTTTCTTCTCGCGAAAGTCGCAAATATAAATCGCTCGCGAAAAATTAATTGCTTTACATATATTAGAGATACGAAAAAGAAAGTTGGATGGATTAATACGATCCTTTCTTTATGGTATCGATAAAATTGAGAATGGAAATGGGGAATATGTCAGAGACAACAGCCGAAGGCAACTAATGGGTCTTCAACGCAGTGAGAATATTTCGCATCCGGAGGTGGTTCTCAGCTGGCCCCTAAATAAAATTATGTACCAGATCAGTGAAAATGGACGTCACACTAAACTCCAAAACATACAAATGAACTAAAATTAAAAAAAAAAACCATACAAAACTAACAAAGGCCAGAGGCTCCTGACTTGGGACAGGCGCAAAAATGCGGCGGGATTAAACATGTTTTATGAGATATATACCTCTAGCCAATGTAGAATAAAGAAATACATAGTATAAAATAGCTAAATACTTGGCAGCGTCACTTTTCCGTAGAAAACAAACAGTTTACTCTAGTTAACATTAAACTTTTTCACAAACTTTAGATGAATAATATATGAACTTTTACAAACGTTAGTTCTTAATCTATAATTACCTGTATTTAAATTTAAATTGGCAATTGACACGTGATATTAGAACATTTATATTGAACTGAAAGTAAAAGGTGACTTATTGGTCCATTGGGCCGGGTGTATTATATATGTAATTATATTTTGTACAAATTTATATATTTATGCTGATTTACACATGTCACTATAATAAACAATTTACTTACTTACTAACTTACTATTACGCACAGTAAAACTCAGTTTAAAGAAGTCCGAGTCCGATATCAGTATAGGTAACAAAAGAAACTAAGCAAAATTACAATGGACTACTAGCAGTTACTGACATGCCAGCTCCAGACATCAATTTAACTGATTGAAAGATTATGTCTTCATCATAATTATGACAATCAAGTACAATCCCTCCCGTTAGGGGTTTAGTATCATATATACCATCATAAAATATATGAGTAGAACTTAACCCGTATCATGCCAACAACTGGTTTTAGAATAAATGTGTTTATTTCCGATGCAAAGACCCTATGAGTGAATCAATATTAATACCAAAATATGCAATCCTAAATGACCTGACAACAGTATCGTAACTATATCTTTTCCGAATAAGTCTGTTGAAAGGTTTGGTTAGCTTTTGAGGCGAATGCCGACATTTTTGTGCTTTGTAAAGAATATTACCATACAATATTGGATGTGAAATACCTGAACGTATAAGATGTCTGCATGTTGATTTATATTTACGAATGATGTCCTTGTACCGATGATAAAATTTAGTAAATGTTTTGACTAGTTTTTGATATCGAAAACCCTGGTGTAATAATTCGACAATTCCAATTTAAAAAGGTAGACCAAATATTCAATTTTAAATACATTAATGTTTAATTACATTCTTTTTTAATTTTCAAAAAAGATACGGGAATCTAAGTCTTGTTTGTGTGTGAATCTCTCTCTCTCTCTCTCTCTCTCTCTCTCTCTCTCTCTCTCTCTCTCTCTCTCCATACTGAACAGAGAACAGAACTTTTATGAAAGGCTTTTAATTTCAGAAATCTAGATATAAGCCCGATTCACAAAAATGTTGGAAATAGTTGTGTTTGAAACCTGTTAATTACAATTACCAAACTGAATTGTGTCTTATATAAAAGCACATGAGATCACCGCCAGTTTGTGGGGTTCGTTTTGCTTACTCTTTATTTTTCTATGTTGTGTTTTGTGTGCTATTGTTTGTCTGTTTTTTTTTTTTTTTTTAGCCATGGCGTTGTCAGTTTATTTTCGATTTATAAGTTTGAATGTCCCTCTGGTGTGTTTCGCTCCTCTTCTATAGATACAAAGGTTGAATTAAACCTGTTTTACAGTGACATAAGCTTTCATGTTTGCCGTTGTTTTTAAATTTTATATCTACAGTCCCTTGCAGTTCTTCACCAGTTTCACCCATGTTGAATAGATCCATAGGTCTTTCTATTCAATTATTGTTTTCCCAACTGTTGGTAATATATAGATATAAATAAACAAGGCATTGTTTCAAAGGAATCATTAAAACACTTAATTAGTATAGGCGACAATGACCTTTTGTGTGTAAATATGATTTAATTCGTTATCTTCGCATCACTTCCGCGTTGTTGTATTAGGTTCTTGGTGGGGGACCCTACATTTTTTGTATTTGTATTTTGTCGTTAAATCGTTAATATCTTTTGTCCAATTTTTTCGGTAATTTTCTCTTTTCTTTATATTTTTTCCCCATTTTTCTTTATTCTTTATATTTAGCACCATATCACTCTCAGAGTTTTCTTTTTTTTGTTATCTTTTTTTTCTATTCTTAATCTATTGGGTTGATTTTTGTCGAGCCTGCGACTTTTGTCGCAAAAGCGAGACATAGCGATCCCTAGGTTTTTATTATTTTGAGGACTCTCAGTAAGAATAGTTTTAACTTATGGGATTATCCTCTTGAAATAAAGATTATTCATTTGTTTATTTTATTTATTATTCCGTCGTCGTCGTCGTCAGCCGCGGCGGCGGCGTTTGTGGTTAAAGTTTTTGAAATTCTAATAACTTTCTTAAACTATCCTGGATTTCTACCAACCTTGGACAGAAGATTGCTTATGATCATAAGATAGTATCCAGAAATAAATTTTGTAAACAAAAATCCTGTTTATCCGTATTTTACTTATAAATTGACTTAGTTTTTCTGCCAGTCACTCTGTGGTTAAAGTTTTAAAAATGTTCATAACTTTCGTAAACTATCTAGCTGGATTCGTATCAAACTTGGACAGAAGCTTGTTTATGATCAAAAGCTAGTTCCTAGAAGGAAATCTTGTAAACTTTATTTCCTGTTTTTCGTATATTACTTAATAAAAATATAAATGGACTTAGTTTTCCTCCCAGTTAACATGATACATACAGTCTGCAGTGAAAGTTTTAAAAACTTTTATTAGATTCATAATCAACCATCCTGGATTTTTACCAAACTTGGACAGAAGCTTCTTACAATCAACAGATAGTATCTAGAGGAACATTTTTAATAATTTTCCCCCATTATTGTTGAACCTGCGACTAACAGCAAAATTAGGCGAGACACTGGGTTCCGTAGAACCCTTATGAATTTTTCTGTAAATTTGGTACACTTTTCCCTATTCTGTAAACCCCTTCTAGACCCTCTAGTATTTAAATGAGACACGTAATCTTATACAGAATCTGTTCAACCAGCTGTTGTATATGCTTAGTTTTTATAAGACCCTTAATTGATGTGTTAAGATTGAGGTAAAATGAACAAAAAATAAGATCATACAGAACTAGTCTGATTGACTTCAAAACCCATCAGGTATCCCGATCGGAAACTGTGGAGGACTCCTATAAGTAGTTTGTATGTATTTTACATGCTTGAACAGGTGTTTTGAAAATTTTACTTAGCCATGGTATTTTGACGTGCCATGGTATATTCTACCCCCTACTATAGACCTCTAATTTCAAAAACTCTAGCTTTTCTAACTCCTTTACATAGTAATAATCTATTATACTCCAATAAGTAGTTTGTATGTATTTAAAATGCTGGAAAAGATATTTTGAAAATTTTACATAGCTATGGTATTTTGACCCCCCTGTCATGGTATATTGAACACCATACTATAGACCTCTAATTTCAAAAATTCTAGATATTCTTACTCCTTTATATAGTAATAATACTACAATAAGTAGTTTGTATGTATTTAATATGCTGGAAAAGATGATTTGAAAATTTTACTTAGCCATGGTTTATTTACCCCTTGCCATGGTATATTGACCCCCTCCCCCTCCCATTTTAAACCTTCAATTTCAAAATTCTAGCTATTATAACTCATTTACATAGTAATATACTCCAATAAGTAGTTTGTATGTATTTTACATGCTTGAAAAGATGTTTTGAAAATTTAACTGAGCTATGGCATTTTGACCCCCCCCCCCCCCCCCGTGTTATATTGAAACCCCCCTTTTTACACCACCAATTTCACTAATTATTCCTATTCGTACTCCTTTATATAGTAATAATACTCCAATAAGTAGTTTGTACATATTTTACATGCTGGAAAAGATGCTTTGAAAAATTTTATTAAGCCATGGTATTTTGACCCTCCCCCCTTGCCATGGTTTAACCCCCCCCCCCTCCCTTTACACCTCCAATTTCAAATTACTTGCTATTATAGCTCTTTTCCATAGTAATAATACTCCAATAAGTAGTTTGTATGTATTTAACATGCTCGAAAAGGTATTTTGAAAATTTTACTTAGCCATGGTATTTTGACCCCCTGCCATGGTATAATGAACCTCCTACTATAGACCTCTAATTTAAAAAATTCTAGCTTTTATAGCTCCTTTACATAGTAATTTTACTCCAATAAGTAGTGTGTATGTATTTAACATGATGGAAAAAATATTTTGAAAATTTTACTTAGCCATGGTATTTTGACCCCCCTGCCATGGTATATTGAACCCCCTACTTTAGACCTCTAATTTCAAAAATGCTAGCTATTCTAACTCCTTTATTAAGTAATAATACTCCAATAAGTAGTTCGTATGTATTCAACATGCTGGAAAAGATGACTTAAAAATTTTACTTTGCCATGGTATTTTGACCCCTTGCCATGGTATATTGACCCCCCTCCCCCATTTAAACCTTCAATTTCAAAATTCTAGCTATTATAACTCATTTACATAGTAATAATACTCCAATAAGTAGTTTGTATGTTTTTTATATGCTGGAAAAGATGTTTGAGAAATTTTACTGAGCCATGGTATTTTGACCCCCCTGCCATGGTACATCTATGTTAAACCATGCTCCCCCCTTTTACACCTCGAATTTCAAAATTATAGCTATTCTTACTCCTTTATATAGTAATAGTACTCCAATAAGTAGTTTGTATGTATTTCACATGCTTGAAAAGATGCTTTGAAAATTTTACTTAACCATGGTATTTTGACCCCCTGCCATGGTATAAAGAACCCCCTACTATAGACCTCTAATTTCAAAAATTCTAGCTTTTATAGCTCCTTTTCATAGTAATTATACTCCAATAAGTAGTGTGTATGTATTTAACATGATGGAAAAGATATTTTGAAAATTTTACTTAGCCATTGTATTTTGACCCCCTGCCATTGTATATTGAACCCCCTACTATAGACCTCTAATTTCAAAAATGCTAGCTATTCTAACTCCTTTATTAAGTAATAATACTCCTATAAGTAGTTCGTATGTATTCAACATGCTGGAAAAGATGACTTGAAAATTTTACTTAGCAATGGTATTTTGACCCCTTGCCATGGTAAATTGACCCCCCCCCCCATTTAAACCCTCAATTTCAAAATTCAAGCTATTATAACTCATTTACATAGTAATAATACTCCAATAAGTAGTTTGTATGTTTTTTATATGCTGGAAAAGATGTTTTGAAAATTTTATTAAGCCATGGCATTTTTACCCCCCTGCCATGGTATATTGACCCTTACCACCCCTTTTACACCTCCAATTTCAAAATTCTAGCTATTCTTACTCCTTTACATAGTTATTATACTCCAATAAGTAGTTCGTATGTATTTAACATGCTGGAAAAGATGATTTGAAAATTTTACTTAGCCATGGTATTTTGACCCCTTGCCGTGGTATATTGAACCCCCTACTTTATACCTCTAATTTCAAAATTCTAGCTATTCTTACTCCTTTATATAGTAATAATACTCCTATAAGTAGTTTGTATGCATTTAACATGCCGGAAAAGATGATTTGAAAATTTCACTTAGGCATGGTATTTTGACCCCTTGCCATTGTATGTTGACCCCCCCCCCCCCCCCCCCCCCATTTTAAACCTTCAATTTCAAAATTCTAGCTATTACAACTCATTTATATAGTAATAATACTCCAATAAGTAGTTTGTATGTATTTTATATGCTTGAAAAGATGTTTTGGAAATTTTACTGAGCCATGGTATTTTGACCCCCCTGCCATGGTATATTGACCCCCCACCCCTTTTACACCTCCAATTTAAAAATTCTAGCTATTCTTACACCTTTACATAGTTATTATATTCCATTAAGTAGTTTGTATGTTTTTTACATGCTGGAAAAGATATTTTGAAAATTTTACTTAGCCATAGTATTTTGACCCCCTGCCATGGTATATTGAACCCCCTACTATAGACCTCTAATTTCAAAAATTCTAGCTATTCTAGCTCCTTAGTAATAATACTCCTATATATGGCAAGCCGTTCTCGTCAAAACTATGTTAAAACCATTTTTTCGAAAAAAATTACACACTGAGAATTAAAAAAATCACACTGAGATTTAAGAACCTAAAATAACACACTGAGAAATCGAAATTACACACTGAGATTTTAAAATTACACACTGAGATTTAAAAAAATGAAAAACACACACTGAGAATTGTTAATTACACAATGAGATTTCAAAAATACACACTGAAATTAATATGCAAATTACTAATGAATATTCATGAGATGAATAATTCAACAGATTAATATCTTGGTCTCCTGAACTCTTGTCATTATAATGAAATGCGGTTCCTACAACCAACATTCGTAATAAATTTCAAGACTTAACAACTTTTTTTGCTAACTCTTATTCATAAGTTTGTTGCCTATAATTCAGATTATTACTAACAGTATATCGGAATTTTTTGCTTAAAACTGTTTAAGCATGGTCCCTTTTCAAAAGTCTTTCAAGGGTTACCCTGATTTCGCAAGGTAATCTTTTATATTTTTGTTACGTATATATGCTATAATAGGCCATTGGAAAAAAATGATTCCTTTTTTTATTGGTCTTTAATAACGTAGTTTTTCTATACGTTGTATTTTTAATGTTTTTTTATAAAACATTTAGCGCCAAATTGAAGGACTAACGAGTTCTGTCCCCTAGTTGTTTAAAGCTTGTAATAGATTCAGATTAAGTATGCTAATTAGATATGTGCGCATAAAAAGTGCGCACAAATCTCATTGTGTAATTTTAAATTCTCAGTGTGTAATTTCAAATTCTCAGTGTGTATTTTTCAGTTTATTTCATCTCAGTGTGTCTTTTTGAAATCTCATTGTGTAATTTTCAATTCTCAGTATGTGTTTTTCATTTTTTGTAATCTCAATGCGTTTTTATGAAATCTCAGTGTGTAATGTTTAATTCTCAGTGTGTGTTTTTAGGTTTTTTAATCTCAGTGTGTTTTTTTTTAATTCTCAGTGTGTAAATTTTTCGAAATATGGTTTAAACATAGTTTTGACGAGAACGGCTTGCCATACCTATAAGTAGTTTGTATGTATTTAACATGCTGGAAAAGATGCTTTGAAAATTTTACTTGGCCATGGTATTTTGATCCCCTGTCATGGAATATTGAGCCCCTACTATACACCTCCAATTTAAAAAAAAATCATAGCCAACAAATTGTAAATTAGATAATCTGCAATAGTATTTATCTAAAACAGAGGGGTTCAATTTTCCATGGTGGGGTTCAAAATACCATATAGGAAAAATGACCCATGCGATAATAATGAATCCGGGGTCAACTTTCTATATGGTATTTTGACCCCGGGTTTACTTTTTAGGGGGTTCAAAATACCATATGACACCGGGAGCAATACACAGGCACTTGTTTATATCCATAGGAAGGTCGCCTATCCATATATTATTAATTCATAGGTGGCTCCAGAGTGGGCCCCCTTTTGTGGGAAAAAATGATTGATTATATAGGGAATCACTGAAGCATGACTGAAACATACGGAAGATTAATGCTCCGTGGTAATTGGATTCACATTTTATAATTTCCTGCCAAACTTTCAGACCGTTACATTTTAGAGCCCGGGTCCTCCACCATTAATGTAACTCGGAGACTGGCTACTTGACTGATGATGATAACGAGCTGTAACCAACGACCGATTGCAGATGTTGGCTATGCCAACGATAGACAATGACTAGGATCTAGTCACTTGACTGAGAATACTCGCTTTAACTCCACTTGTAGAATTAGACACAAGTCCTAGGCTATGCAGTAGTTAAGAATTTAATAATTCAGGGTGGAATACATGTAGTTTCACAAATTGTTACAAATTGAGCGGATGTTGTCAGTACGAATGCCTGACTCTCACTGAAGTAAGAACTTCAGACACATATTTAAATCAAGAATTTGTAAGGTTACAATTTGATAATAGAAACGAGATTACCGAATGACAATGAAATAATACAATTAGAACTTAAAGGATTAACAAAAGAATATGTAGAACAAAAATCTGTCGCTTTAGCTTTAGGCTAAATAGCGGTAATTGAAATGACTATAAAGTATTAATTATTCTTTACATAAGAAAACTTAAGAATTATGTAAAGCTGTGACTTTATCTATTACTTACAAAAAGAATTATCTTGAAATAAATTTCCCACTATGAGGAAATATGCTGACATTAATTGTTACTTATAACAGAAAAAGCTTTATAAAGAACATGAATAAAATGGTTACATCATAATGAAATTACTCTGGCGGACAAATATTGCAAATAAAGTGATTTCGATAAAAAAATGAATAGTTTAACAATATAATGACAATTATGACCGAACAGTTTGTCAGTGAAAGTTCAAAATTATCAAATTTATGAAGAATACACTTTTAAAATAGTTCCAAATAATGATGAACAATTTACATAAATTATTGCTATCACACGCTATATTAAAACTCACAACACACTGGTTAGCGGTAACCGACAGAGAGAGACACAGTACTTAATAATAAAATCATTATGCAATGAACCTCGATCTGTCAGCAAGCTTGTTGTTTCATGAAGACTTTCTATTTCTCGCATTGGTACTGTCTATGCCTTTGGCTTTTTACTAGACCAACACACATAATCGGGTAATAAGCTGCTAGTACACAAAGTTCCTGTAACAGCCCACAGGGAAACCAGTCCACCAGTCTGTTCTTACTCTTTAATACCACGTGCGTAGAAGCAGCAAATACAAATTTTAAAGTCTATGGTTCGACCCGACCGAGGATCCAACCAACCACCTCCTGCAAAAAAGGGACGAAAGATACCAGAGGGACAGTCAATTGAGATAAGCACGCTCCCATGAGGCGATACAACGTATGAAGAAGCCAGGTAGTTCCTATCAATTGTTTCAAAAATAGGCAGTTATTCCAAATTTCACCTGGGAATGATTTAAATAATTTCTATCATATACAGTACTTGCTTTGAATTGTTTGAATTGAGCGTTCAAGGTAGATGAAGGTAAATATCAAAAAAGCCTTTCGGGTGCACATAATTATTCATATTGTATTGTTTCCTTTTCAGAGTCATGAGAATATTGACTGCTGAAATTCAAATAATTTTTTAAAGGAGTATAGACTACATGTTTGTTTGGAAAAGTAACTTTATGAATCAGTCATTGATTCATGCCTTTTGAAAATTTTAAGAATCGAATAATATGTTATTTGAAGTGTATATAATACCTAATTGATAATAGAAATAAGGCAGCGTGGTATGATTACCAATATGAGAACATTCCATCAGAGTTCAAAGGACCTATAGTTTATCGTACGTCCTTTACAGATGTGCAAACTCATAACGTTTTTGTTATGGTTATGTTAGATTTTTCAAGACTTCTATAAAATCAAGTCAAATGTTTCGAATCAACATAATATTAAGTAATACTTCACATCTTATCTATTTGAATTACCATCGTATAATACGTTTTGAATTGAAATGTTGATGATTATCAATGTAAATCGAAGCAGAAACTTGAACAAAACAATATAGGAAAAAATGGAATTTACTTCGCACAATCATTATAATACGTTTTGAATAAAAACATGTTGATGATCATTTACGTAAACCGATCGAAGTAGCAAACAAACTTAACATTTTGTACAAAAACAATACAGAGAATATGTTATAACTTTAATGATCCGTACACGAATGCATGTGTTTGTTGTACTAAACAAGACCAAGGGGCAACACTGATTGCTCTTTATGTTGACTGGTTTCTTCCTTTGAATTGGTCAGAAGGTCAGCTCTCTAACAGCCCGTTCTTCGGCTGTTAGAACTTCTGCAGACTTAGATGGTAGTTTTGCAGGCTTAGATGGTAGTTTTGCAGGCTTAGGTGGTAGCTTTTCAGGCTTAGATGGTAGCTTTTTACCTGAAGCCATTGGAACATTTGATCTTTCATCTTTATCTATTTTTGTTACATCATTATCGTTGTGGTGGACTGTATTATTTCCTTCGCACGAACAAGAGCAACAGCATGAACAATCTATGTCTGCAATAGAAAATAAGAAGATGCTCGTTTTGACATTAAAAGTCTAGATTGATTACCAATCAAAAGATGTTTTAACAGTTTTTTGTACTTGGTTGTACACAAAATCTAGCGATTCATGAAAGTCCCCATAAAAGAGTGAGACACTTTGATCATCAAACTTAACTCAGTACTTAGAGTACAATATATGCAACAAAGTCTTTCCAAAATTAGTTTTGCAAAGAATTCTGATCAAGCCGATGCAAAGGGCTGTCTTAAATTTGCAGTGAGTTCACAGTTTTTTTTTGTCTGTTTGAAGGCCAGTGAAATGAAGAATAGCAATAAAAGCTCTATTTCTTTGCTTTTTGTGTGCATGGTTTTGAGTAATGATGGATTGATACCTCATATCCTTTTTTTTCTATTATATGAGCTGTAAACACAAAAAAACAAGTTTTTTATTGGTTGATTTCTGAGAATAAATTCGGTATTTACTCAGTACTCAGAATACAGCATTTGTGCACGAAGCATAAATCAAGTATTTTGATTGGTTAATTGATTTAGCCTAAGTACGATTATCATTTCGTGATTGTAAGCCTATATGTTTGGCGGGGGAACAGTTTAAAATGATTATAGAGCATACAAATCCCTAAAGACATAAACAGAAAAATAAATCAGCCCAAAGCCAGTTTGATGAGAGAGTTGCAACCATGATTTAGTTTAATAACTATAATTATGACAGGTTTTTACAAACTAGAATAGGGTAACAAAACTCGCGTTTTATTTAGCTCAATGCAAATACCAAAAGATCACTACTCTATCCTTATAAAAAAAACCGAGATTGATTGCCAATGAGACAACTTTCCACCAGAGGTCCAGTCGACGATATCCTACTTAGAAACAAATAGATATAAGAAGAGCACGGAACCTTGGCTCACACCGTAAACTATACTATTGTACTTGATACTTAACTGAAATTACTATCAAATTTCCATAAGCAACCAGTTATACCATATTTACTACGGAAAGAAGTACAAAGTCAACATATTGTTTTCAATACAACTTGCCTATTATTACATATGTAAGCCTCAAATCTATGTCAGCCTCAAATATGTGTCCTATCCTCAGATCAATGTCATATTCTATATTGCGTCATAGCTGTCACAGATCTATGTCGTTTTTTTTTCTCTCTCGAATCGGTGTCCTTTTCATCAAGGTATATATGTGCTATCGTATATGTTGACACCAGAATTATCAAAGCGTGTTCGAGGTAATATATTTGTTGTGGAAGCGATCAATACAATTTTTATATTCGAAATAAATCGACATCACAATAACAGGTTCGATCATGTCTGTTTGGGTTGTTCACTCAATTTTGTCTATATAACCATGATAACGGAACTATATAAACAACTGTAATACAAGTAAGATGTTTTTTCTAGCTTTAAAACCAGGTTTAACCCACAATTTTCTTCGGAAAATGTCTGTATAAAGTCAGGAATATGACAGTTGATTTTCACTCTTTCCGTTGGTTGATGGCGTCTTCTATTGTCAGTTTTTATGGACTTCCCCTTCGTTAAACCTTGTAACTTTGTACTTAGTTTTACTTTATTACTCTTGGTTAATATAGACATTTTGTTTCATTTGGATAGGTAAGCAATAATGTTTTAGTTTGATAGATTGTGCTATCGTGGAATGTGACTTTTTGTTTGTTTTTTTTTATAGAGAAACACTGTTAATATCTTCGGTATTTGTTTTTCAAAACTGAAACTTGTCCTTTTGTACTTTTTCTTAATTTTGCATTTGCAATGTAACAATTTTTAGAACTAGCATTCGATCTAACTTAGCATTCTGATAGCATATGATTATTTAATATGTTTATTTAAGAATTTAATGCTTCTGCTTGTAACTATTTTTGGGCGTTGACCGAAGTACATTTTGTTTCCGCGCTTCATCCCAAAAATGTGCACACGGTCAACGTTTTTACAACCCTATAAAATTGCAAAAACAAGCCTTCCATACCAATTATTATAATTTTTCAGTATAATTATTTCATTTATGTAATGTAATTATTTGTAATTAATACTTTTACCGCATAGCCCGATCCGTCTGAAACACCTCTCACATTTATAAATTAAACACAACCCTTGGTAAACATAGCAGCATATTTCAACCATGGTCGCCCTGAAAGAAATATAAAAAAATTGCCAATTGAACGAAATTAAAAGAGCCTTTACGTTTAAATCTGGGCAGACTCTGAGAGAAACTTGAAGGAACAACTACTTAAACATGTTAAAGGGGCACTAGCTACGAGATAAAGAAAAAAAATATGATTGGTTTTGTTCTTTTGTTCAATCACATTTGAAAGTGAAATAGTGAAATAAAAATTCGTTTTTAGCAGACAGTTTGTTTCAGTTTTGTCAAAAAAAGCAAAGAAACATTGCTAATCAATTATTCACTTGCAAGTGAATAATTCGATCTCATTAAATCCGTCTTAAATTGAACCTCTTAGCTACAGATGGGTTACGCATGAACTAAGCGTGTTCAGCTAGTAACAGGAAACGATTGTCGACATTGAAAGTAAAACAAGGGTAAACCATTTGATTGACTGATTCATTCTACAAAAAACTCATTCTTATCAGGTAAAAACGATTATCAACGTATTGTTGAATACACTAGACTCAAATATATTTATTCCTAACCAATATACCATTTTCATATTACCGACTTTTAGCTCCATGTTCTATAATTTTTCGACAAGTTACCTACTCTGTGGGTAATATATCTATCTGGTACTCGGTCAATTACGAGCAACCAAAAGAAGTAAAATCAAATACATTATTGGTTCAAATTTGGGGGAAGTTTATTGTTTTCTAATGATTTAGTCATGTATAGAAACCATTAAACAGTAAACTTTCACTCAACATTGAACCGACTAAAATCTTGAATTTACTTATTTACTTATTTTGCTCTTGCTTCACCGATTAGCAGGATGTCCTACCACAGAGAAGGTAACCTGTCGAAAAAATATAAATTCCGGAGTCAAAATACGGTAATATGAAAATGGTCTACTGATGAAGCTTCTTACAATAGCTTCACAAGTGAAAGACAAATGAAACAAAAATTAATTAGCCAACTTTGATCCTACCTTAATTTTATGTTCCTAAATTTGTTACCTTAAAATTTATTATTTAACTATTATTATACATTACTAAATGAATGTGTAGGCTATGTATATCAATTTACTAAAGATCATAACAAAAAGACAACATTTAAATTCTTATCGGATTTTTGTTTTGTTTTAGTCACCATGTTTCATCTGTACATGCATAGGTTCAGTGAATCTAGTATAAACTCGTTACAACAATTAACAAAAAAGTTGCGAGATATATCATATATAGATATAGGAAGATGTGGTATGAGTGCCAATGAGACAACTCTCCATCCAAGTAACAATTTATAAAAGTAAACCATTATAGGTCAAGGTACGGACTTCAACACGGAGCCTTGACTCACATCGAACAGCAAGCTATAAAAGGCCCCAAAATTACTAGTGTAAAACCATTCAAACAGGAAAACCAACGGTCTAATCTATATAAAAACGAGAAACGAGAAACACTTATGAACCACACAAACAGACGACAACCACTGAACATCAGATTCCTGACTTAGGACAGGTGCAAACTATTGCAGCGGGATTAAATCATGTCTTTTTCATTGTATAAAGCATGTAAAAAAAAATACTTAAAATTAATTTATGCGTATGACCAGATCATACACAAATACGCATAGGGTCACGAACATACAGAATTCTCATACTATGCGGAACTTGTATACATCCTCAAATGATTTTTGAAATAGTATTATATGACTCATTCAGTTTAATGTATTTGCAAATTTATTCTATTGCCGCAAGCGGCACTACGGCATAACAAATGTCTTGACAGTGAAAGAAAAATGGCTTTCTATTACATGAAAAGGAAAACGGACAAATTGTTATTTCCTTTATGCTCATTCTAAGTTTTAACATTATAACATACAAAAGATACAGCAAAATAATTCTGGTATACCAGTAAGTAATATATCTTATTTTCTTATCAGATGATACGGATCTACTGTCAGTCTGTAATTAAACTCGCAGCATATTTAATGCTTATTCTTCATAATCATTAAAACAAATTTTAGAAGTTATCTGTGTCCCTTTTGTTCTTACAGATACCACATTTTCGCTTCTGACAAAGTCTTTTTCTTATCCCTTTGACTAGTAGTCCAGATATTCATTATATCTGCTAAAGTTATGTTGTTATAAATCCTTCATTGAGGTAGTTCTACAGGCATCAAACGAAACAATAAAATCGAATTTCGTGGAAGCATAAGTATTTGTTACTCCCCTATCCCGTGCCTAGAATAAAATATGGGCGTAACGTTAATTGCAACATGCATCAGTTTTTTGATAATGTTAATTAAACAGTTGATTATTTTGAAGGAGATATGTTTTTCTCGATGAGTAGTTTATGATATTAAAATCTGTTCAATAAATAAGTAACCATAGAGGTCACCTTTATTCAGCGAACACGGGTCTTGAGAGAGTGGCGAAAAATACCGAGGGAATTTAACATTCGAATTCATAAGTCGAATACAAACCGACAACGCCATGACAAAAAGAAAAGAAAACAGTTAAAGACAGAGAGCAGTCTACATAACACAACACAACACAAGACTGAGTCACACGAACCCCACCAACGAAGATGATCTCAGGTGCTCTTGAAGGGTAAACAGTTCATGCTGCAAATGTTGCCCCCGTCTTGTGGCTCATGTAAGTAAAACCCGGTGTAATTATGAAGTCAGATTTGGGCAAAGGAGGACGGGATGGTGGTTACGATGATTGGAACATATCCTCTATCATCTGTGAGGTAGATATTTCATTATCGTCAGCCAACCTGGAACTCTTGGTTTTACAATTTTCTTGTAAGCAGCAACCATCTATGAATGAAATCATGATAGGAACTAGACTATCGTATTACCTAGGAGACATATACTCCGTATTTACAAGTAGGCGCTGCTGGAAGGTATCTACATAGAAATGGAAGTTCACAATTGGGCAGCTTAGATCGTAAAGTTTAGTTCTCAACCGATCATCATCGACAATGTCTAGATGTAAGTCAAATATGAGTAACTTAACTGTATCTGTTGTATTCTTTATTTAAAGTTTGATGAGATAGATGCTTTTATCATAGTCACCAATCTTTGATTTATTTAGTAAGAGAAAATCACCTTTATAGCGAAAAGGGAGGATAAAGGGACATGCTAGCGTTTTTTCATTAATCCTAAGATATATTTTTTATTTAATCGGGGCATGTTATAGTTTGCTTTTTGTTTAGCACGAAGAGGCGGAAAAGAGAGGTGAAGATATCAAAGGGATATTCAAATTCATATTAGGTCTATGAAAAACTAACACCGCTATAGCAAAGTAGCGAAAAACGATCAAAGAACAAACACAAGTAAACAGACCACAACATTTAAAAGTTGAACACTGAGCAGCACGAATCCCACAAACACCGAGGGTAACATAAGGTACGCTGGATTGGTGTGCAGATCCTGCTACACATATTGTAACTGTCGTGTTGGTCAAGTAGGTACAAACTCAGGGATATGTCTATTTGGTGATGTCAGATACGATGGAAAAAAGGATCCGAAAATGGATTCGGTAATTGGAATATACATGTATCCGTCGTCATCTGTGACAGAGATATTCCATATATTTAAGCTAACTCGTGATGGCGTTAAAACGATACGTTAATTTAATCAAAAACATCGTCATTCGGTCCATTATTTGGAATGTCTCCTTCCAGCTTTATTTGAAATATATGTCAATTAAACCTACCACTTGCACTGTATTGGAGAGACTTTATTTTTGTTATTGTTTCTTAAATGTTAGAAAGAAAATTTTATCTTTTAAAACAAGACTATTTAAATTAAAACAAAAGGACATCATAAAGTGATGATATCATGTCACCATACATTCTCGACCACGAATCTTCCTACAACACCTTCAATTTACAGACAAGCGAGCTTTTTTCTATCTTATGAGGATTAAATAAATCAGAGATTTTACAAATAGGGTAAAACTATTTTCCTGCTGATATCAACTGTTCGTAGTTTTTAAACACCGCTTACTTTTAATATTGAGTAATATGACAGGTGACGAAAACTGGTTTTCACTGGTCCTAAACCAATAACAGCTACCTATACATTTTGAACCACTATTCCAAACTCATACATCTTTTAAAGTAATTTTCTATGGTCCGATTGTAACCTTCATATACAAGTTTGACTGTATTAAACAATTTTCGTATCAATTCAAACTATCAGTAGTATTATATGGTCCAAATATGTTTTATAAAGGGACAATTCAATCAATTACTAATGCGTTTAATTGACAATAGTTCGTTATCTTCACATCACTTCCGCGTTGTAGTTTTAAAAGGCGATTTTGACCAATAAAAAGATACTAGAATGACAACATTTATATTTTTATATGACATATCAAATTAAACTAGGTTAAACATGAATGTACGTTTTATGTGTGCTATCGATTAGTTTTCGATGGACGAAACACTCGTCCAATGTATCATATATTAAGCCTGGTAACTTTGATGGGTTCTTAGCAAAAAATGTTCAATTCATCAAAAGTTTTCTAAAGATAAAAGATGAACAAACAATATGATAACATCTACTTTTACTAAAAGTTTCAAATACCTGGAAGTCTTCATTTCTTTTAAACATTATTTTGATGTGATTGCAAAATTAAAGATATATTTCCATTCTAAATTGTTACAATGATTTACGTAAGAAAAATACATTACTCGTTTATTTAGTAAATCTGACGAAAATGGCTCTACCTGGACATAAGGTGTATCGACCTGTAATACCAGCATCCGTACTGATGACAGTTTTTTTCACGTATTTCGTTGGTTGACAACGTTAAAGTTTTAATCGACTTTCGCTTCATGAATTTGCCTTGAAGTTCGGTATTTGTATAATAATTGTTTCAGATATTCGAAACAGCAGTCTCAAAGCTTTATACATGATCAACCTATGTATTGCTTAATTTGGTTTGTATATATGTAAGAATTATTTCTCTCCGTGTTTAGAAACACAATGCCAAAATTCCTGTGTTGCAATAGGGTAAGGTAGAGTACAGTATTGTTAGTTCTTATAAGTTCATGAAGGTACCTTCATTTTTACCAATACCATTCAGTAACACATGACATTTGCAGGGTTAAGGTGGTTAGATTTACTGATGACTGATTTGTTTTGCGTAATCATAAAGTAAATTTTTTTCGAATGATGACAGGTGCCACGGAAACAATGAAAACTTCTACTTTAGGTCGGGTATTGTGTTGCACAGGGTTCAGTTTGCTATGAAGTGTTTCTTTTAACTTGTTTGTCTTTTCCTCGCCTTTATCTTTTTGCTAAGAAGATAACATTTAATTCTCTATAATGAGTTTTGAATATTCCTTTGATATCTTTCGCCTCCTGGTAATTTTACGCTTTTCCTCAGCTTGTGGTCCCCATCAAAACTTCCATGTATAGTTGCTATTTACAAGGAAGCCACGGATTTTAGCTTAATTAATCTTATAGACTCATTAATAAAATTGCGGCTTAACTTTCCGAATCCTATATTAACGTTAGTTTCTTTTATGGTATCACAAGAAACATGCGATCAAGTCTGATAAAGCATTATAGAAAGAAAAATGTACAAATAGATTACTGTGGTTGAACTGCATACAGATCCTTAAAAAATTCTGCATTTGCAATCTTTATAGACAGACATTGTTAAAGTGTGAGACCTTCTGTGTCAAATGAAACGTTTGGGTAACTACTATATGAAAGAGTCAGCCTGTGTATAATGAAAATTATTATTTCATTTAGAGAAATGATTTGTTATGGGACGTGTTTTGTTACGCACATTCTCATTATTCTATATTTTTAAAACAAAAATATTTTACTTACAAAACATTATATAACAAAACACACTTATGGCTGTATTTGATAAATGACTGAAACAAATCAATTCAACAAATGCAAATAACTCAGTTTCACATTAATTATTTGTCATGCAACATATAGAAGAAAATATTTGTCACTTTTTAGTGACAGGTTTTCTTTTCGGCCGTAGAATATCTTTCTTATTTAGTTCTTTAGCTGTTATACGCTTATTTTGTCCTGTGATAGATGTTTGTTTTTGAGCTGCAATCTTGGAATCATACGAAGATAGTTTTATAGTTGAAGTTGTTTTTGAAGAATGCGATGTTTGGCTGTCTGTGCCTGTTTTGCTTTTGGTATCGTTTGTAATATTTACTGAGGTAGATGGCGCTTGCTGTTCTGTTTCTATTATGATTTCAGTAACATCGGCAGTATTTGGTTGTTGATGATGTATCAGAGGCAAACCAGCTTGAATAGGTTGCTCAACGATAATTTGATGGCCGGTATTCAGATCAATGTAATACATGTACCGAAATGGAGAAGAATACCCATACTGTCCAGCGGGGTTTCCATGAAATAAGGCTGTACAGATTGATTTTCGAACTCCGAAGACAACTTCCTGTGAAAGCTGCTCCCTATCTGACGATGTTGCCGGTTGTTCGGTTACTGGGATTGGTGTTTGGTGTCCATCGATTGGTGATTGTTGGGGTGCTCTAGTTGCTATTGATTGTGTAGGATGTCGTAGATACTGGTTTTGCTGGTAATGGTTAGATCTATGTCGTAGAGCGTGTGTTTCTGTATTATATATCACAACATCATCATTTTGAATTCTACTTTTATTGGAGTTTCTGTCTGAATTGCACAAAATAGTTTTGTATAACAGTATTAAAAATATTGTACATTACCCCACAAGCTCTAAAAGTTAATTACTATAGTCATATATCTGTATATTTGGTTCAGAAGTGCAAGTGTGTTATAATGAAGGCACATCCTATATCGGTAGGCGTTAACAATTTAGTTATGGAACCACTTATTCGGGGCCGGTCGATGAGAAAAGACAAGAATATTTGGTTATTTTTTTGTATCAAATAAAAGCTCAATAATTGAAATCACTGTAAAACTAATGTTGAGTGTGAATCTTTTTAACAAATAATTTTGGCTACGGGGCCATGGATAAATTTGGCTGTTACAATAATGAGTTTTACAACCCTTTTGTCAGATATCACTGCGAGTGGAGGTTTTTTCTCTGAGGAAATCACCAACTCAGTGGTTTGCATTTCTGTGTTGACATAAATTGTCATTGCTATGATCATAATTGTAAATTATAATTGTAAAAAAAACCGATGTTACTAAATTTTTTTTTAAAAACTAAGGAAATCCTACCTCATGGATACACTACTCTAGCTGGGTTTGGCAAGACCAGTCGGAATTTGGATTCACCAAAGCTCTTCAACTTCTTAATTTTTTGGTATTTTTTTTACTTTTGGTTCGAGCGTCACTGGTGAGTTTTTGGTAGACGAAACGGATGTCTGGTATCTGTGATGATTATATATATAAACTGTTTTTCCCATAAAAAATGATGAGACAAGATTTAAAAAAAAATCAATCATTTTTTCCAGAATCAATTTTGTATTCATAATCCGCATGATCACAATTCGCAAGCTCGTATTCACACAATTACTTTTTTTATAATTCACAGCACTGGAGTTTAATGATGATATTGATACATGTATGTTTAAGTTGAATTTGTCTAAAAAAATACAACTGGCGGTAACATTTATATATATAATATATACATCAATCTAACAGAAAGTCGTAACAATCTATCAGCAAGCTAAAATCGTCCATCGGAACACTGTAAAATACGAGTACATTTTATATAAGAATCAAAATCATACTTTTTACAAACAAAATTTTTTAGATGCTTAATAAGTTAGATCTATAACCTTTCATTGTAGCGTTCCATCCATTATTGAGAGTGACTTTATTTGGTTCCATGTAAAATGTGATAACTTCCCTAATGTATTATTTGTTTAGTCTGGCTAGACATATACAAACGCAATACAGTTCTGACATAAGCTGCTCTTAACGTAAGTTTTACATTTGAGTACTTACATATTGTAAGTACGTTACTCAGCCAAAGCTAGGACTTTAAAATCCAATAATTTAACTATTGAGACTGGATAAGTCCGATAATCCACTGGTACCAATGTAAGAACTAAAATGGTATTTGCCAATACATTTTATATATTTGTTGATATTCTATACCTTCTAGGTAACAACACTCGTGAGCGGATTGTCAGGAGGTTCTATTGTAGCAAAAGATTATTTAATTGACAGTTTTAAGTAAAAAGAGAAGCGGACAAAATATGGATATAATATAAAGAACATACATAATCACAGTTCTTTCAGATCTTACAACTTGATAACAAAAATAATCTGAAAACACATCAACATTTTGTTAATTGAAAAAAAACACGTTTTTAAATGTGTCTGAAATTAAAAAATCACTTGTTTTTTAAAATGTTTCCGCTTATGTATCAAACTTGAACCTAACTTTTTCCTCAATTTAACCAAGTACACTGGAAATCCTAAAATATTGTTTTATGCTTAAAGAAATATTGAAAAGTTCCAACATTTATTATGACTTGTTAATATATTTATATAATCGCAGAATTTAAAATGCTGATTAATGTATGTTAGTTTGATAATTGGCACTGATTTGGTTTCAATATAAAACTATACTATACTAGTACATGTAGTATATCAAAAGACCGAAGATCGGACACAAACAATATTATAGCTATTTTTGCCAAGTCAAAAATACGTCATACCTTGTGTACTATTTCGAGCCTGAAAATTTCCTTTCGGTAAGTTCTTTTTTAATCAACATGCTATATCAATTCTTCAGTGACTTATAATTTGTTTATTAATTATTCTATTTGACATATTTTATTTTGACCTTTTATGAATCTTGTTTTCTTCTATTGTGATTTATTTAGCTTATCTTATTCTATATTATGGTGTTACTATTTTTTCACGTGCTCGCTTTTGTTCTTCCAACTGAAAATTCGTTTTTTGATATCTTTTTTTCATATTGAATGGGTTGTCATTCTTATGAATAATTGCTAATATCTGACGATAGCTTACATAAAACATGTAAAAATGCTATGAAAACAAATGTAACCATTTGACTAATTTTTGATAGATCCCAATAATTAACTAAATCTAGATACATTGATACTTTACGCATTCAATATCTATAGACTGGTGTTTTACTGAACTATCATAAGCTAGTGTAAGCATAGATTTTTTTATCGCTGTCTGACTTAATGAATATGAAGTGTCTCGTAAGACAGATACATGGCTGAATATTGGTTGGTTTTATAATGTATATTCATTTAGAGTACATCGTGTTTGCAGTAATATATACTTTTTTTTATTTATTTATTAGTAATGTGAAGATTATATGCAGATTTATACGTAGACATACATTTTAAACAGAATAACATTTACTGATACATTAGTCTCAAGTTTCCAATCAAATATAAATTAGTTTTTCAGTGTCACTTAACATAAACTGTTCTACGGTTTATATCCAATGACAAAGTGTGTGCAGGTTTACATCAAACGACATAGATAGTTTTAGGCTAACATCAAATAGCATATGACATAGTTTCTGAAATATCCCGATGCACATGTCCGAAGCAGCCATTCCAGCAAACAGTATGTTTGTTGGAGAGCGCATGTTTTTTTTTCTGCAGGAAAACAACACGAGCAGGTGAAATGGTAAACACAGTCAGGCAAATATCAATAGGTGACAACTATCCATAAATAGGGACGGCGTAGTCAATTGGTTCTCTCCTGATAAGATCACAAAAAGAAAGATTCATATACTCAGCATTCCTAGTTATATTTTCCTCCGCCATTTATAGATACAAAAGTTAAATCGGCACAATGCTACAACTACACAATTGATTCACGAACAGATTGAACATTAGTTATCAAATAGTCCGTTTCTATGTGTGTTGGCTTTTGTTTTTGTTGCACCTCAGTGTTTCTGTTGTTGCGTTATTATCCTCTTATAGGCGATGTGTTTCCCTCGGTTTTAGTTTGTAATTCGGATTCGTTTTCTCTCAATCGATTTATGACTTTTGAACGGCGGTATACTACTGTTGCCTTTATTTAGTCGAATCGCCTTTAAAACAAGCTATTATATCCATTAATCTACAAACATTGATATAAATATTAATCAGTGTTCTTTGAAACGTCAAATTATGTAATTGATTTATGATATGCCATGATATTTGTTCTATTAGGATACTAGTGAATTTGTATACGAGAGCAATTCCGTGATGTACTCCAAAAACACAATTGTACAATGGTGATGGTCGTTATCATACTTATAATGTCAAATGTTTCCTCTATGTTATACATTATTCTGAGACAGGTAATTTAACGTTATTAGAAAAAAGAAGATGTGGTATGATTGCCAATGAGAAAATTATTTACAAGAGACCAAATAAACTAACAAAAGAAATTAACCACTATAGGTCACCGTACGGCCTTCAACTATGAGCATAGCCCATACCGTATAGTCAGCTACAATTGTAATTTGTTGATCTTAATATAAATGAACGGAGATGTAGAGTTTTCACAATGAGACCTTAACGAAACGACACACAATGTTTTAGGTATTTGAAGTATCATTCTGTGTAAGTTTTACCGAGAATAAAACCGAGGAGAACATTCATTAAAACTTATGACACGAAAAGGTATTTAAATGTAACATCAACTGAAAGAGTTTCAACCCAGTTTTTTTTTTTGAATAGAGCGTACTTATTTATTTTGCACTATATATTCCAGCAAAACATAAAAAATTTAAAGCAATCGGTTTGTTTATTGGAGGAAGAAAATGCTATGGGTTCTTTTCATTGATACGGATTATAATTGTTTTCCTTTGTTAAATATTTTACCACAGCACATATATTTAGTAAAAAATCGTATTCTAAAAGATTTTTCATCATTTGCTAAAATGTAATGAAACAGCTGTTCAAATATATCAACATGGCTGCAAGCAGATCAACAAATCTGAAGGGGTTATGATAATGATAAAATGTTGCAAAAGATTATTATGATAATAAAAATATGAATAATGAAAATGCTGATGAGGATGAATTGGCAATGTTTTATAGGTCTTTTGATGAGCTAAAACTTGTATTAAAACAGTGTTGTGTATGACATCACCAAGCTTCATCATAGCAGAACGTATAAACCATCGCGCGCAACATTATTACTGGTGTCACTAGAGACAATTGACGTGAATAAACTTTAAGAGCACATAAGTTATACTCGTATTTTGAAAGTTTTCGTTTTGTTTCGTCTTTTACTCCCTGTGTGTGCTTTTCGAGACTGTTGCATGTGTTTTGTTTTTGTTTTAAATTTTTTTTTCGTTTCGTTGATGATTTTTTTAGTGTCTGTTTCTTAAGTATATTATTACGCTTTTCAAGATTCCCTGCCATCATTTGTTCGTGCATTATACACATGACATTTCAAATTTGCACACAATCAAAAATGAGTATTTAGATACGATCCAGGTAAACTTATCAATCCTTTAGATAAACTTATTCTAAAAGGTTACCAATTCAACACTGTAATTAAATCTTTAAATAATGTTTTATTGTTTATTGGTATAAATATGGATTTTGTTATCAGTAAATTAAAACCATACTAAATATTATTGTTATACAAATATGTACTTTCACGGTACTACAATCTGTCGATACCTATGTTTTGGCATTGTACGAGATCCTGTTTTTCTCTGACTGTTAATAACGTCTTTACACTATGTATGAATATGGATTTTGTTATCAGTAAATTAAAACCATACTAATTATTATTGTTATACAAATATATACTTTCACGGTACTACAATCTGTCGATACCTATGTTTTGGCATTGCACGAGATCCTGTTTTTCTCTGACTGTTAATTACGTCTTTACACTAAATCCATTGAATGTTGGATGTGTACTGATTGATGTTTTTGTCATATATACATGTTTTTTTTATTAGTTGTTATTGGCTGTGATTTAGCTGTATGTAACTGCGAGTACTCTAAGATCTGTACTTAGTGTATTTTGTGTTGTTAGGGATGAGGGATGGATAAATACCCTGCCACGTCCGGGCTGTGTTTTTGTTTGATGTTTTTCTGTTTTGTATCGATCTGAGTTTAGCCTTTAAGTTTTTTTAAACTTATTTTTATAGTAAGTACTTATGTTTATGTGTTACACCACTGTCCCAGGTTAGGGGGAGGGTTGAGCACTCACAAACATGTTTAACCCCACCACATTCTTTATATGCCTGTCCCAAGTCAGAAGCCTGTAGTTCAATGGTTATCGTTAGTTCATGTTTGTCATATTTGTTTTTCTTAAATTGCTTTGTTATGAATTAGATGAATTAGGTCGTAAGTTTTCTCAATTGAATTGTTTCATATTATTCATGTCGGGGCCTTTTATAGCCGACTATACGGTATGGGTTTTCTCATTGTCGAAGGCCGCACGGTTGCCTTTAATTGCTTACATCCACTTCATTTGAACTTTGGTGGATAGTTGTCTCATTGGCAATCATACCACATCTTCTCATTTTTGTATTATTATCATTGTAAGAAAATGCCAACTTTTAATCTGAAATAGCAATACTGTACCAACTTGTGCATGTTGTGGTTACGACAAATGGAATCTAATCATGTTCAATGTGACACAGATGTTATAAAATCAGATTACATTATTTAATTTGTTAACGTAAAACGAAATGAATAAACTGTACAATTAAGAATTACTTGTAAAATAACGCTATTTGTGATAGCGATCTTTTTACTAACAACACTGAGTGACTCTCTACTATCATGATTAAAGAAATCCTGAAACCCCAGTCCTGGAGATATATGCATTTGTCGCTTGAATGTTTATTTTCATATTAGCTACAGCTATTTTGCTCAATTTCATCTCCGATTTAAATTTTAAGACACATTATAACAAAACGACTTGTCACTGCTTGGAATATTACTAAATTAAGGCGACAGTAGTTAACCAATATTCAAATCTTGTAGATAGATTAAGAAGAAACACTTCAAGCATTTTTTCAATGTAACAAACAGAAACTGCGAATATCGTATGAACTCTAAAAGGAAAGAGACTGTATGCACGGACAGGGTAAGCGTATCCTCCTACTAAGCGAGTTCATGGAGTTTAAAGGGAAGAATGTCGATATGTTGGAGATATGATATGGTACACATGTCTGAGTTAGCTTATAACTGATTTAGGCAAATGTTATGGATTAGTATTAGTGATGGCTTCAGCATACTCCAGGGCTATATTGTTTCATCCTATCTAAAATAATTTGCTTATCTGTTTAACGTGACAGATGAGCTAACAGTTTAGAATGATTGACACATCAAAAAATGAATGCAAGAAAGTGAAGATTTAAGTTAAGGATCATTAATAATATGTTGTTGTTTTGATTTATTTAGCATCCTTTCGTTTTTAATGTAATGTCATTTATTGTTGTTTTGTTTTTTTCCAAATATTGGCAGTAATGATAATAATTTTAAATAATTATGTCTTCATAGGAAAACATTTTCATTTTCAATAAAAGAAAAGTGTGTCCATGTTTGTAATTGATGACTTACAATTAGAGTGTTCATAAGAATTTTCAGTGACCTACTATTCTAAAGCTAGCACTCTCAAAGTAATGTGCTTTGGCTTACACTGAATGATAAAGTTTGATCCGGCTTTCATTCATTGACAAGATGTACTCTATAAACGCAATTATATAGGATATGCATATGCTTACATTTTGTACAAAGATAAATATTCAGGCAGAAATGGTATCATTTACTATAAAAAATAATTATTTACATTTCATTTACATTGTGAAAAGCTGGAATAAAATTACATTTACATGTACCTTTTTAAGAAATGTAATAATTACATAACAATCATTTAAGAAAGGTAATTAGTTGCCTTACAAATTACCTTTCAAATCTATTGAATGAAAATACATTTCAAATTTATTTAATGTTTGAATGGAAATAACAAAAGAAGATTTCCATTGTACATTACATCAAACAGAACATTAGTCAGCAGTTTGGTTAACACATGCTTTCTGCTCGGCAGTGTATATATATAGGAAGATGTGGTATGAGTGCCAATGAGACAACTCTCCATCCAAGTAACAATTTATAAAAGTAAACCATTATAGGTCAATGTACGGCCTTAAACAAGGAGCATTGGCTCACACCGAACAGCAAGCTATAAAGGGCCCCAAACATTACTAGTGTTAAACCATTCAAACGGGAAAACCAACGGTCTAATCTATATAAAAACAAGAAACGAGAAACACGTATGAACAGACGACAACTACTGTACATCAGACTCCTGACTTAGGACAGGTGCAAACATTTGCAGCGAGATTAAACGTTTTAATGGTACCAGACCTTTTCTGAAACAATAGTATAACATCACAACATAGAAAGACACACTATAAAATATCAATTGGAAGGCTTAACTCAATCAAAAAACGTAAATTAACACACAATGAACGAATAAATTTGAATTCTTAATTTTTTTTGGCCTTAAAACATGTAAAATATCTACATGTTTGTATGCGCTCTCATCAAAACTGACTAAAATACCTGAATGTTAGTTAGGCACAACACTTAGTTTCATCTAATTACAGTTTTCATAATTCAATTTTTATTTGTTTCCACGTTGTGCTTTAATGAATATTTTATGTGTTTTATTATGAATATAAAATATCAATATCCTATTGATTAAACTGAAATATGAAGATCATTATATTTTATAGTTTTGTTTCTATATGTTCCACAACATGTTAAGGTCGACATAAATTACCAGGAACATAAAAGTGTTAGGGTAGATTGTACATGTTATACAATGTTAGAAACCATGTTCTGCAATGGTGATTAAAGTTAGTCATATGATTTTAGTTATTTAAAAGTGATAATTAAACACTTTGAAATTCATGTCAAACATTAAATATATATTCTCAATGGGCCTATAACAGGCCTTAATTAGCTATTATCTTTTCAACTAATAACTAAAATAAAATGATAATTGCTGTAAATTCAAATCTATTTGCTGCAACTCATATAAAGCTTTCTTCTATACTGAAAAAGATATATATGCTAAGCATCTAATCTTAATTAAGTTTTCTAGGATGCGAGGATATTGATTTATTCATATCAATCAAAACATCCCCATGGATTGTCATTTTAAACTTCAAAGTTTTGATTTCCTATGAGTATCTGTTAAGTTTATTAAAATTATAAATTGGATGTGTACTGGTTGATAATTTCCCTTGGAGACATGCTGTTTATTGGTTTTTATTGGCTCTGAACTAGAATATAGTAATGGCGAGTACGCTCAGACCGGTGATTAATGTCTTTGGTGTTTTTGGTAATTGTGTTTGTGCTTTGGTTCACTCTCATGAGTCAAGTCTTTTTCAACTGATTTGTATAGCTCTCATGGCATGCAATTTTACAACTGTCTCATATAAGGAGAAGGATTGGGCGCCTGGAAACATGTTTAACCCCGCAACATTCTGTATGTGCATGTCCCAAATCAGGTGCCTCTTATTCGATAGTTGTCGTTTGTTGTTTTGTACATAATTCTAAGAAAAATTAGAATCTTAAAGGATTGAATAACAGTAGATGTATTTCATTAGATAGTAGCTTATCTAATTAATAATACAAAAAATCAATTACGGTCAATTACAATAACATTTTCAATCATCCCGTATGTAATTCTTCAACGACATACCATGCTTATTATAGAACCTTAAATCACAGTGTGCTTAATCAATGACATACCATGCTTGTTTTAGTACCTCAAGTTACAGAGTGCTGAATCAATGCCATACCATACTTATTTTAGTACCTTAATTCACAGTGTGCTTAATCAATGACATACCATGCTTATTTTAGTACCTAAAATTACAGTGTGCCTAATCAATGACATACTATACTTATTTTACACTACAAAAGTCACAAAGTCTGAAAAGACCAAATTTTGTCTGAATTTGCCTTTCTTGTTTGAATTATTTTTAAAAATTCTTAACATAGTATGAATTTGTCTAATAAGTTTCTTGATTTTTCTTGACAAGTGTCTTGACAGTATTAACATTGTCTTAAAATCTCTCAACCGTTTCTGCATCTTCGATAAGAATCTTGATTAGTCTCGACCAATTCTTGATTGTCTTAAATTTGTCTCGATAAGTCTTGGCATATTCTTGACATTCTTAATAATGTCTGAATAAGTCTTGACATATTCTTGACATTCTTAATAATTTCTGAATATGTCTTGACACGTTCTTGACAGTCTTAAAGCTGTCTGAATATATCTCGACACATTCTTGACGGTCTTAATGATGTTTTGACACTATCTCAACAGTATAAATTTCGTCTGAATTGTGTATAAACACATTGTGCACTGTTTAAACACTTTCTTTTGCTGTTATATACTCATTTTAATTATCGCTAAACTAAACTTAGAAGAATCAAGGATTTGTATAGTTAGATACCCTTTGGGTGCCCCTGAGTGGGAGTACCCCGAATGACCCCCATGTAGTTTAATTTTGATTTATTTTTTATCAAACGTTTAATTAAATTGTTTTCACTTTGAGTATATGTCGGAAGTTACTGACAAACAGCATTTGAGATTTTTGCCGGTCGAAAAACTGACCGTCAAATTTGCTTTACTAAAATGGGTACCCTGAAGCAGTTTTAAAATGTGACCGTGTGTCTCTTTTAAACTCCAATCCTCTTGTGCGTGTTTTGTGGCTAAAAAGAGGGGACCTTGATTTTTTTCGTTTGGGACAAAGAATTTGTTCCCATCTTGATTCAAAAACTTATTAATTTTTTTAGAACAACCAGACACTTTTTTATTCAAAATTGAGTATTGTATTTCAAAATTTTATATCAAAACTAAATATTTGTTATACTTCCCTCCTGATTTTTTTCTCAAGAAATCATAGAACAAAAAAATGTTTAGATCTCAATTATGCATGTCTGTGTGAGATCTATTTCATAAGACCAATGATTTCTATAGAAATCATTGAAGGGACCCTTTATAAATACAGTTTTCTATTATTCCCGGAGTAGATAATAATTTTCTTTTAATCTTTGGGAAATTATCCGATTTGTTTTTATGTTAAATTATTTCACTTCATAATTTTTATGAAGAAAATCCATTTTAGTTCTAAAAATTTTAATTAAAATAAAGATTTTAATTTTGATCTAATGACAAACTTTTTAAATTGTAGTGGCTTGGTCATTCAACTGATAAGTTGCATGGCTGATTACAGGTAAAGTAGTAATTTTCCATATGACAGGCGCGTGTACCCTAGGGTTTGTATCACTTATTTGGAGTACCTTAATTTTCTGGGGAACATCCTGTCCACATGTAATATTTAATATATATTGCAACAGATAACATTACACAAATTTTCTTCTGTTAAATAAAGGATTTGTATAGAAAGACTATACAAATCCTTGGAAGAATTAGGATACAACAATACTTTGCTATTTACAAAAAACACATTTTGGTACAATAATTGTTTATTTACCATATATACATTGAATATAAGCATTTAGAATGAAATATGTATACAGTATGAATGGTTTTAATCATTAAGCAAATATTTATAAGATCTAGGAATCATCATTTGTAATTATTTACAAATCACATTTAAATTGGTTTATATCAACATACCCACATTTGTATTATTAATACTTTAAATTTCATAGCCATATTTGTATTTATAAAAATATTTATATACCCAAATAAAAATATTTATATACCCAAATAAAAATATTTAATATTTACATACAGGCCCAACTTTGGTTTTTGTTGTAATAAGTGTAACTTCAAACAACTGTATATTATATGACGAAAAACAAAGATAAAGTTATATCATGTAAATTGTTCATGATTTGTAAAACTCAGAATTGTCAAGTAAATTTAAGACACAATTCAAAATGTTCAGAATATGTCAAGCCATACTGAGAAAAAATAAGAATGTCGAGAAATTTCAAGACAGTATTCAAATGCCAAAAATTTGTCAAGAAATTTTAAGACCATATTCAGAATGTCGAGAATTTGTCGAGTAAATTTCATACAAATTTAATATAAATCAGAATTTGTCAAGAAAAATTAAGACACAAGTCATACTTTTGGAGAATGTCGAGTAATTGTTCATGAAAATTAAGACAAAAATTGGTCTTTTCAGACTTTTGGACTTTTGTAGTGTTAGTACCTAACATCAGTGTGCTTAATCAATGACATAACATGCTTATTTTAGTACCTTAATTCACGGTGTGCTTAATCAATGACATTACATGCTGGTTTTAGTACCTTAATTCACAGTGTGCTTAATCAATTATATACCGTGCTTATTTTAGAACCTTAATTGACAGTGTGCTTAATCAATGACATACCATGCTTATTTTAGAACCTAACATCAGTGTGCTTAAACAATGCCATAACATGCTTATTTTGGTACCTAAAATCACAGTGTGCTTAATCAATGACATTACATGCTGGTTTTAGTACCTTAATTCACAGTGTGCTTAATCAATTACATACCGTGCTTATTTTAGAACCTTAATTGACAGTGTGCTTAATCAATGACATACCATGCTTACTTTAGAACCTTAATTGACAGTGTGCTTAATCAATGACATGTCATGCTTATTTTAGTACCTTAATTCACAGTGTGCTTAATCAATGCCATAACATGCTTAGTTTAGAACCTAAAATTACAGTGTGCTCAATGAATGACTGCCATGCTGGTTTAAGTACCCAAATCTCGGTGTGCTTAATCAATGACATACAATGCTTATTTGAGTACCTTAAGTCACATTGTGTTATCATAATAACCTTTAATGAAGACCAAAATGTTCTCTAGGCTATATTCAGTGACCCAGTTTTCTATACTAAGGATTACATCATTATATCAAAACAAAAACCTGCTTTTGCTGTTTCTCACCTTACATCTACATTTACTGCATCCTGTTTTGATATGTCAATTTTCATTATAAAATGTTTGACGAATAATTCACGTTTAAAAGATAAACAAATCATTTTAAATTTGATGAAATGATCTGGCTTTGAGTATGTTTAGGCTTTGTTACTGATCTTAAACATTTGCGTATGGTTTAGTGCTGTGTTGTGTTTTGTGTTATGTTGTATGTTGTATTTTGTTTTGCGCATGGGGAATAGAATATGGTGCATAATGAATCTTATTATTTCGTTTAAGTTTTAATTCGTTTAAAAAAAGATGTAATTTTGAAGAGTGCAAATCGTGTCAGATTCAAATAAGAAATATGAATGGCGAGTTGTGTATGGGGAATGGTGTATTGGGAATGGTGTTTGGTGTAAAAAAAATTAAAACAACACGTTATACATTTCATGCGTCCGAAGCGCTTTTCTGGATTTACTTTCATTAGGAACGCTCAAAGCCAAATATTTGAAAGCCAAGGATGTATAAGAACCTAAACAGTTGATGAGCTGTATTAACAAAAAGGACATAAAAGAATAGCCAAATCCATATAAGGTCAACTTTGCCTAAGGGAGTTGAAACCTTAGTTTCTAACAATTTCAAAATTTATAAACGGACAATTTTATAAAGGTTATTATAACCCATGTAATTGTGTATGGTTTATGATGCAATTGTGTATGGTGTATGATGCAATTGTGTATGGTGTTTGATGTAATTTTGTACGGTCCATGTTATAATGATGTATGGTATGAGTGAGAAGTTTAGACCATTCAATGACTGTAAGCATCAAACGTGTTGAATGTACAAATTGTAAATGAAAACTACATCATACGTTAAGTTAAAATTTTGAAAAAAGAAAGACGACATATGGAGCTTTACCTCCCTGACTACCCTACTCTTGCAATGGAAATAAAGGAAAACTTCATGTCGCCTACGCCTAAACAGGAACAATTCTTTGCATTTTGTGATTGTAGGCTCTTTTAAAATGAGTAAATTTTCCTATTGGAATATCATTTGTACAATGATCTAAGATATGACTTGTTTCACGAATTTTTTGGACGCATTGGAAATTTTAACACTGTTCATCAGCATGCTTTAATGTTCATATATTTATATCTCAATTTGAATCAGTAATAGTAGTAACAACATATTTAAGTTTTTATTCTATATATCTATACTTTTACATAGTGTTAGATTTACATCTACAGAATTACATTCAATGATATATTATTCTCAAGTTATAATCAATGATGTAGTGTTATCATATTTACATCTAACAACATAGTGTTATCATATTTACATCTTATGATATGGTGGTTTCCGGTTACATCCAAAGACGTAGTGTTTTTAGATTTACGTTCAACGACATATTGCTCTAAGGTTTAATTTAAATAACATAGTGTAACATAGAAAAACACATCGTTTCAGGTTTATATCCATTGACATAATGGTTTAAAGATATCATCCGATAACACATTGTTTTCAGGTTTATATCCATTGACATAGTGTTTTCAAGATAACATCTAATAACACATTTTTTTTCAGGTTTACATCCAATGACATAGTGTTTTAAAGATAACGTCCAATAACACATTATTTTCAGGTTTAAATCCAATGACATAGTTTTTTTTCAAGATAACATCAAATATCACATTGTTTCCAGGGTTTACATCCAATGACACAGTGTTTTCGAATTTATATTCAACGACATGATGTTTTAAGATTAACATCTCAGAAAAAAATGTGATGTAGGTAAATTCAATTAAAAGGATAAGTGCAGTGATCAAGAGAGTACCTTCAATTACAGGAGAATGAGTAATATGTTCAGTGGCACAATAGTGTCAGGCTTATATTCAATTATGTGCGTCTGGCATACCCAATTATAAAACTGGTAATATTGATGAGGTTTTTTTTTACATAGTGAACGACATCATTTGGCGGCACATAATTACATTCAATGACATAATGTTCATATGTATATATTCAATGTCATTCTGTCTCGGGTATCACATTCAATGACATAGTAATCTCAGGTTTACATTCTATGACATAGTTATCTCAGTTTTACTTTCAAAAATATAGTTTTGTCAGGTTACATGCAATGTTATAGTTTTTGTTAGATGTACATTCAATGACATACTGTTTTGAAATTAAGATTTAATATCGTAAAACGTGTTGTCAGACTTTTTGTCAGTGACATAACTTTCTCGTAATTTCAGCCAACGGCATGGTTATCTAGGTTTTTTGCAAATTAGTGATTTCCAACGGTTTTAACACGTGTACTGAGAGTGTCTTTTCCTGTTTGATCTTGTCGTTCTGTTTGACTGTAATTACATTTAATTATTTTTTTGGACGTTTGCTCATTCCACAGTAAATAAATAAAGTTAAGTGGAAAACTTAAAAGAAAAAAAGAATTTGTTAGCAAAGAAATAATGGTATATTCCCTGTTACTCAAAAAGGAAATATGTTCTAATGTATTTTGAAAAACGTGCAATATTATTATTATAAAAAATGGTAATTCAGCCACAAGAAATATTCCTACAACAGTAACAAGCATAAGGTTTGTTCTAGCACTAGTGTTGAACTCTCTTCTTCTGTGCTGTGATGTCATTTGTTTTCTTCTGATATTAGCCTTTCGGATTTTTATTATAAGTAGAACATTTATAACAAGTAAAATTATACATGGAATGAAATGGATGAATATAGCCCGAAACCAAACATATACGTTGTAGTATATTTCAAGATTATCCAACAACCATGGTTTTACAGTTAATACACAGGTTTTAATAGTCTTATTTGGGTGTATGTTAGACGGAGCATCCACAGGACTGAAGTTGTCCTCTAGGAAACGTGTCAAATGGCTAAGAATGGCCATAAAAAAGATTATGACTATGACAATGACAATCGTACGCATCGTACACTTTTCTCGAACTCGAGCATTTAAAGATCTACATACATAAATATATCTTTGAATAGCCAGTGTCGTTGTCAGCCAAATTGAAGTTGTATGGAAAATTGCTGGAATATATTCTCCAAAATGAACATAGATAACACACCAGTTTACCGGTACCTTCTCTAGATAGTTTCTGACTGAGAACAAATAAATGTACAATGGTAAGGGAAATATCCCAGTGCACAAGTCAGAAATAGCCATTCCAGCGAAAAATATGTTTGTTGTAGAGCGCATGTGTTTTTGCAGGAGAACCATACAAGCAAATAAATTTGTAAACACAGTTAAGCAAATAACAATAGGAAACACATATCCATATACATGGACGGCGTAGTCAATCGGTACAAAGTGTGTAAGATCCAGAAATGGTAGTCTTATATTGTCAATGTTCCTTGTTATATTTTCCTCCGTCATTGCTATAACAAACAGATAAAATAACTCGATGAAATGTCTGACTTGAACGGATTCACAAACAGTTTTATTTCAAACCTATTAAAAAAAAGAGTATTTCCAGATCCACTCAAATATATATGACTACAATAACATAAACGGTACCAATTGTTCTGCACCAGATGGGCATTTCGACAATAAATATCTCTTCAGTGATGCTCGAGGCCAAAATATTTGAAAATCCAAAACTTATTAAAAGGATAAATGTGGTAAGCATTTTTCACATATAACTTAAGGTTAAATTCTGTATTCGACTTATATGATATTACACTTTGATGTACGGGCAATAGTAAATTATTCATACTTTAATCCTTTTCAACAAACTTTTAATTACCAAATGGATATTGTGAGTGTCATACTATTAATGGTTAGTCCCATGATAATAATTAACCTGAATCAGAAGTTAGCACATTTTGAAATGCGTTTTTTTATTTTAATTTTTTTTTTGTCTTTCCTAACAAAACAAAATATCAAAAGAATAGGTTCAGTAAGGGCCTTAGTTGGTCCCACATATCAAGCAGAATATAGATAATGAAAAAGTTTTTCATTTATTTTAATGATATTTGTTTACTTCTTGAATGAAATAGGCTGTTAATTGGTCGAATTCAGTTCAATGAATATTATCGAAGAAATAAAAACTCAACAGAATTAATGATAACGTAAATTCTCTAATGTTTTATACCCTTTAGTTCGGGATTTGAACAGAAAGTTTATTTTTCCCCTTTGCAATTCTTATAAGGGTTAATATGACAACTAGACTGATAATACTAAACAAAATAATACATAGACAGTTTGTCAAATTTTTAGGAACAAAGAAATAATCAATATAGAATTAAAAAGCAATTGTTCAAAGAACAATAAAGGTCTTTCCACATCAATTTTTAAAATAATTTATGGAAAGCTACCTATGGTTTACTCAAAGTTACTTTTGGCGTCCAATCCAGATGGGTTTCTTCATACTGATTCAATATTTGTTTTTCAATACTTTTGTCAAAAATAAGGGAAATAATTTGCTATACCCGGTTTAGAAAATGTCATATCCGGTCTCATATGATAGCTGTATTGACACTGTTTTCAAAAATATACGGTTTCTATATACTTTGCCTGTAATAATGAAGATAATTGGCTACTTCCGGTTTATTAAAGGTCACTTACGGACACAAATGACAGGTTATGTATGCCTATTTAAAAAAAATATGTGGTTTATAGGTGCTTTTCCATGAAATAAGTATCAAAAATGGCTACTTCCGGTTTACTCAAGGTCACTTCGGGTTGACATTCTCAAGGTCACATGCCAACCAACATTTAAATAAAGACCCTTTGGCTTTATCATGTGCCAAATTGAAGTAATAATCAATTAAACTTAAATTTAAACTTTTCAGGGGCAATAACTCCTATAATATTTCTTTGGATTGTTTCACACCAATGTATCATATCTTCATCCCAATAAGGCAAACATGTTGCACTAGTTTTTATATATATATCTTTAAAAGTGGCAGAACAGATCATAAAACAAGGAAAAGTCAAAATTGAGAACATGACCTTGACCTTTGACATTGACCTCAAATTCATTCTTTTGAACCAAGGACCTAAGATCAAAATGCTTTAAATCTCTATCACTTACCATTCATATGATACATTAATATATCACTTACTAGTATGTGAAATACAGAAGGGGAAATAACTCTCATATGTAGTGTTCGTATCGCTTCGGTCAAAATTTGACAAAACATTCTAAGGATATAACGAGCAATTTGGAAAAATAAATGTGTCGATTTGTTTTACGGTTACGGAGGAGATGCACCCACAAGAAAACAGTGTTAGGGGAGATAATTCTTACAAAGAAAAGAATACGGTTAAGCAGGGTTAATTTCAAAGGCGCATAAACTATGCGATATCATATACAAAATATCCAAGCGACATCTTGCAAAACAAAAGTTACACGCAAGAAATAAAAGTGGCGGAAGAAAAAAATAAATAATAATTAAAAACACATTGTTCAGAGAACAATTGATGGTCTTTCCACTTCTTACGATTCATTTTGATATGAAAATATTAAAATACGGTTCAAAATGTAATTTCGAGTGTCAAATGATACCTTAATGTACGCTGATTCCAAAAATATATGATTTCTATACAATTTGGTTGAAATAAGAGAGATAATTTGTTACTTCCGGTCTGAAAAATGTCACTTCCGTTATTATTTGATAGTTTACTTGACACTGATTCCAAAAATATATGGTTTAATATACTTTTACATCAAATAAGTACAAAAATAGCTACTTCCGGTTTACACAAGGTCATTTCCAGTTGGATTTTTCAAGGTCATATAGCTTGCAACCTAATTGAAAAAGTCCTAAGGCTTTAGTTTGTATAAATATGAAGTTAATGCAAAGGTCAAAATCTTGAACGTCAAAATCAACTTTGATCTTGATCTCAATTTCAAGGTCATAAACCAAAGACCTCAAATCAAAATACCTTAGGTCTTTATTAGATATGGCTAACGATTTATATTACCATTCACATAATTTCACATATAAAAGGGGAGACAACTGCCATTTTATGTAAACGTACACTTTCAACTAAAATTTAAGTGTTACGACATGTCGCAACTAACAATTTAGTAAAAATATGTTGTCGTTATCTTATACGGTTTTAGAAAAGAATTGAAAATAAGCCAAAATCTGAATTAAGAACGTGACCTTGACCTTTGACCTTGACCTAATTTTGTCTTTTTTGGACCAAGGACCTCAAATCAATGGATCCTAGGTCTCTATCACTTATGGATTACCAGTTACAAATGCATATCACTTATATCCAATGCATAAGGGGGAATAACTCTGATATGGATTCTCCGGAACGCTTCAGTCCAAACCAATCTGAACATTCTGAGGATATAACGAGTAAATTGGTGAAATAATTTTGTCGTAATCTTTTACGGTTGCGAAGGAATAGCAAAAACAAGAAAAACAGTGATGGGGAGATAACTCTTACAAAGAAAAGTATTCGGTTAAGCAGGGTCAGTTTTGAAAGCGCATATACTGTTCAATATCATATACCAAATATCAAATCGACATCTTGCGAAACAACCAAAAAGGGGAAGAAAAAATATTAGGCGGAAGAAAAAAAAATAATCAGAACAAAATCAATAGGTCTTTCCACGGAAAAGTGGAAAGACCTTATTATCAGAACAAAACCAATAGGTCTTTTCACAGAAAAGTGGAAAGACTCAAATATGTATACTGATGAATCCAAAATATTTTAATTCGGTTTTTTTTCATTTTTTTTTTTTTTTTTTTTTTTTTTGCACGTACATAGTAAATCTGATGATTTGGGCCGCCAGGTTCGTTGAACCTATTTTTTTTCGTACTATTCGTTGTGAGTCGTACCAAATTATTACTGACTCGTACCTTAACAAAAATGTACTTTTATCAACTCGTACCAATTTGTTGATCATAAAGAGCATTACATTTCCCCCAATTTGTATATCTGTCTACCAAAATATATCATAAAAATAATACTCTTTCACAGGTTAAACCAGTCTCGTATTACATTTTTACACTTACTTTTAAAATGTTGGCAAAGGTTTCTGACATTCGATATGATAGATGTTTAACTAACTTGTGAGATCCCGACTCTCTCTCTAGATAGCTGACATTTTGTTACATGTATTGCTATCTGAAAGTTTTGTGTTTCTTTGAGTTTATTTTTTTTTATTGTGGAATTTTTTATGATTTTGTTTGTTTTCTGTTTTCTTTCATCTTTATTTTAATTCATATTGACTTTTTATAACAAATAAATAGTTTTTGAATAAGCAGTGCTGTGTTTTTTAAAATTAAGAGATAGTTTGAATAGATCAGATTAGAGTATATCTGCAATTTAGAATGTCATATTGAAAATGGCGGTAGTAGAGTATAACTGAAAAATGAAGAATAGCACAAAAACTGGTTTTTTTTTTACATATCTTTAATTTTTTAATTTTTTTTTTATTAGGTTTTTATATAACTGTTGTTCAGGAATCCTTCATATCTCATGATACGTTTAAGATTTAAGACAAATTAATAGTGAAGAGTTGTGTTTGACATGTTTTATTTGAATAAAAAAGGTTGCCATACAATTATCAAAAAGCAATACATAAAAAGCAATAAAAAAATGAGCAAGGCAATTCAACTACTTTTTTTAACAATCAAACGAAATTTTATTTTACAACTGCTGTTTTAAATTTTACCCAGATTACAGCGTTAGTGTGTATACCCCTGTGATGAGTTACTGAACTTCCTGTGAATTAAAGTTTTACCCAGATTACAGCGTTATTGTGTATATCCCTGTGATGAGTTACTGAACTTCCTGTGAATTAAAGTTCAGCAAACAAATACAAAATGCTAATTTAACAATTTATTACATTGATTCATTCATAAACATGTTAAGGTATTTCAAAGTTTGTGTCACATGTTAACGGATAAAAATCATTCTACTGACCGGGTTTGACATTTTTTACTTGCATCGATTTTTAACCATTCACCTCTTGACCCAATAAAATTTTGAACAGGTGTATGAAACCGTTAGAAAAGCCATTGGGTTTTGTTAACTTTCCATTCATTCGAACATTTTGAATTTTACTTTATTTTTTTTTCACTTTCGCCATGGTGAGTATGATAGATTAATTCTAGTCTAAATCATGTTCAGTAAATATGTGATTTAGTTTGTACAAAATATTAATTTATACTGTAAATGCAGATCAATGATTGATCGTTAAAAACTGAAACAGATACGTTACACCAAATCACACTTTGATATTCTTGCAAAATATTCTTCTTCTTTTTTTCAAGCGTATACAATTAAATATTATCTTTGGTGGAAATATGTATGATTTGTTATTACTTTATAATTGTAAATAAAAAAGAATTTGTCCGTGAGAGATACATGTACACCAACTACATGCAAGTTTACATTTGAATGCCTGCATTTTCTTCTAAGATTTTTTGTGTGATCGAGGGAAACCGAAAACTTTACAGATTTGATTATAGATTTTTGATTTTTAGGTTTTTAGTTTAATAGAAAAACAAAGGATATGGGGTATTCATCCATGACACAAGATCAGTACACGCACAGCAAAAAACACACAAAAAGCAAAGAGACAGCGCTTTTATTGCTGTTCTTCAACTCAAAGTCACAGTTAGGCCTTCAACAGGGAGGGAAAAAAATCTCACCTCACTGCAAGTTTAAGACGGCCCCTAGCACCGGTTTGAGCGGTTTCTTTGCAAAATGATTGGAAATGACTTTGTATAATGTAATACCACCAAATTGGGCCCAGTTAAAAAAGAATATTCAGGAATTAGAAGTACGTATTTAAAACAAACTTTTAATAATTAAGGTATCAAATGAAAGGTGAATGCCTGGTAATCCTTGTAGAACACATATTGACTGATAATTTTGAATAATACAAAAATATATGAATAAATTCCAAAATTAAGGGCATATATAGCCTGTTTCTAAGATATGAAGTATCTGATTTGGTGTATCCAAAGTTCTGGTAACCAGTATGGTCTGACGTGTGAATAATGGTATATTGATCCCGCTTCATTCTTATGTTCATACATTTTTTGTACTTACACTCAATGGCATAGTGTTATCAGGTTTACAATTATCATTAGTGCAATCAAAATAACACTCATGACATAAACGTTCAGAGTTAACGTGTAATGCCATAGTCTGCTCAGATTTAAATTTTATGAATTTGTATGCGCAGGTATATAATCAATGAAACAATGTTTTCAAGATAACATTCATTGACAGAGAGTTTTATTTGTATGTTTACACAATGACACGTACCGTGTTCTAGTGTTTACAATATACTCATGTATGAACAAGAATCATTTGTGCCATTCCGCAATGATATTGCAGTCCAACAACACGAATTCTAAAAGACGCATATATACATAACTGGAGACCAGCATACGATCGACAACAATCAGCTAGTGGTATACAATAAATTGCTATTAATCTAACAAGATCAACATATATGTCAATTACATCAAATTCCAAATATGACCAAAAACGTTGCGATGAAACAACATAAAACCACGGATGCGGCTCATGACTTGGGACAGACATATTAAAAAGTGGCGAGTTCACGTTAACCAAATAACAATATTATTAGGCTGATAATCAGTTACAATCATCACTGATTTACATTATGTACTTTCAGTATTTAAGTGTTACACTCAAAGGTATACCATGTTGAGGCATAAAATCAATGCTCTTCTGCACACGTTGAATTAAATGAAAAATATTACCTTTGTTAAACTCTCTTTAGTTCATATTCAGTGACACCATATATTCAGATTTTTGTTTAATTATAATATTGTCAAATCGGAATAAAAGTATATGTAAAATATTCGTAAATGAAATGGAAACCCATCTCCACAATACACGGTCTTCAATAATAGTCAACTGTTCATACAACAAGGCATGCTCTTAATTGCCCCGAGTCCTTACTGTTGTGAATAAATGGACATTTACTTTTAATACACTACACGAACGTTCCCATAACATAACGCAATAAGATATATAGCGATGTTCTCTTGGTACATCAATGAATTAATGTCCTCAGGAATATTGTTTATGCCTTAGTGTTATACTGTTGTGAATACATTTGACATTGAATTTCAAAAACTACACGAAGTTTTCCATAAAAAAAACACACTATGAGATATTTAACAATGTTCGCTGAATATATTCAATGACATATTGTCAACATGAATATATCTAATGTCACAATGATTTCAGATAACAGTCAATGACACACTGTTTTCTTGATACATTATATGCCACAATATTCTCTGGATACATTCAATGATTTAATGTGCACAGAAATATATGGAATGGCACAATGTTCTCTGGATACAGTCAATAACATAATGTACTCTGGATACATGGAAGGACACAATGTTCTCTGGATACAGTCAATAACACAATGTATTCTGGATGCATGTAATGACACAATTATCTCTGGATACAGTCAATAACACAATGTATTCCTGATACATGCAATGACACAATGTTCTCTGGATACAGTCAATAATACAATGTATTCTGGATACATTCAATGATTTAATGTTCACAGAAATACATGGAATGACACAATGTTCTCTGGATACAGTCAATAACATAATGTATTCTGGTTACATGGAATGACACAATGTTCTCTAGATACAGTCAATAGCACAATGTATTCTGGATACATGCAATGACACAATGTTCTCTGGATAAAGTCAATAACACAAGTATTCTGGATATATGCAATGACACAATGTTCTATGGTCACATTTAAAGATTCACTTTTCTCATAAAAACAGTAAATGAGACACTGTTCACTTGATATATTCTATGACACACTGTTTTCTTAGTGCCTTTTATGCAACAATGTTCTCTGGATACATTCAATATTTCAATGTTCTGATGAATAGACGGGTCTTTCTAATTATCCCCCTTAGTATTGCACATGTCCGCACGAGGTCATCGATGTCCGGTCGCCATTAAGGTCGTGAAACATTGTAAACATTAGAGAAAGCACGCTATCTGAACTCACATAATTTTATTGTTGATACAATAAAAATGAATGATCTGAATTATTAAATTTGATAATTATCTCATATTAATGAGATAACACATTGGTATGCAATGTTGACGTTTGGACAAGAAGACTTCATAGACATGTGTGTAATTTACTAGGGATAATCACAGTTGGAAAGGCAAACAGTGTTGACTTGTTTACCTTGTTTAACGTAATTGCTTGTTATGTAAAAAAATGTATTACACCAGGAGTTCGCTTCAAGAGACCCATAATTCCTACTTTGTTAAGTCCAGATGCTTCTTATTCGATACAATTTAATAATAAAAAGTAATGAGCAGGTCTATGATTACCAGTATATATATATGATTTAATATACAATTACCTTTTATTTTCACTTATTCATAACAACAGTGAATAATAAGAAGAAGACCAGAAATTATCGTCTCCAAGCTAGTTTATACACACTCACATTTAATGACATCCAAGACAGGAGATTTAGTCCACTGTTCATTGAAGAGTTTTGATGATTTAATCTAACTTTTATTGTTGGGTTACAGTCTCATTGACATATATCACACTTCCTGAATTCTTTCATTCAAGTCAAATATGGAAATTAATTAACTAAAATAAAACAATCTGAAGGTTGAATAGAAATGTAATAAAAAAAAAAACGAAGGACGAAAAACACAATTTACAATGAAATTATATTCAATCCGTATCTACATCGACATCCCGTATTAAATCTAATCTCCAATTTACCAATGCGGAACAAACAATAAGAATGTCATCAAAATTCTTTAAAGACGACACTGGTACAGTTCCACTTAAAACTTTAAATACTTTCAGTCTACGAATAGCACGCTCTACATTTATTCGTACATGTGCAATACGTCTAGTAGTTGTGACATCTTCATTTGAAAGCTGGGGTTTGCATTTTGTAAATACAGGAATGTTTAATTTTACACGACGAAGAAAACGAAAATCTTCAATTGTAAATCCACGATCTGCCAAGACTTCGTCACCCAAAAATAAATAGTTTAAAAATCCACTCTTTTCCACGATAAACTTGTCACTAGCTCTTCCGCCAAAAGCTTTGGAAATAAACATGATTTGTCCATGTGGAGATATTCCAACTAAATATTTTGAGGTATTGTGCGACTTGTAATTACTGAAAGATTCACTTCTAGTTTTCAAGTTCGTATAGGTCGTTGTATAAATGTTTCGGCACAGTCTATTATTATAGTGGTGCGAGGGTAATTTTCTCGGAAAGATTCATTTAATTTACGACGATTATTAGAACATCCATTAACAGCACAAGAATTACCACCCCTTTTCCTATAATTTTCGTTATTTGCCATGGTCATATGTACATGAAATATGTGAAACAAAAACGTTATAAATGACCGATAATTATATAGATTATTGATTGCACGTGCGTTATCATTCACGAGTGATATGGCCGACGTACCACGTGACCTCTTAATGGCAGCGCACATGTTTTTGAGATAAGACGTGGATAAACCCGTCTATACATTCAATAAAACACTTCTCTGGATACATACTACGACACACTGTTTTCTTGATACATCTATTGCCACAATACTCTCTTGATACAGCCAATGATTTAATGTTCTCATGAATACAGTCAATGACACATTGTTCTTTGAAAAATTCAATGACACAATATTATCTGGCATACATACAATGACACAATGGTCTCTGGGATACATTCAATGACTCAATGAAAAAGTATTGTCAGGAATACGTCCAAAAACACAATGCTCTTTGGATACATTCAATGACACAATGTTTTATGGAATACATAAAATTGCACAATTTTTTTCAGGAATACATTCAATAACACAATGCTTTTTAGAAATACAGTCAATGACACAATGTTCTCACAATGTAATCATGGTACTTTCAATGACAAATGTTCTCACAATGTAATCATGGTACTTTCAATGACAATTGTTCCCACAATGTAATCATGGTACTTTAAATTAATTTAATGACATAGTGTTGTCATGCTAACATTCAATTTGCCCAGGCCTACACTCAGTGATAAATCATTATCCTGCTTACATTCAATGGTCAAGAGTTCTGAGGCTTTCGATTATTGACCAAAGGTCAAACCTGCACTTTACATTTTCAGTCTAAATGAATTCAGTCACGTCTAATTATTTTCATAAAACTTTTCCGAAATTGTTTACTCATTCCACAGTAAATAAAAAAGTCAATTGGAAAACTTAAAAGAAGAAAGAAATTTGTTAGCATCGACATAACTAGACCTTCTCTTGCATTGAAAAAAGAAATATTTTCGAATGTATTTTGGATAATGGTAAGTATAAAATTTATCCCAGTCGGTAATTCAGCCATCAGAAAAAATGCTACAACAATAACCAGCATTAGGTTAGTACTGTTATTGGACTCACTGCTTCGATTCTGTGATACCATTAGTCTTCTTGTTCTATTGGCCTTTCGGATTTTTAATATGAGCAGAACATTCATAACAAGTAAAACCGTACATGGTATGAACTGGATGAAAATAGCCCGGAACCAATACTTCAAACTAAAATAAATGTCAATGTAACCAATCAACCATGGTTTAGAAATCACATGACATGTTGTTATAGTGTCATTCTGATTAATATTAGACGAAGCATCTACTTGAATAATATCGTCTTCTACGAAACTTGAACAATTACATATTATAGACATAAAAAAGACTGTCAGAATGACAATAGCAATGTTTCGCATCGTGCACTTTTGTTTGAATTTTGAAGAACTACAAACATACAGATATCTGTGAATAGCCAGTGTCACTGTCAGCCATACGGAAGTTGTATGGAAAATGGTTGGAATATATTGTCCAAAATAAGAGTAAATGATACACCAGTCTATCGGTACCTTCTCCAGATAGTTTCCGAAGGAGAAAAAATAAATGTACAAAGGCAAAGGGAATATCCCAGTGCACATGTCAGATATAGCCATTCCTGCTAGAATTATATTCGTCGGAGAGCGCATGTTTTTCTGCAAGAGGACAACACAAGCCAATGAATTTGTAATCACAATCAAGCAAATGACAATTGGTGACAAATACCCATATATAGGAACGGCGTAGTCAATTGGTTCAATGTTTCTAAGATCCAAAAACGGAAGAGTTTCTATTTCGTAGTTCTTTGCTGTATTTTCCGCCGCCATTGCTATAAACAATATATTAAAAGTCGTAATTTCAATACTTAAACGGATTCACAAACAGTCTTTATTTAAATCTGTTTAAAAACTTCCAATTATTTCCAGGTCCATGCACATCTATATGAGTAGTTATCAATGCTGTTTTGCGATTAAATGTCAAATTTTGCGCATGCGTTAAACTTATGGTATGATATTTTAATGTCAGGATAACCTTCAACTATGTTTGCCATCGATAATTGTCAGTTGTATAGAGTAAAATAACACAAAAATACCGAACTACAAGGAAAATTCAAAACGGAAAGTCTCTTATGAAATGGCAAAATCATAAGAGACTATTTTGTTTCCATCCGTTTTCTGTTTTCGAGCTTTTAACTCTTTAAAAATCAGCTGAACGTTTCAATCCCATACTATAAGTATAGATAGATCAAGCTTTTTAAAGATCAAATTGTTTGCCTCTCTTTTAAATCAAACAGATGATTGAAATGTAACATTTTGTTTATTTGTATTAGAATGGTGATAACCATATTGTATTTTAAGCTTTGTCTTTGTAAAACGTCCCTTGGTGTGTTTGAGCTAATAACACTAATATAAAAATAAGTTAAAAGCTCAAACACATCAAACAAATGGAAAACAACTGTCATAATCCTGACTTGGTACAGACGTTTTCTTATGTAGAAAATGGTGGGTTAAACCATCTTTTATAGCTAGCAAAACCTCTCACTTGTATGACAGTCACATAGAATTCTATTATATTAACAACAATGTGTGAGCAAAACAAACAGACACAATAGGTAAACATGTCAAAAATTGTGGTACAGCAGTCAACATTGTAATATAGTCTTAACCACTCTAAAAGAAACAACTATTTCAACAAAGAAAACCAAAATGGCATATAGACACTCTATAGACAAAGTATATAGTAAAAATGAAAGACAAGAATACAAAATTGACCACAGCATATAACACAAAATTGACCATAGCCCAATAACACTAATATAAAAATAAGCAAATGTGGTATGATTGCCAATGAGACAAATCTCCACCGGAGAACAAATGACGTAATATTTAACAATTGTAGGTCACTGTACGGCCTTCAACAACGAGCAAAACCCATACCGCATAGAAATCTACAAAAAGCCCCAATATTACACACGTTATTATGATAAAGAATAATCTAAAATAGAAGTGTTTTATTGGATTTTTTGCAGATTTGTTTTAAACGAGTTTTCTTTTTTGTCCCCAAACAACACAAATACACTAGAAAGACATAATTATAAATTTTACATCAATAATCAAACAAATTCTTTGGTCGGGTTGTTGTCTCTTTGACACATTCCCCGTTTCCATTCTCAATTTTAAATAAATTAATTTCTCGCATATCAAATGACAAATCATAAACTTCTTACTGCTTTTAATATTACCATTTATCGTATTTTTCTACATATATATAGTTAATTCTTCTCGGCACTTCGGCAAATCTCTTTTTACAGTATTATGACGTCAGAAAATATTATCATTTTTGACTTAGAAGATAGCTGTACTGTATTTCAAGGTTTGCCAACTGTCCCAAATTTATTTAAGCGCTGCTAGGTCAACATATATTTACGACAGTAAAACAATGTTTTACGAAGACAAAGCTTAAAACACAACATGGTTATCACCATTCTAATACAAAATAAACAAAATATTACATTTCAATCATCTGTTTGATTTAAAAGAGAGACGAAAAATTTGATCTTTAAGAAACTTGATCTTTCTATATTTATAGTATGTGATTGAAACGTTTAGCTGATTTTTAAAGAGTTTACTCCCTTATGTGTTATGTAACTCTTTTAATAAATTCAAGATTGAATCCAGAAATGGTTGTTATCATGATGGGTGTTTAACCTTTATTGTTTTACCTGATGATAGAGTAGAATGATAAACACTTTCAGTTTGCACGGAATGCCATTGAAGACTCATTTAATAAATGTATTTGACCTGGTACTAACGTAAGAGTACAATGTATTGATCATAAAACATCATAAGTGTATGTTCTTTGTACAAGAAGAAAAAATCTTTCTTTAACATGTAATATATGAGTAAAATAAATGTTATTAAAATTCAATTGATTTTATTATAATACTCCTATGTCATTAATCAGTGTGATTACGTGAAAAATCTAAAATCTTCGTTGAAAATTATGGAAAGCAGAAGTGACCCTTTCATTCCAACTACAAGAAAAACGTTCTTAATTAATGATGGAAATAGTAAATCTGGATGCAATTTATTCGAAATGTTTTTATTGTGTGTATACTACTGTTCATTTTAAAAGATATAGCAAAGTGTTCTCGACCAATGAAATTGTAGATTTTGATTTTCTTTAATTGTGAAGAATGAATGTAAATCATGTTCTTAGTAAGGGATTATCCTACTGTTTAGGCCTACTAACAGTTCAAAACAAAGAATTTCTATAAATGAGATACAACTGCCCAGAAGCAAATTTATCAGCTTGAAACTGACTAAACGTTGAATTTTGAAAGAAACAAAAAGTCAAAAGAAGTTTAAAGTTTACTGGTGCATTAAATTGGTACCGTAAATGATTTATGTGAATATTGGTAACTTCAAAATTATAGTTAATAAAACTAAAAAGTATCAAAGAAATGCATAAAAAAAAATGTTTTTAAAATTAGAAAAAAATCAACCATTTCCTACAACACGAGGTAATCAAAGGAAAACCATTTCAAGTTTAATAAAAAATATTAAATATTTTAGACTTTGAAGATTCATTTTCAATATTTAAAGGGTATTTTAGGTTAGCAAAAATCCAAATAACTGTCCATTCCAGGGGGAAATGGGAGTACATGTAGGTTATACGGGCCTCCTATCCATTATTTTCCAAGAAATGCAATGGGCAGTTATTTGGACTTTCTCGATGGACTCCAGTATATGAAGCCAGGGTTCCAGCAAATATCGGCCATGTGAAAAGGCTAACTTGAATAACATGTAGTATTTTCAATCATTAGATATTCTCTGAGATAATTTTTAGTGCTGTAAAATTTAATTGATTTTTACTAAAGTTGTTTCAAATTTTGAATTCTGTCGAGAATCATTTTAAGTTTTGTATTTGCTTATTTACTGTTTAGTCTAAGTTTCCAAATAATACATCCATCGTTATTTGTGTTTGGTTATAAATCCAATTTGAGTTTTATCCATAAATCTGATATTTTATGGCACATGCAAAGCATGTGCTCAATATCTCCAATAGGTCAATGACAGAAGTACATATATCAGCTTGGTTTATCTTAATGTTAAATAATAATTAATGTGTGCCAAATATTCTGTGTATAATTCAAAACTCAAACCAATGAAGTTTTGAGATTTTGTGGTGTAAAAAGATATATTTTTAGTTATTCCATATTGGTATTATTTATGTAGGTTTTTCTCTATGATTTGGATTTTGACTGAAACAGTATATTCACCTGTGGAAAAAGTATATTCACCGCGCTAAACGTCACGTGCTTTCACATGTAACGTAATGATAACATTTTTGATATACCTGAAGAAAAAGGATATTCACCGCGCTACACGTCACGTGCTTTTACATGTAAAGTTATGGTAAACGGTTTGATGTACAATTAGTTTACTAAGTAAATTTTCTAGGAATATGGAATAAATCAATCACTATCTTTTATTTCGATAAATATGTGGTTTAATTGACTTTTGAAAAACTGATATTAACTTCGGCCGTTGACCTCAGTGAATATCAGCTTTTTAAAAGTCAGTAAAACCACATATTTACCTCAAATTGTATAAAATTCATAAAAAAATTGCAATAGCGGTTTAGGTTGTCAATGAGTAGCTGTTGCAACATATTCATATTTCAAACTAAATCCTATGAAAGTTTTGACATCTGATACAAACATTTGAGAGAGAATACAGCATTTTGGATGACGAATCACAAATGAAATGCATCAATATTGATTTTCCTCAGTGTTTGAACATTAATCTTAATTGGTATATATTGAAAAATGTATAAACTGAAAATGTATGTTTTCTTATTGTTAAAAGCCTAAACATGGAAGTATACCTCTTACCTCATGTTTTTATGATGTACACAAAAGTATTTTTGAAACACCACATAGTACTAGTGTTATTTAAGACAAGCTGTTAACCGTCCAGTGGTATATTCAATACAGGACAAGCTAATGTAAAGCGAAATGATTGTGAATCCTGTGTTGTACTAGACCGAAACACTGAGCTAGTTCACTAGGCAACAGTCCGCATGAAGACTTTTCACCTTGCCCAGACACATTATTCTGATTCCGATCCGACTGGTCTTTGTTTGTACTTCTTAATAACACGTGTTTGTGAAGACGCAATTAATACCAATTTTAAAGATTTTGGTTTGACCTATAGCTGGGTTCGAACACATCACGATGTTGTAAGGATCGGATGAAAGGACGGATTGGCTTAATGTCAAGTGGCAAATATTACATGCATATTTAGTTGAAGTTGTATGGTTATGAACCTTGCATTGAACTAGAATGAAATGCTGAGTTGGATCTTGAGGACGCGGTAGTTCGCTAGAAACAGTCCGTGGGAAGAAATTTCACTATTATCGCACAAATTATTCCGACTTCTTCTAGCTGATAAGTATTTGTTCTTTTCCTACCCGACGCAGGTTATATTTGTTTTACAAAAACACTTGTTGTTCCCCTCGCACTCTTTCTGAAATGATAATAGTAATACTTAAACCACAGAAATTTGCTGTAGATTTTAACAACAGATTAATTATCAACACACTGTTTATAATTTATGCCCCTCCTTAAGCAACTTTAATGTAGCAAATGTTTCATGTACATGTAATCTTAGGTATGTTTGATTTCCTTTTATAGACTGCTTTCGTGTCCTTTATCTGTTTGGCTCTGACATGAACAACACGGGTGACTCTGTCAAATACCCGTATGTTACAAGGGAGAGAACCAGCATATTCTCATTTTTTGCTTAGTATTATGTAATTCTTCTGCACTTTTCTTGGACCATGTAATAAAAAAATCATATATTTCTCTCTTTTTTATAACCTCACATTGCAAAAAGACTTACAGAAAAAAAGGGAATTGTTTAACATTTCTGACATTAATTTTACACAGTTTATTCATACAATTCATCTGATAAATTCAGAAACACAAAATTGTTCTACTTCACTAATGTTTTTATCTCAAAAAGAAGCTTACGAGTTTGTTTTAATCTTTTAAAAATAGCATGTTAAATGGTGTATAAAACATAAACCATGAAAGAGCAGGAATTTCAAATATCAGATGAAATATTTAATAATGCAGAATATGAATAAAACAAATACCAAAGTATTATATAAAATACAAGATACATTCAATTTTTACTGATCATTTTGCCGGGATAAGTTATTTCATCTACCAATAAAAATGTAAAGGTCGTTATAGAAATATGAAGATGTTGTATGATTGCCAATGAGACAGCTTTCCACCGGAGATCAAATGACGTAGAATTGACCATTTGTAAAACAAATGTCAGAAAGATAAATTACTTGCAAAATTGTCTAATCTGTATGATAAAATTGAGAATGAAAACTGGGAATGTGCCAAAGACACAACAACCCGACCAAAGAGAAGAAAACAGCCCACCAATGGGTCTTCAACACAGCGAGAAAATCCTCCATCCGGAGGCGGGCTTCAGCTGGCCCCTAAACAAAGGTGTATATAATATACTGACTGACTTTAAAAACGCAACACTCATTTTGTTGATTTTTTTCCCACATCATGTTTGATTCTCATACAACTACTATTCACTCTTACCATACTTCTTTCTCTTAAGAAAAAAATCAACATCTGACTTACCTGTGGTTATTGACCATACCGGTATTTTTGAAGTCGCACGAATTTCTTAAAGCGAAATTTGGAACCCATAAAAGATTTTTCAGTTTGTTTTGCTTCGTGAAACAGTTCTTTCAATCCTTGGCTACACTTAAATCAGTTAAAAAATGTAACATCTCCATATTGCCAAGACTGAGGAATAAAAAACTGAATCAGTCCATAAGAATACTGCAAACAGGAAAACGTGAACGTGCTGCAACCATACAGTTTGACTTCAGAAACTCGTCTTACTGTCCTTCCGACAACGATACAGGTAGGTGGGATTTGTTACTGACCATCAAAGACCAGATTAACATGTAGTGACAATGCAACGTCAATAGAATTTGATTACGCAACGTCATTTGCGAGACATGTTTACGGCCGCAACGTCAACTGCTTATCAAATTGCCGAATGCCATTGCGCACAGATTCATGCCATAAACGTTTCCCATAAACTGAACTGCCAAAGAATCGACTGAAGAAAAACATTTAATGCCCTGAAGTTTCCACCGCATAATTGCCAAAACCCATTGTAATGGGTGGAACAAACGCATATTCAGAAGGTGTAAAACAGAACCTAAAACATGTGGAACAGAATTGGTTGATCTTTCTGACAATCATTTTGGCGTTTGTTACAGGCAGTCATTGCTTTTTACGGTGCCACATTCATTCAAAAATTTAAAAAGAATAATCTAGTGTTGCGTTTCTAAAGTCGGTCAGTATAGTTCACAGCGAAAATTGACATCACACTAAACTCCGAAACAGATAAATGAACCAAAATTAAAATATACAAGACTAACAAAGGCCAGATGTTCCTTATTCAATGCATTTTGATCCATTTTATAAAATATTTATAGAAATTAAGATATTATCATCTATTTTATCGAACAAAACAAATATCAGAAAGATAAATTACTGGCAGATTTATCTAATTTATATAATGCATTTTGATCCATTATATATAAAATATTTATGGAAATTAAGATATTATCATCTATTTTATCGAACTGACAGATATTTCAAGATATTCGATATATAATTTTTCTTTTAGTTTTATTTATTATATTGATATTTATTTATTTTCAATTCTTTTAAGCAATATAAATAAGAAGATGTGGTATGAGTGCCAATGAGACAACTCTCCATTCAACTCACAATGTATAAAAAGTTAACAATTCTAGGTCAAAGTACGGCCTTCAACATGGAGCCTTGGCTCACACAGAACAGCAAGCTATAAAGGGCCCCAAAATGACTAGTGTAAAACAATTCAAACAGGAAAACCAACGGTCTAATCTATATAAAAAACGAGAAACGAAAAACACCTATGAACCACACCAACAAACGACAACCACTTAAAACACGGGCTCCTGACTCAGGACAGGTGCATAAAAATACAGGGGTTTAAACGTTTTAACAAGCGCTAACCTTCACCCTAACCTGAGACAGTAGTGTAACATTACAATATTAAAAGACACACTAACTAGGGTTAACTCGATCAAAAAGACATTTAAACAAAACCAAGTAAACATACGCTGAAAGAATAAGTTAGATCTATGACACAATATAAATAAAATATTAAAACGTAGGTGCCTATATAATATAGACGTCACAGGTAGTAATAAAAAAGATGTAGGAAGAGTGTTAAGGTTCATCATAACAAATGGACAAATATGGCCGTATTTTCACCTCAAAAACTACTCTGTGTACAGACTTACCTGTGCAGTTTGCAAAGTTTTAAGGCCTGGCATCCACTAGATATATAAAAGTTAAATTTATTTTGCATATCAGAAAGATAAAATCCATTTTGGATTTTGATGGGCATTTTTTTTCCTTTCTGCAGAAGATGTAAAAATAAACAAACACCTGAGTTGCATTTGATATGGTCCACTCAATTCCTACCTTTAACTCACCTATAGATGTGTAGATATCTATTGTCCATGCCAATCAAGGACAATCAATACAATACAAACCAGTTGTTACCTGAGAGGGAGCATCTCAAAATTGTTTCCCAACTTAGTTAATTTTAACACCTTCTGCAGAAACGAAAAAAAATGCCCATCATAATCCAATCAAGATTTCATCTTTCTGATATGCAAAATAATTTTAACTTTTATATATCTAGTGGATGCCAGGCCTTAAAACTTTCCAAACTGTACAGGTAAGTCTGTACATAGAGTAGTTTTTGAGGTGAAAATACGGCCATATTTGTCCATTTGTTATGATGAACCTTAATAGGACAACTCTTACCTGGGACAAAAAAGGCGTTAGATAAAACAACGAACAGGTAAATTTAAATATACTAATTTTGTTGTTTGGAGTACGGAAGTAAACATTGGCCGTAACTGTTAGCTATAGGCAGTGGTTGGTTGATTATATTTGAAGGATTTGATTTGATTTTTTGGTGTTTTAACGCCACTTTTAAGCACCGCTTTTGGGCTGTTTCGAGGCGGCCAGTTTTTATTGGTGGAGGAAGCCGGAATGCCCGCAGAAAATCACCGACCTTCGATAGGAAAACTGACAATCCTAGTCAATTAAGATTGGAGTCGAGTGCACCCGCACGAGCGGGGTTCGAACTCACAACCTCAGTGTTGACTGGCTAGTGATTACAGTAGTAACTACTTAGACCACTCGGCCACCGAGGCCCCTAATATTTGGAAGGAGTTGCATTATTGTTATGTTGGACTTTATCATTATCTTTTTCTTCACCTAAAAAGACAAAAAATATATTTAAAATAATAATCATCGGTATTACTTTTTTATCTTAATATAGCCAGGCAAACGGTACATTGTATAATTATGGATTTATATAGGCGACAATAGACATAGACATTATTTCAATATTTCCAATCATGGTGCCCTAAATAGAGCAGTTCAATCATTCATAACTAAATAAACAGATTCATAAAAAATAAAAAGGAAAAAGAGATTTTTATTATTGAATATTTAACATAGTGAAGCAAAAAGAAACCTTACAAACTACAAATACAGTACAAAGAAATTGGCTATTTCTGGGCGTCTCTTCCTGGGGATCTCTACCTGGGGAAGGGGAGAAAACTCCTATAATTATTTAAACACAAGTGGATGGTGATGAACACCAACAGTTTACTTATGTGATTTTCTGAACGTTGATTGTAGTCAATTCTAGAGTTGTTTTATATTTGTACACACCGACACAACGAGGGAGTCATAATAAGCTACGTACAATTCAAACAGCTCTTCAAAGTTTGTATTATTTTGTATCACCGTACGCCCTTCAACAATGAGCAAATCCCATTCTGTTTGGTATAAAAGGCCTCCATATGACAAAATGTAAAACAGTTCAATCGAGAAATTGTTTATTATCCTCTGTCTTATATCAGTGCACGACCGGTTGATCGAAATAAGCTACTTAAAATTTGATTGGCCCTTCAATATCAGTTTCACTTTGATTCATCGTACACCCTTCAACAATAAGCAAAACCCATACTGTATATAGTATAAAAGGCCCCGACATGACAAAACGTAAAACAATTCAATCGAGAATTTGTATATTATCCGCTATGATATATGTGTGCACGACGAGTATATAATATGTGTACACGACGAGTATACAATATATGTGTGCACGACGATATAACAACTACGTAAAGTGTTACAAAAATGTATCAGCTCTTCAAAGTTTGTATTACTTTTGATTTTTAGATAATGCGACTTCTACCATCACCGAAGATACATTTATTACAAGCACACTTAAATTAAAACATTACATAAAATATAAATTCGATCAAAGTTACCATGATCACATGACTGACAAAGACTACATAGTATGTAAGCAGAATAGTGATCTGGTATTTTTCAAAGAAAAGGACACAATACAACATTTTTGATTTCTTTGCTATTCAGTGAAAAAAGTTAAAACAAATTAAATTCTTATAATTCTCATAATCACCATTGCAGTTGTTAGATAAGGATTTATTTTGTCAAAAAGATCCAGAAATAAACCGACCAAACAAGAGAATAACAATGCATGTTAAACAATGCATGTCGACAGGTAAAGCGTCTTCCGCTATAGCATTATTCATCCGCAATATGATACAAATATCATAATGACAAATTTTGACATAAATTAATCTTTATTTATATAACTACTTATATTTCGGAAGTTTCCCACATGCATTTAATGTATTTGCACCGGAAACTAATTATAGTCTCCCTCTGACCGTTAGTAAAACCTATCAAAGTGGAGCACCGTTTGTTGGGCGGGATGTATAAATACGCAGCTATAATGTCCTGTCTAAATTGGGTGGTTGAATCCGATACCTAATGTAGAGAGAGTGCCAAGCTCTCTTTGCCTTAGGTTCCATGGCAACTGCTCTTTGAAGGTGTTTTAGGCTAATTTTTCTTTACTATTCAATTAACCAGAACCCTCGTTTTCCAGGGGCATTCAAAATGTCCGGACCTTTATCTGGGTCGATCCATTATACAGGATCTTCCTATTGTGTTTGCTGTTAGTGTGTTCGTGTCCTAAACATAGATATAAGAAGATGTGGTATGAGTGCCAATGAGACAACTCTCCATCCAAGTCACAATTAGTAAAAAGTAAACCATTATAGGTCAAAGTACGGCCTTCAACACGGAGCCTTGGCTCACACCGAACAGTAAGCTATTAAGGGCCCCAAAATGATGCATGTTATATTTCTTACTGGAAATTAAGCAATTAATACTATTTGTTTGCAAGGTTAATTTACTTTAGTTGTGGTGATTAAGAGATAATGAAATTTGAATCAATATCTATGATCATGCTTATTTTCCTATCGTCCTTCACAAAGGTAATACAGTGGCGGATCCAAAAGGGGGGGGACAAAAAGAGAGGGGACGCCCTTCTTTGATACCACCAACAAATAATTATATCATGTTTTTCAAAAAATAATTTGATTTTTTAGCATAAATCGTTCAATTATTTTTTTATATAATCCGTTTGATTGAATAACGCCCCTCCTTTCAAAAATCCAGAAACCGCCCCTGCAGTAGGTGTAATACCACCATTGATTATCCTCTATTTCAAAATGTGTGCAGAATTTATTTTTGTTTTTATCCTGTCCAGTACTATAGAAATAATGTCACATAATGTTTCATTGCATATAAGAAAATAACCATTAATGGAAGTTAACCAATCAAATTTTCACCCTTTTTCTTCCTGTGTACAAGCTTTAGTAACCATGTAACCTCAAGTTTCCAAAATATTCTTTAGAAACACCAAATAAAAAAAATAATGGTGCTTTGAAACACCCAAGATATATGTCCAAGACACAGATTTTTTTTTACTGCTATGAAATGTAGGACAAATTTCCTACGACTGTCAAATTCAAGGGAATATTTTTTTCGACCCTTTTTCGTATGGAACCGGATATGACGTACTATGATTTGGTGGTATTACACCAGTATGCGTCGGATACACCGTTATTTTTGTATGGTTGTAAATATTACAATTGTGTTCGCCAGACGCGTGTTCCGTCTTATTGACTACAAAGGACTCAACAGTGACGTTCGAATCAATGTAAAGTTACACGTTACATCCCAGCTACTTTGTTCTACCAAGGTTGATCTGAGCCGGATCACCCCTACAAGATCACCTAGCTTGAGTTTCTTTGTTCTGCATGCTTTCCTTGGTTCTGTAACATTTTGACGGGAATGTCAAATTTTATACTAAAACTTAGAAATATTTATACGGAAAAGACTAATTATCAAAATTTATGTTGAAAAATTCATGCAGTGTTTATGCTGGGAATCGAACTCATGACCTTTAGCATATAGACTCACGAGACATACCCCTACACCAGCACGACTGGATACAATACAAATCAATGTTAATTTAACATATTTAAACATTGTGTCCGGGGCTCATAAAGGGTATATACCATACAGTAATATATAAAGTATATAATAATGATTGTGTGGAGTTCTAAACTAGATTTTATGAAGCGTAAATGGTTTTTTATCTTATCTAGAACAGCTGGGATGTAAAATAGTTATCCCATTCGGACTTGGCGTGTCGGTGTTAGATCACCCTCTGGCCTCCGGCCTTCGGGATGATCTTACACTTACACCCCAGTTCTATTGTTATACTTCATAGTTTCTGTAATAGTTATACACCGAGGGATAGGTGTGTCTGGATAAGAAACCCCGTCGGCCGGAGGCCGGAGGGGTTTCTTATCCAGACACACCGTATCCCGAGGTGTATAACTAACTTACACCCCATTCTAAACCCTAAATTTGTTAACATTGATTATTAAATGAATAAAAAAACCGATAGCAAATTTATTGACAATACCAAACCATGATTTATAAGAATTTTTTTTATTACATGAAACCCCACTAGTAACCTTTCTTTTGTTACCTTCGTTCAAACTTTGACAAGTGAGTATATTTTACAAATGTCAAGTTGTTTTGCAGATTCCCGTTAAATCCTGTGCTAATATGGATCAGAGGGTCAAGGTTGACCGTTTCGTGTATTCTTATTACAAACAAACAATACATCGTGTTCCTTGTATTCAGTTGTCAATATTGACGGGTATAAGACGGACGACAATTTGTGGCAAGCGTTGGATTTGGTAGAAGAGACTTAAGATAAAGGCAATATTATAACCCAAAGTACTGACCGGTATCAGTGTAATAAAGGTAATCATAACTGTATTTTATATCTTATGGTTTTATACCCCCCCCCCTCTTCTCGAGAATAAACAAACATTCATATTCGGACATACTAAGGGATATGTGTGACCCGACTACCAGACACGGTCAACATACAAAGATACAGATTTAATATTTAGGAAAACCTTTTTACGGGGGCAAACAGGGGCTGATCCAGCTGGGGAATCCCAACTCAACAGAAAAGCGGGGTCCAACCATTCAAATGCATTGATCTTTTTGGGTCAAACCCGCGGAAACCCACCCCAGATCGGCCAATGGGTAACCGGGGGGGGGGGGGGGGGGGGGGGGGGGGGGGTGGTGGTGGTCCCGGGAGTTAGAATCCCCATTTTTTTAAAGACCAATGCTTTAGAATAGAGACATATGACTGGGATAAAAAAAAATTACTTCAAGCAAAGGAGTATTTAAAGGAATATTTTTGTATTCAAAATAGATGCTTAATTCTTTTTTTCGCTATTGAAATTTCCTAAAATGTGTTTTTTAATATCTTGAAACAATTTGTAGTGAACATTATTAGTAATTTCTTATGTTCATGCTATTTAAAAAAATAATCAATTTCTATTGTTACGAATAACAATGGACTTTGTTTGCGGGATGTAGAAGCAGGGGTTTCCAGAAACCCCGCTCGTCACACCCTGTGGTCAAAATCCTTTGTTATTCGTAACAATAGATCTATTCAATTTACACTTGTTTCAGAAATAGAAACTATGAAGTATAACAATAGAACTGGGGTGTAAATTTCTGAAACAAGTGTAAATTGAATAGATCTATTGTTACGAATAACAATGGATTTTGACCACAGGGTGTGACGAGCGGGGTTTCTGGAAACCCCTGCTTCTACATCCCGCAAACAAAGTCCATTGTTATTTGTAACAATAGCAATTGATTATTTTTTAAATAGCATGAACATAAGAAATTACTAATAGTGTTCACTACAAATTGTTTCATGATATTAGAAAAAAAACACATTTTAGGAAATTCCAATAAGCATCTATATGGAATACAAAAATAATCCTTTAAATACTCTTAGTTTTGCTTGAAGGTAATTTTTTTATCCCAGCCATATGTCTCTATTCTAAAGCAATGATCTTTTAAAAAATGGGGATTCTAACTCCCGTATCCCCCCCCCCCCCCCCAGTTACCCAGTGGCCGATCCTGGGTTGGGGGTTCCGCGGGTTGGACCCGACTTTAATTTAAAAAATCAATGCATTTGAATGGTTGGACCCCCCCCTTTTTTCTCTTGGGTTGGGAATCCCCGGCTGGATCAGCCCCTGATTGACCCCCTCCCCCAAAAAGGGAGTTCCTCAATATTAAATATTGTATGTTGAGCGTGTCTGATAGTCGGGTTTCTAATGCAGACACACATATCCCTTAGTATGTTCGAATATGAATGTTTGTTTATTCTCGAGAAGAGGGGGGTATTGTTTTTGATAAAATCGTTAAATATAAAATACAGTTATGATTACCTTTATTAAACTGACACAGGTAAGTACTTTGGGTTATACTACTGCTTTTATCTTTAGTCTCTTCTACCAAATCCAACGCTTGCCACAAAATGTCGTCCGTCTTATACCCGTCCATATTGACAACTGTATACCAGGAGCATGATGTATTTTTTGTTTGTAATAAGAATACACGTAACACTCAACCTTGACCTGCTGATCCATATTAGCACATGGATTTAACGGGAATATGCAAAACAACAACTTTGACATTTGTAAAATATACTCACTTGTCAAAGTATGAACGAAGATAACCAAAGAAAGGTTACTTGTGGGGTTTCATGTAATAAAAAAATATTCTTATAAATCATGGTTTGATATTGTCAATAAATATGCTATCGTTTTTTTTTTTTTTTTCATTTAATAATCAATGTTAACAAATAGGGTTTAGAATGGGGTGTAAGTTAGTTATACACCACGGGATACGGCGTGTCTGGATAAGAAACCCCTCCGGCCTCCGGCCGACGGGGTTTCTTATCCAGACACACCTATCTCTCGGTGTATAACTATTACTGACACACCGCGTCCTCATGGGATAACTATTACTGATTCTCTTTTTATTTTGATGTGTACACCGATTGATCATTTATCTAAATCAAAGAAACTATTACAAACACTACTAAGGTAGTGGTAATCTGCAGAATCCAAAATGGTGATTTTGACAAAATATTTACTTTGACCTATTGACTAAAATATAGAAATTTCAAGAAATATTAACAATACAATATACTGGATTTTAATGGATAAATAGCAGATTATCAAACACTAATTGGGATCATTAAGAAGCTTGATTTCTTTTTACTAATATTATGTGAACAAAACGTTCATCTGATTTTTTAAGAGTTAACTCCCTTAGGTATTCGATACCCCCTTATACTTACAGCATGTACAACAATAACAATCTAACGGCCAGTCGCATAACGCTTCGTTTATATCACTCATAGAGGTTCTGAAATTAACAGAGATATGAAATGCTTGTAATCAGGATTGCGTTGCTCAAAATGTTGGAAAGTGTTAGCCAGTAGTTAAACTGCTTATCCACTGGTTAACTTTAAACCAACATGACTGGGCTTTTCAAAACTATGGCTAAATTTTGCTATGGGTTAACTTAACCAATGGTTAACAGCAACTTTCTACTCATTCAAAGTAACTATAATTCCCAAGTTATCTGTACTAATCAGAAATAAATCGTAAATAAAACATAACCGTCCGTGCAACTGAATATTTCAACTTAAATTTTCCCTCGCCCTGCTCGTCCGAATTTAAAGTATTTCTACTCTAAATTCAATAGGCTATAACCAAGACAAACACAGACATAGAATTAGTTGTTCGCAGTAACATATTATTTTCTCTTGCGATACAATATTTTATTTTACTTTATTGTACAAATTTCTTCGATTCAAACAACATATAAATACATATAATAAACAATAAATACATGTAATAAACATAGCAGAAACTGTATATATAATAATGTGACTAACTCCGATTCGACGTAACTGCGAGCACCTTCGATACTAATACATTTAAATGCCAAACTTCATATAGTACCATAAGACCCCACCCGTAGAAACCGCCAACACTTTTCTCGTGCCTTATGCACCGAACATTAAACTTTATAAATGTTTCAGAACTAGTATCTGAACTAGTTAAACTAGTTCCCATGTATATAAATGTACTTCTAATCATGATAATAGCAAGCGGGGAAAACCCAATTTTAAACGAAAGGAAATATATTGTGAGTGTTTCACATTATTGCTTACCACAGGTACAAGAGGAGATTTTATTTAATGTAAACATATACTTAATACACTTTAAAGTTAGTGTATTATGGCTATATATTTTACTAAAGAAAATGTAATCTTGTACCTTTGATCGTAACTGGTAACGTAAACTTACAAAGAAAACAGATGCTCTTTATCACGACCGCGTTAATGACTGTTCAAATCGTATTTTGATCATCAGTCATTTTTTGGTATGGTGAATAGATATCCATTTTTAGCTCACCGTTCCGAAGGAACTGTGAGCTTTAGCCATCACTTGGCGTCCGTCGTCGTCCGCCGTCGTCGTCGTCCGTCTGGTGTAAACTATTTCAAACATCTTCTCCTCTGAAACTACTGAACCAATTCCAACCAAACTTAAGCCGAATTATCCCTAGGGTATTTAGAATAAAATTTGTGTTTTATTTTCTGTTTCGTCAAAAAAAATAGCCACCATAAAAATAAAACATAGGGGTAAAATGCAGTTTTTGGCTCATATCTAAAAAAAAACAAAAAAGTTAGAACAAATCTGACAGGGGTATGAGTGTTCATTAGGTGAAGTTCTATCAGCCCTGAAATTTTCAGATGGATCTAATAACCCATTGTTAGGTTGCTACCACTAAATTTGTAATTTTAAGGAAATTTTGCAGTTTTTGGTTATTATCTTGAATAGTATTAATGATACAGATAAACTGTAAACAGCAAATATGTTCAGCAAAGTAAGATCTACAAATAAGTTAATATGACCAATATTGTCAATTGACCCCTTAAAGAGTTATTGCCCTTTAAAGACAATTTTACACAATTTGTTTATCATGTTTTCTAACTTTAAAAAATCTTCTCCTCTGAAACTACTGAACCAATTACAACTAAACTTAAGCTGAATGATCCTTAGGGTATCAAGAATAAAGATTGTGTTTTATTTTCTGTTTCGTCAAAAATCATGGCCGCCATGGCTAAAATTAGAACATAGGGGTAAAATGCAATTTTTGGCTAATATAATTCAAACACTTAAGCAATTAGAGCAAATTTGATGAGAGGTTAAAATGTTCATTAGGCCAAGTTCTATCAGCCATGAAATTTTCAGACGAATCTAACAGTCCATTGTTGGGTTGCTGCCACTAAATTGGTAATTTTAAGGAATTTTGAAGTTTTTGGTTATTATCTTGAATATTATTAATGATAAAGATAGACTGAGAACAGAAAAAAATGTTCAGCAAAGTAAGATCTACAAATAAGTTTAGTGACCAAAATTGTCAAATGTGTCCTTAAGGAGTTATTGCCCTTTAAAGACAATTTTTCACAATTTGTTCATCTAGTTTGCTTATTTTAAAAAATCTTCTTCTTTGAAACTGCTGAATCAATTTCAGCCAAACTTGGACTGGATGAGTTTCAGAGTATCTAGTATAAATTGTGTATTTTATTGTCTTGTACGTCAAGAAACATAGACACTATGGCTAAAATGGAACATAGGGGTAAAATGTATTTCTTTGTTTTTGAAGAAAATATGACAGATACAAAGAACATCTCAATGGAATTTTTAAGCCACTCATTAATATATATTAAAAAGCAAAAATAATCATTGATGAAAGATTTAAGCAAAAAATTACAGGTGAGCGATTCAGGCTCTTGAGAGCCTCTTGTTTACTTTGTTTTACTTTTTATTTTCGGGGAGGGGGCTGTGTATTTGTTTTTTTTGGGAGGGGGGTTTTAGGAAAAAGGTGGGTCTGTTTTGAATATTGTTTAAGAATTACCTAATCATTTAAAAAACCCGACATTTATTGAATGCAATATAAAAAAGGGGGACTACCGGCAAGACAACGTTAATTTATAGTGCAACATGGTACTGGCACACATAAAGGTATTTTATTTGTGGTTATGTTCAGGACCATATGAGTACTTGGACCATGAGGGCATATATTCGTTTGGTTATCAACAGTTTGGATATATGAGGATTTAGACCAAATAGGTATTATGAAATACATTCTACCTTTCTTCTCAGGAACACACTACTCGTTCTCCGAGCCAAAATTTGCACAAGTTTACTGACTGAAATCCTTTATATTTAAAGTATTTTCTGAATCTTGGTTCATCTAGATCTGTCGTTAATAGGCAAAACCAAAAGTATTTTTTGGGGGGGGGGGGGGGGGGATTGGCTTTTTTAACTGTTACCCTCAGTGTTTAGATAAGCTCGAAAGAAAAATATTCCTCTAATGTTTATTTATTTTTGTACATAAAAAAGAGGGACAGCATGAAGTTAATGCGGTTAAATAAATATAAGATCGTATGAATATGAACAATATCACATTTAATATCTATAACTAGCTTGAGTTGACTTAATATTGAATTTACCGAAAATAGTTTTTGAGTATTCTAATCACCAACTGCCTGTTATTAAAACAACTGACTTTTTGTTTAACTGTTCATTTAGATTTTTTAAAAGTTATTTTTAAAAGTTGACATCTTCTGATGCGTAAGTAAAAAGTCGATAATGAAATTTGTAAAATGTTTTTAATATAATTTTGAGTAGTTTTAACTAGTGACTAAAATTAATTTTGTCTTGTAATTATGTAATAATGAATACCATATGATTGAATAAGTTATAATTAAAGAAAAAAAACCCACCTAATTTCATACCTTTTTCACTTTACTGTAAACAAATCTATTCTGCATTCGTCGTATCATTTACCCAGACCATACCATATGATCATGACCATGCAGCACTACCTCCGTGGTCTCGTCTCGTGGGAGCATGTTCGCCTCAAGTGCAAGAGGTCGGGTGTTGCAACTATGGCTGGGTAAAACGAAAAGTTTTGAAATTTAAAAACAGCGTCTCCGCTAGGCACGCGACATCAAGGAGTAAAAGCAAAGACTGGTCGACTCGGAGTCAGTAAAATGTTTTCAGGTAAGATGTTATGTCTTTTTGCGGACTATTACCTCGTGAAATAGCAATTTAAAAAATCGGCTCAGCGTGTATATATAGTACTAAGCAAGGTTAATATTCATAATACATTAACATGTTGTCGTCCTGAATATGCAAATTAATTTGCCGCTGGACATTACGCAACCATCCATCCATCATCATTATCATGATCATGCGTGTATGTTCCAAATACTTCAGAAAAAATATATTAGGAACAATCTGTATCTGTATTTAATATTGTTTAAGAATGACGAAATCAATAATAAAAAACTGACAAATATGCATAAGGACTTCGACATCCATTGAATCCAATTCAAAAAAATGAATTTCTTAACTGTTTGCACTGTAAGTATACGTACCATGAGCTGGCAAATAAATTATAGAATATCTAGCTGTGGATGCCTATCCAGGATGTGAAAAAGGGAACCTACCGACAAGACAACGTAAATTCATTGTGGGACATGCTGCGGAAACCATAAACGTAAATTGTTAAGGGATAAATCTCCTAAATAAGGTATGGCTAGATTCAGCATATCGAAGAATCAAATATGTTCATTATTTGTTGATATGAACAAAGTTTAATTTTAGACCTTTTGACCCTAATGTGGACCAATTTGGAAACCAGACCCAACATGAAAAATCTAAATGTACGGTTAGAATCAACACATTAAAGAACCCCAAAATTCAATTTAATTTTGTACACTTTGGACCTAAATGTTGACCAATTTGATAACAGTTCAAAACTTTAAAATCCAAATACTCGGTTAGATTCGTTATATCATATAACCCCAGTAATTCATTTTTTGATGAAATCATAATAGTTTAATTTTGGATCCTATGGACCTCAATGTGAACCAATTAAAAATGGAGCCCAAAATTCAAAATCTAAATACACGATTAGATTTGACATTTTATAAAACCCCAGTAATTGTATTTTTGACGAAATCAAATAAAGTTTAATTTTGGATCCTTTGGACCTCAATGTGCACCGATTGAAAAACGGGACCAAAAATCCAAAATTTAAATACACGGTTAGATTCGACATATGAAAGAAACAAAAGAATTCATTCAAGACTTTGAATTAAATCCTGTTGAAATTGGCCAAGTAAAAAAGAATTAGTAAGTATTGCCCTGTTTCGGTCTCTAATTCTTATCGGTTAGGGCCACGATCCCCAAAATCAATCCCAACCTTACTATTGCATGGAATAATTTATGCACTGAACGATTGTACACAGCAGCTGAAACAGAAGAAAATTTAAATTAACATGAAAAGTGTAATTTATTCAATCTGCAAATATAAACACAATATTAAGAACAGCATAAATGGTATGATGTTCAAATTGGTTGCTTATCAATGTATTGCAATGAAACAAAACAAAATAATTTCAGTCTTGCAAAAAATATTTTCATACTGTTTGTATAGTTAAGAAATTTCCAAAGAGGAAAAATAGGGTAAAACATTTCCTGAGGGGAAATTTGATGCTCAGAAATTTCCACTTAGATTTGGAGATCAATATTTTCCTTAGAGAAAATTTGCTGTCTTGAATTTTCCCTCAAGGAAAAATGTTTGTCAAAAATTCCTCAAAGAAAATGATAGTTGACAAAATTTCACCACAGGAAAAAGAATTTCTTCAAAGGAAAATTGGATGCAGCAAATTTCCTCACAGGAAAAAGAGTTTCCTAAAAATAAAAATGTATGCAGCAAATTTCCTAAAAAAATCTTTTTCCTTTGATGACGAAAATAATTTCCTCGAGGAAAGATCTTTTTCCATACCAGGGAACCATTATCAACCAAGTTATCAACTTCATTTTGACAAACCTCCAAAAATTAAGGTGACAACTTTTGCACTCAGCGGAATTGCAAACTTGTCCCGGAGACTATTTTATGTTTTTTCCTAAAAAAATATTCTGATCCCCAATTTGATGAGAAAAAAATATTATGGTCAAGTAGAAGATTGAAAAACATATTCTGAATCTAGATTCTTGAAAAAAAAATTTAATCGATAGCGTCGAAAAACTAAAAAACATTTTGGAATTTTTTCTGACTCTTTTTTGTATATCATGTTTAGTATAAACAATCAATACATGTAAATCTCAAATACAAGTATAAGACGTTTGTTTCTGACTCCGTCAATTGTTTTCAGTTATATATATATATATATTAATTCATTAATTCATTTAATTTTTGTTAACATTTACTTACACTCATTTTATCTCTTAGACTAGCTAGACTTGGAAGGTTTAAAAGCTAAGAATATATTGTAATGACATAATATGTCCTTAACTTGTAAGAGGCATGCGCTTTCTGAACTTTAGAAGTAAGGAGTTTTGTGTGTCAATTAATTAGGTTGCATGTCTTAATTAGTTATGTATACTTCGCATCTCCTTTAAATCATAATATATAGAAATTAAAATATGTTAACATGCAAAAATAATTGTTTTTATAGTCTGAGAGTCGTGTTTTAATTCTTATTATTATCCCCTCGTCTTATGTTCTTCACATTCTGCTATCTTGTCGCGGTAAAAGAGAAAGGCGTTGTCTAACCAAGCGCAAACGCCCGTTTTAATTATTCGCGTACAATATTAATTGAAATTTATTGAGTTGGTTTTATCACTTTTTTAATCCTTCGGTTTATCTAACTAAGTATCCATATGTATACACGACTGGATGAAAAGCAAGCGCGGTGTGTCCCTAGGTTTTCATTTACGTTTCAACTATAATGACTCTGAACATTCATAACAACGAGCGACTGGATCAAATGGGGAATGATCACGTGTGCGTTTTAATACAATATAAAATTGCTGGCTGTTAGTAGAATAATGTTCCTGTGTACCGATATGCATGATTGATCAAGATGCAACTTTGATAACTGAAATAAGGAGTTCAAACCCGACACTCTGCGATATTGAAGGACATCCACTAGGTTTCAAATAACACCAACCAATCAACACACTTATAGGTTGCACTTTTTAAATGTTTCACAAGCCACGCCTTTTTTGGGGAGATATATATTATTCATAGATATGTTAATTTGTTTACCTACTGGTTCCCAGATATGATCTCTGTGTTTCATCTCAAAGAGACATAACTTGGGAATGTTACCAGTATAGAAAAAATAGTAGCGCCGAAAATTTAATTCTTAGGAGGTCTCAAAGTGGAGGTAGGGGTAGTACAGAAATTTAGTGTTAGTTTAAACTCTTAGAAGTGCAGGGCATATAAATGTTGAAAATATGCCGCACAGCCCTATATTTTGACCTTTGAATAAAATAGTAGTACATATCAACTTTCCGTTCTGGGATATAATTTTCACGAAACTTCATAGTAAAAGTGGCACAGTTCTAGCCGCAAAGGGAGTTCCTATGGGAAATTGCATTGTCTATATTTACAGAATTGCAACCTTATACTACGAAAGAGTCATTGATGTCTCATAGAGACATAACTTGGGAATGTTACCAGTATAGAAAAACATAGTAGCGCCGAAAATTTAATTCTTAGGAGGTCTCAAAGTGGAGGTAGGGGTAGTACAGAATTTTAGTATAAGTTTAAACTCTTAAAAGTTCAGGGCATATACATGTTGAAAATATTCCACACAGCCCTATATTTTGACCTTTGAATAAAATAGTATTACAGGGTGAAAAAAGAGGACATATAGAATTTCACCGAATTTGGTTTATCTCAGAGATTTAAATTAAATTAACTCAAATATAAAGTTTTATAAATATTTCATGAAGATTGAGAAATTTCTGGGCCTTAACTATGATGACTCACCATAAATTCATAGTTTACAGTATGCATAGTTTACATAAAGCCCTGAATGCAAAATAAATTCATAATATATGCGTATTTGTAATTTGAATTGTTTAGAAGTGCTTATAGTTACTCTTCGCAGTCATTGAAACTCATAGATCCTTCGTGAATATTGTTTTGGGGTGTTTTTTGTTCTGTCGTTAACCCAAAAGTAAGCCATAACACCTGGATGTGCTTTTTTGTGACCGCGGAATAAAAAAAATACATGCTAGAAATACAAAAATACCTCAATAAAACTAACGATAGTGTGTTCTATCCTAAATTTGTACTAAATATTCCATATTCACAGAAACAGCAGAATAATTTAGCAAATTTGAGGCCCCAGTGGCCAAAAACAGAGAAAAATGCCTACCCCGTGGGTCACAAAACAGATCATTTGACCTGTTAATGCTATGATTTTATTATTTTAAAGGTCTTTTGTATAGAAAACAATAACTGTGCTTTGAAATTATTCAAGAAACAGATGTTAGCAGTCAGTTCTATAACACTTTTAGTGAAGTCATATATCAGACTGGTAAATTCATACATACAACTTTTGAAAATATGGCTTTGTTTAAACACTTGTTGTTCATATATAAGCTAAATTATGTTTGATATATGGTTAGAGATGATATTGTTGTGAAAAATTTCTACGCTGACCATTTGACGTAGAAATTGTTAACTTTAATTGACAAATAGGCATACAGTAAGATGTGGACTGGAGACAAAGGCAGGATTGGATACTTTATATAATCTTGAATGTTGGAATGATTAACTACTAAACTTTACATTTATAGTATTCTGAAATGCTTTTAATTCGTTATCAGAATAGTTTCTAACAGGTTCTAGACATTTCATGTCAGAAAACATGCACATAGGGTAAGCTGATAATAATTTAAGTCTTGTTTTCAAATTCTTTAAAAATTGAAACAGGGATGGGGGTATAAAATGTACAGTAAAAGAAAAGTTAGAGTATTTGCAGTGATTTCTTTAAGGCTATAATTCTGATAAATAAGTATTATTGTGAGAAAAAATGTTTTTCAAGAGTTCTTTATTTGAATAAATGTTTGTATAGGTTGCACTTTATAAATACAGCTGTTTCACAAGCCACGCCTTTTTTGGGGAGATATATAATATTCATAGATATGTTAAATTGTTTACGTACTGGTTCCCAGATATGATCTATGTGTTTCATCTCATAGAGACATAACTTGGGAATGTTACCAGTATAGAAAAATATAGTAGCGCCGAAAATTTGATTCTTAAGAGGTCTCAAAGTGGAGGTAGGGGTAGTACAGAATTTTAGTATAAGTTTAAACTCTTAGAAGTGCAGGGCATATAAATGTTGAAAATATGCCGCACAGCCCTATATTTTGACCTTTGAATAAAATAGTAGTGCATATCAACTTTCCGTTCTGGGATATAATTTTTCACGAAACTTCATAGTAAAAGTGGCACAGTTCTAGCCGCAAAGGGAGTTCCTATGGGAAATTGCATTGTTTATGTTTACAGAATTGCAACCTTATACTACGAAAGAGTCATTGATATCTTCCAATCAGGTAATATGAAAGTATTCAGTCCGAAGACTTCCAGTGTCCAAATTATAAGACCGTCTCGGAGGAGACAGTAATCAACCCTCGGTCAATATCAGCCTTCGAGCTTTCGGCTCTTGACTGATATTGTACCTCGGGCTGATTATACATCTGATATGAAAAATGCCATGTAATAATCTGACAGTATTTAAAAGTATTGGCTATTGTATTATTCTGTTTGAAACCTTTCTATTTGTGAGATTTGTAAAAACTATATATATAGTTTTTACAAATCTCACAAATAGAAAGGTTTCAAACAGAATATATATTCCTAACATCACTGAAGAGACATAAATTGTCGAAATCCGGATATGGTGTACAAATTTTTGCACCTTTTGTTTGCGATATACCATCTTTTCCGCAAGTTTATTGTTTTCTGTTTGGTATTAAATTAATAGTTAAGATCCATTTTGTTACATCTTGTGATCCGTTTATTTGGCAATCGCCAATGGCAGTCAGCAGGGTTTAAGAACATCCGTTGTTCGACCTGCTAGTCAAATGCGTTTTGTTAAAAAATACCTTTTCACTTTTTTTGGTCTTTTGGAAAATGTTGTTTGTGCTGTATTTAGACCCCTCTAACAAGACATTTGTTTTGCATGCACACGTATAAAAATTGCGGTTTTTATCCAACGCAATCATAGGTTTGAACGTTGTTTTCAATTTAGACTTGTTTTTTTTTTTTCGTTTGGGCTTGTATTATATTTGCCTTCAGGTTTATACGATCCGTTCATCCTATTTCGACTCTTCAATATTCAAGAGTCTATCCTAATTTGAGGTAAATTATATGGCCTTCCAAATACCGTTTCGATTCCTATAGTTTATATATATATATAAAATTAAATATTTACACCCTACATCTGCTATTTCGGGTAAATTATTCTGTATTACGAATCATGACAGAGCGCAAAAAGATACTTTCCTCTCAGTCAAAAGAAATAGTAAACAATGTAATTAAGTTTTATTTAAATTTTTCAAAAGCTTAAATGGCAATGCCACTGAAACACAATGACTTTAAAATGTCCTTAGCAACCAATATGTTTTAAAAGGATTGTCTCTCATATAATAACCATATGTCAATGTCCATTTAAAATGAGTCACTTTTTGCATTATTAAATTTTTAAATAGTTGCTTCATTTTCTCCTTTTTTCAGTTTAAAAAGGGAGAGGGGTTTTGATTACAAATATGTTTTATAATATTCAAATGCAAAGCAAAAGCTCTGAATACATAATTACAATAGTTTTGTATTCTAATCTGATCATTTCAACAACTCAACTTTTTCATGTTTCTGTTTTATAATTCAGCAATATTTAATTAAATACTTTCATAGAAAAAGGATTTGTTGGCAACAAGCTTAAAATGATGTTAAGACCCCATGCCCAATCATCTTAAAGCACCACACTTCCTTTTCTAACCACTATGTATGCATATCATTTCTTTGTGGTCTACTTTTTATTATTTTTTATGGAGACCAAATAATAATGTCTGGTAGACTTGATTTGTTCTCTAATTTAACTTGCCTTAAGCTCAAATGTTTTGCCAACAGTAAACACAATGATTCTTAAAAGTCCTTAGCAACCAAGATATTTTTTAAGAATTATTTGATTTTATGTGTCTCTCTTATAATCTGAGTAAAAACCCACTTTCAGTATTCATTTTGAATAAGTCACTATTAGCTTAAATTATTGAATCATCAATCTACATTTTATCATTTTTCAGTTTTTAAAAAACAGGAGGGTATATTTGATTGCAAATATTTTTGTTAATATTCAAATGCAAAGCAAAAGATATCATATGGTAATAAATTTGACTTAAATAATTTCGAAAAAAGCAAAACAAAAGAAATAAAAGTGTTATCTTAGTATAAACAACCCTATGAACTCGGTTATTTCTGAGAAAAAAAAGTAAATTTGGAAAATTGGCAAATATTCAGAGTTATCTGCCCTTGGCTTACTAAAATTATTTTTATGGCATATATGGCTATAAAGAGGTCCTTGTATTAAGTTTACATTTGATGCCTCTTTTGTTCATAATATGCGTGTTATTAAAATCATAAATATTGTTTCAAAATATGCTTATTTTGTGTATTTTCTATTAGTTTTCATCGGAACATTAAAAAAATAAGGTTGCACCCCCTACCGCCAAGATGTATAAATCAGACAAAAAGTGTATGTATTTACAATATATGTGATGAAGTTAACCTACAAACAAGATTTTATAAAGATTGGCAAATGTTGCTTTCAGACTGTTTTGCATGGTATTCTCATGGACAGGCTCTTAGGACTTTGCACATCTTTTACAATGAATTTAGTAAAAAATCAAAGGTATTAAAGTGTGGAGAAATATTGAACCCGCCTTTTCTAGCTCACCTGACACAGAGGGTTAAGTGAGCTTTCCTCATCACTTGGCGTCCGTCGTCCGTCGTCGTCCATTAACTTTTACAAAAAATCTTCTCCTCTGAAACTTCTTTGCCAAATGAAACCAAAGTTGGCTTAAATCAACCTTAGGGTATCTAGTTTAAAAAAAAGTATCCGATGATTCCGCTTATCAACAAAGATGGCCATCATGGCTAAATATAAAACATTGGGGTAAAATGCAGTTTTTTGCTAATACTGAAACTAAAGCATTTAGAGCAAATCTTACAGAGTTAAACATGTTCATCAGGTCAAGATCTATCTGCCCTGAAGTTTTCAGAGACATAAAAACAAACTTTTGTTGGGTTGCTGTCCTTGAATTTGTAATTTTAAGGAAATTGTGCAGTTTTTTTTTATCTTGAAAATTATTATAGATATGAATCAATGGTAAACAGCAATTATGTTCAGCAAATTAAGATCTACAAATAAATCAGCATGATCAAAATTGCCAATTGATCCCTTAAGGAGTAATTGCCCTTTATAGTCAATTTTTAACAATTTTTCGGTTTTTTTTTGTAATCTTTTACAAAAATCTTCTCCTCTGAAACTACTGAAACAAATTTAACCACACTTCGCCATAGTCATCACAAGGGTATTTATCTTTAAAGATGTGTCCGGCATGGCTAAAAAAAGAACATAGGGGTCAAATGTAGTATTTGGCTTATATCTCTGAAACTTTAGCATTTAGAGCAACTCTAACAAGATGTAAATATGATCATCAGGCATCTATCTGCCTTCAAAATTTAGTTGCTGGGTTGCTCCCCCTGAATTGGTAATTTTAAGGACATTTTTCAGTTTCTGGTTATTTTCTTAAATATTATTGTAGATATAGATAAACTGTAATTATTATAAAGAGCAATACTGTTCAGCAAAGTAGGATCTACATATGAGTCAATTAGACCAAACGTGTCAATTGACCCTTCAGGAGTTTTGGCCTTTAAAGTCAATTTTCGTAATTTTGTGTAATCTTTTACAAAAATCTTCTCCACTTAATCTACTGGGCATAATAAAATTAAACTAAGCCACAATTTTCAATAAGGTATCTTGATTGAAAATGTGTATCCGATGACCCTGTCATCCAACCAACATGGCGGCCATTGCTAAAAATAGAACATAGGGGTTTACTGTAGAAGTCTAAGGAAAAATTGTAAAAAAAAAACCCCAATTCCAAATTTTCACAACTTGAAAACTAATTTAGATAATGATAAGGGGTCTTCAGTAACTATTGTAAGATTGGGATGACCTGCTTTTAATTTTACTACTGAGCCAAATTAAACCAAACTTGGCCTCAATCATTATTAGGGTATCTTATCTTATACTATTTATTATGATTTTAACCTTATTTTACATGATTTTAAAAATAAAGTAGATACAGGTGAGCGACACAGGCTAGCGACACAGGCTCTTGAGATGTCAGTAATTGACTATTAATTGATCAACAATGCAGTTATGGTTATGAAACATTTTTCATTTACTTTCAGGCAAAAACATTAAGGTAAAAACCGTTCATTTGAAACAATTTATTGGATTGGGTGAGTTTATGCAGTGTTAACTTAGGCAATGCTATATGCCCTATACATGGAATGACGCATGGATATAACGGGTAAAATCAAATAATTCCATAAAATATCCATGACGACAATTGTGTTTGGTAGTAAACAACCTATGTTTTAATGTTTCATACCACAAAAACAACTTACTGTGCATTCATAACAATGTCAGACATTTCTTATATGAATGGAAATTGTAATGGTGGGAAAAACTTAAAATAGCACACGTTCAATAAGGTTTAAGGCTATTTTTGACTTTTTAACAAAAAAAAAAAGAAGATTGAAATAAGGCTATTATCATTTCAAATGACCAGTTAAGACTTTAATGTTTACTAAATTCATTGTAATAGTTGTGCAAAGTCTTTATAAAAATTTATCAGAATTCATTTGTTTTGCTTTGTTCTTAATCCTTGGTCAATTTGTAGGGAAACAATCCTATTTGAGCAAAATGCGACTTATATTGCAAAATCACAGCTCAATTTAAACTGACTGTAATGCATGCAATATGTGGCTTTTTAACCAAATTGTAATGTGGCTTCTTGAATTTCAAATGAACAGTTGTTACATTGAAATCAATTGTTTTCTGATTTTTTAGTTTCACCACTTTTCGCTTTAAAGGTGTCAGACCACCAATTCAAAATCCCTATCTATTCACCCAAATTTTGCAATTTCCGCAGCTTTCTTACAAATTTACATGAAGATGTCATTGAAGCCAGGTATATCCTGAATTGTAAATGTATCCCCTTTATACATGTCAATTTTCTACCAATGTTTAAAGTCTTATAAGAAAGAACTTAGTGCGCGAACTGGTGACAAAATATTACCTCCCCTGTAAACAGTGCGCTCTTCTGACTAAAGGCGATCGGTAAATAAAAACGGATGATGCTGTAATTGTTTTGCTTGTTTGAAATGAGCTCGCACAAACGAACTCAGACGTGTCAACATAATGTGAATATGATAATGAATCAGGTAAATTATTAATTGTTAAGTTTATCACCTCATCGTATCTTCATATGATAAGTAAATGCGTGAATTTTTGATTTTCAGTGTCGTCAGGGTTCAAACTTGTAATCATGCCATCCTTTCATTTCCGAGACAAGTTTCAGGACATTTCATCTTAATAAACAGTTCACGTTTATCGCGATTTGGAAATAAAACACTTTTGTTTACATTGGAAATAGAAGTAATGTTGAAGATGTCGTCATGAATAATCAAAAAGTAGTTCTGGCAACTACTATTTAAATATTCATGAGGAAAACTGATATCGGGTCAGTGACTGTATATGGCATAGAAACATACAACCAACGCATTGTGACTGCTCAAATAGAACGAGTGCAGCATTATAAATGATTATATAATATGAATGTGCGTTAAATTTGAATTTTGTATGTTTGTTAATATTGTTTCTATGTTTGTCTTGTTATTTTACTTTTTGGTAACAATCCATGAAATAGCTTACAGGCGCTTGGGTACAGTATTTGGATAGTTTTTCAGTGTTACACTGAATAGTTAATTTTTTATTTCAATACCACATTAGGCAAGCTGATAAGTGGTGTTTAGTATGTGGTATAAAAAGAGAAAATTGAATTTATAACGATACGAAAAATATTTTAATTAAAAAAAATTAAAGAAATAAATAAACAGATAAACAAATAAGCAAATAAATAAATAAATAAATGAATGAATAAATAAATAAATAAATAAATAAATAAATAAATAAATGAATAAATAAATAAATAAATAAATAAATAAATAAATAAATAAATAAATAAATAAATAAATAAACAAGGTTTGCACTGTTAATTCAAAATGGATGAAGATATAATGCCAAATATCTATTTTCCAAATGATCAGTTATTAATCGAAAGCTTTTTTGAGAAGCTATTACTTGTTATCTTTTGATTTCCTGTAAGGATTTATTATATATAAATAGAAATTGTGTAATTGTTATCCTCCATTATGCATCAGTTATTCTATATTGAAAAACCATTCTTTTGTCACGTGATATCAATGGACACTAAGTAACTTCCGTATAGCAGTATTTAGTTATAATTTTCCAAATGGAATAATAGCGAGTAAAGGTAAGGAGTTTACAGCTGTATGATTTATATATTTGTAATTCGAATTTGTGGAATTCAGGTATGAAACAAAACGTAAAATGTTCGCTTTATTAACTTACTTTCTATTTTCCCTGAACAAAACCGTAATCGTGTACATGATTTCTAAGTACACATATAATTGCTGGTCCCATAGATGAAAATACATAGTGGGAGACAATTTTCTACTCCGAATCTGTGACTTATTTGATATATATTTTGGGTTAAAGTTATGTACTGAAGAACGCCCCTCTAGATTTAGATACGATAGACTTTAAATACTGTCCATATGAAGATATTTTTTATTTTATTCATTAAGAATATAAAAACAAAATTTATATACATTGTACCTCCATTTGTTTGTTTCTGTTTACTAGTAATGTCAAATATCGGATTTTCAACAAAAAAATTTCACAAAAGATATATATTTTTTGAAAATGACTTATGTTTAAAAACTGACACATATATTGATAAAAACCCACAGGTATTCAATGAACGGATCACTGGCGTTGATAATCAACAATACAAAGTAGAACGAGTATAAGATATTTATAACTAATATGCAACAAGTGTAATAAAAAAAATCATGTAGTTCTGAAATTTGATAGATCGAAGATAAAAATAATTTTCTAGTTCAAATGCAGCAAAAAAATCGACAGCCAATGGAGTAAAACTACACATCGAGGACACTATGATAACGTATGTGTCAAAATCATTCCTCATACGTGCATGAATAGTCTTGACGGTTCGATAACCCCCTCCTTTAACAATCATGTCTGCAGAAAACAATGACAGTCTCTCTTTTTGTTAACTTCGCTAACAAACCGAAATACGTGTCAAGTTTTTATTGATGGCACCTTCGTTCTTGTAACAGTAGTCAATGGAGTCCTCCCGATGGCACAGTGAACCCTACTCAGTTATTTTTATCTTCCATCACAGTGCCAGTAGGGAAGGAATATATACCAGAGGGTCATTTCAACTGATCCCGAAACAAATATTTTCGTCTGTCTAGCAACTTAAATTGTTATTATACAGAACGTGAATATTACGTTTTTCTGCTCGTTTCACGTTGTACTCACGTGGTGTGGATTCTTTCAGTGATTTTTCCTGAAAATCCCAGTTGTTGACTTGAAATATTACAAAATTAGTGAAAGTTTTTAGATTTTAGATTTATTTTACAGATTCTGTAATCAATTTCAGAGAATTTGTAAAATACCTAATCTTTTTATTTTTAAATAATTCATAAAAGAAAACAAAACAAAACCCACAGCAGAAACACTGAATAATTTGAGGTTAATTTGTCATATTTGAGTTGTAACTGTGAACAGTTTTCAAATAACCCAGGGAAAATTAAAATGTTATACATAAAATTGGGAAAAATATGAGGAAATTGTAGAACAAAAACACAAAACAATCCATATTACTAGGTTTTTTTTCGAAATATAGTGCTTCTGAATGTAATTGTTGAAAAGTATAAAAGTATCTAATTTTAACTCAAATATAAAGGCAGTACATCGAATTGATAGCCTTTTTAAGAGGAAAACACATTGAAGGAGTAGGAAAATGTTAACACATTTTAATATTTCTTTTAAAGAAAATATTTAAATGAAAAAAGTACAAAAAAAAGATAAAATTATTTAATGATACTTTAAATATTATTGTTGTGACCTCATTTCCTGTGACCTTTCTCCCTACATTCAACAATAAAAAGGTAGGACAGAAGGTATGAAAAAAATTGAAGAACATGAAGTATTAAATTGTTTTTTTTATATAAATTTTTTGATCAAATTCTAAAACAAATTTCTTAAAGTTAAACATGTTGGTGACATTTGATGGCTTTTGGCTTGTTATCTGCTCTTTAGTCGGGTTTTGTCTCTTTGGTACACTCCAATTTCCATTGTCAATTTTAACTGTATACATCAATAATTGTTCATTTTTGCCAGGAAAACAAATTGTAAAAAGGACTTACTGACTAGTTTGATTGCACCAAGACATATATATCTAGTGTATAGTTCAAATATATTTAATCTCTATTTAAAATGATAATATAGAAATAAGGAGATGTGGTATGACTGCCAATGACACAACTATCTTCCAGAGTTCAAATAACGAAGATGAAACGATCAAAGGTCACCGTACAACCTTCAACTATTCAATTTACGAAAAAACAAATATTGCAGACACAAACCAACGACAAACAAACAAATTAATTTTGAATCTCTTTCCTGGGCAGTTTTATCACATTCAAAGTTTATGAATTACAAAGAATTCTGCTATATGGAAGTATTTAGTTTATGTGAAAACTTACAATTTGTTATAATTTTACTACAGACAATAACAGTAAATTTTCAAAACGTTGAGTCACTGCTGTTGTTCATATTGCCAGAAATGATGAAATTGTTCCGTTTATACATGTCTACGCAATTAATGTATTTGAAATCATTACATGAAATAATTATGTATTTCATACATATTGTTCTCATCAACCATCATTTGGAGAGAAAAAAATACAATTTCATGGAACAACAGCTTTCGCCCCTCTTTTTGAATACAATTTACGGTAAACGAAAGAATCAAAATGTACATCAATATTGCAAAAGGATATGTTGTTATCACAACACAGATACAAACACAACTTTAAACTTTAAAGGATAATCAGTGTTTTATGGAAGTTGTATTTAAGTAAACTTTCGATACGAAATCATATTGATATATTGTTGAAAACGTAATTACTAATTTAAAAATAATTTAACAAAAATCCTGTATTTCAAACAAATTTCAATTTTCCTAGGAAAAAAACATTAAAAGGAAAATATTTTCCTATTGTAGAATACATCTTTCCATGGGGGATAAATTGTTACCATAGGAAAAACAATTGTTTGCATAGGAATAATAAATGTTCCCATGGACAGAAAAAATGTTCCCATGGGGTGATAAATTTTTCCCATAAAAAAAGTGTATTTCCTTTTGGATCTTTAAACTATGCATGCATTTCTCGTACAACAATAATCTTTAACACAGTCTGAACAGATGGATAGGTTAGTGATTTGGAAATTATTTCGATAATAATTGACCCTTAATTTCATGGAACGTCCATTTGATATCGGGCGGATGGGACTAACTATCGTGGTGCAGAATATTATTTGAATCTTTCACTACGCTTCACCAGTAAACCTGCATATGCTTTCTGTTTACATGTCTTTTCTTTACTTTTAATCTGTACTGTTAAGTCCCCTTTCAGTAATATCTATTTGGCCTGTCTCTGTAACAATACATCCCGCTATTGTGTCAAATACTTTGTTATTGTCATAATTCTTGACTTTCATTTTTGCTTCTGTACTTTTTCTTTGGAGTCACACGGTATTTTTGTTTACTTTGTTGACATAGCTGTTTGCTTTTGTAGAGACTGTTGTACCCCAATTGTTGACAATTATACTTTTTATATCTGTTTGTTTGGTTCACACATTGTTGTTTATGCGATTGTCATATAATGAAAGGTTTAGCTAACCATCAAACCAGGTTTAATCTGCCTTTTTCTAATTTGGATAATTTTTGTCTGTGCCAAGTCCGGAATATGATATTTTTTTCCATTCGTGTGATGTGTTTTAGCTTTTGATTTTGCATTTGATAAAGGACTTTCTGTTTTAAATTTTTTTTGGAATTTTGTATTTTTAGTATTTTCCTTTTTTTATCTATACAAACACATGAATACAGTACTTTGGTTCCTTTGTTTTAATTTTGGTTTGATATATAGACAAGAGTATTGTACTTTTATTTTCAAATTTACAAAAATATCACATTCTAAATTTGTATCTGAATAGTAAAATATATAATACGACTATATGATATGAATGTGTGTTGACTTTGAATTTTGTATGTTTGTAAATAATGTAATGTGTGTCTTGATAACAATCCAACATATAGCTCACAGGTGCTTTGGTACGGTATTTGGAAATTAAATTTTTCATTGTTTACACTGAATTTATAATTTGTTATTTCAATACCGCATAAGGCAAGCTAATTAGTATTGTTCAGTAAGTGGTATAAAAATAGAAAACTGAATATTCAGTACAAACAAAAAATATCTAAATAGACAAAAAATAAAAGTAAATAAATAAAATGAATAAATAAAATAAATGAAATAAATAAAATAAGTAAAATAAATAAAATAAATACAATGAATAAAATAAATAAAATAAAATAAAATAAATAAAATAAATAAAATAAATAAAATAAATAAAATAAATAAAATAAATAAATAGATAAATAAAATAAAATAAATAAAATAAAATAAAATAAAATAAAATAAAATAAAAATAAAATGAATTAATAAATGAATGAATGAATGAATAAAAAAAAGTGAAATGCAGGTGATTGTACTGAATTGTAGGACAAACTCTCCTATGTCTTCTTGTTCCAGTTTGTACTGTAAAATATGTATCGAAACGGATAAAACTTTAATGAGGGGGCTCATTGGCTATTTTGCCAAACATCTACTTTCAAAAAAATAAGTTATGGATCGAAAGTTTTTTTTTGGAAAGCAATTACTAATAAATTTTGGAGTTCTGTAAGGATATAACTGCCTACAAATAGCAACACATAACATACAAATCTATTTGAGTGTGAACTAACCAGTACACAGATTAATAGAATTACACAAATGAAATTATAAATTGCCTAACAATGTTATTTCAACACACTATTTAGTATGTGAATATTTCAATGTAAAATATAATTACTATAGATAAAAATAAACGCAACATTTTGCTAGACACACAAGCGTGTATCTATCCAGGTCAAGTGAAATCGGATGCAGCTCATTATGCATGATTTTTTCTGCCTTGTAAATAATTCAAACTTTGGATGAAGTTCAAGATTATAAATTTTATTACAAAATTTGTGGTTGCAGTTTGCAACGTCCATTGGCCAATATTAAAGAGATATAAAGGACGATGCTGTATATTTGATTTTTTTTTATCTTTCCTGTATCTTTTCTTGTCTTTTTCATTAAGCCCATCAGGTTCTAAAGTAAAGTGATGAGGATCCAAAAGTTTTCAATTCTCCTTTCACGCCATGGTGTCCCACTCAGTGTTCACTTCTATGATTTGCAAAATAAAAATATCAAAAGGATGTTTCTTTAGGCGAAGATAACTACTGAGGGGACACTTTTTGTTGGTTTTTATACCATGATCGATGGTTATAATAGCCGAATATTAAATTTGTCCATTGTTTTACCAACGTACTGAATGCTACATGTGTTACAAGTTAATACATAAATTGATTTCTCCGTTTTACAGTTGAAATTTGTGTATAGGTATAACTTTGTTTTATAAAGGAGCTGATGAAAGAACTGCTAGTATTGGCAGCATGAAAACATATTAAGCAGTTCCTTCTTCCACATTGTTTGTAGCAAAAGGAGGTGGAGTTGATTGCTTTGTTAATTCATTTGTTACTAATTTGTCACAGATGTTTTTATGTCTTCTTAAGGCCATGACTGGTGGTCAGGAAAACACTTTTTTTCAAATTGAAATCATTCTCTATAATTTTCTTATGCTTTCCAACAACGGATGACACATTTTTAAATCAGGATGGTAAGTGAGTACAAGAAGTGTTTTGTTGACTACCTTACTTTTATTCTTGTACTCCAGAAATTTTTGGTGGCTAGTTTTGTTTGATTTTTTGAAAGCTGTATCAAAACTGTTGTTGTTGTTTTCTCGAACAACCAGTACATAGTAATCCAAGTCTATAAAAGAAAAAAGAGGCCCATTTGAGGCTAAATTTAGATAGAATGTTTACTCTCCTGTGTAAAGAATTGTTCACATTCTTTGAAATTCATGCAGGAAATATTTTAATAGTGCTTCTTTTTCTAGTTTCTATCTTTTATTATATTAAGCATATATAATTTTTCATTTTCTACTGTTTGAAAAGGACTTTTGCTTGAATTGAATACTCCCAAGGGACATAATTCAGCTTTTTGATAGATTAATACAGGCAACAAAGGCAACTTTACAGCTGAGTATTTTGCATATTGTATGTTTTAAGTGTCTAATATCTTAGTTTTTATCATCTGAAGGCAGAATAATGGATTTTATAACAAGCTCTGAAATTTTGAACCACAATTTGGCATATACTAAAGCATGGAATGGAGATTAGTATATGTATAACAAATCTTGAATTTGTGCTTCTGTTGTAAATTTTTGATCAAATTAATACAAATTGAATGGAACTGTTATTTTTATCTGTTTGATTGGAACTGTTTATTATTATTTTTAAATAAGATGAGACATGATTGGATACAGGTTGTTTATTCAGCCTTATCTGAAAGAATTACAGATAGTGGTAAACCAGCATGTAGGAGTGGGAATATAAAATTATCCATGTTTCTTTGAGTAATTGGGACATACACTATTTATTATAACCAAGGTTTTCACAATAACCCAGTATTAATATTGCATTAATGGTGTCATAAGAATTCTTTTAGTTTAGTATGGCGTTCATTATCACTGAACTAGTATATATATTTGTTTAGGGGCCAGCTGAAGGACGCCTCCGGGTGCGGGAATTTCTCGCTGCATTGAAGAACTGTTGGTGACCTTCTGCTGTTGTCTGTTCTATGGTCGGGTTGTTGTCTCTTTGACACATTCCCCATTTCCATTCTCAATTTTATTTAAATCTTTATGTCACAGTATAGGGAAAACGGTAGTATTACATTTTCCCAGCATTAGGTTGGCTTTATGTGTACCAAAGACAGGTGAAGGAATTCAACTTCGGAGCGCGATGTGATTGGGTGTAAGGGTCAATATATTTTTTTTATGTATCTATGAATAACTGCAGTGTGTAAATATACAATAAAAATTTTGAAACCTATTGAAATATTTTTCTAGAGAATTATTCGAAAAGACTTCCAAAATTTCATAAATTTGGTGTAAAATAACGTTGGGAATGTATAACATAAACAAGCTCCATTGAAAAGTTCTCACGATACTATTTGGCTTCTTTTTTTAAACAGAATTTTAAAGTACTAACACCACACATACCTGTTTTATCCAGGTTTTTATTATAAAAAGTTGTAAATTTAGAAAATGTTAGTATTGTCACCAATGGCAGAATAAATAGTACCGTTTTCCCTATAATTTTCCTAATGGAATAAAAGACGAGTAACGGTAATGGGTTAACAACTGTATGATTGTTATACCTGTAAGTCAGATTTGTGGAATGATTAAAATCTACTTTAACATGTTCAATGTCTGAAGCAAAACGTAAAATATTCGCTTTATTGAAAATTGTCAATGAATCACTTTTTATTTCCCACGTACGAAACCTTGATCGTCTACATGATTTCTACGTACATATTATACACTAGCTCGTCCCTTAGATGAAGATACATAGCGGGAGACATTTTGCCACATATAATCTGTAAAAAAACACTTAACTATTTGTTTGGTCTTACGTATGAGCTGACCAACGTATGTAGAAACGATTGACTTCAAATACTGTGCAGCACATATCAAGATTTTATAAATCATTCAAGAATACAAAGGCAAAATGTATATTCTATCTAATCTCAAATATCGAATTTTCAACAATAAAATTCACAAAAAATATATTTTTAGTAAATGATTTATATTTAGAAACTGACCTAGATATTGATAAAAACCCGCAGGAATTCAATGAACGGATCACTGGCGTTGAAAACCAACAATACAAAGTAGAATAAATATAAAATATTTATAACTTATATGCAACATGTATAGTGAAAAATAAATCATGTATGTGTTGTTATTTGATAGACCGATAAAAAAAATGATTTGCCAGTTCAAGAGAGGCAATACAACCGACAGCCAATGTACTGTTTGTTCAAAAAGAAGCACATAATTTGATCGGTTGGTGTAAGTTTGATTTGACTTTTACTGTTACATATTTTCTTATTCAAATACTACATAAATGCTGCTAAAATGTAAATAATATGTAAAATTTAATTGTTAAAGAAAACATGATACCTTGATTAATCTCATCATCATTGTCTTTTTCGACTCTAATGTAGAAATTATCCCTTAGATTTTCTATTTCCCATTTAGTTACTAGTTCGGAAACTACAGCCTGTTGATAATGAAATTATAATATTAATCATATACATGATATAAGAGGTCATTTCAATTGCGATGAAATATTTACTAAAGTACTGACTCAGAAACGAAAAGACTGAAATTGAAATGCAATGTTATACAAATGCAGATGGAAAGAAGGTAAAAATATATCGAAAGATATTTGTATGCTTGTTACCTACATTTAAATTGTTATCAAACTACTATTACCATGGGCTGTTATACTTCTGACTTAGTACAGGTATTTCCCTAAGAAAATGTTGGGTTAAACCTGGTTTTATAGCTTGATAAAACACCACCTTGTACGACAGTTATTTATAGATTCTTTATTGTGTACGTCATGTTGACCAAATGAGATAAACAAAAAAAGATAGCTGAAGCCCGCCTCTGGGTGTGGAATTATCTTGCTGTGTTGAAGAGTGAAGACCCATTGGTGGCCTTAGGCTGTTTTCTGCTCTTCGATCAGGTTGATGTCTCTTTGACACATTTCCCATTTTCATTCTCAAATTTATAATAGGTTAATGTGACAATATTTAAAATCCAGCAGCTAAACCTTTGTAAACATACACCACAGGCATGAACTGATTTAAAAAAAAAAAAAAAAAAACACTGATAAATAATAAAAACATTGCTGTAGTTAAATTTGACAAATGCCAAATACACAAATACACACATATATATATAGTATAAATTGAATCAATACCTGATCTACATTAGTAATGCGGAGTCTAAGAAGAGCTAGCGCCATATTGTTTTTGATGTCTTTGATTGATGGCCAGAATCTTTTATTCAATCTTGATGGGATATTGTGGCCATTAAACAATGTCTGTTTCACATAAACTTCTAACAACAATTTCATTTGAAAGGTATTTCCAACATAATGCTGGACTACCATTAAACCAATATACTTTTTCAGGTCTTCATCTATTGGTTGAATCAGTGAAGTACCTTAAAAAATTAAGGATTTTAAAATAATGCATTAGAATAAAAATTTCCAACACATATTAAAAATCTCCAATATGTTGGCCATACTGGTCAAGTAGTCCAATTACCTTTCTTTGTGATACAGAACCTTTGAAGACAAGTGTGTTGAAAACTAATTGATATTTAATTGACCACTTAATATTAGTGTGGAAATTAAAATCATTCCTCCAATTGAAAAAAAAAACACATAATATTTCTTTTTCAGGCTCTGGCTTTCTCAATTTCTCATAAAATGACATTTTATATATTTTACCCTATGATCCGTTAAAACTTCCATTGGGGTTAACCTCAGTGACAATTTCTGAAACTCTCATACTGGTCTAAATGGCACAATGACTAACATGACAAAAAATAGTTACCTCTCCCATAAAATGATTTTCATGTTCACCGTCATCAGGTATACTGACAAAGAAGGTGTGTTCTTTTCTGATAAGCTGGCCTGTTCTTATGTTTTGCTTGATGGAAAAACTGACTGCATCTTTTCACTTCTTTTTCCACAGTCAGATACCTGTTCAGAACTTACAGAAAAAAGAATTATACATAAAAAATGGTGGGATTACATGTATGAGCTACATAAGAATAGATACATGATTCAAATTTTTATTTATTAAATGTGTGACTGTATTATACTTATGAATGTTTATCTTACAAATATGAAAGACTGGATTACCTGATACGAATAACTGGATTACATATATGAGTGAATGGATTACATATATGAGTGACTGGATTACATGTATGAATGACTGGATTACATATATGTATGACTGGATTACATGTATGAATGACTGGATTACATGTATGAATGACTGGATTACCTGATATAAATGACTGGATCACCTTATATGAATGACTGGATTACATATATGAATGACTGGATTACATGTATGAATGACTGGATTACATATACGAATGACTGGATAACATATATTAATGACAGGATTACATTATATTAATGACTGGATTACCGTATATGAATTACTGGATTACATGTATGAATGACTGGATTACCTGATATGAATGACTGGATTACCTGATATGAATGACTGGATTACCTTATATGAATGACTGGATTACATTATATGAATGACTGGATTACATGTATGAATGACTGGATTAAATGTATGAATGACTGGATTACCTGATATAAATGACTGGATTACACATATGAATGACTGGATTACATATTTGAGTGACTAGATTACACGTCTGAATGACTGGACTTCCTGATACAAATGACTGGATTACCTTATATGAATGACTGGATTACCTTATATGAATGACTGGATTAAATATATGCATGACTGGATTACATATATAAATGACTAGATTACATGTATGAATGACTGGATTACATATATGAATGACTGGATAACATATATCAATGACTGGATTACCTTAAATGAATGACTGGATTACATGTATGAATGACTGGATTATCTGATATGAATGACTGGATTACCTGATATGAATGACTGGATTACCTTATATGAATGACTGGATTATCTCATATGAATGACTGGATTACATGTATGAATGACTGGATTATATGTATGAATGACTGGATTACCTGATATAAATGACTGGATATCATATATGAATGACTGGAGTTCACATATGAATGACTGGATTACATAATGAGTGACTGGATTACACGTCTGAATGACTGGATTACCTGATATAAATGACTGGATTACCTTATATGAATGACTGGATTACCTTATATGAATGACTGGATTAAATATATGCATGACTGGATTACATATATGAATGACTGGATTACATATATAAATGACTGGATTACACGTATGAATGACAGGACTACATGTATGAATGACTGGATTACATATATGAATGACCGGATTACACATATGAGTGACTGGATTACATATATGAATGAATGGATTACATATATGAATGACTGGATCACATGTATGAATGACTGGATTATTTTATATGAATGACTGGATTACACATATGAATGACTGGATTACCTGATACAAATTACTAGATTACATATATGAGTGAATGGATTACATATATGAATGACTGAATTACATGTATGAATGACTGGATTACCTTGTATGAATGACTGGATAACATGTATGAATGATTGGATTACCTTCTATGAATGACTGGATTACACATATGAATGACTGGACTACCTTATATGAATGAATGGATTACATATATGATTGACTGGATTACATGTATGAATGATTGGATAACATATATGAGTGACTAGATTACATGTTTGAATGACTGGATTATATATACACATATGAATGACTGGATTACATATATGAGTGACTGGATTACACGTCTAAATGACTGGATTACCTGATATGAATGACTGGATTACCTGATATGAATGACTGGATTACATGTATGAATGACTTGATTACATGTATGAATTACTGGATTACATGTATAAACGACTGGATTACATGTATGAATGACTGGATTACATATATGAATGACTGGATTACATGTATGAATGACTGGATTACATATATGAAAGACTGGATTACATACATGAATTACTGGATTACATATATGAATGACTGGATTACACATATGAATGACTGGATTACATATATGAGTGACTGGATTACACATCTGAATGACTGGATTACCTGATATAAATGACTGGATTACCTGTATGAATGACTGGATTACATGTATGAATGACTGGATTACATGTATGAATGACTGGATTACATGTATGAATGACTGGATTACATGTATGAATGACTGGATTACATGTATGAATGACTGGATTACATGTATGAATGACTGGATTACATGTATGAATGACTGGATTACATGTATGAACGACTTGGTTACCTGATAGTCGGGGAATCTGATGATATGTCTCACTCTTATTCCAGCAGAACAGTCTTTCTTCTTTGTTGGCTGTAAAAGTTTTCTTTTTTCTTATAATCATGATCTCCCTGAAAAAAATTCAAATGTGTATAAAAGCATCACATACGTCCTCATAATTGTTGGGAAAAATGTCAGTATAAAAGTGATTGTTATTGGAAGCAACATGTACATTTATCTTTTTTATTTCATTCTTACCACTTGGTGATCTTTCACTTTCTCCCTTTCCTTTTCTTTTAAATGTGTGTCTTTCCCATGATGACATGCCATTCTCTTCCTCCCAACAATGATAAACGGAACTCCATCATATGGAATGTACGGCACAGTTGATTTTTGTGTGTCCTCAAAACGAACTTCTGAGTGAAGTAAATCTGATAAATTTAAATATACAGTATGTTATAAATTCTTCAATATATAGCCAATAATGCAGTTCTAGTTAATTAAGTTAGATATTAAATACAGCACCATTGTTGATGTTGATGGCTTTGGTCCTTTAGTGATTTGACCATGTGTTATTAAAAAGAATGATAAATGCAGGGTATCCAATTTTATTGAACAACATCTTGGTGTAAATGGTTGATAGCTAGTGTATTTTTCTACATAGCAAAATGCCTGTACCAAGTCAGGAATATGACAGTTGTTATCCATTTCTTTAATGTTTTTGAGCTTTTGTTTATGCCATTTGATGGGACTTACAGCTTTGAATTTTCCTTGGAGTTTGGTTTTTTTGTTATTTTCCTTTATTTTTCATCTTTTCTTTTATCTAATGAATATCACTCATATTTCAGCACTGCTTGTTTATATGCAGAAGGTAATGCCTTTTGTACCCTCTTTGCCATGATATTGGTCTTTTCACCCTCCAAACAATGTCTGATCATTTGTGTTTTATTACATATACATGTACAGCTAGTGAAAGAAGTATGGTATAAAATAAAATATTTAAGTCAATCATTCATATTGATATGCAGTGTAATTAAACAAATAAAAAATGTGTGACCATGAACAGGAACTGATTATACTTCCAGAGTACCTGTATGCTGCTCAATCTCAGTTTCTATTGTGAAGTGTTTTGTTAAGGGTGTCTTTATTTCTAATTCACTATGGTGTTGTCTGGTTTTTTTTATTGTCTTATGGAATCTTCTTTCTATTTCAGACAGGTTATTTTGTGTTACATTTATATAAACTGATAAAAGCTGTAATTACCAAAGTCCTCCTTCCCAAACATCTTGTCTATTTTTACTGTAATGTATTTCGTTGACTTTGATAGCTCATGTTCCCGAATGGCTTGGTGAACTTCATCGAAGGAATGAACACATAGAACCTCATATGTGACACTATAAGTATTAGAAAAAAAAGTTACCAATTGCAATTAATTTACATGTATATTTATGAAATTAAAGACTATTTCATGGCTATATTATATACATGTAACCCTTAAATGTTTTTTTTGTTCTTTTGACAACTGTACAGAAATGATAATAAGTTCAGCATGCAACAGCCCATAATAGAATATCATAATGCTTTTTGCATCTAAAGGCCTTACCTGCAATGACTTCCTAGATAGAGGGTTGCTGCTCACAAGGAAGCTATTAAACCAAGAGATCCAAATGGTGAAGTTGAAATCATCCCTTCCTAAATTTTACGGACGCCATCACGAGTTGGTTGACCGTTATGGAATATCCGTTTCACAGATGATATCGGATATGTTCCTTATGTCGTAACTACAATCCCGTTCCCTTTCCTCGAATGTGACCTACCGTATTAATATACCGACTATTTTCCGGGTTTGTAATAACATGAGTAATATGACGGGTGCCACATGTGGAGCAGGATCTGCTTTCCCTTCCGGAGCACCTGAGATCATCCCTAGTTTTTGGTGGGGTTCGTGTTTCTTAGTCTTTAGTTTTCTATGTTGTGTTTTGTGTACTATTGTATGTCTGTTTTTCTTTTTCTTTTTTAGCAACGACGTTGTCAGTTTATTTTCGTTCTATAAGTTTGAATGTCCCTATGGTATCTTCTGCAACAATATAATTCGAAATACTTACTAAGTAATAGTGTTATAAACATTTTTAACTAATTCAGTTCAGGAACCAAGTCCAAATTTTGGTCAGATTATTATATACATTTAGATACATGTAAGTTTCATGAATTAGATATGCCTATCTACAATTGTTAAAGAATGAAATAAAATATTGTGGAAGGCAAACAATAGGAGAAAAGGGTCAGTTTATGATTAAGATTTTTTTCTTTTTATTATAATGTTAATAATAATAGACTTTTAGGGTAAATCATGATAAATACATCAATGTCATCGTAATTAAAAGCGTAAGGCATACTGGTTTGCTAAGTAAACAAATAAACATTGTAAATTAACATAAGTTGCATGGTTATACCCATTAATGGAAACTGCCATAAACATATATTTATATTCTTCTTTACCGCAAAGAATTCATAAGAAAAATATATATCTAAGGTAAATACACAGAAACTGATGAGGATTGTTTAATGTAAAACTTTATTCGTTACGGAACGGAAACGATAATATTGACCCGGAATGATTGAATGGATTACGTCTAGACCGCACCGGATTAAAACGAGAGCACCGGGGACCCTATGATAACGTATGTGTCCAAATTATTCCTTAGAAGTGCAAGAATGGCCTTAACGGGTCGATAACCCCTATGTTTACACACATTTCTTCTTTTTTTATTCGCGAACAAACAGAAATACGTGTCCTGTTTAGGTTACATACCTCCCACCATAGAACTGGTAGGGTAGAGATATGTACCAGAGGGTCATCCTGAACTGCCTCTGAAAAAAAATCTCGTTTATTTAGCAACTAAAATTGTTATTATAGTGAAGGTATATTGCAACCAGTATTTGATGTTTGATATAATTTTCATATAATGATACATCTAATGATAACATGTCAAAAAAAAATTCTGAAAATATATGATAAAAATACTGAGAATATATAATTTCTAACAATTTTTACAGCTTTTACAAACTCACTGAATCTGCTGGGGATTTTACAAAATCACTATTTGTTTCAGGGATGTTAACAAAACCCCTGATTTAAATATGTACTGTAACATACATAAGCTGGAAAGACAATATTATATTTTTGCGTAAAGCTCTTGTCGTTCTACGATTTATTATATGTTACAAATTGAATCTTTTTTATAAATATTAAATTATAACTTATTATTAATTGTGAATACTACTTGGGACTTCAATATCACGACCTAAAAACGTTAGTTTACAGAGATTGTATTATATGATTTGTATTATGCGAATTAATTGATGATTTTATGACCTATGACACTTTTTAATGGTGACAGAATCGCTGTCTTTTCTCTCCATAAAATGACATCAAAATCCCATCGGTTAAATTATTTAAAAGCTGTTAAAACTTTTTGTGTAGATGAATGAACTTTCTAGGAGTATTTCAATTACTATGATGGTTATCCTATGATTAACCGAATACATATTCGTTTAATAATATTATTGCTATTTCAGTTTCAGTAATTTTGTTAAACAGGCATGACAAATAGTCTAATCTAGATGGTTTAAGATTTAATTTCCTACCTGCAACGAGACTATAATTGTGCCGTTATCTCGAATGTAATCTTTGTAATATTTCTGTTTTTCCGACCAGTTATCCCAATTTTAAGAAAGAAAAAGTACTTCATGTACTTATCGTCATAGTTCCTAAACTATTTTATTTAGTTTTGATGCTCAAATAGGTATCTGCAATGAAAAAAACATACATCTGAATGTAAATTTCCAAACTTTTTTAACCATCATGTACTTTGACCACTTACAAATGACCTATACGTAGATGTTAAAATTTGAAATTGTCATTTCTAAATACTCACCAAAGATAGCAGGATTAAAAGTTTTGTACACCAGACGCGCGTTTCGTCTACATAAGACTCATCAGTGTCGCCCAATTCAAAGCATATGGAAGGGCAAATCAACTACGAAGGTGAATAGCATTCAAAAACCGGAATTTCGAAAAGTTGTTCCACATACGGTAGTTTATTCGAGATTTTCCTCCTATCTATACTTATAGAGTTCTGATTGTACTACAGCAAAAGTTCTGATTGTTCCAAAAATTAATTTATTATGATGTAAAATGTTCTTAAATGAACAAGGTAATTTTTTTTTTGCTAAATAAATCGAAATTAATTATTGCATGCATAAAAGTATGATCGAAAAATGATTTTTTTTAAATCATCAAAATAATTCACTTTTGTTTAAATAATATATCATTTCTGAGTTATAAAATATATTTATAATGTTTCTTTCATATATAAAACAAATATCAATACCATTATGGTTAAACTACATTTTAAAAAATTTTAAAGTTTCTAAATAAATTTCAACCTTATGCATGCAATTTTAACTCTACACACGCTGGTCGCTCGAGACATATTTCCACTAGTCTCTTCACTTTACCAGTAAAGTCAGAAGAGGACTTCTACACAAGGTTCTATACACATCTGAAGCAAGTTGGCACCAAACGTCATTCATCTGAACCAAACAACTTTCTTCATTGATTCCATAGCTGCTTTCCAGAATTCTGCCAGAGCATACATGCAGAAGACGGAAGACGTCTGGTTCTTTGAAATCGAAGACCTGGAAAATTCCGATTCAACAGCAAACACCACTCCATTTACTGACTACGTCACTACATACTGGGTTGAAAGCAACAGGCAACTATGGATCCATTTCAAAACCAAGGGACCAAAGACGACGAATCATTTTGAAAGATGGCACAGTATAGCATGAAAAGGATGACCCAAGTACAACACCATTTGATTTTTTTTGGGGGAGAGGATTTTGAAAATAAATAACTTGGCGGCCTAGTAAGAATTGCAAATAACTAACTGTATTATGTGTGCTTTATTGTTGTACATATGTATCATGTGTGCTATATTGTTGTACCTTCTGCATTGTGTGTGCTTTATAGTAATGGTTTATAAATCAGGTCATATGTGCGCTTTATGGTGACGGTTTATAAATCAGGTCATATGTGTGCTTTATGGTTACGGTTTATAAATCAGGTCATATGTGTGCTTTAGTGTATAATGCTGTTAATTATCAGGCCCCTTATGGTACTACACATATAGTTAAGTATAAACTTTAATTTTTTCAAACTGCTAACGTTGCCTTATTTGAGGCCCCCTTTGTCAAAACTCGTGGATCCACATCTAAATATATGTGCTTTATTGTAAATCTTTATTCATGTTTATGTATAATTGAGTATTGCTTAATATATTTTTGAATAATATGTTTTATGATAATTCAATTGGACCTTATATGTGCAAAATAAAATATGTAAATACCTTTTTTTGTTCATGTTAATTTCATATTTTAAAAGCTAAATTGATCAATTACCTAAAATTATCGGCTTCACTTTAAAAAAAAATACAACTATAATTATCAAAACAATTCCAGATTGTCAAACATTTAAAACTCTCAATGGTCCCACAAACATCTTCCCTATTGTGCCATCTTAAAAAGTGGAACAATTTGAAAGACACCAATATGTCAAAGGCAATCCACGCCTGAGGGTAGACACACCTTAATGTTTTTAATAATTAGTGATTTTATAAACAGTTCATTTAAAAAAGAATAACACATTTAATGATATTTCTTGTCATCACAAAAGTTCTAAACTTTTTATTGAAAATATATTTATCAATGAAACAACTGCACAAATTTCAGGCTTACTTAAAATGAATAATCGTTACTGTATTTAGTATTTACTATTAAATTACGGATAACAAATGTTTTGAGTTTTCAGATTAGATAACTACACAGGGATAAGAGTATATATTTGGAAACAGCCGAGTTATATAATACCTTTTACCCCAATTGGAACATCAATAACGTCGATCATAACAATCTTATGCGTTTTGTAACCGCCAACTGACATACACAGCAGTCAATTTTAGTATTTTTAAGTCTCCCAAACGAAGTTTGTCATTTGAAGATGGTTTGAATGATATACAGGGTTAGTCCCCAGGGGTCACCCCCACCCCCTGTCATTTAAGAAAGTTCTCATATCTTGTAAGTGGTCAAGATCCCCACCCCTAAACCATATATATTCTGGTTTGTCATACCAAGATGGTTTGAATGATATACAGGGTTAGTCCCCAGGGGTCATCCCGACCCCCTGCCATTTGTAAATGGTCGAGATCCCCACCCCTAAACCATATATATTCCTGTTCATCATGTCTAGAACATTTGAATGACGTATACGGTCAGTCCCAGGGGTTCCCCCCACCCCCAATGATCTAGTATCTTGTAAATGGTCGAGATCCCCACCCCTAAACCATATATATTCTGGTTTGTCATGCCAAGATGATTTGAATGATATACAGGGTTAGTCCCCAGGCTAATGCATATAACTTTACTGGACCAAACCAATTTTCACTGGACTTTGTCCAATGTCAGGCGACCCTGGGAATTACGAATTATGGGAGCTTCGTTTGGGAGACTTCGTAACAGCATCCTGTTACAATCATTTCGTGTTGTTTATTTATCTTTCAACGTTTTAAACAGTCTGAAACTGAAAACAGTAAAAAATATAAATCAATTGTTAACGGTCTTTCCCCTCCGAAACATAATTGATTGGTTGATTGATTGATTGATTGATTAATTGATTGATTAATTGGTTGACTGATCAACAAATTAAACATGGAATAGGGTCTCTTGGAACAAGCGAAAGAGAAACAAATGAGATCTTGGACTCCGTATTAAACATATGGAACCGACCTAACGTGGCTCCGTAAGTATCTATCTCGCACAGCCAAGTGGACGCCTTGGATGTCCTAATGAAAATTTATGCTAGCATCCTCCTTTTATAAATTTTCTCTATTTTCTACGCAACCGCGGACTCCATGTTTTATTTATTTGTTGATTGTGCATTTTGTTTGAATTTTTAGGTAAACTGAGTAACATTTTGTCTAGGAAGTTTCACTTTCTATATTTAGATATGGAATGTTTTATTCTAAATTTAGGTCCGCGCGCACGGTGGTGTTTGTGAAGTCACGTGAAGCTCGAATACTGTTAAACACATGTGTATTGATAAGAGTAACACGATAACTATTAATTTTATTTTTTTTTCACGTAATTGATGTCTGATCATGCATACTTTTTTCGTACACATATTTACGGGTGCACAGATTTGTATGTATATGCATGTTTCGAAATTTGATTGTAGGATTTCACTAATATTTGCAAACTTGGGAGCGATTTCTAAGTCATTGGTTTTAATTTCTCAATCCAGGTCAGGTCGTCAAGCGGACCGCACGTGTATTTATAGTGTTAACGGGAATATATTTTCTTGATTCATTTTACAGGTAAACTGATTTCTTATCGCTGATCATGAGTCTTCATTCATTGAGTGCAAACAAAAATAACGCTGTTGTTATAGTACTTTAACAAAACGTTTATCGATTAATTACATGAATTGGAGCAGATTTTTGAAGGATGGATTTATTTCAGAAGTTTGTTCATATGAAGGATTGCATGTTTACAGTAAAATATACAGGACTGAAGGCGCTTTTCATTTCATGGAAACGGGATTCCTCCAAAAAGAAAATCAAAAAGGAGGGGGGCGGTATTGGTGGACCTTGGTTGGTTAATTAAGATAAGTCGCATGTATACATCATGATGACTGCAAAGTTTGAAGCTATAATTAGTTAATTTGTTCATTTTACCATTTCAGTGGCAAAGAGCCCCCCTCCCCCCAAAAAAAATGACGCATACCATTTCGACAAAAACTTTCCAGGTCTATCATGTCGCGACTAACATTTTGGTCAAATCGTTTTTGTTGATATCTGTCAATCTTTCTGAGTAGAAGCGATATGAAGTGAATGTCAAAATTTAGAACATGACCTTGATCTTTGCCTTTGACCTCATTTTCCAAGTTAGGACCCAAGGACCTCAAATAAAAGGACTAAGTTTATACGGCTTACGGTTTATGAGTTACAAAAACATACCGACAAATTTATTTGGTAAAGGTAGATAACTCCTATAAGATTTCACTGGATCGCATCGATCCAAATTAGCCAAATAATTCTGAGGATGTAACGAACAATTCAGAAAAAGAATTTTGGCGTTATCTTTTTTGGATATGGAGGAGATGCACACAGAAGAAAAACAGTGTTCGGGGAGATAACTATTACAAAGAAATTAGTTCGGTTTAGCAGGGTCAAATTTAAAAGCGCATAAACTGTTCAATAACATATACCAAATATCTAAGCGACATGTTGCGAAACAAAACTAACACGCAAGAAACAAATTTGGCAGAAAAAAAAAATTAAAAACCAATTGTTCAGAGAACAATTGAAGGACTTTCTACATTACATTTCAAAATAACTGATAATGAGCTACTTTTGGTTTACTCAAAGTTACCATTGGCATCCAATCATAGGTTCCTTCATACTGATTCAAAAAATATATGGTTTTTGTATATTTTTGACTTAAATATGGGAGATAATTTGCTACTGCCGGTTAAGAAAATGTCATTTCCAGACTTATAGGGTAGCTTTCTTTGCACTGATTCTAAAAATATTTGGTTTTATATACTTTTGTCTTAAATATGGGAGATAATTTGTTACTTCCGGTTAAGAAAATGTCATTTTCGGTTTCATAAGATAGCTTATTTTCTACTGATTCCAAAAATATATCGTTACTATATATGTTTCTTTCAAATAAGGGAGATAATTAGCTACTTCTGGTTTAAAGATGGCGACTTCCAGTGTCATGAAATGGTTATTGTATGCTGATGAAGTTTTATTTAATTTACCTTAAATTTCAACTTTTAAGGGGCGATATCATCAGATCGCTTTGAACTAAACATGCTAAATGTACCATTTGTTCGTCTCAACAACCAAAACATTTAGCATCAGTCCTTATATATGTAGCTTTTATAGTATAAGATAAGACGTACACACAAGCAAAGAGCAAAATTTAGCTTTTGGAGGTTACATTCGAACAGAAGATGTTATGGTAAAAGGTGGAGCTGCTTTTTAATAACTGAATTCCCTTATTGAATACTCATGGGATAATTTATAATCTGAATTAACCCTAATGTACGAATATAGCGTGTCATCTTAGGTTAGGCACAGTAGTTGGTATTGGTAAATTGGTAATATTTAGTTGCAGTATATGTAGTATTAGAAGTAGATTTTAAGAAAGTTTTATTTCAAACTGTTACCTTCACACTTTCTTTAATTTTAGAAAAATGAATTCCAAAGAAGACATCCATACAAGACTGCTTACAAAATTAACAGAATATATAGATGTTACAATAAATGAACATGCATTCCTATCATTAAAAAAGCTATTGTTACTAACTCCAAAGGAAAATATAGAAGCTAATAGAATGTCATCTCTACTGACCATATTAGAAAGGAATGATATTATAGCACCAGGAAAATATAAAAAATTGAAAGACGCATTATCGAACATTGATGTTAGAATAAATAGAGAGGTAATAGAACCAGCTGAAGCAGAAATCCAAATATTAGAATCAAAAATGTTAACATCTCAAGGACGAACAGAGATTGTACCACATACTTCTCAGGGTAAATTTCCTCACTACATTTAAACTCAGCCTGCTCTTAAGGGAAGTTTGAGCTAAAACCATCACTTGGCGTTGACCGTCGTCTGCTGTAAACATTTTCAAAAACAAATATTTTCCTCCAAACTTCTGAACCAATTAAAGACACACTTCACTTGAATTAGGATGTCGGCTTTTTTAAAGACTTGAATTTAATTGTGGCAAAGCATACAAAAACTCTCCACGACTAAAAGGAAATATAAACACAAAAAATGGAATGATTGCCAATGAGACAACTTTCCACCAAAGACAAAATAAGGTAGAAGTAAGCGAATATAAGTCACCATAAGCCATTTAACAATGAAACAAACTTTTATCTTACCGAAATGATTGACAAATGTAAAACAAATCAAGCGAGTAATCTATTAACCTAATCTATGAACAAAACAATAAATGAAAAACAAATATGGTATACAGCAACAAACAACAACCACTGAATTACAGGCTGCTGACTTGGCACAGGCACATACAGATTGTGGAGGCGTTAAACATGTTAGCGGGAGCCTTATCGTCCCACTAACATGGGACAGTGGTGTAACAGCACACCATAAAAACAAAACTATAAAATCATTTTTAAAAGAGCTTAACTCATTAGATCGATACAAAGCACAAAAACGCAAAAGACACAAAGTACATTCAGATCTGAGAGTTCCTGCAGTTACTGAAAGGTAGTTCAAAGTCAATAACCACAAATAAAAAAAAATCATAAATCTTAGAATAAGATATCTCTCAGTTCACATCCAATATCTGATGGGTTTTCTCATTAATTTAGTGTAAATACAAGACGTCATAGACAATCAGAGAAATACACGACCTTAAGCAATGCCAAAATATAGGTATCGACAGAATGTAGGACCGTGAATATTCATACATATCAGCAGTAATATTTAGATGGGTTTTAATTTCTTGATAACAAAATCTATATTTATTCAGATAAAAACTAATATGCAAAGATCTAATTACAGTGTTAATTTGCAACCTTTTAAAATAAGTTTATCTGCAGGATCGATAAGTTTACCTGGATCGTATTTAAATTTACAGGCTCTGTAAATAACACCGTAAAAATTAGGATGTGCCATAATAAGTTTTCAATAGATACAGCCAATAATCTAAACCAAATCTTTGTATTAATGAAAGAATTTTGTAAAGGTTTTAAATAAATTGATGTAACACAATCCTTGATTTAATAATTTACCAGCAATACATAGATAATGTTCATTAAAATCCAAAACGTCACTACAAACATGGTCATAGCAAACGAGTTGGGATAAGATGGTAATATGTCAAGATCTACCTTCTTTAAATTTTTTTAGTAAAATTATAAAATGACTTCTTAAAGGAGTTACATGTATTGCACATACATGATAATTTTTTTAGTTTTTCCGCTTCTGACATGAAAATTGTTGTAGAATAGAGAAAAACACTATTCAGAAAATTTCAACAGCAAATAACTGTATCACAGTTGACAATATGACTAGTATCATTAATTGATCTTTTAAAATAAATAAATCAAACGTTTTGACACATTTAAGCGTTTTGGCTTTTATCTTTAAAATATTATTAATTATGGACAGAATTTGAATAAAGCATAAATGTTCTACAAATATGTCAATATCTTTAAAGGCTGGCTTTTTATTAGGTTAAATGATTAGATCTACATTTTAAGAACACTATACATTGCTTAGATAGTTTGAATTTTGTAGATATTTCGTCGACCCGATTGCAAATCGGATACGTTTCTTGAGAACAGAACTCAAAACAATATACTTTTTTTTAAATATCTAGTATGCCTTCGTTGTAAAGGGAAACTTTAAAATTATTTGTGGTTTACCTTTAAAACTAATCATTACCTTTGCATTTATTTTAAGTTTCCACTTCCACAATACTGTGAAAAACCATTTAAAAGAAATTGTAAATCTGTACTTCATTAAACAGGTAAAATTGCATTGTCAGCATACATTTAGATAAATATCTTAAAAGAAATGTTCAGTTCATTTTCTACATCAGATGTAATTAAATGTACATCTTACCATTAATATTCTCCACAAATGTCTTAAAGACCATTAAAGTACACAGAAAATAATAGTGGAGTAAGATTTTCCATTTGCAAACATTTCAGATGCTTGTTTATTATGTGTAATTTGTGGTTTAAGATCTTCAAATAAACTATAAACAATTCTAAGAAATTTAACATTTATTTGACTCAAGGCAAATTTGTATTATGAACTTCTTTGAAGATAATATAAGGCTTTATCGAAGTCTACAAATGCACTGATAGATCAAACATTTCCTCTCCTTGATGGTTACATTTAATTTTTAGCTGCAGATAACGAATCGTGTCTTCAAGGGAATACTCAAATCTATGTTTAACCTCTAGATCAAAGTTTTGTTTTATTGTTTCTCTTTATTTTTGATCTAACGTTGTTGCGTACGATTTTTTTTCAGAAACAGTCCCTTATTACAGTTTGGAGCATCCAGGTCTAGATTATCAACTCAATATTTTTTTAATAAAAATTGCACGGGAACTGGTTGCAGAGGATATAGAAAATATGAAATTTCTACTTGGAGGTAATTCGAAACATTTTTGAATAAGAACAAGAGATGTGAAGACCGCGAAGTTTCTGTTTGGTATTTTTGTGGTCTGATCTATTTTCTTGTCTTTTTTACTATTGTAGAGGGCTTACCCTTTTTTCATTGTAAGTTTTTTCTGTTTTCGTTTTGTCGATATGGATTGCTTACCTATCTTAACAATGTTCATGAGTTCATGTTTCGCTCTACAGTTAATATCCTTTTCAGATGCTAAATGTTTTTAGTCACACCTGAATAATTTTTCTTTCTTAACGAATTCGTTGATTTTTGCAGATCTCAAATAATTATGAATGATTTTAGATGAATGAATTACTTCAATGAGTCAGCAAATGAAGACAGCAATAAGCCAAATACGTATATGGGACAACGTACAGTCTTCAATAACAAACAGTCCTCTACGCACTATGTCAGGCTTTAGGTTGTCCCAAATCTATCAAAGTTGTAAATGCATTACGTCATAAAACCCTTATTCTTCAAATTACCAAAAAACATTAAGATGTTTCACAAGATGACTACCAATGAGCCACCTGACTAAGTGCATGCACATGTAAATGTCACATAAAGATAAGGTTCCACCAAGCAAAGTTGACTTTAGGCGGATTTGCCTATTATTTCAAGGTCACATTGGTCGTATAGCTGTTCATTTGCGTGGTTTGGTATTCTTTCATTCGGCTTTCAACTGTTTGGCTTTGAGCGTTACTGATAAAGGTAAATTCAGAAAAGCGCTAAGAAGGCATACAAATGATAATGTTATTTTCATTTTACCTTGTTTATATCATGTATATGTTAAAGTTTGTGATTAGGTCAAATGTTTGTTTGAGTTGAACAATGGTAAGTTAATGATATGCTGTTGTATTAGCATTTTCACATCTAATTTCCATGGAGATTTGTTTCCCTCCCCCTTCATTATGGTTCACTGACTTTGAAACTTTTGCATAGTTTATGTTTAAGTTAGTGTTTTCAAAATGTAGGTCAGTCTTAAGTGACCACTCCTGATAAGTCAGTGGTATTTGGTATACACTTGTATTAGCATTGGCATTTGTCGCTTCCATGTAAATTATTTGACCTTAAGCCATGGTTCATAGGCTTTGACAGATCGAAAGTACATTAAGGCAATACAGTATAACGCAACGTTTCTTCTCCGTTAACCTCAACATTTGAGTAGACACAAAACTTAATGCCCGTTTTCATGCCCCCGTCGTCACCGGGGACAAGTGGTACCATTGTCCGTCCGTACGTACATTATACGTCCGTCTGTCCGTCCGTACGTCCCAAAATTGGTTTCCGTTCTCTAACTTTAGTTTGCCTCAACAAAATGTAATGACACGTATACACAATGCTTATTACCACACAATGCAGATCAAGTTCGAATATGGGTGTCGACACTTTTACCGTTCTCGAATTATGCCCCTTTATAACGTTATATGCAAGCGGGGGCATCATCTGTGTCCCATGGACACATTCTCCATTTATCTTTCACATCTATTGCTGCTTCTGTAGGTGCCTGTCCCATGTCTGCAGCCAGTTTATGGTTACTGTATATCCTATTTGATTTTCGTTTGTTCTTTTGTACATAATTCAGGCCGTTCGTTTTCTCGTTTAAATTGTTTTTCATTTGTTATTTCGGGATCTTTTATTTTTTTTATCTTTGGTATGGATTTTGCTCATTATTGAAAGGCCGTACAGTGACATATAGTTGCTTACTTCTACGTCATTTAGTCTATGGTGGAAAGTTGTCTCATTAGCAATCTAGCACATCTTATTTTTATAGTATGTATTTTCAATTAACAGAGCAAGCGATTATGTGCATGTACTATCAGATATGTCTTAAATAATTACTAAATTGAAAAGTAACAAAATGCATATTTATTGAAAAAAAAACTTTTAATCGACATAATTGTTTGAATATTTAAGACATTGCATGGTAGTGCTCTGTAAGCATCTGGGCTGATATGCATAAAACTACTTAAGTTAAGATTTGTTCCGAACGGATTGATTTTCCTACATGTCATACGATAAATAAGTACTACGATTGGATATCTCCACTTAAATGGCTTTATGCATATCAGCCCAGACGAACAAACAATGTCATCTAAACGCCGATATTAACAACAATGTGCATTGAAATGCCGTTAGATTAGTCATGTTTTTTATTTATCAAACTATAAAAAATACCTTTCTTAGTTTAAACTCAGTTCCACTCAATTGCGTTAATGTTTTTCTATACGTTTAGTTCCCCCTCATCCCCCCCCCCCCCCCCAAAACGGTTATTGCATCGGCATGGTATGAGTACCTAAGCATGGTATTATCTTTAACATAAATGCAAGCACTAAATGGAAACATTTTAAGTTTAAAATTGCAAAATTTGTTGACAGCAAATATTGAAGGTGCCAATAATTTGTCTTTTTCTTGAATATTTTGTCGCTACATAAAAATTAACAATGTTCAAGAAAAGAAATAAGATTGGCACCTTAAATAGATGCTTACAAGTTTGCACTTCTAAAAGTAAAATCTCAAACAATCCATCTAGGTATAAAACATACACAATTATTATGACTGAACATAAATCCCATAAAAAAGAAAACATATTGGTACTTTTAAGCGTTGTCGACAAAGGTTAAGAAAATGTAGACTTGTATAGCTCAAAATTTGTGTATGTGAAATGTAAATAAATGACTGTATGAATTTATCCACTTAATAACAGGATCCTGATCATGACTTAGGACAGGCACATCCAGAATGTGGCCGTGTTTAACATGTTTGCCGGTGCCCAATCTCCCCTTGATCTGGGACAATGGTGTAACAGCACAACATTAAAAAAAACTATAAAAATCATTTGAAAAGGATTTGAATCATCAAATCGATACAAAGCACAAAAAAAAACTAACAAAAACGTAAAAGACACAAAGTACAGACCTAAGAATACTCACAATTACGTATACTGAAAACTAATTTAAGCGAATAACAACTTATAAAAAAACATGTATCGTAAACTAAAATATAAATCAGTACACATCCAGCACATTTGGAATGTATATAAATATAAAAAAAAATGCATCTTATTTCACTATACTGGATACCAAAAAATGTATGAACAAAAATCTCGAAATTCAAGGTAAAGGACAAGGTACGATAAGTATCAGAGAACGGCCCCCATTTTTTCGTTAAAATTAAAAATGACGTGCCATAAATTATAATACTATAATTATTTGAAAGTTTAAAACCTATATTTTTGTAAACATTAATAGATTTGTCAAATTCCGCTAATTTAATTCATGCTTTGTTGCAGTAAAGACCTCAAGATTTGCGTAAGCGTAGAAAAATGGCAGCTTCCAAACATTTGTCTGCATTTTAAACTATAAGCGTACCTACGGCCAACGATCATATTCATACCTGAAATTCCCTGAATATAATTGCTGATGCAGTTCAAATATCTTAATGAGCCGTATGTACGCTCATAGTTAAAAATTAAAAACAGATGAAAAAAATCGTCGTAGTTTTCATTGAATCATAGAAATATTTAAACGAACTGCGGACCGGAGATGATTTCCGGTGCGCACATATTCACTGGGTCCGACGACAGACTTTTCTTCGTGCTATAATGGCTACCTTTTTATGACTTAAATTTAACATCTATGAAAAAGGAACACAGCATAATCCTGTATTTATAATTGCAAGAATTTAAAGTGAGATTTTAGCAGACCGTCGAGTTCTGACACAAAATAAAAAAGGAACTGTGACAAACTTCAGAGAAATTTTGGGAATATTTAAAAATGAAACCAAAGTTATAGAAAAAATTGGTTCATACTCAAACAGTTCTCAATTGACTAAATTTCAATATTTAGAACACTGTGACACAGACGTTAATCGTGGATTGGCATGTCAAAGCATAAATACGTCTTTTGTAACGTAAAAACAAATTTTGAATATAAATTCTATACCCAACAGATCGATCGATCTTGGTGTCAACATTAAATGTTAGTACAATTTTCGTTGAAATGTAACCTCCTCCGTTGATGCTTTTGTGAAGAATGCTTTCTTTCACTTCCGCATTTCTATCAAGTATGACATGCCAAGTTAACATTTTAGGCAATCGTTATGGATGGCAAAAATTAATTACAGAACTGTGAACAATAACATACATTGTAATTCATACGACATAAGAAGACACCATGTGACAATTTCAATTATACAATTATGTAAGTGTAACAGTAAAAAAGATCAAACAAAACTATTCAACACTATGATGGATCTTGAGTATTTTTTTGGTCAGAGTGTTGTTTGTACTTTATTGCCCCCCGCCCCCCTCTTTTTCAACGACATTCGTGCAACTTCGAATTTCTTGTTTAAACATATTTTCTACATTACCCTCCGTCATACCCAGCAAACACAAAAACATCTTTAAAATGTTTTTAAAATGTTGTGTCTAATGTCATGAAAATATCACAAAAAAACGTCAGAAAAACATTAAATGTATGGTAGAATATATATCGCTAAAACGTTTTCTAATATATTTTCTAAAATATTTGCATAATATAATTAAAATGTTGTAAAGAAATATCATGATAATGTGAAAAACAATGGCGTATAAAACATTTTGATAATCTTTTAAAAAATATTTTCTAGAAATATTTTCTGAACGTTTGAAAAACATCATGAACCTCAAATAATGTTATAAAAATGTTTTTTGGATGTTTTCTTGCAAGTGAGACTGTGCCTAAAAAATGTTTTCAAAATGTTTTAAGAAGATGTTTTTGGTTGATATCTAGATCATATCAATATAAAAATTTCTGTACTTTTGATTGAGTTTCCTGCTTTTTTAAATAACAAATCATTACTTAAATTAATTTATACACAGTGATTAATTCTATATACAAACAAGAATAAATCAGTTGTTTTGCTAAGCATATGAAATTCAATTCAAAGTCTCTAAAAACAAGAAGTATCTACAAATTTTGACACATCCAAAATGGCAGACACAACTCATCATGATCAAGCCACTTACCAAATATGAAGTCATTCTGTTCATCAGCATTACTAATTAAAGTAATGAAAAATTTGAGAACATTCAACATTTTGAAATACAATGTATAAGCAAACAGGAAACAGGTGCCAGATACAAAAATGTTCTCACATCACAGTTCATCACTATCAAGCAGCTCATTAAATATGAACTCATCTTTATCAGCAGTTTTGGGAAAAACAGTGATGAAAATATTTGTTGGACAAAATCCGACAAATATAGGTGGACAGACGACAGACAGTGCAAGAAAGCCCACATTCCAACCACAATGGTATAATGTTTAGTTTTTCACTCTCAACTTTTATTACCTATCTTATACACATCATGCATATGTCAACCTGAACATGCATGACATATATGCCATTGGACATTAAGCAAACATTATACACATTTTTAAGTTCAAGTTACATTGACTAAAACTTGTGTCCCAAATTCAGATTTTTCAATACAACTTCTCTTTCTAAACTAAAACACTACACTTCTAATAGGGTTACATCTTAAGTCAATAATCATTGATAATTGGCTGAAGAGATGAGAACAAAACACCATTTTACATCAACTATTTGATTTATTTAAGAATACATTGAAAAAGTCAATCAATTGTCTTATTCAAAATCACTTGGAATGTCTTGTAGTGTCTTATATCTTTTTCTTGCTGTGCCATGCTTCTGAAAAAAAAATTAATCTTACATTCGTATATAAACTTCTTGCACATTCCTTTCTTATAGAACGATTCACGTTGCCTGAAGGATATACATCACCTCCCCTTTAAAGTTTTGAAACAAATAACGATGATAGTCTGTCGGAAGGGGACGATAAATGGCTGACCGTGTTAAGAGAGAGCAATGTGCCACGCTGAACTTCATTTAGTTATTAAAAAAAAAACATATAAAAAACTTTAGACTAGATATGTGTCCAGTCAAGAGTCTTATTTCATTATAGTATACTTGTTGATTGTTGTCTATCATATTTTTTTTCTTTTATTGTTTTGTATAAATCAGGCTGTTGTTTTTCTTGTTTTTTTTTAGTTTTCATTAAATGCATTGTATCATGTAGGGGCCTTTTAAAGCCCTGCTACATAATGTCATTAAACATCTTATTGTCCTTTTTAAACTCTGTAGAGTGACATAGTTTATAACTTGTCATTTGTATCTAAGGGCATATGATACAGTCCTAGAAGTATACTATAGGCACATAATAACTTATCGAAGTGTTACGCATTGTTTTCGCAATGATGATAATAATATAACTTAACTTCCGAGAAACACACAGATGTCATTAAATGAGTTGTTTATATATGTATTTGAAATACTTCAAAGGAAAGCATATTTGTTGTTTATGAAAGCACACTGTTGGACTAAAAGATTGATTTAAATAAACAACTTGTTTCTATTTTGTCACAAAAAAAATAATTTATTCAAATATCCAGATATCTTTTCTGTATTGTATGCCCTTAATCTTGAATGTAATGCATTGTTTATGCTAAATATTTGAATTAAATATGGAATAACAGTAATTCTGTATGAAAATCTTACTTCAAAAAAAAATTCTCCTGAAAGGTTGTAGACATTCCAAAGAACCTGCGCCACTTCCAAATTGTAAACCTGCATATTGAACTTGTCCTTTGTGGCTTTTCTTTTAGCTCCTGTTAAAAAATAAAAGATACATTGTATGTACATTGTGTGTATGAAGCAATAAATATAATTTTAAGCAACAGTTTTAATTATTTTGCTTGTACTGAAGTCTTACATAGTCTTTGTAATGTTCATTAAGCTGTTAAGGGAAATTTAATTTACTGTTTTGCAAATACATACATACACAAATGGTGCTTATATTAGTGTTATTGTAACTTGTTTGTGTGCTTCGGAAACAAGGTATTGAGTCATGCTTGTTGCAATAGTTGTTGTTGGTTTAAGTCTGTCAAATTTCTTTTTCATAATGTGTATTTAATGTAGGCAGTTAGTTGTTTTGTTTCAATTGTGTTGAGAAAAATTTAACATTTGTTTGTCAAGGCTTCAAAGTGGACTATATGGCATTGGTTTTCTCAGTTTTGAAAGCCGTACAGTGACCTATAATTTCTTTTATCTAAGTCATTTAAATTCTGGTGGATAGCTGTCTCATACACCTTATCGCTATTTCAGTATTTGGAAATCTGTCCCGCTTGAACTTTTTACGTCAGCATACGTCATACAATAATACACCTTATCACTTTTCCATTGTGGCATCAGATATTTTTTATGATGACGTCAAAATTTTAAGGGAACTCGTGACAGTTGTGTGATGTCCAGTAATAGCGGACAAATAGCAATAAGGTGTATTACTTTCAATTGTGGTGTCAAATATTATTATATGACGGCAACTTTTTAAGGGAACTTTTGTGATGTCCATGGCCAGTAATGGTGGACAAATAGCAATTAGGTGTATTGGCAATCAAACACACAAGTCACATATCCTGATATTTTTTTTTATATTAATGAGCAAATTCATAATTGTTGTACGTAGATGCTTGAACAGTGGCGGATTTAGGGGCCCCGACCCCCCTTATGGAGCTACTTATAAGATAAATGTATAGACTATTTACAAGTATCACTCCAAACGTTTGCTTGCCTTGGGCAGGGGCCCCCCTTTTTTCAAAACATTGATCCGCACCTCCAGAAACAGATGTAATTTGGTTCCGATTATGATTGAACACACACAATGAATGCACAAGTTTCATCTTAACAGATTAATCATTCTTACCAAGTGAGTATATATCGCGTAACAAACAATTTTCTTGGCTCTCTTTGTTGATATCCTGTCATCGTTTCGAAATTCAAATTTCAAAATCATTTCCGGTGATAAAACAAAAGTCGATTCCGGAAAAGGTCGGTTTTCCGTAAGGCATATAAACGATACGAAAATTGAACTTAGTACGGTTACAGTTTTCATTTCTTAATTTCTAAAATATACACGAACGAAATGAATAAACATTAAAGAAAGGTGATTGTTTATTAATACATTATTGCTTAATTTTATGTTGACTCTTTTGAATTTTAATATAAGAAGGAATAAAATCTGACTTCAAGGATCTTCAACATAGTATCTTGCTTGTCATGATATTGTTGAAATGTAGTACTATATCTTATCCTGAAAAAAAACGAGCTAATTCCACAATACCTTGTTTGTGTGGTTTTGAATAAAGTTTAAATAAAATGTTATTTTTATATCCGTAAAATGTTGAATAAAATATCAGTAAGACTATTAAGTAATGTGTATGTCAGAATATTTTATAGAAAACATTTAGCTGATAATTTTCAGATGTTTTATGTAAAACATTTTAATTTTACGTTATAAAACATTTTATGCAAATAGCAAAACTATATTTTCTGTAAAACATTTTTTTGTAGAATGTTTTTTGGATATTTGGAAAATATTTACTTTAAATGTTGTTAAAATATAAAATACCAATTGAAGAAAATATTATTTTTTTATATTATGAAATATCTACGGGATATTTTAGAACAATGTTTGAGAACATGAATAAAAGATATTAGCAAATAATATTTTGTTAATGTTGTAAAAACATTTTACTTAAATGTTAGAAATAAAACATTTCAAAAACAATAAAATAAACATTTTTTTTATGTTTAAATGATATCTTATTGAAATATTTTGTGAGAGACGTCCATATGACATTTAAAAAATGTTTTTAAAATGTTGTGTGTTTGCTGGGTAATAGCACATGAATTATTTGTCACTGAACGGTCAGAAAATAACATTCAATCGATCAGATCTCCTCTTATAATGACTATAAACATAATTAAATTAATAAAAGATTCGTATAATTCTTGGATCATATATTTACACGTTCAAACAATTCAAAGTTATGTAAACAGCTAATTTTTAAATATGACCATATCAATGTTAATTCATGCTAGCACAGAAGTGCTGACTACTGGACATCGTGTTACTGCATGAGTTGGTTGTTTGTGTCATGATTTTTAATATGCTAGCTCACAAGGTTACACAGTCCGCAGGAAGACATATCACCCTACCTGGACTCTATATATTCTGACTCCGAGCCAACTGGTCTTTGCGCTTAACCCTTTATACCACGTAATTAGCGGTGAATCAGCAAATACCAATTTTAAAGTCTGTGGTTTGGGGCAGCCGGGGTCAGAACGCACGATATATGGCACTCGAGGCGAACACGCTACAACGAGACAACCGAGGCAGTGTTTGTCTCATGAGTTTTGCGCTGGGTGGAAAAATGACTAACCAAGCGAAACTGTGCACCAACATGTGCATGGTGTTTTAAAAGATGAATATTTAATATTCGCAAATTAACTACGACAAACACATGTGATTATAATTTTTTAATATTTCAACCTTTGAAAATAATACTATACATTTCATCTCTTTTATTCTTTAAGTTAGCTGTATGTTTATGACCATTTAATTAGTGGTCTTCTTAAGAATTAAATACACAATGTCTCAATGAATCAAATTGGTGTTCATCGTGGAAATTTCACCCTATAAATGCCAAACGAATACAGCATAAATTCGGAACTACATGGCGATATGTGACGAATGTTCTTCACTTCGTCTTCAGCCAACGTTGAAGTAGTGCTTGTTTTCTATTCTATGTATTTAAATCCCAGAGAAATGTCTCGGTGAACTGAAAATATTTATTATTCTTTGTTATTGCGGTGTTAAAGCGATGACCGAAACACATTTTATATGAAGCGCGGAGGTTACAAAAGAAACATTCAGATCACTATTAATTTTAATGCTATAACTATAAAATTATGAATTTTATCAAATATTTTATTTGCTTTCCTATGCATTCTTGTGACGTTGTCAAGGGAAGTACGTGCTGTCGTAAATGTTGCATTTCTTTTGGAAATAACATCTTATTTTGGAATGCCTTTCGATTGTTGTCATCCAATTAAAAGTATGGATTCTTATGAGACATACATGTGATGTAATAATGGATAATAAAAAGTTGAGAAAACCAAATGGCATTCTATTACAACTTTTAAAATTGATAAAACATTAAATGTGCAGTCAGTGTGTCACAAGATTTTGTATAGTTTTAATTGATTAATTATATTTATTTAATTGTACAATGACTTAAATAAAGGGTGCCTTCTTATTATATAAATCCTTGCTTAAACATAAGCATCCACCCAAAGAATTGACTTATGCAATCATATACTCTTATCAGTAACTTGCATGTTAACTGTTATATATCTTTAAAAACTGTTCAGACCCACCCTTAATTAGTAAATCCTTTATATTCTTGTTTTCACGAAAAGACCTTCAAATTGAAGCATAGGTTTTGTAGTTGTCTTTAATTTTGGGAAAAAAATGTTTGCTGTTGCTAGGTAACATGTGTGTTTCTATACTCGATATTTTAATTCGTCAAAAAAGATTATTCATAATCTAGATGTTTATATTATAGTGTAACACCATATGAGATAGTATATTCTCCCAAAATTACTAAATTCATACTTTAGATGATATAATGAACCCATTATTGAACGATTGCTATGCACTTTTTATGTACCTAAGTTGTTGATCAGCATTAAGTGAACTAGAATTGAACTGACTTCATTTTTAACTAATAGCTGTTCATAAACATACAATCTGCATTGCATTTAATTTAATTTGTACAATAAAATAACTAATTGATTTGTAGTTGTCTTTAATTCAAATATTTTTTTTGCAGTTACTAATCAACATTTATATTGTTATGCTCAGTACGGAATTTGTTAAAAAGAATAATGATGACTAAGCTAGTATATTTGAATGCAACACCATATGGAAAAGAAAAATCTTCAAACAACTGCTAAATTCATATTTCAGAGGGGAAAACACCCATTTTTGAACCGTTGCTAGGTTGTTTTTAAGCATATAGTAAACGAAATCAAAGGGACTAAACATTTGTGACTTCAAGTTCTTCTTAAACAAACAGAGGTATTTGGAATTGTTCAAATTTGTACTGATAAAGCAATTAATATGTGATAATTTTGATATTTAATAAAAACTGTTGCTAGGCAACCTTCCTTTCACCGGAACACAATAAAATCATTGTTTTTTTTAAGTTTCTATCCTAAGACCGTCAATGATATTAATATACATTATCTGGAGAGGGGACCAAAAACGCTCCTTATCGTACCTTGTCCTTTAAAAAGTCCATTAAACATGACAAATTCAAACGCTCGACTATATCAACCAACGAAACGATTGGAAAATACACGCCCTTACAAACAATATTACAGTGATGCGGTCTGCCAAGTTATCCATGAAACATCTTTCAAACTATTAACATCAATCTTATCAGCAATCGAAGTCGGGCATCAAAGTTACTGCGAAACTACTTACTCTAAGGGATGTATGAATTAGATATAGATATTAAAAAAAATCAAAGATCTGTAAATAGTACATGCAGTCAAAATCTATTATCGCTTGCAATAGTAAAAACATGACTTCTTTACTATTAACACTGGTGTTTCCCATTCTAGATATGAATACAGATTGAAATGAAAAGTGGCCGATTGTTCCTATTCTTACAGTAATGTTGTTTATAAAGCCCATAAAATTAATGACGATCTTTGTAATCTTATTGATCCTTTGAATCAACTTATTCTAATGGAATATCAATTAACAAAGTTGTAAAATCTTTTAATACTGTTTTTATCGGTACAAACAGTGCTTTTGTTTTTGACAAATTAAATCATGATTAAATATGTATTGGTATACATTGATGAATGTATATCGTCTTACATTCTGTCGATTTAATGCTCTCATATTTTGGCATTGCACAAGGTTATGCATTTCTATGACTGACTGTTTATGACTTCTTTAAACTAAACATATTAATCTGTTAAATATGTACTGATTGATACTTTCGTTTAGTATGGGAGGGCTTAATATATTAAGTAGTTGCTAATGGTTTTAAAGTGATTTTCAGTACCTTTAAGTACTCTTAGATAGGTACATTGTTTTTTGTTCTTATGTCAGTAGTTTTTGTTGGAAATGTGAAAAGAACAAAAAGAGGGACGAAAGATACCAAAGGGACATTCAAACTAATAAATCAAAAATAAACTGAAAACGCCATGGCAAAAAAAGAAAAAGACAGAAAAACAACAGTACATAAAACACAACATAGAACACTAAATACGGAGCAACAGGAACCCCACCAAAAACTGGGGGTGATCTCATGTGCACCGGAAGGGTAAGCAGATTCTGCTCCTTTTGAGGCACCTGTCGTGTTGCTCATGTTAACATAAATCCGAAAAGAGGCTAGCATAATCGTTTAACGTACGATGATGACTTTGCATGATCAACATAACGGGTGCCACTATATAGATGATGTCTTCTCACTATATAATTTAAAGTTTGATGACTATGTTGAACTATGTTGAACACTCCTATCCAACAGAAATTGAAATAAAGGATACAGTTCAGCCTGTCTCATATCTGACTCACATCTAGACAATGAGAGTTGGTTAAAAACTAACTTTATGATCAAGGGGATTATATCATCTTCTCAGTGGTGATCATTCCAGCAGCCCCTGCATATAGAGGACATATCTTTCTGTTGATATTATATATATTATATTCAAAAACTAGCGTTTTCGTCATGATTTCCTCGAAAGCGTGTTGTGGTCTAAATGGGTTCTTATTGATTAAGTTGAAGTCATCTCTTCGAATGCTATAAACGACTTGGTTTACCGTTATGGAATATCTGTGTCAAAAATGACTCCCGGTATATTCCAATTATCGTTACTACCACCCTTCCTCGTTTCTTCTATGCAACATCAAGACGTATGTCCAGTTTCGTACTTAGCTATAGCAACATAGCGGGTGCCACTAATGAAGCAGGATTTGATTACTCTTCATGAGCGCTTGTGATCAACCCAAGGTTTTGATAAGGTTTGCTATGTAATATTTTGTGGGCTGGTTTGTCCTTTCCTTTTTAGCCATTGAATTGTCAGTTTCTCTTATATGTTTTGAATATTCCATTGATATCTATCACATCTTGTTTTATAAACAGAAACTATCAACACCTACAATGTTCATCAATTAAACAAATGGCCAAAACGGTAAATTGCCCCCTAAGTTTGCGTTATTACATTTAGTTGACAGTTTTATAAACTTTTTTTTTCTCCAATATTCTCTTAAAAGCAATAGTTCACACCTTGGGGTGTGTTATACGACATGAAACACCTAAAATATGTATTGTCTATAACATTAATTTGTCGCAGAAGATCCATCTAGCTTATGTTTTTTGATTTCATTTAAGAACACTAAAAAAACTGAATGTTTGAAATCTAAGAAAACATTATTTTGTAAATAATATAAATAAAAAGGTGCATAAAAAGATCACACTGACAGATTGTTTCCGGCAATAAAAAGCCTTCCGTTTAATTTACTAATGTATGTTTTAATTTATTTACTGTCAACAGGGGAATGTGGAACTGCAAGATCAGTTTTAGAACAAATATTAACGCCACTGAAGCTTTTTGACCATTTGATAAAAGATGGTAAATTGTCACGGGATAATATTTTATTCCTGCAAGCAATGCTATTCCATGCTAGGAGGATCGATCTATTTAAACAGCTGATGGACTACGGAAAACACTATAGGAATATTTTGCATTTTTATGAACCTAGTGGTAATCCAGGTGAGGAAAATACATGAATATGTGTTAACTTTTTTTCGGAATATAAGTCAACTCAACATTGTCAGAACTTCATTTTTGCAATTTATATCCTTACTTAAGCAGAATTCGAATTGAGACGTTTAGTCATCAACGGCAACACTGTAGATCTCTCGGTAAACTCAGCTATATACTACCAAAAGCTTTTGTTTGTATATTTCGTTTTCAGTTTTATATAGCAGTATAGTTCATAACGACAGTGGCATATATGTAGTTGATCCAATCAATTTAATATAAAGAATATGGTTTAATAATATCATTAATGATACAATAACCGTACTAATCACCAAAACAAAGAAATAGTGATTTATTGTATCACTCGAAATATGTGCATTGCAGAAAATTTATGCGAATTTATACTAACAAATTGACCTATAGCTGATCAACAATTCACACAAATACTTTCATATTTAACTCAACAATCTCCAAATAAATTCAAAATGTAGTCAAAATCAGGACTCATTATGATCATTGCCACAGATTTTTCCAAGACAAAAGGTATGAACACATATAATTCGGCTTGAGAACATAACAATATTAAACGGGCAGGAAGTGGGGAAATAGGCAGTTAGCATATATACGTGAAGTTATGTGAGGACTTAATAAACCTTTAAAGGCAGTAGATACCAAAGGGAGAATAAAAGAAGTCAAAAGGAGACCCACCAAATTATGGACAAATCGGAAAATGACATAATAGTAACACCAGCTTACAACTACTTAAAAACTAAAGACTGAGCAACATGAATCCCATCACAAACCGTGAAAAAAACCTTATCAAAGCTGCATGGCTAATAATTGTGTACACTAGACACGCGTTTCATCTAGAAAAGGTTCATCACTGATGCTTGAATAACAAAAGTTTACAGGTCAAATAAAATACAAAGTTGAAAATCCTTTGTAATTCCAACAATTCAAAGTTCTGTCTACAGTTATTTCAGAAATATGACAATATCAATGATAATTCATGTCAACACCAAAGAGATGACTACTGGGTTGGTGATACCATCGGGGAGGAAAACTCCATCAGTAGTGGCATTGACCAAGTGGTTGTAAAAAAACTCATCAAAAATATCAGGCTAAGAATTGTGTATGCCAGACGCGCGTTTCGTCCACATAAGACTCCTCAGTGACGCTCGAATCAAAAAAGTTAAAAGGTCAAATAAAGTACAAAGTTGAAATTTAATCCATTGTTTTCTAAACACTTTAATAATAAACATGACAATACCAATGATAACTTATGTCAACACAGAAGTATTGACCCTCGGGGAGTCTTAATGCAATTTAAGAGTGTAACTAAAATATGAGTAGATCTACAATTCAAGAACTAGGAAACTGTCCACGGCCTTCATACAGAAAGAGAACACAACACAAACACAAAACTAGTTCATGAAGTACACCAATAAATGTCCTCATTCCAATAGGGACATGAAGATTTGACAGAAGCTTATTTATGATTAAAATAGTTTCCAGACTAAGATTACTTTCATATTTACAGATTTAACTGATACATGTACTTAGTTTTTTTTCGCAGTTCACATTTAGATAGAGTCTAAAGTTAAAGATTTTCGGACATCACTAACTTTTTCAAACCTTCCTTGAATTCTATTAAACTTAGACAGAGGCTGTTTTATGATCAAGATACAGTATCCAGACAAATATTTTAAAACATAAAAATATATGGAAGGTATTTTACAAGATATTTTCATTTAGTAGCAATTGTATGTGAAAACTTGGCTTCCAACAGTAGTCTTTCTATCATAATTGGCCAATTTCCAAAAATCGTCTCCTTTGTGTCTTCAAGGAGAAATCTTTTAAAAAGATTGATGACTAGAAGACATTAGAAAACTGATTTGATTTAATGTGAATTGGTTGCAAAATGACGGAATTGTTTGCATATAGTTCCTAGTGGGAACATTTTTTTTTATTGTCTTCACTGAATCTACATGCATGGTAAATTACAAACTGTGTAGTATTGATGCATTGACGATTGTCCATAAATGATATTCATTGGATTTCAATGAGATAAAACATTAACGTCAGAGGCGAACCAAATTCAGATTGACCAGTTTTTTTTTCAAATAATCTACTCTTAAACTACACTGAGAAATGTTTGGAAGCTTTACTTGATTGGTAATTGTAAAATCGTTTGCAAACTATACTTATTCAAAAATGATCTGGAGGAACCTGACAGCATTAATGGCGCATATTTTTCATTGAAACCAATCAAAAATCACGCTTGATTTATCTTCTTTGAAGCTTCTTGACCATTTTAACAAATGGTGTTGGATTGATGTATGGAAGGTCATCGAGTAATAAAAAGCCGTTTTTTTGTTTAGATCAATGGAAAACGGTGGCCACGGAGGCAATTTGTTTTCCGATGGCCAGTTTTCATAGTTTTCTCTCATTCTGTTTATGCATTTAAGAGTTTTTGAGTTTTAAACAAAATCTTTTTTCAATTTTGATTCTTAATTTGCTTTTCAGGAGGTTTTTAGTCCCCTACCGAATAAGTCGAAGGGGTCTTTAGGTTTGCACTCTGTCCGTCTGTCTGACTGTTCGTCCGTCCATCCGTCAGTCCGGCAAATCAGTTTTCAACACTTTTTTTCTTCGTTCTTCAAGATATTGATTTGATATTTGGTATATAGTTTTATCATGACAAGTTATAGATCAAGTTTGAATTTTGTCCCGGTTTGATGATTTAGTCTAGAGATATCATAGTCCATATCTAATGTTAGAGTACTACATTTTGTATGTTAAACCATATTTCTGTACAAAGGGAGATAACACATTTTTTAAAAGTCATTCTTTGGTACATTGTTTGAAGTGTTTGTTATTTGTATAAACTAATTTTTCTGAATGCTATATATATAAAAAAAAAATGATGAAGTGAAATTCTTTAATTAGATAATAATCTATTTTTTTTAAGGTATATATTTCATTACATTACATTGTGTATAGATAAAAGTTGTTGACATTTTATAGATAAGTTACAAATCTATATTAGTTTGTGACAAATGAAAGACAAAATATTTGGAACTATTAATTGTATTTGATTATAATTTAAAAATAGATATACATTGTATTACATCATATCTAATTTAAGAGAACTATTAATCATATCTAATGTTAGAGTGTTTTCTACACTTTTTGTCATCATGCTTAAAGATATTGATTGATAATTGTTATATAGTTTTATCATGACAAGTTACAGATCAAGTTCAAATTTTTGTTTCGGTCTGATAATTTTATGCAGAGTTATGGTCCTTGGACTTGAAAAATTCACTCATATAATCAGTTTTCCACACTGTGTTTAGTCATGCTTGAAGATATTGAATTGATATTTTCTTTTTGTTTACACCATGACAAGTTATAGAACAAGTTAGCATTTTGTTCCAGTATAATGCATTTTTACCCAGTAGGGGACTATGTATTGCCATGCAATACTCTCAGAATGCTTGTTTTTAAATGTTTTAAATAGATACGGAAAGGCAACTCAAATGGTTCAGGGTATCGGAAACGTCTTATCAACTTTAAATGAAGTTTCAAAGGATGTGATCATATGGCCTTCCAAATACCGTTTCGATTCCTAACATCACTGAAGAGACATTAATTGTCGAAATCCGGATATGGTGTACAAAAACCTTTGCAACTTTTGTTTGCGGTACATCATCTTCTCCGCAAGTTTATTGTTTTCTGTTTAGTATCAAATTTATAATTGAGATCCATTTATTACATCGGCGATCCGTTTATTTGGCAATCGCCAATGTCAGTCAGCAGGGTTTAAGAACATCAGTTGTTCGACCTGATAGTCAAATGCGTTTTGTTAAAATATACTTTTTCACTTTTTTGGTCTTTTTGGAAAATGTTGTTTGTGCTGTATTTAGACCCTTCTACCAAGAAATTTGTTTTGTATGCCATTTTTATCCAACGCAATCATAGGTTTGAACGTTGTTTTCAATTTAGACTTGCATATATATATACATATATACATTTAAACCAGTTGAGCGATACAGAATATTTTGATCTTTATTTAAAGATTTACCATAAAGGATGACAATTCTGCTTGCCATAAAGTCACATACATTTGATTATTATATGATATATTGTTCTTTATTTGATACTCGTGGTTACTAATATCTATACTTTTACACTATTTTTGTGCTTTTACGTCGTTTCCGCAGGAGGATTAACTAATAAATGATAGAGATTATGTATTTGTTTCAGCAAACGGTTACCGAGATGTCAAATTTCATGTTGCTTGTAAAGAAAATCTAAGTAGAAATGAGTTGGAAGACATTAGGACCATGGCTGCTAAATACATGTGTGTGGCAGTACATTTAGTATTTATCAGAGGTTGTGAGGTCAAAAATAGCTTTTTAATTACAATAATGGTTCCTGAAGTATGTTTAGAGTACCTGTTGAATTTAGATTCTTCTGAAAAACAGTCATTCCTGTCTCTTGGAATAGACTTTCTCATGGTGGACGACAAGAAGTTTTGCACAAAAGAAGGTAGGTACTTTAAATTGAGGCAAATTTGGCTGGCATATTTTCATTACATTTCGTAAAATCCGGCACACGACACAATTGAAAAATTTTGTGATCCCTTAGAACCATTTATCGATCATGCTGTTTACTGCCACTTAACCTTGTTCTATTTCACCTCATCCTGCACTTACCATGCATTCAGGATTTGCAATTGATTAATAAACTGAAATTTCCAAGTTGATGTTATGTGTTTCTCAAGTTGTTCTCACACATTTTGAATTTTGTTATAAATTGACAATTCAATTTTTTCTTTTATTTTATTGCATAGATTTATAATACTATTAATAACATGCTTAAACGTGTATCTATTGTTATAATGTATCAGCATTTCGTACGTATTTTGGCATTGATGTTATAGATTAAAAACTATATGTAAATCATCGTTTGACCTGTATAAGAATTACTTGTTGTTGTTCGGAACAGGAAATAAAATGGTTATTCCTGATGGCCCCCTTGTTTTACTTTTCAATGTTGACATTCTTTTCTTTTTTTCAATGCATGTAAAAAACTTGAAAAAGAATATTTTACAGCTCGCAAATTTGTTATCTAGATGCCAATAATTTATTTCAGTAGTCACATTAAATTGTTGGCCTTTATAAGTTGCTATTAAATACCCGTCCCCAACGTCTCCCCTTCCATAAAACAGAACATTTTATTAATAATTGATATCAGAGTTGGGGAAATACAGCTCATTCAAAAACCTACAAATACAAGAAAGTAGATGTATACACATTTTCCTGTAACTGTAATATTATTGTCTAACTTTGGTCTTACTTTCACTATATTTACAGTAGGTGTTTAATTACTGATCATTTATGGGCGACAAGACGAAGAACATGAACCCGTCATTTATTTCGATTTGATGTATAAGCTACACAGAATAGGATTATCACATCCGCCAAACGAATGTACCAACACTTTCTGTACAGATTGTACATGTAGTTGCAGAATAGTTTAATGTTTTGAAAAATTCAAATCTTGAACAGTGGTCAGCATTATATTTGAAAAAACGAATGGTCAATCGGGACAGGAAACAATACATAATTATCCTATAACATAGATTAATTATTGAACTTTTATAAATATCGTATGAGGTATCTTCTATTAAATCCACATCTTCCATGTGTCTTTATTGTGCAATTTTAAGCTATATGACCTTTAATTTTGATTTCATGAGGGCTAAATTCATATTCCTACATGATTTCTGCATTATGTTCTAAAGTTTTTGCCTAATATATGTCTTTCTATCCTTCGCTTTGTGCAAAAAAAAAACTGTATTGTTTTTCAATCAGCTAATTTCAACCAGTTATTGTGATCTGTTATGCAGACGAAACGATTTTGCGTAGGCACCTTGTTTATCACATTATGTATTTTAATTTTCAGTAGTCATAGACTAATTATAATTTGTAGACATAAACAAGGTACAATCTATCTAAACTTCCTGCCAAGTCCGGTCTGTCTTTTTGTTAGATGTTTTTTCTGCTTTGTATCGATCTGATGAGTTAAGCCCTTTTAAATTTTTTTTTATAGTTTGATCCTATGTTGTACTGTTACACAACCGCCAAGTCTAGAGCGAAGGTATGGGGTCAGCAAACATGTTCAACACCGCCACCATTCTTATGTGCCTGTCTCTGTTATATTTTTGTTTTGTTTTTCGTAAACATTTTGTTATAAATTAGACCGTTATTTTTTTTTCCAAATTGAAATGTTTCATATTTTTCATGTCAGTGCCTTTTATACGGTTTGGGATTTTCTAATTATTAAAGGCCGTACGATTGGCAATAATTGGTTACATCCACTTCATTTGAACTTTGGTGGCTAGTTTTCTCATTGGCAAAGCATGTCAGTTAACTGCTAGTAGTCTGTTGTTATTTATGTATTATTGTCATTTTGTTTATTTTCTTTGGTTACATCTTCTGACATCAGACTCGGACTTCTCTTGAACTGAATTTTAATGTGCGTATTGTTATGCGTTTACTTTTCTACATTGGCTAGAGGTATAGGGGGAGGGTTGAGATCTCATAAACATGTTTAACCCCGCCGCATTTTTGCGCCTGTCCCAAGTCAGGAGCCTCTAGTTTTTGTTAGTCTTGTATTATTTTAAATTTTAGTTTCTTGTGTACAATTTGGATTTTAGTATGGCGTTCATTATCACTGAACTAGTATATATATTTGTTTAGGGGCCAGCTGAAGGACGCCTCCAGGTGCGGTAATTTCTCGCTGCATTGAAGACCTATTGGTGACCTTCTGTTGTTGTCTGTTCTATGGTCGGGTTGTTGTCTCTTTGACACATTCCCCATTTCCATTCTCAATTTTATATACTACATCTCTTTATTTTTAAAACGACCTTATGTAATCGTTTAGTGATCACAACTTAATTATTGTGATTATGTCATTTATTCAGATACATTATAAACTAGCCTATATTGGTGTATTGTAGAATACACCGCAGATAAAGCCCAACACAACATCGTTTTTGTGTGTAAATTATATTGAATAAAATGCTTGTTAAAGGCTTAAGAAATTGACAATTCACTTGGAAACTCAACATATACACAAAGACCAAGATAGAATTTCAATCAAATATGACGTACCTCTTTTCTATTATTAACATACATTTTATCAGTAACCAAAGCCGGGGTTTAAAGTTATTGTGAAAATACCTACTCTATTGGCGGCGTGATTCGATGGGGATACTAAAACATGTAAAACATTCTAAAGATCAGTCACAGTACATACAATCTAAGTCTATTTTCTCTTGAAGTAGTATTAAAACATTTTACCTTTCTGCCCTTACTCAAAATACACAAGTATTTTCCCATTTAAAACTAAAAGACTTAGCTGTCAGTTGTCACCAGAAAAATTTTTAAAACCAAAAGTAGCTGATAAGCTGATAACCGCTATTGTTTCAATGAAAATATATACAAACTAATCAATTTTAGAACATGTGCAAGATTAGTTATCTTCCGACAACAATAGTTTGCATAACTGTATAAAAGTCATTTAAACTTTGATTATTACATTTATCAGCTGAGATTGAACACCGTGTATGTTCTCTATACACTTGTAATTGGTTTTTGATTTGTATACAAATTACATTTTAGGCTTAATTGAAAAAGAGGAGCTAACTTCTGACAACCAAATCGTCTTGAATCTTAAATACTATATGCAGCAAACTGCAACGCTACAAAAAAAATTAGAACAATACCAGTTGAAAGAAATGGCAAAACATGTACCGCATTGTTCTGCTTATTCAAGTATATCCTGGACTCTAACAGCAGCAATGTTTTACCTCATCTTACGAGATCAAAGAAAAGGTCCTTTGGAGTCCGATAGTAAAGCTAATTCTAGCAACGTCTATTTTAAGTTGATGGAAAAGATTAAATCCCTTAATTATGACATGGAATTAATTGAAAGTCTGCTTGAAGCAAGGAGTTTGGTTGAACGAAAATTAAACATGGAAAGCCATCGATTATTAATGATCCAGCAGACGGCTCACATGCAAATGCTGGAACATATGATAGAACGGGCAAAATTCAAAGAAAATAAGCTAAAATTTCTACTGCAAATAGGCTTAAATGATCCAATTCTATCAGAGAAAGATGAAATTATATTTCATCTGCAACAGCTGCAGCCATTTCTGACTGAAAACATACAAATCGAAGTTGGAGTAGGTAAGTTAAAATAAATGTCTTTGTATTAATTCTCCTTTGACTAAATGTGATGTTCCCTTGCTTTTATAATCTCAATATTAGTTACATAATACCATTACATTCATTAATACTGGTAAGACTTGAAATTAAATCAAATAATTAAGGGAATCACGGACTTTTTTTGTACTTCCAAAGAAGTCATTTAATGTGACAGTATCTATTTCATAGTCGGAAATTTTCTGGGTAGTTTTTCTTATGATTGTATGTTTAACTAATATACGGTGGGAATGATTGATGTCATTATTATAATCTACTATGGAAGAGTTGATGTCCTGCATTACTGTTTTTTTCTTTCTTCTTCATCCTTGACAACCTGATGATAAATTTTGTACGTTAATCATTTTTGGTCTTTAATAATGTTTATTTAAGTTTGTGTTTTTTTATAAATAAAATACATTTAACATGTTTAAGTAGTACTGTTTCAAAACTGTAGCAAACCGACATGAACTATCTATACAGTACTGACGCATTTTTAGTAATTTTTAGATACGTATATATATTGTAACTAAAGACAGAGGTAAACGAGGCTTATTGATAGTTTGTTTGACAACCGAGCTAAAGCGTTAAGTCATTTTATTGGATTAATTAAAGTTTGCTGTCCTTTGAAATATCCTGATGATTCGGCGTTAGCTAACTTCTTAAAAGCTTTATATTTTAGAAGGTGGCAGACCTGGATGCTTCATACTTTGTATATAGATGCCTTATGTTACGAAGTTTCCATCTGTCACATGTCCATTGTCCTTGACCTCATTTTCATGGTTCAGTGACTACTTGAAAAAAAAGTTTTTTTGTAATGTTAATTTCTCTCTTATTATAAGTAATATGATAACTATATTTGGTATGTGCGTACCTTGCAAGGTCCTGATGCCCATCAGACAGTTTTCACTTGACCTCGACCTCGTTTCATGGATCAGTTAACAAGGTTAAGTTTTGGTGGTCAAGTCCATATCTCAGATACTAGAAGCAACAGGTCTAGCATATTCAGTGTATGGAAGGACTGTAAGTGTACATGTCCAACTGGCAGGTGTCATCTGACCTTGACCACATTTTCATGGTTCAGTGGTTATAGTTAAGTTTTTGTGTTTTGGTCTGTTTTTCTTATACTGTATGCAATAGGTCTACTATATTTGGTGTATGGAATGATTGTAAGGTGTACATGTCTAGCTGGCAGGTGTCTTCTGACCTTGACCTCATTTTCAGGGTTCAGTGGTCAAAGTTAAGCTTTTGAGTTTTGGTCTTTTTTTTCGAATATTATATGCAATAGGTCAACTATATTTGTTGTATGAAAGGATTGCAAGCTGTACATGTCTGTCAGGCATGGTTCATCTGACCTTGACCTCATTTTCATGGTTCATTGGTCAATGTTTAGTTTTTTTGATTAAGTCTGTATCTTAGAAATTATAAGCAATAGGTCAACTATATTTAGTGTATTGAATGATTGTAATGTGTACATGTATTTCTTGTTTGGTTTATATGACCTTGACCTCATTTTCTTGGATCATTTTAAGTTTATGTGATAGTTGTAGTAAAGCTTTATATTTAGGACTATCAACATAATATCAATGATTAGTAAAGAAGGCGAGACATTTCAGCGTATGCACTCTTGTCTTTTCATATAAGACTTCAATAGCTCATAAAAAGTCATTTACCAAAATTTAAGCAGATTCTTGATTTCGTTTCTTTCGATTAGAGACCCAAATTATACCAATGCAAATATAATGTAAAAGTCTTGAGTCAGCCTTTTCCTGCCATTTTTTAAAAATTAATTATCTCGAAAAGGGGTTCCATAACCTATCAATATTTTTAGCTAATTTTGTTCCTTAAATAATGCTCTTCTGACTTATAGTATCAATTTTATATTCTAGATTTTTTTAATCACCTAAGTACATCCTTAAGCATCAATGTTGCACGTAAATTGTATATTACGAATTTTGATAAAGGGTTTACAGCATCACAATTTTTTTTTACGAAAATGAATTAATCAATCATTTAATAAAGGCTTTTGCATTTTTTTGTTAAGAATCAACGATCGAAAACTGATATTGGTAGCCAAAGATCGTGCATATTCTTCGAAAGGTTTCTCAAGAGTTAGCGAATTGACTCGACACTATTTCGGCTAGATCAAATCATAGAAAGTTGGTGGAGAATTGAACATGAAGAAATAGTGAATAGAACATTCAGGGTACAATGTTTTAATGCCAAACAATATTTTAATCACAAGTTTCATCTGAACTTTTCGACAAATACGGCCTTTTTTAAATCTTTAATCCTTTATCTGATTAAGGACAAAGCAGTGCTTTTGTCAGTTTTAATTCATGGTTAGATCTAGAAAAAATATCATTTGAATGAGTTTTTTGTTTAAGGAATTTTAAAACTTTCCTGTATTTTTTTTATACCTACCGAAAATGCGATTTTAATCTGGAAAAATGTTTTGAACTGTAATTTGTAGTTGATTACATTCTTTGACATGGAAACACATATCTGCACACAAGAATAGAAAATTGAAACTGTGTAATTGAAAAGACCGTATCAAACATTGTCAAATGAAATTGAAGTTTTTCTTTATCTTATCAACACCTGCAGACATGAGATACAAAAAAGAAATGAATCTCAAATTTTTTTTTTTATTTTCTGAAACACAAAATGCCCATAATCTTTATAAACATCGGCCATGCCAAGTCTTGAATCATTCCAAGGTGCACAGGTTTGTCAGTACTCTAAATTTTGTATTGACAACACTGTCATAGTGTACATGTGTCAAAACCTTCTCTGAAGAACTTTAAAAGATTCACAGCTAGTGCTTAAATCTTAACAATCATTCTTTGAGTAATTTCATTCCGTTGGCATTTTCTTTTCTGGATTTATGCCAAGATATATTTGTTTTTACATTTTGTGCTCAAAATATTTTATCATTTGAGGATCTTCAACCTCGGGTTTATTCAGTAGTAAACAATAATGTATCAGTATTCTCATTGACAATGTGTTCATATAGATAGAATTAATAATACAATAGGATATTTATTGAATGTAATACTAATATTTAATAAACTTGCAGTGGGCAATTTCATAAAAGAATTGTATTGTATTCTACTTAGGACAGAGCATAGACAGAGATCAAATCGAACCTATTTTCACGAAAATGAGTGCTGAACTTCAAGAAAAAGATATGCGGAGGCTACGAAAAACGTTTCAGGTTAATCCAGATGAAGAAACCATGCTAAGGAATCTTAATCATTGTTTCATTCAAATCTTAGCAATTTTTAAAGCAAATCGAACTGGGATGGTTGATATAGGTGAGTGGAGTTATAAATGCTTCAAAAAAGATAAATCATGATTTATTTTTTCTGTTTAGTAGAATTCAAATTTCAAAACAAAATGTCTTAAGAGTAAAACAAAAAGACAAATGTTGCAGAATGCTAGACAAAGGGATGGTTAATCGGTAGATAGCTTTGATTTATTCTGAATCATTGATAGTGTTAAGTTAATATGATATATGAAATAGTTCTATGCTCTTAATTTACTTCAAAATTTCTTCTTTAATATTAAAATGAGTTGCTTAAAAACGTTTGATTCCGTCAGTTTTTATGGACCTCCCCTATTTCAATTTACCATGGAGTTCGGTTTTTTTGTTAGTTTTTTTTCTACCAAAATGTTTGCGGTCGTATAATGTTATGGCGTTGTCAGAGTCGTCGTCGTCGTCAACCCATTTGGATTCCAGACAATAACTTTAGAATGAGTGCACGGATCTCTATGAAACTGTACCACAAGGTTCCATACAACAAAAGGTAGATAGGGATTGATTTCGGGGGTTATGGCCTAAACCATTTATGAATTAGTGGCAAAAAAAGGGCAAAAAAATTAGGATTTTTAGGTTTCCGGTCAATTACTGGAGTATAAGTCTATGGATCTCTATGAAATTGTACCATAAGGTTCCATACTGAAAAAAGGAAAGTTGGGATTGATTAGTGTAAGAAAACGGTCCAAAACAAAACTTTTCTGATGCCTTGTATAAATTACTTATTTCTTGACCAATTTCAATGGAGTTTAATTCAAAATCATGAATTCTTGGGGTTTTTTAATACGCTGAATCTAACAGTATATTTGGAATTTGTAATTTTGGCTCTTTTTGAATTGATCCAACCTGAGATCCAAAGGGTCCAGAATTAAACTTTGTTTGATTTCTTCAAACATCAAATTATGGGGTTCTTTGATATGCCGAATCTAACCATGTATTTAGATATGTAAATGTGGGGCTCGTTTTCAAATTGGTTCATATTAAGGTCTAAAGGATCCAAAATTAAACTTTGTTTGATTTTTAAAAAATGAATTCTTGGGGATCTTTGATATGCTGAATCTTAACGTCTATTTAAAATTTTGATTTTGGGACCGGTTTTCAAATGGGTCCACATTTTGGTCCAAAGGGTTCAAAATTAAACTAAGTTTGATTTTAACAAAAAATGAATTCAAGGGTTCTTTGATATTCTGAATCTTAACGTGCATTTAGATTTCTGATTTTTGGGCCCGGTTTTCAAGTTGGTATAAATCGGGGTCTAAAATTCTTTGTTTGTTTCAACAACAAAAAATAGTATATGGGAGTCTTTGATATGCCGAATCTAACCGAGTATTTAGATTTTGGATTTTGGGCCCTGTTATCAAATTGGTCCACATTAAGGTCCAAAAGGTCCAACATTAAACTTCATCGAAAACTGAATTCTTGGAGTTCTTTGATATGCTGATTCTAACCATATATTTAGACTTTAGATATTGGACCATAATAGGTAAATGTATAATTTCAAATCATTTAAGTACTTAGATCAGATTCATTCTATGTCAGAAACTTTGCTATGTCAAATAATTAATCAGACTCCAATTTCAGAGACGTATTGCATAATTAATAGACGTTGAGTCATAGTTTAAAATAGATACAACATCAAATATAACTTTAGAGAAGAAGTTTTGAATTGTTATAGCTTGAAATTTACTGTTCAATATTAGATATTTTGAAAAATAATTAGAAGTAAGTTTTATAGATTCTTTAAAGACTTTGTATTAATGAGGAATATTATTTTGTAATTTTTTTTAACTTTTTTTATTTTTTGGAAAATTTTTTTAAGAACTTTGTGGTAGCGTTGTTTGTAATTCTGTATAAATCAATTTCATATATTTTGTTTATGAAGTAAACCCCTTTAAAAACGTATCTATTATTGTCCATTAGTAGATAAATAAACAAAATTCTTGTTGTACTTGGATATGCTAAATCTAACCGTGTATTTGATTTTGGATATTGGTCCATAATAAGAACAAATCCAATTAAAGATTGTTTAGTTCTTTGATTACATTCATCGTGTTCATTATGTGTCAGAAACCTATACTGTGTCAAATATTTAATCACAATCCAAATTAAAAGCTGTTCAAGTTTGAATGTAGTGTCCATACTTGTGCCTCAACTGTTCAGGGTTCGACCTCTGCGGTCGTATCAAGCTGCGGCTGGTGGAGCATTTTAATTCTACCGTATTTCAATGCCAATTTGTGATTGTAATACTATTTCCATTTTTTTACTATCGTACTACAATGAAATATTGTAAACTCAACTCTACTGAGACTGCATGACTCAAAGCTCTAATTTTTTGCAGGATTTTTTTTCACAATGTTATACATCGAAGATCATCAATATACCTGTAATATGTGAAATAAAATGATCTAGCTATTTCGATTTTCTCTTTTTGTAACAAGAGTCTAAATTAACTCCAACTATTATGAATATAAGAAAAGGTCGGTCAGGAGAGGCGCATATTTGGTTCAAATAGGAATGGCGACAACCTGGAAAATTTTACCTACCTAATTTAAAAATATGCTGTGAATGCATACTGATCACTTGTTCGTCAGTGCAGTATGTTTTATATTCGGGCTCATTTTTAACAAATTATGTCGAATTATATCCCAAAACAATACATTTGTAGCGTATGGTTTCTTTTTTTATGGAGAAACGTATTGTGGATTGTCACTTTTATGCGTGTTTTCAATTTTTCATATGGTATGTTGTTGTTGAGTGTAAAACAATCGAGGGTTTTTAATGACCTAGATTTAGAATTTAACAGAAATTCCTATTAGTCTTTACAAACCAATATACTGTCGATTCATTTATTTTCATGGATACCAATTTTCCTGAATCGAGGAAAACTTGTATTGACGTGGGTATTTGATATTGTGGATTTGCCAAAGTCTGTATAAAAGTCTGTAGCAATGAGTACATTTAACTTCGTTGATTATCTTTCCCGTCGAAATCCACGTAAATTGGTCCAACGAATAATAGTTTATCAACAGTATGATTATTGTCACTACGCGAGTACACAGTATCACAGTATTTCTGTTATTTTTTTTTTCACTTGGGACAACTTTTTTGTTAATCTGACGGACAATTACTTGGTAGAAAATTCAGATTAGTCAGCAATGTATCGTTGTTTTGTACGGAATTTTGTGAAATTTTGGTATCTAATACAAAAAAGGTAAATCCTCAGATTTGTTGATCATTGAAATAATCAATGAGGCCAGGAGGGACTTATGTTTGTCAAGATGTCATCCTTAATAAAAGGTACGTGCTTGTACCTTTGATTACTTAACGTTCGTTTATTCCTATTCTTAGATGAGACACTCGTAGTAATAGGATGTACAAACACATTATTGTTTGAAACTTTGTCCACAGCAACAACACCATAACATATTTATCATGAAGAAAGGAAAGGCATTTCACAGTTTCTTAGTCCCTGAATACGGACATAAGTCGAACATTTACACGTTTTTTTTTTCAAATTGTGGATTCGAAGTTCTATCAATGACCTGATTGATTTAACCCATTCTTACAGAGTGTCTAGTTCAACCCTTTCTCGTTTAGCCCATGCTATTGTGTTACACTCACCTAAATCTATGGTTTCAATTGATGTGTACATATCTAATGACTGTATTCAACAATAATTACTTTAGATGTATTTTTCACAAGAATCCGTAATTTTGTTTTGCAGACAACGATAGCGAGGAATTCCAAATTTAGACATCGTTTCCCAGTTAAAGGGGCCTTAGTGGCACAGTGGTATCAGTAACACTTGCCATGTGAATTCGAACCCCGCAAATGGCAGGAGCGTTTGACACAATCCTTTTTTCAAGGATTGTCAGCTTTCTTTTATAGGGTTGTAAAAGCCTTAATCTTGCGCACTTATTTAGTATGAAGTGTTTCCACTCTTCATAAAAAATGTATTCGGTCAACACTTTCAATGAAATTACAAAAGGAGGATTTTTCAATTCTTGACTTTATAACGAGGGGACATTTTGCTACGGTGTAATACAAGTAAAATATTTGAATTCAAATAGTGATCATAATGCTAAGCACATACATATATGCTACATATGGACAAAACTCTAGATATTAGTTTCCGTGTGGCAAGCACAATCTAAAGAAATAGATTTTCTTCACTTCTGTACCAACAACAAATAAGAGCAAATTGTAATGTTCTGTCGTTATCGTTATGAAATCATTAAAAATAATATTTATTTTCTAGAGAAATTTGGTGAAAAAATAATATCTGCTGTCGATCGAAAAGACTTTGAAGACAAATGGAAAGAATGTATCGACGATATTGTAGAAGGTCAGAAGCAAAAGGGGGCAGATGCAGGAAAGGATAAAGATAGTGAGGTTTTCCATCAGCTTGCATCAGTGAATAAAAAAATGGCTAATGTCGAAAATCTAATTAGAAAGTCAAAATCATCATTCAAATTCGATGATAACGAGGACAATATTATGGAATTGTTAAATTACCTATCTCGTAAGCAAACAACAACAGAACCTTTTGCATAATTCAATCAATTTCTATATTGTTTTCGTATTTACTCAGACTAATGTAATTCGTATCAAATGGATATATTATTGTACTTTGATATTATTTATAGAGAAGAACTCAAATATTAGATAATCACTACGACTGAAATCTAAATAGAAACAATTGTACATCAGTGCTATACTTTCTTTATATGCATACACATTTGTATCTAGTGTGATTCTTGATTTTATATACATCATGTACATTGTGCTCATTTAAATCATAAAATAATAGTATTTAAGTATTTTTTTACTTCATATAAGAATGCTATTTCCATTGTCCAGTGTAATACATGTGTATGCATGATTTGTACATTATAATCTATTCAACCATTACGAGACTTGTTTGAAAAATATTTATCAAAGCAATAAATGTAAACAAAACGCGATATAAACTGACATTTAATTTCATTATTATTTAACAACTTAAGTGCCACTTAATAAATGCAAGAAAAGAAGTTCAAAAAGCGTTTCAATCTTTAAAGGTCTCACGGTGATATATGGAGAACCCTTTTTAGAATTAATTGAAGTTCAAACGGAATTTGATCGAGCACTTAACAAAGATTAAGTACCATTTTCATCTTTTTAATATCTACCATTTTTCGAACTATGGTTTTTGATTTTTGACAAAATTCTAAATCTTTTTAGATTCTGGATGATTAATCGAGAATGACATTTTAAAATCGACTGACATATTATAGGGATGTTATGGGCCACTCAAAAGATCGATTTTCCCTTAAATTTTTAAAAATGAATTTAGAGTTATTCGTTTTATTACATTTGTATGATTTTTACTTTTTCATTCCTTTCTAAATTGAAATAAATACTTGCTGTTCGTTATGTTTGTTTGCAAAAGAGGGACGAAAGATACCAGAGGGACAGTCTAACTCATAGATCGAAAACAAACTGACAACGCCATGGCCAAAAACAATAAGACAAACAGACAAACAACAGCACAGACGACACAACATAGAAAACTAAAGACTAAGCAACACGAACCCCACCAAAACCTGGGGGTGATCTCAGGTGCTCCGGAAGGGTAAGCAGATCCTGCTCCACATGTGGCACCCGTCGTGTTGCTTATGTTATTACAAATCCGGTAAATAGTCTAATTCGGTAAGTCACATTCGTGAAAAGGGAAGGGTATTGTAGTTACGACATAAGGAACATATCCGATATCATCTGTGAAACGGTTATTCCATAACGGTCAACCAACTCGTGATGGCGTTCCTAAAATTTACGAAGGGATGATTTCAACTTCACCATTTGGAACTCTTGGCTTAATAGCTTCCTTGTGAATAGCAATCCTCTATCAAGGAAATCATGATAGGAAACACAAGCCCGGGAATATCGTATCAATTGGGAGATATATACTCCGTATGCAGGCGCTGCTGGAATGTTGCTACATAGAAATGGAAAGTTCACAATTGGGAAGCTGAAATCATCTCGTTTGTCGTAAAGTTTTGTTTTCAACCGACCCTCATTGTCAATTTCTAGATGTAAGTCAAGATATGAGGCAGACTTAACTGTAACTGTAGTATCCTTTATCTCTAGTTTGATGGGATAGATTCGTTCAACATTCAATCAGTATGAGATCACCATGATAGTATTAGTAGTTTAAGTCATCGATTTAATGTATGAGACAGTTTAAGATATGTGTATTTATTTCTAACATGGTCTATGATGAAACAAAAATGTCAGCAAACAATAGAACACAAGCTTAAAAAGTAAAAGGAAACATTATCATCATAGGGCAATACCTTCTATTACAGATCATTTGGGGCTTGATTACAAATTAATAAGTCTTGTGTTGTCATTTATTTTTTGCAGTTCATAGTATTTTTCAAGATAAAACAATTAAACAAATTAAGGTCCACACAAATATAGTTGCAGGTAAAATTTACCTTCTAATGACAGTTACATGTACAAAATGTAATATCAAAACAGAAGGTCCCAGTATTGGAATCAACTCAGCCGACGTTTTTCAATCCCTCCATTAATTTTACCTGATACCATATGAGTGATTTGCAAGTGTTAATAAAAAGGGTCTACTCGTTTTTGTATGATAAGAAAGATTAAATGTACATTTACATAACAAATTGGCTGGTTGCTTTAATTATTTTTCTATTCTATCTTCTTCACAATTGTTCTTCTTTGAAGAGGATCGACCAATCAGATGTGTTTTGTTGCCCTTTCAGTCTGTCGTTGATTAAATCTAGCCTGCAATAATTGAAATACCTGCATTATTTGCATTCATTCACTCCATCAGTTCAATATGAATTCCTTTATTGATTCAATGGAAACCTTCAATTTCGCTGGTGTTCATTTTTCCAGTTGGCATTACAATTCATTTAACAACGAAAGTTTTGGGTTTTCAAAATGTATCAGGGATCTTCTCTATGGGTGCAGCAAAGCATTAGATAATATTTTTTGAAATTCTTACCAATATAAGCATTGAGTAAGAAACCAAACCAGACCAAAGTAACAACTCACCAAAACTTTTGACGCCCCAATATCCCGATACTCATTTAGTCCGACAACATTCTAATAGCCCGGCAAGACTTACTTATTGTAGTACTAGACCTTTTCAACAACTCTCGACACCGACTAATGACACCTACAGTTTACAGGTAAAATGAAGGGGTCGTCTCCAAAATAGAAATCATTCATGAATAGTATTACGTTTACTGTTATACACTATTTTGATTAAAGAACATATTTCAAACAAATATGAATATCTCTCTCTTTCATATAATATTCTTATTACATGTATTTATACGACATTTCACCACGTTGAATTTATAAATTTCACATCGTGATCAGCTTTATTTCTTACTAAAATGTATGATTATGAGTATTTAGATAAGCGAGTCTGTCAACGAAGATTGTACCACATGCCAATAGCGATTAATTCATTTTTGTAATGCTATTTATGAAATTTGCTGAAGGAACATAGTAACAGGACTGTCCGTCCGTCCTGTAGAATGTGTATTTCGCAACCGATCGTCACGTCATGTGGTATACACATTCAATTTTGGGACGGGTAAAACATGTTCAATGGTCAAAGGAAAAGGCCACATAGAAATATTTAGTTACAAGGAAGATACATGTACCATGTTAACATTGAGGTGTTCCCCTAATGAATTGGAAACATTAACGGTATCAATTTTTTCTGCGCCAGATGCGAGTTTTGACAATCAATGGTCTGATCAGTGATGCTCGCAGCCAAAATATTTGAAAATATGTAACAATATTCCATCAGTACCTTATATCTCAACATAGCTTGTTGTCATTGCAGTGACACACTTCTGACTCAAATAGGGCTTTTTTACCAACAATTTAGGGAATCCTTTAATAAGTTCTATGGTTGTCATCACGAACTGATTGACCGTTATAGGTTGTTCTTGTCCCGAAAGACAACATACCTTGTCCCTTTGTCATAGATTCCTTTCCCCGTTCCCGAAAATGACCTTCGTGTGTCTTGCAAAAAGTAGTAACTGCTTACCCTTTTCCTTTTCTATAATTTGGTTTTCTACTCTTTTCTATTTTTTCCATGCGTAATTGTTTTTAAATTTCATCTCTGACTATACAAAGGGGAGTTTTGGATCCAATTATACTTGTAAAACACCGCCGCATGTTTTATGCGCCTGTTGTCGTGTTGGTCATTGGTACGTCTTTGTCACAATAGAATTTTAAATTTACAATTTGATATTTTGACATTATGGTTCGCCCTCATATTTGATTCCTTGTTAGTCGATCAAAGATCGCTAATTTTTTCTTCTTTTTTTGGGGGGGAGGGGGTAAGATGTAGGTCTTTAACCAAAATGCAGATCTTCAGGTTCAGCATTTGGTTGCTGGGTAGCAGATCAAACGATGACACCGTAGGCCGAAAATTTAATGATAAAGAGTAGAAAATTGAATTGCATTGTCGCTGAATATCGAATTCAAGTTGAACATCAAATTGGCGAATTGAAAAGAAATAAAGTATTGAGTACATTGAGGCACCCGAAGCCAAAATTAAAAGACATTGTAGAAACATGTGCCGCCCTAGTCAACAGACATAAAACACTGTTTAATTAAACATCTAATACAAAAATATAGGTTGGGTTTTTTTTTCAATTTCCATCTCGACGTCTAAAAAATTAATTTCGAAGCCCTTCTTTTCATCAAAAAATAACTTTGATTTTAATTAGCAAATACTGAAAAAACAAAACAAGGTACGGTACACAATAATTGCGTAAATACACGTGCACGTCATGTTGGATAGTTGTCTCATTGGCAATCAATATAATCATATGCGATCAATAATTTTTTTTTCAATTTAATTTTTGAGACGACCCCTCATATCTCACCTGTCGAAGTCGTTATCAACTGTAGGTGTAGACAATTGTTGAAAAGGTCTATTACAAAATCTATTTTGTATAGGGCAATCGTGAACCGTGGTCTACTACTACAAAGAGTGGCATAAGGGATTAAAACCTCTATGTTTCAGAAAAAAAACTCAAGGAACAGTCTTCAGAAGTGCAATCTCTTGTGGTAAATACAAGCAATACAGTCTTCAAAATGTTTCAAACTGAACAAATATAATTTTATCATGAAACGGAACTGGTTTTATAAAAGCATATGTATGTTGGTTTCTATCAATTTGCAATGAACCCGAACAGGACGGTATTTAGTTATTGCGTTACCTTACACTGCTACTTTTGCATAGGCACTGGAATTTACTTTTAATATTAAGTACTATTTCCTTACTTTAAAATTCTTGTAATTTTTAGGTACCTGTTTTTTACAGTACTTGATTTGTACTTGAAATTTTTGGTACAGAAGTAATACCAACAGTGATAACAATATTATACTGCAATCAGCTATTTTACTTTACAGATAAAGCTATACGTATAAACGTAAGCTTTATACGTCAATGACCTCGACTGAACTATTAGCCACGCCTACTTACCGGAACTACTTTATTTCAACAATGTCACGTCACTTCCATGGCAATTGTGTCAACAATCGTTAAACTGTCGATAAACTGTCAGTGTTAATAATGAAAATAATAATAGATAGTTTTGTTTTCTTGAACCAATTATATATTTGTTTTTAGAATTTTTGACATTTTCAATTGATTCTTGAAAAGCCAACATATTCCAATGCCATAACACCCCCCCCCCCCCCCCCCCCCCCCCCCCCCCCCCCCATCCAAACTTCGTCTCCTAACATTTCCTGAAAAATGTCGAAGTCGCAAATTTCAATCTCCTGTTGTCTCCATTAAATATGTTAGAAGATGAACAAGATGTAACTTCAAATATTGATGAAGATCTAGAAAATGACCTCATCCAAATAGATATGCTGGCTGATCAAGGAAGTACTGAAATATGTCTTGAATACTCCCTTGATAGTGATACACACACCACTGACATTGCAAATACATGTATTGCAGCTGTTCCAAACACAACACATGAAAACATGGAACTTGAAGATAAACAGTTTGACGAAGGTTTTTTACATCTTGATGAAACTGGTGTACAAAACTTTCTTGATAAGCAACAAAACAAAAACACTGCAAAGAAATTATTTTATGACCTAGCATTGGTTACCAGGTTTCTTAGAAAGAAAAATGAAACTAGAGAGATACAAACAATACCAGTTGCTGAGCTTGACTCTCTTCTTTCTAACTTTGTTCTTACTGTACGAAAAAAACAGTCGACTATCCGTGGCTTCATAAGTAGTGTCGAGAGAAAACTCAGGCGTCACAAATATGGTCACTCTATCATGGGAGATGGCAATGATGAGAGTTTCCACCTTACCAGAGAAACATTAAAGGCAAAGCAAAAACTATTAAAACAAAAAGGCAAGGGCAACAAACCTAAAAGGGCCCAGCCATTAACAGATGAGGCGATCAGTATGCTATTTGACAAGAATATTCTTGTTGACAATTCTCCAAAAGCCCTCCTCAACACAGTATGGCTGAACAATGGTGTTCAATTTGGACTAAGAGGCGTCTCAGAACATTACTCACTTCGGTATGTTTTTATATGAAATAATATTTAAGTTCTGAGACAGGTATTGTTAAATGCAATAAAAAATTGATATCAGAGAATTTCAAAAAACTAACATAAAAAAGAATATATTAAAATATTAATAAATTAATAAATATTAAAGCGATATAACATACGTCATAAATCACACACCATTATCTCCTAGATCTCGTCGATACAGTTGTTGGTTCATTGGCAATCATATCACATCACATCATTTCTTTCAAACAAGCATAAAAAAGCTGAAATAGTCACAGGAGTAAATCACATTTTATTTTTATAAAATATTTAGAAACCACACGGATCATTTTTACTGCACATTTGCTCGAGTGTACTCAAATTTTCTTACTTCAGGTGAATAAACAATGTACATGCATTGTACATAAAATGCATCTATATACTGATTGATTGATGGTGTATAACAACACTTTCAGACCGCATAGTTATAATGTTTTGTGGCGAACAGTTACGAAGTCCATATTTAGTGTACAAACTGCATCTGGTTGTCGCTTTTGTTTCACTGAATAATACATGCATATAAATCCACTTGATAAATAAACTTAATAGCGTCTCATTCTATACAATTCTCTATATTTGTGACACATCTTTCATCTGTAATAAACTACTGCGAGTGAAATTTTGCATCCTAGTTGTCACAGCTTGGAGTTTTTAATTCTAAAAATAATTCTAGCACAAAACTTCACCACTCACAAATATGTATCAAATTCAGACATGTATACATGTAACTACTCCTTAGTTAGTGAATGGTATGGTGTTCAAATTCTTGCAGCTAGCAGATCAGAATCTCTGAAAATAAAATAAATACAAAAATGAGACTAGCCACTTAATTAAGGTGGTTGGAGTATAATGCATAAGAATAAATACACAACAGACATGAAATAAAGTCTACATTTAAATAAGACATTTGGTTTTCTCGTCCAAATATGACATTTTGGCCTTTTATAGATTTTTTTACATTGTAGAAGGCTTTCATACATATAAATTGGTCTCTGTTTGATCGTTGTCTCATTGGCAATCTACCGCAAAGTAAAGTCGGATTGTCTGATATCATGACATTGGTAACTGCGATTGACCAAGTCCACTGGTGTAGCTCGTTCTTAAATAAACAATTATTCTCAAATTATGAAAAATATGATAACGATGTTGTTTTTTTTCCAGTTGGGGAGATGTAACTTTAAACACGGCATCTGATGGCACAAAGTACCTAGAATTGAATGAAAGGCAGACAAAAACTCGAACAGGGGCAAATGTCGCACACGTTAGAGAAGTTTCGCCTAAAATATATGAAACAAAAGGGGATCATGATCCAATTAAGTACTAGGAAGTATATAAATCAAAGAGGCCACAAAATTTCAGTGATGCAGAGGACCCATTTTACTTGGCGCCACGCACCATTTCATTGGCCAACACACGTTCCCAAATATGGTTTCTTCGCCAGAAAATAGGAGAGAGAAAAATGGGTTCAATAGTTAAAACCATGAAGATTGAAGGTGGGTTAGATGAAAACAAGCGTTTAACAAACCACAAATCCGAAAGTATTTTGTTCAGAAACTATTATCAAATGAAATTCCTGACACGGACATTATGAAATTTCGGGTCACAAAAATGTTAATTCAATAAACAGTTACAGTTCAATTTTAGAAAACAAACAGAGAAAAATTTCAAATTTGTTAAGTAATACAAGCAGCGAGGAAACTTGTCACACTTCCACCGGGCCTAACTTACCGTGCACAGCAGCTTCAACAGTCCTCTCATCTTTGTCTCAGCCTGTCAACCACCAAAACAACCTTGATATGATGGCACCTTCCATAAGCTCGCAAACCAAGATGTCCAGCCGTATCAATTCCATGTTTTATGGCGCTACTCTCCACATCAACTCCCTCAATGTTTACATGGACAAACCGCCTCAACAGTAATGGCCGCGCGCCAAATTCCGTTAGATCACAACGTGTAATTACAATTGTCAAACTTTTATAAATTCAAACTCTTTATGTCTTCAAATTGTTGATTTACATACCATATTTATTAAATGTCACTCTGTTATTAATCAAGTTTATTTTTTCTTTCTATTTCCTAAAAATATCAATGTCTTATCGCCTGGACTTTATGAATTACTACGCTATAAAGGGAAATACCCAACAATGGTACCCAAAGAGGGAAATTCTGAACACTTTTTTTTTCTTTTTAACAATAAATTTGTTACGTATTTTATTTTTGATATTTTTTATCGATTTCAGTATAAAGACAATATACGTATAGTGTCTTGAAATATGAAATTTATTTGTATTCGGCACAAAACAGGGGGAAATGCTCTGTAGAACCTCGCATTTCCCCCAGTTTCTTAGCCTCATACAAACAAATTTCATATTTCAAGACACTTTACGTATATTGTCTAATTCCATGTTTGAAAATCACAACTTTAAGAGATTTGAAATAGACAATTGCAACCTTTCAAAATGCTGAAAATGTAACGCTGTAACCAAAATTTTATAGTACTTAAATTTCAAGAACATATCATGTACTGTAAAATACAGGTTCCTAAATATTACAATAATTTTAAAGTAACAAAATAGTACTGAATATTAATAGTAGATTTTCAGTACTATAGTTTTTTGGTACAGAAATAGTACCTATGCAAAAGTAGCTGTGTATCCCGTCGTTTATCGATTGTCAAAGGAGAAGCAAAGAATATGAGGAGCCTAGACCAGTGCAGTTCTATCTAAGAAGTTTTTATTACTCTCAGTTTGTCAAAAAACAAAACTAGAATAACTATCATCTAGCTATTACCCATACCTAGCAACCTTAAATTAAAATAGACTCTAGCCTTACTTACATTTTAACTACTAGTAAACCATAAACAGAAACTGCACGGACTCCTAAAATAAATGTAGGTCTGAGAAGAGAAGCTATATATAATGTTAAGAAATAACAGGGTCAATTAAAGAATTGCCAATATTGTTCAATTTTTTTATCAAATACTTTAAAATTTCTAAAAATACAAAAACGAACTAAATACAGCTAAAAATAAACACGCTGTATACTAGTACCTAAAAACTTACGGAGACCAGAATCTCGTTTTTGTTCTTCTCCTTATCTCAACGACCCCGATGATAATGCCTTTTTGAGATTCTTAATTCTGTCGCCCAAAGCCAAATTAGAAAATGGATTGTCCCAGTGTATATAAGAGAAAAACTGAGTTCCGTCCAGCTTTTTTTTTTGGTTGCAAACATTTGGGTTTTTTTCATGTCCAGAATAAATGTTTCAGAAATATTTGACACAGGATGTACAGTCATTTCTTTCACTTTAGACAACGTCTTTCTATGAGAATTGATCATGCTTAAAATACTTGTCACTGGACACTACGCAATAAATAAGCAACCAATTGATCTTTAACATGTTATTAGAAATGGAAGAACACATTCCGATTGGTTTGAAAAAGTTTCCTTTTATCACAACTTTGATACTACAAATCGTCTTACTGGCTTTGAAAGCATGCACCATTGTAAACATAGAACAAGATTTTTAATCTTTCCTCCAAGATTAATCACAGGGATCACTATTCAATAACATAAACGCTCTCGTGTCTGCAAAATTCAATGAAAATCTCACGGCAACAAGTTCATTTACACAAAAATGTACATGCATCTAAAACATGTAAAATAGAAATCCTTACTCAAACACCCGCTGCACTGTGGACATTGTATAAAAAAAGACTCTTTTCATACAGGTATATAAGAGCGCACCATAACCATAATTTAATTAATAAATTATATTATATTTTTTCTTATTGGTCAACGTTTACCCTGCAACAAGCGTCATCTCCATTAATATATTTTTTTATAGAAACACCTTACTCATTAACATACTCATTTCCTTCAAAGCTACGCTGTTTTTGCATGAAATACGCTAATTAGAAAATGGCGTGCTATATATGTTTAACATACTATTCTATAAGGTAAAACTGATTCATTTGCCTTTCTTCTGTGCAATCTTTCAATGAATAATAATTAAACATATGTTCGTTCAATTGATATGACAAGTGTTTTCCAGTTATTTCAAGTGCCTTATGATAGATATAAAGTTAAATATTTTTCAGTCGGACAACCCAAAACAGAAAAATAAGTGAACAAATTGCTTTCAAATCGTACTCAAATTTCTTTCAAATCGTGATTCTGCTATTTGTTAGTACCATTTGCTTGCGATTCATTTAAGAAATTATTAACAAATCAGAATTCGCCAAATTCCCCAAAACTGATTTCCTTGTGATTTCTTTCAATTGTATGATTTGTAAGCAATTTGTTTCTGTTTTTGCGTGTTTTCTTTATGATTTGTTTACTTAGAATATCGTATGAAATGATTACAAAAAGATTTGTTAATTTTGTTAGCTAAAATTGTGTGGTTTCGTTATGATTTGTTTACTTGGAATATCATAGGCAATGATTTGAAAATGATTCGTTAACTTTGTTAGCTATCATGGTGTGATTCCTTAATGATTTGCTACAATGAAAACAATGTTGTTGCATTCGGATTTTCTGGGTTTGTCTATATCTCTGACTTCCGGTTGAGATCAATTTCAAATTTCAAATACTGTTCTATATTAAATGAACAAAGAAGGTTGCAAGATTAAGAGTAAGATATACTATTATTTCACACATTCAATTAATACTATTCAAACATGTCAAAAGTGTTAACCTTTTAAATTCGGAAACTGTGGATTTAGGTATCTCGTTATAATTCTGTACTGTCAGGATACATTTTCAAAATAAAAATGTGTAAAAGACGTGTAAACAGATGGAGGCATGCAATTAAAGACTAGCTTCCCGAGTCAGCAGACAAAATTCACTGGCAAAAAGTTTTATGTTTTAATTTTTCATGATGTTTACTTGCCAGGTCTAGGGCAGTAGGAGCAAAGCTACATTAGCAGATTTGGACCCAGACTAAGACCAATCGCCTATTCTACATCCTTCTAGTAAACGTGGTTGCTGATGTGGTTTTCAGATCTCGTTAAAGTCACATTCAGAAGAAGTGAGAGAAACCTTTCACAGAGAGAACAATTCGTCCCTCATGGCAACTAGAAATAGTAATCCCTTAACAATCAGAGGATTAGCTAAGGGTAAAATGAAGACAAGTGCACTTCAAAGTTTTGGGGTCTCAGGGGAAGAACAGATTTTTTATCCAGATGTAAATGATTTTATCTGTGAATCGATGATTGATGTCAATTTATTGACGATGTGCTTGTGATTTGCTTGAGGTAGGAATATGATTTTCTTCTGATTTGTTTAAGATTTGATAACAATTCGTTTATAATTTCTTCATAATTTGAAAACAATTTGTTTGTGATTTGCTTGAAGTAGGAAAGCTATTACATCTGATTTGTTAATGATTTCAAAACAATTTCTTGACAATTTATTTATGATTTGCTTGTGAATTGGAAGCAATTTGTTTGTGGTTTGTTAGATCATTTGCATGTGAAATTTTATCACTTTCAAATCATAAAGAAATCATACGATTTGGTTATCATTTGATACCATGATTTGTTCCTCAATTTTTTTTGTTTGGTACGTTTTGTACATACTAAACAGAGAAATATTGATTCATTAGATATAAGAAGATGTTGTATGAGTGCCAATGAGACAACTTTCCATCGAAGTCACAATTAGTAAAAAGTAAACCATTATAGGTCAAAGTACGACCTTCAACACGGAGCCTTGGCATGTTTGAGTGTGGCTTTACGCATAACGGCATGTTTACACTGAGTCTATTATAAAGTACGATAGCGTTTTGAGATCAGCTTTGTATAGATCGATATGCTCAATCCTAGTCAGAAGTTGATAATTCGCTTCCGGTCATATTCAGTTTGTCAGTTCGTTGTTTCTCTCTATTGTAAAAACTTTGTAAACGAGGGAAATCTGGCAAAAGTCCCTATTCGGACGAAAGCCCGGATATGACTTTCCGAAAATGATTTAGAAATTCATAAAAGGTTAGTTATACGCTCATTTCAAGGATTAAAAACAAGCTTCAAACTCTTGCAAACCCTTTTATGATCGTAAAGACCGATAAACATAAGAAGTTATGGTCCTACATCCTGTCGATGCCATGTACTAATAAATGTCATATTGCGCAAGGTTCTGATTTTCTCATGCTATTAATGAAGTCGTTCCACTTACTGAATTTGGGAGAACAATATTTATTCATGAGTTGTTATTTGCTTTGAACTTCCTTTGAGTAGCTGCGAGTACTCTTGGATTGGTAATATGTTTCTTATGTTAATATGTTGTTTTTTTGGGGGGGTTTTTTTGGGTGCTTCACGCCGATCTGATGAGTCAATTTATTTACAACTAATTTTACAGTTATCATTATTCTGTGCTGTTAAACATAACTGCCGCAGTCTAGTGGAGGATTGAGCCTCAAATATGTTTAACCAGATCGCATTTTTATATGTACCAGTCCCAAGTTATGAGCCTGTAATGCAGTGGTTGTCGTTGGATGATGTCTGTCATATTTGTATTTCTTTAATTGTTTTGTAAAAAATAAGGCCGTTGTTTTTTTAGTTTCAAATGTTTCCCATTATATCATGTTGGTGTCTTTTATATCTGACTCTACGATATGGGTTTTGTTAATAGTTGAAGGCCGTACGGTGACCAATATTTGTCTTAATTCCTCTTCATGTTGGATAATGCTCATTGAAAATCATAGCAGAGCTCTTATTCTTATATTATCACGATCTTTGTCTAAATGTAGCTAATGTCATTTAAAATTTCTTTACTTTCGGCAGTTAGAATAAGTTATAGCAGGGAGAGTATGCCATATAAAAAAAGACCCTGCTACTATTATTCTTAAAGGAGATCTTTGTCATGATCTTTTAACTAAATTTTGTCAGATTCGGGAGGGTTAACATCCAGGATAAAAGTTAGACTCGGTATTCGATTTCATTTTATTCCCCAATTTTCAATGAAACATAACATTTTGTTGACCCTTCTGATTTTTTTTCTCATTTATTTAAGAATAAAAGAATAAATTAAACATGCCCTCCACGAAAGATGAACCAGTCAGAAGATCTGATTGAATTCACCATCCAGTCAATTAATCAATTTAACTATATTGTCTATTTATTGAGGTGCATGTATACCTAGAATATGTCAATATATCCAATTCTAAGAGGCAAAATAGATAAAGGACAGAGAGAATTTGGGAAAAGATAAACTTACAACATTTGATTTTGATTTGTCATCTCTTTTGCTCAATTCTCAAAGTTTCATAGTGACCCCCTCCCTCGTACCCCTAATTTGGGGATTCCCTGTACTCAATTATACTTGAGTCTTTGGCCTCAATCGAGTATTTCTTCGTGCCATCAGCACAGAACCTTTCTATTCTGCTGGTTTATACTTCCATGGTTTTCTTAATTTTCTTAAACATTTTATTCGGGGTCAAAGTTAGTCAAATGAAAACTAAATATAATTATTATAACACTTTTCAGCAGTAGGGTTAGAATATAGCCTTTTGTTCTGTAAATATGGAAATGTAAAAAAAAATTGACAGTAAATAAGACAGTGTGAGCAAAACACTTTATTAGAAAAAAACCCATTAATTATGCGTTATGTGCAGTTACCTTCATCAAATATCATTGATTATGTATTACAGTGTTTATTTACATTTTTTATATTCGTCGGAAACCACTTCATGTCAAATAGTATGTCTATACATTACAAAACATTTATTTTCTGTCATTAAGCATTCGAAACTGATCATTACGGAATGATCACTACATAGATATATTGAGGCTCATTTTTAATATTTATATTTTATCATACAAGTGGATGGAGCTACAGAAGAGAGAATAATGGACAAAATGTGTAGTATAAAGGGCCAAAAATAAAGAATGGTGAAAAAATTATGAAAAAAAATAGAGAATATTGAGATATTTCAATATAAAGAATAGGGAATAACGGGGAAAATTATAAAGGATAGAGTAAATGGCCTTAATAATTAAATAATACATAATTGAAGGACCCCTCATCCAGATCCTCTTATATTTCCTGATAATTTTAAATATACACTTTTTTTTTTTAAAAAAGAGGCAACACATTTCGAAATTAAGGAGGTTTTCGCTAAATACTCATCATATGACTTGATTTAATTGCGTTTTCAACAAGCCACCGTATGACTGTATGTATACTTCAAAACAGTTTGATACGAGGATGCACATTTAACATTTGGTCACATGGCAATACTCCCACTCGTGATCTTCTGTTCCTTTATAACAGTAAGGCCTCCCTTCACGTTTAGGATCTCTGCAGTAATTAGTCACGTGATCAGCTGGATCTGATGGAAGGTCCTGTGTATTAACTGTATCCCAAACCTTACACTCGTTCCCTAGAGCACTGCAGCTGACTTTACCTCTATAGGTAGAACTATTGTTGTAACAATCATCTACTATAAAAGACAATCATGTAATGCATAATATGTATTGGTTTCTGTACATAGTTGTATTGATGTATACATAAGTACAGTAAGTTCTTACTATTAATATTTATTAAGTATGAATGCATGAATGCCAGTAACTGCTATCGAAAATATTAGTAACAATGGATACGTAGATATAGCATATGCAATGACATGTGCGCTACCTTCAACAACTGTTAAAGTTGTATGCATCATGTGAATGAATGATATGTAATGACATGTGCGTTACCTTCGTCAACTATTAAAGTTATATGTATCATGTAAATGAATGATATGCAATTATATGTGCGTTACCGTCAACAACTGTTAACGTTTAATATAAGTATCATGTCAATGAATTATTTGCAATGACATGTGCGTTACCTTCAACAACTGTTAACGTTTAATATATGAATCATGTAAATGAATGATATGCAATGACATGTGCGTTACCTTCAACAACTGTTAACGTTTAATATATGTATCATATCAATGATTTATATGCAAATATCATTCTGTTTTTTTAAGTTGTAAGCGTCACTAACTTTTGTATGCATCCCATATATTTGAATTCTGTTTAATAAGGTATTCCTGTCATGAATGATGAAAATTTTTTGAAAATATTTATAATGGTTATATGTTATTCGTAACTTTAATTATATGCATGTGTATGTAATACTTTTATTGTAAATCATTCACTGTAATTATTCAACCATAAGTTGATCAGGTAGTAGGATAAAAGATCGTTCCAGTCTTTATATTGCGTATCTAAGTTTAATTGCTTTAAAATGCGAGGTTATGTACTTATTCATATGAATCAAACATTTTCTGCGTTTTATATATGCGACTGTCATACAAGTGAGAGGTTTAGCTAGCTATAAAACCAGGGTTAATCCACCATTTTCTACATAAGGAAATGCATGTACTAAGTCAGGAATATGACAGTTGTTTTCCATTCGTTTATGTGTTTGAGCTTTTGATTTTGTCATTTGTTAAGGGACTTTCCGTTTTAATATTTCCTTGGATTTTTGTTATTTCACCTTTTCCTATGATTATTTTAATTATATTTGTTTTGTCATTTAAAACTCAATTTTTTAGTGTTTTTTTGTTTGTTTTTGTTTTGATTTCCTATGTGTATCTGTAAAGTACATTTAGATTCTAAAATGGATGTGCACTGATTGATATTTTGTCTTGGATACATGTTTTTTTATTAGTTGCTATTGGCTTACCGCTCTTTGAACTAGATTATATTAACTGCGAGTACTCTTACATGTAGACCGGTGATTTGTGTCTTTCGTGTTTTTGTAAGTTGTGTTTGTGCTTTGTATCAATTTGGTGATTCAAGTCCTTTTCAACTGATATTTATATATAGTTCTTATATTTCACTATTTCACCACAGTCTCAGGTAGGGGAGGATTAAAATCCTGCAAACATGTTTAACCCCGCCACATTCTGTATCTGCTTGTCCCAAGCCAAGAGCCTGTAGTTCGGTGGTTTTCTTTTGTTGCTGTTTATTATATTTGTTTTTCGTTTGTTATTTTGTACATAAATCAGGCCGCCGGTTTTCTTGCTTGACTTGTTTTACATTTTGCAATGTTGGGGCTTTTTATGATTTTCTATGCGATATGGGTTTTGCTCATTGTTGAAGTCCATACGGTGACCTTTAGTTGCTTACATCTGCGTCATTTGGTCTATGATTGATGGTTGTCTCATTTGTAATCATATCTTACCCTTATTTCATATTCATGTCGTTCTTTTTTTTGACATTGAGGCTCTTAATGTACACATTTTTCAACATGTATGTCATATTTTGTGGAGCGTCGATGTGCCTAAATACTTTTTTGTATATTGACTTTGTCTTGAATATTGCAAACATATTGAGAAAAAACAATTTCCAACCAAATTTACCGAGTATTTCACAGATATGTTTACGCAAAAATAGAAAAATATTTAAAAAATGTTAAAAAAAAACATACCACCTCATGACATAATGAATTCCGACCAGGTTCAATTTGATTGACAAAAGCTGCTAGGGCAATGACCTGTAGACTCATCTGCAGTTAAAGATTTACAGCTGTATAATGATCCCAATACTCCATTTGACATGTTATAATTAACAATCAATCTATCGGGTATGTTCTCAACCTGTTGACACGCATCGCCTAAAATACAGAATAAATAGTCATGTCATAAAGAAAAAAGTAAAATCACAAAAATACTGCACTCCGAGGAAAATTCAAAACGGAAAGTTCCTAATCAAATGGCAAAATCAAATGATAAAACACATCAAACGAATGAACAACAACTGTCATATTCCTGATTTGGAACTGGCATTTTCAAATGTAGAAAATGGTGGATTGAACCTGGTTTTATAGCGTAAACCTCTCACTTGTATTACAGTCGCATCAAATTCCATTATATTTACAACGATGCGTGAACAAAACAGACATGATAGGTAACATTGTCAAAGTATGGGTACAGCAGTCATCACTGTGTCACAATCTCAAAACAAATAAACATTTAACAAAGAAGCACAGAAAGCATCTATCAAATATAACAACCACATTCATTGCTTACTTATATATGTATTATAAATCAACCCATAAAGGATTGAAATATTAAAAGTCATGTGACGGCATTCACATCTACTCTTAGTGAAGAGTCGTGTATGAGTGATTTGTTGTTTGTGTTTAACGTCATTTTCATTAATTTTGACTACGTTGTGGCAGCCAGTTTGAATTAGTGGAGGATCTGGAACCCATGGAAACAACAGCCAACCTAAGGCACAAAAACTTAGAATACTTGTTAGAAAGATCGGAATCTACCGCACCTGCGATACTGTGGATGAACTGCTTCGACTAATCCACCACCGAGTTCGCAGCTCCCTTATGACATAAAGAGACAGCCCTCAATGTTCCATTTTCTATTATGTACTCCAGAATGATAAGAGTTACTGTGCAACTAGTGGCACCCGTCGTGTGGCTCATGATCATGTTTTGTTTTCGACATCATTTCAAGCATTGCTTATTTGCTTCCGGAATACACAATTCAACCCATCTGAAAACTAGCAACGGTCGTAATTTTCAGTTTTATGACAGTAACCGTTAACGTTCGGATATACTTTTTGACATACGTTTTTGATCATAAAATTTTTGTTTTGACCTCGAACATCAATGAAGAGACATTAGTTGTTGAAATTCGCATTTGGTGCAGTAAAATTGGTTCCGTCAACGTTATTGCTACCACTGGGTCAATACCTTTGCTGGTTGAGTCCCCGAGTGCATCACCACCCAACTACCAGTACCTTTATACTGGTATCAAAACTGTTTTTAATTATCGAAATCATTTTGAAATAATGACTGTATCTTCCTCATGCGTCGCTTTGATTAATTATCCGAATTTAGCTTTATATTTTGGTCCCTTTTGGTTGTTTCAGCTCCTCAACGTTTGAATTAAGTTTTAGATTTTCAGATATTTTGGCCTCGAGTATCAATGAAGAGACATTAATAGCCGAAATGGGCATCTGGTGCAGTAAAATTGGTACCGTCAATGTTACTTCTTGTCTTATGTCTGTTTGTTCTTTAACACATTTACTGAAGTGTTTCACTGCTGCAATATTAGAATATATATGGTTACATTGTCATCAATGCTTAAAACTTCAGTCAAGGATATTACATACACGTTTTGCTAGTATTGTTTTTGATGAATTCTATTTTGAATTCATGTTTTTATATGGTTTAGTTTCAGAAATAGATATAATGCATTCAAATCTGAGAGCTAAATCGCATATCAGATACACATAGGCTTCATATTAATATATTTCAAGTAGTGTGCATTCATCTTGAATGCTACATGTACTATAGACAAAGAAAAAAGAAATTTCGTATAGAACAAATTCTACATACCTTTATCTTGAATTATAAATAAACATATGATCCTAAAAAAGAATCTTTCAGAAGCGCAAACTGCAACATGACCAGTCAACCCCTGCCAAATTAAACGTGACACTATGATATTGCCTACAAGATATCTGTCACATGCAATGTTGATTTGTTCGAAATCCAAAAAGTTTTGAGCTGTTATGCCTGGCAACTGACCAACAGAACAAATAAAGCATTTTGACACTTAGAGTATGATAAAAATGAAAGCAAGGACATTATTTGACAGGCAAGACTTATACTTGTGTATATTGGTTTTCATTAATCTGGTTGAAGGGGAAATATGCTAGAAGACTATTAATACCATGGCCAAAAGGAAAACAACAAAGACAAACAACATTTCACAAGACACCTCAAATACCCGAACAATCAAGTCCATCAAAACATCAATTAAACCCATGTGTTCTGGAAGGGCTAGAACATCCTCTTCCACTTGTGACACTCGGTGTTTTCCCCTTTTAAAATTCGGTTATTTATTTTCGGTGATAACAAAATACGAAAAATGTTAAAACACCGATAAAATATGAACTCTGCCGAGAATATTTCCGATTCATGAAGGATACGTATATAACGAAAGTGTATACAGTTTATTGGTAAATTTTTGAGTGGTAGACAAGGCTTATACGGTCAGGTAATGTATATCATTTAATATTAAACAGCCAACGCATTTTGACTGCTCAAATAGAACAACTGCAGTTTAAATTAAGGCTAAGATAATTTGCAGATGTTCAAATCTCGTAAATAGCTATAGATTAATGATGGACGAATCAAGATAACAAACAAAAACTGGGGAAATCGAATGAACTCCAACAGGCGTGAGACCGGGTGCGTGAACAGGGTAAGCGACTACTGTTATGCATGTATCACCTGCCATGTCAATCCAGTCAAAATATCACAATCGGGAATAGGACACACTTGGTTAGATTACAAATAAGACGACTATACTGATATTTAAAGATCTAAGACCGGGAAAACATGTCACAAGTGAGTTGAGACACCGACGCATCATATCGGTCCACCAATTCGTGATTGTTAAATATTTTTTATTAGCACAGAATAAGAAAACTAAAACATTCACTTATCTGATAAAAATTACATTTTGTGACTGGACAAAATTCCCAACGAAAATTTTGATCAGTTGTATAACACCAACGTGTTGAGTTAGCGTCAGGATCTCTACAATAGTTTGAATTGAAGTCCGAAATCTGTTCCAAAGTATATGAATGTGTGTGTGGTGATTGGAGATTCCACATTTGGCAGGTTCTACCACTGTGAGTATAGTTAACATATCCATTATAATTCAAGCTTTCTTTGAGATAGCAGTCCGCTATGCAAAATTATAGAAACATTTATTTTATGCATTCATCATTCGAACAAGCAATACTTTTACATATACAATATGTGAGCAGAAATGTTTGTTACTGTAAAATCAAACATCTTTTTTATCTTGAAATAATTCTTTCTGGCCGATAAGATGTTTTTCAGAACTAAATGCAATCATGAACACTTTAATTCCATATAGTGTAGTTTAATTTTTCCACAATAAGGAAATTGTACTAAGGGCTGTAATGGTCTTTGTGAAATTTTTTTGTTAAAATTTTAAATATTTCATGGTTTGCAGTGTTTATCTTATCTGCAACGAATGTCGCGGGACATAGGTATAAGTGTTTAAAGTGTCGTTGTCAACCAATCAACAAAATATGTTATGTTTTTTGTGTTTATTGAATTAGTAATTACAATTGGTTGTATCAAAATCTAAGCACCTTGCCTCTACATGCTTTATAAATTAAGGCAACAGTAATTTACCAATGTTTAAATCTCATGAATCGATTAAGAAGGGGAAAAAGTACCAAACTAAGAACTGAGGGATATGCCTGAATTCAAAAAATCAAAAATTTTGATAGACTGTTGACACAATGTTTTTTTTTAAGTTGTGTTGTTGCTTTAATATGCGTGTAAATGTCCATTTGTCAATACCTTAATTGACTCTGTAACTAGAAATCCATTTGTACGAGTTTCTTCCTTTATAAGGGACATATATTTTCATGGCCCATAAAGATCAAACGGAAAGAACAAATTCATCCGGTTTTTTTTTCAAATCTTTGACTACATATAATCTTTTTTTAAGCTATCAAATTTTGAAATCAATAGGTATTGTTATCAATAAAAATCGGTTTAAACGCCTTATTATTATTTTCAACTTATTATGCTTTGAACGGGTAGCAACTCAATTTGTCCATATATGAAACCGTCTACAATTTGCAAAGGGGAACAACTTGTGAAAAAAGTGTACAATAAAGAAATCAAATCGGTTATTGGCACATATCCTATTCACTGTCAAATGCCATATGATACAACTCCCTCAGCCAAACTGCAATAATATGTACGTTTGCTACTCTTCAAATATTTTGGCATATTTATTATTTTTGAGGACGTACTTATATAGCAGTGGAACATGTGTGGGAGTGTGTGTTTGTTGATGTTACAAAGTACGAAGTTCATAGAATTTATGAGGACACACTCCCTCAATAACGTTTATTGTACATTGTTTGAATGTTTAATTTTCTCATTCGTTGCTTTTACAATACATCGAATATCTTATTTTCAAGATGCCGTTCCCGATTCCTACGTTATGCTACAGTAAAGTATAAACCTGTTTTAAAATTATTATTATCTATATACATGAATTATTAAAGATAAAACGAGTGCCAGCAAGTTCCTGATTGTTTTATACCTGTTTTTTTAAGATTGCAAAAAGTATATTTAAGGATGTTCGCTACTGTTGATTTTGCATTTTTGCCAGATATTCAGAATCCTCTAGTTTTATCCATGTAGTGCCAGTAAACAAAATGCCCACTAGCCCCTACTTTTCTTTGTATATTTTTATTACATATTGTTTACAAAGTCATTTTTAAAAATTCCCTCCAAATTTTCAATTGATTATATCTCAAAAACAATGACACGGACCTGTAATTGTTTCGACTTTCCAAGTTCCGTTATCTATATACTATCAATTTATAACAGGCTTTTAAAATGCGTGTTATTTTGAAGCAGAGGAGCGAACATCCTTAAACATCATGGTGTGCTCTTTTCTATTTCTTCTAAAATTACATCAGCTCAGGGGAATCAGGCAACATTATCAAAATATAAATATAGATATCATTGCTGGAATATCCCGGAGAGATCACAATTTATTTTACCTCCTATTGGTTTCTTAAACTCCTTGATGTCTGAAATGGAAATATTAATTTTTAATTTATTTGCATGTAAGCCGATCTATAATCTTGTTAATCATATTTATATGTATAACATTTATGACGATTGAACAACCGATAATATTATTAAAACTATATGACAAGTTTGTCATGTATTGTATTTACGCAATATGATCTACATAAAAAAAAAATAGATTATGAGTTGATGATTGAAACTTACCAATAAGCAGGTTAGGGATGTATCTGTGAGAGTCATGCCTTAGCTTAAACAATTGTTAAACTGGTTGGCTTATGTAGATTTGTATTCCATAATTTTGATCCACCGAATAAGACTTAGTGACAGTCTGCTCATCCCAAAATAGTAAGTTCACATAGAGCTATTTGCCACATGTGGAGCAGGATCTACTTACCCTTCCGGAGCACCTGAGATCACCCCCAGTTTTTGGTGGGGTTCGTGTTGATCAGTCTTTAGGTTTCTATGTTGTGTTTTGTGTACTATTGTTTGTTGGTTTTTTTTTTCATTTTTAGCCATGGCGTTGTCAGTTTATTTTCGACTTATGAGTTTGAATGTCCCTCTTGTATCTTTCGCCTCTCTCTCATGACAAGAATATAGATATCCGATGTTTATATCATCTAAAGGGAAATATGGAATTTCATATTGTATCAAGGCTGGTGCAGAGATATACGACATGCTCTTACGTGTTCTTTATTGTTGTATATCAGGAAAATATAAAGTGTATTTCATACTTTTTTAACCGACGTCGCTAGCTGATTTTACTGTGACAAATTGAGAAATTGGACGTAAGGTCTACAATTGACATTGACAAGTATGAAAATACATTACCATGATTGTATTTATATTCCTTGTTTAATAAAACTGGGTTTTTTTTAGCGCCACTGATATGTCTTATGTAGACGAAAAGAGTGTATGGCATACTAAACTATAAGCCTGGTATCTTTTATAACTTGTTAATACAATTGGTAAAATATAAAACTGTTAAGTGAATTTCTAGATAAACAGAAACACACTCCGCGATCTCGTAGAACATTCCAACAAATCAACCTTTATTTTTGAACGCATAAAATATATATGGTGACGTCGAATCGAATCTCCTTTACTAGCGAATTGCATTATCATAGAATCCAAGAATTGAAATATAGAAATATATTCAACGATTGACTGAACAACACACTAATTTAATTATCAATATTGTTGCGTCACGAGTAGAATGATTTTTTTTAAATATTCTTTTTATCAGGACTTTCGCTTATCATGTTTTTTGACTCTGTCAGATTTTCGAAAGACCTGGTTTTATCCATGGGGTGCCCTTAACAAATTTTTCCCGCTAACCCCTAGTTTTCTTTTCATAATTTTATTACATATCATTCAAAAAGCCTTTTTTTTAATTTTATAAAATTCTTGTTATTCATCCATAGTTTTTTGAAAGAAAAAAGTTACCAAAGTTAAATGAATGAAATATATAGAGAGAACCATTTCCCGCCAAATTTGTAACGGCTTTTATCTCAAAAAGAAGGTCACGGACTTGCATTTTTTCTGTTTTTTTAGTTCCGTTTCATATATACTATCATATTATAACAGTCTTTAAAAAAGCTGTTATTTTGAAACAGAGTAGCGAACACCCTCAAGGTAAAAAATATTATGCAATTATTGATAAAAAAAAAGTTTAACAAAAATACCGAACTCCAAGGTGAATTCAAAAAGGAGAAAGTCCATAAAAACTTTACAAAATCAAACGTTTGACTTTATCAAAAAACGGAACGAATGGAAAAACAGCTGTTATATTCCTGACTTAGTACAGGCATTTTCCTAAGAATATGGTAAGTGAAACCTGGTTTTATATCTAGCTTAACCTCCCACTTGTTTGACATTGTTTATAAATGATCCGTTATATTGACAGACATACTAGATTAATGTGACAATAATTGGGATCAAGCAGCCAAAACTGTGTAAAAATACATCACAGAAATACAACACAACTGATTAAAAAATTCAAATAAACATCCAAATAAATCTAACAAAGACACCAACAAAAAAAGTAGTTGCAGTTGATAATAAATTTTACAAAGTACGTTAAACAAATAATAAACGAATTTAAAATTTGTCATTACGACCAAAGTCAAAACACCATGTTAACATAACAAATTATCATTCCTGGGATTTATAAAAAGATACTTACTATTTTTGTAGACTTTTCGTAAAAAATCCCATCCTATATTTGTTTCTAGAGCATAAGAAGAAAGCTCAGATGTATTTAAACTAAGATGGCAAGTTAAAACGGATTTATCATGGCTTGCTGCACGACAGTTTTCATCGTTTACGCAGTCCACTGCATATCGTAAAACGCTGTGGTTATAAAAGATCTTATTATTACTTGAATTGTTATTTGATATGATCATTTTGTCTTTTTCAACAGAAAATATGTGTTGTTTAATTTCCCAAGCTGCAGAATACATCGACATGTTCAAAACTGCAATTATTGAACAAAAAGTTGTCAATAGCGTGTAAGGAATCGTCATTTTGTTTACTCTTTGTAATAACTCATCACATCTTTTTCTAGCTTTTAATATTATATTATAGGTTTCTTGACATTACTTTGATGCACCTACGACAATGGCTTTTGTTATATTGTAATATAACAAAAAGGATATGGGGTATCACATGATTTTTAATGATTTTTTACATTTGCTGGTAGGTAAGCATGCTTATTGAAATGGACACATCCTTAGTAATACATTAATTATAAATGCAATACAATAGTTTTAGAAACTATATGGGTACTCTTGAGATTGAATTTATGTCAAAAATAAATAAAATAACATGAACATCTAGAAAAATCAGATAGCTTATCTTTCCAATTTCATTTTGATATTAAAACCAAACTATAAAAAGACAACATCATCCTTGCTTGTACTGCACGAATGTATTGGTTCACGGTTTATTGGTATCACAAGATAAAAATGCGAAATGAGATAGAAATTTATAGAATATCATAAAACTTTATAAAATAATATAAAGGTGAGTAGAAATGGTAGCAGTATATGTACAAGTGTCGTAAAGTGGTATTTTTAGGATATTTGTATTTTATATGTAAGTTTGATATTTCTATATTTTCAATCTAACTTAATTATTTCAGAAGATATAGTTATTACTACTGTTGTATTATTGCATAGTTAAACTATACTGAGTGTAAATGTCAGGTTCGCTCAGGTGTGACTGTATCAGGTGTTTCAATTAGGTGCTATTGATATTGATAAGTTCTCAATTCTTTGGCGGGAAGTTCATATTTTCTAGATGGTGACTTTGTGATGATGGACACCATTTTCTAGTCATAGCAAATTGTATATTTATATTGTGTTTTAGAGTTTGGTTTTCATGTTTCTATGGTCAGTTATTCTTCTTATACTAATATATTAATTATCTATACTTATAACTAGATGTATGCATGATTTATGAATGTTATGAATGAATGCATGTGTGAATGATGTGTAGATGTGGTATGTTAGTGTAATAATAGGAAATGTAAATGAGCTCAAAATAATATCTTTACTAATTGTGCTTTTATGGTTAAGTACGGTAAATTATATAAAACAGCTAAATTTCAGTAAATTGGATTTAGCTATTGAATCTTATTGAATGAATGTTTTTAATAATTTCCGATCATAAAAACAAAAATCAAAAATGGTGATCACTATTTTTCATTTCATATTCCGATGCAACTCTAATCACAGTACAAGTGTGCCAAAAATTTTAGAAATCGGAAGATATGCTATTTGGTATCGTGTTTACATTAACCAAAGTTTTACAAAAGATGATTTACGCAAAGTGCAAATAGTAAAGATTAACACAGACTAATATATTCTTACTGCTTGTAGTAAAGGTTAATATGCATAATATATTCTTACTGCTTAAGTTTAATAGGCATAATTTATTCGTACTGCTTGTAGTAAAGTTTCACAAGTCATGATGTATTCGTACTGTTTGTAGTAAAGTTTAACATGCACCGTCTATGAAAACTGCATGTAGTAAATTTAAAAGCACATGGTGTATTCATACTGTTAGAAGTAAAGTTTAACGATCATGGTATATTCTTACTGCTTGCAGTAAAGTTTGAAGCGGGCGGTTTATGCAAACTGCTTAAATTTAAGTTTTAAGTGCATGGTTTATGCACACTACTTTAATTAAAGTTTAACAAAACATGGTATATTCCAACTACTTGTAGTAAAGTTTCAGAACACATGGTTTTTGAATACTGCTTGAAAATATTGTCTTTCTGCTTGTAGTAAAGTTTCACAACGCATTGTATATTCTCACTGATTGTAGTAAAATTTCACTATTTCAATACAAAATTAACTTTAATGGATGCATTGATAATTCAGTGAAACATGGAAATATATGTTCATAAACCAAATCAAATAAAGAAAGTAGAATATATGTAAAATTCCGTTATCGACTAAGGTTTGAAGGCTAGGAAATAAATTGGAAATTTTCTATTAATGTTATGAACTGCACAGAAATACTTTATGAATAAAATAATTCGATTGTTCTTTTCTGATATATTGTTCTTTTCTTTTCAAACGTTATTAACTTTTTGTAATGTACTTTAACGAATGTGACAAAAAAGATGAATAAAAAAATACCGAAAAAAACTCCAAAAAATTCAAAACGGAGAGTCCATTCTCAAATGGCAAATCAAAAGCTCAAACATATCAAACGGTTGTTTACATTGTACATGTTGTACTACTTTGATACCAAATCTAATGTTGTAAAGAAGAAACATATAAATTAAAACTTTAAAATGAACTCCTTGTGTGTATACAAACAATATTTTAATATCGGCACACTATATGGGCATGAAATTCCGACAAGGAAACTGGTATCCTGATTTTGTTTTTTACAAGTTCAGTATACCTATGATTCATATGTTTTTTGTAGTCATATAGTTCCGACAAGGAAATCGGTATCCTCATCTCAATATAACACGTACATTACTCCAGTTTTGATATTAGACCTCTAAGTTGCATACATATATGTTGTTCATTAAGGAAGATTTCTGAAGAATAACTATGTCAATATTGAGTTTAACAGTACTGATTGGTTTGTTTGTTGGTTTTACTTATGGATTGAGTGACAGGATGATTTATGACACCTCTGCACATTTGACAAACACTAATTTTGATTATTGAGAAGCTTAATATTTCCGTAACAATAGAACGTTATTAAATGTTCTGTTGATTTTTACAGAGTTGTCTCCCTGTGGTGTTATGTACCACCTTAATATGATGTTTCAAAGGTCTATTGATATAAATGTAGTATTCATTCATATCTTTATTTCTTCTTTATAGAGATAACATGAATTATATTATCATGAACAATAAATTAATACATTAATAACAACAAAAAAATTAAAAAGTTATGAACAATACGTAATATTTACCTATAAATGAAAATGTTAATATATAGTACAAGAGTAACATAGTTTATATCGCGAGCTGTCGATATAACATGTGCTAACATTATACTATATTGTTCAAATGACGATTGTATTGGGATGCAGATTTTATTACATGGACGTAGCAAAGTCGCTGTAATGAATATAAGTCGGAGTCACTGAGCACAGTTGAAGGGTCTTTTCCTAGACAAATTGTAAATAATGATTCATCATAACATTCACTTAGTTCAACATAATGATCGGGAGAAAAGTTTTCAATTATTAAGTCCAGCCAAGTACTGTACATATTTGATGTACACGTACAGCCAAAGCATGCATGTACGAACACGTCAGTGAACAGACGGTCGAATATTTCACAAGATTTGGAAACGTGGTTTGGAGCGGTAGATATAAGTATCCGATAAACAGTGCAGTGCGAATTTCGGGACTGTTCGAAGAGAATTTCCACACATGAGCCGCAGATACGGATTTATGTATAAATTTGAATCTTTTGAAGTCATTGTCCGAAACAATGCGAATCAGCCAGTCATTATCATGTTTTGTTTCAACTGCATTCACAACAATACGTTTCCATTGCAGTTTATCAGGAAAGTTGTCATCACTAATATAGGTAATAAGAAATTCATACAGATTGTATTTACTTAGAATGTCTAATATGTCCGGAAAAAATCCAATATGGATTCGTCCATCTAACAGGCACGCAGAAAGTCTTTGTAGAAAGATTTGTTTTACAAGACAAGAGTTTTTTGTTTTACAAAGTTTTCCAAAGAAATATAATTTACGTTTCTCGATATCACAGGTTATATTACGTAGCCCAACCATGCTTTCACACATATCTGATCTTGTTGACGTCTGAAACCTTTGTACGTGCTTAACAACAAAATGCTGAAGTCTATTAGTAATGTGATATCTTTGTTTTTCAGATCACACCAAACTTCACAGTCATACGAAAAAGTAGGAATTACGACTGACTTGTACAGTTTCACTAGAACTAATGGATTTGTATTATCGCCTCTTAAGTTGGCAATTGCAAAATAAGTGTTCCTACCCTTCCTACAAGCTTTTGTCGTTCGTGCAAACGCGTTTAATTTTCCGTTTAGTTCAATGCCTAGATGAATATGGCTTTCTACAACAAGTACAGATTCTTGGTTTATTTTCCAGTCATAGTCTGTTTTTATTGAATATTTTGAAAAGTGGATAACACATGATTTCTTTCCGTTGAACTGAAACCGCCATTTATTTGAATATCTTGTACATATATCAAGCATGTGTTGTAAACGCTTCGGAGAGTAGCAATACATGTAATATCGTCAGCAAGTGAGGGTGCGCAACATGTTATACTATTGACACCAGTAACTCTATTACCTCTTTCTAATTCATTAATTAATTCATTAATAAACACTAAGTATAAAAAAAACTAGACAATACCCCTCCTTGTCTAACACCTTCTTTGACTACAAAGTTATTTGATTTACATTGATTAACAATAACTTAACCTTGTGTTTTACTATACATATCATCAATCAGGGACCATGCTTTCCCTTTGACACCCAAATTGAATAATTTATGCATAAGTGCTTTACGCCATACCGTATCAAAGGCCTTTCTACTGTCTAGAAACGCTACAAATACTTTGCTGTTTTGTTCTATATTATGGTATATTGTTTCAAGGAGACAAAAGGACGCAGTCAGACAACCAAGATCGTTTTGAAATCCATGTTGAAGAAGATTCGGAAACGTACCTGGTATTACGACAAATAGCCGATAGCTGTCCGGGCTCAATTTAGGTTTATCGCCTTCTTTAAACAGGAGAACAACCAGTCACTAGGAACTTGCTGTTTTTCTATAACAATATTAAGAAAAATTGAAAGACATTCCGCAACTTTTGGTCCACCAAATATCAAGTGTTCGTTTTGAATCATGCCATTGCCACACGATTTTCTACGTTTTAGCTGTTTAATAGAGCTTACATCGTCATAAGAAATATGTCCACCCGGTAAGTATAGGTCTTCATCAGATTTGCATACTCGTTTAATTTCACGTTAAACTTTATTCATTTCGTTTAAAGTCGGATCATCGAACGTTGACGTATCAGCTGGTGTATACAGATCTTCGAAATAATTTGCAAATGCATTACAAATCAATTCTGGTGATGAATGAACAATGTTTAATGTTTAATTTGTTGACAAACTTTTGAATGTTTTGGTTTTTGACGCTTAATTTATTTCCAGAATAGTCTTATATCACATCCGGAAGCGTTATTAATGTCATCATACGTTTCTTCGATATATCGTTCATTTGCAAGTTTCTTAATGTTTCTAAAATCTCGTTTGGCCGCTCGTTTGTAATTAAAATACGACTCGTGTTGCATACATCTGGGTCTTCCATTTTGCATCCATACCCTACGCGTTTTTCGTTCTTTAGTGTGTGCTTTTTTCACGTGTGCATTCCAGTATGGTTTTGTGTTTGGGTTATACATATTACACGGAATTGTCTCTTTTGCGGTATTCATAAGCGTATTCGCTAGATTATGATAAAAAAGGTTTATTTCAATGTCATCATTCTGCGCCTCCCGTATTAGTATATCTAAAGGAGCACACAGTTTATCTTGGTAGTCTTTGATATAATGTTCTGTGATTTTGTGCCAAGCTGGAAGTTTTGTAAAATTGTTTATGTCAATATGGGGATTTTCTTCTAGTTCCACACAGGCGATAATTGGTAGATGAACTGACGTTGAGCTAAACGTTCCTTCTTCTAGGATTTCGTACCGTCGTAATTGTCTGACTAACGTCTCGTCTATCAATATATAATTTAGCATTTTTTTTTTATGTAAATGTGAACTCTGGACCTTTTAGTGGTGTTTTGCATGTGTCATTAAATGGATAAAAAATGTAGTGTCTATGTTCTAAATTTTGCAGCTCTTTCGATTTTATCGTGTTTGTAAACTGTAACTTTTTGTCTCCTTGATATACGTGAATAATTGTATTTGCCGTGAAATAGTTGTAGGAACGTCGTATTGACACCTTTCACTTCAAGAAACTGTATAATTCCAGATCGTGATGATCTGTTATCTATTCCGGATAAATAGTATCTAGTGGATCGTTTCCTTGGTGTTACGCCAACAAAAATATTCTCATTTAAAGGTTTTATTTCTTCGGTAATTCCTTGTACACGTAACGGTATTTTAAAGTTTAATTGATCCTTATTTGAAACTTTCGATGTTTCCGTTACCTGGTCTAATTCGGAATCCGGCACAAAATGTTTCGAATGGTCTACTGGCGATGACGAATGGTCACTTTCTTTTAAGGTTACTTCCGTACCGTTATTTTTTCCTGGGGTGGTCTGTAATAGTTATACACCGAGGGATAGGTGTGTCTGGATAAGAAACCCCGACGGCCGGAGGTTGTATAACTAACTTACACCCAATGCTTAACCCTATATTTGTTAACATTGATTATTAAATGAAAAAGAATGGATAGCATATTTATTGACAAAATCGAACCATGAATAATAAGAAAAATATTTTTTTTTTACATGAAACCCCACAAGTATCCTTACTTTGGCTATGTTCTTTCAAACTTTGACAAGTGAGTAGTTTTTACAAATGTCAAAGTTGCTGTTTTGCATATTCCCGTTAAATCCTGGTGCTAATATGGATCAGAAATTCAAGGTTGACCGTTTCGTGCATTCTTATCACAAAAAAAAATACTTCATGCTCCTTGTATGCAGTTGTCAATATGGACGGGTATAAGACGGACGACATTTTGAGTCAAGCGTTGGATTTGGTAGAAGAGACTAAAGATAAAGGCAATATTATAACTCAAACTGGTCAAAGTACTTACCTGTATCAGTTTAATGAAGGTAATCATAAATGTATTTTTTTATGTTACGGTTTTATAAAAAGAAAGAAGCCCCCCCCCCCTTTCTCGACAATAAACAAACATTCATATACGGACACACCGAGGGATAGGTGTTTCTGGATTAGAAACCCGACGACCGGGATCCAGGGGGGGGGGGGGGGAGGTGTGGTATGGTTTTTTTTCTCGCAAATTGCGAACAATTTTATCTAGTTTTTCAATGCTATCAATCAAATTATTTTTCCCTAGAAGGATTTTTTTATTCAAAATAGATGCTCAATATTTTTTTCGCTATTGGAATTTCCTAAAATGTTTTTTTACAATCTTGAAACAACTTGCAGTGAACACTATTAGTAATTTCTTATGTTCATGCTATTTAAAGAATAATCAATTTCTATTGTAATGAATAACAATGGACTTTGTTTTCGGGATGTAGATGCAGGGGTTTCCAGAAACCCCGCTCGTCACACCCTGTGGTCAAAATCCATTGTTATTCGTAACAATAGATCTATTCAATTTACACTTAGCACATACTTACAACTTCTCGTCCAATCAAATTGCTTATATTTGCCTTCTAATTTTCATAGTACATACTTTTCCCGTGTACTAAGTAACTACGCATGAATGACCACAAGGGTAAGATTTCATTGTATCATAATCAAGATATTTAAAACAAAAATTGCCGCTGGCTATTTTGAAATAAAATGCTGTGTTCCAAATTAAATTAAATAGTTTGTAATTAGTTTTCATGTTGATTTTTAAATATCCTGCTATTAAAATCTTTAGAATATAGCAAAGTACTCTCGACCAATGAAATTGTAGGATTGGATGCCTCTTTATTGTGAAGAATGAATGTAAGTCATGTTCTTAGTAAGGGATTATCCTATTATTTGGGTCTATTTACAGTTTAAAACGAAGAGTTTCTATAAATGAGTTTCAACTGCCCCGAAGCACATTTATCAGATTGAAAGGATTTACCACACAGTGATTGAAACTGACTAAAAGTTGAATTGTGAAACAAACAAAAATCTCAAAATAAGTTGAAGTTTACTGGTGCAGTAAAATTGGTACCGTGAATTTTATTATGAAAATATTAATAACTTCAAATTACTATAAAATTACTAGTAAACCATACCAAAGCAATGCAAAAAAAAAAAGAAAAAAATCTTTCAGATAAAAAATAACCTAAATCTTTAGCTTTCCAAAATTTTGATTACTTGATCAGCGGTTGGGGAGAATAGTTATTTCCAATACATGTATTCCGATAAAAAAAACCAGGAATTTAATTTTGAACATATTAAAAGCTTTTAAGGGCATTATTTTTGAACATTTCCCTGACATAATGAAACAGTATTTGATGTAAAAAGCCGGACCAAATTATTGGCTGTGAAATAAAATTTAGTTGTAACTCAAATGCATTTTCAATTGATTCAAACTGTAAATAAAAAAAGGATAATTCCTCACTGAAATATTACATGATTTACATTCATACTCACAATCAGGAAACATACAATTCCTACCTTTTCTTTCTACTGTTGTGTCACCTAATATCTATAACGCATTTTTTTTTTTAAATATTTCCCAAATGATAAGAAAGTCCTCACATCACTAAAACTAATCCATAAATGACATGCTGAAAAAGGAAGTCATGCATCAATTATAAATTTTGCACTGACAATGAAACTAATTCTTGAATAGATCATTTGAACCTTGAGCACTTTACAATATTCTAAGTTTGTAAGAGAATGATAATCCCTTACTTCATGATACTCGCTAACGCTCGTACTTATTCATGAAGAAAGGGATTATCATTCTCTTACATATACTTGGATCTAAAAAATGTTTTTGACAATTGCTATTTCTTTCATTTAAATAAAGGGTAATACATATGGTTCGTTATATCTTGATTAGAGTACAACGATATCTTAAAATTATGATAATGTAATAATGTATCATCCATGCAATTACTTTGTACACAAAAAAGTGTGTACTATGAACCTTGTGAAGGGAAATTAAAGCAACTTTGTGATAATTTTTTAAACTTTCTTAAGGAAGGTGATCTATTTCGTCATGAATTGATTGATTTATTGAATATTTCATGCATGTTCAGGACGATGTCATATATTGAAAAACTGTGATTATGTCTGAAGATAATGTGCCAATTATATATATAAACATATCCTGATAAATCTTTTAGTTTTTACTTTGAAATAATAAAAAAAAACACAAAAAAAACACACAAAACCTATAATCTCTGATCTATTGGTAGTTGCTTTTTAATGCCTATCTGCTAGACTATATCTATGTGGACAAACTATCTATATGTTTCAAATTTATTATAGCTTTAGTTTTTAGTGAAATTAAAAGATGTTTTCAAAACATGTAAAGCTTCCACTGCAATTTAATTATTGCCTGCTTTTGGTCAATTTATTTGGTCATCTTACCATGTAAGAAGAACATGTATAGTAAAACACCGCTTTATATCAATATACATACTTACACCAGCAGCTACCATCTTTTCATTCTTGAGTCAAGGGCCTTTTGAAATCACATATTGTACAATGATACTAGTGAGTAGATTTACAAAACTTCGTTAATGAGCTCCGTTTTACAAACACCTGTGATACAAGTAGTCAGCCAAAAATAAACTATCAATAGACCAATTAAAAGATTACTCGAGTTGTAAATATGTGCTAAATTGGATAGTCTATGAAAAGGTATATACTATGAAATTAAGAGCTCGGGGCAAGCCCCTCGCTCTAAATTTCATAGTATATACCTTTTTATAGACTAACCTAGACTTGTTTCAGAAATAGAAACTATGAAGTATAACAATAGAACTGGGGTGTAAGTACATTTAAATGTTCATTGATCTGAGACTTTTTCGTGTCCACAGAGTGTAACGACGTGCTGACATTTAACTCACCAGAGGCTCTTACGGGAGAAGTTATCGATGCGTAAGGAGGTTTAGCAATTAATTATCTTAGTTCGTTCAATGTCTTTTGCATTACCGATTGAAATTTGTTATGTCTATCTAGTTCGCTATTCAAAGTCTTTATATCTTTCTGAAAGTTATTCAGATCAAAATCATCTAATGTTTTTGTCGACTGGGACAGCACTTTAAATTTGGCATCGTTTTGTGTTGATTTTCACTCGTAGTCCCTTAAATGAGTAACGAGTTGTTCATTTAAATCTAAATATTGCGTACGAAGTTTGTTTTTTTCAGTTTGTAAGATTTTAATGACTTTTTCATTTTTCTGGTCTGATTTTTATAGTTCGGACACTCTTTCTAATAAAATATGAATATTTGCGCGCATCTCGATAATTCCATTAGAAACTACTTCGCTGTTATGATCAACAACACTTAATTTATTGTCATCTTTTCTGAAGAATATTTGCGTTTTATCACCTTGCAGGAACATATATAGGATATAGCAATCCCTAGCATATTTAGACGTAGAAGTGCTTTTCGTCGTAGACTTTCTGTTGAAAAGTTTCAAGACACCCCTGTATAGATTTTGCTTGTAGTAAGGTTTCCGAACACGTGGAATTCTGCTTGAAGATACTGTCTTACTGCTTGTGGTAAAGTTTCACAACGCATTGTATATTCTCACTGCTTGTAGTAAAATGTCACTATTTCAATACAAAATTAACATTATTGTATATAGATATAAGAAGATGTGATATGAGTGCATTGATAATTCAGCGAAACATGGAAATATATGTTCATAAAACAAATCAAATAAAGGAATTGGAACATATGTAAAATTCCTTTATCGAAAAAGGTTTGAAGGCTAGGAAATTAAATGGAAATATTCTATTAATGTTATGAACTGCACAGAAATACTTTATGAATAAAATAATTCGATTATTCTTTTCTGTAATATTGTCCTTAGTTTCCTATTCAAACGTTATTAACCTTTTATAATGTACTTTAATGATGTGACAAAAAAGATAAATAAAAAAATACCGAAAAAAATTCAAAACGGAGAGTCCATTCTCAAATGGCAAATCAAAAGCTCAAACATATCAAACGGATGTTTACATTGTACTACTTTGATACCAAATCTAATGTTGTAAAGAAGAAACATAAAAATTAAAACTTTAAAATGAACTCCTTGTGTGTATACAAACAAAATTTAAATATCGTCACACTATATGGGCACGAAATTCCGACAAGGAAACTGGTATCCTGATTTTGTTTTTTACAAGTTCATTATACCTATGATTCATATGTTTTTTTGTAGTCATATAGTTCCGACAAGGAAATCTGTATCCTTATCTCAATATAAAACGTTCATATCTCCAGTTTTGATATTAGACCTCTAAGTTCCATACATATATGTTGTTCATTAAGGAAGATTTCTGAAGAATAACTATGTCAATATTGAGTTAAACAGCACTGATTGGTTTGTTTGTTGGTATTACTTATGGAGTGGGTGACAGAATGATTTATGACATCTCTGCACAGGTATGTTTTTCAATGGCATCTCATTACATATCATGGAATGTTAGCTGCCAAAATTCCAAATATCTACATACTTTTAAATTAATCTATTTTCAATCGATGATTAAATTGTAAAAAATAACGATAGGTGAGTGCGTCTTTTGTGATGCATTATCTGTTTTTGATAAGATTTCTAGCGGGAAAGATTTTACTGATTATATCGTATGAACGTTAAATTCTACGTTAAAAATATTTTTATGGTTAACTTGCCTTGTTCGTCAATCTTGCATTTTTACTCTTTAATTACATTTTTACTCTTTTCATTTTGTCTGTTAATTTTATTAAAAGTAAGGGAATTATATCATAAAAAGCAAGGCCAAAAAACTGGTTCTTTATAAGCTTCGATTGTGCTATATCTATTTTATGGCAGTTTGTGTTAAAACTATATTTTAGTAGTATTGGATTTCATGATTCAGTTTAGCACCCACAGTGATAAAGATTTTTTAGGCAGCCATCGTGTCTAAGGTCTAACTTAGCATCTATCGTGTTAAACCTATGTTTAAGTCATTAGACAACATTGTCAAAATGCACTTCTGTTGCAGTAAAATCGGTACTATTACTGTTATTCCTATCACATGATCAATAACGCTGCTAGCAGATTGTTTTTCTCCCAATGTACCACCAGCACAGTAGTTCAGAAATATTTTACTGAGTCAGACATGAAAATGCGAGTATATTTTTTTGAAATTTCCTGTTATCATGGTTATAGATTCCAAACATCTATTACTTCCAATAAATGTGTCCTATTCGTGCATACCTTTTATTCTTTATCCGACATTGGCTTTATATAATGGTATGATTTGTTATATCAGCTTTTCCAATTCAAATTAATTTTAGATTTTTATATTTGTATTTACCTAGATAGAGCGTCACGTCAAATGTTTTTTTGGTGCTATCAAATTTGAACCGTTAATGTTATCAGCACCAAACGTGTCTAAGATTTTGTTAAGCACATATCCTGTTAAAGCTCGATTTTAGCATTCATTGTGTTAAAAGATTCATTTGGAAATCTGTAACTCACTATATTTCTCAAGCAACTTATTTTCCCGACAATCCCGAGAGAAAACAAATTATTCAAATATTAAAAATATGATCTTTTTCTAATAAGAAATTCATCCACGAAGTAAGTAAATCGCAGAAATAAATTTAAAAATATTAATTTAATTTTGAAAATTGCAATTTATACTTTTACTGTTTAAACGAATTTTCTTTTCAGGCAAAGTGTACTGAGATCACAAGAGGTCCTACGAGGGACTGCAGATGGCCCGCAGGGATGAATATGCAAGTGGATCAGGTCGCAGCTGGAGGGAAGATTGCTGCATACAAAATTCGATGGTTTAGTGGTGCCTGGAGTAACTGGTACGTCCCAGGGTACAACGACATGGACTGGAAAATCAACCTTAACAACATAAGATGTTCAATGCCGTACAAAGCCAACAGTCTAAGACGGGTGTGGTCATACTTCTACGACCACACACACAAATTTATAGTTTGCAAGGCTTAGAAATGGTGGACAAAAGATCCATTTAATCATAATTTAAGATGTAATATATTAATTTTTGTTATTCATTTACATAACCGGTCGTGTTTTTTGTCATATCTGTATTCAGTCTGTAGACAGCTCATCCTTGCCCACACAACTCTAAGCTCAACTAATGTAACAATGCGTGTAAGAAATAAAAAAAAAGCTTTACAATTGTCCTCGTGTATCGTTCCTGTAACTCCTTTGACAACAGAAAAATAATTCTGTAATAAGACAAGACAGAGTACCTCTTAAACTCTGTGTGCACATAATAAACCGTGGTTTAGTGAAAAATGACAATCTCCACCTGGGGTGTAGGGTCAATATGAAGGGTTTGGCCTTTAAATACTGAAAAGTTAATGGAGAATTACATATTGTCATTTATAACATCACTAACTGCGACTTTGAATCACGTAGTTTTAAGATATAGAGATTTGCCGATGAGACAACTACTACCAGTACAGAGACAAAAGGTTGACAATATAAACAAGCTGCAATTCGAAGTAATCAACGTTGTTTGTCTACCGTTCGTGTACTTGCAGCTGACCTTCAATATATCGAAAAAACGAAATTATTACTAATTTGAAAAAAGGAGTTTTCATTATACATTGTGCATTTTAATGTTTGATAGAATATGAAACTATATATCATTCTCCAATTAATCAGTTGATTGTAATAACTATAATAGAGATTTAATATATAGCTTATGAGCTATCTTCTTTGAAATCGCCATCTTCATTATGCAAATGTCACTCATATGACATGCACAGATATAGTTGGTTCAACGTTGTGTGATATTGCTTCATTTACCTATAGTTTAATTTTCTGTCGTAGTTTTGTGATAGAAACATTAGTTTTGGATTCAAAAGGTTAAAATTATATTAAGGTGGTACCAAACACCTTGACATAAATTTTGACAAAATATTAACTTTGACCCTTTGACAAAAATATAAAAATTTCAAAAAACTTGAACCACACTTTATCGAAAAAATGTCATTGGATATATAGCAGTTTGACAAACACTAATTTTGATCATGGAGAAGCTTACTATTTCCTCAACAAAAGAACGACGTGATTAAAACGTTCAGTTGATTTTTACAGAGTTGTCTCCCTGTAGTGTTATGTACCACCTTAATATGATATTTTGAAGATCTATTGATATAAATGCAGTAGAGAGGTGTTTGATATAAAAAAAAAAACTTAATACTCATAGCTGTGAGACTTATCACCAACGTTGTACTTGCATGAGAAACAGGACTGGTGCTTCATATTGAGCAGGACCTGTTAAGCATTCCGGAATAACTCAATTCACCCCCAATTTCTTGTGGAGTTCTTAAGTCTTATATTTATTGTTTTGTGGACTTGTTCTTCTTTCATTGTTTCTCGCTTTTTTTTCCATGGCGTTGTTATAAAAATAAGGAGATGTGGTATGATTGCCAACGAGACAACTATCCACAAAGGTTGAAATAAAGTGAATGTAAGCAATAATAGTCAACCGTACGGCCTTCAACCATGAGAAAAACCCATACCGTATCGTCGGCTATAAAAGGCCCCGACATGAAAAAATGAAACAATTCATGATCAATTGAGAAAACTAACGGCCTAGTTTATAACAAAACAATTTACGAAAAACAAATATGACAGTTTTTCTTTAACATGAGTTTTGAATGTCCTTTGGTATCTCCCGTCTCTTTTTTTTTCAGAGAAGCAGCGTACACACACTATAAATATATCATTGAAATGTACACTTTGAACGATTCAATGAGAGGATGTAGTCTGTAGTCTGTAGTTGTTAAACCGGTATTCAACGAAAAAACAACCTTGGTAGAAACTTCCAAAAAATACAGAATATAGAAACTCGCCCAATCTTACATTATGAATGAATTTCGACACGTACAGTCATGTGTGTTAAACAGTCATCAGATTGTTAACTGCAATGTTATTTTCAAACGAATTGTATCATATGTATAATAATGATATACGTTACGGATGCACAAGCTTGCAATTATATTCTTTCTGATACCAATCTTAATTAAAAAATATATATTTGCGCAACCAAATTAAACAATTCTTATAATAATATCGATATAGTAAAAAAAGTCAAGAATATATCAATCTATGCTCCATCGAGGTGTGATTCAAGATGGTTATTGCACTTTAAGAAGGATTGGTGTCCGGGATAATTACATATTTCGATGCAAAAGATATGTGTAGACACTTAAATTCGCTTATCTGTCCAAACTGCTCTGAACCAATATCACTTATATATTTCGTTTCTATATTTTTAGGATTGAAACGTGTTTTAGGGCCTACCAGGCAATCTGAACGAAGGATCGAACAATATTTTACATAGCACGATTTTAATCTTATAATTTTACATTTGGGACTGCTTTCCATTTAATATAAATGAAGATAATTATTTTAAAAGCAACAACAGAATACACAAAAAAAAACATTTTTTATTTTTTTCATGAAATTTGAATATATTTATATATATTGCCAAATAACGCATTTTAATTTTAAAAGAAATCTTATGATATGTAAAACATTAAATGATAATGACATAATCTGAAGCGGAAGTGGATATCCTGAACAAAATTGTTAAAGTACATCGTAACGAGTTCAACTTCCGAAAAAATTAAAAGTTTTAATGTAATTTCAGTCTAGGCACATTTTACACGATACTGCATCCTTGTTGTGTTTACAAATGTATTTAATTATTCTGTGGCCTTATACATATATATGAAAGTAAGTTGTAATAGAAGAATTTTCAAGTACGTGTGTGTACGTCCAAAAGTCAATGAGTCCACGTATAGTCATCTTGATTTCGCAATAACCCGTTGCATTCTTGGAAGTTTTTGTTCACTAAGACAACTGTATTAAGTTTGTCAAATAGATCCCATTGGAAGAATGGGGAAAAATACAAACAAAAGTTACCACTCTTTTCAAATATAGTTGAAATCAATGATTGGTTTAAGACCAAAATAACTCACAAAAATAAACTCAGTTAGACCTTCAACAATGAAAAGGCGTCAACATCTAAAACTTCGAAACATTCGAGACTCTTCTAAATTTAACAAAGACGGAAATCTTATCAGCAGAAATACTCGTGTGTATATAATGAACATGGACAAAATAAAATACCTAAAATACAATTAGAAGCGCCTTTCTGGATTTACCTTCATCAGGAACGCCCAAACCCGAATGTTTGAAAACCAAGGATGTATAAGAACCTTAACAGTTGAAGAGTTATATGACCAAAAAGGACCATAAAATAGCCAAATAAAGCTAGGTCAATGATGTAATACGGAATTAGAAACTCGCTCGATTTATTTGTGGGAATTTCTGGCAAAAATTCAAATTCCGTCTGCTCTAGTCTGTATTGTTACAATGAACCAAAGGAGTTTTAAAGCTTGAAGCCATTTTTAGGAGTGGAAATTTGAGAATGAAAATCCATATAACTGTTATTTTCAAGAAATTTTCAAAGTCAAAAGCCCAAAAGTAAAAATCAATGGAGCGAGACCAAACGTACGCTCGATCTGTAACTCACCACAGAAGACTCACATACTAAAAATCAGCTCAATATGTGAGCTGCGTCGGATCGAAATCGACCTTATGCAAGTGCACGTTTACATGTACATGTATAAGGCTTTGATTGATTTTGGAACATTCAAATACGAAATAAAAGGTGAATTTTTGTCTGCTATGTAAGTTTCTTATATCAACTCAATTTTCAAAATTGTGAGGCGTTTAGAAAAACAAGTCCGTATAACTGTTATTTTCACAAAAAGTCCAAAGCCCTTTGTTTCGGCAAAAATTAGCAAAGCGGAAACAAACGTAAACTCGATCTGGAAATTTTCATAGTAGACTCACATATTAAAAATCAGCTCAATACGTGTAGGCGTTTAGAAAAAAAAAGTCCGTATAACTGCTATTTTCAAGAAATTTTCAAAGTCCAAAGCCTGTACTTTCGGATTATTCAGCGGAGCGGAACCTAAGGTAAACTCGATCTGTAACTCATCAAAGTAGTCTCACATATTACAAATCAGCTCAATATGTGAAGGCGTTTAGAAAAAAGTCCGTATAACTGTTATTTTCATGAGATTTTCAAAGTCCAAAGCCCGTAATTTCGGCAAAAAACAGCGGAGTGGAACCAAATGCATACTCGATCTGTAACTCATCATAGTAGACTCACATACTAAAAATCAGCATAATAGGTGAAGGCGTTTAGAAAAAAAGTCTGTATTAATGCTATTTTCTCGAAATTTTCGAAGTCCAAATCCGTAAATTCGGTACAAATCAGCGGAGCGGAACCAAACGTAAACTCGATCTGTAACTCATCATAGTGTACTCACATACTATAAATCTGATCAATATGCGAATGTGTTTAGAAAAAAGTCCGTATAACGGTTCGTTGCGAAAAGACGGAATAACGGATAAGGGTAAAATTATATGGCCCGACAACTTTGTTGCGGGGCCATAAAAAACTTTGTTGACCTTCACATAAATTACCTTTACTAAATTAGATTGTAAAATTAAAAAAACTTAAAAATTCAGTTATTTTAAATTGAAAGTAAACAAAACAAGTGCAAATATTAAGACATTGTCTTTGTTCAAAATTTTCGTTTATTTGACATTGTTTGACGTTCATTTAAAATGTGTGTTTCATGTCGGGGAATTTATTAGCTATGCGGTATCCTCATTGTTGAAAGTCGTACGGTGACGTATACTTGCAAACATCTACGTCATTTGGTAGCTGGTGGATAGTTGTCTCAGTGGCAATCATACCTCATCTCCTTTTTTATATCAAGCGTACGAAATGTTTCTAGAATAGAGAAAAGTGAAGCTTTAAATTCTAATAAAAAAAAACTAGAGTATTTGTGTACTAAAAAGTTATAAAAAAACAAACTTTGTCTTTGTGGTTCTCTCCAGGCACTCCGGCTTCCTCCACCAAAACTGACCTCCACGAAATAGCACAATACTGTTGAAAGTGGCGTTAAACACCAATCAATCAATAAATTCATAAAATATGTACATATACGTGTATATGTGGTTTCAAAATGAGTTTTTGATGTGCAGCCGGAATTTTAAAAACACCCCCTATTCATATATTGAAGTCTTGTGAAATCACGACCCATAAAAATATTACATGGCAAAAACAGTACCCTTTCATTTATCCCTCAGATATCACATATTCATTTTTTTCGATTTTAACTTGATTTTAAACGATAAATCAAGGTTTGAACAAAAATCTAATCGAAAGATGAAAATTACTGACCCATTGACATATTGCCTTGGTGAAATCGCAACCCATTGATATATTTGACGTATCAAAAAGTGACCCATTCCAGCGGCACATATGTATATACCTTCATATTGGAAGAGACCCTGCTCCACCCGCCACCTCCCCCTTTCAGTGAACATTTTGGCGGGTAATTATATGAACTATGACGGACAGGTCAACTGTGTTATTTTATAGTATAAAAGCAAAATAAAAAAACTAAAAACAACCAAAAACAAATTCAAAAGAAACAAAAACAAAAACAAAAGCAAAAGCAAAAAAAAAACCAACCAAGTACAAATGATAGTTCCTAATGAAATGTAAATTATTAACTGATAGTTATTTCTTGACTTCATGATATTGTTTAGAAATTTCATCATGTTGTTCACCTTGTGTCGTCTGTGATACAATTATAAAATTAATGCATATCTGGATAAAACATTAGAATAAAGGTCCCCTTTTTGAAAGATTTCTCGGTAAATCCTACTTTTAATTTTGGGTGTCTATACTTTATCCTAGCAAGGATTCTTACTACACAAATCCTTGATCCTAGTAAACGTTTTGCGGTAGTTTCCAACAAGTGCAGCTGGAAGGAACAATAAAAATTCCCATTGTTTCCCCCGACAAAATTACTTGACATTTTGAATTTTGTTTATTTTGTTTGAAATTTTCCCAACATATTCTCGATAAATTTAATAATTATTTTAAGTTTACCTGTAGTCAACATATTCAAGTTGACGTGCATGAATATTTCTCAACTAAGTTCTTAACAATCTTAATTTATGTAAATTTTAAGTCATGACACATTATCAATATTTCTTTACAAATTCTTGACCATCTTATAATTAATTTGTCTGAATTAAGTCTCAAGCTCAATATCCTAGCCTCACATTTTTTTTTTTTGACATTATAAAATAGGCAGTGGCTACGGTTACATTGAAATGTAACAATAATAAAAAAGTTATTGTTACATTGGAGACTATTTGCCGGAATGCAGTGTTGGGTAAGGAACCGATTAATTACGAATGTAACAATAATATTTGTGTCTACGGTTACGTTGTGTTATTGTTACGTTAATGCACTTCAATGTATGCTGGGGCAAGTAATATGTATTAAAATAAAACTTGAAAACTTTTATTTGAATTTTACAATATTGCATAAAATTCTATAATTTTTTATTTACAATGGCAGTTTCTACACATCCAGTATGTTGTTTTGGGAGCATGTTTTAGTCCGACGCATTTTTGGTGAAACCACTCTAGGCAGCCATCACACACGAGTGATGCAGCAATGTGCACGTCGGTTTTGCAGACTATACAATTCCACTCTGCAATATCCCTTTTTGAAGTTATAGAAACTTTCAAACGCATCCCAAGTTTTAAATTTTTCACCCAAAACAAATTTGGTAATAGGAATCACTTCATCCATTGTTCAAAGTATAATGACAGTAATAAGGGTAGGTGTGCAGTTAAATACATCGAAGTGAACACTTTTCTTCTTCGAACCATTGAACTATATATTTCGCCTTTGGCACTACTAAACTGTAGTAGTATCTTGAAGAACATTAAAACAATTAATACTTTAAACTATTTAAACACTATTTGTTGAATAATGATAATAATAATGATAATAATATTATTATTATTATCAAGTACATATCGAAGAATTATTTAAAGCAACAAAACTATAGAAGGTTAAAGTTTAATAAATCTATAGCTAACGTAACAATAACACAACGCAACAGTAGACACGAATATTATTGTTACATTTGTAATTTATCAGTTCCATACCCAACCCTGCATTCCGGCATCTAGTCTCCAATGTAACAATAACTCTTTTTATTATTGTTACATTTCAATGTAACCGTAGCCAGTGCCTATAAAATAAATTTTACTTATACTTAATTAAGAAAATAATATCTAGATTTAATATGTCTCAAATAATTCTGCACTAGGAGCAATTGTCTTTGCTTAGTTACTTATCAGCAGAAATTATATTTCGTATGGTCATTCAGGCTTGTTTTGGTTGAACTGAACGGCAATACACAATCTGTTCTTTCAAATACTATTTCAAATTAGCATGTGAAACTGCATATACAAACTGGCCTCTAAAAATACAGCATAGATCCTCATGTGTGTGCAGAGGAGCACAATGTAGCACAAAGGAACATAAAAAGACCACAAAGGACCTAAACAAAATGTTTCAGGTTCACAAGTTGGTAAAACTTGTGTCGGATTCTATTTGATTTTTTGATTTTTTGTGTTTTAACGCCACTTTTAAGCACCGCTTTTGGGCTATTTCGTGGCGGCCAGTTTTTATTGGTGGAGGAAGCCGGAGTGCCCGGAGAAAACCACCGACCTACGATAGGAAAACTGACAATCCTAGTCAATTAAGATTGGAGTCGAGTGCACCCGCACGAGCGGGGTTCGAACTCACAACCTCAGTGTTGACTGGCTAGTGATTACAGTAGTAACTACTTAGACCACTCGGCCACCGAGGCCCCTCGGATCCTATTTGTATCATTGATATGAAATAAAAGAATCATATATTGAACTAATCCGAGTGACTGAAATAAAATCATGTGGAACATCCCTAACATTACGATTCGAACTAGGTGTAAGTTAGGACATAATATATTATAATAGTCCCATGTGTGAGTGCTCTAATGATCAGATAACCCTGCTTGCAGAAAAAAAAAGGTAATGAAAAAAAAAAAAAACAACAAAAAAAACAAAAAAATTTAAATTAAATGTGACCTGTATTTTATGTTTCATAACATTGTGTTAAAATCTAAAAATATGTTGTTAAACAGTACTTTCATTATCATCTGAAAAGAAGAAAAAGCGCCTGTGTCGCTCACCTAAGGTATATGTGCATCATCAACAATGGACACTCTTCAACATTTTGGACTAGAATAGAATGATGAAAAAGGTTTTCTTTTGTTAACCATTTTTCTGTTTACAGTTTCTCTCCACCTTCTTGAGTTTTTGCACAAAAAACAACTTAAAAACAATTAGGGCACACTTTGACTTATTTGTTTATCTTGTCTTGTTAATCATTTTTGTTATCTAAAGTGTTTATTTATTATAGTTTATAAGATAATCGGCAGAATCACTCAAAATTGGTAAAAATCATCATAAAAGAGCAATAACTCCTATATGGAGTTGACTGACCATTTTGGCCATATAATTTATTTGTAGGTCTTGTTTTCCTGATCATTTTTGCTTTTTAAAGTTTCTATTAAAGGTTTTAAGATATTAAGGATAAACGAAAAAAAAAGAAGAGTAAAAATCAGCCTAAAAGGGATGTAATAACTCAAATAAGAAGGAGTCACACAATTTCGGCCATGTTGACTTATTTGTAGATCATGCTGCTTATTTTTGCTTTTTAAAGTTTTTCTATTATAGTTTTCAAGATAATGGGCAAAAATTTCAGTGGTTGTCGTTGGTTCATGTCTGTCATAATTGTTTTTCAGAAATTGTTTTGTTATAAAGTAAGCCCTTAGTTTTCTCAAATGAATTGTTTCATATTTTTCATGTCAGGGCCTTTTATACTATACGGTATTGGGTTTTGTTATTGTTGAAGGCCGTACTGTTGCCTATAATTGCTTACATCCACTTCAATTGAACTTTGGTGGACAGTTGTCTCATTGGCATTCATAACACATCTTCTTCTTTTTATATATGACTGTTTTGGTGTAAATGGACAATTGGTGGTTCTAAACATTCTGAACATATCTAGTCTCTTCAAATTACCTTAACTCCTTTCGGTTTCCCTTAAATATATAGGCTTAAACAAAAAAAAACAATATACATGTATTCATATTGCCAATAACCCAGACAGCTAGTAGGGCACCGGATTTTAATAATTTTTAAAACAATATACATTTATAAAACTCATAAATAAAATCATAACAATTATAATTGATAAAATGCTTGTATACTGTATTAAGAGAAAACAAAAAATGGCAAAATCTCTATCATCGACGATCCCGCCGGCCAGGAACAACCAACTAAAACAAGTGAACTTAGTCAAACTAAATTAAACATTGAATATGTAGTGGAAAACAGTTGGAAACCTGTGTCCAAAACCCAATGCTCGGAAGACCGTCTCAGAAGGTATACTTTGGACAGTATAAAAAAGTCTATAATTATTCAAAACAAAATACATATGTCAAAAAATATAAATTAAAGCAAAGCAAAAAATATAACATATTTTAAATATGTAAAAAGAAACTTGACACTTAAAAGACAGTTGGGTAAACAGTGAATTAAGGATTTTCGCTCCTCTTGTTTTTGAATTTTTGCCGGATTTTCGGAATCCTCTGGTTTTATCCATGTTTGACCATTAAATAATTTTGTCCACTAACCCATACTTTTCTTTTCATAATTTTATTACATATAGTTTAATAAGCCATATTTGAAAATCTTATAGAATCCTTGTTACTTTTTCATTGTTTTTGAAAGAAAAAAGGTGCCAATGTTAAATGTATGAAAATTCTAGAGAGAATCATTTCCCGCCAAATTTTCAATGGCTTATATCTCGAAAACAAGCACACTGACCCTTCATTTTTTTCTGATTTTTTAGTTCCTTCATTTATATACTATCAATTTATAATAGTATTTCAAAAAGTGTGTTATTTTGAAACAGAGTAGCGAACATCCTTAAGGCTTTAAAACGATTTTCTGGCTATTCCTTGAAACAAGGGAAAATTATAATGCATCATAATACAAAATACCTAAATGAAACAATCTGCCTCTGCAATGATTTTATAAATATAAAAGAAATTAATCATCTTTCAATCAAAAGAAAGAAAGAACAGCATAATGGGTAAGGTATCATTAAGAAAATAAATGAAAGTTTTGTTTATTCATTCTAATTCTAATTTGCTGGATGGGGGTCTCATTGGGGGGTTCTGATCCCGGATCCCGTTTACTGTTTTGTCAGATAACCGTATCCCGCTTACACTATGTACGTAAGCAATTCTCATTTTTTTTTGTAATTTCCCGTATCCCGCTAGACTTCAATTCTCGTTTTCACGGCACAATAATTTGACTTTCACGTGTCACTCTTACAAAAAATAGGCAATCCCGCGTCACGCTTAGACCCCAATGAGACCCACCTTGATGACAGCACACAGTCTGATTGTTATAACAAAAAACCAAGAAAACTAGTGCTAGGCTTGCACATTTTTGTGTGAGGCACATACATAAATATTAAATTTTGATGTAAACAAAACAATACATTTAATAAGGTTTCAAGTTTTAAAAATTTTGACACTAGGAAAAAATGAAGGATATGTATCTTAGTAAACATAAAGTTTCATAACAGTTTTGATATAATGAATTGATTTGGAATAGCATCTCATACATATATATAATTTTTATAACAATCCTGGCACAAAAAGACATTTTTCGAACAAATACTAAGTTTTCACTTCAAATTTGACACCGGAAATCTATTTGGAATAGCATATTGTAACTATATCTATATGAATTTTTGCTGCAATCTCTGCAATTTCTTAAGATTTGCGATTTTTTTTAACAAAAACTATGTTTTTACTGTAATGGATTATGCCCCTTTTTATCCTTACTTTCAAATTGGGATTTATCACATTAATTACCTTTATCATAAGCTTTTACAATGACAATATAGGGAATAGGTAAAGGTGCAATAAAATTGATTAATTTGTGTTAAAAAAAAGGAAAATAGGTATTTTTGTTTGCAAATTTACATCTATGATGTTGTAATTTGTAAACAGCTCAATTTTCAATTAAATTCAATGAAAACATGCAAATTTCAATAAGTCTTTTGGACAGATACAAAGCACATGCATCAATGAAACAGATTTTTCCACATTATGTTTTTTTATAACAAATGAACTGTCAGACTTGAATATTTAGTTATTGGAACCATGAGCTGTATGTTTCCTTGGCCAAGGTGTGGTTGAAATCTTGAAGATTTGTCAACTTTCATAAAAATTTCTATTTTTGACCTAATTAGGGTGAAACTTCAAAGTTTTGTCAGAAAAACTAAAAAACAATCTACCCGTTTCACTTCTCACACATATAAGCATCAACTAGAAACAATTTTTATCTTTAAATAATGGATTAAATATTTGGGACCCCTTTTTTCATTCTTTCTTTTTCTAAATTTTCTATTCTAAAGCTTACTAGGGAGTAGTTGAGAAAAATACTCAATTTCGAAATTTATTATATCAAACCTCAAATTTGGATCGAAATTGAAAACTGTTACAATTCTTTTCTCCTTTATTATCTAAAATCCATTTTCAAACTATATGTGGTTTGTCTATATATTGGTTTATAACTCGCTTCTGTTTAAATGAAAATGGGAATCCTCATTATTATTTTTTTCTACTATTTCATACAAAATGTTTCTAGTAAAATCTATTTTGTGTCATATTAAGTACTTTATGTTTTTTAGTAAAATCTATTTGGTGCCATATTAAGTACTTTATGTTTCTAGTAAAATCTATTTGATACCATACTATGTTTCTAGTAAAATCTATTTGGTGCCATATTAAGTACTTTATGTTTCTAGTAAAATCTATTTGGTGCCATATTAAGTACTTTATGTTTCTAGTAAAATCTATTTGGTGCCATATTAAGTACTTTATGTTTCTAGTAAAATCTATTTGGTGCCATACTATGTTTCTAGTAAAATCTATTTGGTGCCATATTAAGTACTTTATGTTTCTAGTAAAATCTATTTGGTGCCATATTAAGTACTTTATGTTTCTAGTAAAATCTATTTGGTGCCATATTAAGTACTTTATGTTTCTAGTAAAATCTATTTGGTGCCATATTAAGTACTTTATGTTTCTAGTAAAATCTATTTGGTGCCATACTATGTTTCTAGTAAAATCTATTTGGTGCCATATTAAGTACTTTATGTTTCTAGTAAAATCTATTTGGTGCCATATTAAGTACTTTATGTTTCTAGTAAAATCTATTTGGTGCCATATTAAGTACTTTATGTTTCTAGTAAAATCTATTTGATGCCATACTATGTTTCTAGTAAATTCTATTTGGTGCCATATTAAGTACTTTATGTTTCTAGTAAAATCTAATTGGTGCCATATTAAGTACTTTATGTTTCTAATAAAATCTATTTGGTGCCATATTATGTTTCTAGTAAAATCTATTTGGTGCCATATTATGTTTCTAGTAAAATCTATTTGGTGCCATATTTTAAAAGTACTTTATGTTTCTAGTAAAATCTATTTGGTGCCATATTAAGTACTTTTATTTCAAGGATATTATTATTATTTATTATTACAAATGTTAACTAACAAACTGATATCATTGCAAAATCTGTACCTATGAATTCATAAACCCAAGAACTAACTGATTGATTGATTAGTGTTTAATGCCACTTTCAGCACTATTGCATATTTTGTGGCATGAAGGGGGGGGGGGGCGTCGAGTAGAGAGAACCATCAAATTTTGGTAGGAAAACTGACAATTCTAGTTATTTAAATTGGAGTTGAATGCACCTGCTACGTACGAAATTCGAACTCACAACCTCAGTTTTGACACTGACTAGTGATACAGTAGTTGGAATACTTAGACCACTCTGCCACCTAAGCCCCTCCAAAGAACCAATGATTCTACCCCAGCTTTTAACAATTGAATAAAAAAAAGTACTTTATTGTATTTTACATTTAAAGTTGCATTATGTGAAATTCACAGTAAAATAAATAATCAAAATCTCAATAAACTAAGTTTTTTTTTTTAATGGTCTATGAAAGATTCATTTATGATAATTGCAAAGGGACCTTATACCAAAACTTCAGGGATTGCTGGAGTAATTTACTGAGATTGGCATGTTTCAATTTCTAGGGCATCTTTATCAGGATAAAAACCACAGAAGAGTTCAAAATAGTGAAGTGATCATTTGCACTTCACAATGTCAACAGGGGGAATAATTATAAATAGTAAATGAAAGTAGGTATGAAAGTAAACTTTAAAAAGAATGTGAAATAAAATTTGTTTAATAGTGTTAAATTAAATGTTCAGATGTACTGCTTCCAATTGGCTTCACTCAGAGTTATATGCTTCTAATCGGCTTCGCTCAGCCAGAAGTACTGCTTCCAATTGGCTTCACCCGACAGAGTTACATGCTTCCAATCGGCTTCGCAACGACAGAGGGTACTGCTTCCAATTAGCTTCACTAAGAGGTACATGCTTCCAATTGGCTTCGCTCAGACAAACGTACTACTCCTAGTGTCGAAATGGTACGGAATTGCAAGTCTGTACTACTTCCAGTGTAGGAAATGGTACATAATTGCAAGTAAAGTGTCGTCCAAATTTGCAAAAACATATTTTATTTAAGATTCTTGATCCAGTTAACTTTCACACCTCCTTCAAATCTCTATTTATAATTTCTCCTCAAGGTGACATTGTGAAATGCAAATTATCACTTCAGGATTTTGTACTCTTCTGTAGTTTTTATCCCTGATGAAGGTGCCATAGGAATCAAAACATGTCTATCTTATCAAATCACTGCAGCAATCCTTAAAGTGTTGTTATTATAAAACATTAAATTTTGTGTTTTAACGTAACCAAATTCTGCATATATACATGAGGCATCCACTTTTGGGATCATATTGTATTGGAGATTTGGATGGAAGATGATGATGGACAAATAAATAGACATTATCCTCTTTACCAGATCATTACAAACTAAACAAAGAAAAATCTTATTTTGCAGGTCCCTTTAGCAAACATTTTTGTGGAATTTAAAAATGTCATTTAAAAAATCAAAAAATTTGCCTTTAAAAGACTTGATGGACAAGAAAAACATATAACACATACTACATACAGTATTAAGGATGTTCACTCCTCTGTTTCAAATAACAAGCTTTTTAAAAGACTGTTATAAATTGATAGTATATAAAGTACGAAACTTAAAAAGCAGAAAAAAATGAAAGGTTCATGTCCTTGTTTTTGAGATATAATCAATTGAAAATTTGGCGGGAAATGATTCTCTTTAGATTTTTCATACGTTTAGCATTGGCACCTTTTTTCTTTAAAAAACTATGAAAAAATAACAAAGATTTTATAAGTTTTTCCAAAATGGCTTTATATACTACATGTAATAAAATTATGAAAGGAAAGTATTGGTTAGCGGGCAAAATATTTATTGTCATTATATGGATAAAACTAGAGGATTCCGTATACCTGACAAAAAGTCAAAAACAAGAGTAGTGAACATCCTTAACTAATATTAAGGTTTTTTTTTTACCTGAAGTAAATTTATGCAAAAAATTTCAACAACAAAAATTGGAATCTATAAATTTACTTAAGGAATGACTGTAATATTTTTTCTGTCTATGAAGAAATAACATAAAAAATGTGGTGCACACTGAATAACTCGCGTAGCAGGTTATTTAAAAGTGTGCACCACATTTTTTATGTTATTTCGAATAGACAGAAAAAATATTACAGTCATTCCTTATAATTTAATTCTAGAAAGGAGTAAATAATGATAAAAACGTTGATGACGTCGCGGTCACATGACAAAATTATGTCTATGAGATGATAGACAAAACACTTTCAGCCAATCAGAAGACGTGTTACATCCAAAATTAAATTACTTATTGATGTTATATAAGAAAGATATGCAGAAAAAATTTCCTCAAAATATCAAGTTATTTACAACATTAAAACATTTGGAAACCTCCCATTTGTTCTAAATATCTTGTATCTTCTAGCTATTAAGCACCATTTAATGTCATTCAATGTCTTTTGGTTGTTCAACTTAAAATTACTATCTGATTGGTTGTCCGAGGGGAGGGGGCGACTTTTCAAAGAACACTAGAAAAATCTTATTTTAATATTTCATGGACTGACAGACTAGAAATTTTAATCACTAATTTCCCTTAACACACACAAAAAATGAAATTTTTTCTAAGTTATGCATTTTCAAGATCCACAAATGAGGTTTGTTGTCAAGGGCTTTTAATTAACAACCAAGAGAGTGTTATAGTTAATGGTATATCTGACCTTTCTTTTTCTAAGTATATTTCATGAATAAAAAAGTTAATTCACCTTAATTTTTTAAGACAATATAAAATAACAAAAAAAAAAGTTTTAACATTTGTAGTTGCACAAAGTATTTTTTGTTATTTTTTTATTATATTAACATGTAGCCTAAATTTATAAAAAGTTACGGCATCTGGAGTGAGATGATGTTCTAAATAATTTTCTTTTAAAAGTTTTCAGGACAAAAAAATTCAACATCCCAAAATACAGTTGCAGGGGTAGATGCAAATTAATGCTTTTAAAAGATCGATCTTTTATTTTTCTGTGGATTTTTTTTGGTGGTATTTATGCTTATCTTCAAGATTTAAAAGTATTTTCACGATACACGTTCACATGTTTTGCAAACAAATTCTTTATTTTAAAGTTCTCAAATATCTCAAAGCTGCATATTATAAATTATGCACTTACATTAAACTTTTAAAGGCCATTGAAACCAGATATTAACAATTTATATATTACAATTTCTACCTTCTCTAATAAAGAATTCCATTTCTTTTTTTAATTTCAACTTGATATCAGCTGGTTTGGTTAAAATGGAAAATGTTCACAATTTTTTTTAATTCCCCCCACTTTTTCATAATTTCTATTTCCAAAATAAGGTGGAGGTATTTGTCTGTATTTGTTAACCTCCCAAGAAAACAAATACGGAAGTCCAAAGCACTTTAACTACTTTACAAAAAATGTTTCTATTAAAATTTATGTAGTGGCATATATAATTTTATTCATGATGAGCAAAATTTCTTTGATTTCAGGAATAATCAAAATCCCAAATCTTAAGGATGTACTTAGGTGAGGTTTAGGAATTTGTGTCAGATGTTCGGACTCCTTGGTTTTTTGCTTTCAATACAGGGTAAAATATTTTGCCCCATAACACCCATTTTCCTTGTCATATAAGAATTCAATAGCTCATAAAAGGTCATTTACCAAAATTTAAGCAGATTCTAGATTTTTTTTCTTTCGATTTGAGACCCAAATAATACCAAAGCAAATATAAGGTAAAAGTCCGAGTCAGCCTTTTCCCGCCATTTTTTAAAAATCAATTATCTTGAAAAGGAGCTCCATAACCTATCTATATTTTTAGCTTATTTTGTTCCTTAACTAATGCTCTTCCGACTTAAAGTATCAATTTTAAATTGTATATTTTTTTAATTTCACCTAAGTACATCCTTAATAACCAAGTTCAGATTTGATTGCCAGGTCTGAAACAATGAATTCATAAACCCAAGAACCACAATTATTATCAAAATCTATAAAAAATTAATCCATGTATAAAAGTCCTGCAAATGCAGTTTTAACGTGACATTATGAGCAAGTTAAGGATGTACTCCGGTAAAATTTCAAAAATCTGGAATTTAAAATTGATACTATAAATCAGAAGAGCATTAGAAGAGGAACAAAATAAGCTAAAAATATTGATAGGTTATGGAACTCCTTTTCGAGATATTTGATTTTTAAAAAATGCTGGGAAAAGGCTGACTCAGACTTTTAGCTTATATTTAGCATTGGCATTATTTGGTTCTCAAATGGAAGGAAAAGAAATCTTGAATCTGCTTAAATTTTGGCAATGACCTTTTTATGAGTCATTGAAGTCTTCTATGAAAAGAAAAGTGGGTGATATGGTGCAAAATATTTTATAAAATTGAGAATGGAAATGGGGAATGTGTCAAAGAGACAACAACCCGACCATAGGACAGACAACAGCAGAAGGTCACCAACAGGTCTTCAATGCAGCGAGAAATTCCCACACCCGCAGGCGTCCTTCAGCTGGCCCCTAAACAAATATATATACTAGTTCAGTGATAATGAACGCCATACTAAACTCCAAATTGTACACAAGAAACTAAAATTAAACCCTGTACCGTAGGAAAAAGCCAAGGAGTACAAACACTTGACAAAAAATCCTAAACCTAACCGGACTACATCCTTAAATAAAATGAAAAAATGATCACCACAAAGTATCTAAATGGTAAAATTATTATCATTCGATTGACCTCATATTCAGAATGGTTCATTTAAAGACTGTAAACAAAGCTAATAAATAAATCTGACAAGAATCTAGGGGATTATGGGTAATTTCCTTGGTCATACCCCTGAATGGTATCACAAAATTTAGCGAACAGTTTTGAAAATGATAACCAGAATGCATTAGATTCTGAAATAATGGCGAACAGTCTTAATGTACAAAATATTACATATTGTTCAACAGAAACTGTGTTTTGACATTCCCTGAAACCAAGGTGTTTCCATCAATATTCTGCTTTGTTTTTCTGACTGGAAAAACTTCAGCCAAAGTTGCACAACATAGCTAAATGTATGAAAATGGTTGCAAGTCTTATGGATGTTCTGTAAAACAGTCACAGTACTCTGGTACTTCTAAAATTACAATAATTTTACAGGTTTATTAATTGTAAATCAAAATACAATTATATCATGCAAGTAGAAAAAAAGAAAACATATTCACACATGGAAATTTAAAAACAGTAATAAAAAAATCCAAAACGATTACATAGAACACCGAGTCTTGCCTGTGCTGCTGCTGTCAGTGCTAAGTTGACTGTCAAAAAATAAGTCAATTTATCAATAATATGGAAATTCTTTTTTCTAAAGATGCTATATCTTGATCATGAAGAAGTTTCTGTTCATGTTTCCTAACATTCCATGGAGTTTTAAAACAGTTACTGGTGTCAAAAAACTATAACCCCCAGCCTAAATGTAAATCTTAGATTAAAAAAAAACTAAGTCCATCTATCAGTAAAATACTGAAAAATGAATAAATTTATTTCCAGAATTTTTCTTCACACATTTTCTCTTAATCATTAAAAAGCTTCTCTAAAGGTTTCATAAATTCTCTGAAGGTTTGGTGCTATTGATGTCTAAATTTTTTTTAAATCCAAGACTGTAATGCGAAAAAAATAAGTCCACTTATCTGTAAGATACAAGAAATTGAATTCAAAGTTTTTTGCTTTTGATACTGTATTTTGATAAAAAATAAGCTTTTGTTTTCATGAAATTCCATGAAGGTTTGACAAAGTTGTTGATGTTTGAGAAACTTGAACCATAGACTGCATGATATTGTAAATGTTAATGAAAATAACAAAAAGAAAACCAAGCTTAATTAATCCTTTTACTAATAAAATACTAATAAATAAATAAAGAATGTGTCCAAAGGACACATATGATGCCCTAGCTTGCATATAACGTTATCAACGGACCTAACTAGAGAACTGTAAAAGTAATGCCACCCCAATTCGAACTTGATCTGTGGTTTGTGGTAATAGGCATTGTGTACTAGTATAAGTTTCATAACATTTGGTTGAGGCAAACTAAAGTAAGAGAACAGAAACTTATTTTGGGACGTACAGATACATGTAGACAAGGGTAACAATCAATGTCCCTAGACCCCGGCAGGGGAATGAAAAAATTAAGAAAAAGAAAATATCTAGGTATTAGCCAAAACTGAAGAACTTCAAGTATGAGCAGTTAAACAGGGCATTGCCTCCACTTCACCATGTTAGACTTATCATCCATTACAACTTAGCAGAGTTCCTGTAGTGATAGGCAGTCAGTCACATGTCTGTGACGATTAGTAAATGTAGATTTTTTTAGATCTTCTATTCTTTACCAATGGAAATGTTTACTAGATAAGAACCATTATATCTTTTAGACAAAACTTAAGGTCCACAAGTAAACAATTGTCCATGACATTTAATAGTAGGGAGAAAAAGATAGTTTAGTAAAAACTCAAAACACAAAAATGACCCGTAATTAGAACCTCCACTTTTGTTGAAAATGGAGAATCTTTACATTACAAATTCTAAAATGTTTATAATACATTCTTTAATTGTTACTGAATTAATTATTATTATTTTAGAATATTTATGAAGCGCATTATCTAATAAAAAAATTACTTTACGCAATAGAAAAAATAATCTCATCAATTAAGGATGTATTCAGGTGAAATTAAAAAATTAATTAGGATTTAAAATTGATACTACAAGTCAGAAGAACATTAGTTAAGGAACAAAATAAGCTAAAAATATTGATAGGTTATGGAACTCCTTTTCGAGATATTTGATTATCAAAAAATGGCGGAAAAAGGCTTACTTGGACTCTTACCTTATATTTAGCATTGGCATTATTTGGTTCTCAAATCAAAAGAAAAGAAATCTTGAATCTGCTTAAATTTTGGAAATGATCTTTTTATGAGCTATTGAAGTCTTCTATGAAAAGAAAAGTGGGTAATATGGGGCATATTATTTTACCCTGTATTGTAGGAAAAAACCCAAGGAGTCCAAACATCTGACAAAATTTCCTGAACCTGACCTAACTACATCCTTAAGAAACTAAAATATGGCATTTTAGATAAAATAACAAGGATGAATCAATAAAACTACAAAGAATTATATAATAACCATTACAACTGTAAGTAAATACATATTTATATGAAGTCAATGTTAAAATCTTGGTTTTTTTCAGAGATTAAACAAAATTATGGTAGGCAAGTTAAGATAAGTTTTCACATTCTTCTTTAAAGTTTGAGCTTCTGTTCATTCCTCAAATTGCAGGGCTATGATACCATACTGGAAGCCAATGTAGTACTAGTGATAAGAGAACAGTGTATATTGTGGTATTTCTTATGTCGGGTGATCAGTCTAGAATCTGTAGTTTGAATATGTTGCATCTTAGATAATATGCATTTGGTCCATACAGTAAGGCGTTCCCGTAGTCAAGGCAAGAGGTAACGAGTGACCAAATAACTTTTACATGCGCCCTCATTTATAAATGATCAAATGCGTCCTATATTGTGAATTTAAAAGAAGCATGATTTTGATATTGCACTAGGTTGTTTTTTTCCATGCTTAATGTCTTGTCAAAGGAAACACCCAGGTTATTAACAAAGGGAGCATCACTTACTAAAGATCAATCGAAAGCAAGACGGAAATCTGATAAGTCCTTTATTAGGTGTTTAAGAGCAAAAACAATTGCTCAGGTTTGTCCTGATTTACTAAGTTTAAACATATTTGAACTCATCTATGCACTTATGTCTGTCAAACAGGCCTCTGGTATTTTGGATATATCATTCCACTTATTGAGTCACAATGTGGTTTGATTACAAGATACACCTGAGTATCATCAGCATAGGAATGGTACTAGTAGTTCATATTGTGAAGTCTGCAAATTTCATCAATAGGTTTAGAAAACATACAGTACATTTTCAGTCCTCATACAGAGCCTTGTGGTACACCATAATGTAGCTGCATATCATCATTATCAATATTTATTAGAGATAAATTGTGTTCTGTTGCTTAGGTAATATCTACGCCGTCATGAAGAGACTACAAAATTAATCACAATTTTTAACGCAGCCACAGTAACGGTTATCTGAAAAAGAATTAAGACACTTTCAATTTTGCTGTCATATATAACTGAAATAGGTAAACAAAAGTAAACTGGAAACTACAATTAAAGGTTATTTTTTCTTTAAATATCCTTAAAGTGATTCATTGTCATACATTTTGAACAGCAGGCTATTACAGGCAAGAAAGAAATTTAACAAAATTAACTTTGACAACTCTAGATAAACTAGATGCTCTAAAGAGCCTGTGTCGCTCACCTTGGTCCATATAGAAATAAGAAGAGGTCGTATAGGTGCCAATGAGACAACTCTCCATCCAAGTCACAATGTGAAAAGAGTAAATAATTATAGGTTAAAGTACACCTTCATCACGGAACCTTGCCTCACAAAACCAGGAAACAGGAAAACCAACGGTCTAATCTATATAAAAAACGAGAAACGAGAAACACTTGAGAACCACATCAACAAACGACAACCACTGAAACAGGTTCCTGACTGCATATTCAACAAATGACACTCTCAAACATTGTAGGCGGGAATAGAATTCAGGACAAAAATCTCTGTGTTGTTGATCTTGTATTGCTGATCATTAGATCCATTTAGTTTCTCTCTATCTTCTTTAGTTTTTGCTCAATTTAAAATACAAAAGAGGATAAAAAATAAATCCTAAATTAAGGGCAATTACTCCTATAAAGAGTGAGTCTATATCGGCAAAATTTGACTTGTTAGTACTGTAGATCTTGTCTTGCTAATCAATTTTGCTTATTTAAGTTTCTATCTTTTTATTATAATTTTTATCATATAAGGCACAACGCAAAACAAAATGGTAAAAATCGTCATTAAAGGGCAGTAACTCCAATAAGGAGTCGTCGGACGATTTCCACCATATGTATTAATTGTAGATCTTGTCTTGCTGATCATTTTTGCCTATGTTTTATTTTTTTCTGTCTATTATAATTTTTAAGATAAAAGGCAAAACGCAAAAATTTCGTAACAATTCGTCATCAAAGGGCCATAACTCTAATGAGGAGTCGACTGACGATTTTAACCATTAGACTTATTTGTAGAACATGTCTAGCTGATCATTTTTGCATTTTAAAATTTCTCTCTATCTATTATAGTTTTCAAGATAAAACGCAAAAATGAAAAAAAAGTAAAATTTGTCATTTAAGGGCAATAACTTCTATAAGAAATCGTCTGACAGTTTCGACGTAAATGGACAATAGGTAGAGCTCAACATTCTGAACATTTCTGTCCTTGTCAGATTTTCTTTATTGATAACGGTATTCAAAATAATAGACAAAACTTGCATTTTACCCCTATGTTCTATTTTTAGCCATGTGGCCATCTTGGTGGGCGGGCGGGATCATCGGACACATTTTTGTAACTAGATACCTCAATAACGATTGTGGCCAAATTCGGTTAAACTTCGTCCAGTAGTTTTAGAGGAGAAGATTTTTGTAAAAGTTAACAGACGACGACGGACACCAATTTATGAGAAAAGCTCACTTGGACCTTTTGGCCAGGTGAGCTAAAAAAGAGAGAGAAACTTTCTAAAATAATCTGTTTTGCCTTCCTAAAAATTGACTCATCCTCCAAAAAAACCTTAAATTGTAAGAAGATTATAAAGATCCTGTGCATTTACATGATCTTCAAAGGGGCATTACCTGTCAAATTCATGTTCACCGATTCGACTCAGATTCTTATATTTGATTTATAACATACTAAAACGTATATCCAAATTACAAAAAGCCTTAAATAAACAATGAACAATGCATGGACTCGATAATATGTATCAAAATTTCGTGTATATTTTTTTCTAGACGTCATCTAATTAACGACCAAGATGATCTCTGAAGACTGCCGACAGTTATATGTATGGGTTTTACTCATTGTTGAGACCGTACGGTGACCTATAGTTGTTTATTTCTGTGTCTGTGGTCTCTTGTGGGGAATTGTCTCATGGCAATCATACCACATCCTCTTTTTTTTTTATATGTAACCCCATATAAACAAATATAAATATAAACAAATAGCGACCAATTGCAATTGGATTTGTCTAGGTCTGTTCCATTTCATATTGTAGTTTAAAAAGTAACTTTATCATCGTTTTT